>NC_132975.1:7452500-8900000 GCF_047496725.1 Anoplolepis gracilipes
GTTTTCAAAAAATGCCTCAAAAATATAATTTTATATATAAATATACTATTATTTCGTTACTATAAGATGCTTTAAATGATACACCGTAATCATTTTTAATTAAAAACATATTCTTTTAGAATATGTTCTTAATTAAATATTCAAGAATATTTAATTAAATATTTTAATAGTTTCTTTTTAATTAAATATTCGAGAATATTCTTCTAGAATATGTTACTGAATTTTTTCCATGCTTTAAGAATGATAATACTTGATAAAGATATTGTTAACTATAACTTATAGCTATTCATCACATTATCAATTTTAGTTAGTATATATAAATATTTTCCATTATTCCATTATTTCTTAGTAATGAAAAAGGATTAATAGTAGCAAACTAGCATAGGATAAGGTAGCTTTTCTCGAATCATCCCTTGCACGCTTCACGCGACAGGCGTTTCCTCACGATTTGTCCTTCAAAGCACTCGATTTCTCGCATGTCGTCGCGCACGGCGTCGTAAAAACTACCTTGTCTTTTTTGTTGCAATTTGTTACAGTCGCGAGAGGTGTTTAGCAATGACGTTGAACATGACCAACTGTCCCGTCAACTTAAGCTCAGATTCTAACGAGCACTAATTTTTCTCGATTCCTCTTTTAATGGCAATATGAAGGGTGGAAGCAACAACAAGAGCGTGAAAAAACGTGAAAAGAGGACTCTTACAATAGCATCAAAACAGCTTTCTAGAATTATTAGAGATTCTACAGACTTAAGTTTTCTATTTTTAGATTTTTAATTCTTTGTTTTCATGGTATTCATGAATAAGACTCTCTACATTTTAATTTTTCGACGTTCTCGGATGATTGCTTGTTGTACGAGCGATACGTGATGTTTATAAGAAGTTTTAACAAAAAAGAAATTATTTAAAGTTGATAAAATTTGCAAAATTTAGTAGAAAAAAAATAATATCTTTTTTTTGCAACATTATATATTACGTATTAAAATATGTGTATACACAAATATATTAATATTTCCTATTTATTTATTTAAAATGCATTTTCTGAAAAAAACGCGAAACTTGGGAAAATTTCTAATCTAAAGCTTTTATCACATAAAATCAAAATAAAGAATAGTAACAAGCATACTCGCGGAAACACCGAATGTAGCGACTGTCGTAAAGATGGTGGCGTTGAATTATTGTTAACCTCGTAAATGCAGTCCGGCAGCTGTCGTCGCGTTCGTCGCTGAATGCGACAAGGCATTCTGGTAAAATATGCGAATGCATAATTGAAAAACGACGCGGAACCTCGGGAAACCGTGGCTTTTTCGTTTCTCGAACTGCTGCAAGATGGGATTAAACTGCACCGTCACAGGGGTAAGCGCTGCACTGAATAAAGATCGTAGTGTCATTCGGTACCCAAGAGAATAATTCGTTAACTTCATTTATGATATTCACGAGATTTCGAAATCTATCTTTATACTGGTACACAATGTTACTTTTTTGGATTTCTAAACGATATAAAATAGGCAATATTGGAGCTTTTTAATTTAAAAATTCTCTTTCCGAAATAAAGAAAGAAATATGATATCATCTGCAATAGAGTGAATTAACTTTTTTAGTAAAAAAGACAAAATGTATTAATCAAATGCATGAATTATAAATACAGAATATAATACATTTTTAATAAACAATAGTTATTAACACAATAATATTTTTAGAGATTTAGAACAAAATTTTTTAACAAATTAATCGATAAAAATTGGCAAAAATAAAATTTAATCAATTTAACTATTTAGCAATTATCTGACAATTAAACATGATTTAAAAATGTATTTCAAAGCATTTTGTAGCTATTGTAATTAGTTAAATAAAATAATTGGCTGCACAGATTATAAAAGTTTAATATGATATAAAATCAAATCAAATTATCAAACAATTGAATAAGCACTAAAATATTCGAATAAAGTAAGCAAAAATAATGGTTCAAGCGATAGGAATTTAGCACAGCCCCAATTAAAGACAATCAATATTTTCTCTTTGATAGAAAGTACTCGATTGCATCTGGCTTATAAATGATTAGGTGATTCAAATAATGATTTAAATGACAAGTCGTAAAATTTCACACTACGAATCACGTAAATTCTATTCATTGGAAAAAAAAGAAAGAGTGAGAATGAGAATACGCAGGAGGGTGAAAAGTAAAAGATGAGGGAAAGTAAGACGAATGCCGACCCGACAAGAGAGAAACGAACGATTTCGAGTCACCGGCGCAAAGACGGCACCGTGGTCCTCCGCTATATTAGCAAAGTTTTATGACGTATGTAGCTGTGTGCAGTCACGCCGAGGGAAAATGCAAGTTCCGTATCCCTCGCTCTCTATGGTGCAGTCCGCCACCGTTACGAGCCTCATGGGTTTAGAGAGAGAAGGGAGATGATGTTTGGGACGGACCGACTGTCAGGGAAACTTATGTGAATCTGGAAATTTTTGGATACACCTCACGCGAATAGATCAATATGGTTCGGTATCTTTAAATGTCATTTTTTATAACTTAATAAAACACACTGTTAATCTTTCGCTATTTTAGGGAGAAATGCATAATACATTTGCACGAAATTAAATATTATACATATGTATATAATGTTTCATTGTATTATTAAAAATAGTTATTATTTACGACTAAATTTTTATCTTTCGACACGTTTAGGAGTAATTTAAAAAGATAATAGAAAAATTATATATTTACCTTTGCCAATAGAGAGTTCTTTGAATTCATATTATGATGAAATTGAAAAAAGAAAAAGCAAAATACATCTATTAAAATGATAACAGTCATCTTGCGAGATCAATAAGTTTAACTCACGATTCTTCAAACTTGCCTTTTTCTTCGCGATTGTTGCTTAGCGCGTTTCTCAATCTATTTATCTATATATCTATCGAACAGTCGTCCATTTCGTTCGGATCGAAATTCTCTATCTCTCCCACAGGCAACGGCAGAAACGAATTCCCGTAATTCTGTCAGACGTTCTCCGTCGAGTCGTTATTTAAAGCCATCCAACGGACATTCCATGAACGAAGTTATCAGCCACAAAATAACATCGATATTATTTGTAGTAAAATAGTAAAATAATTCTTTTTTTTTCATTTTATTTTAAAAATATGTTATTTGATTATTTAAATTAAATTTTTAAAATTATATACATATATTAAGTTCAAAAATTGGTAAAAATAAATTAGTGGTAGAACACTACATTTGTTTATTTTTTTTCCATTTTAATTAGGTTTGCGTTAATAATTAATAATTTTCGTGAATATTCTGTAAAGATACATATTAATATATTAAATATACATATTTACAAATTACATTAGCTCAAAATAGTTTTTCTACTGAAACCGTGATTACTATAAAATTCAGTGCTATAATTTATTTACGAGAAACTGGACAAATCAATTATGTACATCAAAAGCTAATCTAACACATTTCGAGATTCATGAATTTGACATTGTGCAAAAAGCAGTTTTAACCTTTTCAAATCTAAAATTAATAATTAATTTGTGAGTTCAAATAAACATTTGTCGTGTATATGTAATTTAATCTCAAAATTGAAAATAATATATCGAGCTAACTTTTTTTTATATAATGACTCTACTACGGAAAATTTTAGAGTGACTATACAAAAATTCATGAAAATAAAAATTTCAATTTTACTTCATTTTTAGTTTAACTCATACTAACAAAAATAACTTTATATTTTAAAACACTTTGCGCAATGTCAAATTCATGACTCGAAATGTATTAGATTCATTAACTTTTAACGTCGCTGATCCATCCAGTTCCTCCTTAAAATTTATTATAGTCGTGTTTCAAACATAGAAGATGGTGTTGAAAAATTCTTTCGCCAGTGTTTTCGGTGCAGCTTTTAAAAAATCGGAATGGTGTGTAATTTTCCGCCAATGTCGTTTTGTATCGATTGTGATGCATCTCTTCGACACCCTGTATGTCACTAAATGCACGTTGCTTTCTGCTCGCAGCACGCATTTTACGCAGTCGTACAGGTTCCCGGGGCGATTTCGAATCTGTGATCAAGCGCCGGTCCATTTGCAACTTGATGGAGGTATTCTGGATTCAAATTGGCGTGTGTTGTTCCGTTGACCGATCCATCCTTTTTCCGTGCAAATTTTTCGTGACGACAAAAATTCGCGATTATAAAAATCTCTTTCGCGTTGAATATTCATTACAAGCAACATTAATCGAAGGGGAGAATTCATTATTATTTTTGATGATTATGTTCAGTATGTGAATGAATATCACTAATTCCTTTGTTTGTTATTCTGTAGACAGTTATTGTAGTAAATTATTATGTCGAAATATTAAACTTTATATAAAAGCTATTTTAAATGTAAATTAAAACTTAAGATTTAAAATATATAATAATTTATTATTAATTATTAAAGATTTATTTTAGTCTCATAATTTTAAATTATTTTTAAAAATTTATAAAAACTTTTCATGTATATATTATGCTGAACTTCTTACTTGCTAAAAAATATCTTTTTTCTTAAGTTAATAATAATTTTCAATCAACCAATTAATGTTTTTTTTTTCTACAATCGGTTGTTTAATTTTGATTAATGAGCCGTTGAAATTTTTTAATCAATTGTTATAAATATTTGAATCGTGACACTGTGTACGTGAGCCGGCCATGAATCACAGAGTTTTAATTACCCTGCGTGCATTTTAAGCGAGCGCATTATGTGTTCCGGACACGCGTAAGACTGCATTATCGCGTGCAATAATCCTCTGGAGGGAGATCGATTGGCGATCTGTGCGCTCGCTCAAGATCTATCGCGGCGCGAAGGGTGAAATTTGGCAAGCGGATTAATCGCGATAATCCCTTTCGAGGGACGCCGAGATTTGCTTGGGGAAATTAAAACTTTTGCGAGAACACGTTATACATCGCCCTCTCGCACCGACTTCCTGTCGAGTGCACGCACACGCGTGCATTGAATCGCCGTCGTTCACGCGAAGCTTTTCTTGAACTGAAGGGCCGTTTCAGAATCTTCGCAAATCCTACAAACTTACCTTTATAGTCGTAATTTTGTCGATTCATGAATGATAAAATCACTTTGGTTTTAATTATAATTCTTCATAAACGCCAAAGAAAATATATGTGTTCAAATTAAAAATATTAAATTATATGATAAATAATAACTAAAAATTTACATTTATGTAAATTATAAGGAAATATATAAAACAAATAAAATATAAATCTTCGCTTAAATATAAATCTTTTTCTTAGTTAACTTTCAATGTACAAAAGCTGTAAGTTTCCAAAAGAACAGTGCATCGCGTTAAACTTAAATGTATCAAATGTAGACACAGAATCTAAAGAAGTATAAACGATAAAAAATTCTCGTATGTTTATTCAACCGTAGAAGAAAAAATAAATAATAAAATGTTTTTCTTTCTTGATAACACGCGCGTTTCCTTGTCTCGCGGTTTCTTGAAAATTGCATCCCCGTGGGCTTATCCAGCTCTCCCACCAAAGCTTTCAATTTTCGCGCATGCAGTGCGAAAAGGTCCATCTAGCAAGATTCGCTTACCTTGACACGTAGCAGGTGCTGCAGATTCTGAGCCTGGCTGCTATTTAAGGGTGGATTGTCGGTCCCGAGCCGTGCTACTGCAATCACATTTTCTCGGGTCGCGTTGTACAAGAAGAGCGTGCATACTGTCTGTAAATGGAAGACGTGAATTGGTCTCGATAGATAGGTAGCTAGGTGGATTGGCGCGTCATCCGCGTCGCGATGTACCGCGCAGCGGAATTTATTAAATTCCGCGCTGCCCGATTTACTTTTTAATCGACGCGCAGTTTGACGAGCCATTACATTTCTCATTGACATTTCTCATTATCGGAATTTCGCGCTCCGATCGGAGACGATGCGCATTAATTGCATTCTGGGAATTTTCCGAAGCCCTCTCTACCGGAGAGCCCGTTTTCCTCGACGCCGAGTAACATGAGATGTAATAAACTCGGAATAATCGACTGATTTTAGATTCTTTTCTGGGTCGTTGCATTCGTATGGCGGATTGTTCCAAAATAATCTTGATTTCAGAATTTTGGCGAGATTTCTGTACTAACAATAAGTCGTGATATTTCTCTCCAGTCTTTTTTAAAGAATGATAATTTTGAAGTGTCATCCAGCCAGAATTAATGGTCGCAGGAACATAACGCCTCTCACCTGATTATTGACTTCTTCTCTCATAAAATTGTCGAGAGATGATACCGCGTCCAGCACGGTTACATTGTTGTGCAGCTTCAATAAGGTCTCGTCTTTCTCGCTGTACCCCAGGAACATGAAAACCCCGTGCGGTATATTGTATGTGTCTGCGAAAATAATACAATACTAGTATTATACGGCACGAAGAGAAATCGTTCCCTTTGTCAGATTATACCAAAATCATTATATCTTATATCCCCTGCGGCTAGAATTTAGAAAAAAAGAGAGATTTTTATTAAGCGCTTTTTATATTTTATTTTATTTTTATTTTACGTATATAATATGAACTGCATAAAATAATTATTAAATATTTAATAATTAGGTTAAATAAAAAATAAAGCAAAATCAATATTAATTAATCTTAATTTAGCTAAATCTTGATTCCTTTTTAATTCATTTTTATGATAGAACAAAAATATATACGCTAAAGAATGTAATAATAATTTGATAATCAGGCTTGAGTTTTCTGAAGAGTTTAATGAAGGTGTCGCTCAAACAATTGACGTTTTATTCAACCGTATTAATTGCAAGAAAGATAATCACTCACCGGGCGACGGCCGCATGCATATGAAACCACCGCTATAGCAAAGGCAAGGACCTCGATGCGCCTGATAAGCCGGCGCTTCGTGGTTGTAGAAAGCGAAATCCGTCTTGCAGGGTGACGAATCGACGCAGATGGTGTTGCAGACAAGTTGCTCACCCTCGCTGCAGTGACAGAGTTCCGAGCATTCGGGCTCGTCCTCGCGATACAGCTACATAAATGCATGTGACACATTACAATTAATATCTATCACTGTGTGTGTGTGCATTTTTTAAAAGTATGTGCTAAAGATATAAAAAAGATGTATAATTTTTATGTTATTTAGTTTTGATATATAATCAGATATGGTGATTTTTTAATACTTTTGCGTGTTATATGAAAATTGCAACATTATATTTGCTTTACAATAATATTTTTTTTACTTATAAATTATAAATTATATATATAAAATTTATAATTATACATATATATAGTATATATATATACATGTATATACCATATATTTATTGGTAAATACCATATATTTATTGGTAAATATATCGAAACAATGTTTGTTAGAAGTATTGGAAAAATTAATAAATTGCGTACCTTGCGCGCGCGATAAAATATTTTAGTCTTATTATTATTAAAAATTTATAATATCTTTATAAAGTTTACAAAATTTTTCGTTGACGAAAAAGGTCAAAGAAATATAGCGATGCGTCAACATATGAGAAAAAATCGTGCTTGACTCGCTCGTTTATAGTAAAATTTTTCTAGCACACGACGACCACAAAACCCTCGTTTTCCTTTTATCTCGCGAACGTCGACCCTCGAGAGCGTGGTTTATATCACCAATGACGATCGCGAGAAATTTGCGAGATTGCTAGAGGCTTACCCTTTTGCCCTTGCCCTCCCTTATGTATTGGTGACTATGTTTCGGCCTTTGAACCACGCAGAAGCCTATAAGAAAAGAGTAACACAACAGTGAGAGAAGCCGTCTTTTCCGTCAGTTTGTTTTTCCAGTCTTTTATCAACTCCTTCTTCCATCGCATCTTATGCCCGGAGGCGATCTATCTAATTTGCTTTTCGATGCGGCAGACGAAAGAAATTAAAATTTTTTTTTAAGTTTCCGGTACGCGGAGTTTTATTTTAAAAAAAGAAAACATTCAGTTATGAATTTTAAAAACTGCGGATACATTTAAAAATCATAACTGTCAAAAAATAATTGTCAAACCGAGAGCTTCAAAATTTCAAGAATATATTAACAAAAACAATATTGAAGATTAGCATCAGAAAAGTGCCTGAATAGAATTTCTATTTTGCGATAAAATATTTAAAGACTTACAAAATTTTGTGATATATAAATTACATTTTTAGGATTAAATTTGTAACTATTAAAATCTCATTGTTAAGTGAAATCGCTATTATGTGAGATTTATATAGATGATTTTTAATATATCAATTATACATTATATATAGTGAATTTTTAAATTTAACTCTCGTAAAAATTATGTATTCTTCAATAGTGGTTTCTATAATCTCAAAAATCGATATCAACTTGAGAAGTAATTAATTAGTGATTAAAATTTGATAATAGAATGTAAAAAAGAGAATCTGATCAATTAATAATTAAAGGAAACTAATAATTTTTAGACTCACGTGGTGGCATCGTAGTGGTCGTAGTAGTAGTAGTGCTCGAAGTGGTGCTCATAGTAGTGGTTGTGATTTCCCAAGTTTCCACGGGTTCGGTGGTCGGCCACTTTGTCACTTCTGGTATTTGATTATCTTCCACTTGTTCGACCGCGGTAGTCGCCGTCATGCTCGCTGGTGATCTCATCGTCGTCGTCGTAGCGACGGCCGTCGTCGTCGTCGTCATTAGCATCGTCGTTGTTTTCGCTGTTGTCGTACGCGAATGATGCTGTTTCTTACGCGCGTGATAGTCTTTCTGTGATTCCACTGTAATTAATAACAATCGTAAGTATTCATGAAATAATGCGAGTTAAAAAAATAAAACTGATTACGACAGGATCGTAGAAAGAAAACAGGAATTTATTAATAACACGGACAACTTTTTAACGTGTGTCAACTTAAAGTTTACATTTCATTTATATTATATTTTTATTTGCAATTAATTCAAGTAAACTATAATCTCTTCGATTTTGGAGTTTATATATTGTTGGAATATATATTGTTTTCAAAATATTGAATTAATTAAATAAATTGAGAGATACATATAAGAACCATATAAATAATTCTTAATTCAAATTTTTTCAAATTTTTTCATCAGATTATTTCGTCATTACTTTTGTATAAAATCATTTATTTATTATAGCCTCTGCATCTTACAGCAATGGTTTATATTGAGAAAAATTCTTTCTGTCGTAACTTTTTTTTTCATTACAGTATTTCACGATGTAATAATCAGTACGAAAAACTGTCGACTCGAATCAGCATCGTTGCCTTGTGAAGTAACTTGAGCTTAATACTTTCTCTCTCATACATTCTCTCGCGCACCCCAGGAAACAGGACGTGTGGCCGCAAATAACAACCTCTAAGCAATATAAAGTGCCGAACGGAGAGCCTGTAAAATTGCAGTTGAATGTACACGTGTAGCCATCCGACGCGGAAGTATGAAAGTATCGGAAAAGTCGCGCGGTCCCGTATCGCCAGCGGCACAGCTGCTGCGAAATATTTCAGGTACTGAGGGGGGGACTCCAGGGTGATTACACTTTCAAGGGGCACCGTGCCGCGGCCTCTCCTCTCGCGGGACGCGTACAGCAATAATAGGGGAAACGTAAGATGCGCGTAATAATATTTTACGAAGTGCAGCAGCAACTTGCAACTTTTATTTTCGCGAAATAGATTATATTTATCAGAACATTTATAAAATCGCCACGAAATTCGGCAGCGATCTCTTTTTTTTCCTTTTTTTATAAAGAAATATCGTGTAAAATTGACTATAATGTACGTAAAAATATACTAATAATTATTTATAAACATATTATGTATACATATAAAATTTTTCAGATATATCGAATAAGCTAAATAAAATATGTATCACCAGAATCATAAGCATTTTAAAAGGACAAGTCCAGTGATGTGACGATCTCTAAATCTACGACAATCTTTACAGTTATACATCGTGATGCCACACGCAGAATTGCAATTACACTGGTCGAACAAACGACACAGGTTGGCCCTTATCGATCTTTCTTGACCCCGACGAGTTGTAAAGTACAATGAGCGCAATGGGCTGCATTCAGCCGGTAGATAAGTCATTTAGATACGAAGAAATAGAATCTCCTACTGCATTCTAGAAATACATCGCGTCGAGTGCATCGGCAGCTTTTCATGTAGTTCTGTCTGTTATGTGCTATTTATGCGCTGCAATGTTTGTATGTATAATGACTAATAACGAAAAAAACTAGCGCAGATAATTTCTCGCATAGTTTTCGCATCAATTTTATTATAATCTTCCAAGTATTAAATATTGAATATTTAAGAGCAAATTAGAAGTCAAATTAAACTCATTTTAAAATAATACATTAAAAGTAAAGTTAAAAGATAATATTTTATTAATAAATTCTTATATAATTTATATTTTTCCAATCTTTAATATTAGATAAGTTATTTACATCAAATTCAGCTTAAATTTAAATTCTATTAAAGTCAAATTTAAACTTAAAGAGAGAATACAGTTTAATGTTAATATAATAAGTTTATACAACTCCAAGTGATTTATTCTTTTATAAATAATAGATAACTATATAGATAGATATATAGGTATATAGATAGAAAATATTTATTTAACTTAAAGTTTACTTTAAGCCACGTATAATTGTAAAACTATATTAATACTTTTAGGGTTTGAAACTTTTTCGTGTCAAAAAAGTGAAGAATTTTTAAAATATTCTTATTATATTGTACTAATATTATACATTAATGTTAAAATTGATTTTTGTATCTTTTTAAATAGTATAAATCATGAAAATACTTTTCCACAAAATAAATAAATGTGAGATATGCTCATTGTCGCTCGTTGAAATGCCATTTTAATGAAGAATCGAATGCCGATATCGTCACGCGGTTTTTCACGCTGCTAAAAATCATGCTGTGAGATAAAACATTTGCAAAGATTAATTAAACTTTAAAACAATATACCGTCAGTCTGCATTAATTAACATTCCTGTACCGACCAGTATCCAATTATTTTTATTTACTTCCGATAACTCGATATATCGATTTAAGTTAATCTTCATGTTTTCGTAAAGAATTTGCACAAAATATTCTTATTTTTTACAAATAGTTTAATTATTTTAAAAAAATGATAGTTCTTTCTGTTATAATAATAAATTGAAAAGTATCAATTATAAATAATTATAAGTAATTAAATGTATATATATATATATATATATATATATATATATATATGTATATATATATATATATATATATATATGTATATACATTTTTTTTCATGGCAGATTTTATTTTTTAATTATTAAAGAAGATATTTAAAATGCAATAGATTATAAAAAAATTAATTTTATAACAACAAAAAATTATTGTGCAATATGTATAATAAAAATATTTGTAAAATCTTACATTTTGTTACATGTAATACGAAAAAGTTTTAAATATAAAAGTATTAGTAAATTTTTACAATTGTACTGATGTGGCTTAAAAGCAAAACTTTTTAAGTTAAATAAATGTTTCTATATCCATTATCTATAAAAGAATAGTAAATTGCTAAGCCTGATCTTTTAATACAAATTGCTATTGTAACCGGGACTGTAACGAATGCCTTAGAATTTGTCACTTACCTACGCAAGGATTCACCCAGAGAAGCCGCTGCCAGCCTAGGCAGCCGTAAAGCTGATTGATCTCAGTACCCTTACACGCGCAATTGGTGTGAAGATCTGTACCAAGGATACCCAGCATCGCTTTTCTGCATTCCGAGGTTGGCCCGGCGCATTTCTTCGTCACGCTGTCGACCGCGCAACTCTGTTCGTAATACTCCAACCTAAGCCTAAAAATTTAGAATATTGATCTTTATGATGAACGAAACTATAAACTATTTATAATCAACGAAATTTTGTCAACACCTTGTGTAAAAAGATATAATTGAAGATTTGGAAAAATTATCAAGGATTTACTTTTTGAGAAATAAATGAAAGAGTTAATAGTTAATACATTGCAAAATTAACATATTAATTATCATAGTCACAATTAACGCTGATACTGACATTAAACAAGATAAGATAAATTATTAAATTTAAAAAATTATTACATATTCTTTATCAATAGAGAAAACAAATTAATATAAATTAATATAATGCCATAAAATAAATTTATTTATTCTAAACACGGTAGGTTAATATTTATTTGAAAATCATTCATTCATAGGTATTGTATTAGAACATCAATGATTAGCTGTAATTACAAGTGACACTTTGACAAATTATTAAATGGAAAATTGATTTAATTGGCAAATTGATTGATTTTCTAGACAAATAATTAAATTTTGTTAGAAAAGTGTCTGAAAGTATATCTCTGATGTCAATCATTATTAAGTGGTATTCCAATAATTATTGGACGTATTTGGATAATTATTAATGACAAGTGACCGAGGGAATTAATGTTGGAATAATGTGTAATCGGTGGGTATATATTCTTGATAACCATAGGGACCATAGTTGATGTGATAATTGATCGATTTGTTTAAGCGTTACTCGGATCCAATAATCTAAGGTACTTTCAACACTAGGCAAACCGCATATAAATACACGGTTCACCTCACTGTTTGCTGCACGTGACTTGGCGCGAGGACACGTGTCCCTTGATACAGGTAGATATCGGCAATGAGTATATAAAGCATAAACTTTGTTTCTGTAGAAACGTTTCAACTAAAATATGTAATTTTTAATTGCGTAACAATAATTTGTGATACAGACTATTAAAACATACACGTTGAATGTAAAAAGATTATATTCTATTAATTAATATAATAAAATCAATATAATTCAAGTAAATCTTACATTATATTAGATTCTTAATCATAAATTAGTACATATTTTAATATATTTTGTATTAGATATTAATAAATTACGTTATGCACAAATTTCTGTAAATTAAAAATAAGTAAATAAAATAAAAATAAAATAATTCTGGTACCAATAAAACATAATCATTTAATATTAATAAAAACTTATAAAAATTATATATTAAATGTATTAATATAATTAAATAACTTAATTAATAATTAATACGTTAATCAATGTTTATTCAACCAAACATGCTGTGCATTATGTTAGTGATTATGATAATTTATCTATTGGAATTTTTCTAATTTATTTATTACAAAAACTATTATAATGAAAATGATAGACATATATAATATTTCAAGCAATATAAAAAGCTATTAAATGGAAACTATCGAGACACCTCGAAACGCGGGAATGCATCGAGGCACAAAGCGTGCATCAATGGCATGCAGCAATCGCTCGTTTCCGTGTCGTCTATAGATATCTCTAAATGGCAAAATTAAAAATGGATTCATTCGCCCTCGGCGATAAATCAATTAAAACGCCGATTCAAGCCGTGCGTGCGTGCGTCCATGCACGCATGTGCTAATTTAATCGATCGGCAAAGCGTACACACGATGCAACCCACGCGTTTGTACGTTTTCCTTTCGATTATTTTAATCCGTTACACTCGCTATTTTTTTTAACGTATTCATTAATGCAAAGTGCTTTACTCTCCAATATAATGTTTTAATTTTCGCTGTTTTATCTGATATTTTGTTTAATTAATATATTATTTAATAAAGATTAAAATAACAACATATCCAATTATCCTAATCAAACAAAATGACAATATGATAAATTCAATATTTGCAAACTGAAGACATTTTTAATAAGTTAAAATTGATCCAAATTTTATACGTAGTAAAATAAATATAAAAAAATTAAAATCTCTATGTTTATATCATCCTCAAACATTTTTATTAACAATATATTTTTTTGTTATTGCTTATACATATATACATACAATTATATTACTGCTTTAATATACTCATATATATATTTCAGATAGACAAGATATATTGAAACAAGAATTTAATCGATAAAAAATTCTCATTAAAATCAATTTACTGAATTCTGGACTACGTTTCTTTTTATTCCGAATAATAGCATTTATATCTCTAATAATATAATATCAATAAATTTGTGATAATTACTGTAGGTCCAACAAAGTGCAAATTTTCATAAAAAAAGGATAAATATATAATAAATATATACAATTCATTAGAGAATGCAAAAACGTTTATAAGATGAAAAATATCATTTAAAAAAAATAAAAATCATTATTAAATAAAAAAAGTATTAAATATAGGATTTTTTTCTGTATATATGAATATTTATTCCAAATAAAAAATCGATTATTTATCATATCTGCAATATTAAATAAGAATAATAAAATATATAGAAAAAATTCCAAAAGAATTATTGTAATAGAACATTTTAAATTTTAATCAATATCTAAAATTAACGTAACGGTTTGTGCTCGTAAAATTATTATTAATACTTAATTAAAATAATTAAAAATTAATATTTGAAATTAAATTTACAATAAGATTGCTTCAGATCACATGCAGTTTGCCGACAGTAAAGTGACCGAGAATTAGACAAGACATGAATAATTCATCGTCTCATTTTAGATATGTACTTGCTAAAACTAATATCAACAATTTGAATTAATTAATTCTAACTAATGCGTTATCCCTTCCTATCTCGTCTCCTTCTCTCTAAATTATAGTTTTAATTATAAATAATGTAAATAGGAAAAAAGGAAGAAAAAGTGAAGTAGAAAAAAGCAAATTTAATTAAGAATAATCGACATTGTGATGCCATTCTTATATATATATAGATATTTTTATCTCCTACTAAGCTTTATATTTTACAACCTTAATTTACAATAAAATTTTTTATGAATTCAAGATAGATTTTTTAACTAATTCACAGTATTGATATTTTTGGGACGATAAATGTTAATCATACGCTGTTACTATTCTATTCTTTCTTTATTTTTTGATTAATATTCATATACTACTTTACGTAGAAGCTAATGAACAGACTTCTTAGACCATTTTGCACGAGATGTTTAGCCCAAGTTGTTAAATTGCAATTTATCTTCCGTAAGAAGCTGCCGCTTTAAAAAATCAACTACTCTTCCTCGTATAAAAGAAAAAGATAAGTTTCTTTTTTCTCGTTTTCGCAGTTTTCCGCGAGATTCTTCGTGGCGAGCGAATATCGTCGTACGATGTAACAGGGACAAAATTGACACGTAAATAATAATGTCCAATTAGAACAGGACGCGATCTTATCTTGCTGAGTAAACCAAAGAAGCACCCGATTAAACATCGCAAACACGTCATCCCTTATTTTTTCTTGCGGTACCACCGGAACTTTTTCAATTTTAAAGTTAAATCGCGATTTAACAAGATTTATTCGTGCGCTAATGCAATATTTCCTTAGCCACGAGAACATTGGTCGGAGGACGAGTGAGACTGTGAGGGATAAAACGATGAGTCCTTCATTTTCTGCAACTCGAGTATGTGACAGTGTACATGAATGTCATTTTAAGTGAAGCCGCTTAAGCGCTGAGAAAACCATTTTACTCCATAGGAGATTTTTGTACCGCTTTGTACCTGATAAAACTTTTACATCCGCGATAAAACTGTTAAAAGATAAAATCCCGATATCAAATCTCATTACAATTTTTTTTTTAAATCTTTTTACTCTTAATTCTTTGTAATTATAACAGAAAATTCCATCTTGAGATTAGAATACTTTTTTTATTATTCATAATTATTAATCCTAGAATTAAAGAATGTATGTTATACATTAGTTTTAAGCGGCTACATTTTTTAAGATTTTTCTTTCACTTTTCGCTTGTGGGTGTGCACAATCCGTGGTGAATTATAAATTATTTATGGAAAAACATGCAATTTTTCTAAAACAAATGAATGTAATGTATTGTCTTACCTGCAGGCTCTATTCTCTTTGCAAGTTTCAGCTAGGCTGTGACACGTCGGCATTTCGGCACTGTCTATGCGCTGCGCACACATCGGGTGCATTTTTTCTTGCGCTACTATGCACTCGTCCTTTTTGTTATCCGTTTTCCTGCAACATAAAAGAAATATGATAAGACTTAAAAAAAAATTTAAATTTTTCAAAGTATACTGTATAGTCTAGAAAAAAGTACTCTGTTTACATTGCGATTGCAATATTACAAGATATTTAATAAATAGGAAATTTATTCAATAGGAAATAATCCATAATACACAAAAATAAAAAATTAAAAATTTTTTTATTATTAATTGTAAGTAATTACTTTGTCATTAAAAGGTAGCGTATTAAAAAGCGTATTAAATTTGTCATAAAAGGTTTAAAAAATCATATATAAATATTTATTATACATAACGTTTTCTTTTGTTTAGCTAAAACCATTTTTTGATTGTTTTTATCCTATGTCATATTGTAATATATGAGACAAGAACAACAAGATTGAAATTATTAATTCCTATTTTATATAATCCACTAATCTGGATCATAATTTAAGAGCTAGTGTTTACGAAAGTAATACTCTATCTCGAGATAATAATATCACAACAAAATTAAGGAATACTTGACAAAACGTAATTTGCACGTATTGTTTGGTGAATATTAAACAAACGCGTATTTATATTCAGCTGCTTTCTCTGTTTTGTCTTTCGATTCTTATTTTAAGACAGACGTTTGAACAAAAGGACGATTCGATGGAAAAGACGGCACAAAGATGCGGCGAATAAATATAAGACGCAAGGCAAGAGCGGAAAGTTTCCGCATTGTTTCGCGACCAAAGCCACTTAAAAGTTAAAGAAGCCTCGTTAAAAAGAACGAGCTTTCTCACAAGGATCTGATCTTCCCGCGCGAGAGGAATATTAGAACCGCCCTGAAGATTCCGTCAAAGTCATCATTGCGACATCTCAAAATCGCCCTCTCTCTCTCTCTCTCTCTCTCTCTCTCTCTCTAACAATGAGATCTTAGATTTTATAATTGATTACGGGCTCAATATTAGCTTTTAAAATTGGCTTGAAAAAAATTTATTTGATTTCTGCAAATTTTTTTCTCAAATTAACTATCAAGATTAATATTTTTATAAAAGAACTTGCAATAATCTTACGATAAGATTAAGTCGTACTAACAATTATTTTGTGCCGCGATTTGAATAAAGATTCTTATTTAATGCTTGAGAAAATAATTTCATAATTATAGAATCCCATTGTTTTTCTACTAATTTCCTCGACTCGGTTTTGTACTAAAGTCTTGATTTATCTTTGTAAGTGTAAATTTCTTTTCTCATGAGTTCTCTTCACATCAATTATATATTCGAAAAATGTAATTTGTTTTCCAATTTATAACAAAATTTTATTGCAAGTGTGTTAAAAATATTAGCATGCGACACATAAATAGAGAATTCTTCTTATTTAAAAATAAAATAACACCAATAAAGATAACAACTTGCTAATGTTTCTATCTTTTCATTGCGACTATATTGAAGAAAGTTTTCCTTTTATTCAGAGAAAAAAAAATGTTGAATAGACATATTTGTAACAAAATGCTGAGAAATTGTGGCTTATCATTATGCCGACGTAGTTCTAACTTTTCATAAAGCATAGAACAATGGATCGCTGCATTCATGCGCTCTTTATTACTTTTTCTAATTTATCCAGTCCTGTAATTTCATATTGTGCTTATCATTACTTTCATCCGAGCTCAACAGAATGCATAATGCACTGAGTTGCGTCAGCTATGCATCGAGATCATGATCTGGCATTTCTGTCAGTTAAACGCATTGCATATTTTCTTTCTCGGCATGTCGATCGGTTGCACGTAACCGGATGCAACTCCGGCATTGTGTATCGCGGGGCACGCATTGTTTCGCGTGGCCGAGGTCAAAGTTTCGGATTCAATTGCTCGATACGCCAGATTTCGGGAAATTTTTCAGCGCGGACGTGCGTGCATCAGGCGCGAATGTAATTAGAACGCGGGGTTAACACCGCGGTGCGTCCTTCGATTAATTCCCAATTAATTTACGATCGATCCCGATAGTTGATTTGTCGTTGATTCGCGCGCAGATGCGTCGCTTCCGCGCGTTACAATAATAATCCGTTATTAATTCACATCGCACCCCGCGCATTGTGTGTCGTGACAGTCGCTCGCGTAGCGCGGTGCGTTAATAATTTAACGCGACTTTCTCGCGACAATAGAAGTCCAATTAAACACTTAGCGCCGATAGAATACAAACCGTAAAGCGATCATCCTTCGAATTTAGGTTTTTTTCATGTCAAAATATTTTTTTGCTAAAAAACATACTGTTAGGGAAAAACATGAAACATGGAATTCTCGTGTTTTCCAAACGAATTGATTTGCAGCAACAAATAATGAATATAATCAAATAACGAAAAAGAGAGAAAAAGTAGATAATGTAAAAAGAGAAATGCATAAAGAGATACAAACAAAAAGTGGAATTAAAATAATATATAAAGAAAACAATGATAGCAATGGAGTTAAAGAAGAGATTGCCATATCTATTGGACTAACTTGCAGAGGCAGAAAGCGATTTCCACGGAATGTTTGTGATTTGCGGTCTTGTAGAAATGCTGCAACGCTTCCATGCACTCGTTCCTCGCGCACGTTGTCAAGTCGCAATGGTTCAGAACAGGCTGCAGCAGATTCTTGCATTCCGGATCATTTCTGCACAAAGAAAAGAGTTTCTTTTTTATGTAATTTATTCGATGTAATCGGCGTCGATATTAGAATTGAAACTTACTTGCAAGATGTATAAGCATGATGGCATGTGCTGGGCAAAATTAGTCTAATTGGCGGCTGAGGTGATTTGTCGTTGTCTGTAGGAGACGATAATATCACACCTGTTTCTGAAACAAAACAATTATGTCACCAAACGAAAAGTGTTAGATCATAAATTGAGGCTTAATTTTAATTCTTTTGCATGTAATGGATTGTGCATCTTTGAATAATGAAACAATAGTATAACATATTTTCTCATTTTACGAAAGAAAATAGAACTGCTCGCAAAAGCAGTTAATTTAAAATCCAATTATTGTGTCATAATATACCTCCTTTTACTGTTGGTCTATTATTATAAATCTTAAAAATAAAGATCTTAAAAGATTTTATATTTCTGTTAAGAAGGGTTAAGAGAAGGGCTTAATGTCTCCAAAAGAGAAATATAATAAATACAGTTGCACGATTCATCTCGATTCATAAGAGCGAATATATTGCCACGCGTTCACAAAGTATCTTACTTTAACTTTATATCGATCAAATATGCGTACGAAAATAACAAAATAAAATTTTCATTATAACGGGCGAAACTTTTCCAATTAGCGCCATGTTATGCAGTTGTATCCCAGGCGCGCGCGGCCGCATTTGATAAATTGTGAAAAGGATCGTTTATCATGAATACGTCTACTATTGTACGCGCACGATGTGAAGGTTCTTCCAGCATAAATTGAAACGCGAGCTTCTATCATCGATCGTAACATCGAGCGCAACACTTTTCCTCAAAAGAGATCGACATCGACGTAGTTAAATATGGTAGCCTGAGCTCTTCGTCTATTATATATGTAATGCACTGTTTACACTGCCACTAGGGAGAGACCCACTTTTCTCACCGGTAGACACGAATAAATGATAAATCATCAACGTCCGAGTGCATTGACGCGTTGCAGAGGAGAGCGATGAATATCGCCTCTCGGTTATTTTCGAGAACTCCGTGAATGTTCATGAATTCCAATTAGAATGAACAGTTAATTTCTCATTATCGTTTAAATGCAATGTTATTAAAATCCATAAAATTTTTGATTAAATTCAATTAAATCAAAAAATTGATCAAGCCAGATTATTCAGACCTTTTTGATGAATTTTCCCGATAAATTCCAAGAGAAGAAAAATCGATGTTTCGCGCTATAGAATATTCTCGCGATTGGAAACGTAACAATGAACCAGCGTGGAAATTGCAGATTCTGTAACAAACTAGAATCCAACAAGTAATTTTCATGGGAGGAGAAAAAGGATAGTTTTCATCCGATGACGAATGATTGCTATTAACCAACATCTCCTCTTCGATTGATGAACTCCGGTGACGGGGTTAATGACAGGGAAAGAAACGCCCGTATATATCAGAAAGAAAGAACGAAACTACCTTTTAAGACTGCATGGAGGGGGAAAAAAGAGTCTAGGATTCCCCATGAGAAGAGCCGCCCTATCAGATGACTGGCCATAAGTCAACCACCATGGCGAGCGTGGCTACGACGCACTTTATTAAGACAAACGAGCGGCCGCCAAACCCCTGGCAGCCCTTCGGAGGCCTTAATCGCACCCCTGAATCGTTTCTAGGTTGTATATACGTGTATTTGTTTCGACATACAGAAAGGAATACCGATTGCTGTTTAAAGTTTCAATAAAAGCGGTAGCCAAAGATAGATAATTTCTACAGTAAATTGCAATAGTATGATATAACGAAAATGTTATTCGAGTGTGAAAGCTGTTTAAAAAAAGTTATTCTAGTTTCTTATCAAATTATAAAAGTATAAAAATTAATAAATGTTAATTTTAAAATCGACCTTATTTTTTATCAATAGACTCTCTTGATATTTTTCAATAATTCGGATATATTCTATTATTAATAACGAGAATTTAAAGAAAAATTAAAAATATATGTGGTTTTGTATCCTTCTCTTTTTATTTGTATTGATTTAATAAAAGTCAAAAGGCCATATATCAGGCCACAGATAGGGAAGCCCGACAAGAATGAAATGTATTTCAAAGATTGTCAAAACGTAAATCGGAACACGCATCAAGAGTATTTCCGATAGAATATCGATATCACAAGTTCCAGATCTGTTGGGCGCGTTGCAGGAAGAAGAACAAGGGCAATTCCAAACCGATGGTAATTGAAACTCGTGTCGCACCAACTCCTCGAAATCGATGCCGAGAGCTCGCTTTTGCGCGCGGCGAGATATATCGCGGTTTCACGATCAGGTGAGGATCTCTTCGGTGACACAGGTGCGCGGATGCAGAAACTCGCTTGGCGAGTCATTAGACTCTCCAACGAACGAGATCATTTGCTCATGGAGAATGCAAACGGTTAAAACGTCGCGAGTAAAACACGTGCTCATCCTATGCTCAGCACTTAGACTAACGGTAGCAAATATAAAGTGCACTTTTCGTTTGTTAAGCGAGAGAAATCGGGTTTATCTCAAATAAAACATATCCTCGGTATTAAGTTCGAATATAACATTCTTCAACTGTACTAATTAATGATAAATTGTGTAAAATCACGTGTTAATACATCCTGAACTAAAAAAATTTGTTAAAAAAAGCGCGAAATAATGTAATGATGTTTGGTTCAACATAAATTTGATTAATACTATCTTTATATCAGTCATCTTGAAGCGAGAAAATTCGCACAAATGATTCTTACATCAACAAATTTGCGCGCGTATTCTATAGTTCTGTAAAATAGGTTAAAATGTCATAAGATGAGACGCAATCAGATATCACGTACGAACGATGAAATATGACAGGAAGCTGTCAGGATGCTTGAAATATCCAAACTAGATTGTAATTTATGCCCGACTTCATGTTCCTATGACTTCTATTAAATTTCACTTATTACGTCTAGAAATAACCGGAATTCTGAATGCATCTTTCAAACTCGTGGCTGCGATTTTTGTCGCGATGCACCGCGAAGTTGACGGGAATGCAAACCGTCGGTTAACGAAATTGCAAGTTTAACGTCAACGCTCAACGTGACTTGTCTGTTTGAATTGCATATTCAGCGCAGACATTAAACTGGCGAGAAGCATATACCGACGTTGCGCGATACTAACGATTGAATGCGGTTGTTAAAGAAGATCAAGATTCATAGTGTAATTCACTTTCTCACTCGTCGCAAGAAATTCAAAGTCAAATTCTTGTAGCCGTGAGTTTTAACGTTAAATTAATGAAATCGACTAAAATTCACAGTTAACTCCGGAAATAAATTTCGTCGAGCGTAAAATTTACCTCGATAATGTTATTCACATTTTAGCGGGCAATTCAACCATGTCGATTCTTTGAAAAATTCTCATTACATATGTATTTTTGATTTAAATATTTATATTTCGGGTATTAAACGTTTGATGTAAAAATTAAATCAAATAAAATTAAAGAGTTATCACTGTAATAAAGTTAAGATATCCTCTTTAAATTTGATTTAGTTCATATCATATTTTATTACATAGTATAATTAAACATACACTATTAAATTAAATAGTGTTATTTAAAATTTTATTAAATTTAATATATGAGTATATATACATACCAAATATATATATATACCAAATATTCAACAAAAGGAAAAAATCAAATAAAGATAGAAAAACTTCTCCCTATAATTTAAATTATATAATAATACTATTAATTTGACAGTTTTTTTTTTTAATAAAGCGGTTTTATATGTACGAGTCTAACAAATTTAATATAATTTTAATATAATAAAAAGAGAAAATATCCAATTCGTGAAATGTGACAATTAATGAAGAAGCGAGCGAAACGTGCTAATTAATTATTAGTCTACTACTGTACAGTACAGCCTCGGTTTTATATCGATTATATCGATTATTTATATATTTGAAACCGCAATGAATATCTGTAATTGATCGGCCAACCGAGTAATTAGCGCAGCTGTAATTGAGAGAAAATCGCTTTAAAGAAATGCGCAAAGCGCTGAGCGAACAGCGTTTTCCGATCGCAATTGCATTTCCCATATTTGACGTTAATTGGCCGCGTAGGCAATTAGTTACGGCAATAATTATAGAGAAACAAGATCTGCGCCGCCAAAAACGTCGGCTAATCGCACTGTTATTTATAGCGTGATATCAGACAAAAAATTTTCCAACTGTCTAGTATAGTTGTACTTTAACCAATAAAGATAATTTACGTAATTTTGCGCTCGTTATAACTTCATTTTATAGCTTATGATTTATGATTACTGATTATTAATTAAATTGGTTTATCCACTTGGTTGCTCAACTGTAACATTTGTCATTTTAGGAAAAAAATAGCACAATTAAACAATTCTAGTTTCCAAATTACAAAATAGGCATGATTAGAAAATAAAGAAGACTTTTTAAATTTATATTATATCTCACGCTATATACTGTGTTATATATTTCAACTGCTTTATTACTTTAGGAAAGAAAACAACAATATATGTATATAAAGTTTTAATACTTTCGAATAATTAACTTTACATGTTTTTTAGCTAGATTTTATACTTGATTTTCTTTTGATTTCTTCATTATTTTGATACAAAAAAATGTACATAGATGATAAATATCATATTGCAACTTTAACTAATTAACAGAAAACTAAGTCTATTAATTGACAGCAAAAACGCGCGTAACGTGTGATTATTAAATACAATTTTAATACAAACTCGTTTTTTTTCCGCGGTGTTAATTGCTGTAGCAGAATTCCAATAAGTCAATTTGAATACGTGTGCACACGCGTGTTTTTTTTTCATATTTTTTCCTTTTTTTCTTCTTTTTACGTTCGTCTCTTGAACATGACAACGTACAAATAAATGGACACGTTATGTAAGCACAAATCGTTATCGACAAGTTAAACAAATGTGTACTTATTATAATTATAACGCATAAGTTATTCATTAATGCTCAACGAAAATATGATACTATCAATTAGCAGTATTCCAAGTGCTATAATGTTTTAAATTTTCATATGATTTATTAAAGCGAGCAAATAATAGAAAACTAATTTCTTCATATTTAGAAATTTAATATCGAAATATGTCAGATTGCAAATATATAAGAAAATTTGATTAAAAAAATTAAAATAATTAAATATGTCACATTGCAAATAAAAATTCTTTATTTAGTATTTCTTTCAACATAACAAAAATCGATTGAAAAATAGACATTTTTATGATGAAAAATTGGGAAAAAAGTAACGAGAGATCAAGATATTTTTGCGACTACAAATTTGCAATTTTATAGATCTTTTTTTTTGGAATTTTACTTGATATGAATTATTTTAAAATTAAAAAAATAATTAGTATACAAATAATACACAAATAAAAACGTGAAAACAGACAGAAGAATTAGTCTCTTGACAGGTACTGTTTCTCATAATTAATAACGAATAAGAGATCAAGTGAGTGCACATTTGCTTTTTCAAGCGCGTTTCTCTCGAATCCGAGAAATGGCAATCAATGTATGTAAAACCGTAGTATAATATCGAATACGACGAAAACTTGGGCAAATCTTGGGCACGATGGCGGATTAAAGTTCAAAATCCGGCGGCTCGAGAAATAATATGCGGACGCGCAAGAAAGATACGAGGAGCGGCAGGAAATGAGAGCAACCGGAGAGAGAGTCGAAATTAAATTAAACTTTCGCCGCGATAAATCTTACTCGTTGAGGTGATATCTTTGCGAGATATTACGTCGGAGATGCGATCGATCGTCTGCTCTTTCATCGCGTCGACGAAAGATCGCGATCATTGAAGTAGTCTGAAGATTAATTCCTATTATTTGCCGTTCTATCATTTATCTTGATTACTCGCGAATTAATAATTGCTGATTATACTTTTCCTCTTTTTTGTATATATACTTTCTGAAACTTTTCTTATTTATAAAGTTTCTAAAAAACTATGTTATAATTGATATATTTATGCTATGATATAATTTTTTTCTTTTTAATTTTATGCAGAAGTAATGCAATTTTTTTCACTATATTTTTATATAACTTTTCGAAGATATAGTGCAATATTCCATATAATTTGAATTTTATGCGTAGATTAAATATGTATAGTATATACATATATAATTATTTGTAATTAAATAATAAAATAAAACAATATATACAACATATGCAATAAATAAAATAGAAAAATTTAAAGTGCAATAAATAAAATACTGTAGAGAAATTTAAAAAATCAGTTTTTACATGTATTTCGATATATATCAAGCAATTTATTTATTCGGCATGTAATAAACTTGCACGCGGAAATATATTTTTTGCACGAAAACTAATGAATTTCATTTTTTGGTGCATTGAGTCGACTCACTGGGAAACATTTTTATTGTAATTGATTATCACTATTCGATATTGAAACGGATGTGTTTTTTTTCCGTCATGAACACGAAAAATTATTTCGGATGCGCGAAGATTTACTCAGCCGCGATGTAATTAATATTTTCAACGAGTATTGTTATAAATTTTTAAAACTCTATTGTAATGCTATAAATTTACTCTCTCTTTCTCTCTCTCTCTCTTTCTCTCTCTCTTTCTCTTTTATCTCGCTTTATGTATTTACAATATGTAAACAGATTTGAAAATGTTTACCGTATCACATTGGTTCCTCGTAATATAACAATCAATTTTTATAACTCTTTTTTTTTTTTTTAAATAAAAGTACCTAATTTTATCTTTATGCTTTCGTAAGATGATAAATGAAACATTTGCAATACTTTTTAAAAAACAATTTACTATTATTTGCTAAAAACTTAATGACAATTAGAACTTTAATTTTTTTTATTAGATTAACACAAAAATATATAAATAAAAATAATATTATATGTAAAAAAAAAGAATTTTTTTCTCCAATAAAAAAACGTTTTTTTTCTCAATGTTTGTTTTCTATTAGAAAAAAAAACAATTTTTTTATATCTCTATATAGTCATATATATAAAAATGGTCTCATATATCCATTTTTCTAGGTTTTTCCTCGCACAAAACTCACTTATCCATCAACGGTGCGCTGTCGCAGGCAGTTTGTAGGAAGATATGAATTTGCGCGGCACATTAAAACAAATGGAATTTTCCATGACGTGCAGCAGTGATGTTGCGACATTTTTAACATTTTTAACCAACCGCTACAAGCATAAATGATCATCTTGGTGGAAAAATGTATGATTCTACATCGGGCGCATTATTACTTGTGCTGATTGCGCGCAATTTGTATTAGAATATCGAAGAAAGCGCTCGCTGGTAGTTTCGTTTTCACGCATCATTTCGCATAAAATAACTCATGAGCAACGATGAGTAAGACAATTTAAATAATTCAATTTTTTTAAATTATAAAATGTGCATTTGATAATGAATATAATATTATATAAGCAATTTTAAAGTTTAAAATATAATTCTTATATCTTTTCATTATATGTATAATAAAAAGAATATATAATATATAATATATATTTGTAATATATATATTTCTAAAATTATAATATTATTACGATTTAATTTCATATTTATTTAAAAAGCTAGTGAAATTTGAATGAAATATCAGTCACATTTATTCTGCACAAGATGCAATATCCATTTTTAATCGCACATGGCCACCTTGATTAAAAAATAATTTATTTATTAAGATCACAATTGTGATGGAAAACTCACGTTCGAGATCATCCGTTTGGTTTCTCTTGTGATGAATGCGATGATGATGGTTGATCGGGATTGGGATTTGCTTCATTATGAGTAGATCCCGATGCTTAGCGTCGATCAGTGGATTTTCCAATTGCGATTCGATCACTTCGTAGCTGGTGGAATTGTCGGGATGGGCGATGACCTTCACTGTAAACGATCGAGCGTAACAAGTTGCGCACAGAAAATGCAATCTTTGCAATAAATCCACGCGAAAGAGAATGTCCTTTAACAGGATCTTTCATCCATCTTCCTTATAAAGAAGAAACGGAAATAAAATCGCGATTGTGCGCAATTTTGAAAGGTATAGGGGAATCACGCTCATTTCGAATTACAGCTACACTTGCAAGTGAAAATTGCACACAGAAGTTATTGCAAAATTGCAACAGCATCTTTTCTTTGAATAATCTACGAAAATATTTATGCGCGAAATTTGTTGTGAATGATGCCGCAGCGCGACGCGACGAGTCTAAGAAATTAATGCGACGATATTGAAAGCTTCTTTTTTCCCGACTGCTACAGTCGCATCAGAATGCGAGAAAGAGGCAAATGATTAATCACGACTTTCTGACCGTCTTAAGTGCACTCAAGTGCATTAAATAAAATTTTTTCTTGCTAAATCAAGAAATAAGCAAGGAAGTTATTGCCCTTCCACCTCTCAACAAAATCTATTCTTTATTCTTTTTTTCAATTAATATATGTATAAGAAAAGTTTATTTAAACCGTTTATTTAAATTAAAAGGATATTAAAGAAGACTTAAATTGGACATTTTTGATCGAGATTTGTTTTTTGATAATGATAAAATGACTATAATAATAACAATAAGAATAGTTATACGCGACAATCGAAATATATATTAAATAATGGAACATAATCTTTGTTTCTCTAAAATAAAATATTATTTTATATACATAATACTAATATTTTTCTCTTTTCACATTTATTATATTTTTATTGAAAATATATTAAATTTTATTTTTTAATTTCTCAAATTTGATTGATTCTTAATATTAATATAATTAATCATTAGAATTATGTTAAAACAAACTAAAATACAAATTATAGTATTTTTGAAAAAATATTATTAAATAATTAAAAAATTATCTCCAAGAATTAAATTAATTTTATATGGTAAAGCTAAGAATTATAAAAAAATATATTCAAAAAATTAAGTAATTTAAAATTTTTCGCCGTGTCCCCTTTTGCTAAAATCAAAAATTCATTAATATTAATTCAAAATTTATTATTATTAATTATTTCTATGTTATTATTTTAATATCTTTAATTTACTTACTTTATATTTATTATACGTAAATAATTAGTTTCGGTTGCTGTTAAATAAATTAAAATAAATTAAAGCGGATCATATATTGGCAGATAGATGGATATTACCAATACAATTTCATTTTTTGTACCAATTATATACTCATAACTAAGAACGTAACAAAAATTCTAAAAAAAAATTTTAATATTATTATAATTAATTATCATAATTAATAATTAAACTTAATAGTTTTTATCTCAATCGATCATTTCCAATTCTACTTAAAAATGTTTCAGACCGTCAGGTTATTTTTTTTTTCATTTCTAATTTCTCAAATTCTCTGCTGTCAAAGTATGATTCAAGAAAAGACACGAGTGTGTCCATCGCAGTGCTCGGCATACTCGCGCGGTTTGACGTTTTCTTCCAAAGTATCCTAACGTATCTCTGGATAACGCCCTTCTCAAAATACGATCCCTTGAGGGCCCTCGGTGGGCCCAGTACGAACCTGGGTCGACGAACTCTTCGGAGATCTGAGGATCGAAGAGCCGGTCGACGGGCAGCGCGCCTTGCTTGAATTCGTCATCGAGATCGTCGTCGTCGACGATCGCGCGGTGCTCGTAGGTAGGCCTGGGCGCGAACTTCCTCGGGGCCGGCAGCCGGGGGGACTCGGCGTGGCCGGGCCCGCGTGCCCCTAACGGCTCGTCCAGCACGGTAGGCGTTGGACGAGCAGCCGCCGACGCGTACGAGCCCGCCGACGACGACGACAGCGTCGCGACGACGGACGGCGGTGCAGGTAGTGCAGGGTGCTCACGATGGTGGTGGTGCTGGTGATGGTGTTGGTGCCGATGCTGGTGCAGGTGCGCGTCATGCTCGCTTTGGGGCTGCAGGTGCACTGTGCTGGAGGCGCGATCATGCTTGGACAACGAAGAAGAAGAAGAAGAAGAAGAGGAAGAAGAAGAAGAAGAAGAAGAAGAAGAAGAAGAAGAAGAGGAGAAGGAGGAAGAAGATCCATCTGTCGATCGATCCGGATGATCAATGCCTGGAGGACGCGAGGTCGCCGCGCGATCCTCGTTCCGATTCACATCGGAATTGTACCGGTGCAAATCGAGCCGAGTATCGTACGTGTCGACGAGGACGGCTGGCTTGCCGGGTATCTCCGGCGCCTCCTGGTAGCCATGATGATGCCGATTGCCGTGACGGTGGTGGTCTTGGCGTCGGTCGCCGGGCTCCCGTAAGTCATTCGTGCTGTCGGGATCGTAGTACGATGGGGTGCGCGCGGTGTTTCCGGGGAACAGATAAGAGGGGTACATACTGGTCGGTGGCAACCAGATCTCCTGGTAGTTCTCCTGCTGCGGGTCGAACGGGTACAGGGCCGAATCCGTGCCCGACATGTCTACGGAGGTGGAGGAGGGCAGGACCTCTGTAACACAGAAGCAGAGCCGCGGACGAGAACGGAGTGAGTGAGGGTGTGCGTTCGCCATCGGTAACGCAACGTGCGGGGTCTGCGTGCTGTTGTTGTAGGGTAAAGTGTCGTGACGATGGTGAGATGGTGACAGTGATGGTGGTGCTGATAATGATAATATGTATATCGGCATAACGGACATTGATAAAGGATCGTCGCGAAGGAGACTTTGGCACGATATCATTAATAAAAAAGTGACATAATAATACAATAACTTGTATCTGTCGCGAACTAAAGAATCGCATTTTCAATATTATCGGTGTCAAAATATTAGATGCGAAAACGTAATTATAAACCTGATAGTACATATCACAAATTAATTATGAACGTTTTAATTATTAAATGCATCTATACATTCGTGTTTCTTTGGAAATTTTACAAATATCCGAATTTTTTTTAGAAAGTGACAAGAAAGGTATAAATTAAATAAAAGATAATAAATATTATAAATATAATAATAGTTCTAAGATGTTCAATAAGAAACGTATTTAAATCACTTGTCTTCTAAACAAATCTAGATTATATTATTGTTCAAATAAAAGATTTAATTCCGCGCTTATTATTTAATAAAATTTAATTTAAAAAATAGTAATACTTTCGCATCATCGGCATCATACAATTCTGTTTATAAAACATACTATTATACATTTATATTCATTTTCTATTACTTATAACTTTTTTTTATTACTAGTGATATTTTCTTAGAAAATATTTTATTAAATGTCAATTTTTTGTGCAAATTTTTAATTTTTGTCATTAAATATTTTAGAATCGCTTTCTTTGTTTCAAAATTTATGTTATATGATAGAAAAATCGATGAAAGAAATTATGAGAGACATAGGAGGAAAAACAATAATATACTCTTATTCTATTGTTCTATATTTGAAAATTTAGGGATATGAATATGTCAAGTATATATAAGGTAAATTATACTGATAGAAGCAGTATTGTACGCAAAACAGAATAATTATAGAAAGGAGATATACACGCGGAAGTAAACTCGAGCAATTGTACCCCGTTGCATATAAGATAATCAACGAACAATGCTTCGTTGCAGACCGTGATATCCAATTGTTTTTGAAATGAAATGAATATCAAACACACGGATGTATTCAAAGAAATTGTAATAAAAGAAATTAAAACGTCCGTAAATAAATAGGTAAATTAACTTAATATAATTCTTTTAATAATCGATTAAATATCTCACTTTATCGCAGTGTACTTTTAATATGTCTGCATTTTTAATCATTTTGTTTCAAATGCGTTAATAACTGACAATGAGATAATACAGTAGTAGCAAAAGAATCTGTTGTTTTTTTCCAGAGAAATATACTCGCAATAAAAAAATTTCAGCGCACACATTAAATTAATATTAGATGTATTAAATACTATAAAAGCAAATCATGTAGTTATAAAATAAGATTTGATAACTTTATTGTACTTATTGTATCTCAAAGTACTTATACAAATTGGATCGAGTTCTGCAAAGAAAAGAAGCAATAGTGTATTACATTACAAATTGTCCTTAAAACAAATATTAAGCATAGATATACTCCAGCAAATAACAATACAAGATCTTCTTTTTGTTAATTGAAAAATCTACTTTTATTAATTCGCTTTTAATTCTTAAAAGCTTTCAATTGACATGAAACTAATTTGATCGAATTACTTTTGCGAAAGGGATAACAAACGCAGATACATTCGGAAAACCATGAAATGGTGTTTGAGAGGAAATGGTAAGTAAGTGCCATTTAAACCAATTCGCGATTCAATCGAAACCAATTCAAGTTCAATCTTCAAAACCAATCCTCGAGTTCAATCCTTTTAATGTCAATTACATAATTCGCTTCTATTGCACTTTTACATTTATACACTTTCCACGTGCTTATTATTCTCAAATTAATTCAATTTATTTTATCAATCTTATTTCGATTAATCATATTTTATCGAAGATTATTCTCACTTTCTACGTTTTTAAACTATTGCTTGCACATGTAATTATCCAATATTATATATTTTATTTCGAGCGCGTTATTATCGAACCGCAAACATCACCGTAAATCTCGCAACTGACATTTTCTCGTTTGCCGGGCACGATGGTGCGACGCGAAATAAAAAGCCGACAAGAATACGAAGTTAAACGAACCGGCCGATAATCGAAATCGACAGACGACTCGGCGTCTCCTCTTGAGAGGGTCTTGGGACTCCTTCGGGAATTCCGCCGAAACCAGAAACTCTATTCGAGAACCGAGGGATCCTCACATTGAGCGTTACTGCACGCGAGAAATTATCCCGGTGTGACGCGGTGGTGGTGCTCGCCGAGCGTGATTTCGTTCTTAAGAGATTTTGGGATTCCCGTGGGATCGTCGCGAGGCCAGACCAGGAGCGTTAACCTTCTGTTCCGCGTCGATCATTCGCAAACGAAATGAAGATCCGAATAAATTATTCGCATCGTGCGTACCATTCCCTCTCGTACTTAATTATATATTATATTCTTTTTTTTTCAACCCCGTCTCCCACGTTACGTGTTCTTTATTACGAAAATTTCTTATTGCGAGTTTGGTAAATTTATTGTTAATCGAAACAAGAAACATGAAGATATTACAAATTTATAATCTGTTTATCAAACTACATATTTTAATAAAAAGTTAAATGTATCATCGGAATTCAATTCATTCAATTAGTTTTTTTTTTAGTTATTTATTTTTTATATTTTCAAACAAAACATATTATATTTATAAAAGGGAAAATTTTATTACAAGATACTTTGCTCTATACTTACCTATTGGATATTTTTACTAGAATATAGATAAACGACATTAAATACTTTAGACAAATTTATTTTTGTTAAGTATCAATAGTCAAACTTATTTTATTCGTTGAAGCGATTCTCATTTGCCGTCGAATAAACTCTGATAACGATCTGGTGTCTTCCGATAAATCGTTCGACGATGTTGAGGAACGAAGGGGAGAGTATAGTGAGTCGAGTACAGAGAGTAGATAGAGTCGTAGTAGGCACTACACACACTAACAGGCTACACACTTTAGATAGAAAACAAGCTGTAAGTTACAGGCATGCGGGTGCCGATTCATCGATTCTCCAGTGCGGATTCTCAGCATGCAAAAGTACGACATGCGGTGCACGATTTCCTGGTGCGCTCCGCCCCGTAGGATCATCCGGGAGGCTTATCGTCTCCACTTTGGACTCGCGCTTCATCCGTCAAGCGTTCGCGTTTCATATTTCACAATGCGAGCAATCTTGACCGATCGCGACGTCGAGATTCGTCCTGGTAAATTTATGACAACAAAGGAAAATTGCGGGTGTCGATCCGAGCGATCGAATCCTGTCAATCATTTTATCGCGGTAGATCCAGCAGTACAAAAGAATTGATAAGTCAATGACGTCATGAACTAATGTGTGATATCAAAATTGGAAAAGAGTTTCAGAACATAACTTAGAAGAGGGAATGAATAAACGCGGCGCACAATAATAATCAAAATGCCTTATATCGATTATTCATAGAGACTGCAAAAGGGAATAAATCAATTTAGTAACGTGCTCAAAGATACATCGTTATACTCGATGTGAAATACGGCCATTAATATCAAAACGGCGAATCCGACTAATTGTAAGCTAAGAGTCGTACAATCGCGAATATTATACAGTGATATTCCCACGACGGCGCTTCGTCTCGATAGTGTTTTCCCCATCTCGTCGATTTATCTCAGGGGCGTTTGTCGATGGGGCACGGGCGATCGCGCGGCGCGTCGAAATATTTATGGTGTATATATGTATCTAACACATGGTGAAAATATATATATATATACATATATACTGCAGGATCGCAGACGGATGAGACGAGAGACACTCTCGGGGATAGCCTCCAAGGACGGCGGCGAGAATATTGGTCTCGGAACGCGAATCCTCCTCGGGCGGAGTGCGTCCTCATGGGGGGTGCCAGGGTGCGCTTTCTCGTGCAGACATTTCTCCTCTCGTTCCGGGATTTCGAGGATCGATCCTCGCGCGCGATTCCTCGGGCCACCCTTTATCAGTAGGGAAGGGGAGAGCGACGAACGTCTTCCTCTAAACCGGACCGGCAAGAAGGAGGACCTCCATCGTCCCCCTCAACGAACCCCTTCAAGGTAACGATCGAACGTCTCGAGACGCCTTCGATTCTGAGTGTCTCGTGCTCCGCTGCGCCGGTGTGCTTCTTTTTATTAACCTCGGATGAGTAACGTGAGATGCGATAGATCCAGAACGATAACCAAGATAGCTGGAAGCTTTGGTGATATTTGAAGAGAGATATGACAGTTATAGAGAGAGTTTAGTGCCTCATATTTTGAAAATTTTCGTACTTTTACACACCATGGTAAAAATATCTCAAATATTGTGGCTGTTAAATTCGGATAGATGTCAGCTATCAAAGCTGTCAGTATTGAAACATCGCACGTTACTAGAAATATTGCTCTTTTGGAATGTTATGTGTTCAAGATTAACAATCGAGCGACGATCTCGTCGAAATAAGATTCTCTTCTTACTGAGAAGACAGTTTGATTTTTAAAATAATAAGCAAAATTGTGAAAAAATAAATATAGATGCTTTATTGTTAAAAAAAATAAATACTTAGATATTTAAAATATTAACACTATTATTAAAACAAGTAGCTACTATATTATGATAGTAAATACTTCAAATTTTTACAATCAAGTATGGATTTAATAAACGAAATTTCATCTCAACTTTTTTTAGTATATTAATTATTTCATGAGATTAAAATAAGTTCTCTCTGTATATTAATTTTTATATACCATGTCATAAAAGAAAAAAATAATAAATTCATTATTTTTTATTAATATTTTACATGTAAGAAAAAATAAAAAATTATTATACTCATTGTCAATGTTAGCTATAAAATTAAGACATAAAACTTATTAAACAAAAGTTAATAAATAAGCAATTATTTATAAACAATACAGTAATTAAAAATACCACATATATATCAAAAGTAACAAAACAAATATGTATGTGTGCTACATTATACAAAGTAAATAATAAAAATCAAAAATAGAAATTAATTTAATTTATTATAATTAAATTTTCAATCTGTTTATAGTATTATGAATTTATCAACAACTATATTTCAAATTATTGATTTAATATGTAAAATGATATGTAGAGAATTTAAAATATGACATTTCAAGTTTAATTTATATTAAAATTATTGAGTTTCAACAACGATCGCCTCTCGTTTGCTCCATATAATTATTAATAGCACGCTACTAAACAGCATTTAAGTGATAAATTGTCATCTATTATTATTTAGACAACGAATGGCTATTATACCGTGATAATTAGAACACTGTTTATATCAATCAGCTAAATATACTCTTTCTAATTAATTTGCAATTCGAAAAAAAGATAGAAACGTAATCAAATGATCGACAAACACGATTAAGCAGCAAAGGTAAGTCTGTAATACTTCTTCATGTCGAAGATTCGATCGTTTGCAACAACAAGAAGTAATTTAATTCGATTGCGGAGGAGTAGTTGGAGCGTTTAAATAAATTTCGTGCTCGAGCGGCTTCTCCTTTTTCACTCTCCTTTCTCCCTCATTGCTATTCATACACCTACCGGCTGGTTGTTCGATATCTTGGGGAAAGAAGAATGGAGTATGGCAAAGGGCCGGCCCATTTAAAGTCGCGCTTCCAATTTCAATCCAAGATCCAGATTTACATACCAAATGAGTCGTTTGACATTACCGCGGCTAAAATTATATATAGTTTATTTTTAAGCTTGCATGAAAAAGAGACAACAACGTCAATTGGTATTTAAAGACATGTGAAAATAACTTAAAGTAAAATTTAAATAAATCTTTTATCTATAAATATTCATAATAAAATATTATAATTTATTGAAGATTTTGCAAATAAAACGTGAATAAAAGTATTCAAAAGTATATTGTATTACTCAATTAGATATTAAAAATATAAATATATTAGAGATATTTATATATATATATATTGTGAAAAAGTGATTAATAATTATTGTGCAGTTATAGTAATTATATATGAGCAAAACGAGAAAATCTTCGACGAAGAAGTAAACGAAGTTAAATTATATATGAGAGACAAATGGTGTTCCCAACATCAATTTAAAATTCTATCCAATCGATTTGCAAAACTTTTGGTACATTATTTCTTTCAGCAATATTTTTCCTCGTAATAACTGTTTCGAACTCATCGATTCACAGACCGAAAGAATAATTTTTCCAGATTGCAAGACGCATTTTGCCATTTGAGTTCTCTACAAGAGTTGTCGCTAAATTATATTAAGTGCACTTGTTATGGGCTGAGTTGTCATCGACGGCGACGTAACGTGTAACATTTAAAATTAATTCGAAATTGCGGTCGAAAGAGATGCAGGATTTTCTTCTTCGCGAAGTAGTTTGTCCCGCCGAGAGCTAAACCGAAATGTTTGTACATTATGTTCGTGTAACGTCGAGGTTAATTACGTTATAACATTGTTACCGTAATAACTAATTGTTCGTTTATGTTTCCGTGCTGCAAAACTGCTCTCGACCAGTCACGCATTCCACAAATGTTAATGCTATATCGTAGAGTGTGTATGCCGCATTCATCGCTCACATATGCATCGTTGGCGCGCTGCATTCGTCAAACGCAATGTAAGAGACACATTTGTCACACATGCGTGTGATGCGTGTAAAGATACTTACGTTCTCTGTGCGTGCACTGCACGCTTGAATCTTAATGTTGTCTTAAATTACGATTACGAGACACGAGCGGAAGCGTCATCGATCCTGGATATACATTCGATATCTCGATAATTAAATAAAATACAAATTATGATCAAAGGTTGGTAAAAATTGCAAATAAATAAATGTAAATGTAAAAACAAAATATATTATAATTGCTAAGATATTTTAATTTTAATAATAATATAGCATTTTAAATAATGTTCTTACTGTAAATCCTACATAGCTGAGCATACATTAATTTGAACATTTCTAAATAAAATAAAAAGAATTTCTTTTTTTTTAATGTAATTCAAAGTTATATTTCTTTTATAAAAATTTTTTTGTTTCCTGTTGCATTACGACACATATATTTAAATTATCATTTATTATCTTCTTCGAAATTAGAGGGCTTATTGTTATCTTCATTTTAATGCCTGCAACCCCCCTCTCTTTAGTTAATTACAAAGAAAGTAGCTTATCTGAGGGTGAGGATAACGTTCTCCGACGAGCCTTGAACACCGCAGTACCGCTTAAAAGTAATTGCCCCGTCGAGCAGCATCCTACCTTGCCCGTAACTTTGACGCCCGAGAAAAAATGAGAGAGTAACAGGAAGTGGCTTTAGTTTAGTGCATGTCAGTTCTCAGCCATTCTAAACGCGAGAGCGATGCAACAATGAGTTCTCTCATCTATGCACTTTGTTGATAACAAACTTCATACTTTGTTGTAAAAACTTGAGAATATATATATATATCGTCGATTATACGTATAAATGCAATTATCGTTATATTCCTTACTGTAAAGATTAAGCAAAACTGTATTTAATGATGCGAATAAGAAATAAGATTAATCTAAATTTACATTATATTTTTTAACATTTTTTTGCGAGGAAACATGTTTTTACATATAACTAAAGTATATTTGATAAATGAAATAAATATTTTTAAACAAAAAAAATCAACTGTTAAAATACAGTCATTTATCAATTAAAATTTACACATTGTAAATCTACAGAGTGAATCACTGAGATTTATCGCTAGTCCAGGATCGACAGGACGCTCCAATATACACATCAACAAAAAAAATAAATACCAAATGAGAATTTTGTACAAGATACACACAGACAGACACGCAAAGGTAAACCCCATAGACTCAACGCAGATACGATAGAGAAAAAACTTCTTATAAATATTCAAAATTATTTCACAACACCGACAATTGCCTTTGACAAAGTGCTGATATAATTGTACTCGTTCATTCATATCACAACAGTCCGTTCGAATCTCAATTTACGATAAAATTCGTTATCAAACGAAATCCCCGTACACGCATTTACGTGTCACGCGACACACACATACGCGTTTATGCACATCGATAAAATTTGATTAACAAATGCCCAACTATTTATTCGCCGTTCGCAAATCCGCGAATATATTTCTACCAATAACTAAATTTGATAATGAATTTGCCTTTGCAGTGACACAGCTTTTGTACGATTACCAATTTATTCTTTAGTATTCTGTAAAATAGTACACATTAAAACCTTACTTTTTACAATCAAATAGCAATTATTGCTCGTTGACGGGAAAGCAGCGGAAATTTTGCACGCGACACACGCAATTACGTGTACGATGGAAATATATACGAACACATGTGGATAGAGAGAAGGACAGAGAACTTTACGAATCGCGTATTATAGTTGGACTCACCAACGCAGGGATTATGGTTCACCATCACGAAGATCTTGTCGCATCGTCGCTTTATATGATTATTCGGGCATATACAGCCAAACATTGGCGATAATCGTAGCTGCGTCCAGGACTCCTGGCAAGCATCTCTGAAACAGTAATGATAAGATACAGTTATCGTCTCTCAGATGCAGCTACCGGAAGATTTCTACAGTCAATTTTAGATTAAAAAGCAAAATTCATTATAGAAACTACCTTAAAGCATTATTCCATGAATATATGTGCATCATTAATTATGTATAAAAGAATACGTCTTGCACTGAAAATATTTTTAAAAAAATAATAAAAAATATACAAAAGTAAATAACCAAATAATAACGTGATAATAAAAAGAGAAATGCATTAAGACGTCAACTTTATAAATGAGAAGCTTGCGCTGCACGTTTAAATGCAGGATTTAAAATCACGTTAACGGGCCATTGTGGTGCATTGTAATTGCTGCGTGACCCACTGCTTTATAAATATTATTAATTAATCGCGATGAATTCCCGCTTCGCCATCGGTCGCGTAAATCTCTCGTACGGAGGATTAATGACTGGCCATCAAATATATATGTATAGATCGGCGTTTTGCCAAATACATTGACCTACATCTGTGTGTGGTCTCCCAATAGCCGTAATAAATATTAAAATACGCAAACTCGATATTCACCGAGCTGCCGTACCTCCAATATTTCGTAATATTTTTGCGCACGTTTGTGTTCTAATAATCCGTGGTAATTGCAAGACATTATCGATACGATACATATCGAAATTTCAATACGCGCATAATTAGCGATTGCTATCTTTGGTGTATACATACTAATGCAGACTGTATAAAAATAATCTTGTACAAATTCGCAAATTTTACTTATCACAAAATATAATTGATAAATTAATTATATATATATATATATAAACTGTTACAATTACATTTTATAAAAATTTGTAAAATAATAAAACAACTTTGTAATTTTCAATTAAATTTATGGAAACTCAATAATACTATTAAAATTAATATAATGTCAAAGTAAAATTAATTTTACACAGAAATATTGAAATAATTATATAAAAGTGCATAATAGTGTATAATTTTAATACTTTATTTACTTTATATACATATGTATAAAGTCATGTATAATGTTATGTATTTTATTATTATATAATTTGTAAATGTTGAGCAAACTTTTTTTACTTCAATCATTACGGATACATTTTTAGAATATACTATAACATATATAAATATATATATATATATAAACCGGTTTGAAATTCACGAATCTACAGAGGGTATTGTGTTTTAGATTAAAATTGGAAAGCGATATTTCGAATATTCCCAAAAGTTCGATATTGAAAACGCTACAAACTTTTGAGAAAAAATATGAAAAGGATTTTTGTTAGCATATGTAAATACAGTAGATTGTTCAAAATATTAATAAATAACAAAGCATTTCCAATTAAACTGTTCATTATAAAAAATTACGCATCATAAGAAGAGAACCTTTTAGAAACAGGAAAAGCTTCGGTGGTCATTGTTTACTCTCTTCTTATTTTATCGATCCAATTCACGCACACACGCGCTATACGGATTACGGGTAACACCGGAAAACTTTGACCATCATAGTTGTAAATAGAAGTTTCCCTTCCCCTCTGTGGTAAAACTTCCATTAGCTTCAGAAAGTCAATCGCGGTTACACCGTGCGCCATATCTGGCGCGAGAACCCTGATCGAGAACCGAAACGTACTCAACTCTTTCTTTCGTTCTTCCGTCGAAGGTAACGTAGAAACTTTACGCCAAAGTCCCGACCAATTGACTTTTGAACTTACACGGAAACATTTAACGAACTTTTCCTGTGCACTGACAATCCGCCGCGAAGTAACAGCTCGATACAATGCGATATAATCGATGACACATCAAGCAATTAAGATTATTTTATTGATAATTGGAAATTATATTAAATCATTTTGTGATATATTACAAAGTAAATTATATCAAATAAAAAATACCTTGACACGTTTTAGGCATGCACTTAAACAATTAAATGTTATTAATAATAGATGTAAATTGTTATAAATACAACTAATACAAAGCAACTAAAATAAATTCAAAAAGTGACAGATAGTAATATAATATTAATTTATTAATAATTATAATAGAAAAAATTAGAGCAATTCATTTCTTTGCCCTTTTAAAAATATTCTTTCTAAGCATATTTTACGCTAATTCTGTCTCAAGCACTAAACCTAAGTTTTTCTTGAGCTAATGCAGCACTGGTCACTCTCTGTAGAAATGTAAAAAAATATGGACGAAAGAGACAGAGGAGAGTAGGTAAAGGGAAATTCGATGTGGAGACTCTCGAGCTCAAAATTATTTGGGTTAATGGCACACACGCTACGGTGAATCTTGCTCGTCGAATTAGAGGTCAAAGGAGGCAAAGGCGAGCGGATGGTAAAGCTGGAACTGAAGAGATGAAACGAGCGAGAAAGACGCATCAAAGGGTGCAAAGGTCCACATAAGAACCAGAACGCGAGTCACGTTTCATTCCGCATCGCGTGATTTTGTTTGACTTCTTCTTTTTCTTTTTGCCGAATTATTTTACCATTATATACTAAATTTTAAAATCTTTTATTGTTATTCCTGTGCTATTATATTTGTAGAGGCGCGCATAACTTTTTAAAGAACAGAAACAAATAGTACTTTAAATTCTTTTTATTCTTTATGTATTTCTATCAAATAAAAAAACTTTATATATTTTATAAAATCAGTTATTTTAAAATAATTCGAAATTATAGAATATTAAATTTCATCAAAAATTATAAATTATAAAATAAATCAAATATAAAACTGTAGAAGCAATATAATTTATAATTTTACAATGCATATACAATAAGACAAATAATAAATAATACACAGAAATAAATTGTTTTTCCAATCTTTTCAATTCATGTCACTCTTTACGGAAGTAACAAGATATAAAACAAGTTTTATAGGTATCAGATACAATAAAGTTATCGGATATATAAAAAACTACTTTGAATCCTCAAACGTTCCAAGGGTTTATGGTGATCTAATACATAAATTAAAGCGGAAACAAGAAGTCGCAAGATTTCTTTCTTTCAAGAACTTCATTTTATCGGTGACATAAACTTTGTAAATGTTGAGAACAATTGGCGCGACTTTGTGATCGTGTTAAAATTAAACTGTATTTTATATTTTTCAATATACATATAGAATCAATATATTTTTTAAAATTACTGTTATCATTCTAAAACAAACAAATTTATCATTACTTTTATATTCATGTCTAAAAAAAATATTTAAAAAAATTGTTTCTAAGATATAAAACATTTTATTATAAAAAAAAGGTAATATGTTTATAAAACAGTTGATCTAGATTATGTAATTGACTCAATATATATAATAAATAAATAAAAAAGAAATTATCAGATATTTCCCAAAGGTGTTATTAAAAATTTATATTACAATATAATTATATAATAATTCCAAATGTGAATTAATATAAAATGTAATGACACTTAAAATGTAAAATATCAAATTTTGTATATTAAAGTACTTTTATTTTCTTTACAATCAAAGAAATTTAATTGTGCTACATATTAAATTATTTTTTATTTCTTCTTATTATTTAATATTTTTTATTGTTTCTTTCTCATTATTTAATATTTTATTTTTTATATTGTTCCTTTCTTCATTCTCTCTGCTTATCTACATCGTTATTCTATTGCCGTTACACTTGATCGCTTTAGTACTACTGAATTCATGTGGCAGCTGCGAATTTCGCGACCCAGTGACCCGCGTGTTTGCGCTATTGGCGTAAATAAATCGCGCGATTGCAATATGAATGCGCATAACCGACTGAAATATAAGAAACAATAGAACATAGAGATTCATGAACCTCATATACCGATTTCCCCGGACTCGTCGCTCCTGCGTCTCTTACATTCGATCGATAAGTGGCGTATCCGTTTCCGCTCCATCAATTGAGAAAACTGTTTCGAAGAAAATCCATGTCCTGAGACAATTCGTTTTTCAACGTATAAATGGTTCTTTCTGAAGTTTCCTTCAATCTTAAAGTTTTCCGAATTTTGTATAACATGATCAAAAAAATATCTTACAAAACATTAATTTTCGACTAATATAAGATCACTGTAAATAGAGAAGTTAAATAAAACCGCATAATTCTGGAGATATATTTTATAATAGACCTTCATCAAATATTTTGTGAAAATTAAGTTTAGAGTTTTTAAACAGCAACATACATACATTAAAAAGTTATGTACATATATTACTATAATTATAAATTACTTTTGTAAACGCTGTTAAAAAGTACAATAGTTTCCCAAGGTCTTCTTTCTTTTCCTCTAATTTATTACATTTAATGAAACTAATTATTTCTCGAATAATAGACATTTAAATAACTATTGTCGCAATTTCGCGAAATGTAAATTCGTGTTCCGGTAGAGTTGAATAAGACAGAAATTCGCGCGGAGAATCGATAGTGAGACGAAGTAGTATAGACACGAATTAGTCAGCCGCTTCTGCGGAGGAAATCATGATGGCTCGTAGGAGTTTCCACGACTGGGAGTGTCGACGACAGACACACGAGATGTCGTTTCCTCGTGTTCTACAGTCGACCGGTGGTTTTGTTCTGCTTCGAAGGTAAACCATAATCCTATGCATGAGTTTGAGCCATTATAATGTAGCTCGAACAGACAGACGAAGAAAGATAAATTTTCTGTCAAAAGATAGGAAAGATTTGTCTTCAAAATAAAATAAAATCGACATAATATTATTGCATCAATATCGATTGGCATACAAAAATTTTACGCAAATCTATATATCTTATTTATTCTGATGTATCATTAAATAACTGTTTCACTTACAATTAGTATACAATAAAAAAATTAAAATTATAGAAAAATGTCAGTTTCAACAGAGAAAGAGAGAGAGGCATTTATCTCATAATTTAAAAACCTAGGCGATTTTTTTTCGTAATTACACTCTTTCATATAATATTGAAATCCCTAAAAGAATATTTCTGAAATGAATTTTACAAATATGTATAGGTAAATCGCGAAAGAAATTACGTGAAAAGAACGGCTTACATTGAATACGCACGAGATGTTCTGAAATATTAACTCGTACTTAATATGCAGCGCAAGTAGGAAAAGGTCAAAATTCGTTTAATATCATTACGTCAGGAAAGATTACAATTTCCACGATTCATTTATTACGCAAGATACAGAATTAATTTGTAGAGATGTACGATATATATTGTATGTATGTATGATATATATTTCTAGGTTGTTTAATTGTTCATTAAATGTTATATTCTTTACGGAGAAATGATTAATCAGAATACTATTAATGAAAAGTTAATTCATTTTCACAATAGCAATATATCTATTTTTCTTGTATAAATTAATAATATTATTTTTTTCTTATTTAAATTTTTTGACACACATACTTATGGAAGTAGCTGTTATATATTGACATATTTTTATGTATATATAAAAATTATTTATATCTGTATAAGCAATGCCTTTTTGACGGAAACTAAATGGGCTGCTCAAAAGTCCTGCAGCGATCCGCGATAAAATGATCGTGTTATCACGAATGAATTACATCGAAGGTCCCATATGCGGCCGATACCGTCCCGTAATAGAGACCCACTTTGGGGTGGTCTGAACCTAAGTGAGCTCAGCCCACTTTTCCACATAAGCCCGACAGGTTAAGTTTTTCAACGAATGCGGCCGTTTGAACATCGACAAAAGCTATGCATAACCGGCATCGAAAAGCTACTGAATAATACATGTGCCTATCGAGGCTCGCGTTCAAATGATTAACGATGCGAGAGGTCTGAAAAGTCAAACCATTTTTTTTTATTCGACTCCACTCATCCTTTCCCTCGTCTTCTTGCTATCTTTAGATTTTTCGAATTCTTCAAATATTCTTTTCAAAGAAAACTATAAAGTGCAGCAATATATACGGTACAGTATTGACACGTGTAAAGATAATGCTCGGTATTTAAAATTAGAAAAAAAAGATAATTTCTTTCTGCATAAAAAAATGTTACGCAAAATTAATTATATTGAACTTTATTTATTAATAACTTGTTTTTTAGTTTCATTTTTTGCGATACTAAGTTGCAAGTTCTTTGCATGTAATACTTTGACTTTTATTGCTCAAAAGTGTCATCGTGCGCATCTCAGCGTACAATTTGCAACGTTTCTCGTAGTCTATCTTGTGATCTGTAAGATCGTAGTGACGATAGGAACTTGTGACCAGCAGCTTGGTTAAGGGTTATTTGACAGCGCGAGTACGAAGCCCGACACGGGACATCCCTTATACCTATCACGTGACGACACGGTCTCATTAAAATTCATAAAGTGATTCGCTGGTTCTCGTTTTAGCACCCCACATCGTACGAAACGCGCATTATATATTTATAGATGTCCTTGTACATACGAGACGCATGTATGTATATATACGAAGTATCTGTGGGTTTTGCGCATATCTTGCGCACTTGATTCGAAACAAACGCACGTATCTCATTTTGTATATACCTACATATACATTGATTTTGCCTCATTTATTTTATTTATTTCTGAAGTGGAAAGAAAATCTCAATATAATAAAAATATTTATTCTGATAATTGAACTGTAAAAAAAATGAATTTTTAAAAATCCTATAATAATCACGCAAACATACCAGTTAAAAAAAGTTATATAATATTTATAAATATTTGTATTATAAATATTTATCGAACCTTTTTCTATTTATCGTTACTTTTCTAGAAAGTCTTTTATAATAAAAAAAATGTTCATATATAAATAGTATATACATAATTACTATAAAAGTAATCAAATTCAGTATACAATTATCGTAAGACACGTTAAAAAAGGAAGAAATTTCGAGAAATTATAAAATACTTATATACTTTTACACATATGTGTACGCGCTTTTCATTTCTCTCATCACAATTAAAGATTGTCTCTCTTTCCTCCACGATTCCTACCACTTTTACTCGTTCTACTTGACTTTCTTTTTGTTCGCTTTTCTCGGAAAGTTACGTCAGGCAAAGTCGGTAAGCTTGAAGTTCCGTCGGAAACTCGTACTTGCAACTGCATTCTCCGATTGTGAGCGTTGGGCGTGCGCGCACATACGGGAAAAGTTCGCAATTAGCGCTAATTACGCTCGAATGGTCGACAATTAATTCGTGCAATCTGCCTCTCAGTCTCGGTCACGGTTACCGGGTTTTGCGAAATAGCGCACCAACGCAGTTGCATTTCATTTGACTGATGACGTTGGACTAAAAAGCCAGAAATAATTTACCGTCTTTTGAATCATTCATTATCCAAAATTACATGCAGTTTGTTATCGATGCTGTAAAATGTGAATTCGTATATTAACTGTCTCTTTCTCTCTCTTTCTTCCCTTGCTTTTATACATATTAAATATTTCTTTGTAAATTGTAAAATAACATAAATAATTTTATTTTGATATTGTGATATTATTACATAATATATTTTTCTCTCGTTTTTAAATGCAAAAGAAATATCAAATATTAAATAATCGATAAAATACATTTTGTTATATTTAATGTCCATTATTATCTCCATTTATCTCTACTATATAATATATAAGTATTTTACTATATATAATTTTCAATATGTACTATTCCTTTGCAAAATGTATATATTTATACGTTTCAGTAACAAAACAAACTTAACGTTCTTCGCTTAATGTTCTTCTCAATCAGTGAATACAGATTTTACATTCTAAAACGTTCTGGAATTACATTTTACGAATATGAAATCGTATTTCACGCTGAGCGAACATACGAAGGTAATGGTATTTGCGATGAAGGCAACGCTACATTACTCTTTATTCATATCCTGAGAAAGTTGCAATAACTTCAGCACTGCGCGATAAATGAAAAGTTTTATCGAAGTTCGCGCTGCACTCGCGCGGATTGCACGCGTTCCGCGCGCGCCAAACTTCGATATTAACGCTAATTAAGGGCGAGATTAATTTCGGTACAAGAACCGCCATCCAGTTGATAACCCACAAAAAGTAAAAGATATGAGTTTAGTCAAACAAATTTAATTGCAAAGCTAATAGTACTGAAAAAAAAAAATATTTTTGAGAAATAAAAATATCGAACATTATTGAGAGAATAACATTATCAAAAAATTATTGAGATAATATCGAAAAAATTTGTCTATTATTCATCGTTAAAAAAAAATATTAAAAAACTCTATAATCGAATGACACGACGCATACAATGTGCAGTTTCGATTTATCTTTATCTAATTTGCATGCTTCAATTTACCTAAGATAACAATTCAAGAACGTAAAGGCGGACATTAATCGCGCAATATACTGCGTTAATTGACTAATCGCGTATTTGCAATCGCTCTTATATGACCAATAGCAAGAGTCGTATCGTTACCATCGCTCTCCTTGGTCGCAACGTGCCGGAATTCGCGCTGAAACCATCGAAAATCCCATTACGGAACTACGTCGTCGTAATTATGGCGTGGCTGGTTACATACGTGCCGTACGTACGTTGCATCCTGCCACGTTCGCACATTTACATACACATACACATGCACACGCACACAGAAGGACTCATCGTGCGTTCGCAACGAGAAATTTAGTATTACACGATAAGGTCGTTGCCACCGAAAAAGCGTTTGCAAAATTATGACCAATTTTTAGAAATATAACCACAGAATACAGATCTCAAATTTGCAGTTTTTTCACATCAGTCTTTGTCCAAAAAAAAAAAAAAAAAAAAAAAAAAAGAAAAAAACCGAGGATTCTTTTATTTTTCGAATAAATGTGCATCTGAATTTTGAATCATTATAGATTTTAAGTACATCATTTATTTGAAAGATTTGAATAAATCATTTATGAAATTTATTTTTAAAAATTTCAGAAATTTGTATCGCAATAACAATTTATATGTGTGAAACGTTTAAAAAATTACGATCTTTGGATAAAAATATCAAGTAGATGTTAAGAGACTGTGTTAAATTTAGGATTTTTTCCAGCACTAATATATAAAATCTTATAAAAGATGGGACTTCTCGTATCTCTTTTAGAATCATCATCGCGACATTTTCAAGGAATGCAATTTACGGGACTGCATTTACACACCAACAAACGGCACGAGATATTCAGGATTCGTTAGTGTAGTAATGCGATCACGATGATTAAAGGGCAGTGGAATGGACGACGTTGGTGGCAAAAGAGAGAGAGAGAGAGAGAGAGAGAGAGAGAGAGAGAGAGAGAGAGAGAGAGAGATAGATAGATAGAGAGAGATAGATAGAGAGATGGATGCTGAAGAAGGTTGCTTGAAATACATGGAAAAGCGAGGATGGCAGATGGAAGAGACCCGTTCTCACCTGCATATTGTATGCCGTATGCTGCGAGTTTACCGCACTGAATTATCCACCACCGCTTCCCCCGGTGGGGGTTGCCTTCACGGCACGTCCTCCACATCCTCCCGTCGATCCTCACCCCCAGACTCGCCGACTCGCTCGCGTAGTTGTGTACGCCAGGCATGAGACTAACGCATAAATTAACACTTTGCCCTCTCTTCGTTCCGGCGGACCCGGAAATTCTTCGGAACGCGGGCCGCGCTCGAGAATCCCGGCGCAATTAACCTTCAAGTTAACTCCACGCGTCGCGATTATCATTGTTACCGGAATCTCGCGAATTAGAGCAATCCCGGGACCCGCGCGGACCCGAGATATCGGCCTCAATCGCGAGAATCGCCACGGGATTTCGCTAGGGTGTGAGAATCGTCGTGATGGATGGTGCTCGACTTAATTCCGCTCGTTCCCGTGTGGTTACGTGTTAAAAATAAGTATGTCGAGGAGAAATAGTTGAGCGAATTTACTTCATGACATAATTAGATTCTTTGCCTGTGAATGTTGTATAAGGCCTTTAATATTCTCGATATATATTTAACTCGTATATATTTGCATTATAAAGTCGCATAATAAAAAATGCATTTCTATGTAATTTTTTAATATTTAACAATAACTTGAATAGGAATTATAACAAGATATTTCAGATTTTCATTAAATAACCAGTTTTACTTTCTTCCTATACGAATGATAATAAAAATATAATAATTCATAAATGGAAAATATATATTTATCTTTGAAAAATGAAAAAGACATAGACATAAATCTCTGACAGATTTTTCGATTTGCTATGCCTGAAAATAAATATCGTGCAATGTGTTAACGTCAGCTATTTCCACCTTCAGATTTTACTATGTCAGGGTGCAATGATGCACCCTGACGCGCGGGCGCGTAATTCCCGGTTGCTCTCGGCGTGAGGACGTGCGTAAAAAGAGCAGTAGAGAAGGAACTGGACCGGAAGGACGCAGGCGGGCGAGGGACGAGGGATGGCGCTTTCAACCGCATTGCAGAATTACCCGGCAAGTTCCTGCTCGGGGAGCATAAAACAACCGCCAGCGGCTGCTGGCCGACGCCAAATTTATGACGCGCTTATATGCCGAAATAGAAGCGCGTCGGAAGTCGGCCCTTATCTAAACCCCAACCGGGCCGCTCGATTTTATCGAAACTCTACGTGGCGATCGTGAATCATGACGATAGAATATATAAGACGACGTTAACCTTTTATATATCTCCTTATACATAACCTTTTATATATCTCCTTATACATAAATATCATTTTAGATTCTTAACACTTTGAATTCACTTTAGTGTGTAGTGCGTTTATATTATATATATAAATTTTAAATTAGTCAGTTATATCTGTATTAAAAATCTATTATCTATAGAAAAGGACTAAAGAATATATACGGTTCCTTCTATAAATTTGATACATATTATTAAAAATTCATGCGTGCTTATTTTTTAAATAGTTAGAATAATTGTGCCTGAACTTATTTTAGTGTGCCTTTGTATTAAAATTTTAATAATATTTACTATATTTTAGTAGATAAAGAATAGAATATTCTCTTTTATATCATATGCATTAATAATGTAATTAAAAAAATATTTTTCTATTTATTTGTCCTAATTTTTTATGACTTATTTAAATACAAAAGCATACTAATACGTTCAGGCACAATAATAATAGAGACAATTACCTTAGTTCTGTAACTTTTATTTTCACATTTACATCCTTTCTTATATCAAATCTTCAATTATTAATAGCATTCGATAATGAATATTGAATCAACTAGATATTGATTGTGCTTTTAAATCGTCTCTTTTCATGTCACGAACAAATGCGGTTGCAATTACGAGGATCATGTCGAAGTGAATAGCTTCGTCAGGAAGTGTCCTCGAAGAGAAGCAAGTTCGCTTTTACCGAATAATCGGTCGCGCTTCTGGGTTTGATGATCTGCTATAGGCGTCTACGTAGCTGATCTTGTTTTCCTACCTTCTCTCCTTATTTGGCGTGCAATTCCCGTTGTAAGCGTTACCTCTCCGCACGAGGAATCGCGTCCACGTCCGTGCCAGTTTCACGAGATGTAACTCTGGAGATCGTGACTGCGCAAACCGACCCGAGGGAGACATACGTTCACCGCTCCGTCGTTTCTCCTCGAAAGTATCTCGATGGACGCAACGTCTTGGATTGAAGAGTCCGGTGTAACGTCAAGAATATAACTCGCGAAAACTCGGGAGGAAAATTTGTCTTTCATATTTTAAGCATTTAAATGATAAATCCATTTATTTTCCTTTCCTTAATTTTCATCTCCAAACTTACGCGCATTTCAAATATGCGGATATATATTAAATCGATATTTAGTGACCATTAATGGTATGAACATTTTCGCGTTCAACTAGATTATGGTACGCATAGTAAAGAGTATAGAGAAAATTGATTAATTAATTACTATTACCGTGAAAGATCATATTAATTAATGATGGTGTTACGCAAACAATTGTTATGCATGTCATTATTAGAATATTATTACACGGCAGCTTATGTTTTACAATTGCAACACAGCGAATACTTATACGGCTATCCGTATTTCGTTATCACAATCAATATCAAAGTTATAGTTTTATTAAAGATTACGTGAAAATATAGTATAGAAGACTATATTTGTCCATAATGCAATGTCGAGATACAATGTAATTTCCCGATTCGCATATATCTCAACATTTATCTCTGACTGCCCGTGGATCAGTCTGATCCATCAAAGAAAGACCAATCCGTTTTACGATCTAAGATTCGCGTGTCGTAAAAGATACTGAATAAATCAAATCGAAAATGCGTTTGACATATAGTCAGATTGCCAAGTTTTCTGCGGAATTGACCGCAAACTCTATCATCGATCAAGGCAATCGCGCGCTTGTTCCGCGCTGTTTCCGTAATTCGATGCATAAATTGTATCACAGGAACATCGATGCATCGCATCTCTTTACCGATTGCTCTAATGCGAAAATTGGAAGATAATATGACTTCATGGTACGAAGAATTGTAATGTCGAAGAATTTTATTCGCTCGATTAACTTATTTATGCAGAAATTTATTTGTTACACTCAATTTATTGCATATTTAGCAATTTATATTAATATACGTATATCATATTGCATTAATATAGATATATTTTTAAGAAAAAAAAATGATATTGATCATAATAATAAATAATTCCGATAATAAATAAATAATTGAGTAGATTCCATTGCCATATCGGATTTCAATTAACTCGAATTTAACGATTACGATAGTCCTCTCCGAGAATAATCGTAAAATTTGCTGATCGCCTCAATCGAAAATTGAGCCCCGTCGATTAGTTGCGTAATTAGTTATGTAACTCCGTGGAGAATACATAGGGAAGTTTGAGGAAACTGAACGAAGAAGGGATTCAAGATGGACTCCGGGGATTCGTGAATCCGGTCACGGTGGAAATTAATTTTCGAGCGGCGGTAGAGGAGGATTTAACAGCGTCCACAGAAATCAGAAGTGATCGCGCTAATTCGAGATTTTGTCCACCCCCCCACTTTACTCTCTCATATCCCTTGTAGATACTCAGCCGAAATCATCCAAAGAAAATTTGCGCTGTAATTAAGTTTCTTGATATAATCAATCATAAAATTAAAATGTTAAAATAAACATCGCTTGAAATTAAATAAACAAATTTGTATCCGTTTATCGTACTTTGCAAACCATAAATATATCTATATTTTTCTACTTCCACAAGAAACTTAAATAGAGAGCAAAATTGGCAAACAAATTGTTCAAAATGAAAGGAATTGAAAGACAGAATGATAGTTATTGGATAATCAATAAGGCCGACGGGATTCCAATTATAAATATATAAATCAGATTGCCGATCACAAGATTATGACCAAATGAATAGTTTCCTTTTTTGCATCTTTCCAAATCGGGAGAAGACGAATGAGACGCGATTATAAAAACTGGTTGCTCGAAATCGGGTAAATATTTATCGAGCAACACGGGCGATCGTTCGGTCATGTGAGAGCGGCGGCGTTATTGTTACGATCGGACATTAACGGATGGCTTCCGCGGTTCGGCCGCGCATAAAGATGCAATCTTTTTTTTTTTCTTCTTTTTTTGACCACCGACAACTTTTCATTCTATCGTACGCCGCACGCGATCGATGCTCCTGCCGAACGTCCCGACTTGAAACTTAATCAAAATTGTTTACGACATTTCAATAGCATCGAAGTGCACTATCTATATTACATTCATTGTATTGTAATGCAATTTGTATTCGTGAGTTATAGATCTTAACTTTTAAGATTTATGTTAAAAATTTATCTCACATCTAATTTATCACATCATTTTCAAGAAAAAAAATAGTTGAAGGATTTAATTTAAAATATAAAATTAAAAGATGTCAAAATGTGAAAGCTTCTTTTTCTCTCTATATTTATGCGCTACTGCTTCCATTATTCGAAACAGTTTTATATGAGAATTAGACGAGAGGAATGATGAGAAGAAAAAGGAGAGAGCGTCAAAACGGGAGAAAAGGCGGCATCGATTGTTCGCAAAAAGCTCGTCGTTCGTTAAGAAACCGCCTCATCGTCATCTTTGTTCATTTCGGCAAGCTCATACGTGAGTCGCATCATCCGTCGCAATTACGCTGACTTCGAAAAACTCGTTAATTCGGAAGATAATCAGCCGGCCGAAATGCAAGCTCGAACGCGCCGCGCCGGCTCAACGGAATCCATTAAGTCTCCATACGTGCGCGGAAAATTAGCGAGATAAATCCGCAATGCGTTGGAACGCCTGGTGAAAAGAGTAGAAGTTACAATTATGAATCTCAGTTGCAATAATCAAGATACTTTTTCCCGTATTCTTATAAAGTACTGGTCACACAACACACATACAATTTGTATAATAGTATAATTCATAAATTTTTATTGTGTTTTACTATTTTTTTAACTGATATGTAAATAGTAATTAGCAATTTAAATGTACTCTGTTGCATAGTTATTTATATACAAAATTAATAACTTATCAAAATTTATATTAAATAATTAAAGAGAGAGAAAAATGCAACCAATTATCCGCATTAACAAGTTCCCTTATCTTTGCAAATGTTAAATGCACGAGAAATTTCATTAAAAAAATTATAAATTTCAGATTATTTTGTATGTTGACATCAATTATACTCGCTTTCGTGGTCGTGTATTTAACCGGTGTGCGGAATTTCTCGGAAATTGTGACGGCAGATCGCGCACGTGCGATTATGCAGACCAGAGGCCAGATGATGTAACGGTGAGCGCGGAAATCCCGTATGGATTATTCTGCGTGCGATGGATTCGGTTGACCGTCTGCTGTCGTCACTTCCGGACGGCCGCCTCGACGGGATTTCTACGCTGCGCTCGAAACGCACTCGAATCGGCATTCGCCGCAATCGGCCGTGTAATGAACGTTTGCCGAGTAATTAATGCGGCCACGTGCCGGCCGTGTAATTAAGAAAACGTACGAGTCACATCTCGCTTTTCCCGTATCTTTTCCGGTATTTTTTTTTCCTTCCGACTGAACTGGATTAGCGATTTCCTGTCTTACGCACTGATGCACACCGCGTAATTCAGCGGATATTGAGATTTTTGCGAGGATTACGGGAGTGTTACTCGCAAGATTTATTTTCGTAGCCAGAGTAAAACTGAGTATATAATGAGGTGTACCTAGATATTGTGCTGTGTTTAAAAATGTTTTAGAAGTACTGTGTTTTATTCGATAATTTCGTACAACATAGCTAAATAATATATGTATTATCAAATTGCTTGGAAAAATTGCCTATAAAACTATCGCGTACAAAACCTAATTTATTACATATTGTTTACAGATCTTTATAAATTTTTTTTTAATTTAAAGAAAGAATTACTATAATTAAAAAAATAAAGAAATGATTACTTTAATTTAAAGAAAGAATTCTGTATCAACTCTTATCTGCTTTTATTTGTCAATATATTTATTGCGCTTTATTTTTGATAAGATCAATATTTATACTGGATTTTCTAATTTTGATAATAAACTAATTTACAATATTAGTCAATATTGATTCTGAAAGGAATTTATATTTGCAATTATAATTTAATACTTTTAATACTTAATAATGAGTTTATTAGATACAATTTTTAGTTCATGCTATCATTCTGTTTATATCACTTATGAAACTTTATATTATATATAATTATATATTATATTATATTTTATATAATATAATTTATATTATATATAAATATAATAAAAAAAATAAAAAAAAGTAAAAATAAAAAATTAATTATATCAATTCCGTTTACTAACTCTATATTGGAATTTTATATTTTTACTTGTCTTTTAATCAGAGTGAAAGATTAATCTAATTGATTTGATTATCTATATACCAGAAAACAATAGGATAATAAATAGATAATTTGATATATGCTAAGCGTTATGCAATATAATAATCAATTACGTAATATAAGGTTCATATAAAAAATTTAAAAAACTTTAAAAATTTTATTATCTAGAAATCAAAAAAAGAAATAAAAAAGAAAAGAGTTACTGTTTATTATTTGCGATACTTTATATATAACATTATTTATTCGTGCGAAGATTCTAAACAACGTGTCATTATTTATTCTAAAAAAATTAATCTCCTCTCTAAGTCCTCTCTGTGAAATCTTGATCTAGGACGGGTAAAAACGAAACTGACGATCTGTACCGAGTGCAGCGCCGCAACAAGGACGAGGTCTTCGAAGCGGAATTAAAGGAACGAAGAACCGATGGAACAAAATTGCCTGCGATGTACGACGGACGAAGGTGGGGTGGATCGCGAGGGAGGGTTAGGTCCCCGACCTCGTTAAGACACAATAAAATTGCGCGACGTAAAAAAAGGCCGAGAGGCAGAGATTGCCCCGAGCGATCTCCTAATCAAGCTCCCACTTCCTCCCTCCCTCTTTCCCTTGCCCTTTTTTCTATTTTTTTTCCCTTCTCGCAATCCCGGACACTTATTATCGCTCGCGGCGCCTCGATCTTGATCGAGACGAACAAAACGAAAATTCGATCTCGGTGATGATATTGTGGTCGATAGCAATTTTCATTCTGGCGCGTGTTCAAATTTTTCTAAATGTCTATGAAGTATTTTAGCATGCATTATTATATTTGAATTGAATTAAAATTATGACTTACATATTTCCACATTTTATATAACACTCATTAATTTCATCTCTTATTTCAGTATTTTATAGATTATTATTTTAATTTTTGGTAGAATTTTTTTGGTGTAATTAAAAAAAAACTCTTTTATTATTAATATTGTACTATCTATTATTATTATGCCATGAGCGGACTTAGGTTGCTGCAGGCTCGATATTGAAGAAGCCATCAAAATATTCAATTTTTGCGATGACAGCATACATTCAATATTTTGCAAATTCGAGAAGAGCACATTATAATTTTTGTTCCTCAAAAAGCAGTAACCCACATTACGTTCACATCAAACAAAATTATTCCTACTAAAATAAACTGCACTGATAATTCTTCCAATGTTCAAGCTGTCAATATATATTATATATCGTTCAAGAGATTCTCACCAATATGAAATAATATGCATATCGAGATTAATAATGTGATAATTTAAAAATTAATATAAATATATAATTTACATTAGCTCTGTAAAATGTCTTATTGTTTAATTTTTATTAAAACATGAATTGTTGAATCTTTGAGAACTTTTTTATTCTTCTTCAGTAAATAACTCTTCCATATTTTACATACATTAGTTATTAGATTTTAAGAAAGGTTTATGAAAACAGACACGTAAAAATTGGGTTAATGATGCGACGTTAAACATGAGCAATTTATATCGACTTTATGTAACATTTTGTCACTGTCATTATTCAGCACAATTGATTATAATAGACACTCTTTGAAAATCTCTTATTATTCTTTAAAAAATATATTTTCCCGTTTTACAAATGCAATCACATTTTAATTAACTCTGAGATCTTGTTCACAAATACTCACACTAAAATGAAAAATGCGAGAATTGATTCAACGATCCGCTAAATATATTACAATCGTAGCGGAAGATTGAATCGATAGAGGAATTAAGAGTTAAATCAATATACGAGGCAACCAATGACAATGCTTTGGTAATGTAAAGCTTTGTTTTATTAAACAAGTAGACTCATAATTGCTATTCGCAATAGAATTCGCAATAAAAGATTTGCATGACATAACACGATAGTTTCAACGAAAGAAATCTCAAAGATTTTACCTTATCTTTAAATATACGTATATTAATATATATGCATATATATATGTCTATACATATATAAATGTATACAATATGTGTAAAAAAATACTAATTGTAAATAATATTGATTGTGTTACAGATCTATTTAAAAAATTTTGTAACGTTCATCAATATCAAATTCAAAAAAAATCTGAATAGTATTTCAACAATATATTTACATTTTTCTATGCTTGTGTTTATATATACATATATATATATATATATATATATATATATATATATATATATATACAAATTTTATTTTTTTAATATATAAAAGTAGAATTTTGTTTATTTGGATATTGATAAAGCATTATTTCTCGATCATATCCAGACTTTCATTCGCTATTCGAACGAATCGTGAAACAACATTTCAATGTTTATTGTCTATTGCACAAGTATGTTGAAATCCGCGTTTAATCGCAATTCTTGTTTGTAGTAACTTTGATTTACGATGAGATCTGCAGTGAATGGACCATAATTCTGTTCGATAAATATTCAAAATATTTCGAGAGCATCGGCGTGCGATGATTTTATTCAAAACCGCGAAACGTATTATTCTGAATCAATGCCGAAGACAGAAAAAAATTGAACCGTTAGTCAACTATTTAATGGAAATTGTCGCGCAAATGTGTACGTATGTATGCGACAGATTAAATCAACCGCGAGAAAGAGTTTCCCTCGTTATGTTAATGTCCGAAAATTATTTTAGCGTCCTAAAGCATCCCGCACATTTATTTTAATCTCTTTCAAAAACCTATCTTTACAAAATATCCTAATTCTCGCAAACGCAATAAATTTCCTTTTGTCAAAATAAATATATTGAAAACAAGAGCACAAACATATTACGATCATTCACAAAAGAGATATGGAAAATATTGTACAAAATTTGATGTGTGCGTGTGCTGTTGCACACATGGTACATTTAGGAGGTTAATTCGGTCGACAATTTCGGCGCGTACGCGAAACGCGCGCATAATCGCGATCCCGGGAGCCGCTGGCGCGCGCGCGTGTATCGGCGCGTTCTAATTTGTCCGGATGCAGCCGGGATTGCGGCGTAATCGCGTATGAATGCGTGCAGAGCAGCGTGCATCGCGCGAGCAACCGCGGCGTTTCGTATCGCACATGTAGCGAATTCCAACGCGTGATCGCGTCCAGCGTAGGATTTTCATGAGGTAAGCGAAATACACGACTGTATTTACAGGAAAATGCGTACCTGACTGAGTTAAAATGTCTCGTAAGTTTAATCGGAAAATTTTTAGAAATCGATACTTTTTTCGCGGATCTTATATCAAAAATAGAGATGATTATCGATGGAGAAAATTAATCAATAAATAAGCGTTTTTCATAACGTTTATTAACACGTTACATATGGTTCATCAAGAATATTTTGTAAATATTAGTTAATTAATAATCAAAATAATCAATATAATATGGCTTTATAAACAATGTGCAAAATTACAAATTTAAAATTTGTATGACATGTCTAACACATGTTTAACATAGTACAAATCACATTTAAACATCAAATATTTTTCTTTGTATTTTTCCTTTAATTTGCACATTCTGATAACGTTTGCATTTTTGTAGGGACTCGAAACACGTGAGTACGAATGCAATAGTCATACCGGGAAAAACCGTTTCACTGGATCCGTTGACATAACAAAGGTTAAAAGCTAGTAGGACATCGACAGGAAATAGCGACATTTAAACTACATGAAGATTCGATAGTTCGATTTTTCAGAACAACATAGTTTTCGTCTAAATTTTCTAAAAGGAAAAAAATAATGGTCTATTTGTTTAAACTGCGCGGAAAACTAGGCAACATTTGTTTAAAGCGCGCGAATTTATTTTCAATATTACACAATGTAATTTCCGCTTTGTACCATTTTATGCAACTTTTATTGTTGCATCTGCGTTATATATTGTAGTTTCTTTCTAGAAAAACTTTACGGTATTTCGGACAAAATATTATACTTGCAATAATATGCAGTCAAATGCATTATTTGTTTATATATCTTTCTTTATAAATTATTTTATGTAAACTATATTAAAAGAAAGATTGCACGACAATCATCTAAAAAATGTGATACAGTATCCTTCTTAAATTTGACAGTTGCAAAACCGTAGCCAACAGATAATATAACATTCTTTCAGAAATCGGCAAGTCAGATGTTTGCAAAAGCGGAAGTGCGTAAAGTTTGATAGAAAATGAGAAAGACTCTCTGTATAACCCATGGTTTCCGAATTTTCATATCCATCCATGTTTTAAATTCTAACTTCTCGACCGGGTTAAACCACTGTTTTGTATTCATCTAAAGTTTGCTCAAGAAATTCTATCCGAGTCGTATTACCTCGTCGCGAGTAGCTTTACTGACGCTTCTTATAAATTGAATTTTGGAGAGACTTTAATGCAACGCGGATATCATATGTGTATTGCTTGAAAGTAACAACTGTGTGTGCGAGCGTACATTTTTACTTTGATTTATTATATTACGCTTATATTCCTAAAATATTTAAGTAAGTGTGTTACAATGTATTTATTTAAATTCATAATATTTAATATATTATATAGACTTATTTCAGGACAACTTTATTTTGTTTAACATTATTTTTAAAGGCTTATATATAGATGACAAAATTTATATATAATATATTAAGAACACCTAAGTATCCTATTTATGTTGAAGTTACGAAACAAAGCAGATAGCAGTAACATAATGCAATCCATTTATTTAAACAGGCATATAAGTTCAATTTTGGAACATGTCACTAAAAAATAACATATAAATACATATATACGGCATATTGATTTTACAAATTTCTCGAAATTGAATTTATACTACATACTTTCGGAATATAAGATTCGAACTATAATAAGAATTTATACTGTTCCATGACATTTTCTAACATTTTCGATAATTCGAAGCGATGACATTCAGTAATATTAGCTCATGTGAAAATGGAATCCTAATATATGCAAATCCATTGTATAAATTACGGTAAAACTACGTGTCGATAGTACAGGGTATCGATAATGTTGCGACCTCAATTACATAAAACGTGTCATCGAGAATATTTCGAAAGGCAAAGGACTGAAGAATAAATACGCGAATGCGATCGTCTCGTAATATTTAATGCCACAGAGGCGACAGGGCATCGATCCGACGCCGACGTAGACTTCTGTCTAGAGTCATGGCCTCGGCAAAGGTCTCGTGCTACTTGATCGAACTTACTGTAGCTGTTAACATAGTTTTATAGTTTTATATAATATAATTTTCTTCTACTCTTTATTTTCAAATAAGCAATGTAGCCATTAATTATATAAAACATGTTATATGTAGCAATATTGCACTTTTAGTTGAATTGATCATATTATATGCTAATAATAATATATTTGCATACTTTATACATATATACATATTAATAATAACAATAAAATAAGATTTTAAATAACAATTTTTGAATTATAAAATTTGTTTCATATATATTCATAGATTCGTCTCTATTATCAAATTCTAATATTTATGATCTAAAATTTAAAGATCCCAAATTAAGACTTTTCATCTGCTGAAATTATAAAATCATTAGATTGTTAAATTTTGCCGAAAATAGTATATTTGACTCATGATGAGATTCTTGAAAATTTATTAGTTTACCAATCTTAAAATTAGAAGCACTTGTTAGAATATTTGTGAAATGCAAATTTTATGTTTTAAACATTCTGAAAATTTGTAAAGTTGAAAGTTTAATATTAGAGAAATTTCAGAAATCTTGATATTTGAGGAAATCAAATGAGAGACTTGAGATCTGATTAAAATATGAAAATTACAAGTTTGATAAACTTAAACTTCATAAGTGATTTTGGCAGCGTGACAATTTCTCTATAGTAATTTCGCCGTTCAGCAATTCGACAATGTGGACATTTGAACATTTTCCGCGACGAGTCGCGAAATATCGGAAATTCGTGGATACAGCAACTTTGTGAAATTTTTAGTCTCGTAGTTGAAACAAATAAAACCAGCCAGCTTCGATTGGACGACCGCCAAAGATAGCATTGGAACCGCGCGCGATGGAATCATCAAAAATATTCAGACTATTAAACTTTCATACTCGAAGATCCACTAATACATCCTGATAACGCGTAAGATACCAGGAACTATGATAGCGGCCAATACACACACGCATGTGCATATATGCGTATATATATACATATATATATATACGTCGAGTAATCTCGACCCCAATATCCGACTGACGTTTTGCGACGGTGACTGCATCTCCTTACTATTTCATACTTCGCCATTCCTGGGGGGAAACCTGGCTCCCTTTTCGTTTCTCAGGGAAAACCCATTTCTTGGGATATCCGGACGGAGGTGAAATAAAAGGGGTAGCTGAAACAAAAGGAGCGGATAAAATAAAAGAAGGGCAGTGGCGAGATCGCCGAGGTTTGGTGCTCCAACCTTGCAACTCGCGGTATAGTATAGAGATCACCCCCTCCCTATTCTTTGTTCGCCTCTCAATTCTCTTCCCCTCTTCAAGATATAAGAGAAAAAAATCAGTACATTCGCGAGAATCATATATTTGATTGTTTATATCAATGCCGAAGAATTATGTACGCTGCGTTGATATATTTACGGAGTGTCTCGAGGGATGATGATCTTTTTTTTTAGATAATTTTCTCTCTTTACACGCGTATATACCGTCGGAAATAAAATTATTATATCCAATGATATAACCTGACGTGAACCCGTAAACTGGAATCGCTTGTCTCTTAAATCCCGGCTTAAATAGCTTCTTTTGAAAATTGCAATCACGCTAACATGTAAGGTGACCCAAATATGTCGTAAAAATAAAACAAAATCTTATTTAAATATCGATTGAGAATCAAGTATAAAATCTTATTTTGATTCTAGTCAATACAAAATAATAAATAAAATACACTAATATAATATTTTATTTTAATACAGTTCAATATATTATTAAAGTTTATAAATTAAACGTTAACCAGAACTGAAATAAGTAAAATCTATCATTTTATTTTAATTGAAACAAAAATATGTGTCCATCAAATTAATGACAAGTCGCTTAAAGTGATTTAAATTTATTGCAAGCAAGAATTGAATTGCTGATATTTTATTTAGAGCACCCAATATATATGGAGAACCGATTTCCGAAGCGTTACCCAGCGTTCCATCTTCTCCACTTTCTTCGCTTTCTGCCCCTTGCTCGCAGGAAAACGAGTGGCGGAAACACTTGGCTCGGTGACCGTGTCGAAATCCGACACATGTATGTGTGCACGTGCGTGTTCAGCAGACACACACACACGTGTAGTTATAGTTACGTTTCGAGTAACGTCCGACCTCTCCATATCCTAGTGACGTCGTACGATAACGATTGCATCTCGTTCCGATTTCATGCGTTCTATTTCGTCGGAAATCGTTTTGTATATAACAGAGCAATGCAAGTTGAATGATACAATAGAATTGACGAAATAGAAAAGTCACCGTTAAATATTATAAAAATATAATGAAAAGAATTATAGTAAAATTAATAAAATATTATATTTTAATATTTCTCGAAAAAATATTTTTATCGATTTTGACATTGTTTTGAATTGACTTAATTTTTCTATATCCGCAATTTCCTCAATTTATCATCTAGATATCGAAAATCATCTGGGAATCTATTCTCGAGATCTTCGCACGATTTAACATATCACGTGTAATTTATCTCGTGGCTTGCGTACATCATGATGCACCTAAAACAACGGAAGTGCATCGAATGTAATACTGGCAGCGGAGGGTGCAACGTATCGAGGAGCATAGACGATGTGCGCATAGTTTGTCAGACATGGTTTTACCACGGGGAATTTCCGGATAAATAGAAGCTGCATACCACGGAACATACATCCAGGCTTGCAAATACTGTGAGGGAATCTAGTCAACTGGAAGGTGTGGAGCAAGTGGAGATCATAATGCTAAGGCTTGCGTAAAATATACGCGTTGGCAGAAACCCGACGATGTGCTGAAATACATCAGCATAATCTTTATATAGTATTTCGAGTCCGAGTATTAGATATAATTTTACAACATTTACTTTTCATGACCTTTTTCGAGTTACAATCAAGTGAAAATTGAAATTAAGTTCGATGTTAGAGCATTGCTATATCTTGATGAATATCATTTATTTTATATCCAATAAATGACGATAAATATAATGAAAATACATTACATGCTTGTGTATCGTATTTTAAATAGAAATTAGAGCAAAAAAATAATTTGATTTTCTAATTTAAAACAATGTAGTTAATAAGTCTGGTATCGTAATTTTCGAAATGTTATAAAGTAGTACAACGCTTATATATGATAATTTATTATCTCTCACCTACGACATGCAAAGTTTCTAATAAATATTTAACATTTTTTATTTCTCTCTAATATTAACTCTAGATTACTGAATTCTTACATTTGTTGCAATGTAAACATCAAACCTCCTCGTTAGATACTCGTATAACTGATGTGCGAGACAGACTAAGCTTTGTCAATATTGGTCTCAAGTGACAAAGGACTAATCAGAACTAGGCCCTGTAGTGGACATATTGCTTATTGCTGCCATTGCCTGCTTATACAATCTCGCATGTGAACCCTGTAACATCCCAATGTCTGATGAACAATACGGATATGACTATACGACGCAAGTTGCAATTAGATCAATTGTGTTCGATTAGTTCGTCGATTCTTGTAACTACAGGTTATACACATCACACGAGAGAGAGAGAGAGAGTTTGAGAAAGAAAATTACATGAAATTAAATTTAACATACATATAAGTACTTTTTAAATAATGTTTATGTTAGAATAATAGTCTTTGCAGTTTTTACAAATTTACAAGAGATATTATGAGAGAAAAGAAGAGATATGAGAATTTTAAATATTACTTGAAAAACGTTGTTTCATAAATCTTGTAAAAAGTTTTTTATATTTGTCTCACATGGTTGAAATTAAACGTCTCATTAAGATATTTTCTTTTTTCATAAAATAACATTGTTAAATAATACATTATAACAAAATAATCAGTTGTTACTGTTATCAACATGCGTCATTAGAATTTTATCTGTTTTCTTCTTTTCTCCATTTTTTTGTTTCATTATTTTTTTGGCATTTCTTAAAAAGAAAATAATGAGAGGAAATTTACATTGCGAATACGCGCTTAACAATAACGCGCGAGAACTCTTCGCTCAATAGAAGAGGTTGTATTCTCGATAAAACTGAAAGTAATTATCACAGTTTTGCCAGTAATGGTATATCTTCAGTTCTTAATCGTTGTATTTTCATCGTTACTCCGTAGTATTTTCCACGTGCCAGCAACATAGCAATTAAAAGTAAGAAAGACATCAATCCGACAATTATTGGTATCGCGCAAAATGTATCGGAAATATATATTCAGCACGATTAATTAGAACGATATTGAAATAACAAAGTTAAAATTAATTAAGAGTTTCTATCAAAAAATTAAATTTACGACGAGCCATCTATTCGTCTGTTACTTGATTTTGTGCAGGATTTAACGAACTATAATAATTGCAATGAAACCAGTACTCTATCGTACACAATTTTCTACGATTTCCTCTGATAACTCTGTCCTTTCCATTCTCCTTTATGGACAGAAACATAGTAACATTTTGCGTGCGCGCATTTGAACGGTGTACAAAAGCTGACGGAGATATTCGTTTCTCGACTGAAAGAACGGACAGCACGAATGTTGTCAGCAGGAATTGCTTGCTGCTGGATTAAACGCTCGCGTTTTCATGGACGATCGATCAAAAGATCGACTGTCGAACGCACGCTGTTGTCCGGATCCAATGGGGCCGAACGTAATGTCAGCTCAATCCCCTGTGCATCCCTCATCACTGCCACACTTTATCTGCATCGCGAGCATATCCGTCGCACGTTCAATGCGACATTTGAGGTCCTTTCCTAACAAGCGTTGCGTCATTCACGCGCTTACGCTTTACAATATCGACTTTATCTGATGCATTTATCGTTAATTAAATTCTTAACATTAATTCTCTTTTTAATTCTTAACTAGACATTGTATAGAATCCAAATGGATAATGAGATCGTATTTTTTAGAGAGATACAGTCAACCTTCACTTTCAAATTATAAAAAAAGCAAATAATGTAAATAAATGTAGATATTAAAGCATATATAATGCTGAAAAGAAAGATATATGTTCACTTCTGTATACTTTAAATTAAGTGTTAAAAATTTAACGGATTAAAGACGATTATTTTGCAAGTAATTATTGTTTCTTTCGAAAGATTTAATTATAATCGTAATATAATCAGTCAGATAATTCTTTCTCGAATGCAATTAATACAATCTTATCTCGTGGAATATCGTCACGCGCTCTGTCTCTCTCTTTTCTTCTTTCTTCTCGACGACAATATCAGGATAAATTAAAAATTATAAAATGTACAGAAAAAGCTGGCAATCTCTTGCGACCGAGAAAAAACGCAATGGGAACAAATCTGCGGAAAGGCAGCGGAAGAAAAATAATTCCGCCTCCGCGGTAATCTGTAATTCAATTAATTCGAAACAATAAAAAAGCTGCGCGAGATATCCGAAATTATGAATTATAACTACTTGATGCAGTTGAATAATAATATACATATATTATTAATCCATTTAAAAAAACGCAACGTGCTTGTTAATGAAAGAAGAAAGGCAGAGGGGAAGAGATAGAGGAGAAATGTCATTGTTCTATTTCCTCGATGCGCTGATGTGCAAGTAATCGATTCGATTAATGTCAAGTACTATCACTCGTTATGACTAAATCCAGCTTGTCTCATGAACTACTTCCATTTATTCCGATTACAATTGCAGAATTTCTGTGTGATCATACGAATAACAAGCGGATTTTTAGAGAATATATTCTTGTCAGTTTTATCATTAAAGAGTAAAGAAAAAGGAATAAATATCTCGTATACAAAAAAATTTTAAGGCTTTGCTGTTTTTATTTATCTACAGATTCTTTGATTAAGATTCAATATTTGAATAATATGCTATTCAAAAATCTAGAAAAAATATCTAAATATCTAAAATATCTAAAACTTTTTTGCGTAATTTTAAGAAAAAATGTGCTTCAATCATCTTTTAATAAACTTTAATTTTTGAACCTGCAGATAGATATATTATATAAATATTTTTTTTGCTATTATATATATCTTATTTCGTCTTACTTTTACTGTATTATATGTATATTTTTAAATTATATATAATCATAAATATATTATTTCTTTTAATCTCTCTCTCTCTCTCTCTCTCTCTCTACATTATTAAATAATTTATTATAAGAATGTAATTTCATAATTAAATATTATGACATGGCTGGATTCTCATCTTCACAAATTCGATATTGCCACTTCCGGTGATGACCTGGTTCGCTCACATTTGTCTAGCTTACCGATTCGATGTATATTACAGAGGCGCAGGGAAAAATATCGGTTCGCCGATCAGGTCCCGACGCCCAAGCGCAAACATTGCGGTCGGAGCAAACAGGTGGCCCAATATCGAGCGTGTTTGCAGGCGGATTAGCGATTCTATTGGATACTTTATTCCGGAGCAGCGACGCCGATGCTGACACCTACGTCCTGTGCCGCTCGAGAAACCCACCGGGAGAAAATAGCGAACGGAACAGCACGGCGGGATTTATCGCGCTTGCGAAACGGCTGACGGCTAACATTTAGCGACGAGTGCATCTCTCGCATCGCTCGAATTGCGCGTCGTACCTTGCAGGGGAATGTTTGATTTTCCAAGCGACGAGACGTAGCTGCATTTTTCACAACTGCAAAAAGTTTGTGTTGGTTTCCGATTTTATGGATGAGAAATTGGCACTTGAATTTTTATCTCTTTCTTTATACACGTTCATTACGTTTCAATTAATTATCATCACGAAATATAAAGGATAAGAGATTTTGCAAAGTTAATTTCGGAAAACGATTAATTTCATGTTATTAACGTTTCATTAACGTTTCTATTGGAAGCGCTTTTATATCTTTATATCGATTTAAGTCGATTGATTGTCGCGTTAATATTGAATATTATGCCTATTACTATAAACTTCAAGAACGCACATAAGATTAATAGCGCCGTATCTTTAATAAAAAGCGCCTTTGCAAGAGAAAGTACTAAGTATAAAGCTTACTAACTAGTTTTATATCTTCTCGCTATTTTTGTTATTAAATATTATCGCTATTAATATAGAGATCGTTAAAAAATTTTTGATGTGTAAAGCATCTTTTTTAAATTTAGTTAGAGAAAGTTTCTTTTCTTATGTTCATGTGTGAAACTAGTTGCATAAACTATGCGAAATGAATATATAAAATCATTTGTATTTATAAACGTTAGACTTTTCTTTCATTTTTATAATTATATTATCTGCAATGACGACATAACAATGCAATACATTGTAATAGAAAATTTTCAATACGTTTAATAAGTAAAGTTCTACGCTTTAAATGCCCGTAATCGCGTGCTTTGATTTGGTTTACCGTATGAAAAATAGATAATTCTAAATAGAATTTGTGTGTAAAGTTTACGTATTACTAATGAGTTTATACATAGTTTGCAGCAATAATGTCTAATCAGAGAGACCTAGTTTTCGAATTGTTTTACGGAGGGACGAGAATGCAGTTGCGAGAAGAGAACTGTTTTTGATGAAGAGATAAAAAAACGTAAAAAAAGAAAATTTTATCTCTTCAGTAAACAGAAACAAATTATTTAAATATTATATGCAGAAGGTATAATAAACTGTTCGCGTTTCTTTCATCAGTTTCATATTTCCTATACTTAAAGTAAAGCAAGTATGTATGTACGTAAAGAAAAAAAAGGATGTAAAAAAGAGGTTTAAAAAGAGTAGACTTTATTCATGTATATGGAGACGAAAAACACAACCACGTGCATTAGAAAAGATTAAACTGACATATAATATATCCTCTTATTGAACAGAAATCAGATTTAGCCGAGAAAAACATGTATACTTATAATCCTCTTTAAAAGTTAAAAAAAAAGAGAAAAACTTCATGAAACACTCTCAATCTACTTAGATCAACTTATTGTTAGTTCGTTCGCTATAAATATCTATATATAACTCATATCAGAGTATTTTAGATTTATGGATTATCCACGTATTTTTTTAGTAACAGGATTGCTCATAAAATAAGTTCTACAATTTGAATGAATGCAATATTAACAATGTTTTACCAAAGATATTTGCGTCCAAATGTTTCAATGATATTTTTTTACTTTTAAATATTGTACATTTCTACTAATAATTTATTATTTTAACTTACATACGTCGTAGACAAATGATTATTTTAGGAAAATAGCTTTTGACTAGGCAATGCTATCTGGCTGGTCAAATGGCTTTCATTTATTAATTTCTGTTCAAATGCTATTTTTCTAAACAAACAGCATTTGTCTAAACACTATTTAGGAAAATAGAAATAAAGATTATTTTGTAAAGCGGAAATAGAGTAATAACATATCTAAAAATAAAAATTTAATATGTTTAAAAATATATTTAGAAATATCACTGGTCTCGACGGAGCAGTGATATTTCTAAATTTATCCTTCAAGAGAGCCATTGCTTCTTTTAATTATTTAAAAATATACTTTGATATTTTTTATTCCTATGCAAACAATACACTAATACATAATCTTGTGTTAAAATACATAATATATATTATATAAAAAATAAAAACCTCATAATACAAATTAATAACAAATTTAAAAAACAAGTGACAGTTCACGATAAACATGTTCTATTAAAAAAATTTTCTTTCTATGCTTTTTTAAATTAAGATTTTTTGTTTCATCAATTAACTGATTAAAAAGAACAATGCTCTTGAAAAATACAGAATTTTGACATAGCAATACAAGTTTTGAATACTACATTTCTCAAGATGTCTATGTTTAAGAACATTACACAACAATAAATACTTTAATAACGACTGGATTGATTAGGTTCATATATATCATTTTGTCCCCATAAGCTCGCATTGATAATAATATCTAAGTATAACATGTTTCTATAAACTTGCATTATGTATTTTAATACAAGATTATGTATTAGTGTATCGTTTGCATAGGAATAAAAAATATCAAAGTATATTTTTAAATAATTAAAAGAAACAATGATTCTCTTGAAGAATAAATTTAGAAATATCACTGCTCTCTATAATAAATAAAATAACCATTTGCCTACGACATATATAAGAATAAATTTCTAAATGTGTTATCTACTAATTGTAAATGAAAAGAACAATAATTATTTTGATACTATATGCCGTACAATATATGGTACCCTTATTATACATAAATACAATGTAGTAAATCGATTTAGCCGACATTGCTGTGTTTCGTTCAAATATCGCGTATCCAGATGGCGATCTCCCCTCATCAGCCTCACCTGCGACACTTTGACGGAAGTGTCGGCGTGACACGTGTTTCATCGCGCTATCGATAAGAACGGAATGCGATCGTACATTCTGCCAACTCTGGACAACTCGACAGGATAATTACCTCCCATGCCGACCTTGACATTCGATCGCGCGAGAGTGTGTCGGGAGGACGTCGAAAATAGAAAAGCCAATGTAGGATGCACGCGAGTAGTCGTGACATAAATAGGTGCTTAAGAACGCAAGAGAACTTGTGTATGTATGTATGAGGATATGTATATATGTTTGCGCGTGGGTATACGTGTATCACCTCCTTATTGATTCGCCAGCACGCTCGTGTCTATGTGTATACACCGCGTCCTACGAATGTGCATACACCTGCGCCTTTACCATCGAGATTTACGCGGCCTTGAGATGCATACACCATTCAGCGAGAGCGAGAATGTCGAAGGGCCCTTGCGTAACTTTCCGCACCCGAAAATGCCGACCTACTCCACTTCTCGGTCCGAGAGAGTTTACTTTCAGTTATAGCGCAACTTGAAGACATATAGATAAACTAATGGGATGCGAAAAGTTGACGCAAGATATATACATACATATAAATGCATTGTAGAAGATCTAAGTAGGCGCACAAATTTCGAATAGAAAATATATTCTGACGCAAATTTAGTTTTAAAGAATAAATGATATATAATTCCAAATAAATGTTAAATTTGTTCAGCATTTTTTAGAAAACAGATGTTATATATAAAAATATTTTTATGCTAAATAAAGTGAATAAATAAAACTACTTTTATGATAAAAGTAATTATTTATAAACGTACAGTTTTATTTTATGCATATTTATAGTTCGATTTTGAAAAATCTTTATGTTATATATGGTTTATTTCTTATCTTTTCAATTCAAATCAAATACACAATATTTAAAATCGTGATAAATATAAAATATACAAATTGATTTTTAAGCTCTGTATATTAACTAAAGAAGTGGGAGAAAGGCCATAGGAGCCCTGGTTCAGTTATTAATGAACTAGTATCTATTTTTTGTACACTGCTTTAGTTGGATTAAGCCAAAAGGTACATTCTTAATGTCGTCGATTCCACCGCAGTCGCTAATCGAATCGATGGCATCTAGTAGATACAAAATTATTATAAACCGTTACGTTCAAATACAATATTAATTAAAAAAAAATAAATATAAATATAACTCGAATAATTTACGTCCATACGTTTATGCGTTCTCCACATGTTATATTTATATTTATTTTTTTTTTTAATTAATATCATATTTGAATGTAACGGTTTATAATAATTTTGTATCTACTAGATGCCATCGATTCGATTAGCGACGGCGGTGGAATCGACGACATTAAGAATATACCTTTTCGCTTAATCTAACTAAAGCAGTGTACAAAAAACAGATACCAGTTCATTAATAACTGAACCAGGGCTCCTATGGCATTTCTCCCACTTCTTTAGATAAAATATACACATTATAAATAAACATATTAAACTTCTCTTATATTCAAGAACGTTCTTTATAAACTCCACTCTTAATCTTAATAATTTAAAAGTTGTTACTCTTTAATATTTCAAATAAGAAATTTTTAATTGTAGCATTAATACCTAAAATCTCTGCGCGTTGAAGTGTATTTCGCTGAAGTTTGAAAGACTCTGCATATCGCGTTCCGGTTTTAGCAGCAAGAGATTTAAATTTCGCTCAGCGTTCTAACCCCGTTTCTTACATCTCGTTCTAAAGCTCAACCCGAAGACGAAGACGCCCGGCGCGGCGCTAAACATTCATCTCGCGCGAGGTCGGCACGATTGATGCTCACCATAATGCAAACCGAATTGCCAGAGCCCTCATTCTGCGGGGATGCCATTGTGCCGTGGCCATTTTTCACTATTTTCGCGAGAGGCGGAGGTCGATCTTGGAATCGGTAAGCGGCTAGAAAGAGGAAGTGTAAATTCCGTGGGGGTTGCGACTTTTCAAGAATGCGGCCGTAAACATATTCATAAGATTGAGAATTATGCGTACGATTTTGCATTTGAGTAGCTGTATGAAATTTCACGAATATTTATTCATGATTCATATTATCGTTGTTTGCGTAATAAGTATACGAAATGTCTGACAACAAAATTTGTCAGTAATTTATGTAAATTATTCAATAATTAAGATTCAAATCTCATTTAACTTTAACCTTTTTATATAAATTAACATTAAATTTAAAAAATTTATAATTTAATTTATATCTACATTTTATATATACATAACATATTTTAATTTATATAAAGGAATTGAATTTTTTAAATAAATATTATAATTATTATACAATTTTATGAATCTATATGAATCTATGAGAAACTAATCTTTAAAAAGACAAACATTTTTCTTTAGTTATTTTCAACTCTAAATTTCATTAACAAGTGATTTTAAATTAAAGATACAGTTTTTAAATCTTAAATTTTTAAATTGCATTATCTGAAAAATTTTCCTATAAAAGAAATAATTTTAAGATAATCAAGAGATATGTTAATCCATTTTTCTGGTGCATATTTTATGAAAAACAAGGATCGCCAATTTTGAAAACTACAGCTTGTAAAATTACGTTTCTTGAATTTTTCATTACCTCTGTTGAATTGTCACGCCGGAATTATTAGAAGAAAGCAAGATTAACAGACGAGTGAATTGGAAATACGAGTATTACGCATTACGCATGCCGTTGCTTATTATCGTGTAAACATCGTCAAACGCGAAGTCACGACGAGATGGTATTTCGCATAAAGCAAATTATACGGCCTCCACTTCAGAGCAAAATTATCGCGGCATGCATTTCACACAGTGGTTAGGCGCGTTCTTACGCGTTATATCGCTGCTATTTTCAAGCGTGTACCTCAAGTAAATGTTTTAGTAATGAAGACATGTTATACAATCATGCTAACTGTGAAACTTTTCTCTGTTGGTTGTGTAATTAAGATTATTTGTGTGCTAAATTTCTCTCTCTTTCTTAAATATATTTGTAATTTGCATAATATAACAAAACAGAAAATCTTTTTCAATAATTGACAAGAAGTTTAGAAAAAATGCATTAACCTGACATAACGCTGTTTTATTAAAAGAAAAAAAAAGAATTGTTTTGCGTTTTAATTGGTCCATGAAAGAGGATTAAGATAGAAAACCCTTAATTTAAGATTGTAAACCAGAGAAAAATGGTCGGGTTATCACGCAAGCATATATACGAGGATATCGCAAGTTGGAAGCCGTTGACACGAACAACGTCAAGTGCAAAGTCACGAGAAAGCCACATCGCGTACAGCAAGCAATATATATGTAGTTTTCACACACAGTCCATTACATAACTTCTGCATCACGTTAAATATGATTTAACGCAACCATGCTTTTTTCTTATTGTTAGCGCAAATGTAACGCTGCAAATCTTTTTATACATAAGTTTCTCGCTTTAATCTTTTCTCTAATCTGTAGATTAAAAACATATTAAAATAGAGTTAACGTTAAGTAGGAAATAAGTTTCCTTTATCCGTTACTCTAAATCCTGATAAGCTTTCTAAAACGAAAAGTATTTAAATATCAAATCAATTGAAAAATTGATTGCGTTACGATGGACTGTTTAAAAATTCAATATGCGCAAGTCGTCTGTACCTAAATTTAACTTATAAATAATTATGTTAAAAAGAGAAGATTGAACGCTAGAATATCATAACAAAATTAGATATGAGAGAGAAATTAATAGCCAATTATCGAGCGCATCTGTTACAAGAATTGATGCATTACGAACGACATGATTAATTGTAGCTGCGGCGGATTCGCATTTGGTAAGTTCATTTCTGCCAAATGCTATTCTACCGTACAGTGTGTGCGAGTAAGAGCAAGAGGATGAGAGCGATATTACGCGACGGCAAGAGCGATATCCGGCAGCCGTAGCACCGCAAAGAGGGTGATTGTCGTCGGCCGTTATTGGCGGGCCCTTAACCCTAACTGTGTGTATGCGGGCGCGTATTACCAGTCGCCCCGAGTTATCTACGTTGGCCACCTACGTTACCGCACCAAGCTCAAGCTCGTCGTCGAGCAGCTGCACTGCCAGATCCCGATAGTGCACGTATCGGCGGCCTATGTGCAGCGTCGAATCCAGTCGTTTATGCTCGCTCACACCCCATTTCAATTCTCCCTCTCAGTCGGGACGTAAATGACGATTTTAGACCGAGGATTTGCGAGAGTTATATCGCAATACGCGGTAACGATAGATAATTATAATAATCCATTAATGCGCATTGTATATAGTGACATTATAGTAATATTTGTTTTATAAAGATTTATTATAATTCTTTTTTATATATTTTTTAGAATGAGAAATTTAATTTTTAATGCGAGAAATGCCACTACATAGATCAATTCAATTTTTATTTTTTACTGATGCAGATAAATTATCAGCCAAACCTATATTAGTAGTTTAAATATGCTTTTTTATTCTTTATTGACATCTATTAATAATTATTAATTTTAATATGCATGAAAGTTCTTATATTATTGCACGTAAAAGAAAAATAGCATATTCTCCTGAAAAAATTGAATGGATTTATTTATTATAGTATATAATGTAATTATATACATATATGTATATAATTAATTATATTAGAAGTTAATGATAAAGATAAAATAAAGTATATTTAATAATGTATCATTCCGTAGATAATTTTGGATAGTAAACAGTAAATCGCTTCCGCTTTTGACGCGTCGTAAATAGTCTGATAATGAGAAAATATTAATTCAATTCTTTAAATAAAATTTTAAAAAAGCTCATAATAAAATGAGTTAGCAAAATGTATTTTAGTTTCGCGGAAAAGAGATATCCTATATATATAAAAGCGTGAAACGAACGTAATTGTCATGACAGCCGAAAAAGGCTACATTAATTTCAGATTTTGTTATGGACACTGCACATTTTGAACATGACTGCATATGCGCTATGCATGTTCAAGTGCATACGTGCACAACGACATCGCTGGAGGGCTGTAAGAAGAGTAGCTTGACGAGATTGTAGATTTAAGTCATGTCTTATCACGAGGGAGTTGTAGCTCGCGGACTGGCATCGAGGATCATCGTTCCGAGCCGGCTCAGAGATGCCTCTTTTCGATTTTCTCAGATTTTCATACGCTCTTCTACGTATACAGGTTCGAGAATCGCTGTAAGAACAGTCAATACCAAGTCACAATGACGTAAATTTAAATCAAACAAGCATCGCATTCTCGTGACGTTAGAGTATACAATAATATACAATATAAAATATAATATAAAAAAAAGTTAAAGAAAGAAATAGAAATTTAACATAAAAGAAGTGCAGATGAATAATCAGCTTGACAAAGAGAATATAAAAACGTATTCTTTTCTTGTAAAACTAAATAATTAAAAATACTATATATATATATATATATATATTTATATTTATATTCTCCACTTTTATTAAATTAACATACAATCTTCATATTTAATTGTTTGTGTATAAGATTTTGCATCACAAGATATATTTATAAAACATAAAAATTGCGAAATTAAGGCTATCCGACAATTAATCACTTTCGATTTTGATTTCGTTACGTCATTGTGACCAGGCCACCTTGTGTCGTGCTTGTTCCCCTATCAAGTCTGATTCTCGTGCCTAACTATACCTGAACACATGCTCACGTCGACGGGCGACTGCATTGCAGTACTCTTTCCTCCATGTGCCGGGTCGGCGTGCATCGGTCGAGAGAGACTTCATCGAAAGAAAGAAAGAGATCGAAAAAGTAGTAGGAGGAAGGACGACGATTTATCGAGTTTTAGAATTTCAAATTGCCCACCAACAAACTTTCTTATCGGATTATTTTACGAGTGATTGATATTACGACGAGTATTCCAAGCTGGAACACATCGCGGTTCGTATCGATGGAACGATAGCTCTTTCTAACTCCTCTACTTTTACTTTTCAAGGTCAGAAACAGCGCATATTCTTCGATTCTTTATTCCGGTTAAAAAGTATTACTTATAAATAAAGTAGTAGTCTTCAATATAAATAACATGCATATTTGCAAGGTATATAAGCTGTCTTAAAATAATATAAAATCAAGTATATATATATATATATATATATATATAATTTTCGAATTTTTGCAAAAATCTTCACCCATATGGATATAGTTAGCCGAGTCTGCAATGAGAAATTTTCTTACAATTTCATCTTCTACGATCATATGTAAAATATCGCAAAAGAGAAAGAGCAATCTGGGTTACGTAGGCTAATGTGAGGGCTCTTCGGGCATTTGGGAATGATTGTTTTAACAATGCGTATAAAATGTCATAACAGAGGCTGTTATTGAAATTTTAAATCGTTTTAATTTTCAGTATGTTTCTCACAATTCATAATTAAGATATATTATTATTCTTGTTATATAAAAATATATAAATTTAGAAATAAAATCTTGAAAAAATGTCAAACTCTATAAGAAAGATTTATGTTTTCATTAAAGAATAAATATATTATATATTCTTTTCTATTAAACTCTTTCCATCTAAGAGATATATCAATTTTGATAAAAAAGAAATAATATCGAAAATGTGTGAAACTATGATGTATCGATTCTTTGTAAACCTTATAATGTTTACATTTTTAGAAAGGTAATAAAATTTTTTCAGCAACTTTAAAAGTTGTGATATCACATATAAATTGCACATAAAAAAAGGCTCATTAATAATTCTATAAATAAAAGAGATAAATGTTTGTTTTTTTCTTTTTTTTTTTTTTTGAGAAAAAGAAAAAGAAAATTGATATTCCCAAAGAGAAATTCTTTGAATCAACGCCTTTTATCATGAAAAACTCATCTTTCTCATTCTTGAGTTTGCCCAGAAGTTTTAACCAGAATGATAGATATAGGAAAGTAAAAGGGGCGCGTAAAAAAATCTCATAAAAAGCAATGATGTCGTTCGCTGTAATTCAACGTCTCGCGAGAACGCCGCGGTAAATGGCGGCGGGTCTGGGAGTTTCGAAAAGTATATAAGACTGCAAAAAGAGCAAGGTTCGGTGAAGGACGATGGTAGTACGCGAGTGCGAAGGAAAGCGGATGCACCCGGCCGTGTTGGAAGGACGGCACAAGAGGGGTGAGGAAACGGGGAGAATGGGAGGAAGGGTCGAAGAGAACGTAAAGGTGGAGGGTGACATATTTTCCGGGTGCAACGTCGGCCCGTGGCAATTTTGCCACGCGTGTTTTTCCCAAGATTTATGTCCGACCGTGCCGCCGTTTAACGGAGGTGCCTCTTGCCTTCTCCACGGTTATTATCGCCCCGATGCCGGGGGTGCCGCCCCGCGACGCTCCACGAGTTATCGTCCGATAACTGTCTGGCCTTTTCGGCAGCGCGATGCTGCACACGAAATTCCAGAGGCGAGCCCGACGACGACGACGACGACGACGACGCCGACAACGATGTCTACATGCCGGCTTACGGTCGACCAGCCGGCGCGTCGCGACGCTTCGCTTAGCATTCCAGACATTACCTCGCACCGGATTAGCTCTTTATCGCGCTATTTCTCAGTTTTGCGCGAAGAATCTAGACTAAATAAATATCAGAGTTCGGCAATGTAATCTAATTGACAATTATAAATAATAATTACAAAGTAATTCTTAATGCAATTAATAATTACATTTCATAATCGGTAATTATTGCGATTAAATGAGATAATTATAGAAAGTAATTGAGTACCGATTACAATTATATAATTATTGTTAATCGATTAGTTGGAATTGTAAGTAGGATAAAGTTAGAGTAAATATAAAGGTTAGATTATCTGAAGATATAGATGTACATGATTAATACCTCTACATAGTTTGATTAATACTAAAAGCTTGTATAATTAAAATTAAGAATTAAATGTTTTTATTTTTAATATATTTTTTTGTAGACTAAAATGTAATCACAATTACTGTAATTCTAATTATGATATAATTACAATTAAACATAATTACGATTATATTACGATTATGTTAATTACAATACTGTTACAATGTAATTATAAGTAATTGTGATTACACATTATAATTATAATTACATTGTAATTGCATTATTTTAATTGAATCACTTAATCAAATACATTAAAACCGATTAATCGCTCAACTCTGATAAATATACAATTTTATAATTAAACACGTATATAAGTAGGTATATGTATAATATAAATATAAATATATTTACATAAAAGAAAGATATAATCGAAAGCATTAATCTCATCTAGCATATTTTTAACGGTCAAAGTTTTATTTAAAATTTAAAAAATGTATCTTTCTTGTTTATATAAAGCTAATAAAACTCGTTACTTTATTTTGTGAAAACAAAAAGGAAATCATAAAATCTTCTTGTGATTGCAAACATATTAATGGTAGTAACTCTCCTAACTTTATTTCATGTATTATACTATATTAGAAAATTATTATAAAAAAATTGTAAAAATATATATTTCGACGAGATGCTATTAAAAAGTATTTATTATAAAATTATTCATATTAACAAAATATTCCGTTTAATTAGCAATTTGTAGACAATATGTACAAGTTTCCAATTATTTATAAAAAAATTATTTTAAAAAATTATAGTTTACAATTTGTTAAATTATAATTCTTTTTAATATCGTTATCATTAATATCATTCTATTTCAAAGCTTTCTTACAAGTATCTTCTCTGTGCATATATCTTTTTAATTTAATAGCACGATTCAAAATACTAAAAAATGCCTTTAATAACATTCGCGACTCTGCCCTTTGCTCTACCTCTACCATAACTTTACTTCGCACATCGAGACGGCAAAAGGAAAAGAAGAACCGAGGCGTGCGAAAAGAGCTCCGAAATTAGAAGAGCGGCTGCAACGCGGCGGCCGAAATCCTGCAGGAGAATCCTTTTTGGGATGTCGATAAGGTCGGCCGACGGGAAACTAATTTCTAGCCGGAAGATTACAAACGGACGGTGGAACACGTCCGGTGGAAATTTACCGGCCAGATCGGTACGCTTAGCGAAAAATCGAGATCTCGCGCCAACGGCTTCGATCGGGCCCGACATAATTGCCGCAATTACAGAGAACTGCCGTCCATCTGAGCGACCTGAAGAGGCTAAATCCTCCGACTGATGAGCTCGTCCTGCGTAATTGTTATTCCACCTGTCGCTCGTACCCAGAACAGACCTGACGCTGGCGCTTAATGACTGTTAGTCTTTTAAGGACGATACCTTTAGGAGCAGATGCGAATAGCGTCTTTTGGGACTGTTATCTAACGTAAAATTAAGACTTTATTGTTAATTTCATGTTTGAGTGTTCATTACGTTTCTATCTTGAATTTTTCTGCGCGATATAAAATTATTGCAGTGATCCATTCTATAAACTCCGTATTTGTCATTAACAGAGAGAGTTAACTTTATTGAAATAATATATATTGTAATTAAATTTCTAAAAGACACAATATAATAGGAAAATAAAAAAGAAGTCAAAAATGAAATAATCAAAAATAATGAAAATATAGAGAGCTAAAATTGAACAGGAATATTACCCAGTTAAGAAAATTAGTTTAACTTCATTAAAATGATACGTATATCAATCGTCACTTATCAACACTTATTGAAAGAAAACGATTTTCAAGCCATATCGCATAAAAATTCTTACCAATTTGCTCTAATTCGCGAGAATTTGTTTATTCGTTTCGTTTACGAGGTAGGTCGCGCGAAAGAAGGAGAAAAAGACGAGGCAAGTCGGACGCTTTCACGCGTCCCGGCATTCAGCGAAAAATTGGGGCGAGAGCTTTAAGACTCGTTGAAAATGGAAGGGGAAAGAGAGAATGAGACAGAATGAAAGGGAAAGGGAAGGAAGAGGTGAGGAAAAAGATTCTTGTACAAGCGAATTTGGAGAATGTCTTATTTCGTTCCTGAAAGGACCGCATACACTCGTCCGATACTTGTTATCGTCCTGTATCTCGTTTATCCCACACCGAGAGATTTCCTCTCGCGTGAACGAATTCGCGTCCTCTTTCTTTCTTTCTTTTTTTTTCCGGCAGTGTATATACCTATTTTCTACCCTTTTTTTTATCGTCACCCTTAAAAAACGCGCCTCGGAGACGACTTTCAATCGTGATTCTAATTGCATCGCGCTCAAAAGTGCACCGCTACGTGCAAATCGATACACAGTGTACACACACGAGTTCGTGCATTTTCTTTGTCGGGGAGAAATAGAGAAAGTAAAGAAAGCGGCCGACTCGAGTGAGCTTTTTGCAGCTTTTCGCGTCACAAAATGGGTGTATTGCCCCCGCAAAGTACGTACTTTGTTCAGTCGATCGCGGTGTGAACCACTGAATACTGTTTCATCCAAATGTCATGTTTATATCACGACAATCGAGCTTTTGATTAATTTGATTAAATGTATCACATCGTTTCAAAAATAAGATCTATTATTGAAGAATTAAAAAAGCTTTAAAGAATTGAAAAAAATATAAAGTGTCATGAAAATATATTATGTCTAATCTATTAGAGTCATAATATATTACATCATAATAAAAAAATGGATTATTCTACAAGGTATTCGGAAAATAACTGTACTAATTAATAACATAAGCGTAAAATCTTGAAACTATCAGAAATTTTATCAAAGGTATGTCATTAGAAGAATTGAAGATTTTCAATAACAAGATTAGACGAGTTACATATGCTTGTAAAAATCACTTCCAACAGTTTCTATAAAGAAAAATCAATTTATTAATAATATTTGATAAATATATTTTTTTTAATATTTGAAATAAGAATATAGTTACTTCCCAAACAGCCTGTATAAAAATGCCTGTCTAATATAAAAATGTTCTGTCTTAATAAAGAATAAATAAAGAATATTTGCAAAATATATATATGTATAATAAAAAAATATCATTTCCTTCTTTTCTTTTCTTATTTCAGAATAAACCTTTCTAGCAACTTGAAATGTCTTTGTAATTAACTCTCTAATTAAATTCCTAACAAACATAATAATGCAAAGAATACATATACAATGATTATTGTACATACTTCATATATAAATTTATCATAAAAATAATAAAACTTTACAATTAACAATTAATTAAAACAGGATATATTGTTGAGCACATACCTCCTCTTACTTCATGGAAGCAAGTCAATAATTCATCAACAAACATGTTTCCGTCAAAACTGTCATCATCACCATTGCCGTTGTAAAAGAAAAATATCCGCGGGACGTTATGCCGTGCCGCAAAATGGCGGACGGAATTTACCACCTGCAGCTGGACAAGCGGACACGTAATTAAGCCGAGCGGATAAACACGCAATTACCTCGGCGACGACGTGGGGTTGAACGTGGGGTTGGGTGATCGTCGTACTTGGCAGAACCGACGATGGTGTTGGTAGTAGATGGTAATGGTGGTGGTGGTAGAACCGGCAGCAGCGGTGCTGCTGTTGTCGGACGAGAAACGCAAGGAAGAGAAACAGTTGTTCCCAATCCCGCTACTTCGCCCCGCGGCCTTCCCTTTTTACGTTACCCTTACTGCAGGAGCAGCATAATAATGTTCGTTGTCGGGCGTGCGACTTGTGCTGCGTTAACTTTCCAGCATTATTAATCCGCCCGAAAGACCCCAGATAGATAATAATGATGCTGTCGAGTATAAATTACGAGCTTAATCCTGTCATTATCAGCGCGCTTCATGCTTACGTAATATACGAAAGCGCAGAGAATTTCATTATCTAATTATGGACATAAAAGGCATTAGTATAATTTTTCGGATATCATTTAATTTTCCTATTGTTACCTAATATATTCCTTTTCCGCAAAAATTATTAGTTAAAATTATTTTAACGATCAAATATAGCAGCGACACACGTGACAATAACCGGTATGAGTATGAGTTAGCTTATTAATGTTATATTTATCGTATTCGCAAATAAAAAGAATTTAATCAAGAATTTTTTCTCATATGTTTTAAACAGAAAGCAATTTTATATTTAAAAATTTCTGATTTCAAAAAACTTTATGCACTTAAAAACGCAAAAGTAAAACAGCCTGATCATTTGCACTTATTGATTTTTTTCTTTATTCATATATCAAAAAATAAATATTTCTTTAATGAATATTAAATAAAATAATTATAATATTAAAATTTTATATTATCTTATATTAGATTACAACTTTGACGAATGAAACAAAGAAAGTAGTATGTGTCGAAAGTTTAGTATCAAAATAGCAGCAGGTTTAATCTATTTATGCCGCGACGCTCACCGACTAACAAAAGGCAGAAGGATTTTTCGCGGTAACAAATCATCTGGCCATTTCTCCGGTTTCTGAGAGCCGAATTTTCCGCTCGCCGACGCGCGGGATTGAAATATGGCCAGCCAAAGGAATCGCATTGCACGGCCGCTGCTCCTTTTCGTTGGTGGCAACACGAGTTTCTCGTTCTCGAGCTCACAACGGACAGAGAGTTTATATCGCATCGTGTCGATTTAACCAGTAAACCTTCGCGATAAAGAGAATTATATATTGGATGACCCGAAAATACGACTTTACGGTCGACGAGTTATATTTATTTCAAAAGTGAATAAACAGATATTATATCAATCTGAATTTCGATTATTTCTGGTCATTTTAAATATCTGATATTAAAAATATTAAGGTAATAAGATATCAAAAAGAAAAATATGACATTTTTTATTTTGAGAAATAAAGTTAACTTATTGAAAAAAAACAGAATTTTCTCTATATAAAATAATTTAACATATTAGGTTTCATAATATTTCCTCTTCGATCGCTTGTTCTATAAAAATGTAAAATCTTCTGTAAAAATTTACATATTTTTATATCGTGATCCCTTTTTCTATATGCATACATATATATTACAACTTTATACTTTAATATTTTTTTATTTCAAACGGGATTATATTTTTTTTTTAAATCTGCGGACAATAGCATTAAACTGATATTATTATCGAAATATCTATTATAATATTTCATTAAGATTTGTCGAAGCAAGAACAACGAGCATTTCATGAAGCTTTTCATAATTTAGTATCTGACTACACTCCAACTTGCGGCAGTGTGACTCCATTTTAAAAGTATTATAAAGTAACTGGGAAGAAGATTTAAGCGGCGGATACAACGGAAGTTGCGGCGGGATTCCGGTTGCAATTTATTGTTTTTCGCCGTGTGGCGAAAGCTTTCGGGAACGTAGGAGCCGCGAGCCGAAGTCGGGGCGCGCTCGAGCAAGCATAATCGTGTTAAGAACAATAACGGAGGTAATAATGGGACTTTATTACACGGCATCGTGAAGCCAGATGCCGGCTGTGTACCCCGTTACAACGCACGAGTATTATAAGTAACGGGAGAAATTACGGCTCCCGCGAGATGCTGAGTGGCCAACAACTGACGTCCAATGAGATTTCAAAAACTGATTTACAACCGATTGTATTTCACAATATCAGCACATAAACAGTCAACGGAGCAAAAAAAGCGGATGATTTGAAAATAATTTTATGTTAAGAGAGATTGGCAATTCAATTAAGAAGACAGAGCAAAAAATTGGATGCAAGATTTATCTATTTAAAATACACTATTGCAAGAGATCGCTGTTTCATTAAAAGTAAAAATAAACTTAATTCTTGAAGGTAAAAAGTTTGACATATGCAAAGAAGAAGAGAGAAATTGTCAGTGACGACGATTTTTAAAGAGTACGAGCAATCGTCGTTCTTTCCGTGACTCGAATTGCACTAATGTAAACGCATCGGGTTATATTGTCTATTCTGGCTCCGGTTGTATACATAACATCTCGCGAATTACATGCGCAAACGTCATCGAGCGACTCTTGAGGAGGTTCATTAAGGGAGATAAGAGCTTCTGCCGTGTAAGAAGGTCGATCTCTTTTCCTCTTAGTAGAATCGAGAATCGACGTCCTTCAACTCTGCATTCTCCACTCCAGCGACTGCTTGGAAAACTTTTCGCGAGGAAATCCGGGGGCGGGCGTGAAAGATAGACTAAATGGGAGAGAAGGAAGAAGGAGTGACTTACTTTTGCGGCTGGAATGTGGGGCGCGTGAAAATGCAATCTTCTGCCTCGATGCACCGTGCAATGGCTGACGTATCCGTAGTAGATCCGTAGCGGTTCTTTTATGTTGGATCATAAGTGGGGATGTGTATTACGTGATAAGAGAAGTTCCATTAAAAGAAAAATATTTAAACACAAACTTTTGTTTTGAGCAAACAGCACCATTCATTAAAATTAGAAACAACTCTATAATATTACAAGTTTCATATTTTAATTACATATTAAAAGTCACTTAGCCTATCATAAGGATTATAATGATATCAAAATTTTATAGAAAAAAAAGGAAAATATGTAATTAAAAAAAATTTATATATATATATATATATTTTACATATTCTCTCTCTCTCTCTTCTTGACTTAAAGGCAACTGTCAACAGATGCCTTTGTAATCTTTGTCAAAAGCTTGATGAAAGTACAAGCAAATCTATCAAAGACGCAGATCAAAAGACGTGTTACTTTTGTCGGATGTGAACGGAATGTCGTCGTAGTGTAATGGCCTTATATGACAGAATATATATATCCTCTACTATCTCATCCCCTGCGGCCCATTTACTGCTCGGAAGATGATCCAGCTCGAACTTAGCGGTTCGATACACGTGACCGATACAGCCGCTGCACTTTGCCATTAAGGCATAATTGAGAATCGATAGCCGATTCTACACACGGCGTATCTGATATCAAGGCTCCCCCGTGATTTTAATAAGATGATGCCAGTGCCTTTCGAGGTGCCTCGTCGTCTCGCACTGATTCGCTAAAATTGCTGAGACGAATATCGAGACTTTATGTAAATAGAAATTGCCTCGATCACATTTCTTTTCACTTAAGTCCCACTATGTCACGGATAAATTATAATTATATATTGTGTAACAGATGAAAGTAATCTAATTAAATAATAATAAATAACTAATAAGATATATTCTCTTTTTGTTATTATAAAAAATGAAATTTTTATTAATTATAATTCTTTTATTTAAAAATAAAATTTTTTTAAAGAAATTATATATTTTGTTTTAGACATTTGTCAATTGAATACTGTCAAAATTTAATTTATTATATAACTTCAGTTTTTTTTGTTTTACTTAATTCTATATACATATAATTCTAATTTTTTTATATAGTTTTCCCTTTTATCTTCTATTATGTATTATCATTTATATTCATATTTTTGTACAAATTTTTTTGACATTTACGGACAAAATCCAGTTACTGATATGCAATTAGTATATTTAAAGTTTTCAAGTTAAGGAATTTGCAAGTAAATTATAAAATTTTCTAGAGTTTCCGTTTCTTTCTCTTTCTTCCATGTAATTCTGTTGGCAAATCCTCCGTCTTTCCGTCTCGCAATCATCGAAAGCAAACCCTCCGTATTATCCCCGGGAAACTTATTTCAAAGATTTTATGTATGAAAATATTTAGAATATGCGTCTCCGTACCGTGTATCGAAATTGGCCAATTTCAAGAAATTAAATTCAAAATTCAAAATTACTGTTAAGAAAATAAACAATGAAAAAGAAAAAGAGAATGCTTTGAGCAAGTTTTATTTAATATAATTATACCAAAATATATATAAAAGTAAATCTCAATTTACATTTCAGATCTGTTAAACTTTTATAGATAAGTATTATCTTTTCACAATAATTCAAGACACGTTAAAAAATATTATTTAAATGTAATAGATTATTAGAAATGATATTCGAATAAAATAATTATTGATTAAATAAAAAGATTGCAAACGTAATAGAAATAATTAGTATATGAAATTATATAAAATGTGTATAGATTTACGCTAAATTTATGTAATTTTTACTATATTATACATTTATTTATCACATATACATTTATTATATTATATTTGTATTCTCTATTGTATTCTTTATAAATTATTGAAATAAATAATGTACAATAAAAAAATTATATTATCTATTTAAAAATTTTGAAACATTTTTGAGTCTTGCAATCTCACTGATGCTAAGATATTATTAAAAATTTCTGTATATAAAAATATTTTGCAAATAATTTTTAAATTTTATCGTAAGTTAAACTTTCGCTTGTAACAGTTAAAGTTTTTAATCTACATTTTATAATTTTTAAATTGTTTTCAAATATAAAGCCATATTAAATTTATTTGATTTTAATAATTTACGTTTTTATAAATCCAAATTTAATGTGTCGTAAGATCGATGTATGTAACTGAATATTCTTTTAATTTAGAATTCTGAGTTATAATAGCGGAAAACATTATTTACCACGAGAAACCGATTAATATAATTAAATGTACGCTACGAAATTGCATTCAGGAATATTACAATACGTGAAAGTTTAACTAAAAGCAATTTGCTGCCCCGTCACAATTTATATAAACACAATTATAATATCTATAGATGTAATTACAAAATTTACAATTTGTCTTGAAAATATTTTCGTTTTGATGCAACGTCGTAATTTTATTTTCCCTAATTAGTAATGAATTAACCGCGCTATAAATACAGTGAAAATTATAGCAATTATGTACAAATAATAAACGTGATAATAGTGCGAAAATCAATTTCTTCTATATTTCTGCTATTTCACAAGAATTATCGATGATTCAATGCCTACTTGTGATTTCTTTCACTTCAAAATTGTATGGAATAACCGTCATATCCTTAAATATCGAAAATCTGTAAATCGATCGAATTACGATGACAACTGAGCCCTTCCTTTCTTTTTCCTCTGCTTCTTTTTTTTATCTTTCCTTTTATCGTTTAGATATACTCGATGTCTCCCGCAGCGCTATTTCTCATCATAGAAAAAATTTAGAGAGTCTTCATAATATAAAAGCACTTTAAATTTTTTAATCCTCCAGAAAAAAATTCATATTAATTGTGTTTTCTCTCTTCAAAAATATACAATATTAAATAGAAATATATATTATAATTTATAGTATATTATTTTATTTGCATAACATAACTTACTCTACACGAAAAAGAGACTATTTTAGCCTTTATAACTAAAATATTTTTTGCTTACTTTATCATGTTTTAAAAGTAAATTGTATGTAATGTAAATTGTATAATTTTGTATTTCGTGGAAACTTAGCAAGAAGTCACACTCAGCTTATTTATTTGTATTATAAATACGAGTAAATAGTAACGCACATACCGTGTCAACTCAATAAAATAATGTATCTTATTGATTCTGTGATATACTCGTTTTTGTTTAATAAAATATGTACATATATATATATATATATATATATATATATATATATATATATATACATATTAATTAAAATATCTATATTAATTTATATTGTGAAGTATAAAGTTCATGGAATTATTGTTTAATTATAGATATTATATATCTAAAGTGAATATATTCCAGATAAAAAACATGATTGAAGCAAAACAACAATAGTCATTCTTTACAACACATGCAATAATTGTTACATGAATTTTTAAATAAAACAATAAATATTGGACAAAAATGAAACTGTTGGCGATATTATTATTTACGATCACATAAACGTATCAATGACATTAAAGTAACAGCATTGCATGATCAACATTTTAAAATTTTGGCATTTGTTTTTTTGACGAAGCAAAGAAAAATAAAGAGAAAAACGAAAGATTTATTGTCGGTTATATTAATGTTAATAACGTTTTAACAACATAGAAGCAATTTTTGGTCGTCATTAAGATATACAAGCTGTTTGATAGCTATGGCAATCCAACAACCATGACGACATCTCTTGGTAGGCTGAACTGATGAATGCACTAATCAGCAGCATGCAGTTGGCACAAATTCGATAAAATTAAATATCGTGTACAAATGAGTCCGACGAAAATGTTTTTTACTTTTATATTCTGAAAATAATTGGATGAACTATTGGGAAAAACAGTTTTGCAGAAAAAAAGATTTGAATCTCGGATAATTCATCGAGAATGATCTTTTTGTAGCTCTTTATCTTTTAAATTGTTAAATTTAGAAAATGAAAATATTGAAACATAAATATTATATGATCAAATTTAAATAAAAAATAATAAAAAATAGAAAATTAAAATTTCCATTTCACGCATAAAAATACAATTACATATTTTCTTTTGTTTTTTAGTAGATACAGTTTTCCTAAACTAAAATTTGAATTAATTCCTTAATTTTTTAGTAAAGTCTATTAATAGAAGCTTATTAATAATTTTAATTTTTTATTAAATAAATTTATAATTAATGATATTACACAATTATTAAATATTAAATAAATTCATAATAATTAAAATTAAATTATTGTAAATAAATTTAAATTAATATTCTAATTTATAATTTAATTATCATATTGTCGAAAATAAAGAGATAATAATAGTCTCGAAACAAGTTTGTGCCAAGAAAAATTCTAAAAAATACATGACTAATTGTAAGTAAAAATTTATATATATATTATTGTTCTTGATATTATATATACATATACATAGAATAATAGATAATGAGCGTGATTGTTACAAGAGCATCAAGCTTTATCTCGTTAATGACATTTTGACTTGCATTAGATACTTGATACAAGCTTTTGATTATGGCGTAATAATTGGTTATCTGATAGACATCGGTCATCGCTGTGCATTGTTTCTGTTTGTTTGAGCATCCTCAAACAGTATCATAATAGTCTATAAACAACCATAATTTTCTAATTAAACATTCATGGCTTTCGAATGGTGGAAAATAAATTGAATAGTGGGAAATATATAAATTCCTTCTTTTCTGCACAACAATAGATTTGCAATGTTTACATAACTTTGATTTACAATAAAAATTGTACAATCAATTGTGAGATTCAATATACAAAATATATTAATTTTAAAAACTTGTAAATTAAAAAACAAAAGAGCGTTTAAATATTATATATATATATATATATATATATATATATATATTTATATTACTAAATTATAAAACAACTAATAATAAAAGTAAATAAAAGTAAATTTATAAGTACATTAGATAAAATATTTTTTTAATGCTACGTACTTTAAAATAAAAGAAAAAGAAAACGTTCTACAAAATATTCTTGCTCTTAACTTCCCGATCAGTTTGTACATCACAACCGTTATTATAAAGGTATTAAGACTTCTTCGACTTGTTAAACGAGATCGGTTCTTAAGTGACGATGAGAAAAAGTACGAAGGGACCGCATTTGAAAGATTGGCGCGTCGATCGAGTAATTAGTCACGACGCGCCGGGAAGCGACGAGAAGGGCTTTGCGGAAAATAAGAGGAGCAAACAAAGGTGCAATGAATCACGGTCTGATTTGTAGGCGTAAGGTGGTCGTGCGAGCTGTCCGAGCTCGTTGAAATTCCGCGAAGGCACCGAGACTTTTTAAGAACGATCCGTTTGTAAAAAAGCGCAGACTCCTTCCGGACCAATTAACTTGCCGCGACACGCGAGAATGCAGAGATCCTGCGACGATTCGAACTTCTCGCGAGAGTTAGACACGGAGAGTTATCGCAAGATATCAAAAAAGTTCTTTGCATCCAAAATTTGACAAAAATTCCATTTTTCCAATTAAACATTTATTTCAGGTTTCGAGGTAATTTAAAGTTTGCAAATATAAATGATCATAGAATTTTTATATGCAAATTATAGATTTATGTAACATGCAAAATTTATATTGGAATTTTAATGAATAAAAAAAATATTGAGCTGAAATTGTGCGAATAGAATAATAGTGGGATTCAATAAATTATTACAGATAATTACAGTATTAAAAATTATTCTTCATTATTGAAAATTCTTTTCGTAAATATTATGTTGCATAATTATTAGTCAAAACTTATCCTTTAATTATTAGTCAAAACTTATCCTTTATGAAATAAAAATGTTGTTAAGCATAATTAATTGCTAGCACAATTTACGGGTCATATCTATTAACCTTTAGGGAACTTTTTCCTAGGTAGACGGTTAAAGTTTACGCTTCAATTATTACTCGCTACGGACCGATGCTTAATATATATAGAAGAATTTTCCGTAGCAACTAATTAATGTAAATCGCGAGATCTGAAGTACATAATCGCTATAGAATCTTTCTACGTCGTTAACTTATGATGAGTTTCCTCCACATAGATTATATACTTTAATGAATTATGTCGAAAATACTACTACGTATTAGATGATATAAGTGTAGAAAACTATTAACTATAATATTATAATATAATATAATATATATATATATATATAATATTATTTGTAATAGTTATAATAAAATAAACAATTTAAAAAATTGCAAAATGTGTGACATTATACAGTTCATTTATTTTCCTCACAAAAAAAAAAATAAAAAATTTAGACGTAGAGTGCGCTTATAAATGATATTATTCGTTCCGTTCTGTGGTGCGTTTCGCAGCTAATTGTAAGCGTCGAATATTGAGCGACCAACCGTGCGAACTCTCGCGAAATTGACTTGATGCGTTCATCACGAAACTCACGCGCGCGGAGATATGAATATATTAAATACATCCCCGCAATGTAATTTTGCGCGAGCAAGTTTAGTACCGGTAGTGACGAGTGCTTCGTAAAAGCCGATAAATTTACAATGAAATTACATTGTCGGTCGAGCCGGGTGCTATACCTTATTATTGTCATTATGCTTAAACGATCTATCGTGTGTCATAGATTAATTCGATAGTCAGATTGATAATTATCCCAATAGCAAATGTATTCACGTGGTTTATTTTCACGCCGATTTATGTCGTGGTCGTTTAACAAAAACATCAATGCACTAAACGGATGCAAATGTAAATTGAAAAAATCATCATAAAACAATCTGTTATACGCGTTGTCACATAATGATAGAGAAAATATTAAATATTTAATTCAATGATAAATATCACAAGAACAAAATAAGTTGTGTACATAAATATATCCATAATATTTTATACGTATGTAGTATATATATATATATACACATACACAAAATACAGACATATTATGTATAATTTGCTACACATGTATTTTAGGAAACAATTATATTTTTTTCTCTTACACATTATTTAATATTTTTCTCAATATATGTAACTAATATATAAAACTGAAAATACTGTTGAAATGTAAAATAAGAAAACGTTTGTCCAGTTTATAGAAGAAATGAGTAATCGCTTGTAAATGGCATTTTAACACTGCTTGAGGCTACCATAGCCTGTTCTCGTTGATGTTTTTAAATCCTCCCTTGCTTATGCAGCTGTGTGTGTACTGTTCGTGGTTATACCGTTCATGACGCAAATTGACAGCTGTTACATGGAACTTGTAATCCGGACTAATCTGCCCACTGAGCGCATAGAACTTTACGTGTATACATATACACATAGATACACATACGTGCGTGTACTTTCTCGTTTCGATATCCTTCGATACAATAGCCCGAAAGGATATCGCATGACGCTCTTCCGATTTTGCAACGAATTCTAATACGAACTTGGAGTTTGAACTCGAAACAAGACACTCTTTTGAGCATCCTTTGCTTTTGCCCCGGGCGTTGATTCCATGCCCGCCGGGTGTCGATTCCCATCTAGCGAGCCTTGCAAAGTGTCAAAAAAAATTACAAAGCGTAAAACTTTTCATACCCCACAAAATTTCGCAATGGTGTTTATGTTACGCGGAAATTTGAAACATGTTCGAAATTCGAATGGTAAAATTCTCGATTGTTTGAAATTGGAGATTTCAGAAAAATGAAAATTTTGAGAATCCTGGAGATTTAGCATTTTACATCAGTTACCGATTTTCTCCATCAAAGTTATTTACATATTTGTTTTCTAAATTTGTCAAATAAAAATACAAATGTATAAACAGACTAAAACAGGCCAAAAATATAAATAGATTATAGCTCTATACATATATGATTAAACGATAACGATAAAGATAATTTGTATACATATTCGAAAAATGTTAAGTCGTAATTTTTCATAAAAATCAAAAAACGAGAGAAAACAAGAAAACTTGTCAAGAGTTGAATATATATTAACGTTTCAGGTTAATAAACTTCAAAAAATAGTAAATAAATAAATGCAACAGGAAAAATTTTCAATCCTTGCAAAATGTGCACGCAGTCGTATCAGATGATCTTGTCTGCCATCATTGCATTGCACGCACAACAAATAAATAAATCTCATAAATATTTTACAAAAATATTTTATAATATTTATATAAAACTAATAACATCAAGAGAAAGGCAATACGAGTGTAAAAGTGCAAATAAAACTCAATTTTTTTTTTAACAAAAAACATTTAATTGCAATTAAATGTATTACTTGTAAAAAAAACCTGAGTTTTTATTTGCACACTTTTATACCCTGCGCTTAGCTTGTATTGCTTTTTTCCTGATGTTACTAGTTTTAAAAAAATTTAAGAGCCTTATAAATTTATATAAATTATTTATATAAATTATAGTTTTATACAAATTATAGTAGAAAAATCTTCTTTAATGTTTGTACCGCGCTATTCCTCCTCAAAAAGTATAATTGCTTGAAAATATATACCTTCTTGTCACGCATATTCAAAATAAGATCAATTCGAGGAAATTTTACCAAATGAAAGTATTTTTTTAATTACGTTGAAGTGTCAGTTTCCAGAATATGTAACTATATATTTTATAAACACAAATCGTCTATTGCAAAAAAACAAGTTACTTTTTAGCCAATCCAATATGTAAATGTATAAATTAATAAAAAAATTATATCCTATGTTTTTCAAATTCCGAATTAATTCAACTTTTAACTAGTAAAGCTATAAACTAATTACTTTTAACTAAAACTATAAACTAATTATCACGGCTAAAAAATTATCGCAGCAAAGAATAAATAAACAATAAACTTAAAAAAAGAGAAAAAATAATTATTTTTAAATCAGTCAAAAGAACTATTAAGATTTTGTAAAAATGTATTGTTTAATTGCGAATGTTCAAAATTATTTAAGAAACTTATAAATTTTATTGATTTTATGCTTTTCATTTCAATATACAATGTGATATCGCAAAATAAAAAATTTCTAAAAATTTTCAGCTTTAATAAACTTTTCCGAAAAACAAGTTTTATAAAAATTAATTTTTAAACATCTCTAAAAGTATAATGTTAATTGTATATTTTCTATAGTATTATGTATTATGTAATTAATAGTTCAACTTTGCAATCTTACAGTCTTTAGAAGAAAGCCCAAGCCAAGCTACATTTTATTTTCAGAAAATATTAAAATGTTCGTTTTTTTATACTTTCATTAATATCTAAATAGATACTGTAATAAGACATCAAATGGATACGTACTGGTTGTTTCAGATCAGCTGTTTCAAATCTTTCGAATGCGCATTCTGTGTTCTATGCTATTGAAGCGACATGAGGCGTACTATGGTTGCTCTTTTTTTTTGACTTTTTTTATTAATAATCGGAAAACAATCGCCTGTTGTCACCGTTTGCTTACAAACGTTTTTGTTCCTAACTGATCAATGTGTTAATTTCTAACCCGACTTTGGCGTAACCAGCGAAGAGAGTTCACCGACGAAAATTCGACGACGCTAAAATAAATCAGACTAACGCGAAAACTGCATCAGACACGCAATTCTCGCTAATTGTTCTGCTAATCCTCTCAGACAGTTTCATCCCTTTTTCGCCGGTATTAATTGCCCGCCTACTAATTTCCGAACTCATGCTACAATACGTGATGATTGCTCGAACGATATAATTCGGTATCCTCGAAACGGACTGAAGAATATCCTTCATGTCAATTTTCTTCATTTTCCTATGCAACTCTTTAAAATGTATCGTCTATTTTTTCAACAATTTAAAAACCTTCAGTAAATAAAATCTTTTTTAAAAAGCTGCTAAAATATTTAAATAATGAAATATTAAAATGTCATATATTTGTGTGTGTTTGGCTTGTCAATTTTCATAAATATTAATAGTTATCTTATATTTTTTTATACTTTAATCAAAATGTTTATGTAATTCATGATTTACTGTGTTTATTTCCAGAAATCTCCTGGTGTTGTAGTTTTTGAACCGAAAATAATGCGTTTAATTGCGTGAAATTGTCACGGAAATAGTTATCCATTATTCTTTTATTTCTCGTTCTATTCGCAATAGGCTGTATTTCTCCTGGCAGTGATCCATCTCGTTCTCGTCGTTTGTAGATACATGTATTTATCTGAACATCCGTCTAGCACGTACATCTCCAGAGAATTATAGCTCTTCGCGCCCCAAAAAGTACTTTCCATTCACTACCTCTTTTTCTTTTTCAGTCTCTCTCTTCTTTTCGATCGTCTTTTTATTCCTTTTCTATCTGTTTCGTCCCTTAACAATATAAGTCCGTAGTATTTGCAGTAAAAAAAGCGTAACTATGCGAAAAGTTTTGCGGTTATCAAAATATTTTTTTTAATAAAAAATATACACCATAAGGAAAATCTTAATAAAGGAAATATATTATAATCAATGAAATCTTTTAAAAAAATACTATTTAAATAATAATATTTTTTTTATAATAAATCTAAATAATAGTATTTAGATTTATGATAAAAGTTTACAGATTGGACTTTTAACTGCCGCCTTTTTCTTTATCAAAATTCTAAATTCGACGTTTTTCCGGAACTACATCCAAAAATTCGGCAGTTTCGGAAACAAAATAAATTTATCAACACTCGATTGGCGGTTGCACTTGCAACTGCGACGCGTAACGAGGCGAGCAAGAAGCGCAACGGGATGTGTGTGGTCATCGAAATGATTCATGCGTTCCGGAGCGGCGACAAAGCGACACGCCTCCGAAAACTGACACGCTTCATAGCCACAGAGGACGCACCGGGCCGGATAAACGTGTTATTGGAAAGCAATCAGCGGGATAACGTAATTATCGAAGTGTACGCGCGCTACGCACAGGATCGTTATGACAACACGAGTGTTTGTCACGAGCTGAGAAATAGAGCGAATGCCCGACGATCCTGTGTGCGGATATTTCCGGTAAAACGACTAACCTCAAGCGGATAAAAGGCCAAAAATATACAAGCTAACTGCAAGAAATCTGAATAATTCTTTTATAGCTTTAGTGTCAAACCTTTCGAAATAAAATAATATTATATCCAGATATAATAGTTAGCGATCATTTGATTGAATTCTAATGAGCATAATCATGTTAAAATAAATATAAAATAAACATAATATAAATATTTTTATTAAAATTGGAACCTGTGTGAAATATCAAGTAACACTACATTTTGTTTAAGATATCCAATTTATAGCTATAGTATATACTTTGTTGCGCAGTAAACGAAGGTCGTAAGACCCGCTACAAAGAAGTCGTATCGGAAAAGCGTAAGAGAGGCTATGTCTCTCCGTCGAGTTGTTCTCATGACGCGAGAAACGCGTCAAACTCGAAAACGAAAATCAAGGTAGACTTGAGAGCCGCCGGGTGGAAATGGAAATCTGGGCGGAAGGTGGACAAGCAAAAAGCTATCCACCCGGGGGCGAATAAATATTAATTCTTTTATAAATATGAAACGCGCTCGGCGCATCCTCTTGTTACCGCCGACGAACGAGCGTAGCCGCAGGGTAGGAATGGTGGAGAAGCGCAGAGAAACGGAGAATTGTGGTGAAAGTGTAGACGAAAAGAAGCATAAAATGCATGGAAATTGCGCTTTGCCGGCGCCAGAAATTAATTTTGTTATCACTACCTATCGATACTATTAATATTAGCGTTCGAAACATTGTTGCAAACACAGCACGAATACTTCTATCTTCAAAATATGCTTCGTTGTAGAATAAAAAAGTCGAGTACAATTTTTTTTTCAAGGATATGTACTAAGAAAATAATAAAGAAATTTATTAATAATAAAAATAATAACTTTTCATTTGAGCATTTCTGAACTCGAGAAAAAAATGAACTTATGTAATTATATGTGTACATAATTATATGTATAATTAAATTCGAATTTGGCACGATATGATTATATATTTATGAATTTCTTGAGAAAAAAATAGATATGAGATAATATTTGATTATATATATACATATATAATTACATCCGGACGTGATTGTATATGTGCATTTACAAGCATGTTAAATTTCGGATATAATTAAGTGTAGTTAAATATGAAATCATACGTAATTATATAAGTCTATTTTTCATCGTCATATTTAATTAAATTTGACGCAATATAATCTGGACATATATAATAATATTCGAAATTTCTCACAAGATATATATTATTATTTTATATATGATTTTATCTTTTCATAATCATATCCGATCTATTTTCACATACAATTAGATCTAGTCGAATATAATTATTTAAAGATTAAATTATATAAAGTCGTGTTATACAAAATCATATGCGCTATTTTTCAGACATATGTATATATAAATAATCTAACTTCTCCTCATAATCATACTGTTTTAAAGATAAAGTCTAAAAATATAGTTCTCTCTCAAAAAATGCAGTGACTGGATATATGTCCCCGAGGAGCCTGAAGATCCTCTTCTGGGAAAACGTTCCGCTCGCACTACAGGCGTAAGCGCGGATTTCAATAAACTCACACGGAAACGTATCGAAGTCCCTTTCTACGTATGGAAATCCCGTCTCGCCCGGCTTTTCTTGCGCTTCCCGAGAAGATTCCGGAAGCTCGTATCTCCGCTAAACAGCAGTTGAATCGTGGCACGGAACGGAAAAGAGGGAAAAGAGTGCATCGAGAAGATGCACAGGAGGGGAGGGTGGCTAAAGCCGATTCAAATAATCGACGATCAGTGTTTGGTGATCCCGCGCTCGGAAATAGCCGAAGGAAGGAGAGAAATCTCGCAACCTCTCTCCGTCTTTCTTCGCGAACAATCTTGAGGCGTCGAGTAGGATAAATCTTCGACGGATGCAGCCGCCTCGCGACAGGGAAATAAAGGCGGCCGGATTTAGCGGAGGTTTGTCGATAAATTTTGTATTGGTTTTTTTTTTTCGCAGGATTTCATCGGCATCTCTTCCGACGCCGCTGAAGTTTCTCGAATTCGAAAGGCGATTATGCGATTGGCGTTATGTAATCGGTGAAATGCTCCGTTGAAGCGAAAAGTTTTAAACGGTTCCGAAATAAGGTACGTATAGTTTGAAAGATAGATTGAGAGAAATATTTCATCAAGTTTGCAATTTTTATAAAACATATTTTAAATTTAACCTTCTTGCAATGAAAATTTAAATTTAAGATTACGCGTTTACGCAAAACTTAATTTTAACTTAAGCTAAAATGTTAAGCAAAGTTTAAGTTATACTTATTTGTTAATAAGCATATATTATAATTTAAATTTATATAGATGGACAAAATAAATAAAAACTGTTGTGAAAAATAGATAGACTATAAACAATGACATTACTGTTGAAGCGTTAAAAAGATCTTTGTTACCTCGACAGAAAGTCTTTATTTAATTAACCTAAAGTATAGTTTCGATTAAGTAAAGATAGAAGAAAATCGGCGTTTCGACTATAGAGAATTCCTTCGTGCTCGCTACTTTGAAATTCTGTGCGGACTTGCTAAACCGTGAACGCTAATGCACTTCGGTAACTCAAGATCCACGTATATATATATATACGTGCGCATGCATTTAACACGTAGCTTTGAAAATCCCAGACCACTTATATAATAATGAAATTATTTCTCTCCTGATACGCCAAGACGACGTGCGACTGTAATCTCTGAGAATATAATGTCGACTTTACATTTTCATCTCGGTTGCGTACGTTGCATACATATGTAAGGAAATCGAAAATACACAGTATATTTTAGAATAAAAATTTCTGGCTATCGCAAAAAGATCAAAGCAAAAATTCAAATTTACTCATTTCGAGATTAAATAACCTGTGATCTTGCTTGTACTTACTATTCCAGCGATAAAATCAAACAATTAATTTAAAACTGTAAAAAAATGATATTATTTTAGATTTTATACTAGCGTTTGTTATTTCCAGAATTGTTCGGTTTTGTATTGAGTAAAAAATCCCATCGCGGTGCTCGATAAACGATTAACGACATCCGACCTTGGCCGGAAATGAAGAGAGACAGTGCTTCAACCCTCAGGTGGTAAACCCATCGTGCCGTCTTCCTCTCGTTCCGCCGGTGTGAAATTGCCGGTGCAATCCACCTGCCACCCACTCCCTTCGCATTTTCTCTATCATGAGATAGAACAGGGAGTGTAAGCGAGAGATTCTGCGCGTAAAAAGCCTTGCCGCGGATCAAAGTAATTTCTTCAAAGCTACGTTTTCCCGCGGGGATCGACGAGGATGGCCTAGTAGGGGCGACGGTAGTTTAGCGGTAAAATACATTTTTGCTTTCAAATTCTTCAAAGTGAGAATGACGGTATAAAAAAAGATAAAAAGATAAATAAAAATTTGGCGGACATACAAGTGTTTGAATTCTTTGTGCGTGTATAGTTTTATTTTTAAAATGACTCGAGGGAGTTGCAGGCGTAGAACTACACTTTAACTACACAATCGACAAGTCGAAAACTGATCGAACAAATTTTTTTTATTTTTATCAAATTTTATATTTTATAATCTCCCATAATCGTATGAAAAAAGAATCAGCCAGTATTACTTCTTTTTTATTTAAATATAAATATATGTAGATTTATAAAGCTTAACAATTAAATTTTAATCTTTAATTGATTTAATGAATAATGTTAACTATTTTTGTAGTACAAATAATGTATAAATTGTAAAATTTAATGAATTTTAGAATAAATTTTCTTAATTTAAAAAATAATTATTTTATTATATAATTTAAGAAATAATTCTTCTTTCAGAGAAAATATAAATATCTTAATATTGCAGTAATAAAAGAACGAAGGTTTTCTTACATTATATACACATGAAATTTACGTTAAATTTACGTATTTCAAAGATAAAAATTCGAGTCAACAAAAGTGAGAATGTATATAGAGCGAGTATATGTAACATTTTTATATGTATTTTTTTTATATAAACTTCATTATAATTGCTACTTTTTTGTAAAAAAAATTCAAGCATTCGATGCAAGTTTGCGTTAGATATTTACTTACTCATTTTACTTCTCACTGAAAATCTTACAGTCTCATTTTTTTTCAAAGAGAGACAACACTAAAAAAATTTTTTAAAACCAGGAAAAATTAGTTGTTATAGCGAGAAATTGTCGTTTCGTTTCATCGACGCCGTGAGCAAGAACAAGAAGATGGAGAATTTTTAATTAACGAACGACGGAAGAAAATAAAACGAGTTCGCGTAGCCGAGATCGGCCAAGTTGCATGCCCCTCGATGAAGAACAAACGCACGCGACGACTTGCCGATCGAGCGAAGTTGAGACTCGACGAAGGGGAAGGCTGTTGACATTTAATTTAAATCGAGCGGGGTGCGAGACGAACTTTGCAATATCGATCGTTGGTTACGACGATGATGAGAGAATGCTTGTTACATTTTTCTGACTTTCATTCTGCCATGAAACTACTATAGAAATTATTTAATATATTGCAACCGCGTTACTGTGGTTTCATCCGTGCTCGGAAGGTGTTGGAGAAATTAATAATTTTGTTTCTCTCTCGCGTGAAGATGAACATGTATGCATATGTGTATGTCTGTGTAACATGACTTTTAAATGTGGTTACAATTATTAAATATAAACAATCCAAAAATATTCTTCTTTTTTAATTATTCGTGAAATAAAATTATCTTTGACACAACAAAATATCATTACCGTATTATACAAACATTTGTTAATAAAAGTTACTTTTTAACATTATATGACATGCATACATCGTATATGTATTGCATATATGTTATAAAAAACTGAATAAAGTTATAATAGTAACTTGACAAAGATTTGTGGAGATAAAATAATATTTATATAAATTTTTGTGAGAAATATAGTTAAGCTGAAAGAGTAAAAAGTTTTAAATTTAGTTAGTGAAAAATATTGATGTGTTTTATAGAATAAAACTGCCTCAATTTAACGTTAATACATTAAAATTATTTAATAACTTCCATTCTGAATAATCTCTGTTTTATCTCGGCTTGCTTACTAAATTTCGTGAATAATTTGTCATTGGCTTTGCGTTTTTGAAAGATCGACACGACGCCGCCGCCGTGACGTATCGATCGATGCAATCCATTCGTTTCGAACGTCAGTTCCTTCGTCAGGGACCGACAGTCTCGCCGACACGTCCGTAATTATCTTCGCTTTCCGATCCTTTGGGAACTTCGTGGCAACCCTAATTAACGCGCTACACAGTTCGGCCATTTCGCGTCATAAATATTTTCAACGAGAGATGCGTTCTGTCACGCTTACGTCCGTTCGTCGCATCAATATGACGAAATTCACGAATCTAATTTGCCCGAACGTAATCACGAAATATCGCGCATTGTCTTTTTTCGCGAATAACGTTTCTGCTTTCATGTTTATTTAAAATCATAATAATTATTTTTCGATATTATTTAAATTAATACACCAATCTTTCTCATATACTTTAGTATTTTATTATTTTTTATTTAAATCTATTTTTATTTTATTTAACGATAATTTTCGTTACATTACAAATTCACATAGTATTGTTACAAATTATTGTTACATTTTCAATACTGATGCTAATAAAATGAGATTAGATTAAAATAATAACAAAACAAAAGATAGATTTTAGAGAAGCACTTATTTAAAAAAATTAATTAACTAGTCAATGAAACAAATGAAAGAAGAGTTCTAACGCATTGAAAATTAGAGTTTTTAAACTTGCAAATTATTTTTATTTAAATAATTTTTTTAGATTTTACTTGTTTACTAGCTTTGATGTATTTTAGATTATGGAAAAAAATGTTTTACAATTTTTTTATACAAATATTAGGATATATTTTATTTAATGGAATTTTATATGTGTTCTAATTTACAAATTAGTTTAATATATTCTGTAATGTATATGTTTATTATTATTATTATTATTATTATTATTATTATTATTATTATTATTATTATTATAAATGTAAATAACTCTCTCTTTGACAAACATAATATTATTTAAATGTCAATAAATGAAATTAGAGAAAAGTTAAAAATACTAATATACAGGGTGTCTAGTAATTGGTGAAAAACCTGTTAATGGCAGATTGTTGAGATCATTTAGAGTCGTTTTTTCCTCAGCGAAAATATCGAGAGACATTTTTTAAAAGTTTCCAATTTTTATCATTATATATCTTTGTATAATTAAGCCTTAAATTAAAATTCTATTAGAATAAACTCTATCTGAAATTAACTGAAAAATGTAGTTTTTGTAATTTTTTAACTTCAAAAAATTTAGTTTGGAAAAAGCGCCTTTTTTCAATCGCTTATAACTCGGAAATTATTGATGCCTTGACATTTTTGCTCAGGAAAAATCGTCTCCAAATGATCTCACAAATCTGCCATTAGTAGGTTTTTCACTAATTACCGCACACCCCGTACACCAAATATCCAAAAATTATAATACAAACGGCAGGCTTTACGATTATTATGATTCAATTTCATTCCGCAATCTATTTCAAGCATCCATTCGAGTTGAGATATCTTAAATCAAAATTGAAACTCATTTACGCACACGAATCATCCTTTTAATAAAGGAAACATTAAGGTTTCTTTTTTTTTTTTTTTTTTAAAGATCATTGTTACTGGAAAAGAGTGTATTGTATTCTCCTCTTTTTTTTTTTTTTTTACGAAAGTGCACGTAAGTATGTGTGATATTCTTTTACTACGACGTCGCGGACGGTCGAAACGCACCGTCGAGAAAGGTTTGTCTTCGTCAAGACGGCCGAAAAGAGCGGAAAAGTGGCAGCTTTTTAGAAAGCACACTCTTTCTGCCTTCGTTTTCGAGACGATTCACTCGTCAAGGAGAAAGATGGTGTATTGCCGCTTGATAAATGAATAACTCGTCAGTGGTGAGAGGAAATTCTACACTGTCGAGCCAATCGGCCTCCCACGAATAATGTAACATGTATTTTGCAACAATGCTGCGAGGAACTACTTCGAACCTTTAAAAAGGTCTCACCAGAGTTTCTTTTACTATTTACAATGATATGAAATTATAACGTAATATAGTTTGTGATAGAATAAAATTACTTTAATTTTTAAGAATGCATGTAAAATATTATAAAATAAAACGTAACAAGTAAAATGCGCGCGAAAAAAATAGAAGTAGACAAAGAAAATTATTTTTCCGCAGACTATCATCACTCGTTCTTGCACACAAGCTCTGTCATTTTAATTATTAACCCGAGATTAATTCCCGACATAACCCGTACAACGCATCCGGCGATGCATCCGACTCTCTCTTTCTCGTTCTCGTTCTCTCACTCACGCAAGAAACTCGACGCAGGGCGGCAAGAAAATTTCCGCCCTCGAGAAGGAAAGACAATTTCCTCCCTGCTTAAGGATCCTCTTTCTTCCGGCCCTCGAAGCACCCTCGCTGCACCCTCTAACGATACTTGTACTGGATGCGACAGAGAAAGGAGAAAAGAGGGAGGAAGATACAGTAGAAAATCCGCACAGTGCGCGCCCGCGGGATCCAAAGTTTCCAACAACATGTAAGTGGGTAGTTAAGCCACATGATAGTGACTCCGACTTCTCAACCCCCTTCCTCTTACATAAAGTAGACCTTCCATCCTTTACGCAACTCATCGTCCTAATTAATATCAATTTCGCTAATCTGTAACGTGAGCGCCATTTCGCTCGGTTCTTCTTACGAAGATACTCGTCGCCGATTACACGACATAAATCGTATTTATTACAGCGTCATCATTCTTAGATGTATTCGCAATCTCCTCTCTTCAACTTCCACTGTGAAATATTAATTATAAACTTGACGATCACTAAAGAAATAAACTTAATATTATAATAAAAATTTGGAGAAAAAAATTATATTAATAATACAAAAGAAAAATTGATGAAATTTTATTTCTAAAAAAGCTTTCTAAAAACTATTTCTAAGACGTTTTATTTCTAAAACAAATCTTCTAATAAGATTTAAAATTTGAAATTTTAATTAAAATTATTTTAATTAAAACTATTGTTTTACAAAATTATATCATTAGAGAAAAGAATAATAAAGTTATATTAATAAAGAAAATAATAAAAAATAATGAAATAATATAATAAAAAATTTCAAGTAATAAAGTTTTAAATAATATAACCAAATAGTAATATAATTTTTGTATTGACGCGAGACTTATGATAACAATTTTATTTAGGTGAATTTTTTTACGTGTCCAATATGTGATATTTTAATTTTAAACAGCAGTATATAAATACGAATCGATATTATGTTAATATCAACTTTAATACGGATCACGTTTTAGTATGAAGTGCTGACTGTAGCGTATGGGTAGCATACATATAGCATGATATTTTAAATGCTAATACGCGGACAATGGGATATCGATACAGAATTTCTATAACCTAATATAATTTGCAATCTCAAATTTTTTATTTCAAAACCATACTTGTTGGATCTAAATTATTGTTATGAAACTCAATAAATAATTATAAATAACTATAATTATAAAATCATATATACTATAATATTCTAATAATTATAATTAATTATTTAATGAATAAAATAAAATAAAATAAAATAATTTCGTTTAATAAATTTATCTAGGTCATAATAAAGAATATATTTATTTTAATTTTCAATTATTTTTTAATAATAATTTTGTTAATAATATTTCAATTCTAATATATTCTATAATTCAAATTAAAAAAGTGTAATGTCGCAATATATTTGTCATCCATAAAATGTTTAAAAACTATAGATGAGTTAAAAATCACATTATTTAGCTAATCGGATAAATTAAAAATTATACTTTTATCGACTTAACCAAGCAGAGTATTCGTTCGTAATTAATTCTTAATAGATTTTATTTGTTATACTGTATTTTATATTTTAGTTTTTCAAGATAATGAAAAGATAAAAATAAAAAAATAATAATTTTTAATTAACTTTTCTTTACAACAGTACAATAATATTTACGAAAAAGAATCAGTTTTGAACAATAATGCGACATTTCTAAGGTGTGCTGTAAATTGTAGTTACTGCTACGATAATTAATCGCATCGTTTGCAGCGTTCATTTTCTTTTAGACGAGCTTGCGACGTTTTCTCGAGAACACCTCTTGCGACGTCACCGACAGAAGTGAAATAGAAGCTTATTGACACGCCAGAAAAAAGGAGGAAGGAGGTAGGATTTTCCACGTCTATACAGAAGCTCGGAGCTTCAATATCGAACTCGTTACATTCTCCACCGATCGACAAGTTCTCAATTCTGCTAATTGAGCCGCCGAATGCAATAAGAGAGTGGAGTGTCTTTCCCTTTTTTTTAACTTATTCCTTCCACGATTTCGAAGATCCTCGGTATTATGTCACCGACAATGACAAGAATGTCATAGAAAGGAATGAAAAGTTGATGAGAAAAGAAGTATAACGTTTTAGATAGATTAATTTGACTTACGAAGAAAAAATAGAAAGAAAATGGTGTGTTTTTTAATAAAAAAAGAAGTATTTAATATATAATAAAAAAGTAGAGCCAATTTATACATCGAATTATGCGAATAATATTTTACAAGAGAAGACCGCTAAGAAAAATAAACAATATCTATTTAATATTGTTAAAGTAAAGACAAATAATTATATAATATCATTTCGTTACCTACTTACTGTGACCTATTTTTCTCGCGATGTTATAATTATTCGATGCGGATTATTAGATACTATTCTCCGCATTAAAAAAGCTAACCATTTTATTTATCTCGCCAGTTTAATTATTAATGCTCACTACCTAGCAGTTGATCGGCTGATCTTTTTAAAAATTGTAAAGACGATAACGAACAGTTTCGACTCACCATCTTGCTCGATCTCGATATCGCAGATTAAAGGAAAATGGGAACAAGGATAAAGACCGATGATCGAGAAACTTCACGAGCGAGGTTTACTTTTATCAGGAAGAACGATGGATTGAATTTCAATGTTATTACGGATAAGGAGAACACTATCGCGCCGAAGAGAGAAGGTAAGAGACCTTTGGAAAATTTTACGGATTTCTTCGGAATTTGCAGAACCATGTTCGTGACACGACTCGCAAAAAATACAATATTATTTTATAGCGTTGCTATTAAAAATTACTATTGATATTTATTAAATATTAATTCTGTGAGCTTTAATCTCTGTAACTATTCGATTATTATTTTTATTGTGAATCTAATTAGTCGGTCAGATACAATTACTTTATAAAAATTAATATAAATCTGCTTTGAGAGAGTTAATGTTATAATTAACCGATAAAGATGTAATATCTACATGTGAGGTGTTTTTCTTATAATCGTCTAGTCACTAATCATAAAGACATAGAGTTCACCACAAAATCGTCCTTCGAGTAGTTCACACGGATTTACAGAGATACGGTATCCTCGAGTAACTCGAGAGGCCACAATTAATGATCCCGTTAATTTAATTAATGTTTACCATAAAAACCGCAGTTACGCTTAGAGTTAGACTTCATCTCGCAGTAAGGAAAAATGAATAATCCTCGAGGTAAGAAATACGAACGAGGTGACCCTGTCTCATGTCAGTTAATTACATGTGATGTACAGTTTTAGTTTTATCTGTGAATATACTAAAAATAAATATATATATATAAATTTCTTAAAAATAGATAATAAAAATTAAATCAGAAAAGTGTTTTTTATAATAATTGTATATGTATTAAGAAAGTTATTTAAATTAAAATAATTTCGATGCGGTTAAACTAGGTCATAATAAAGAATATATTTATAAAATTATTTAAATTAAAATTTAATGACATTGCTTATTTTAATTTCTCAAATAATTTTTGTTTTAATAAAATTTTAATATAATGCTTAGTTGTATTGAACATTAAAAAATGAAATATAAAAAAAATGTTAAATTTTTTTGTAGAAAAATTAATATTCAATAAATTGTGATTTTCGGCAATATCATGTGTGTACACCATAGACAATAAATAATTGTTTATATAATGAGTCAATGCGCATAATTATATCATGTAATGTATTATGCAATATTGCTATCATGAAATATTGCTTGCATGTTTTTACTTTTCATGATTTATTCAGAATTTTTTAATCATTTATACAAAAAAATTATATTCTCATATTATATTCTTATCGCATTTAAATGCGACAAGAATCCAAATATATAATTTACTTCATATATTATATTTACATCATGCAATAAGAGTCAAATAGTCATATTCAGTGCTAACAATGCGATAAAACAAATAAACAAAAAATGTCTTCTCCTTTTATCGAAATCCTGAAATAATTTTAATATTTTTGATAAAATAAGTGTAACACGCTAATCTCATTTCTATCAATTTATATGAATTTATCAAAAGTTTGCTACTTTAGCTTTTCGTGAAACTGGATTGATTAAGTTGACCCATATACGTTCCTTTTCCGTTCACTTCAAGAATCGCGAAGTGAAGAGAACGAAGTGGCAATACAGCGAGCTAATTCATTTCCACGAAGGAAATTATGTGGCGTTGCATGCGATTGCAGTTGCAGCGCGCTCGCCGATTACTTCCGGGAACGTAGTCCGGCGTTTTCCCACGATACTTTCAATCCGGTAATTTTAGCGCCGACGACGCTCCTGTCGCCTCTTTGCGCGATTAATGAGCTAATTTGCACGTGCTATTTTAACGACAATTAGTTTATTGACGTTTCGCGAAGACGAATACACGATTGCTATCGAGAATTGAAGATTTAATACGCAATTTAATTATTTTTTTTTTAATTGATTAAAAGTTAAAAACAGATCTTTTTATATTTGAATTTTATTTCATTCATCGATTATTACACATTATTAGTCTATAAAAAGCGTATAATAAAGTGCTAACTTATTTCATTTTAAATCTTAGTCGAATTAAGAAGTAGATGATATCGACGTTAAAGGAAGAGAAAAAACCATAAGAGAAATATGAAATCGTAATGCGTTGCGAAGAAATTAACTCCAAAACTTTTGCCAGATTATATGTATATATAAAACCAAGATTTTATTCTCCATACATATTCTCGAAATATTTAATTAATCAATTTGTTGAGAACTTTTAATGTTAAATTCCTTCTCCTTAATTTCAATCCCATTGTGTATTAAATTTTCTTTTTAAAAAAAAAGATAAATTTTCTTTCTTATCAAACTGTAATAGAATTTAAATTATCCGCGATGTTTTGTCCAGATCTTTTCAGTGAAAGAAAATTTTCTAAGATTTTCCGATTATCCAGCGATGTGACGATCCGATAAATTATCTTCTATGCTTCGTTTATGGATCTCAACTCATTGTCTAACACATCGTGGCTGATCTCGAAAGTTTGCAAGCTACGGCCTCAACGTTAACTCGACGGAGTTACGATACTAGACTAGAGGGGCTCGTATCTCGGGGTTTAATGGGATCGAGACAAAGTGGCCGCGAAAATTCCGCGGTGAGATAAAACGAGATAGTACGAGGTGTGAGATGCGCAACTTTTAAACTACGCTGGGAAACGTAATTTACTGTCGATGCTACGTAGCGCGACAATCCTCCCACTTTGTTTCTACGAGTTAATTGCATGCAAACAATTAATTAACCGCGCGTCCATCGGCATACTGTTTGTCTTTGCAAGTGCTTCTCCCAAATGGCCTGTTTCTAAATTATTTCTTGTTGTTCTGATTCTACTAATTTTTAACGACAAGTTAAATTTAACAAACTCAAGTGTGAACTTGAGTTAATTTAGTTGCGCGGATTTGAGAAAAGTACAAAAACATGAGAATTTCTACTGGTATTATATTCTTTATATTTTAGAATTGATGTCAATTTGTAAATAAAACGTTAATTTTTTATTTATTGTAACGCAAAGCTAATTTTTAATGTAGGACAGTTTCATCATGTGTTATGTACATTGTAATAAATTTGCCGCATAATCATAAAAATCCAACTCCCTCACAAACCGACAATTTCTCGTATCATTTTGTTACGACAACATAAAATGAAATATTCCATTTATATTTGTTTGCAATGTGTGAAAATTTATACTAAATATATATAAATATGTGACATCACCAAGTTATTATACAGTATATTAATACAGAAAATGAATAAAAGAAAATAAATTAATTTATGACTCGCTTAGAGGGTCGAGATTCTCAATTAAATCCTCCCTTGTATATTCTCTCCATTTCAAAGTAAATACTCATACCATTTTATTACAGTAATGCAAAATTTAATTTTTCGATTATATTCAGTCAAACGCGCGAGCGTGTGCAGTTTTACTTTACCTCCACAATGTTACGATGTAACGAACAATAACGCCGCGTTAGAATTATAAATGGAAAACAAACATTAATAACAAACTTGTTGGCTTACTTACCGACTCTCCATTCTACACTGGTTTTCTTGAATTTTACAGTTGTTCTTGAAATCTTTAAGAATCTGACTGCAAGGCTTCCCACGTATACAAACGCTGAGTGCATGATTGCACGTTGGCAATGCGTCCACTGGATATGGATCCTTGTCTGCAAATATATTTATTTGAAGAATTAAACAAACGATTCCTCGAGATGCGTTCGTCCAAGATTGATGTTCAATAAATGAAAATGATAATAAATAAATCAAGGCTTGACACAAAAATTATCCAATTCAATGACTAGAGTTTGTTAATTTTAACAAAGCAACAATTCTCCTCTGTATAAAACTACAAAATTTGCTAAAAAAATATTTTCTTCAAGACCATTACTTTCTTCAAATTACTTTTACTCTTCCCATTTGACGAGTCTCGCATTGTTTGTCGCAAATTTAATTGCAGAGTCAAGATGGCTTATCTATGCACGTTTTCTTTTTATAATTTCTAAAATCATGTAAATAAAAAGAAGCAAAATTAAAGTCATGTTGAGCCCCTAGAATTCGGACGTAGATTTCACTTCTCTTTTATATACAGGACTCTAATAAGTTCACAAGGTCGCCGTTGCATTCCTTCCTAAGCCCGCCATTCATCAAGAAAGTAAAGAAATTAACCGACCATTCTCTTATCTTTATACTTTCTTATCTCTTTTTATTGTCGAAATATTCTACTCTATTTGCAGCCCGTCAAATCGAATATAATCAATCATTGATAAATTTGATTTTCCTCTCATGCTCGATTTACGTCGCCATTTTTCGCGGTTTATTTCACTAACGTTTATAATTTACATCAGAAATCGAAAAGTTTTCGTAGAGAAATATGTAGTTCATTTTTTAGTTTTACGTATTTAGGATTTTTAGTTTTACGTAGAGAAATATATGCAGTCTAGTAATATATACACTCTACAAAACTAAAGCAAATTCGAGAAAGCTGCACTTTTCCGTTTCTAGGACATATAACGAAGTTTCTTCAAATCTTTACAAACTTTTATAGCCGTACTTGTATGTGAAATTGTTCCGACTTTTTTAAAATTTTTCGAAATGGCAAACCATTAGGAATGTAAAGTTTTAAAAAATCTACCGCTTGTGTGATTTCGTATTACTTGACACATAATAACATACATACGTACAATTTAGTCTGTGGTTCATGAGCCAAATTTTTTTTTTTTTTTTTGTGACCTGCTTCCCGTTTCCGCTTCTTTTTTTCGAGGCATGGGAGTAAATTTAATCTCATTAAGTGCCGAAGCTTCCTGGTTTCGTAGTCGACTTCGACTACGCTGCGGGGTTTCCATTATCCGCTCCCGTATGACCGGCTTTCGGATAAATGTAATTAAGCCGCGATCCGGAGTGGCCTAATTGCGCAACTTATTACCTCGTCGAATTGTACTCACTCCTCTTTGCCGCAGTTTAGCCGAGTTATAGTTAGTCATCGATCTACGTAATTAAATGATCTGTGTAAGCTGAATAATAGAATGTATTCTAGCGTCTGTTCTAATTGACTTAATCGTTGAATATTAGTGGTATTAGTTAAAATCACATTTGATAAAATTGACTAGCTTTGAATAAGAGTACACGCTTACTATAAAGAATTTTCTCAAACATAATGATTTTTCTTGGGACGAAAGACAGGGAAATGAAAAAAAGCAACATATAAAAAAAAAAAAAAATAGAGTGAGCAAAAAAGTGCCTAATAAAAGAATAATCTATGAATTAATCTTTGAAAAACTTACCGAACAAAAAAATCTCGAGAAAATCAACAATAAAGTCGATAGAAGTAAAACTATGTAGAACTCATAAAGTCCAAAAAAGATTTCATCTTTAAAAAAAATGAGTGACATTTATTATCAACATTTTGCAGTTGTATGACAAAATATGCAATTTTTTTATAATATTGTTCGTGACTGATTTTTTGCTCCGGAATCAATATAATATACTTTTAAAAAACATTATAATCGAAATTTGCGACAAGCCTCAATTAGAAAATAATTTCAAGTGTTCACAAAAGAAACAATACTTCAATGTCAATCTTGATCATCATCGCAATATAAACAATTAAATCAACAATATACATATACATGTAACTGATTTGAGACTCCTCGTTTTGCCATTTATCGCAGATATGCAGATTCTCACCTTTCCATTCCACATAGTCGCACGGATGGTCAAACAGGAAGTTCTGGAAGCTGTTGCAGTCCGGATCGACATGCGGCTCCCTGCAGAGGCACGTCGGTCGGAAGTAAGTGAAAGCCTGTAGAGTGCGCAGAGCCGCTTGACACTTAGTCACCGTCACCGTCGAGCAAGCCACTGTAACCGCGAAATTATTATTAAAGCGACGCAGCAATGTTTCGGCCGGGTGTGACAAATTGCACGTGCGAATTTTATCACGCGATAACGGCCATCCTGCACGAATTGGCGTGACAGCGTAACGTATAAGCTTCATATGACTCTAATGGTGTGCTAAATATAAGTCGTGGTAATGCTAGAATTTATGCGCAAAGTATTTTATCTGCCGAGAGAGGTTTATATACTCTACACTTATCCTCCCAAATTGATATGTATGCACGGGATGATTTTAAATCGCGAACGCAAAAAAAAAAAAAAAAAAAAATACAATACGCGATAACGTATTCTCGCATGAATATTATTTTTAAGAGACTTTGTCCTGCAGAGATTGTTGTAAAATGCGATGACACGAGATCTCTCCGCAGAACGATTAATTTTTCTATCGATAGCTGTTCTCGTTCGCTTCCCATTTCCATGTTGATCCGATCATTTTCGTTGGCAACAATTCAAAATCATGAAGCGTACAAATAATTCGGCGTAAATTGTTTTACCATTTTGAAATAAAACTAACAAATAACATATAACGAAAACAGATCAAATTTATGAGCAATTATAAAAAAAAAGAAATAAATTACGGAAAAAACAAATATTAAAAATATTTTGTAATATTTTTATAAAAACATGTTATATTACTTAAGCATAATAATTATAAATTATAACGTATTGTGTATAGAAGATGTTAAGCTATGGGGAATATATAAATACGATATGGAAATTTCGGATTATGTCGAAAGTCTGTTACATGTTGTTAGATTCAAAATAATGATGAAATCCGGACAAAAGTAATTATGCAATGCTTGAATAGATTTATCAACAATATAGTGTCACGTAACAATAATAATTATTTGCTATGGTTATCGTTACACGTTCATGCATTAATCATGCCGCAACTATATGATAACATTAATATATGCGAATATTACACGACGTTTACGATGTGATTTACTTAATTTATTTATCGCACTATCGATTGAGAAAAGTGTGTTAATAAAAAAATCTCAACTTTACAAATTTATTATTTATTAGTTTTTTTCTTTATATGTATTTTCTTTCAGTATCTAAAAGCTTAGTTTTTCACTTACACTCACAATTATTCAATAAATATTTGCCATTTGTTAGTTATGATTGTGATAAAGACTGAGTGAACATATTCAAACGAATTATTATAAGATTACAAAAAAAGTTTCACAAAAATCTGGACATAAATAACAAAAATGATTTAAAACAGTCTATTTAACAATTCAAATATTAATATTTTTAATATAGGTATTATGCGATACGTTTTCTTCTGTTTTTTCATTATATCTCCAAAAGATTTAGGTGGCTTTTTTAAAAGGCTTCCAAGCATTGAGTAACTCAGGTACTTCGGTACTCTCGCGATGCACGTATTCACTATTATGAATCCCTAAAGAAAAGTGTATTCAATGATTACTAATATATGATATGCATATCATCCTCTCCCTTCCTTTTTTCCACATTCAATAATTTTTATAAAGTATTATATTTTTCGGCGCGACTAAAATAACGTACTAATCTTTATTTTTAAAATCGACTTAGCTTTATTCAAGATTCCAGCTTAATTAGTACAACGTTGTTCGGAAAAAAAAAACGGAAGTGAGAGGGCGCCTTAATTGCTATCCCAAGACACCGTAAGTTTCGTAATAACTGAGCGGTGCCAGACTATAAGTAATGAATCCAGATGTCGGCGTTACCGTCGACGTCGTCGTCGTCGTTGCCGAATGTCAGACAGAAAAATGACGGAGCAGCAGTGCGAAAGTTTCAATTTCATTCTTATCACCTGCCGCTTCTTCGTCCCCTCTATTATATTCATTCTGCCTTTTCCAATGCTCAACCCCAACCCGGACCCAATCCCGTCCTTGTACTTACGTTTCTTCATTAAATACGAAGCCGGGCACTTAAAACGGAACATCTCCGGTAGTTTGCGAGTCAGAAGGAAAAGTTTTTGCAAGAAGTTTCAGGGGCTAATATTGTGACAGGGGGTAATCTCTTATTGGGTCAACTGTTTCGAGCCTTTTTAAAAAGTAATATTAATTTGCATCAGTCTCCCACAAATGAGACTGATTGCGTGATTTCCAAAGCGACGGTTAAAGTGGGAAGTAGAAAAATTTTACAGAAAAAAAAGAGAGAAAATCACTAACTAATTAATACTTTAAGGTTGTACATAAGTTAATAGAATTTTTTATCCTGATACATCAATTGAATTAAAAAAATATAATTTAAAAAACATTTATAAAAAAATTTTTATAAATAATATAAGTCAAATATTGTAAGCTTTAATAAAAAATGATAAAATATAATATTTTATTAATAATATATATTATATATTAACATATCAATTAAATTGCAATATATGTTAAAATTAAGAATAATTTTTGACATAAAAAAATATCTATAAAGACTGATGAAATAAGAAAAAATGCAACTAAATATCACAATTGTAAAAGTTATGTAATTTTTATTACTTCTAATAAAAAAAAAATGCAAAGAAATATTTGTTCAATATTAATATTTTTATTTTCAATTAATTAACATCCATTAATAGTTTAATATAATAATTTTCATTTAAGTTTCAATATATTTTTTTTATCTTTCTCTCTTTTTATTTCTCTCTTTATTTCCCTTTCTTTTGTTCATTCTCTAGTTTCCTACACAAGTTAATTTATTAATTATTTATGACAATCATGTCAAACCGAAATATTGTATAAACTTTTCTTTGGAAAATATTAATATTAAAATTTAACCGAAATAAAAGTGGCATCAGTAAAGGCAAAATTATTAATGTTTAAAAAAACATGTTTTTTCTATATAGCTGCAAATAGAAACGTAAATGTGTCACTTCAGGTTTTATTAAAATAATAATTACACCGCATTGACAATTTTATCTTAAACATTCAATATAATACACTGAAAAAACTGAAGTTTAAATAAAGAATACCGTAATATAGGTAAATGGATTATGTTACGTAAATAGCAATAAACAAAAAAATCATAACACAGTTCAGTATTCGTATCGTTTCCAACAAATAATTTATTAAACTGTTAAAAAATTGAGAAAAATAATCATTTATTGTATTATATTTGAGTGGCTCAGATGCTAAGTGGTATAAGTCTAAAAAACAAAAGTTTGAAAACTAAAAAGACTTTAACATTTACCACGAATTATACGTAAAGATGGTTTGTAACTATGCAATCTGTTTGATCTTTGAAAGCAGACAAATTCAGTATAGTTGTGATAGACTTGTAATTAAAATGTGCTAATAACGAAATTGAGTTTGAATGGACTTTTATCACTAATTGTAAGACATCTCTCTCTCTCTCTCTCTCTCTCTCTCTTTTTCTCTCTGATTGTGAGCCACTCATATATTAATAAATAAATAAATATATATATATATATATATAAATTTAAAAATAAAATATCAATATTTAAAGAAGTTAATATAGCAAAAATATTGAAAACATTAAACTGTGTAAGTGTTTGTGTGCAAACTGTAAAAAGATATTACATGTTAACAAATTATCAAAAACAATAATTGACAATTAGATGCTGCTTTCATTTTTTTAATAATTGTTAATGCTATTAAAAAATTCAATTTCCATTATTTACGAATATTCTTTGATTTTCACAAAGATATATTTTTTAACACGAATGTATATTATACACGCATACACAGACAGATATAGGGAAAAAGTCGGAACGAGATAAATGAACCATCGGACAGAAAAGTCCGAAAACAGACTTTTCATTCTCGTGCAGCGAAAGCGAGAAAATATGTGCAAAAGTAGTTTTGAATTCGCGCTTGAGTATCACTTGCAGGCACATACATACATCTGTCTCTGACGTGTTCGTGTTTTCGAACAGCTGTAATAATTGCACCAAATTTTATCGCAATTTATTACATCATATATTATATATAATAATTTTTAATCTATTTTTTATTAAATAACAAGACAAAAGTTATCTATTTTAAAAACGATTTTGCAAAATTTACTTTACTAATATAGTGTTTTTAACTAATACTAAAAAGTAACTCATATATAATAAGAATAATTAAGTATATTTTATAAGCAAACATATATATGTAGGTATAAGAAAACATTTGTCGTGCACAAAAATTTGCAAATATTAATTTTAATATGCGTAACAATTTTCTAATTATTATATAAAATATTATCTTTCCCCAAAAATTTATAATAATTTTGTATTAATTACAATTTAATAAATATCTATTTTAAAACTAATTTGTTCTTTCAAAAATTATTATGTAACATTAAAAAATTATCATGTTTATGTACTACTAAAGTTTGTTTTTTTGTGATATATTTCTCTCTACACAATTTTTATGTAAATTTACGTTTTAAGTCTTTGTTTCTCTCGTATGAGACAAATTATGTACATGTATCTTTTTTAAAATTATATCTCTAAATATTTGTTAATTAATTTTTCTTGATCGTAGGTTATGTAGATACAACTTTGTGATACGCAACAAGAGTTAAAAACTGAAACAAAAATTTCTTGCTCTGAGCAAATGTTGAAAATAAATAAGACTGGACTCGTCCTGTGCCGCTTTTAATTATCGGGATGTGTATCCGTGAACATTCTGAGGTGATGAACGGCGGCCGCGGCTCCATAAAAAGCGCGAGCGTTCCAGAATCGTTCTACCGTGAGCCATAATTCATGGATAAGAAAAAACAGTATCGGAAAAAAGTGTGTCAGAGAAAGAGAGAAAGAGAGAGAACAGTTGGGAAAAGTTGTAGTCTCCGCGCCGAAACTGACGATGCGTATTCTCTTTTCGCGGGCACGCGCTATCTTCCTCCCGCACCGGCACCACCATTGTGTGCTCGAGGGTTGTGCATGCCGCTTTGGTATAACAACGTACATTGTACTTCCGAACAATGCTATCCTTCTGTCAGCCCATACAACCACCCTCCCTCCAACCCCGCCGTTTCCCGCCTTATCGTGCGACGGGGCTCCCTTTTTTTTGAGCCAGGCTTTTTGGGAGAATAAACGACACCACGATTGACAGTTAAGGAGGGTGCGAATAGCTCGTGTCATTTCAAACAAGTACCATAAAATCGAAAATTGATGAGCTAACCTTGAAGATTACTTATTTATTTTTTTAAGAAATTGGTTTCATAATTCAATGCAATTTTTAATTACGACAATTTATTCCTCGTAAATTGGAAATTGGAAATTCGGAATCCTTAGAGCAAATGTAAAGATAGAGCGAAACTGTATCGGATATTTTAATTATTGCAATCTTAATAATTCGACCTTTATTAGATGTGCAATGAGCTAACAAAATTACTTGAATGTAAAATAATGAATTAAGAAAAATGCGCCAGAGAGGAAGGAAAAATGGTTGTTTCTTCAGCATTAGCGATGCTAAACGACGACGAGTAGCAGCTGCTCACTCAAAAACTCGCTCAGCCTGATGATGCCGGATTTCAAAGTCCACTCAGAACGCGGGGCCCTTTAACTCTGGCGAAAGTACTGGGTCAAGAATTTTTCTCAACCATACGGTAATGGCCGCCACATTACTCACTCCTAGTGAAAAGTTTTACCGGCTAGGTGGCACGCATCATTCAAAAATTTTTATAATCTTTCACGCTAAAATATAGAATTATTTTATTTTTATGTTTTCTCAGAAATAAAATATCATCAACATATTGTTATATTTATATCAATATTTTTATACAATAAAAACATAATATATAATTTATTACGATAAATAATAGAGTATGCTATAAAGAAACGCGCAAGAATAAAAGTTGGATAAAACAAAAAAATGAATAAAAAACGTATGGCATGTATAAAATATGCATAAAAAAGTTTCAGTCCTTTCCAAGTTCTGCCGTTCTCTCCATATTGGATTATTATTTTTTTATGTTGAAAGCGTAAATGGAATGAGCGGTCTGCTACCCCTCGTATCTAAATTGAAGATTTGTCCATCACCTTTTGCTCTGGCAATTACTCCCGGTTTCTATCTTCAAAGGAAATTACACTATAAGCTCTCTTTCCGAAATATACAATTAAGCGCGGCGACCTGATTGTATCTTGATATTGAAATTATCGACAAAATTTTTGGAGAGTCTCATAAATTGAAATCTATTTTTTTTCTCATATTTGTGAAAATAAATATAAATATAAATATATGTAACATCCAGAAAAGAAGATTGCATTATGCAACACAACTCAATTAAGAAACTAATAAATATTTATTTTAATATATATTATACATAATGTAGGTATCATAAAATTCTATTAATAATAAATATTTATATTAAATATTTATATTATCAATATAATCATACTAACTAATATTATTAATATGAATTGTCCTGAGCTCCAATTGGTTTGTTTCAATATTTCACTTTGATAATTAAATTCTATATTGTATTACTCATATATGCATCACGATTTTTTAAATTATCTCAACATATGTAATATTGCCATTTTTTTCAGTAAATATGGAAATAGAGAAAACAGCCGAAAGGACAGCTCATTTATTAATAATTAATATCTATCTAAATTATTGCTCTGTATGCAAACATTTCTTTAATCAAACTACTAAATTGCTATGTAATTAAACCGTTATTAAAATTGATCAATCAAACAATTTTGTCATTTTTTTTATTAAGCTATATATATATTAATAACATATATTGATCTGTAACAGATATTTTATACCGTCGATCGATTAATTGATATCGAGATATAATATCGTGGATTATTTATGTTTATAATTCAGATCTGGATGTAAATTAATGTACATATACGATTATGCCGAGATGAGCTCACCTTCTCGCATCACGTTCGACGACCTGATTAAAGATAAAATCGATCTCGTTCTCTGGAGGTATTCACATTCCAGTTATTATTAGATTACAGTTCGATAACAGTTGGCAAACCAATCACAATCATCGATAATTCAGTGATCTCGAAACAATACGCTTGATCCAGAAACAATACGCAGAGAAAAATCTTTTATGTCTTTTATCAAGTCTCGTGAAAGCACGATAATTGAGAAACTGTAGCCACACAAATATCTGAAAAATTTTAATTGGTTCAGCTCGCACAAAATTTCGTTAATTCTCATTGGAAATGCAATTGTTAAGCAATTAAAAAATAGAATATTGATAAATTCTAATATCTGTTTTTTTTTGTAATTAAAGTAGAGCTATACTAAATAATGTTTTACTTTACAAATAACAATACAAAAGATAATAAAATTAATCTTTTTGTTTCTGATAGGTTTTTAATTCTTTTCACACATACACGATGCAATAGCAACGATGCAATTAACCAACTTACGTAACGTCGACACCGATATACTTCTATGTAATTATTGACTGTACGCTCAAGTTAGAGAAACAATTCATCTTATTTGTTGCAATCAGAGAAACATTTTTTCATAATATAATCTTTTTCGATATTCTCAACGGTATGTGAGGTAATATGAGTGGTTTTATTTATGATCTGGCGCTTATATTCAGGCCGTATTGCCTCCGCGGTCTGAAATATTACCGCTGCGTCGAATATATTCTGCAATAACTACTCGCTGGCCATGGCAACGATGCAACAAGCGTCCTTTCTGTTCCGTTTGTAAATAAGTGAGAGGCAAATATTAAGCGACGCCGTGCGTCGCATTTTACTTGTATATTTATTAATGCAATCCTGGTTGGTATTTTAATGCTAAAAAATAGGGTTTGCACAGGTTCGGCGGTAGACTTTTCCCACGAGCGAAATATAGCAGATATTTCATAAAGCTTATGTAAATAAAAAAAAAATATTTTGTGCTTCATTTCACTACTTGATGCTGTTCATGCAAAAATTTAAATGGAGATTTAATTACAAATATTTAGCATTATTAATTAATGAGCTAAGTTAAATCATTATCATGTAATTAGATAGAAATTATTTTAATATCTTTATTTAGTTAGATTTTAATTTTATCTATTAATAAATGAAAGAAAAAAATAAAAAGATCATAAACATAGATTTCTAACAAAATTGTTAAATAAAACAGATTAAGTTCAACACACACTTTGTTATTATAAAATTATCTTTACTATAAAAAAAAAAAAGCTTTATATTCGATTCTTTTAAGCTTCAATCAAAATGTTAATTGTTTCAATCACGCATTTTTCTTAATCAAATAATAAATTAAATTTAATAAATTTGTGAATAATTAATTACAAGATTAATAATTAAATTTTCAAACTTAAAATTGCTGACTTTATATAAATCAGAATGCGGAAACTGTATGCATTTTTTCGCATTTTAAATAGAGGAAAAGATGTTGTATATTTTAAAAAATCAGTTTATATGCAAATCTGGACAATGTTTGCGATTCTAAATTTGCTATTGCAGAAACCTCAAAAATTTATAATGTGATCTTTTTTAAATATCTATATATTTCTGTTAAAAAATCACGCCTCGCTATTTTTTAAATGCGATAAAATATTTAATAAAGAATAATTATTTAAAAAGTTTAAACAGAAAAAGAAGAAAAAAAATTTTTATTGTAGATTTATTGAAATTGTAATAATATTTTTATATTTTCAAATATCATTTCATATTTATTTTATTTCATATTTTATTTCACATTTCAATATTTGCGATCTCGACATATTTTACATAAGATCTTCTTGAATTACAAATATATTTTTAATATTTACATTTTACATTCTATTGTCGGTCTGTTTTACAAGAAAATGTTTTCGCGAAAAATTTTCCACGAATATTTTGTATCGCCGCTTTTTTTTGGGAATCGTACATCTGTTCGCGAATATACCCACAAAGTGGCAAAATTTCATGGTAAAATGCGATCAGCCGTGTACGGTTGGCCGCAAGTCAGCGACAGTGACTCCGGTACGGGTTCTGGCATGCTGTGTGTCTCGCTGGCACTTGCAACGACGAGCGCGCAGTCCAAGAAGAGCGATACGACCTCCACTTTAGAGTCAGACCGAAATCTCCTGAGTGGTCCAAACGCGCCTTTGGACCCGCTCGAACTGTGCGCTTGACAGCCCGCGGCGGCTAACCGGCTGCTGCCTTGGCAGAACCGGTGGAATGGATAGTAGTCGGTCCGGGGATTTCCGACTCTGTACAAGTGTCAATGTGTACACATTCTACCGGCAAAGCCCCTTTCTGCACAATCCTGCCGCCTTATACAAGCCGAGACGTCGTCTATTCCCCAAAGCTCTCTTTGGATTTATTCACGCGACACTGCGAAAAATTTTTCCAACTAACGGGTTATTATGAAAAATTACGTAACTTTTTTACTCGGCAGAGATACACACATAATATATTTATCAATGAGAAAATCAGCGGTCTAGTTTATGCAGTCTATAAATGTCTGGGATATAAAAATCTAGGAAACGTTATACAATCAGAATTTTTCAAGTTCATGTAATATTATAAAAAGTTATAATAAAATATCAATTTATTATTTCCTACAGTTTAAAATTTATAAGCTATCCATCAGCTAAATTGATAATAAAATTCAAAATTATTTTGAATAAGTAATTAAAGTATGTACAAATTAATATTATAAGATATATTATATGCCTGTGTATGTATGTGTATAACATATATGTATACATAAGTTTATAATTTAAAAATCTAATAATTAATTAATTATATTTAAAAGAAACATTCCAACGCAATATTTAATAAAATAAAACGTACTTGCAAATAAAAATACTCTTTGTCTACGTTTGATCTTTCTTCAATATCTCTTTATTATCAGCGGTATCTGTTACATTATGTGTAACATCTCAAGTCCCCATCGTGTTGTTAAATAAATAAGTTAATGCAACTTCATCAAGTCGTACATAACTTTTGCGAAACATTAGCCGCGAATTTTCTCCCCAATTTTGCATAGAATTTACAACTTTCCTAAAGCATCCCGCAGGATTCTAGTATAAATGTAGGACCAAAAATGCACCGTTGCAATCTGTTCATCATATCAGGCAAAACAAGCCCACTGGCTGAAAAAGCGCAATGTCATTTCGGGCCAGTTTTTTTAGAGCAAGCCGGATTTTTTTACATGTTCGTAAAACCCGGTATTGTTTTTTGTACTTTTATTGGCTATTAGAAAACATGCAACAGATTTTTTTAACTAGATTTTTTAATACTGTTGGCTTTTCGTGACGGACTGGTGCAATATGGCTTACAAACGATCAATGTATATTGTTTAGTACATATATAATAAAAAGCAGAAAACAAAACATTGTTTTTACTCAAATATTGTAGCAAATTTTTAAGTAATTGACACTAATTGTTAAATATTTTATTAAATTTCAATTATCAAAGATATTATCATTTGCGCGTGAGTATAATTTAATTATTATATATTTCTATAACAATTTCAAATTAAATAACCAATAATATTTAATAATTCACTATGTAATTGTTTTTTATCTAGTCACATAAAACGTAATTTAATAATATACATATATATAAAATCGGCATATCATTTCATGAAAACTTCTTTCTGTAATTCTTTTAGTTCTTGATAATTTTTAAATTAATAATTTTAGCTTTAAAACTAATAAAATGCATCACAGAACAAACTGAAATAATTAGATTACAAATTTCTCCTTATCTGCGAAATTGTTCTTATTATTTTTTGCTAGATCTAAAAAAATATAGATTTACGTCAGTTCTAAGAATATATTACTTAAAAAAAAACAAAATAATTAGAATAAATTAAAATAGTCTCTCGAGCAAACGCAAACATGTACGAATCTATAAATAAAACTCTTTGACCAATTTTTTTAAATAATACTATATATTCTACAATAATTTTCGTATAAATATAAAGCATATTCAGGCATAATTTCTACAGAGTTTTATAACCAAAAGCACTATTTTAAAATTTAAATTTTTTTGTCCAAAAATATATAATTCTAATTGTAAATTTATTCATGCATTTTCTGAAAAGTTGTCATTTTATTATTTAATTATGTATTTAAAATATATTTTAATTGTATTTGTAATTAGACGTCTTTAGAAAATGTATAAATATGCTTAGACTTATACAAAAACAGTGTTGACATAACGGATTTGTAAAAAATCGAATAGTGTCTCATATAGATACATGAAGCTTATACTATGCTTTTTTGAATAAAATTATTGACCAAATTATTTAATACTGCTAATGAATAAAACTGTTTAAAAAGTACAAGAATATACTCAGTACTTGAGAATTATTTTAGAATAAATGGAACTTTTAAAAATTGACCAGTATCTCATGTAACTTAATGATATATATATATATGAAGCTATAAATCTAAAAATCTGACGAAAAATTATGTAAGTAACTTTAATAATACTAACTACTTACAAGCCAAATTAATTAGTAGATCAATTTGCAGACTTATTTAATAAAATATCTATTTTTTAACAGCTTATTAAATTTGAGTATTAATTGTTTCAATAAATTTCAAAGAAGTAAATATAAAAGTCAATTTTAGAAAGTTGTTAAGTAGAGCAAAGTTCGAGGGCATGAAATTAATGCACTCGTGAAATTTCGCGAGACTCACAATTGGCGGGTCATTATCAATGCAGGTCTTTGCACATAGTATCGAGATATCGATCTCAGTGAGGTTCTCGGCATAGCTTGCCCAAGTGAAGATTTTGACAATGGAAGGTGATAGAAACAAGTCAGGCGAAAGTACATGCCGCGTTCTCACGCAGGTTATTATCGTTCTATGGAACCGCACTGCAGCAGGGTCGACCCTCTCGTCAGTAACGTTATCCGCAAGCCCTTATTTCACAGCCCGCTACTTTGTAAGATGAGCATTGCGGACTGGTCCTTACTTCGTTTCCCGCGAGATTTGCTCCATCCGCGATGTTGCGAGATGGGCGTATTCTTCCCGAAAATGGGAAAATTACAAAGCAATTGTATATAAAAGAGGGAGAGAGAGAAAAAATTTGAGAGAAAATAAAATTTAACGTAAAGAGAAAAAAAGATAAAGGAAGAAAATATTTTCTTTTACTTATTGTTAAAGAATTGTTGGATAACAAATTATGAGAAGTCTATACTTTCTCTAATTGTTTTTTATTTAAAGTTTTATAAACTTAAACTTGAGAAAAAATTGTCTTTCAAATAGAAAAGAAGAGAAAACGTTACGAAAATATATGTACAATAAAAATATAGTAGCAAATAAATTTAAGAATATTATTAATGCCGAGGAAATTATTTCCTTTGCGAACTTCATATGTATAACAGTTTGTAAATTAAGAATCTTTGAAAAAGTTTTCTACTGAAAACTATTAAATGATTTATTAAGTTTTTACAAGTTTTACATATTTATAGCAATACTCTGATGTAATAAACATTTGATTCAATTAATAATAATATGGAGGTCTCTTCCCTTGTACTTTTGTTTGTATGCAAACTATTAATTTACATACCCACTGTATTATATGATAATAATATTGTAATATTATACAATTTGAAATCGGATTATGCTTAATATTTTCAATATGCGATCTATATCGCAATACATAATTTGTTCCTGAAACGATGCTTTAATTTTGATCGAATTTATTTTCAATAGATTTCTTCTAAATAAAAAGAAAACAATTGCTAGAGAGAAGAAAATATTATAGCTTCATCTTTTTGCAAATTGTTAATTGTCAATAAAGAATTTATTTCACAAACACTCATGTATTGCGTTAGTATGCATAATCGTTGATGTGTGTAATATATTGATGAGAAAAGAAGCGCAAAATACATATATTAAGCTAAACATAATGTCACCAATAGAATTATCATATTATGCAGAAAATGAAGATCTCTCGCACGCGCCATCAAATAGCCGTGATCATAGCTCGTTGTAATTCGTGCATAAATGGCTTTCATCATTAGTAAGTGAGATTAATCGAAAATTTGCACGGACTAACATTTATCTCGTTGTATTAATTATAGTTTATTTATAGTTAATGTATTTACAGCACTATTAACAATATTATTAATATTAAAAATTATATGTCAAATTAAATTGATTCGATAAACTCTCTCTCATTTCTCTCATTCTTATTATTTTTCAGAATTATTATTGCACACATTTTTTAACCTTACAATTAGCAAACACTTAAAACAATTAAAATAAAAATTATTAAAGAAGATTAATAATATGCAAAATAATGTGATATTATTTACCAATATTATTTACTTATATATCTATTTATACACGTATATATATTTAAAAAAGAAAAGTAGATTTCTTAAGTAAAACCATTTTTAGAATATGTAAAAGTGATCTTAAAACTTATTTTAGTATTTATAATAAAACTAAAAATATCCAAATAAAACTAAAAATATAGAAATAAATTCTCTTATTAAAAAATTTAATTCATTATCAGAAAAATAAAGCTTTCGAATATTAATTTTATCAATAAAAGCGAGGCAAGGAAGATACAATTTTAAAAATATATTGTCAATATATTGCATTATATATAAAAATAAGGTTATAAAATAATTAAACTTGCAATATTTGACAAAGTCAAAAATGTTATTTAATTACTTCTCAAGCTAATCCATGTACAAGAATGATCATTAATAAGATTTCAGTATTTTCGAATTATAAATGTGCGTAAAAATTTATTTAGAATATCTTAAAGGATTATTTTAACAAAGATAATATTTAATTATAACATTTCAAATATGTATAATAGAAACTCGATATTATGCATGGATAAAAATAGATGTCTGGAAAAATCTCAGTAAGCTTCAAATTTACTTCAAGTTGTATCAGCAAATTTTTCGCACAAAATAGCAGCTCAACAAGAGCGAGATAGAGAGAAATCTTTCGATAATACCGTTACTATTACGCAAGGTAATCCGATAATCCATTGGCAAATTACACGCGCGGATCTATTACCAACTCTCCATGATGGTCAGTAAATTATCTTTCGGTTGATATTTCAATTGCAATCCATTTATTATCAAACCCTTTGTAAGTTTGATATTGGTGTTTTTGCAGTTATTAGCTATCAGATATTCGCAATACTCACAAGAGAATGAGTTTCACAATGTTTTTATTAACTTACATATAAAACCATAATTTTATGGATTAAAACAGACAATTCTTTCGACAAACATGCATGTTGAAAAAAGATGGTAAAGTATTTCAAAATATTAAAGCAGCTTATAAAACACTTATTGTTTCTTCAGCAACGTAAAACATAATTTGAAAATATTTTGAAATATTTTATTTCAATTCTTTAATGTGTATGTACATATATGATGAATAGAGTATTGAAAATTTTGAAATTTATTAATATTTGGTCGAATTAGCATTCAATTATTCATTTCTGCTTAATTAATTCACGCGTATAATCTAATTACGCATGCGTATAATTATATTATATAATTATCGAAAAAAAAGCGAGCGTAATTCGTCGTATTTCATATTGGTGTTGTTTAATTGCATGAATTCCTCATAACAGAACTCTTTCCACAGGAACGATAAATAATAAGCTTTTCTATTCCTCACTTTCTATTTTTCCTCGTTAGCATGTAGTAAAAATAAAGAATAATCATTTGATATAGAAATAATTGTCACTGTGTTTTCGATAGTCGCATCGCGACGAGTATTTTTAAATCTCCACAGTCGACTTGTTTAAGCTTTTTTTTTCGAAATAATTGTCCTTGCGGGGACGATTGATTCAATGACGAGATCGTAGGGTGTAGAGCTGAATTCTCCACCGTCCCCGACGCGACCGTAACGAGAGAGGGAAAACGAGGTCGACTCGAGAGGAGACGGTCGACGACCTCGTTCTCCCCATCCTCGTTGTCCTCCACCGTCCTCTCAGTCGCATCTTTTTCCTTCGTCGCCTCCGAATGGAAATCGTGTTACGTACGATCGCAGCGTGAACTGTAAATTATCCGGGACGCCGTTAAATCTCACCATCACACCAGTGCCTATCGCTTCTAATTGTCACGTTGTCAGAAAACGAAAGAAAAATAATACATATTATGCAGAGAAAATCTTCTCAGAAAATTTTATTCTCATTTATTGTACATTTCTTATCTACAAATATATATATATATATATATATATATATATATATATACGTGCAATTTATAATTAGAATTATTTTAAAATAATACATGTGGAAAAGAGAATAAAAGAGAAAGTGAAATAGAAAGAGAGGAACCTTTATAACGGAAAAAAATATCTTTTTTGTACAACAAAATTAATGTGATCTAAAAACTATCTTTTAAGATCAACTTTCTATTGATAAAAACGAAACAATTTGAAATTATTTGAATATAAATCAGTTTTTTGATCGAAAATTATTAGATAAGATCAAATTATAGGTACTGAATTTTTTAAAATTTCAAAAGTTAACTTTTTGAATTACTACGTTAATAAAAGTATCTATATGTGCAAATAATAATATTATATAATAAGGCTTCGTGTTGTCACTTTCCTTCGTCTATCTTTTAATCGCAAACGAAACACAGTTGTAACCTCGCAAGAAACGCGACGCCGCGCCGAAGCTCTTGCTTGTCGCAACGACGTGCAAAATGTAAAATGGCGTGTGTTGCATTAAAAAGCAGTTTCAGCGAAGTCAAGGGGCACACGCAAGCACGTCGTTATATATTTTATTTCGTTCGACATAGAGCGGGGAAAAGCGCGCACACGCGGCTTTTTAAAACAAAGACATCGTCCATTGTGATTTATGCTGTGGCTTTCGCGCTCCTTTCTGATACCGGCGAGTTACGTGAATAATCTATCATGTAATCGCCCAAGAGAAAGTAAAACAAATGGCATTGCTTTCGGAAAGCTTTTAGCTCGGAAAACCTACCAAAGCTTTTACTTCTGTTTCAAGAATAGTGTGCAACGAGATACGTCTTTTATTTATCAATGTCCAATACGAAGCTACTGCTCGCGGCATCCATTATGATTCATAATCATTCAGAAAAAAGTGACTTTGCAAATTCTACAGATAGAATCGATAAATTCAAAAACAGAGAATTTCTGAAGCTAATGAAATATATTGCGGGTAAAGAGATTTAGACTTATCGTATTAATATTTAATTGTTTAAATATTCATCAAACAAAATAATTATCTGTATATAAATTCATAATAATCTCAATTAATTAACAATAATAATCTATAATAAATGGCAAGATGGTTTCAGAAGTTTTATGACACTTTCACGCAGAATTCAAAATCCAGACATTAATGTCATCATCGTTTCCATAAGAAATTTCTCGAGATTTCGAGATCCGCATGCAAATTTCATGGAAATACGGTGCGGTGCTTCCACGTCGCGAAATTTCAAATGTGATGCCGTCGCGCTCGTGGGACACCTTTTATTTTACACAGACCAGTACGAAATTCTACGAATTATGTATCATTAAGGTCAATGATTATTACAAAATGAGACATATAAATAATGTATTGAGCGAGTATCTTAATATTGCATGAAACCTCTTGGTGAAATTGTCCAATAATAACAGATTCAATCAAATTATATCTCATTTTCCGAACAAGACTCAATATTATATTTGCTCAAAGCATAAAAATAATAAATTATATATATATATATATATATATATATATGTGTATAAATAAAATATATAAATAAAAATTGAGAGAACACAAAAGAAAATTCCAGCGCGCAGAGAAAGAAAATTAGTTTCTAAATTTTGCAAAACAAACCAGATTGCATTCAATTGTATTTTTTATTTTCTTTTTTAAATTTCTTTGATTCATCGAATTATTTATAAATATAAAAAATAAATTGCTAATGAATAAATAATGCAATATACATTGTCGTGTGAATAAAAAACACGCAAGTAAGATTTATGCTTCATTTTTTGCCCGTCTCGTTTTGGACGAGGGGTTGGTCACTGAGATAACTTTTGTACAAGGGCTAGATAATTCAGCGGCGATCCCAGCAAAATTTTGGGTAATCCAAGGTTATTTTTGGTAAATCTAAATAATCTTTAGCGTTAAAATAATTGAAAGTAAAATTTTTTTTTCAAAATTTATTTTTAATTTGAGATATCATTAGGTAATCTTAAGTAATCCGAGGTATAATTTAAGGGTAATCCGTATCAAAGGATAATTTTTGTACATTATAACAGTTAGTAGACCAACCCCTCGGTTTTGGATTATTTCTAAATATTGAATAAAGATTATTTTAGAGCATTATCTATAAAAGCTGAATATAACTTAAAATAAATTCCAATATTTGATTTTATCTAAATTAAAGTTCAGTATATAGAAATTAAAATTATATATATGTCTCTGACCTATCAACTGTACTGCTAGATAACATCACATAATACCACAACTGCCTCGATTACCATTGATCCGGCTATCATGAATTCGGATTTAAACTAATATTGAAAATCCCGATTAACCACGCATGATTAACATTGAGGTATAAATGAGGCATAAATGTGTAATTAACAATTAATTATTAACGCAATGGTAATTAACTAATTATCCAAATTATGTTAATAAAAAGCAAATTTGACTCACTTACCTAATTCCGGACCACAGACTCTCGGTATTATCTCCAAAATAGCGCTACACGATGAGTCCTCGTAGCACAATTGGCGGGCATAGAGGCAATTCAGTATGGCCATCGGTACCTTGATGCCCGACCCTGAAATCGGATAGACGTGATATTAAAAAGCCAGTGCGCACATAAAGAATGCGCTTTTAACATTTTTCTCGCGCCGCAGCGCGACGGATAAGATTAAAACCCGACATTACGGCCGGAAAAGAAGAAAAGGAAAGGGGAATTCCATTGAGATCAGTTCGCCAAGGCCGAAAAATTCGGGAAATTCGTCGTTATTACGGCAAATTACCGCGTGACAAAACCGGTCGAAAGACGGCGAGAAAGGAAATGCGAGAGAGAGAGTGCGCAGTGATTTAATATCCCCCGCGCGATAAAGCGTTTCCGTTATTTATAACTGGCCGACGTGAAACTCTCCGACGACGACAAATTATATTTCATTAGGCGCACACGGATAGTTTGAATGAGAATGAAAAGGCGCGAATAAAACGGGCGCACGCGTCTGTACCGACTCGTCGTAAATCAACGCGAATAAAATGTAATGTCCGAATAGAATTCTTTTTAATAAAGACAAATGTGCATTTCGGATGAAATTTTTTGCAAAACATCGGAAAATCTAGTTAATTTTAGTACAATAATAAAGTTATCGGAATAATGAAGTAATTGTATGCAAAATTCATAAATTTTTGGGAAAAAATTCGATTGAAAATCCACTGTTTTAATAAAATCTTTACATGCGGATGCTTCAACGTGTTTTACAAATTACAAATATAAAAACTTATATATATTATGACACATGTCTGGGAAATATGTATAGGCATCGAAAAATTTTTAATTAAAATTCAGATTAGCATATAATTTTAAAACTTATCATATATTTATTTACGTTACTATATTTATGTTAGATATGCATTTTATATATATATATATATATATATATATATATATATATATATATATATATATATAAATATTTTTATAATAAATTTTAAAAAATTACAGATATATTAGAAAAAATAAAGTGTGTGAAAAAAAGCTACTTTCTTTAATATTAATCAGCTTTTAGAGCGTCTGCAAAATTTACACGATTGTAAAATTAAAGAATTCTTGCTATATGAAAAAAGCTTCATAAATTTTAAAATTCTTACATTAATATTTTTGAAAATTTTCTAATTTTCAATTCTTCATTTAAACGTATGAAGGTTTAAAATGATCAATTATAACTATCATATTTTATCATTTATTCTTACAACTTTTTGCGATCATAAATTTACAAATTGTCAAACATGAGTATAAAGTGCAAATTGCGTCGCTGTTAATGCATCGATAAAGTTGCTTGAATCGAGCTTTTGCTCAAACGACGCAATCAGACATGCATCATGCATAAAACAGTCCAAAATAACTTTATGATTTCGTCAATATGTATATGATATGATACTTATCTTTCGCGATTTATTTTACCCAATTTCTGCAATTCTACATAATTCAGCTATTACTAAATATACAATTGCGATGTATCCTTTACCATAGTATCGTTTTGTTCATTAGAACTTTTATTACGTAGAAATAGCAGTAAAATTAATCAAATATATTTAGAAGATAAATGCCTTACATACAAAAGAAACGTAGAATACTTTTTAAGTTAAAATTGAAAAAAATAGTAAAAAATTAAATATATTAAATTACAGATATATAATAATTTTTATTATACAAATAAAATACTTATATAAATTATTATAGAAAAATTATTTACTTTTTTCTAAAAAAGATATTTTTATTTATGACAAAGCAATATATCGAATGTCAAATAATATTTTGTTCTATTTCCGAATGTATCTGTATTGTCCTAGTACACGATATCGAGAATTGAGTTGCCACTGTGGAGATGTCTTTTCGCATTACTGCGTATACCGGAAATGTCGTTGCCAGCCGGATTACATCCTGCGAGATGAACGAATGAAAGCGCCGTTGTCGGAGCAGAAGGGGGTCACGAGCATCGCTTATGATACCTTATGATATCACAATGTGCCCCCCCGTGCGCGCATAAATTTGTTTCGCGTTTGATGTATCGCGCAATAGCGTAACGGAAATACGAATCTCCTTTCATTTCTCTCTCCCGTTCTCTTTCTCTCTCTTTCTCTCTCTCTCTCTCTCTCTCTCTCTCTCTCTCTCTCTCTTTTCGAACGAAATTCTCAAAGATGTAGGAGCACTTTCAGAAATGGCCGCTGTCAAAGGCTTCATTCGACGCTCGCGATTGCAGAAATCCGTCTATTTCGACGCCGAGCGCGAGGAGAAATACGACATTGTGACCTGGGCTCTTTCAAAATAGCTCCCACGATTGTCAAAATCTCCCATCTCTCTCGCGAAATTGCTCCAACCGTACCGACTGTACCATAAACCGTAAATACACGAATATTTCCGCGCGTATAATTAAATTTTCGTCTTTGAAATTTTGTTCCATAAAATTCCCAATATTTGATTATAATTGATTCAGTAATATCAAAGTCAATAAAATATGCATACATAATATATATGTGTATTTGTTTGTGTAAATGTTCTGTCATTTTATTTATACTCCGACATTTTGTCGTTTGCCTAAATGATTGATTAAAAAATGGCGCTTTAATCATTACAATTACATTAACATTACATACCATTTCTCTTATATTCGAATGCATTAATGTCGCCGCTATAGTATATACCTGTTAACTATCGCCGCTTTAAATTCTTCCCCTTATTCACACAGGATGATCGGAAAAATCCTGATGTCACAATGTGGTGCCCGAGCCAATGCACGCTCGAGTACGGTCACGAAGTGACTGCGCCTCCTATACGGAATTTTTTATAGTCGCTTGTACCCGCCAACCGTCCTTTTCCCTTCAACCCCTTACTTGCTCACCCCTTCTCCGCTGTGAACGTTTCGTAATTAATTACAGTACAGGCAGAAGAGAGAACCGTGCACTCCTCTTTTATCGACTTCCGTTTCGTGAGAGACTCGTAAAAATCCGCGTGCTCGATTTTTGCCGTGTCTCTCTCACTCTTTTCCATGTCTTTTTATTCCTTTTTTTCTGTTCCTTCTGTATATATGTATGTGTGTATGTATGTATATTAACTTCTCTCTTTTTTTCCTGCCATCGCAAAAAATTTCACTGCAGCAATTTACTACTGTGATGAGAAAGAAACAAACAGTGAATGAATTGTTAAACTAGAAAAGTATAACGATGAGAAGCCGCGGGTAATATACTTCCGGTATTTCGTTATGCTGTAAGATCTAATAGGAATATTATTTAGCCTATATAATAGCTACAATTTTCTAAATCACTTCCACATATGCAAATTTATTATTCAGTATTTTATAAAAATGTCGAATCTTTTAGTTATATATATAGTGTTTTAAGTATATACAATTATATTACACTATAATGTCTTAAGAAAGATTACATATTGACTATTAATTAATAAAAATTAAATTTTAGTTGCTGATTATAAAAACTGCAAATCTTGCATCAGTAAAGAAAAGAAAAGAATCCAACCTGTGTTAAATTTTCATCTTACTACAAAAATCATCTTCATTGAAGAAACACAAACTCTAGAACAAATGTATGTGACATCCTTAACTGTATCTTGCATGTCGCATCGATGTTTACATACCTATACTCACTAATTTTTTCAAACTGCATCTATTCCGGCTGCAAATCGGTTTTTAAACCGAACGTTCCTTTAAAATTCAATTTAGCGAGTGGATTTCGCGTGCACGCTTCTTCTCAAGATGCACAGCGCTTTATGTCCTGCATTAAAAATGAGTAGTACTACTTATTTTTCTTCCCGCCGTCGTTAAGCGAGAAAGTGCCTCCGCGAAAGAGTGCAGAAGAAAAAGAAGAGTGGCAGAGAGAGAGAGAGAGGAATAAAAGAAGGTATACAGAAAGAAAGAAAAAGAGCGTGTGTGAGAGAGAGAGAGAGAACTTCCATTCGCCTAAAACAACGAGCGATTATAAAACCGCGGCCGAGACGCCACAAAAAGGTTCAGAGGAGGGGAAAAAACTACGCGCTGCAACGAAGAATAATTATTCCGCGGAAGGACGGCAACAAACGGCGGTAAGGAGGGAGGCTTCTGGACTTGGGCATATAATAAAGCAAAATGGAAATATTATTCAGCCCGTCTCTCTTTTTCTCTATTCGTTTTTCCCGTCACTTTTACGATGCGTTGATGAAGCACAAACAATATACAAATGTTCGTGAAAATTGGAACTTCTATATCCGGTAATTCACTGTAAAGAAGTTTAACAATAAGATAAAAAAATTTCTGAGAGAGTCATTTAGAAGCTCAAGCATCTCCGCCAAAAGCATTTTCAATCATGAAAATATCTTTTTAATGTCAATTTGTTTTCAACAGTTTTACTGATTTTTTTAAATAACAGTTGTAAAAAAAAATGTATTAATTGTAATACAAAAGCACTTTCTTTTGTAATAAATAAATAGAATTACGTAAATTTATATGCTTTTGTGTCAAGTATGTGAGTATAATACATTTAATGATTAACGTTAACTATATATTTCACGTTCATATAATAAATATATCGTACTTTAGGTATATTTATAAATGTTCCTTAGGAAATATATTTACTATACAAAGAAATAAACAATTAGAAAAATATATAATGTATCTATTATTATATAATCTATCATATGCTCTCTCTCTCTCTCTCTCTCTCTCTCTCTCTCTCTCTCTCTCTCTCTCTCTCTCTCTCTCTCTCTGAAACGCGTTGACTATTTTTGTCGACTAACTTAAATGGATATTTATCATGTGCGTATTCGAAGGATCAAAATGGGTAAACAATATTGTTCATCTGATCGACTCAGAACCATTGTGAAAATCAGGCGGCCATCGGTCACAATTACATATTGATATTCGAGTATGTCACGACGTTTCTAGACGAAACAAACACACATGGAATTATCGCAATATAAATCATAATATATAGCGTGATTACAAATTATGTGACTATCCTCGTCCTCTACCAGCGCTCTTCCATCATGTCAGCATTATATCAGTTATTGGATCATAAATGGAGGTAAATATTTGTATTAAGATATATTAAAAAATTGTATTACAAATGTACATACAATGTACATTTATAAAAAACGATGTGCATAAGAATCAAATAAAAACATGTAATTATATTTCTATTAATATCTGATATATGATATATTATTACATGATATATAATATATTATTTCAAAAGTTAATTAAAAATATTAAATTCTTAACAGGACAAACTATAATTGTTATAATTGGATTTTATAAAGAAAAAACTAAATTACGGAAAACTCTCTATTCCAAATAAAAAAACCGAGAGATATCTTAGTAATTCTAAAAAAAGTTGAAAGTTTTTCTCTCTAAAATTATTTAAAAAAAAACAAATTAATATATTATACTCGAAATCACACGCTTTTTCCTAATTGTAAATATTTCAGAATATATGTTTCTTATATTAAATATTAAATAAATAATATAAAAGTCTTGTTATTTTAATGGGAAAACAATAAAAAAGGTACATAATTAATCATATCATTTCTCAGATCATTGAAACTAAATGAACTAAAAGAAGATATATCACACACACATAAATATATACACACACATATAAATCTACAGAAATATGCACTAATTAAAAACAATAATATCTAGAGATATTCAAATTAAATTATTTATGTATCTATAAATTGCAATTGTAAATACTAAAATTCTTCTGAGCAATATAAAAGAAAATTATTTATAGCATTTAGTATTTAAAACGAATAATTGAGCTTGACGAGTCGTGATCACAAACAAAATTCTGAGTGGGAGAAATCCAATAGGGAATTCATTGATTAAAGAACGAGCGACGGTTGAAAAATGTCGACTTCAATTTTCACCAGTTGGCGCAACACAATTCCGCTTTTAATTTATTCGTTTTCCAGCTGATTTTTTTCACTTGCCGTAAAATCTCTCAATGCTTAAAATTGCTTTGGTTATTTTCGTCCTTTTCATTTTCATCGAAGCATCTCGATGCATATAAAAATATTTATATAAGGACATTATTTTTGTTTCATCCCGCAATCAAAAAGCATTGTTAGTGAATTATTATTCAGCATACTACTAACATGATATTCTTATAAACATTCTTTTGTTTAGTTACATTACAAAAACACTCTAAGTTATTATCTCTTGACTAAATTACACAGATACACATATAGTCAGATTTCTATAAAATAAATAATAATTTATTATAGTATCGTAATATTTATATAAATTCATGATTTCTCATATTTAATAAAGCAATTTGTAATTTCTTTTGTTCTATACATCAGAGCAATTTTTTTCAATTAACTGTTTAATAGTTTTAATTTTTAATGCAGTTCAATAGTTTTATGCTTTAATTAGTCAGGTTGTACAAAAATCGTTATATGTTTAATCATAAACATTGCATTGTTTTAAAGTTTTACAAATTTTAAACATATTTCAATATTGTAATTGCAATTTGTCATATAATTCAAATTTGTATTTTTATGCCTATCACCAGCTGTGTATAAGAATTGCTAAAATAAATAATCATAGAAATCTAATGTTTCATGTGTGAATATTTCAAAATTAATTCTATCTAATTAACAAGACTTTTATATAATTTAAATTATTATTAATTAATTATAATTAAAATTAAATTATAATTTCGTAAACAAACATAAAAAGTTATAAAAGTTATAAAAGTATGAAAGTTATAAAATAATGAAGATTTATGTTGACGGAACATTAAAAAAACTTAATTTTTATATTATATAAATTTATATTGTTATGCTAAAAACAGCAACGTAGGGACAATCTTTTCCCTATCAAAGCTTGTCGGTTTCGGGAATTAAATTGGTTCCTTCGGGACCTCGATGTCGCAGTGCCGCGAGCCAAGAGTCGCGCTATGCGGCATAATAATTACAGTCCTTCGTTTGCGACTAACTTTGTCGAGGAAGTTCGCGCGGGGCTAACTCAATTGAAATAAAGAAAAAATGAAACTTAATGGCGCTTCTCTCGAGAGGTCTATAACGTAACAATTTTAAACGAGATTCTTGTCGTGTATCACACCTAGGAAGACAATAAAATCGCGATTTGCGCCTCGATACTGTTTTCCAGAAAGATATGCTTATATAGATATGCTTATATGCGTATGTTGCAACGTTTCTCGATTTATTGTATGCCGCTGCAAGCAGCTGCGCAACGCACAGATGTGCCGCAATGGTACCAATAAAAAGTTATTTTCTGTATGAATCTGCACCGATTCCGCAGAAATTATTATACAATTTTCTATATTAAGAATTGCTAAACCCGTAAAATAAAACTTGTGTTTTAAATAAATTTTATATATTATCAATTTGTAAAAACGTTTCTAAATCATAAACCTTGTATACAATATAATAAAAATTTTATAGTTTCTATTAACAATATATAATGTTGCCTTAATTTTAAAGTGTATATGTTTTAATATTAATGTTTTTTAATTCTATAGAATATTACAGGAAATATAAAAAATATCGAAATGTGCAGGACAGTAAAAAACAAATAATAACATTACTAAATTATGTCAAAAGCCATTATTAAGACATTAAGATAAGAATAAAGAATTATGATAAATTTAACAATTTCTTTTTTAAAGGCAAAAATAAGCTTAAATTTTTTCTGATTATCAGAATATCGTTAGCTGAGCAGTTTTGATGAAATTGTTCTTTTGATGAAAACGATCTTACGCTTCCATAAGCTTTGTAACATGACTAGCATAGTGCGAGACCCGCTTTAGCATGACATGATCAACAAAACGTTAGGGAGGCGCGAATGATATAACGAGAAAAGGAGGAAAGATATTGGGGGGAAGAAAACTTTCTCCAACAGTGCTGTTTCTCGAACGGGAAAATTCCTTATCGCGACCCTCGTCCAGAGGAAAATCCATTTGAGCATTTTCCGTGCGCGGATATATTTAATTATCTCAGGCGATGGCGAGACGGAGGCCGGCGGAGTGAAGGATAATTCCGACGAAACTTTCGCGCTCGAACTGCGCGTCGTGACCGACCGTGTTCCAGCAGAAAGTATAACTCCCCGTCTTATTAAATATAGATCCAGTCGGCAATTGGAACTTCCGTCCGAGCAGTTACTTCCGTCTCGTTTCTCGTCCCTGCCTTCCCACTTCACTCTTCGTTCTTTAACCCTTTCTTATTCGTGGATCGTTTAAGACGGCCAATATTGCTCGACTCGTTTTACGTCCGCTCGTCTACGTCCGAAAGAGGCGATCGTGTATTAACGAGAGGAAAATACGATTGTAAATTTTCGACGTGTGTCACGGGTGAAAATTAATTAAAATAATGTGCTTGCAAAATGATATCGTCATAAACAGCTCATTTTAATTCCTAAGGTGACTTTTGATTGTTGAGCAAAATTTTAAGTAATATGATATTTGTGATACGACTAGATGAGCGTCTTCTATCAGTCTACCATTTTTATAAAAACTTGTAAATAATAAATCTTTTTAAACACAAATTACAATTATTTTAACTATGCTTAAATTCTATTTTTAATTATTTTTTTATTGTTCGTATAAAACTAAATAAATTTAACCATTTAAATTTTCAGAACTGTATCATGGATAACAAAGGGAAAAAAATATGCAAGAAAAAAGAAAAAGAGAAATATTAACACATTCTTTAATATATATATTGCACACATATTTTTAAATATCGCATTCTCTCTCTTTCTAAACGCATTTTCTATAATATATTTCTTTATTTTTTCTGACATTAATAAAAGTACCTTTTCACATATATAAATATTTCGTTTATATAAGTAAGAAATATAATATATAATATATATAATATGTCTCGTTTTTATAAATAAGAAAAACAATTTACCCGGTTTCCTTTTTCATAAATAAAAATTAATTAACAACTATATCATCGACAATATCGAACAGGTATATATATATATAAGCAAAATTTCAAGTCTACAGTCGCGCGTTAATTCGAGGGAACAGCCGTTTTATCATGGCACGCGTTTTATCATGGAACAAGTAGTCTGCTTTATCTTGCGCAGGGAAAGTCCGATTTTTCAGCCGCTCATTATCACGTGGCCGACCGCGTGTTGCATAATTTGTTGGGCGTCCCTTTCGCGGTCGCGCATTGCATCCACGAAATCCGGAAAATCCTCTTAGTATTCATATTCGGCCAGCTGACTGAGGATTATACCGATTACAACACGAAAAATTACTTTTCTCGACAACGCACACGGCGAAAATGAGCAGAAGCAGACCGGTGAATTTAGCACGAAGCGGATTGTCGCTATATTTTCTACTACTCGTGGATCTCTTTTATATGAATTTTTTAAATATGTGCATCATTAAATTATTTCTAAAGGATATAAAATGTTATCTTTAAGCATTAACTACTTAAACCAATTAAATTAAAGATTTACAAATTTTTTAATTTTTGAATACGTTTTTATCTAGTGTTCAAATGAAAGAAATATATTTCTTTTGATAATATCTAATATTATTTTTTTATTCTAAAATAATTTTAAAAAAAGCTATTTTGAACAAGAGTATATAAAATAAAAGAAAATAAAGTGATAACATTAAAATATTTTTTTTAGATTCACCAAAGATACTTAAAATACCACAAGTGAGCTTATGTTTTCACATTGAAATAATAGGCACTTTTAACACTTTTTCCAATCTGCAGCAACGAGTTTTCTATTGGATATAGCAGCATTATTCAATGTCAACTTCAACTAAACACATCGAATAAATAGTATTGTGTGAACAAAAATTGCAAATGTATTTTTTACAGATTTCTGTACTAAAATTTTATTTAAAATTTCTCTCTTTTACTTTTTTCTCACCTCTTTGTCGCAGGACATAGTACGATATATAATTTTGCTGTTTGACACTTTGCGAGAATAATAAAACGCGCGCATTAAACATTTTCATCAGAAAGTTGGATGGGCTCGCGAATGATGAAACAATGATGAAGGGACATGTACGTTTAGAGATTCGACAATCCAGTAAATCGATATATGGGACACTGATTTTCAATTATCGGCTTGACGCAACGCAGAATTTGCGCGCCCCACGTTCTGTTCATCCGTCCGACAGATCATGAGATGTTATCGTTTTCGGGACGTGCAACGGCACGGACAATCGTCCTCGCGCTACCTGCAGCTTGCGCGAGGATTGCCGCACGATGCACGAGTTGCACTCGTCCGGGATTTGCCAGGGATTTTCTCTAGTGCAGTTCGGCCGTTCGTACGCGATTAACTCGTGAGTGTTCGCGTCACGAAACACGCGTCGTTTTAAATTAAAATAGCAAAATGTACAATGTGAATGTCGGTGATGCCGAATACGCAAATTATTACAGCGTCGCCGGTATTTTATGATCACACTGAATATATTATCCTGTTAAAAGTTAATTAAAAGATTTATAATATTCTTCAAACTTGATTGATTAAAAATCTTTTATGTTTAATTGTTTATAATTATTAATAATTGAAAGTTATAGGTTACATTTAAAAAAAGCAATAAAAAATATTTTAATTATTAATTATCATTTAATAATTTTAAACAATCTATATAATATATATTAAATTAGTGAAATATTAGTAAATTACAATAGCGGGTATATACATATTTATATAACAATTTATATTTTTATTGTAATTTACAAATTAAATAATTATATAATATTTCTTACAAGTATAATATAATTAATTTTGATTATCTCGATGCACTGCCATTAAATATGTATCCCTGACCAGTAATGTGGAAATTTATAATAATGTAATTAATAATTTCAAGCAGAATAAAATTTATACAATTATTCAATATTTCATATATTATGCAATATTATGTTATGTTTCCTTATATTTGTCTTTTATATTGTTTATATATATATATACATATTAAAAGATTTAATATAATTTTTTACAATATTTTAATGAAAAAGAGAAAAGAGAGTTTCACTCACATAGTAAGTGTCTATTGATAAAGACAACATGCCGCAAGCAGACTTGACTGCCGCACGTTTGATGGTGAAAGTAACATGTTGTAAGCGAACTTGGCCACGGTGCACTCGAGGATAAAAACAACACGCCGCGAGCTAATTACCTCATATATTTGTCTTACACTATTCTATGTATTTTTAATATTTGTATATATATTTTTTTTAACTTATATGTAAAGAATAAATGTTTATATCAGAATTTTCTGTATACAATATTTAATCGATAAAGTGAATAAAATTATAACAAGTATCGAAGAATAAATTCTTATATGCACCTACATAAATATACATAAAGTATATAGTATATAATATACATAATATTTGTTAGTATATAAATTCTTATATACTATAAATCGCAAATCCGAACCATTCTTTCAAAACAGAATTTCGATAGGATTCTACGAGTCTTTCGAACTGCGAAAGAGATTAAAATGTTCCATACCGATAAAATACATCCACACGAAGCGACTATGTACACAATGAAACAGCCAAAAGGGGTCAGACGGGTGCGAAACGCTCGTTTAATTTCGACGAAGGCCGCGAGCACTCGATAAAAGCGGGTGTTTTTCCCGTTATAAATCCAGATTGTGCTACAAAGTGCGACGTTCGTCCATGATGATCGTTTGCAACTAAAGGTAGGTTTACAGTTCTCAATATATTGTAACGATGTCATTGCGAAGTTGGTTTAAAATTGTATCATTTTTTCGATGGAGCGGCCCGTGCAAAATAAAAAGAAATGTGTCATCATTATATCTTCTAATATGTGCACAAATTTAGAGTCGCGTCTAAATAATCCACATTTATATTCTATTTTTTGTTTAACCCAATCAATTAATACTAATTTTTATATATACTATATATGTACATATATATTTTTTATGTATATACTTTTATATAAAAATTTATTTTACAAATATTTTAAATTTAGATTTGAATATATATAGAGAAAAGTAAGTAACTTAACAAAATGATATAAATTTCAAAACAAAATTATATAAATAATTAAATTAATATTAATGTTTATGCACGTTATTATGGCTAATAATAATATATCATTAGTATACATTAATGTCAAGAAATGTCTTAGCAATTCGTAAAACATAAAAATTATTTAATCTAGATGTTGTGAAACATAACGAGCATTTTTAAGACCAAGATTATGCGAGTTCGAATTAATGCACGCGAGGCTCTGACGGAGAACTGTAATCGATTCTCGTGCCTAGTGGTCGAATGCTACCCAGCGATTCGACCGCTCGTTCACGTTCTCATTGTTGTTCAGTTATTAATGCTCGCGATCGATGATAACAGCGGTGAGATAATTTGGAAATAATTACGGATTGCCAAGTAGCTGATTCGCGGATAATGCAACGCCAGACAGTATGATAATTGGCGAAATACGATAGCCGTTCGTCTCTATGACGGGCGTTCACAGACAAAATAAACTTCGACGATACAATTTGTTCAGTATCGAAAATTTCGCACACGAATGAAGTTCCGTTTAATTTCAATAAAGCCCCACGATCAGCCGGCTGTCGGTGCATCGATATAAATCGGGATTACGTCGTAAAAAATGCACCAATACACGATAGCAGGACCATTTTAATTCTCTTACGCAGAGAGGAATATTAAAAACAATGGAGATACAAATATTCTATTCCGATCCTCTTCCTGATTTTAAAACAAATATTGTGTAGTAGGTGTTGGCATTGTAGTTTCATTAGCCGCTCGGTTAATTTGATTAATCGATTAATTAAGGAAACATACTTTCTCGAACTTTGCCTGTGATTACTTTAGGTAACTTTATAAATTTCTGTGATTATTCAATTTCATTTTAACTTGAAAATTGACTCAAGCAAATCTCGTGTAAGCATTTTAAATTAATTTGTTTTTCTGTCATCAATTAAGTCAATTTAGAATTGCTTTGTAAGTAATGTGCATAATTGACAATAACAATAATTTAAAAAAACTGAGCAAAATAAAATTTTCTTTTAAATAACTTTTCAAATAAATTTTTACCAAAATTTTTGATCTCTTTTTTCTCGTTACCTTTAATTAATTATAAATAATTGATTAATCTTGATAAAGTTTTTTATTATTTTCATAAAAAGATTCTGTTAATGAAAATTCCAATAATAAAAAATAAAATGTGGAATGCATTGGAAATTGGGAAGTGCAAAAAATAAATTTTTTTTCTTTTTTTGTAAACGCTGAATATATCAAATTTATCGCACGGCAGAATAATTTTGCCATATAGAGTTTTTATTTTCTCACCGCAATTTGAAAGCCGGATGATATGTACTGGATGCATTAATTGAGTTATAACTCATCCATTTTATATACAACTGCAGTATTAACGAATTGTTTATTGTTGCGATGAAAATTCTATAGACTCTTAATTTTGTATTGCAGCTATTTTGATACATAATTAATCATTGTCGAAATTGAACATTGTCCAGAACAAAGAAACACTATCGATTTCCTTGTAAAATAAATTTCAAAAATTAAAACTGAAGATATAATAAAATTATGACAGAGACAAAATTAGAACATTTATAATTAATTAAAAAATATGAAAAAGAAATTTAAAATATTTTATTAATTTGTTTTAAAATAAAATTACTATATCATAAAAAATAATGAATCAAAAATAGCTTTGTGTAGCTTTTGAACTACAGACAAATAAATAAAATCATTAATTCTAATTTAATTAAAGTTCTAAGAAAATACGATTATTCATTCTCTTATGCTTATACTTTCATGTTCATTTTTCCCTCGACAACTGGATCATTAATCACACATTGTCGCTCAACTGCATCATGCGACTGCTCATGTCCGCGCATAGACCGCAATTTCGATCGCGCGATTATGGCTTAGCGAGCACACGTAAACGCCGTAAATTGCATAACCCTTGCGGCCGCGCATCGACGGCATTGCAGTTAATACAGTCGCCGATAACAAGAAGTGTCGTGCACTCGAACGTTCACGTTGAGATTCTCGAGCGTATGTTAATTAAATCGAAGTGTTTTCAAGATAATATTCTGTAGGCAATTAGGCGAGACAAGTTACATACGAGATGTATATACATATATACGTATGCATAAATAAAAGAAGGCGCGATAAATCAACTTGTAAGAGCAAAGTCTTTTTTTCAAAAAAAGCACAGATAGTCAATTTCAATAATTTATCGCTAATAATAATGATAATTCATGAGTGTGAGTAATTCGATTTCGGAAAGAGATCAAGTGTGACAAATAATTAATGGAAACATAATCGATATAATTATGAGTTTAATAATCAGATATAAGAACTATATAATTTAAACTAAATCTTAATTTGATCAAATTATGAAAATGGATTTTTTCTTGCGAAGTATGTTTGTATGTAAAAAATTGTATTAAAAACATTTATTTAAAAACAAAAATTTATATTCGTTTTTTTTATTCTAAGACATAAAAATACTCATTTTGACAAAACGTGCAGAATTTAATATCTTTGTAAATAAATCATAATTAGTAATTTTTTTAAAACACTCTAAATACAAAATTGTGCAAATGTTAAATTCAATTTTTATTAATAGAATACTAAAAAGCAATTATATGTTCTAAAATTAAAATATTAAAAAAAATAACAGGCTCTTGATAGTACATAATATAATATTTTAAAGACTTTACCGATGGTCCACTATTTCTGCCAAAGAAAGGTATGAAATTCAGAAAAATTCAAACAGCGGGCAGTTTCAATAAACGCACATTCGCCGACTGGTGCAAGTCGCGTCTGAAAAATACATGAAAACTCCGCCAAGGGAAATCAAAAAAGCGGACTCGTAAGTTAGCGAGATGGCAAGCGAGACGCGTGTATCTATATATATGTATACATGTGTATATATATGTATATATGTATATATATATATATATACACAACGTATATATATATATATATATATATATATATATATACGTACCATATGTAGATACACACATATATCGACATATGTATATACCATCGATATCTCGAGCTTGTAGATCTACAATTCATCGTAGAAGAACCATGCCTGCTAACCTAACGATAAATCACACACTATGAGACTTTTAACTTTTTCTTCTTTAAACAATGTTTATTCACGATACTAGAGAAGAATGATAATATCGGCATGTACACTGATATAAAAAGTCAAAAAAGTTAAGAACAAGATTCTCTCGAATGATTGTTATATGATTTATGGTTTTATTCCGTATTTTTAGTGTAGAAAATAAATTATTGTATTTACAATTAGATAAAAATTACTGAATAAATTAAAATATCACAATCTCATCATAAAAATGATGAAAAAATAGTTGTTTCTTTTTTAATTAAATTATTATGAAATTATTATGTAATATTGAGTATAGACTATATAAAATCCTTATTTTCTTTCAAATTCTGTTTTTATATAATATTATATTTTATATTATTTTATATACACAATACACATTCTATTAGTATATAATATATATTTATATAATATGTATATTTGTATTTGTATATAATTATATTTATATAATAAGTAATTATGTATGATACAAGATTAAAATTATTAATTTTAATATGGTACAAACGTGACAACTTTCTTTATCTATTTTCTCCTCCTTTTTACAACAATTTAAATAATTTAATAAAGTTGGAAATAGAGGGAAGGCATCCTATATTCTGTAAATATTAAAATTATAGATTTTTAAAATCATTTATTATAAATAATAAAACATAAAATAATCTTGACAAGAAATATATTTGACAAATTTATAAGTTGTATTATTTTTATAAATATGTTAACTTTGTTAAAATTCACAACGTAGTACGTAGTTCGTTTCTTACAAAAACATCGTCGCGATAGAAAGTCAAGATATTTCGAGGGTTAAATTCGACGGGTGGTAAAATCGCGCATCCCTCATCGAACGACCCTCAAAGGAAAGCAAGTCGCACGCCCACTTTCAAACTTTTAAAAACAGCTCCGCAGAACGAAACTAACTTACGAAAGTGCCTATCCACTCGCCTAACCTTCCCTTTCCACTTTTCATCTTTTTCTATGACTCCTCGATAGCGATATGGGAATCCAAAAGGATGCAGCATCTTTTCGAACATTGTCCATTTGTATCCCTGGATGCATTATCCAATAGAACGCGTCTCTCTCCCGTCGAGTCGTAAGAAGTCGAAGCAAGGGGTAACTTCTTTCTCCAGTTGTAATTCTGAGCGTCTTTTCCTGCCATGTAAAATTCCGTGGAAAATTCCGCGCAAGCAGGAAAAGGAAAAAAGAGAGGATACATGGATGCAAAAAGGTGCATTAGATATCTACATCTGTATTCACATAGTGAGCTCATCTACGGATTGCTACCTGAATTCAAACTTAGATATCATTTTTTTTCTATTTTTATATCTTCCACAGTAAATATAATCTTTCTTAAAAATTTTACTTATAATAAGCAAATCGAATAAATAGATTAATAAGATTCGTGCCTCTATAATTTTTTTGCAACTTTTAAAAATAATCTTTAAAAGTGATTAAATATCTATTTAAAAAAAATATATTTTCAAAAAATATATTACTCTTTTACACTTTGTAGTACACCACTTTAAGCCATTCGTCCCTTCGAATTGAATTAAAAGCTAAGTGTAGTAGTTTTCTAATCAAGGGGATGACGAGTGAAAATGAAAGAAAGGTAACCGCGTACAGCCTCGATCACGAGGGTCAATCACGGTAAGAGATAATGATCGCATTGGGACGCACGCCAACCTAGCGGGGGATGGGTGACTTTAATTGTCGGGTAGAGATCGATTTGTCGCCATGAGGTGACATATCGTGCGCACGAACTACTTTTTAGCCCCTTTCTTTTCTACCACGCCTTCTTCCTCCTGCCCTCTACGTTGCTGGAAACGTGAATGCGTTTTCACGCTGCGGAAACACTTATCGTTATTATGCCACGTTGCTCGCAAAAGCCACCAAAATCGAATATGAAATCCAGTGTACGAAGAAAATTTTCCAACATGCTTTTGTGTCACTTGAACGTTTCACTTTTATACGGTTGAACATTGTCGTTATTTTATTCATAAAGTTTTAAAATCGTTGCAAAATAGAATAAATTATACTCTTTTTCTTTATTTGCAAGTCACTTATAATCAATATCATCGATTATTAAAGTAAAATAGAAAAATAAAATAGAGAAATTATTATCATGTAACTTATGATCAAAATATTATTAAGTGCGATAATATTGACATATTTAAAGTAGTTTTCACAAAAGTTGCAAATATAAATTGTTCAAATAACCAATTAATAAAACATAGTTGGAGTTATTTCAATATTGATATCTAGAATTTAATTTTCAAAATATATAGATAGAAAATCTTCAATAAAACTCGCCAGATTTAAGAAATATTTGAAACAATGTCGATTCCAGAATCGCATACCGTGCAACATTAACTGGCTGCAAAATTCGAACTCTAAAAGAATTGCAATCTTTTTTTAGAGTCTATTCAAATAAGCGAACGTTCTCTTCCCTACTATCGGCAGTTTGTCTTCATAATGGTTCTTATCTTGCGACAATTCGCGCACGGGCGTATTCCATTATCGATTTCGCTTCATTTCACGGCCAGAAAGCTGCAGACGCAGAAAACGGCAAAGCGTAGGAACGCCCGGCATTCCACATCGAAATCGCTGCGATGTCTGTGAACGATGGACGATTATTCGAGTTTCCATTTTCTCCATCGAAAAAGAAAAACCGCGTTTGTTCTGTTACAAATATCCATTTTTGTATTAAAATCGTAGCCAACAGATGTTTCACAAGAACAAACGTAATTAAAATTGACTGATGTATCTGATTAAATGAGATAGCCACTTGATAAACTTTTAGGTAACACATGCGTGAATATTTATAAGAAATTATTCAATACATATGAACATATATCTATAATCATATTAAAATTTCAAAATTCAAGTATAAACTTTGTCACTAAAGTTGTATAGCTTGGCAAGTCTTAAGCTATAAATAATGACATAATTAAAGAATGTTTAAGGATTGCTTAATTATTTGAATGATGCTTGCTCAGTGAGCGAACTCTCAGCAAACGTCCACAAAGATCGTGAGAAAACTTTAAAAGTAACTACGAGCTAGTTATCGATTATCGAGTTCCTGCATTTTACATCTAACCATCTTCACGATCGACAAGAGAAACCGAAGGAACGCAAGCGTTTCACGAGAGAATCGTTCAACGTCTATCGCCGATCGACGGGTATTCGAGTTTTCCAAGCGCGAAGTAATTTCTAAGGAGCAAATTGCACTTACAAATGCATGAAGTCGGGGCTTTTCCGCCATTCTGCATTTATTCGCAATCTTAGAACCTTGATCATATTAGAGAGAATCGATGAAACTAATAAGATTGACCCCAAGTCTTTTAAAATTTGCCCAAAGTACATAACTTGATCAGTTATCGATTTTTTTTTTTTGCAAAACAAGTTACAACATGCCTTTTAAATTCTCTACACATATTTCCATTTATATTCCGATATTTTCATTAGTTAAAATTTCAATTTTTACTTACTACAATAAACATTATTCTTATAATTAAATGTAAGATAAGAAAATTATGTGAAAAGAAAATCAATTTAAAATTGTATAAGAAGCAAAATTATGTTAGGTTCGCTTTTAAGTTTAATTCCTTAAAGGATTTTCAGCTGCTGATATAATTTAAAAGCTTTTCAATCTATGTTAAAATAAAAGATACTTGTAGTTTGATCAAAGTGATATTGATAATCGAAGAAAATATGATAAACGCAACTTTGTATAATCAAGAAATAAAATTAATATACAAAAGAAAAAGACAAACACGCACGCAACATTTGATTTATTATCCCAAAAGTGATCGTAAAAATTCTAAAACAATTTATATGATTGATATGATATTGTTTATTTATCAAGTTAACAACAAGAGTGAGAGTGAAGTCGCAATGCAACTTCAAACTTAAAAGGGAGAGAAACAAAGGGAAGATAACTTCCGGTAAGATTTATGTAAATTAAACGAGAGAATTGTATATATATATATAGAAAGCATGCGTTTCAACCTTCCGTCGTCGACGAAAGCCGGAAGCTTTTAACTCGATCTACAGTCGCCCATTTATGGCGGATTTACGGCTTTGGCTTAAACGCGATTGTCTGACTGCGTATACTGCCTGATGCGAGTCGTCTAATATCAACTTTGTTTACCGTCGAATTTTGCAGTACATCAACGAAACATTACACGTAATGCACTCATTGTACTTCCGTATATGCATATTAAAATGCAACATGTGCGATGTAATCTGCGCCTCGCGGGAGATTTTGTGCCGTTCATTGGCCGTCATTGAAATATTCAATCCGACGTATCAATATTTAATCGCGAACGCTAATTAATAGTTTAACAGCGAGCTAGTGTGTTATAAACTTGTTAATGAATTAGGTCATTTTTAATTAATATGTTGCGATAATCTTTATACGTGGACGTGTAATGCAACAGCAAAAATATATATATACATATATGCTCTACATAAAATTTTGAATCAAGTATTAGAAAAATGTATTTTTATAATAACAGTTGTTTCTCAAAGAATATTTTATCAAATACTGTTTTTCCACAATTCTCGAATATTTGACATTAAATGTCTGGCAATATATTCCAAGTTATATAAATTATATTTTCTGCGTCAAAAAAAGTAAAATTATTCCAAAGATAGAAAAATTTCCGCCTTTATTTCACACAAAATGCGTGTACAATATTCAACAAAACAATACGCATTGTGAATCGCCATGAATTTCTCGAGGCAAAAAAATAAATAAGTGTCCTACATATAACTGTATACATGCTGCTAAGCACGATTCCATGCTTGCATATAGCCTCGTTAAATACAGTTATTAAAATAACAGCCATTTACATGCATGTAAAAAAATAAGAAAAACTTCTAATTATCGAACTAATTATCGAAAAGCTCGAATATTAGATTTTTTATTAATATAGTTTGTAAAAAATATTTTTGCCTTTGCTAAATTCTCTAAAGAATTTACAATATTGTGATGAAATGGTATAATTGATTAAAGAGTTTGTTGATTTTTTTTTATAAATGTCTCTCGTTATACAACTTTTATAAAACTATCTACTTTTGCTGTAAAATGAACATAAATCTATTATTTATGAAGTATCTTATTAGAATTTCGCTACACAATTTTGGTACACTTTACATAGAATCGCAAATTTAATGTTTCATCTAATTTTATGCAGTTGTAAACTATTTCAGTTCTTATATATATGTGAAATATGTGAATTTAATTTAATTCTTCATATTAAAATAAAATAAATCTTCTTAAATTTGCAAATGGCTTAATAAAAACTTCATCGTATGTTTATCGTAATCGTAATAAAAATATATTTGATTAAGTTTAATTATTTAATATTTAAATAAATCATTCGTAATACGTCTTTTGAGATTTTCGAACGCAGTTCAGTAGATTGTCTTAAACGTTGAACAAATCTTTATAACAGGACAACAGAAAACCCCAAGGGTTGGTGCTTGTCGCTGTGTATACAGTTATGCACGACGTGCTGTTTGTAAAATTACCGTCTCGAGAGAAATTCTCGCTCCAAAAATATGGTATCATGTGCAGTACGTGTGTGATTCGGATACAAAATATAAAATAAATATGGAAATTATTTCTGATATTTTTTTTAATTATACCTTTAAAAACACAAAAAAAATTACAGTTTTAAATATTTCAAACTTCCTGAGCGCTTCAAATAGATAAAAGTAATTTTTAATGTAATAACTTATATCCGTTTAGTTCTTATAATATGTAATCCAATGTAATACAATATGTATAATAGTTACTACCTATTTTAAAATCGATATTCTTTATAACGTATAATTAATAATCAGAATAAATGCTAAATTATTCTTTTATTTCGTATAATTACAGTTATTGGAGGTTATAATATTCACATACACTAATTAATGAGTTTTATGAAATTAATTTTGATTTAAAAACATATGATTAAAAAAATGACTGTTTGTTATAACATACGAGTATGAATTATTCAACGATTTTGCAGCATAGTGCGCAATGAGTTCTGATTAATTTATGATTCTGGTGGCGCGTTCGAGAGCGTGGTTTATCGATCGGCTATCTTATCGGTAACATCTGCAGAGCTCACGGATTATTTAAGCAGCCACCGCAAATGACTATAAAGTCAGCAGTTACGTCGAGCCCAGCCCATATGCATAATGCGTTCTATTAGAACGGGAAGCGATGTTTGCACGGCATAAAGCACCATGCACACTGCGCACCCTATTATTTCCTCTACTCTCTCTGATAAAAGCTTAAACTTATGCAACATGCCATCCTAGAAATTTGTTATGTTTACCGTATGACAAACGAGTTATAATAAATATATCATCAAAGCGCGAATGACAAGCACTAATTAACATTTATGATAACAAGATCATGCTAAATAATTCGCTCTATTTTATTACAAATGTTAATTACAAATGTAATTTATAAAATTTTAATTATAATTGCATGTATAATTTATTATAAATATCCTCATTTAACTGTTACACTAAAATATGCGAAATCATATAAGTTTGTTACCTGATTATTCTTCATATTGGATATTCTACATGATTCATTCTCTAATGCACATGTCAGTGAACTAATCACGAACAGTTGAATAAAGTGATATTAATTCTCGTGATGATACATGATTTTATATTAACTTAACCAATTTGAGACTTGCATAAAATAATATTTAATAATTATGATAATATATTTGTATGTCGATAAAATTATATGATATATAAATAAATGATATAAAAATAATAAGTAAATGAACTAAGTACTTGTGTCCCCTAAAACACATATGGTTTTATAATTGACGAACCCCAGAAAAGTAAATATTGTTCATTTTCTCATTTATTTGAAATTACTGATCATTGAAATTTTATTAGATATTATATAAAAAAAACATGCAGTTTTATTCAATAAATAATCAACTATTAAATTGAAGAGTACCTAAGTAATGATCAAAATTAGTTCTGTAATGAAAAGCAAATTGAGAATACTACGTACTGATAGAATAAATACTGTATTACTCAATGCTTGACAGCTTGTTTAGCTTAAATATCTTTGTTTAAAAAAATTTAATCGTCAAAAAGAAAGATATAATAATCTGGAATAAACTTACTACGCAATATTATACAGCATAACAAAGTTCAAACGCAGAATAACTTGTCCAAAGTATAATAATAAATGCCACGCTAGACGATGCTATAAGTGAGATGCGTTATTTTTTTACATATTTATTAAAGCTGCTTCATCAGGACGTGCGCGTGCGCGTTTTTTAATTCTATATGTCCAAAGGTACGCGCATCAAAAAAGCGCGTTTTTCCCTCAAATTACGTTAGCTTGTAAAACATTCGCGTAGCTCACGGAATTGAAATTATAACGAGGAAGCGCGTGAATGGAAGTTGACGATGTCGATAACAATATGTCGGTGATTCGAGAAAGCATGTAAAAATCGATGATCATTGAACTAAGAATATTTAAATAACGTTTCATCTTTTATATAATGTACACGTACGTTTAGAACAATATTACTCACACTTAATAAATTTAAGATTGCATAAAATAATATTCAATAATTATTGTAATATAATTGTATGTCTATGAAAAATTATAATATAAATAAATAAAATAAATACTTATGCCTAAAAATACACATAAATTTTCGACAAATTATATACAATATCTATTAATGTAATTGTGTGTGTGTAATAACAAAAATAAATTATAATTCGCATAATAATGTATTTATAACGCAATTATAACGCATAACAATAACATAAATCAAAATGTTTAAGTTTGATTTTTACTAATAAAAAATATATTTAATATAATTAATATTAAATGTATATAATAATAATTATAAACTTTATATTTAATAAAAAATAATAAGTCTTTCTGTCTTTTAACCCAATGACCGCAGCTACAGGGAATTATACACTATAAAGATACAACGAGCTCGGCAAAGTACATTATAAAATATCCAAGTAAAACTTTGCCTTTGCACAAATCCAACGAGATGTAATTTTCTAATTTTCTGAACTTTTTGCCAGTAGTGTTAATATCATCATCATCGCACAAATCTTAAAAGCCATCATAGGAAACATAATATTAAATAAATAAATAAAAATTTTTAATTTTCTCAGTTTTCGTCAAAATACTTGCATAAAAATATTATTGTAACTTACATTCATATAGATTTATTGTACTTAAGTTTATAATTTTTTTAAAATTTTCCAACAAATTATATTGAAAAATCCATTTATATATGCATATTGCTTAATGTTTACTCAATATTGTGCAATCCTATTAGTTTTAATATTCAATTGTAACACTAGTTATAATTTATTTAGTTGTAAATTTAATTATAAAAATCTTTACTGCTTAATTAAAAGTTATAATTAAAAGATTTTTCCTCAACCTGATATTATTTTTTCATAATTAATTCTAAATAAATAAATAAATATAAAATAATTTTAATTCAATGCATTTTTAGTTGTATAATCTTATTCTTTTATTATAAAGAAAGAAAGAAGTAGTAAGCGGTTTTCTTCTCTTCACAAACATACGAAATTCTCAGCTCTCAGTTCTAAATTAATCACCACCGCAAAACCACTGTGGAAAATCTCCGCGCAAAAAGAAGAATCTAACTGAACAGGGAAAACGTATCGTGGTAAACGGAAGAGAGACTTCATGTCAGCATATTGGAAATTTGATGTCCTGCGGCCGATAAAAAGCGCAATAACGCCCTGCGATAGCACGCGCTTGTAAATTATGTTTTTCCACCGATGTAAATTCTCCGTCGTGCTATGAAGGAGTCCGAGATCACCACAATTTCGCGATTAAACTGTAACAAGCTTTTCCACACACCCATTGCTGATTGACTAGTTTATTATTCAGCATCATATAAATGAGCATAAGCTGTGAATAATAATTGCATTAAGATAAAGAAGATAAATTATTACTTTATATTTGACTACTGTTTACATAAATTATTATACAATAGCAAAACAGACAAATATATTTTAAGATTGCTATAGAAATAATTTAAAGATTAAAAATGTATGTATGTGTGTGTGTGTGTGTGTGTGTGTGTGTGAAATAATTTAATATCTACATTTAACGTAACCCCACTTCGCATAAGAATGCGATATAAGACAACTGAATTTTTTTTCCAGCATGTAATGGCGTCTTAGAGACGACGATAACTTTCAGTCTGTCGGGATATTTATATCACCGACGTAAAGTATTGTGGAATGGTGAGAAATGTCTCGTCCGGAATGTTGATATTGCGCAGGAAGCAGAAAGTACAACAATATCTTTCGATTCCGTTCCGTCGCGATAAATCGCGGTTTCCGCATGCTGTAAATTCTTGTCAATGAAAATCGAGCTTCGTTCGTTTTCAATTTCACGATCTTCGTGAAAAACTCGTCGACTTTAAGAACTGAGTTTAGAGATATGCGATAAAAAATATCCCTTACTCTCATATCTTTTTAGAAATATAAAAATATTTACGGATTAAACACATAATAAAAGAGTGAAGAATTTGGTAAGAAAAAAAATTAGAATATTTATCAGAGAAAAATCAAGATAAATTTTTCTAATTACTGGGTTTATTTTTATTTCCGCTTATCTCGCACGGATTTGCTTTATTCAGGACAGCGGCATGAATTTTAAATGCAGTTTAAAAGGAAGATTTTTCAACCCTCCGGCATTTCTCGACGCGAGCGTCTCGGCGGGTATCATTAAAATTAGCGCAGGATAACGAGAGTCTCGATCGGTGATCCCGTTGGGTTCTCGATTAGCGGACGAGCTCTCGAGAAGATTAAAGACGAAGCAGTTGAGGGTCGGGCGCAAGCGCGTACTTAATGAAACGTAATTTCGCGTCCATTACGGCGTAAAAACGGCGGAAAAACTGCACTCGCGTACATTTTAATATGGCGCGGACTCAAAGGGGACGAAATTTGCGCAAGTCCGTGCCGGCAATATGCGCTATGAAAAACGAACACAGATTCGCCCGACCTATTTAGAACTCTCTGCAATTTTTATTCCGCCGCAGAATGCGCGACTGTTGTGCCCGCAATGCTGTTCGATCGTTAACTCTTGCGGAAGAAAAAAGTATTTTCGCCTGTGTAACGCGCTCAACAGTTCCTTTTCAAGTAGTTTTCATAATTCCTTTTTTCTTATTAAAATATTATAGAAATGCATGCGTATATATTTGGTAAGTTTTCTGACTTTATTTTACTAAAAATCAATTTTCCAAAATATCACGCGCATTCATATAATAATACATTCCTTTTATTTCTTTGCTTGAGCACTGATTCTGTAATAAAAGTAATTAAACAATATTTATGATACTTAGATCATTGTTAATGACTAAATGTGGTAAAAATTATTCCTTTTAAAGTTAATCGGAAAAACCTCTAATAAGTGATTAACCAATAAAATAATTTATCAAAAAATGTGTATGTGTATTGTACTTTCCATAAAATCCGCATTTAAAAAGAACATCTCTTTTTATTATTCCTAAACTAATGAGCCGAGGTATATTTAAATTTACCTCGTATAAAATTTAAACCATTTTTATTTACGTTTCACCAAATTCCAAAGAGTCGAATTCAGTATTAATTACGAGCGAAGAAACGCGTAAAAGGAATCAGTCACGATTCAAACGTCAGGAATAACTGTCGTCGCGTTGATTTATACAAAATCGACAGGGTTTGTCCGATCCCCAGCACCAGCAAATGTACGTCCACATTTTCCCGGATACTTTCGTCTCGGTAATTACACGAGAGAACAGAGAGTCGCTTCTCCATGTGTTTCCTCGCGCGTTTGATGCAAAAAATGCGTACACACTCGGACAACCTTTCCAACGTGTATGTTTTCGAGTGGACTCGACCTCGCATGGAAGAGGAGAAAAAAAAGAAAAAAATAAAAGGGGAAAAAAACACTATCCATCTCACCGACCGCCATGAATCCGTAAGATCGCTCGCTATATCGGCCATACATGGTGGAAAAAAGAGGAAAAGGAAGCTCGACGGAAGAGGATGATTCTCCACACGTTGCTCGTACGCCTTCGATCGGAAAAGGAAGAGGGTTGCACGGTGTGTGCGAACGCGTATACGGGGTGCACTGATGTTAACACACCGGTCCGATCTACGCGCGATTAATCATGATCATGACTACCATATTTATCCTAGCATGGATAATTGGTACTATTACTTAGCTTACGGAAATATATTTTTATCTTAATTTTCCATGAGAAAAGCTATATTTGGAGAGATATCTTTTTTTTTTTTTTTTTAAATTACGGCATTCTATTTAATAAAAATTAAATTAATGATAGAAATTATTTCATATATACATATACAACATTTTTCCAAATTGCAACATTGATTGCTATAAACCGTGCGCGCGCGTAATTGCGATAAAACAAAATAAATATTTCGCAAAATAAATATTTCATCTCTTACGTTATTCATTTTTTCAAATGTAAATAGAATGATTTAAAATAAAAAAAAATTAAAACATTGTAAAAGAAAACAAAATAAATTTGTTTCATTAATAAACTTCTTAGATTAAGATTTTCTTTAAAATTAGTGATCAAATAAAATGTTCAAATCTACCTCTCATGCGAAGAAATCACAGAGATATTTGAATTTACTTTCCATAAATTAGTAGCAAATCGTTCAAATTTGCATTCCAGATTAGGGTCGTTCAAAGTATCCCATTTGCTTCCTATTTTCCACGGAAATCTAACGCCCGTAAATTTACTTTCAACACTCCGCGGTAATAGCGAGTACTCAAATTTACTCTCCGCAAGTTGCACCAAAGATTCCACGCAATTTACTTACGTTCCACAAACCGAAATAGCTCAGAATGTATGTATTCACTCTACGAGAATTATGCAAGTCCAAAGCATTGGGATTTACCGGATCTGCGGATCACAAATTCAAAGCATTCAGATTTCCGTTATTTTGGAGACACCCAGTGCACGCACGCGCGCACAGGATTCTACAGAATCCTCGGGAGAAGGTCGACTGAGAGTCGGAGATGAACCCAAATCTAGAGGAAAATTTTATCGTATATTCAGGGCGCGCGTGTTCCGACTCACAAATACACGGTCTGTTAGAACGAAAAAGATGGAAAAGGGAAAGGAAACGCGCGCGCTCGGTTACACTCTTACAAGATGGAAGGGATAGGCGCCCGGAAGGGACGACCAAAATCGTAGAATTTTATTGCCGGCTTAAACGGTTTGCAGTCGAACACATGCACGGCTGGTCGCAAAATTGCGCAGCCATTTTGCAGCCATAATTTTTGTCACCGGCTGTATATCATAATAATATATTTAAAATAACAAAGCACGATATATTTTCTGACATCTCTTAAAACTAAAATTTTCGTTGTCCGCACTTTAGTTGTATTTCAATTTGAATTTTTTAAGCTGTTCGTTTTTCTGATGTATGCTGGCTGCAGTTTTTCTTTAAAAAATTTATATTTTTAAAAATATAATAAAATTATATTTTGTAAAATTTTATGTACACGTAACAATATCTTTATATAGTATAAAGTAATTTTTCCAAGTATGAGCACAACAAACAGCACCAACACACACTTATTGAAAATTCTCAAATCTTCCTTTATATTTATCTAAATAATAAAAAGGAGAAAATAGTATAGTTTATGTTTCAAAATACTTCTAAAATTTAGAAATAATTTTAACATGTAAAAAATAATAATAATTATATATATTTTTTGAAGAAATCTTTCAAATACTTTTATATTTAATAATATAAAAAATGGAAAATAGATTGGATCAGAAAGTATTGCGCGTTCTGTATATATCTTTTTCTCATGAAATCAAGGAATACCGATTGCTTAAAGTGTCACAAGAGGAAGTAAAACGGTTTTTATCGCGCTGAAAATCACAATAAAGCGGATCTGCCAATTAACTTTTTCCTCGTCGCGGATAAATGCGTCTTTTTTAATTTCCTTTAACGCATCGTAAGGTGTGGACACGATGCGACATCGAGGAGTAATTACGCGGGGGAAGGCGAGCGGAGGTGAAACGGGAAACGTTTATGAAAAGCTCCACGTCGCCAAACGACAATAATAAAACGGGAAAAAGTGGATAATAATTCTAAGAGCGACAGAAGGATCTGCGAGCTCTGGCGCCTCTCCAGAACAACCGCGAGCTCGGCGGCCATTACGGACTCAAAAAAAGAGAATAAAGAAGTAGAAGTAGAAGAGAGAGGACTATTGCGGCCTGAGACAATTCCGGCAAATTCCTGTATCGCGGAATTTCGCGCCGAACATGCAAATTCGCTTGAATGAGAAACGTGGAAAAATGCACTGCGAACAATGTGCAACTTTTCCCATTTTGTGTCGCTATTTCGCGTTCTTGTGCTTTCTCTTTACTGTTGCATGTCAAATCGGCGACACATTCGTGATTCAATCCCTCGTGGCAAAAAACGACCCGCGACAAATGAGCTCTACTTGCTATATTTTCTCATTTGCATCGTTGGATTTATGCGGCTTGAGAAGAGAAAAGTTTGTCATCCGCCGCATTTCTTGTACCGCTGTAACTCAAGCCAAGCTGTTCGAAAAAATTAGAAAGCAACAAAACAGCTTGTAAAGATGTAATAAATTAATACATGTTTATCTTAATAATGCACGCGTTTACAATATATTTTATTAAAGATTACAAAAATTAAGAAAAATATTTTTGAAAATAAAAAATTATACGATAGATTTATGAAAATTATGATTTATATTTTTAAAGATTAATTACTTTAATCTAATTTAATCTGTGAAGATATAATAAATTAATATATATTTATTTTACAATAATCTATGCCTATGCATTCACATTAAGGTTTTATTAAAGATGAAAAAAATATTTTGGAAAATATAAAATACGACATATGAAAATTAGAAACTATTTTTTTTAAATTACTTCATTTAACTGGTACTTAATTCACGTTAACCTTGATATGTCTGCGATAAATGAAACATATACCCGTGATTCAATCTTAACGTCTAAGAGTTTATGGGATAAATTTAAAATCGCAGACTTTTATTCACATTCATCAAGCTACTAAATATTATACTCATATATTTATCACAGCAAAATGATGAAAGAAAACATAGATTGATTAATTATATTTCGAGATTTATTATTCCTGAAGCTCATAACTCTCTCTCTCTCTCTCTCTCTCTCTCTCTCTCTCTCTCTCTCTCTCTCTCTCTCTCTCTCTCTCTCTGTAATCTTATTAGATATATTTTATTTCATTTGAAAGGATAAATGAAATGTAAGCAATTAAAAAAGTAGTAACTTAAAATAAAACATAAAAGTTACATTACATCGATACATGTATGTGTGTACATGCATACATACAGAATTTGTATTGCGTTAAATTCAGGTAATCAAGGGTCGCGTTAATGCAACTGATTGCGTCGGAAAATTTGCGTTCTGCAAAGCCTTTCGCCAGCGATTGCAAAAATGTACGAGTGCAACGAACTGATAAATTCGCTCGACTGCACAAAATCAAAGCATCTTAAATATGATGGCTGTAGGAATCGAAAAGGCCATTGACGTTGCATTTGACATCGAGATACAATGTCTATTGACATTAGTACGTGTCTATTGACATTGGTACATGGTTGACATTTCTCTTCTCAAATGCGTACAATATATATGTATGATGCATCTACTGTGAATAGAATATTGTATCAACCCATTAACTGCCGTTTCCAATTGAAAGCCGTATTGGCAATTACAAAAATAATATACTTGCTACATATATCCGTATATATGCTGCGTAATGAAATTGCTTTATTTTTCAGTAAAATTAAATTTAACGATTATCAGATTACGTAAATAAACATATGTAATAAAAAAAAATCTGATTTCAATATCAGAGAGAAACAAATTGCGCTACAATTTATATTATTCAATTCTCTTTCCGTAATCAATATATCTCTAATAATATATAAAAATATCTCTATTTATTTTTTAGCCGTGTAAAAGTCACGTCTTATTATAATCTTGGTATTTCTATTCGAAAGAAGGCGTCCTTGGACATCCTGTATACTAAACCGCCGACGTACATCTTGAGATAATAGATCCGCAATCGATCGATCAGCAGCAGACTGAAACGAGCAATTCTACCCCTCGGTATAATGCATCAATCGCGCCCTCGTTACTGACAGCTTCATCCACCCCATACCTTTAAGATTCTTCCGAGGATGGACATCCTCCCTCTCTCCTCATCCGCTTTTCACTCTTTATGGACAACGTTTCGTTCCTTGTCAACGAAGGATTTGCTAGTGACTGAGGAGAATAAGAAGAAGGAAGCCGAGGGGGGTTGAAAAGCGAGCCATCTCGAAGATCACGAATGTTGGCGAGGCGCCACTCTCTGGATACCGGATACAGAGAAAGATTGATTAGAAGGGGGTTACTTTCGCGCTTGTCTTACTCGCAACGATCGACGTTTCGCTTAAGCGTCTCAGCGGAAAAAAGGGAGTAATCTACCATCCCGTCACCTCCCGTTACCTGTGGTATTACACGATCGAGAAGTTATCCAAGTTTCTCAAAAAAATTTTCCAAAATCTTAGATATAAATATTGGACAGATCTGTTTCTTAAATATTACAGATAGACCGAATAATATTTTATAACGCAAATATAATGTAGAAAAAATTTAATACGCGAATAAGTGACACATTAGAATTCTTATCAATTTTCAGTTATATTAATAAGAATTATTGTAATGTCACACTTTTTATCTTTTTTCTATTTTTTCATCGATAATAAATTTTTTGATGGAACCATTATTTATTGTTATTAAGTAATAAATTAACTGCCTTAGCCCAAAATAAATTCTTTCTAATTCTTGTATTTAAATCTTCGTTTATTCGAGATAGTTGGCGATTTCCTGAAGTTACACACGGATTCGCTCTGGAATTTTGTTACGTTGAGATACGTTTGTATATATTTCGTGCAGTTTGCTGTATAAACAGAACAGTGATACGGAGTTATAGTTTAGGGATACTCAACGGGTGCAGTGAGTCTGATGGGTACTGATTTCATGATGAGTTTTGTGCAGTGAGATATGTCAACACAGCAGGAAGTGTTTGTGAGCAGTTTGTGTTAATTCGGGGAGACTTGTATTTGATAACATGCTATTTTAATGATTAGATTATGTATACGTGTATATTAATTTAGGATAAATTATTTCGGTAATTTGAACATTAAGCGCATTTTACAGATAATAAAATAATATAAGATATATATAACACGGAAAACAATTTCTTATAATGTATCATTCGCGTATTAATTTTTTTCTATTGTTCTTCTCGCAGCTAAATTATATATTTAGTATTTTACAGAAGTAAATTAGTCACGTATTTCAGAAAATGTTAGAAGAAAAAAATGATTAAAAGCACTTTTAAAAATAGATCAGATCGAATAACCAGATTAAATAACATTTTTAAAAAATTAAAACACTTTCTTCTGTAAGATCTTTTTCTATCAAATAGAAATAGATTATACAAGCTAGATACTTTATATAACACAATTAATATATTATAAAAAATATCTTTCTAACATTGTTTTCACTTATCAATAATCATTCATTATATTTTGTTGTTAATAAATATATTAATCCTATAAAATTCACGCGTAATACAAAGCATTAGACGATAGATTTAATAGATACATTTTTCTTCATTTTGAATTAAAGAAAAAAAACTTAAAAAATTTGATATTCATGTTTTTAATGAGTGCTGTATAATATTATCGTTATACTTTGTCTCAATTGTTGTTAAACAAACAGAAACAACTTGAAATTACCACGTCCAAGAATGAAGCGTGTGACATCATTATCTACAGCCCCTATCATCCCTGGCCCTTTATCCCTTTATCCACCGCAGCTTTCTTAACAGCAAAAACGCCGGAGGGAGTAAGGGGGTATCGCTTATCCACGAAGTGATACGGCACTGTCAGTCCCAGAAGATACCGAGAGAATGTCTGTGAGCAGAAGGAGAAGGATCAGAGCTCGAGGGGAGGACTTACGGCAAACTTGTCGAAGTGGAAGTAGCAAAGGACGTATTATCCGAACGGATCGAATTGTCCTGCTCGTCATTCAAATTCGTTTAAGCCGAGCTCCTCGACGACCTTGGATATCTACGCCAGTAAGAAGGAAAGCGTTATCTTTCTCCGTGAGATTTTTCCCCTCTCCCCATCTTCTTGATCGATCCTTCTCTTGGCCCTTCGAGAACACTCTCGACCCTTCGAGAAGAAAGTCAACCAGCAAAAAGCACGAATTGAACCTCCCGACGGAAGTTCCGCTCGTTGCCACGAAATGACACGTTCTGTTTTCCCTGATGCGGAAATCGGTTTAGAAATTGCTGCCGATAAAGCGATTTTCAGAAATCTCTTTTTAGTTCGCTTACAGATAATTTCTTAAACTCAAATTTTTTACGTGTTCTTTTTCGATATTATAAAAATTGATCTGTATGTTTGTTATCTATATTTATCTGTTATCTATATTTATTTCGCTGTTTCCTTCAATTAAAGAAATTTCAAATAGTAAAAGAGTGCATAAAATATTAAAACATTAATTTACATAAGATAATTTTTCCACTGATTATATGATAAAAAATTTATAGATTGTAAAATTTCGAAGAATTGTAAAAACAAAAAATATAAAAAGTATGTAAAAGTAATGCTTCTGAAATTAAAGGCCTTCAGTTTAAATTTATATCATAAATGTGTCTCTGAGCGACGGTATATCACTGTCGGTCATGACCATAGCTGCGTTTTCTAAGAGCATCTACAGGAAAGTGCACTAAATCACTCGAATTAATGAACGATGTCAGTCGTTCCTTCGTGCTTCCTCTGGCGAGCACGCGGAAAATACAGCAAGATCCTCTGAAAGATTTTCATTAAGAGTCGAGAGTGGAAAAAGCAAGCGAGGGCATCGACCCAATTATGCGTTGATAAAAACTCAAAATATTATCAATGTCCATTCAAATACACGTATCAATATTAGAGCCTCTCGAATGTCGAGAGATGATCATTTTGCTCGTTAATTTTTCTTCCCAGAACGATCTCAAACAAATTCCCGACAAAATGAGACTTCCACGACATCAAATTTCATATAAAGTATGTAATATTGCAATCAATCTTTTAAGCGATCAAGTTAGAGGAATATTAAAAAAATATCGAATGCACAAACTTTATTTATCAGATTCGAGATATACTAGTAAAATGTTATTTTGTTTGCTTTCGATAAAATCAAACTCACTCGCCTCGAGAATGAATCTCTTGTATAATTCAACTATTAATTTCGACCGATGCGTGTCATTTGCCTGCCGGGTTAAATCTCTTGTATAACTCAATAATTAATTTTCATCGATGTGTGTCCAATCAATACTGGTAGTATGATGTTTTTATTCATTCATAGATAAATTATCCACTAAATATTTTGATGTAACTACTCGATGTACCTACTGTTGAATATCAAAGATCATTTGTTTATCTTATTTTCCATCTAATAGAAGAATTCAAATATATACTCTTTTTCTTTCTCTCTCTATAATAATGCTAAAGTTAAATTTATATTAGCTATAATTCTTACTGTTTTTTTTGTATTTCAAAAATTAATATTTAAATATAAGGTTAATTAAAATTTAATTAAAATTTAACATAATCGTATAATCAAAATTCACTTTCTTTAAACTTTTATTATATAAATGTATTAACAATACAAAACCAATAACAATTTTTATTTCTTTATGTCTATATATTTTTTTTATTTTTTCCATTATAATATTATCAAATAGAAACATTTAACTTAAATTCATAAATAATTCTATAATATAATTCTTATGTTTTATATTAAACAATTAAAATCTTTACAATTTAAGTAACTCCTTTTTTAATAAAAAAAATAGAAAAAAGACAAATATTTTTATATATTGTAATATATTATTATATCTCCGCAAAGTACATATATCAAAGACGGATATGTTTCAAATAAAATAGGGAAATACTTGAAAACCAATAATCCCGTTCTGAGAGCGTCACACGATTCCGTGACGGAAAATGTTTATTGCGTTCGCGTACGAATATCTTCGACGAAAAACCGTGTCTTACGCGTCGCAAAGTTTTCGAGAGATATGGCGAACGGAGTTCGCGCGACACTGGGAATTTGCCGAGCAAATGTGTTCCGCCCGGCTGATTGATTTTACTTCTCGAATTGCATCGCAACTCGGCTGGATTCGATTCGACCTCGACCGAGTTATATGCTCATGTAAAAGAAAACGATAAAAAAAGTGTCGCGATAGAAGATCGCGATACCGGATATATTAAAAAAAAGAATTCAACGTTTATAAGCACGCAATATTCGTTGAAAGATAGAATAAAGAAGCAACATGTCAAGCTACAAGTAAATTTCTTCATAAGTAAGACTATTTTATGCGTAGATACGCATGACTTACTCTTGCAAGTTAGTTACATCAGTAAAATACTGAAAAATTGTAGCTTATATTGATCTTATCAAAATCATCTTTTTTATAATTTTAAATGTATAAAAAGAAACTTATTTTTAATTAATTTTACTTAAATAAAAATCTAAAAGTATTTAATATTTATTTGTAAATATTTAATTATATGCTTCTTCGTCTAGATAAATATTTGCTAATTATTAAGAAAACAGAATGTCATGAGTCTTAATATAATCTGCCACGATTTTATTCGCAGATAACATCATTGAGAAATGATAACATTTAGATCGAAACATAAACATGTAATTTGTCTGTCAAGAACTAGATTCAAATATATTTGTTGACTAAGCCCTTTCCACTTCTTTGAAGCTTCTTTGAGCCATCTGCTTAAATTTTCGAGCCCTCTTTTTTATCGTCCCGTATACTCTCACAAAAGATAGAAATGAGACGGAAGGACGCCTGCAGCTGCACTACAGAAGTACGAAAAGGAGAACGTTCGATTGCTCGAACACGTCTCGCCCTTTGATACTTCCTGAGAACGCTTCCATACGCTTCGCCGATTCTCTCGGTCTCCCTTGTAACGCGAAAGGCTTCTGACTAAACGTTGAGAATGACGAAAACGTCGCTGATCAAATAACATATCTCATGCACACGTAATACGTATATGTAATACGATAATATACATATATGTGTAATTTTTATCATTCCTCAAAACATCTGCACGATAGAACAGATTAAAATTATTTTATGCATTTAAAAAAAATTTGAATAAAAATAGAAACTACATTTTATAATATGCAGTTAAAAAATATTAAATAATAACAATATAACAAAAAAAAAGGTAACAATATAATAAAAAAAGATAAAAGTTATGTAATCTATTTTTATAATACGTATCCTTAACTGTATAAAAATTTACATATAAATGTATGATAATATATAAATGTATGATAATATATAAAATTATATATAATATGATAAATAGATTTACAATAGCAAATGCTTTTTTGTGTTCCTCACTTTAATAAAATAGTTTATTTTGGAAACGTTGATTTTTTATGCGTTGATTTTTTATTAAAAGATTAGAGCTAGAAAATATGATAAAAGCTCTACATGTATATATTTAATTTATAACTTTATCATACGTAAACTTTTAATCGCATAATTTATTTATATAACTCCTTTAATCTCATAATTTTAGTTTTGAAATATCGATTATGATTTAATAATTTCATTAAATATTTTTTCTAAAAATAAATTATTTATTCTAAACTTATATTACAAGAACTTATCACAAATATGAAAGAATCCAAATTAATTTAATTTATATGTTAAGAATGCGCACTATATCCACAATTTCCATTACAGCTAATTCATCAAAGACATTAATTGTCTCTACATTATTATAATATTTAACGAAAAATATAATATAATCATATGTTGAAACATTTGTTTAAACTTGCCATTATCGTTCATCTCAGAACACTTAGTAGAACTTAGCTAACTTCAATACCGGAGATATCAATCTTCTCTGTGCACGAATATTTCTCAGAAGAAGTGAGCTTCATGGGAAGAAAGATTCCAAACTATGTGTGGCGCCTTATCGATTTTTCATTACTAGTTTATCTTGTGCTTTATCGAGTGAAAACTTCGTTAGAGCGAGAGTTAGCACGGGCAGGCATACCTTTGACTTTTAACGAAATTGCAACAACGAACCAATTATTACGACGACGCGATTAAATTTCTTAATAATAATAATTGCACTCAAAAGAGAAAGAGGGAAAGAGAGTTAGAGAATTATGCGCAAATACTTCGAGCGCGTCAGATTAAATCATATTTTGCTTGGAAATTAGAAATAAAAAATTGCAATTGCAAGAAAAGCGAGCGATCTGAAGCTTGCTCTTAATTACTTTATTAACTTTTTTTTTATGTTTTTATATGTTTGAAAACACAAATTGCTTTTACATTTGAGACAATTTTATTTCCTATGTATATTTGTCGTATAATATATTTTTTCTTTTATATATTTATTACGTAATACGTACTTCAGAGTAGGTTTTCAATATTGCATTAGTAAATATAGGTATCTCCTATCGCCTCTTGCTATAATCATATCATCGGTATAACCAAATTCTCCTCCGATGATGAAAATTAACACTACGCACGATCATCATTATGGTGGAATATTCAACACGAGTATCTCTGTATATCAGAAATATCGTATTTCACGTATTGATACGTAGAAAATAAACCTGCCATTTTGAATGTTATTCTGAATTTGTTTCGAATGTGTTAATATTTCGATTTATTTCTTTTATCACACGTGTCACGCTTTCACAGAATTCGCGATTCGACAGAATTGTTATTCTATATAACGAAAGAAGATTTTTTGTCTGCCTTGTGTATAAGAAAATACAAATATTACAAATGATCAGAACCAAAGTATAAATTTACAAATGCTAGAAATTGTGCTAGAGAAATAGTTTTAAAACATTTTTTATAAAATAAATATTAAATTAATAAAAATTTTCTTTCTTTATTCTTTATCGCGTATAAAATTATAAAATATTCAAAACATATCAAATAATTATATATATATATATTGTTATATGAGAGATTATTAAATATTATTTAAAGCTGAATATTTTGTTATAAATAAAATATTTCAAAAATATTGTAGTATACAATTGTATGATGTATTTTCTATATATAAATTTAACAAAGAGCGCAATTTGTAAATTGCTTGGCTCTGAAAAATTGGCTAACACGGCGACGTTAATATTGCTAAAAATACCTGATAATGAAAATCTCTCTGACAAAATACAGTGCCAAAAATACGGTGTTTCCGGCAAGAGGTTGCACTCGATCTAGCAATAATTTGCCATCGATTTTGAGATAAACATTGCGTGACGGCAATGGAACGCAGATACCTGACCTACATTCGAATACAATTGGATATGTGTACACAAGTAGAACGCATACATATACTCGCCTCAGTATAATTATCGACGCTTATCGTTCTGCCGCACTCGAGATTCTCGAATTTAGCTTGCAAAATTAATTGCAAAAATTGATCTTTCTTCTACAGTGGCGGTTAACGTTACTTGTAATTAATCCAATAATATACGTACGTGCACTCGCCCATTGCATTTTTATATGGTTGCACGATGAATAGCCAAAAACAGTATAAAGCCAGTCAAACTTACCTGAAATAATAAATATGGAATATTAGTTACCAACAAGTATCGAATTATACTCTATTTATTATAACATAGATAATTTTAAAATAAATAATATTCATGAAATTTAATTATTATTCTTGTAAAAAAATAATAAGAGAAATATGATCATCGATATGCATTTGCGATAAATATTTTGTTATTTATTACTAATTAATGAATAACAAAATATTGCAAAACCTCATTATAAATTTCTCTTATGCCAGAACGTCATGATTTTAATATTTTTATAAAATATTTTTAAAATTGTATGTCTCTATAATATGTAGTTTTAATTCAAAATAGCTACATAGAATTGTATAAAAGAGACTATTTCTTTTATTATACAGAATTTGTTCAATTAAATGTCAAATAAATGTAAAATATAAATAATAATAATAATAATATGTACTATACATGTTTACTTTTTCTTTACTTTAAAATCTTTTCATCACGAACATATATTTTAATTTTTTCTCCTCTTTTATCTAGATATGTAATGTAAAATATTATCAAAGTATATGATAAATGATAGCTGTCCATTAAATATGCATCGTAACAAATATGAGCAAACAGCTCAAAAACTAAAAAAAAAAAACGGTCAGCTTGACACACCCTATATATTTTTTTCAGACACGCTAGAAACGCGTTATACATATAAGTCCGGAGGTGTGTATTCGCACAACCTTGCCGTGAGATAAAAGCGTCATAAACGCGTGAGTTCGATCGCGCGACCGCTGATACTAAATGCGCGCCGTGCATGAATCGACGCGGGCATCGCACGTATGCAAATTATCACGTATCGCCATTAGATTACTTAAGCGCAATTAGTGTCGCATGGAGCGCGTGCATAGTATCCTAATTGCTACGATCGCCAAGCCACTTTCAATGCCCGAACGCTCGGGAAAGATCCTCGTACACAGTTTTCGATAAGCTGTTGTTTAACGAGGGATTTCGCCAACAATATTTCAACCATCCGATACGAGCAAATCCGATGTCGTTTAACATCTTGTAAAAAAAAAAAAAAAAAAAAAAAAACAGAAAATAGATATCTTGTATCGATTTAATAACTCCTTTCTTCTGCTCATAATCCAGAAAGATATTGTTTCGTGTGTTTCGCTCCAGAGATATTGATTTATATATTAAGTAAAATATATGTCATGTTATAACATATATATCTTGTACACGCGAAAAATGGTACAAACATATTCAAAAGAAAAGAAAAGCAATATACATAACTTCACAGTTCGATGCAGTTGAAAAAGTAAGGAAAAACATTTCTTTACTGCATAATTATTTATAATTATTAAAATGGACTTTTCTTTTGATAACCTATAGCTTTTGTTGTCACATAACACGTGTAACTTTATTGATTTATTTGCCATTATTTCCTTTCGCTATGCTTACATTGCTATAGACACATTGCAAAGTTATTAGATAAATTGCGACTAAAATAAAAATAATTCAGGTTATTACTTAATAAAGATTATTGAATGGCAACATATATAATAATTTTATGAAAATATTTTCTCACAGTACATTAATTCAATAATAAAATTTATATTCTATCCTTTCGCGATTCTCGTTCTTTTATTTTCCTCCCATGTTTAATGCAATCCTTGACAATCGACCGATTCGTCCTACATCGTCGTCATCTGAAGGCCGAGTAAATTCATTCCTCTCGTCGGAAAAATGTCGGAAAGTTTAAGGGAGGCTAAAGATGCAAAGCGAAGCTGACATGAAAAGAGCCGCGAATATCGGTGTTGATCGTTCGCTTCGAAGCGGCCGAAGCGTTGGATGGAGGGCGTGAGAAATTTCAGTTTTATAGTGGCCTGAAAAATCGTCGTCCGTATTCCGCTGGCATGAAAAATCACCCAAAAAGCCCGGAAGATCCTCTTTCGATCGACAGCCATCACTAGCATGTCAAAGCTTTCCTCTCTCCCTCCCTCTCTCACTCTCTAGTTAAATAATCGAAATTAAAGGATTCCACTCTTACATAAAAAATTTCGTAAATTTATTTAAAAATTTTAAAACATTTAAATTGATATTAGAACTATACTCTCTCTGTTACAGATTATGTTACGCAAAGTACAATCTGCTCAATCTTTGTTTGTATATAATCGAAAGTATGTAAAATATAATAATAAAACTGTACACACAATCGTTTGTAGTGTTGAATACTATTATTATGTTTTTATTATTATAGAATTACAAAAAGATGAATATTTTTTGAAATCTAAAACAATTTATTGAACTAAAATTTTTCAATTATTTTAGCTTATATCAATTTTAAATATTTCTTATTTTTAATTACATAAATTACACAAATTAATATAATCTATTTTGTGTGTGGAATGCAAATGTTTCTCGAGTTTAATTAAATCGAATTTTCAAGTCTTATATCTAATCACAATTCATGTTTCAAATAAACAACGAAAAGCCATTCGAGCGTATGTACATATTAGGAAGAGAAAAAAATTAATTAACAAATTACTTTTTATTTTATTTTATTTATTATTTTTTACTTTACTTATTTATTATTTTACTTTAGAAGTATAAGCCCTTTTCATCCTTCTTTACTCCTTTTACAAACCAAATATTTCGGCTATTCGTTCCATCCCGATCGATGGATCAGTAAACTTTTGAATAATTATAATATAATAATATGAAAGATGATATATCGGCAATCTGATTATATATAAACCGGATCAGGCAGCCAGAAAATTGAAATTGGCTCTACCAACGTTACGGAGATCAACTTTTACTCCCTTCCTAATAATTCGCCTGGTTACCTTCAAAATTTTCGTTGAGCGGCAAGAGAAAATCTGGAAAACTTGCAAGAGCTTATATTATTACAATAATTAAAGAGGATTATATCAACACATAGGGTGGCAAAGAGGTTATATTCCTTTATCGTATATATTGCATAATAAAATTTATGTGCGCTTAGTAATAATTGTTGAATTTAAATGTATTTATCTAAATATTATTTAAACATGCTTTATAGAATTGTAAAGTCTGTGAACAGAGTTGCGAAGTAACTCTATTATAAAAATTTTAAATGTTTAATTTTATAATATATATGTTTTATCGTTTACATTTATTTTTAGTATCTTAAATTTTTTTAAACAGTAACGAAGACAAAGTCGTAAACAAACTCAGCAGCCTCTGAAAAATTTACATCATTTTTTCGGAAAATTTTCGATCCTCTCTTCCGCCGATGGCATCTCGACACTGACGATTTATGGCATCGCGGATGCCGCGAAAGTTTGTGCATAAATTTCATGCCGATTCGAAGCGCCGGCACGTTTCCCTCTTTTTGAGTTCCAAGCTTTCCGTGACCCGTCATAATTATAAGGGATGACTAATGTTATTTCTCGTCAATCGATCGTTTCTTTAAAAACACCTTTGATTTTCGTGATATGTTACCCTCTTAAGATTGTAGCAAAATATTTCTATCATTTATACATTTTATTGAATTTTTACCATGTATATTATATATAATTTTTAATGCAGCGATTGATTTTGATACTCTAAATTTTAAAATATATAACTTAGTTTGTGTAAAAAAATTTGCTATTGTAAGTATTTTTAGTTGCGATATGCAAAATATTTAGATAAAAAAATCCTCGCAGAAATATAAATAATTTTTCCGATGCATCCGATTTATTTATTATATAAATAATGCTTAAAATATGGATAAATATACATATAATAAATGCGGTAGGCAACTATTAATATTCATTTTGTTGACATTTAACATCTATCATATAAATGTGGATATAGTTACAATATATGCTTTATTTTTATTTATAAGAATAAATAATATTTTGTGTAATAATACACCTTCGTGTGCAACTTAACGGCAAAGTAATCAGCAATGAGATAACGAGAAAAATAATGCGCATGCAACGTCGAAGTTTTTTACTTTCCTTGTATTACACCCGCGAGATTATAGAAAGCAACACGAAAATAATGTCGATATTAGATATCAGTCAATTTTTAAAAACGAAAATAATTTTTGAACAATGCGTTTTTCAATGCCAATGCAGATTTGTATGGGGATTTTTTTATAGTGAAAACTTGGCATCGACAACGAGAGAGGAGGAAGAGGAGGACAAATTCTGTCGGATCGCATTATTTTCGACGCTATCGTCGCACTCTTTGGGGTCGGCGACATTGACGGATCATCAGCGACGTCGATAATGAAATAAAAGTGGCGAAAAAAATGGAATCCCGCAGGAAATTGATGCATCGAGTCGAGTGGTCCATCGAGTCGCGAGACTTTAGCATCACTTCGTCATCAAAAAGGTGTAATTCCGAGCAAAATGCGCTTCCGGGCAGCAACGAGAAAAGCTTTCACTTGTTGCGAAATCAATTTCTCTCCCGAGATGCCTGTCATCATCGTTTTATCGCATCTTGACGCATTTTATCGCGAAATTAAACGCAGTGAACAACGGCAGTTTGATAATTTTATTTACAATATCGGAATTCCGTGTATTTTTTTTCTCATCCAAAAAATAGTTGTACAAATAAAAATAAAAATTTCACGATCTTAAAAATACCAATAGACGAACGAAATGTATATAATTCAGTCTTAATAATTCCACGAAGATTCCATGTAATTAAAGTTACTTAGTTAGAAATTGCTGAACCCATCAGATTTAAATTATTTATATCTGATTTAAATTAATTATTGAGATTTCTCTCTCTCTCTCTCTCTCTCTCTCTCTCTTTCTTTCTCTCTCTCTCTCTCTCTCTCTCTCTCTCTCTCTCTCTCTCTCTCTCTCTCTCTGTTATTAACGAAAGAGTAATCAAAATTGATTAATCAGAATTTATTCATACACGAATTTGCGGATATGTTAAGAGAATGTGCAATATATTGCATATGCAATATATTATTTATATATCAAACGATGAAACATTTCCGTTCATATACGGATATCTCGGTCCTTATTCATCCAATTGATTTGCCTAATTGAATGATCTTTCAACAATCGACAGTTAAATACGGGTTTCGGACATGTATAAACATGGCAGTCGTATTTATTTGCGAGATGCAAGCCATTATATTACAACAGCAATCTACTATATCTGATAAAAATAGTTTAAAAATGAAAAGCTTGTATGCTTTAAAATCATATTAAAACAACGTTGTGTGATTTATATAAAAATGATAAAAACGTATTATATTCTGTCTATATTTTTAATTCTTTGAAAATGTTTCTTCAAAATTATTCGTAATAGATTTTTGTTTAGGCAATTATACATATATAATATATAACTTAAAAATATAAATTTTATATATGTATACATGTATGTATGTATATATATGTATACTTGTGTGTATGTGACAAAAATTATAAGAAAAATGTTTTTGACAAAAATTTGATTTTAGAAATACAAGAAAAAGTGCATAAATAAAAAATAAATATAATAACAATAAAGATTTATACATGTGACACTAATAGTAGAAATAAACTGACATCGTAATAATAAAATCTCGAGTTATATATATATATATATATATATATATATATATATATATATAATATATACATATGTTAAATATTAATTTTCGTTATTTGCCTTTCATGAATAAAAATTGAAAACATCCGAATTTTACAGTCCGGAACTTTCCACATCGTTGACGTCAATCAAATAAACAAGTCGTTTACAAAATGTATTACCTAGCATTAATGCAAACTCAGTCTCTTCCTTCTCGCACAATCGAATTGCATTGAAATGTAAAGTGTATCTGGACTTTATAAGATGTAGATTCTACTCTTAAGGTTTTCTGCGACGAAGCTTTCCACTCCGTTAAGAACAATAAAAATGAGCGCAAACAGAAGGAAAACGAAGAAGAAAATGTAAAATATAAATCGTTGTCGAAAGCGAATGAGTTATAAATAATTCATTAATGTTCAATGTTATATAAATAATTTCTTTTAGATTTAATTATAGTATCATCGACCTTACTTTCATAATTAATATACTGTGTTTCAGCTCTACTGAAATAAAAAATTATAGGAAAATTATAATAAATGTTATAGAGTTTGCGTAAAATAAAAATCAATATGACAGTAATAATCATATATGTATATAATAAGTATGATATAGTAGTAATCAAACATCTCTCTCAGTGCGTATTATTTAAAAGATAATTAAACTCGGACAATGTTTTGTTGCGCTTCAATGTTTAACAATAACGTCTAATAAAAGGAGCATAAAAAGATTTATGTCAGCCAAGCAGATTTGCATAATGTTAATTACGATGTGGGGTAATTAGGAAAACTTTAACATCATCAACACAGTTTCAATGATCCTCTTAAAATTTCAAGAGTATTTATCAGTTTCGGTAGTAATTTCATTATGGAAGCCTCTCTCGAATTTCAGGGACATTGGTAGCCGCATATCACTATCACATTAAACACGTAATTAACCATAATTAGCGGGCAGAGGAAAATGACTAGACTGTTTGTGTCAGTTAGTTATAAAATTAAATCTAGATTAATACAATAAAAGATTCCATCTAAAATCAACGTGTATAGAGAGAATACATGTATTTAAAATGTCCGTATATCACATAGTATTTTAATAAATAAGTAGTAAAGAGAAGTGTAACTTTACTTTTTATTAATTTTATATTTTTCAATTTTTAATAATAATGACATAAAAAATAATTAATGTTATTATTTTTCAATTTTAATAGTTCGTATATTAATGTTTCCCGCAAATAATTTATAATTAAATTTGCTTTATTTCATACTTAAGAGCAAATCATACAATTGATCGTTACTCTCAAGAATCGTTTCACGACTGAGTTCCCTCGACCTCGGCAAAGAATAGAGATCCCGTATCAATTTTCTATTAAGTGCGTAATCGCCCGATATAAGCTTTAAAAAGGAGACTCTATCTCCCTTCAAATAGTCGATCGTCTTTCTTTACACTATATATGTAACACTAATATATAGTGCGCGCACAATTTATATGTTTCAGTTTCTTTCTTATTTTAGTTATTATATCATATTATTTATATACATATATATTTATAAACATTAAAAAATTTATTATAAACACTTTTTAAGTGTTATTTTTAATTAAATATATATAAAAAGCTTTTCTATACAAGAGTTATCTCTATCAGCAGTGTATATTTCTCTTATTTCTTAAACTTTTATAATAAGTTTTTATCTTTGTACATTTCTCATAAATTTTATTGTATTTTTGATTGCTCATTATCAATCATTATCAATCGTTAGATCGGTTTCATTATTCAAATGGTATTTTTTTTAAATACTATTTCTAATACTTTTGTTTCAGTAATCTTTATACTTAATATTCCATCACAATGCTAAAAGCACAGCGAACTTGACCGTTGTACATTCGACATTAAAAAAAATCATCAATATAGACAATTTTTGCAGTGATAATTTTTCAACATATTTTTTAACCATTTCTAATATAAAACATTTATAAAATTTACAATTAAAGTAATATTCTCTGATTAAAATAAGCCAAACGGCGCATTTGCCACTTAATAAATTATTTGTTTGAACAAAAATACGTGGAAATATATGTAAACACAATTATTCAATCGGCCGGTATTATTCTCTAACTGCACGTATTTAACTTTGCGATAGTAAAGCCGCGTGTGTAACGGATGTCGTGACGTTTACAGAAGCGACTTATGTTTCCGTCTCACGTACAAAGCGATTTATTTCGTGCCGACGTTCTTCCCCGTGAGCTTAATTAAGGTCATCCGACGCTTACACGCGCGAAGAGGAGACCTCTTTGACGAACGCATGCGCTCGCGCGTGACAAGATCGTGATTAACGATCGAACGAAACAAGACGACGACGGGAGATAAAAGATGCCACCACGAAGATAATAATTGTACGGATATATGTCAAGATTCCCCTTCTGCTCTTTCAATCGCCGAAGCTTGTTATCTCGAGATTCAAATATTAGAATTACATCAGGTTATTAGAAATACATAGATAACACTTTTGCACTTATAGATATTTTATATTTTATTTCACTAACACTATATTATCTCTCACTTGAGCAACATCAAAATTAAAATTATTTTCTTCTTGTGTAATAAGTTAAATTAATGGCAGAAAAAGAGTTATAAAAAGAATCTCGATACATGGTTTTGATAATCTATTGTCCCAGATTTTCAAATTTACATTGTTTTTTTAAAAAAAATTCTCTCTATAAATCTGATTTGATATTATAATTAAATAAAAAATCTATATATATAATATATAATATTTCACCAGAAAGATAAAAATACGAGTATGTTTTTTCAAAAGCATAAAGTAGTACTTAGCCGTGTGTATAGCTGTTATATGAAGAAAATATAATAAAATTTCGTTGCAAAAATTCTATATTTTAAAAAGTTGCAAGTATAAAAATTTTATAGTAAATAAAATAATACGTAAAATACATTCATTCTTATAAAAAAATATATTGCGAACATTCCAAGTTATAACGAATGTTTACTTAAACAATAAAAACTATATATGTTAAAAACTTTTTATTCTATATATACAAAAATTTTTTATTATTATAAAAACCTTCGTATAAATTATTGAAATTTTAAGTATTTCATGTTGCACAATTTCTGTATTTATTATTTACGTATTACATTTTACGTACAAAGATTTAAAGATTTTGCATATTCATCAAAGAATTTTTTTTATTTCTTTCAATTTCTCATAACTCCTAAATTTTTGTAAATATAGAGTTTCATAACTACAGAATTTTTGCAACAAAATTTTATTATAATCTCTTCATGTAAAAACTACACGCAATAATTGAAAGCTAAGAAAAGATCCACATTGCGGTGTACTCATGACGTTGTACATAATAAGGTATGCAAAACTATGTCAAAACTATGATGTAGCTTGCTATGTCATCGTAATTATACACATATTTATACACGTAACTTAGAAGCTGATATTCTTAAATTAAAATACCATTAGACTTGGTGCACAACTTAAAAATGGAGAATACAAATAATATATAATATTCATGTATATTAATATTCATTCAACATTATATAAATATTTTATATTATTTATTCATGTATATTTCACATATTAAATATATATTAATTTATATATTTATTTACTTATTTATTTGTACATTAATACTTTTATGACATGCATGTAATTACAAGCAATATGAAATACTTGTATTGCTCATGATACATTGTATAATAATTGCAATCTAAATTTAGATTATTCAAATTAATTCGAGTAACAAATTCATTCCTCTATTTTTATTGTTCTTTCAAAAGGCATTCATTCTATTCCGTTTTGTCTTTTTCAGGAAATGACAAAGCTTCGTTCGGATCGGGAATGAAATGTGCGCAAGCGAAGAGAAAGAGAAAGAAACTCCCTTTGGAAAACTTCCGAGGCTGAGGATAAAGAGCATAAAGGAGTATAAGAAGTATTTTGAGATGGGGGCAGCAATCTACCTATAAAAGGTTCCGCGAGAGCTGCACACTCGATCGGACGAGGCATCTCAGCTCTATTGTCGCAGACACTGAATCCGTTTACGGCGATTTAATTGAGCCAAACTAATCGGCCATTCAAAAGCACGAGCTCGAAAGACGCTCTCATCGCGCTAAAGAAAGCAAAGAACGCGTTCGTCGTACTCGTAATTTTTTTATTTCTCTCATACAGCCAATTATTTTTAATTCCGTGTCGTGCGGGTTTTTAACTTAATTGCTTTTAGAATTAAAATACATCACTATTAAGAAAATTAAGAATATGTAAGTTTTCCCTTTTTTAAAAATTAATTAAAAAATATTAAAAATGCTTTATTAAATAACTTTTAAATAAAAAAAAGTACGTTTTAATGATAAAACTACAGAAATGTTAATAAATTAATGATACAAATTATGATTTATATGTAATTAATTTATAAATTATTAAAGCTAATTAAGCTGATATTTATTACAAAATGTTAGATTTTTAATTTGTATAGGAAATTATTAATATTTAATGTTTCACGTGCCTCGTTGTATTTGTCATATCAATGTAAATATGATACGCAATATCAATGTAGCAAATTAATGAGTAATAACATTTGCAATAAATTAATGATAATTTCAATTATACATCAGCGTTGAGGTATTGAGGTTATAGCAAGAATATTGATATCGAATAATTATGACAAATATAAATTTGCAGATCTTTGTATAAAAAAATGTAAAGAATTTTTCTTACGAATATCTCACGCTATTCGATTAAGACTTTTAGATTAATTTATGCGTGAATGATTATTATTTTTCTCGTTTACCCTCATCAATTCGTGATTAATGGAGTGCGTTGATTCGATTTAATGTTATATAAATGATGCGATTATTCTGGGGTAAATTTCTATATAATAGAATAAAAGTTTCCTTTTAAATGCTGTAATATTAATATTCAGATAATTTATTTTTACTGACATTTGTCATAATTTAGCAATTTAATGAGCAGGACAATACACAATCTCAAAATTTGTCTTACATGTTTCTTTTCATTTTATTGATTCGTAAAACGATAAATAATGTATGAAGTATTTTAATATATCTAAGATTGCTTTAGAAATATTCGTCTCTAATACGATGTATTAAATTATGAAATAGAATAGAGTGCTTTTCTCATAATAAAAAAAAATACGGAATATTATTATCATTTCAAAGCCCGGGAAAATACTTACTCGGCTAAGGATTAATGACAGACGAATGAACGAACAAATCACATTTATTTCCAAGCGTAGAACAATTCGCCTGGCATCGCTCTTTTATTTCTTCGCGGAGTCGCGTAAAATTGGTCGAGTTCGAGGCTCCTTCTTGGCGGACTCCATTTCCAAGTGTCGCAAATTGGTCGTACGAGGTCGACACACCTCGGCAACGAAGTTAAGTCGCTTTCTGGTTAGAGACGGGGTTGTTCCGGCGAACCTCTGTTAGGTTCGCCGGTGTGTAACTGCGCGTGTCGCCCTTAGTGACGACATTTTAACTAGAAAGACCATTCGAACAGTCACGAACAACTTCCATCGTGTACCTCACGCGCGCAGTTACGTCGCGAACTCGGCGTAGGAGATTCCGCCTGCCGTTGTTCCACTACGATACGCGACGATATACTCTTCCTCGTTGCCTTCAACAACCCCAACTGTGGAATGCTTGTGCAGTAACTTCCCTTTCATAAACTACGAAAGCGATCAGGTGATCGTATTATTTGTTCTTTAAATCGCACAAATCAAAAGTACCGCTCAATCGCAAAAATTGTAATATCAATTATTTTACAAAAATTCTTAACATTGACTTATGCCCTAAAAATATATATTATGAATTAATATCATATTAAAAGTTATAAAAACGTGTTAGATTATTAGTTGCATAATTTAATTATTATTAAAATTTATCAGAGAAAATATATTTGTTTGCGTTGATTTAAAAAGTACAAAAAATTCTAAAAATTAAAATGTATAAGTGATAAATTTCATACTAAGAAAAGCATATGTTTGTTAATATAATTCTTTTGACTCAATTGTAATTAATTAATAGCTTTCCATATAAAACAATATTATATCTGGATGACAACCTCAAGTATCATTATCGTACTCTTAAACTTACTATGAGATTTGCATTATTGATCCACCGAAAATTGGATATAATATACTGGAAATGAGAAAAGACCTCGTTGTGCTGATGATCGCATTTTGACTTCAGTTTAACGAGTTTTCGCGTGTTGTAAGATACATTGGCCGAAAGCGACAGTTTAGTCTCAACTTTCGAGATGTAACTAATCAAAAGGCAGGCCACTCTCGCCATAGCTTTTTGAGGCATTCCGATGTAATCGCAATTATCTTGGAAAATGGAATTGTCAAGAACGAATACGCGGCTTTTGTACGTTCATGTCAACTCACGAATCATCCTGATTTATTTTCGACTCATTTCGCAAAGATTATTTGCTACGTTAGATGATCCTACTTACATTTGAATTTTGCATTTAAAAATTACAGTACCAGTGTCAATTTAGAAACATTTAAGGATTAAACAATACCGTGCGTTTACTCAGTTTCTAGATAAATTCGTTCCTGAATTTTTCAAGTACTTTATTTAAAAAAGCTTTTCTTATTTTCGATAATCATGTTATATTTTTAATGGTTATTTCACAATTCCAAATTTAGAACAATCTCTCTATAAAATCTTTAAATGTTATAAATTCTGACAGTTAATTTCAAAATTATGTATATTGTTATATACTATATATATTGACATCGCTTAATTTTACTTAAGAGAAATATTGTCTCAAAATAAAATAACAAAATAAAATACCTGTTTTCTATCATTAACTCATTATATTCGTGAATCTTTTATTTGTATCTATAACGCGTGCAATTTCTCATGGATTCACTAGATCGCTTTCGATCTCGCGGTGGGACATTCTCGATTGTCGCCAAAATCCTGGCGATCTAGCATCCTCGGCATGGAATTCCACACACAAGACATTCCAACCATAGCGAGCAACCATACCGTCCATTCCAAATAGATTGCGATTACGTGCGATCCGGCTGTTCTTTCCATATAACAGACAAGCTCGAGAGCTAGGATTGAAAACCGAAGAAGGTCGACTTTGCACTCTATATATCGCGCGCAATTGGACAGGCTCGCTTTTACGGTACACTTTGCCTTGAAGTAGGTAAATAAGTGGATTACCTATGTGTCCGCACACACGAACGGGGGTTAATGAAGGTTAACGAAGTTCGGATTTACTTCTCGTTACTTGCCGCAATTAGACGAAGTAAAAGAGCATATTATTGAAAAACTGACGAATTTATTTCATAGTACAAGAAATGATAGTAATATTTTATTATATAATATTACATAGTATATATAGAATTGTATTATTTTATTAGTCTCTATTATTACTATATTTATTTTATTTATTATTTTATAAAAAAAAAAATAAAAGCTGTTTATTAACTGTGTTTCGTTTCACTTATTATTTACAACTTCTCCATAGTTATAATCAAATTAGCCTCCGGTTAAGAAGTTATATAATGGCAATATTATTATAACATTAGAAATTATAAGAAACGATTTAAGAAAAAGATAATTTTAAAGAGATACACAGATATTGTATATTCTTTATTTACATATGCTTACAAACTTTGTGTCATGCCGAAAATGTTGACCTACAATTGTAGTAATGCCACTCCGACACAAATGTTTATCGACGTCAGCTTAAAGCTTCAGATTGCGGTAGCAAACAGATCAAATTTCTGTTTAAACTGTTGGTCATCCACGCTTCCCCGAGGGAGAACGCTTCTGCGCGGGCCATGCGCCGCATGCTCTAACTACTTACGAAACTGCAGCGAAATCGCTAGCCCGCGAACTTGATCCTCTCCTTAAGCGCTCGAATATGAATCGTGCGCGCTTTGTAAACTAACACTAGAGCGAATCGGATGAGTCGTATTAATCTCCAACGACTCAAAACTCCAAAAGTTCGTTGAATCATGTAACAACTACGCGATTAAACATTCGTAACCTAATATTTAAATTTAGCCATTTAAATATAACATTTAAATATTTTTGATACAAACATTTATATTGTAAATTACATTATCTCCTTTTATATAGTTTATTAAGATTGTAAAATATTTAAACCTGATATATCGGAACAATCCTAAAAAAAAAAAAAAAAAACATCTCTTTAAATAAAATGCAGCTTTTTTGATATACTATAAAGCGCGATTTATTTATGTATACGTAATAAATTAATAATATTAACTCAAATACCTTCATATTTATTTGCATATTTTGCAGACAAACCCAGAGAATGTAAAAGTAGAGAATTATTTTTTTAAGTATATATTGAATAATTCAAACAGCTAGAGGAAGTTTTAAAAACTTTATGCTAATTATATTTAATATATATTTGCTACACTTCTCATTAATTTTATTTCTTTATAAAAGGAGAAAATGTTGTTTTTATGATATTAAATACAATTTCTATATATAACAATCATTCTCGTTAACGTTGTCAATTGTTAAATCGCTCCTATTTTCAACGAACCATGAAAGATAAGTGCTTCGTCAATTTAACGTTCGTTAACGAGAACTTGACGAAGCTTGCTAAAGTAGGTCATCGTCAGAATATTTTGCATTTATAAGCTATAACGTTGCGCGAACAAACCGCTTTGCTCAAGGGACACGTTTCTCAATTACCATAATTAAAAAGATTCGCGCGCGTCGCAAGTGTTAATCCGCGAAAATGTAAATTCTCGTTGTTCGCACTGAGCACGCTCGACTTTGCGTAAAATTTTTCACGTGTGTGTCGAGCGAATTTCGTGGTCCCCTCTATCATAGCAAGTTATGTTGAAACTTGTTTACTCGGTAGATGGTGAGTTTCTTGGTTCACATAGTTCCACTCATCCTCGACAATTCCCTGATGGGAATCCAAGAACAATGAAGTGGCATGCCTGGTTACATTAGAAGTAGCAAATCCTCGTACATGTAAACCCGGGGGATTAATCAAAATCTTCCGCTACAATGCGTGAGAAAATAGCTACGTCAAGTCGAACGTGGAATTAATTTTCCGCATCTAAATGCTATTTAATGTTCATTCCGCTTTAATCACTTTTCATTTAATTTTCCGTTAACATTTTCTAACGACAAAAAATTTGAAGATAAAATAAGGTCTTAATTAAGCTCTTGTAACTGCAAACTGTTTTGTTGTTGTTGTTACGAGCTCTTTTAATTTTAATTACTATCCTTTCAATATTATTTTGTTTTATTTATACCAAAAAAATTTTATTTATATAATAAATTTTTAAATAAATAAAAATAAGAAAGTTAGGTTGCAGTATTAAAATATAATTTAAATAAATTTCATTATAAAAAAGTGAGAGAAAGAGAGAGAAGGAAAAAAATATCTGTAATATATATAAAACATTAATATTAAGTTTTGATTGGACGACTTTTATATAAAATAAACCATCTCTATACATATAAAAAAGAAAAAATTGATTCTTAACATTTTTATTAAAAAAGCTTGTATAATAAGAAATCTTTAAAAATTAACTGTAACAACGTCTTTCAAATGAGAATTCCGTGTTATGATAAACTTTAGATTATTGCTCTGAATTTATTTTCAAGTTAATCTTACTTATTCGCTAATGTCTTAGCATGCTGACTTTATCTTCATTCAATAATTGTAAGAATATTCCGCGGAAACAAGCCAACAAACTCTTGGAAGTGCAAGCGATCTATAACTGTGCGTTTCAGCGTCATAATTAACGCTCGGTGTGTCGTTTCTCCTTCTGTTTCGTTCGAGAGCTTACGAGATCGATCGTTGGATTACGAGGGCCACTAAACGCTCTCGTAGTCGCGGCAACACCCGCTTCAATCTTCACGATACGGATCTGTAATCCTACGATTAGCTCTGCGTCGACTTATATATACGGCGTTCAAATTCACGCGAGAGAGATGCCACGAGAGGTTGGCAGAGGAACGTCGTGATTCGAATCAACCCGAAACTGAATTTAGGTGCCCTTAATGACTGTACGGACCGTATTTTGACACAAAGCAACATCGAAAAGTGTCACTAGTGATTGAATCTTTGAATTTATAGAAAATTTGAAAAAAGTTGTCAAGTATTATATATATAAATAACGGCAAATATTATTTATATTATATTAAGATTTATATAATTTTTATATTATATTAATTTTAAATGTTTGTCAAAGAATTTAAAATATTTAATCTAAAAAGGAAATAAGTTTCAAGAAAAGTAAAATGTAAAATACATATGCATTTATATATTTTAGTTAAAAATGATAAAAAGCGTATATAAGAAGTAAATATTTATTCAATTACTAATTTCTTTTATAGAAAGGTAAAATTTGCAATAATATTTCTTCTAAAAAAATCACCTTTATCCGAGAATACTCCGAGATTATAATTTTATAGAATTTAAGAAATCCTGCAAAATTTTCTATTTAAAATCAAATTTATACTTTCGTGACCTATATAATTTTATACATGATAACAAATTACGTTTAATATTACGAAATATGTTACTCAGATATAGTTATCTTTGATCGAATTAATCAGTAAGAATTAAATTCTAAAATTAGACAGTTACACAAATAGATGACATGTTTGTCACATGTTAGGCGATAAATGACCCAAAAAAGGGAAATAATGGTAATTTTAGCGGAGATAGTCACCTCAGTTTTACGAGGCGAGTGTAAGACAGGCGAATAAGTACTTACGTGCCTAATGGGAGGTGGCATCACGACTTAGGTCAACGAGCTTGTGCAGACAGCTTTTGCTCTACTGCGGGCTTTCACTCCGGCATCTCAAACGTATTCGAACCGTGTGTTGGCCCACCGTTCCAATATCCCCCATGGGTATTTATCAAAGTGAAGCGACGCCGTTTGGAGACCAACAAGTTCACTAATACTAAACAACTCCTATTGAATTCCAAGCAGAACATCATTGCGGATCGATGTTGGTTCTTCCGAGACATCTGGCACCGCATGACTTATAAGGAATATTCAGCAAAACGACATCTTTCAATTTTGATTAATTCATTTGTCCAAAATCAAAATAATATATTTTCTCCATTCATTTGTACGCTACCTATAATTCGGTTAAAATATTTTAATTTGATCATTGTTACATTCGTTCGCATGTGCAACAGAAATTTCAACCTTCAACCGTGATAAACAACATCGGCGGCGAAAGCTAAATTAATTTATTTATTGCATATGTAATAATCAAAATCGAGTTCTGATTTTTTTTTAAGATAAATTATACGTAATATTTCAGTCGCGAGTGTTTACGAACATGAAACTTTTAATGAATAACACACGATGGCCGATAGATTAATCGAACACGCGACAAACGCGACAAACGATCGCTTGGGCGGCGCGACGCGGCGTTCAGAATTCATGAATTCGTTAACGAGCATAGAACTCTTTTTTAAAGGGCGCTTATCGCGGATGCGAGCCTGCGCGAGAAAATTAAAAAACCGATCGCTCCCGCGGTACGCGGTAATTTTTCAAGCGTTACTGTCGCTGCTGTCATCGTCGCCGTTATTGGCCTCGTTGTCGTTCGCGTTGTCGTACAACGGGCCTTTTTACGCGAATCACGCGAACCAGGTATCAATCAGATATACCTGCCCTCGGCCCGGTATCACGATAACCCCAGTTTCGACGAATATATTTACGTACCGGGCAAAACGCGACACGACAGTCGTTAGACGATCTGTGAGACTCTTGTGTGACATAATTTTAGAAAGACTTCTATGATGATCTTAACTTTCTGAACAGAAAAACAGATTATTTCTTCTTACCGACGACCTACGCCTCTCTTATCGATTAAATAATTTTTCCATATAAAAATTGGCTTTTTACGAGACTTGATAGACTTTTTAGAAACCGTTTCTTTTAGAACGGTGATTCTTCAGATCTTAGAATGACGTTAAGGAGAAAAATATTTCACCTTCGAATATCCAGCTTTATCAATAAAATCACTTCTCCCATGACTTTGCAATTTCTATCTCTTGCAGGATTTTCTTTCAAATATTCGATTTTACATATAAATGAATGTGTCGAGAATAAAATTATGATTAACCTCATTGACGTTTTATAGATTTTCAATATCTCAGTTTTGAAAGACATATCTAATTCTTAGATACTAAATGCCTATAACGTATGTTATGTATTAACGTATATGTTATATAATAAAAGCAAGTCAAGAAATTTTAAAGCCTTTTAATCTTTGACACACTTCTTTCTGTCTTAATACTACATATAAATCAAACATGTTTATTATTCATGCAAATCTAATGGTACCTACTGCGTACTGATCTCTGTGAAAAATTGACGCGTCCTCGCAAAGGGCTGTCACAGTCACGTGCTCGGCAGCGCAGCGAGCTAATTTTCTAATTTCCAGTTCCAGCGTTCTAATTTGCCAGCTAATATCCCATTAGGCTGTGCCTCGCCTGCCCCTAATTCTGTCGTTAATATCTAATTAGCCATCGGGCTTGCAGCCGATCCAACTAGAACGCCGGCAAAGGGCTTCCTCCAAGATCCACATGCTCGCGCACGTGATTGTGCGAGCATCCCATTAATTACTGGAAATTTATTTACCACATTCCCATGCTTTCCAGTTTCCGCAGAAACTTCGAGGAATCGAAAAAATCACAACTATTTCATGAAGTTTTGAAGTAGTACACACACGCACACACTTCTCTCGCAAATTAACGAAGCTCTTTAATTTTAACCATAATGCATAAAATATTTTAAGAAATTATAAAATTTATAAAGACTCTCTATTCGATCGAGTGGTTTGATAAAAAGATTCAGTGAAAATGTATTGCTAATGAATGCAGGGTCGAATAAATTCTAAAAACTTTTCGACGTCATTTAGCACCAATCAAAAACAACAAAAAGAATGAAGAAATGTTAAATTAGTATTCGGCAGTTTTATGATGTATTGCATATAAATAAATAGGATTGCTTTACAATCATTTGAAAAAGAAAAGAGGAATATGAGAAAGATCGAGAACGCGATGTCGTGGTCTGAGAACTATAGCTGAAACAATTAAATGGGATACCTTCAATCGTTTATTTACCGCAAATAACTGACGGAAGAGAGATAGTTTTAGAGAATGAGTCTTGTTGCTCGTAAAGGCATGAAATTGGTATGCCGATTATAACTGCTTCACTAAATACAAGAAACCGCTACAATTCTGCATTTTGTATAAATAAAACTGTATATAACTGTATATTCATTCTCTTCTCTTCATATTCTTTACTTTCGTGTCTTCAAAATAGAATTAACTAAACTTATCATTTTATTATAAAAATATATGTATCTAGAAAAACCGTACAATTGTGTTGCGTGTAATTTAAAAAAAAAATTTAAATTTAAAAAATGCAAGATTTATTTTACATAAATATATAAAAAACATACGCAAGATAATATTAGGAGATTAATTTTTCCAAATTTATTTCATGCGCAATAAAAAATCGGATATCTACATTAATACAGATATGTACATATCTTCAAAATGTTTTGATTTCTAAAGATTAGAATTTCTTGTCTTTAATAAAAAAATTATTATATTTAAAATAAATTATAAGTTTAAAAAGAGCGATGCGATTAAACGATTCGCCTTTTGAAAATAAGATTCGTTGCGTTCGCGGTGCTTCTTTAATTAAGAGCTGCAGTGGAAGAGATAAAAAAAATGCAATACAGATCGCGCAGTCATATGTGCCTGACAAAGTGCGGCCGCCATCCCAGGCAGACGTATAAATTCACGACTCTTTATTTTAGCGGTACGCGTTCGTCCGCAAAAAGGGGATAAAGAGTCGCCGAAAAAAAGAGGGATAAAACGGAAGTCGCACATCCGTCCGTTCGCCGGAAAGTGTGACTTGATTAACGAGCCCGTTATTGGAATTAGTTATCCATAACGAGTCGCTGCAGATACTTTTTCTCGCCACTCTCGGTGCAGCACCACTTCAACTTCGAAATATAGCAAAAATGAGGATAAAACAGGAGAAGAACGCCGTTTGTCATTAACACAAGTGAATAAAACATCTCTTTGAGAATTCAGAAAAAAAATTGTTTCTTTGCACAAAAATTGTGCTAATTTATCATTGATACGAGAAAACTTAAGAATTTTATTGTAAAAATATTTATTGTAAAAATATTTGCAGAAAGACAAAAAAATTTGTAAAAAAATAAACAAATTTATAAAATTCTCTGCAAAATAAACCGAACTAAAAAAATCATATGTTTCATTAAAACCTATATGATAATTATATATTGTAAATATATAAGAGAATTATTTTTGCGCACATAAGAAATATTAAAATATAACGACTTTTCCAAATTTTAATTATAAGTTAATGTAATTTAATTTTGTAAACCTATAATTAAGACCTGAGATATCTAACAATAAGTCTGTTATAATAACATGTCGTATAATAAGATTAAATTCAGTTCCAGTAACTAATCTCTATTAATATTTCTATTATTAAATTCTAAAACTCTTTTTCTTGATTAATATAGCGTTTAGCTAAAATTACACAAATTATACATTTGTATTACAAAAGCAAGTTTTATCACCCTCAAGCGTATACATCAAACTATTTTCCTTTCCAAAAAGGGTACCATTTAGATGTTTATGGGCAGTTTACAGGCGAGATAACAGTACATATATAGAGTAAGCTTGCTTATCTCTGCCAAAGGGGTTGGAATGGCAGTAGACTAAAATACATCGTTATGCACTACTCTGTGCCAGCATCGACGTGGATGGTGTCCTCGGAGTAGCACACGAATTGATTCATAATATGCTGTACAATTAAAACCTTTGAATTCGAGATTGTTATGAGCTTTTGGCGTACAAATTAAGTATGCTTTCTCTCATTCTTTTTTTTCTCGATTGTTAAAGCAATTCTTTTTTCTTTTTGATACAAGAGGAACTTTAAAGTCAGCTTAGTGCTTCAATCGAGTAAAAACTTTCTCCCTCCGACTTTTCTGTTTCTCTTTCTCTTCCTTTTCATATTTCTTTCGCTATAACAGCCCTCGTTTCATCGAAACGTCTTCACTCGGTAAACGTTAGAGGGAAAAAAACCCGGAGGGTGCTGGCGCTTTACAGGAGGCTTAACGACAAAACTTCTCGATTAGGGTGACGACGAAAAATTCGTAACGGCCGAAAGCTACATATCTACTGCGATTTTTCAGCCTTGCTTCCTTTTACAAATGGCAAAGCAGACGCAAACACTCGATTAATCGAGGAGACACGAGTCAGGTGGTCGTTTGTTTGTTCACTCGATTATTCACAACGATGTCTAATGTCTAGGCTGGCAAATAAATCTAACTATCGTAGATAATCGTGAAAAATAATCTAAATCAATTTGTCTTCTTGCAACCAAATCTTTACTTATTCATTTTATAGTATAGATAATATCGCTATAATGAAAACTAGAGCAAATATCAAATATGTTATCATATCATGAAAAATATAATTTTGTCAAAGAAAATAATTGGAAAAAATTAAAATACAAAAAAAAAATTATTTTAAGTGTTCGACATTTCGTTTTGTTTAAAATATAGATTTTAGATAATAATAAAAATAAACATAGATAAATTTATCATCTTCCTATTTTCGCGTGGATGGATTTGATATTTATCGATCGTTCGTGCAAGGTAACTCATAGTGGTTACGTAAGGGAAACGCGGAATCGAGAGGAATGAGGGAAGATCTACAGGGTGCATACACACTGTTTCTACCGGAGAACAGGATCGCCATATAAATCTGAGAAGGCGGTAGTTCGGGGATTTTACTTCCATGCTCGCACGGCGAATAAATCTCACTGGCGGTCCCGAATGCAGGAATCGAGCCGAAAAGCTCGAGATTTCGTGGACGATTCAGGGAGCGCGCGCGTTTCCTCGGCGAAGTGGCTCCATTAATCATCATTTGTCGAAGCGATTGCCGAGATCGAATCGTGCACTCGATTAATCACGACGCCGCGAGTAGGGATAAAGCCGAGGAGGAAGCGAACTCGTCGCGCAAATTTTCTGCGAAATTTATTCGCCCTGGTAATTTCAAGCCACTCTTTAAATGTCACCGTTTTCTTCACAAGAGGATGAGTTTTATTTACATTTTTTTTTCATCTCCTTTAAAAGAGATTAATTGTTATTTTATCTTATGAGAAGAATTAAGTTTTTTAATTTTTGCAATCACTGCTATTATTTTAATGTAGTTAAACCGTAGTTAAAAATATATATAGATGTAATAAATGATACTGACTGATAAAAACGTGATGTATAATATTGTTAGCGAACACTTTCAACATATTGAACGATAAACATCAGTAAACCTTCCAAACGCGCAACGTGATAAACAGAGAAGGTTGGATTATCGATATTCCTTAGTAAACCTTCCTCGAACAACCTTTACGATGCCGTTCGATCCTTCAAGCTTTCCAGGATACTTGTACAAAATTGATGCGAGTATCAATTTATTGATGCCAAACAAAACGTCATTCCATTCAAAATGTTCTGTACGCTCGAGTAAATTCACAAATATTTCCATCATGTCGGAAAGATAGACGTTTTAATAATTATTAATTTTAATTTTATAATTAATAATTATATAGCGTATAGTTCGAATTTTGAATTAAAAGATGTTTAATAATTTTATTGTTCCTGTTTTATTTTCTTACATTTAATTCAATGTTCTATATTTAATTATTAAAAGCAATTTAATATTTATTATAAAGAAATAAGAATTATTACAAGAATATAATATATTCTTAACAATAAAAAATAGATTATGTGTGATAATTCTTATTTTATATGCAAACAAAAGCATTAAAAATTAAAAAAAAAAATTAATTATATTAAATTTTGCATAGAAAAGGGAAACGTAGCTTTTTTTCATAAAATATGTAATGTCTAAAATTGAAATCAATAAAAAATTTTGGTTAACAATATGCGATTGATTAACAGAAGAAAACAGATAAATTTTGTATTTACAATATCATGCGCAACATATTCTTACTGAGAATACTGTTTCATACAAGGAGATCGATAAAATGGTCCAGTCCATCCTGCAGCCGCACATTTCGGCTGTCAGATTATGGACCGTTCAATCGTGATGCCATTCAATCGCAATGCTATTTTGCCTTCCAGTGTGAGATCGACCGTAGAGACTTGCTATGTATCCACAGGCGGTACCAGATTTAGTCGGGGTTTCATTTTGCACAATGAAAAGAAAAACGAGTCAAATTTTCAAAGCAAGAGAAAAATCCAATTATTCTTCGTGTCTATTAATCAAACATTGCAATGTTTTAATTAATTTATACTTAATCAATCTATTAATATTTTAATATAACTCGTTCAAAAACATCTTTGCCTATAAATATTAAAAATAATATTAAAAATTTTTAAATATCAAATTAAATAATTTATTTATTAACTGTAATTGTTAAACAAATTTTATGCGATAATATTCCCTGTATATAATTTCTTTCTTATAATTGATAAGAACACGTATAATTTATTATATCCTTTCCAACTTAGTTGTATATTTTTGTATCTATATATACCGTAATATATGATATCATTGTAAAACATTTCATAACTTTAAAATAAAAATTGTCATTAAAATTTACCATTCGCAATGACACAATATGCTCGTGTCTAATCAATTTCGTGTACTAAAGAAAACTGCCCCTTGCACTACAAACAATGTATGTATCCAAGCACTCATGTACCGGCGCGGTGTATGACATTTGAAGAGACCCTCTGTATCTCCGTTGTAGTACAGTATGAACCCTTCAACTCACGCCCGACCCCTATCCTCTTCAATTCCTCCACGGGAGACTTATTGTCTCGAGCGAGAAGCTGTCTTGATTCAAAGTCATCGAGAGAGGCTAGCTCTCTCGAAAAATACACGAGTGATTTTGAAGCTTTTTGCGATCTTTTCCAAGGCTCTTTTCTCACTCCGCGTGTAAAACGTAGCTCTTCTATCGAGAAAACTTTCTGTGACGACGAAGATCGCGGAGAATTTAAGACTAAAACTTCCTGTATTATGATTGATTTTCGTAACAACGGAAGGAGTATACATATATATTTCTCTCACTCTTCTAAATCTGGTATTTTATATATTATATAAAATAAAATGTGTTTTGTGTGTTAGAATATTTAAATTATCCTATATATTTTGGCTTTTTTTTACTTATTGTTAGCAATTTGTCTTTCAAAGAGTCATAATAAAAATTAAAAATTGAAATATTGTACACACACGATTAATGTTGTTGCATATGCTTAATCCTTATTCCAAGATGGCGGTTCTGCCACGTCGAGTTTACACATTGAGTTGTGCAAAAATAAATTTTACGATATAGTGGACCTAGATACGTGGTACGATCGATGTAATTTTCTTCTCAGCTAAGCTGCTTCTGTAAACTTACAGGCTATGTTATGTGCAATCATTCACCGTTGGTTTTCCTTTCCGGACACTTCATTTTTCATATTTCTCGTCGCAGTCGACGTACAGTGACACTTTCGATTACCTGTGCAATCTCCATGCATGCCAGTACACATATGTATGTATACATCTCGAAATATATTATGTGTATATACTTTTTCATTGATGCTTCTTTCGATTCTATTATTTAAATTTTGTTATAAATTTTATGAATAACATAAAACCCAATAATTACCAAAAAGTCTCAGAAATATTACTATTTAATTTACTATAATTATACAATAATTATTTCTCCCTGAAGAAATAATTTTAAAAGATAACTTTTTATTTCTACTAATATATACAACAACTTTTTGTTTTAAATCTAAATATTTAATTTTTTAAATTATTTCAGCAATTATAGTAAAAAACAAATTTTGCAATGTATGACTGAAGCTGTGTAATACATGTATATAATGCTAAAGAAATTATATTATCTATGACAAAATCTTATACATTGAAGAAAACTTGGATAATATAAACATTCAAGAATTTTAACACAATTCAAATAAATGTGCAAGCAATATTCAACTATATAAAAAAAATAAACAATACTTTTATCGAACTTTTAAATCACTAAAATCGAGACTTTAATTCTCATTCAAATTTAACGAAAGTTCTCGGAAATTACATATTACGCGCGTATGATGCAGCCCTGGAGCCAACGCGGTTATAATTGAGTTATTTATTCGTGGCATAATTTTCCTCGCATTTCCGCCTCTACCATTCATCCACTCTTCCGCTCGTTGCGCCTTTCTTCACCGTTTATCTTCTTCCTTCTGCGAGCACTTCATATATCTCGTCCCTTCGACATATTGTCGCTTTTTGCAATTTTCCATACGTTTCCGCGTCGCGTATTTCATGTCACGCCGACCGCGTATCCCTCCGCTATTTTCGCGACGCGGCACGCTAGACGTTATCGTGATGAAGCAGATGAGGCGACACACGCGCTCGTAAATTTTTGGTTTACTTGTTGTAAAAAAAATCGTATCGATCCACGCGACCTGGATACCGAGATCGTTGCCAACAATTTTCGCATCCTCATCAAGTATTTTCGGTAAACGTTACTCCAAGAGACAGTTAAGTTATTCGATTTCTGCAGATTTTATATCACAATAAATAAGGATCTTTCTTCAAAATTGAATTCTAAAAAAATAATTAATAAACCGTGATTTACATGAAAGACATTTATTAATCGTTATTTTATTATTTTATTATTTATACTGCACAAGTTTAAGGTAAATTTTTTAATACTGTGTGAAGCTAGTCTGCAAGAGACCAAATTAATTCAATTTATTAAATGCCGAAATTATCCTTTTACATTTTTAAACATTTGATAAAATTAAGTGATAAAAATACATTCCAATATTAATTCGTTCATATTAAAATTTCATTGAATGTTTTGGAAGTTGACTTTTCTAAGAAGATATAATACGGTAATTTAGAAACTAGAGATATATATTACTTGAATTATATCAGAAGATAACATTCCGATTATCTATAAATTATCTGTAAATGACATTTATATTTTTAATAAAATAATAATTAAAATTCATCAAAAATCAACTTTACTTTCGTAGGAAAAAACATGCATCAATCAAAATGTCTCTACCCGGAGAAAATTTTATATTAAAAATTACTATAGTGTGTAGCAACTGTAGACCGTTAGAATCATTCTAACAATAAGTCATAGTGCTATGTAAAACTGTAAAAATTACATCCATTTACGCAATTTTTACAGTTTTACATAGCACTTTATTACTTTAAAATGATTCTTATGATCCGCAGCTGTTACATACCTTAGTTTTTAATATAAAATTTTCTCCATGTACAATTCGATAAAAAATATGAAATTTAAATAATAAAATTTTATATTATATTAATCGCATATACGCAATATATACATATCATAATAAATTCAACGCTTGAAATAATAAAACAGTATAAATTAACCTTCGGGTAATATGCAAATATGACAATATAACCCTAGGTATATCAATATCACATATCATTTATTAAAACAGCATTAATGACAAAAATATACTTTTAAAAGTATAATTAACTATTCTTTATAAAACAATAATTTAAAAAATATATAAAAAGAATCCACAAAAATTCTTATAAAATAATCATCATTATGTTTAATGTTTGTTTTCTTCTCAACATCTTTTAACGTCATTAAGTTAGACAATTGTTATCTCCAGAGAGAATAACTAAATCTCAGACAATTAAAATAAGTGAAGAAATTGCGTGTAAGTGAAATTTATGTGCCATACGCATTATCTTTCATCGTAACGTTCATGCTGATTCTAGTTGGAGCCATCCCTCGGATGAGGATGTCCGGGTAGGAAAGCGGAGGCGAAAGAGTGCGCTATAGTTGGTATGCGAAGGGTTGCTCGCGCACCGGGTTCGCGTATCTATCACACCGGCTCGAACGGTCTCGGCGAAGCTGGTCGTCCCTCACCCTGCGAGCCACGATAGGGCTGGGAGAAGACAGATGCGACCCGTGCCTCGCCGGTGAGCCACGAACTGACGCGAACCAATCTCCGAGTCCCGTCCTACCCCGTGATACCCGCCGGCAACCCACGTTTCGTACGCGACCCCGAATGGCTAAACTGGCTCTATCCATGCCACGTAGCTTGTCTCGAAAGATCAACAGAGCGGTCTAATTCCACGTTAAACGACTGTAACAGACGGTACTTTCGAGCTTTGCAAGCCACGGACGATTACACTCTAGTATCGGGGGGGCAAAACGCCCGTTCGCCGATCCTCCAAAGGCTAATTGTGCATTGGAAGTATCGGGGATTGAACAAGAATGAAAGCCCTTGTTGTCCACAATGTATATAATAACGAAATAAATCTGATTTAAATAAAAGAAAATAATTTAATTCTTTATTTTTTCTCTTAATTATATAATATGTCATAAATTCCTAAAAAGTTTAATCACTTAATTTGATAATATACATATATTCTGAAATATATATTTTAGTATCTTTATATAATAAATTTCAACACAATAAGAGAACTAAAGATACTTATACATATATACTTAGATATATGTATGTACATAAGTATCTTTAGTTCTCTTATGGTGTTGAAATTTATCATGTATGTGTATATTTCCAGTTTTCCAGATTTCCAAATATATATTTTTATTATATACATTTAAAGACTTATGTAAATTAAATATAATGTCAACATATATACATATATTAAGTTGTCTTTATTTTTATTCAACTCAAAAAAGTAATTACTTGTTAGTTTTAAAAATATTTTTTGCTTAGACATTTCTTTCATGCATAATATTACAAAATATATCGGAATTATATCAAAAAGTTAAACTCACGAAAGTTAAAGCCATTAATCTCTTAATGAAAAGTAATTCCATGTTTCTAATAATAAGACTCAAAAGGTCAAAAACAATTAAATTTTCTGTTAAATATGTAATAGCATTTTGAAATACAATATTTATTTGTTAAACATTTATATATACACGGTGTGTGTTCATTTGCAATGTCCTAATTTCCAATTGTAATAATAAATTAATGTAGCGGTGTATTGTATTGTATTAATCCATGTGTCATATATTTAGTCAATATATTTAGATCAACTGTATAAGTAGAAGAAGAATATTTTCAACTTGATTTTTAATTGATGAGTCAGACTTGCATTACTTGTCATTTCAATATATCGCATACTTGATAGAGATAGTGAAAAATAAGACATTTACACCCTATACATACTTTATAAATATTATATATACTTTTCGAAAAAAATATAAATATAATAAATCCCTCCGAAAAATGTATAAATAATCCCTCCAAAATAATGAAGAATTTTATAAAAATTTATTTCTATGAACGCGTTTATTCTCAATTGATTAAAAGTTCAATTTATTTGAAAAATATAATTTTTTACGATACTCTTAGAATCAAATTAAGAGGTGCTTATACTTTTCTAATACTCCATTGAAATTGCGATATTCATGGAAGCGTCGTTTCAGCGAGGCAAGTATCGACAAAACAACCTTCACTAAAGACAAAATGGCACAACTCCTGATTCATCCGCGCCCTCATCGTCGTAAAACATTAACCACTATTGGAAGACGGATATTGCGAGATAAAATTGTTTATATCACAACTTATAAAAGAGCACGTTATTCTGCGAAAACATATCTACCTACGTAGCATTGTTAAATTTACATAGAACGTGAAATTGCTGTTACTATAACGAGAGCTTAACTGTCAGATGGAATCTCAATATATCGACGAAGAATTTTTAAAACTACCAAATCCGCCAAAAACGGTCGACACTAAATAGATTTTCGAAACTCAATAACTAGAGCAATGCACTGGTATCTCTTTTCTCTTCCTTTTCCTTCTCATGCTGTCTTTATCCCTTCACCTCCGAAACTTCGATTTCATGCAAGTATGAAGGTATACGTGCATGCATGAGTCTATACACAAGGTATTCTAGAAGCTCTATCCTCTTTCTTTTGTTTCAAAAAATCGGATAAAATCATATCGCTGGATACAACTTTTAAATTTTTAATATTAAGTATTTATATGACTAAATTAAATCATAAATACAATTTCTATTGATATCAAAGTTCTCTCTTACGCATTTGTTGTATCTATGATTCTAAATATTTGGTACAATTATTCAGACCAATTAAATATAAAAATGCATAAAAATAGAATGTAATAAAATTGTAATTTGAAGAAAAATTATATTTATTGATTTCTTCAATGAAATAAAAACAATAAAAAACTCAGTAAGTTTGTTGATGCATCTTAATTCTTTGCTTCAATTTCCTTTTTAATTATCCTCTTTTTTTGACAAAAAGAACCGGGATATTTCTCGAACACCCTATATACATACGTACCTGTTTCGGTAGAAAATCGATCTAAAGCTCTCGTGTTTCTCATTGTCAGCCGGATAGCTTCTCATGGAGCACGCATTTATATTGTAAAAGGCGCTTGTATCTCTCTCTCCCCCCCCCCCCTTGGTCTGCGTAGGATTGCAAATCCTTCCAGGATATTTTTTGATCCCGGCGATCCCCGATCCAGCTTTAACGTCATCTTGCATTTATTCAAATGCATCCCTCGCCTCGAGCTTAATGACGCTGATATCCGCATTCGCGCCCAGCGTCTTCTTTTTCACGAAGCAATTTGTTGCGCTATTGAAGAGCGGATATCGTTGTGAATTTTTCAACTTTATTGCATTTCATTCCGCCTCGTTGCCGCATTCCCGCGGCAAAGAAATCGATGTAATATTGACAGTCACGTCAACCCCGCGTTTTGTCGCCGCAGAAATAATTTAAATCAACGAGAATGCAGAAGCGTCATATCTTCGTGTAATTTTCATATCTCCGCAATTCCTTTAAAAATATCCAGCTTCGAATCGCGCGTAACGTCTATATTGGAATATCTTTAAATAATCTTTTGTGTTATTTATACATATATGCGCTTGTGCGTCCGAAAAAAGTGTTACGAGAAAAAAATCTCAATTATAATAACTTATACTTATCAATGAGATCGATTATAAGATTTTAGGGATAATTTTTCATTAACAAAAAATATAATTACATAAATCTGTCTTTTTTGCAAAATTTTGAATCACTGAATATTACGTGTTTTATGGTTTTTCTTTATCTTAACTAAAAGACACACACAGTAAAGATGAAACGTAATAGACATAGCAAGTATTAAATATCAGTTTTCATTGTCAAAGATCGATAAGAATGAATAAATCCAATATTATCACCTTTCACGCCACCGTACCATCAGAAAGTTATCCTACATCTCGATGAACATCGATATACATCGTCCCTAACAACTATAGTTCCTATATACAAGAATAAACGTACGTTGGTGGAATTAATTCCTGAAATTGAAACACTTCCGAACGTCGACCGGTTATAACGTTTTCAGCTCACCGCTGGATTAATGTCGAGGAACCAACGGATTCTAGAACGTGATTTAACTCGATGGGAATACAAGCCACGGCAATTCTGCAGGCTTTCCTTTCTGAAGCAGATAACGATTTGATTCCAATTCATGGATTTCGCATACATGCCTATACTATAAAAAAGTATATAAAGTTATATGAACAATAAGTGTAAAAATTGCAAAAATAACAGAATATCTATCAAACGTTTCTATTATTTATTGTACAATTTTATTTTTATTGTTCATGTAATTCTATAATATTTTTTACAATATATTTTACAATATATTTGAGATTGTTTTACAGATTTGATTCGTTGCCTTAATTTTTAGAAGACGGACAGATTTTTTTTCATGACTTTTACAATTTTCATTAAATTTGTTAAAGTTTCCTCAAAAATTTAAGTTTTAAAATTGAGATTTATTATTAGTATCATGAATTTGAAATAGCAAAAATTATAAAGAGTGAAGTTTCATAAAAAATTTAAATCGCGAAATCTAAGAATGATATTAATATTTTCAACTTTTTTTCTCATCTCTTCTGTCATTTCAAGACTTTCTATTTGCAGAGAATGACAATTTGATTCAATAATTACTGTAGTTAACAATTGCGTAAAATAATTATTTTAATTAATTTTTCAAAACTCTATTAAATATAACTTGTAAAGACATCACTTTTTTAATTAATTAATTATATTATTATATTTACTACTTAATAATATACATAACACAATATTTATAATTCTAATAATATTTCTTTTTTGTATATATATATATATTTTGATTAAAATTAGAAATAATATTATTTATTATATTTATGCAAATTATTCGGTAAAAAAGCAGCAAAATAAATTATTCGTGTCTTTTATGTTGTATATAATTACTCCGTTCTCTTTTTTCTATAAATAATCAAAAAAATTCATATTTTCTAACCGTCTTAATATACAGTTTTAAAATGTTATTAAATATGTTATAAATGCTATTATAAATAATATTTATATGATATATAGATATACTAATTTATATAAAGCAAGCAAAATCAGCTTAATAGTGAAAATTTATGAAACTTCACTGTTTATAACTTTCATTATTAAGTCAAAATCAGATTGAAACATTGTACATTTAATTATTTATCCAACTAGAACAAAGTAGTTTGTGAAATTACGTGGAAAAGAAGTAATTTTCTGCTCATGGTGCAGATTTTAAATATCTCTTTTCCCATCTCCAATTGCCATTTTCTCGCCTTATATGTTCCCATATACAGAGACCCATAGCGAAACTCTGACACAGTTTATCCGAAAAACGTTTGATTCTCCCCTCATGCCTGTCTCTTCATCCTTTAATCCTGCGGGTTAAGCTGTTTGCGGTGGCAAGCAGTGACAAAACGACTAAAAAGATCACACGTTGCCCTCGGTTTGTTCCGCTTTTGTGTACGGTAATACATTGTTTTCTCCGTGAAAAGTGAATGTCATTCATCGTTAAACGGTAATTCTGATAATTGTTACATTTATATTAGAAAATAATACAAAATATATTTATATGTAATTATAAAATAATCATCTTTAATTTTATTTAGAAAATATTTATTATTTTTTATTAATCTATTATTAATTCTGTTTCAAATTATATTTTTTATTTTATTTATGCATTAAAAACTCTCCCTTTTTCTTTCTTCCTGTTTATTTGATATACATACCTATATACAAACAATCTCATTTATAATGCAATTAAATTGTTTAAAATTCTTAAAATTACACAGTATTATATTTTATAAAAAGGAAGAGAAAAGAGATAATATTCCTTCTTAATTAAAAATTGTATTATATTAGAAAATATATTTTTTAAATTATATTTTCTAATATAATACAACATAATACAATTTTTAATTAAGGAAGAATATTTTCTCTCCTCTTCCTTTTTAAAATAATGTTATATAATTTTAAACAATTTAATTTCATTATAAGCTAAAATGTATCTATTTGAACTATGCAACTCAGATTTGTAATCGATTCTACTGATGTAATCAATTGTGCGAATCAAATACGATCAAATTCAAACAGAAGACATCGACTCTGCTTTTAATCGGATTACTATCATCGATCTCGAGAATCGACACAAAAAATTATTATCTAAATGGCAACTCCTGCTATTCTGTTAATTTTCTGGTTGTTGTACAATTTCTGATTGTCCGATACATACAAAACATTGTTCCGCTTAATGCTTTCAAAGGAAGAAGTTCTCAATTAATGCTTTCTAAACTCATCTATAAATTAGATGTTTGACAGCAATATAAATTTCTATCTAATTCTATAAACATTTTCACGTAAATAAGATTCCTTGTTTTAAAATATATCTAACATAATTTTATCTTCTCTCTCTCTCTCTCTCTCTCTCTCTCTCTCTCTCTCTCTCTCTCTCTCTTCCAGAAAAGAATAAAAATAAAAGTAAATTTCCAGAGTTATCGAAGAGAATACAGGTCGCAGAGGATTGTTGCAATTTCCTGAACATTTTCGGTATCGCAATGATGTCGGCGCGGTGCAATATCGATATATATATCCTAGTAACGATGTACATTAGCCTCGTTTGTCGCGAATTTACGCCAGAATTTATATAAAGAGCTTCTGGAATATTCTTTCGGCGATTGCTATTCGTTTATCCGTACTGTGACATGAAGATATTTCAAAATAGATCCCACTCATATCGAATATTCATACCCATGATAACTGCAGAAGCAGGTGGCTGAAGAAATTACATCTCATTCTTGAAAAAGCTTTTCTCTGATAAACAAATCTTAATATTTGTATTCTATTTACTATCAATTTCAAATTACAGATATGTATGTAATCAGGGCACATCAAATCTTGTAAAAAAATTTTCCTGAAAATTCCCTAATTTTCTAAGTATTTTGTTCAAAATTTCAAGTAAAGAAAATATTTTCAAGATTTTATAATACAACTTTCTCTAAAATAAATTCTTTTTATTATATATATTTTCTAATTTTTCATTCATACAAAAAATACAAGGCATTTTAAGTTTTAAGTGTTAGATTTATAAATGTTCTAAAGAACTAAATAATTTTCATAAAATAAGCATTTTTTACTTGCATAAAATTTTCACTTCTTTATCTCGTAAAAATTACAAAAAATATGTATACTTTATATTCAATAGTATGTTAAGACATTGAATATATAAACAGAAATATATATAAATTATTAGAATATTAACTATACAAATTAGATCGAAACGCTGGTAAATGAAACTTCATGTTACACCGGCGTCTCGATCTAATTTGTTTAATAAATACTCATTTATTAAATAAATATTTCTGTTTGTAGAACTATTGCAGCATTCTCAAGTGTGTTTAAAATCTGGCAAGAATACTAAAAAACATTGTTAAAGGACAAAATGAGAGGCAGCGGAAAACTTGGCATCTCAGTTTCTGCTGATTTTTCCTGGGCCATTTTTTTAATGGCACTATTTATTTAATCTATCAAGAATTTTAAAACTATTAAAAATAAAATCAAAACGCTTAACAATTAATAAGTTTCCACAAAATTAAACATCAGGTTCATATACACGACTGACTGTTTACAAATGAGAACAAAATTATCAAAAAAAGAATTTTCGAAAAAAAATTCCATGAGACTTCTCTGATTTTTCCAGATATAAAAGAAATCCTTGAGAATTCTAAGTTTTCCATGTTTTTCCAGGGAAAAGGTATGGTAATACAATAATTTTTTGGTTTGTCAAAATTTAACATTTCTTAATAAAAATGAAAAAGAGATAAATATATATGTTGTATTAAATAAATATATATGTGTAAATTAATAAATATAAGTAGTGTAGATATTTAATTAAATAATACTTATTTTATAGCGCAAATATTTTTTAATACTACAATATGCTTTTATATTTTCATCTTGATAGATATGCCAATATATTAAAATGTATGTGAATACTATTTAATATAACATGAAATATATAATGTGAAGTATAATGTGAATGTAAATTTCAAAATTATAATTTTCTTTTTAAATTTAATCTATGATTTATTTTGCTCAAAAAGCAAACAAAACAATGTCATATACATATAATTGTATTTTTTTATCAAATTTCTTTTAGTGATATTTACATCTCTTCTCATACAAGACATTTGACGTTCGAAAGAGTATTGTTATATAGAATCGAAGTCGCTATGGCAAAAGCGGCCACAAAATTAATTACCATATTAATTAACATTTTGCCTTCACAAAGTGTTAAAGCGCTCTTTGTAGCAGCATTGATCGCATCACGCACACCGCAGAATTTTTAATTTCACTTGTGGAATACCCTGACTATTGATAAGAACGAGTATACGAGACGCATAAAATATACGACATCAAAAGAATGACAAGACAAACTTTACTTTGAATTAATAAAAACCCGTATAATCTTATATCTTTAGCAACACTCCCAAAAATTGAATAAAAAAGAATCATGCACAAATAAAGAAACTATATTATTATGTAATTCCATAATTATATTAAATATGTCAGATATATATATATATATATATAAAATTGCAATTATAAAATAAATAAATATTGAGGACAAATTTATTATATTAAATTATTAAATTGAATCAATCGTTCATTCTTTTTCTATCTATTATGGTATTAAATTGTGTTAATTAAGTTGAATTCGCGACATTTCTCGACAGTCAATGGTTCGAAAATAAAGTTACCAGTTAAAATTACCGGTATCTTAACAGAAATTGGATCGCGGTTGCATCAACTTTTCGATTTCCTCAATCTGGAAGAACGATTGAATGAAGCAAGAGGCCCTTTTCGTGTTCGAATTACTTTCCGTGTTCGTACAATAGAAGGAATTCGCTTTCCGCGATGCACACATACCGCCAACAATGGCGGACAATGGCAAAGGGCTGGCGGTTTGGAGATGAGAGATAGATACGAACGAAGAGACAGGAAAATAGGAAAGAATTACAAAAGTGGCTGCAGCGGAAAAATCTGAGACGATAGATGGGAAACTCGATCAGCAGTTCACATATATGTGTTAAATAAGAACCATCGACCGAAAACTATCTACTGAGTATACATATTTACTTATTTTAACTTAGTAATATATATTTACTGACAAACTATAGACTAAATTAAATATCTTTTTCTTTTGAAAAGTTTGACTCTTGTTTTACGGTACATATTTGTATAACCACAATATAACAATATTGAAAATATATATAAATGCAATAATAATAATAATATGTTTATAACTGTACTATTTATTAATTTAATTTTCTTAAATATTTTCGACAATTATTAAACATATTTACTTATTTTAACTTAGTAATATATATTTACTGACAAACTATAGACTAAATTAAATATCTTTTTCTTTTGAAAAGTTTGACTCTTGTTTTACGGTACATATTTGTATAACCACAATATAACAATATTGAAAATATATATAAATGCAATAATAATAATAATATGTTTATAACTGTACTATTTATTAATTTAATTTTCTTAAATATTTTCGACAATTATTAAACATATTTACTTATTTTAACTTAGTAATATATATTTACTGACAAACTATAGACTAAATTAAATATCTTTTTCTTTTGAAAAGTTTGACTCTTGTTTTATGGTACATATTTGTATAACCACAATATAACAATATTGAAAATATATATAAATGCAATAATAATAATAATATGTTTATAACTGTACTATTTATTAATTTAATTTTTTTAAATATTTTCGACAATTATTAAACATACGATAAAAATATTAATTATTTTGAACTTCAACATTACATATTGAAAATTCAAGGATAAAATCTCGAAGAGATTTGGCAAATTTTAACACTGTAAAAAATCTCATACAATCGAAATAGTAGATTTACAAAACTTTGGTCGGCGTATTAAAGTTCGCAAAGCCATTGAAAGGCGAGAAATGTGGTCACTCGAAATCTCCAAAGTCTCGAGTCTTCATCTTATCGTAAATTCCCATCTCGAACTTCTCAAGCGGAGAGTAGGTAAGTCCAATTTCTTGCACGTATCTATCGTCCACGTCGTTGCTCCAAAAAGAGCGATACCAATAGTTTAATTATAAAATTTACGAGTACTAATAAACGTACTTAAATTGAACAACTGATAAAAATAACCGAATAATAATAACAACAATTCAAAGCAAATATCTATAAACAAATATTAGTAAATAAGGTGTAAGCCACATATACAAGAAAAGACTTATTTTAAAGTAGTAGCAAATTTATTTATACTTTTCCCATTTGATAATGCAATAAGAATAAAGAATGTCAATAAAATATATCAAAAGTTCAGTAAAGTACGGACTGGAAGTAAGTTGACGCGAGTTATACGCCACGACAAAAAGGGCAAAACAGTACTGTATGCACGGTTGCTTTTTACTGTTTCTGGGCGAAGGTTGACGGTAAATAACTTTTCGCCTTAAGTCCAAAGCGGTACTCTACTTTCCGCTTTTTACAAAGAACGAGTTTGCGAGGGAACACTTTCAACGATGCTTAACGGAGCTCACTGATTATCGCAAATTTTCGCGAGAGAATATATATTGATTTACCGAGAAAAATTATTTTCTAATAAATATATAGAAAGAAATTTATTTCCCAAAAAGAACAGTTAATTATCTTTCTTAACTTGAAACACAAATGAGAAATCTAGCTCGAGACCCCGAGAAATCTTGTATTATAAAATATTTAGTAATATATATTTTTTCCAAATAAATCTCTTTAAAAAATATTCCATCTTTATATAATTTCTGAAATAATTATATAACAAATTTTCTCTCTCTTCTCTGTCTCTTCCTTCGTTTCATCTTTTCTTATTTTTGCTACAACTTAATCTTGTTCTCATCGTTGCAATTATCTGACGAAAGGCCATCGTCTGCGCACCGCGAAATAGCAGACATGTGCAGCGGAACTGTAATGTTGGCCGACTCACGTAAAGGGAAAGCAATGCGGCGGAAGAGTTTCCGTTTTCCGCTTGCTTCTAATGCCGAGAGAGTGCAACGGAAGTTGGTAAATATAACTAACGTGAAGAAATCGCTTTGTTATTGAAAGCTAAAGCGAGGAGGAAACGATTACACAGCGGATCATAGAGAGATTGAAACTTTTAGAGAACGAGCAGCTCCTCGTACTTATTGCACTCATTCTTGAAAATCAAAAAAATTGGAATTTTCTACTGTGCAATGTTTAATTACATGATGATTAAACTGATAAAATTTTGACAATAATTATGTAAAAAATATTAATTTTTGCATTATTAATATAAATAACATACAATTTATATTACTTGAATAAATTTTATGATCTTCTAAAAATCACAGCTAATACTTTAAAAAAATACGAAAAGCATTTTTTAATATAGAAATAAAATGTTCAGATACTACTAATCTTTAATGTATTTTAATTTAAAAATTTTTTAAACAGAAAAAATACATCCATTAAAAACTGATATTTTTAAATATATTGGCATATATATAATGATGGCAACAAATAGCGTAATGTTCGTGCATAGTTTACGCTAAAACTGCAAAGCTTTACTGAGCCTGAGGCACTGATATTATTCTTACTATAGAGGACATCACTCTATCGTGTTCGCGCTCTTAGAATCTATCGGAAACTTCCTTCAATCAAATAAACTCAGTGTCGACTCGATCGATCCTTCCCATCTCTCATTCGTACATCATTCAACCATCTCTTATCAATCTTCCATCTCAATTCACCTCGCGGTCCACATCGCCCTAAGGGATGCGCTCGTGTTCTAATCTCGAGGAAAGTGCAGTCGACGCTCGTCCAGTACCACTTACTACCACCATCACTATCACTATAGTATTATTACTAACTTGATCGAATACTAGAGAATCAACAGACTTGGCCGACCGAAAGTCGCTCTGTAAGCGATTATTTTATCGCCACAGGGCGATGTGCCATTCTTTGGTGTGCTTGCAATTATTACTATTTGTACTGGAGTTTTGTCATTTTTGCATTTATCTCGTGTTTTGTCGATTTAGTCCTTAATCAAATCTCAATTCCAGGATATATAAAAATAGAGCAATTCGAGATAGTTGTTAGAAAAATAAAAGCTAGATATAAAAGATAGAGCAAGTTTTGATACTGTTGTGATAAAAATGTTTTCTACAACAGTTTATTTTTAATAAAATTATCAATTTTTTCTAAATATATAAAAAGATTTTTTATTGATAGCTTATAATAATATAAAGTTAATAAGCTTTCATTTATATTTTATATATATATATATATATATATATATATATATATATATATATATATATAAAAACAAACATCTTAATTCAAAATAATCTCTTTTAATAAAAAAGCAAAATTAAATTAACTGTCAATTAAAAGCTTAATAAACTCGCAGAGTACATCACTATCAATCGTTTTCAGAGCAAGCTTTATTTTTTTAACCTACTTTTGTTCAGTCAAATACGCTCTTAATTCTACATAATCTATCCTCTCTTTCTTCAATAATCTGATGCTTACTTTACAAGTACCCAAAAGCTCTCCTGCTGGAAAATACAAAGCTTTTACAAACAGCAATAAGAAATACCATCCCTTGTTGTAATAAAGAACGATCGATCGCAAGCGTAAGATGCCAGGGAGGGCTGTCTCCTTCTCCAATACCCAAATCGATTTCAAATCTAATGATATACGATAAGGGCTTTCTCGCACTCCTCTTTCCTAACTTTTCTCCGTTATTAATCATACGAGACGCATAAACGCGCACCTATCAGACGACCCAAATGCAAAGTTACCTCGACGTCACGCACCCTACGTCTCACAAGATGCTCTTCCGCGTTTCCGTTCCCCGCCAACTTGTATACCCTTGATAATAATGAGCTGCCTCCTTCATCTCGTAGTTCTACCTCCCGCAGAGAATCCGAGAGCGAAATAGGCTGGTATAATCGACGCCACACGGTGCGACGCCGCTGTATCCATGTTATGAGAAAATGTAGCCTGAGATACATATTACCTAAATATAATGAACATGCGTTTAGATCTGTAAGCTTAGTGGTAAAATAATTATTTAACTTGTGAGCTTAATAAATTGGAAAATTTTTTTATTTTTACTTTTCATTTTGCAAATATTGTTAGTGTTCTACAATTTTTTCGATATTACTATTCCTTCTAATATTGTATTACTCTGCTATTTCTAATCTAACACTTTAACAAATTTATACTCTTTCAATTGCGCTTTTAATAACAATGCATATACATATATATACGTATGTATGTACGTTTATATTTTATCATTTTTATAATTCAATTAATTTTCAATTAATTTAAAAATTTTTTAAATGTCTTTCACTATTTTTAATAATTTTTACTTTATTTTAATTAATTCCTATTTTCCAATTAAATTATATTAATTTAAAATAAAATCTAAATTCTTTAAACAGATAAATCTTATATAATTCTTACATTATATTTCTGTTATAAAATGTATATTCTTTGTATTTCATTTGGTTTAGTTTATGCGACAGTTATCATAGCAACAGACCAATGAATATTTTAGTGTGGCATCGAAAGTAAAAGATACTGGTCTTTAAAAGGTACATTAAGCTGTCTGAGCCAAATTATCAAAACATAAAAAAATATATATATGATAATTATTTGCTATTTTTTGCTATAAAAATAATTTTTTTGCTCCAGCCGTTAAAAAATTACAAAATATCCAGGTCCCTTATTTTTTACTAGCAAAATAAATTAAAAATCGTCTAAGGAGTTATCTAGCCCCTTGTAAGTCTTCAACAGTTGGAGTAATAGAAATATTTTTGTAAATAAAATATATATTTTTTTATATTTTGATAATTTGGCTCAAATAGCTTAATATACCTGTCTTTAAAGGATATTGATCTTTAATCAGTTAAGCTCAGGTTAAAAAGACATAGCTGACACATGATCGATCGAGGTAAACAGTGTATGGCTAAGTGGAAAATTGTCAACCATGAATGTTTATTCATTTCGTAAATGCGACTGATCGGATTTGACTCATTGGTACGTACTGATAGCAACTTATGCATAGATAAATTTTTTAAACAAGCTGATGGATTAAAAAAAGATTAAAAGTAAAAATAAATTCAATACTATTCAATACTAATTTCTTATAAAATTATTATATTCTATATATTACTATCTTGTCCAATTTATCTTTTTATTTGTTAATAAACGATATCAAGTTATAAAGGTTATTTAATTTAGAACTCATAAATGCTAAGCATATTATTAATGATTATTAATCAGAATTTTATATTATTAATTTATAACATGTAGAATCTGAATATCTAAAATATTAAGTGAAATAATAGTAGAAAAAGATTTGCCACCATCTACAATATTATTTCACGAATAAACTAGAAAAGCGAATTTTCTGGTTTAATTGGCTTGCTAGTGAATTTGCTTGTGTGTATCCTTAGCGAATTTGGTTCTTTGTCCTTTTTTTGCGTTGTACGCCAGATAACATAGCCAGTGTGCTTCGACCGCCATTATGACTCGATTCAGACTAGTACAATACAGTGGCAAAAGTTTAGCCAAACATTTTTGGCATAAAAGACTTTAAATATTGCAAAGTGTAAAAAAAAATTCTCTTAAAATAGTGATAGAACTTTAAATTATAAAATCAATTTAAATATTATTTATGAATTATAAAAATAATTAATTGTTCTCTCTTGCCACGCACGTAATTATAGTAACTAATAAAATATATTATTAATGTAAAATTATTACTGCATTATTTATACATTATTTATAGACATGTAATTTTTGTGAAGTGTAATTTGTTAAAAACTATTAAAGTTAAGAAATATTGTGCTTCTTTTTAATTGATGCAGCAAACATCTCGTACCATTTATTCTGAACAATTTAATTATTAAATATATTTTTTTCAAACGCGACACACAGACGTTAAAAAGTTATGATCACATTATTTGATTAAATTATCAAAACGGATTGATAAATAACGTCCATTAGATTCAATCGCGCGAATGATTAATAAATTACGTTCTTTTCATCTAATTTCAATATTTTTTAGGGATTTAAATGTCAAACAGCTAATGACAACATCCAAGAAGAACCGGCCGTCCGCACAATCGCATTTCATTATTCGAAGTACTATGAGAGTTGGATGCAGCTGAGTGCAGCGACAGGCCAATTAACGGAGAGAACGGTTTAAATCCTATGACTCGTTACGGTGAAAACGCTTTTTGAGGGTTCCGTTATTATTACCACGGCACACACAAGATACCTTTGATGCCGCGATCCCGAATAGATAGAAGGAAAACAAAGCCGACCACACGGAAGAGAGAAATGGAAATTTTAATTACGCGAAAGGGGAAACCCGTATCTTTTACTCCCTTCTCTCTCTTCTCGCATTTCCTCCTATTCCTCCCCATCTTCTGGATTATTTTCAGATCTTGACGGTAACATCCTTTTTATTTCTGCCTGTTTCATTACGTTCCTCTCCCGTGTCAGTCTCTCTCAGTTCGAACGAGTGAAGATTAAACGCGCAGCATTTAATGCCGGAATCGTGTTTTTCATTGGTCGTATAATATCGCGAGAAGATCATTTCATATAGCAAATATAAGAGTAGCAAGTATTATAAGATCATGATAAATTTTTAATCTTATTAACAAATAAATTTTTTTTCTCATAAAATTTAAACTACTTCTTTGTCGCTTTATCGCGCGCGCACACACACACACACACACACACATACAATCATAGAAATAGAAAATATAAAATTAATCCTAGTCTAACATAATATTTTTGAATTATTACATGAAAAGTAGAAGTATAAAAAATAAAGATGAATTGAAAGAGAATTAATAAAAATAAAATTATTTTTCTTAAATTTTTAATCTCTATTTGTGGCTAAATAAAAAATAGTATATCAGTTTCTTACGTTTATAAGGGCATAAATTATTTAAAAATTATTATAAATTATTATTATAAATTATTAAGTATTCCATTGAAGTGTTTGAATTTCTGCAGTATATCTGCCAATATGCATTATATTGCATACTGTATATACTGTGTTATAGTGTACTGTACTGTACTGTTATATTACATACTGTGGTTGCGTATTATTACATTATACTCTCTTGTTGTAAAAGACGTTCGTTAACAATTCATCGCAATCGCGAACACAACTGCATTTCCATCAGTCTTGCGTGAGCAAAGTGCATTCGCTCCTGGTGAATTGTTTCGAACTTATAATGCCGACACACCGCAAGGCATTTTGAATCGATACAACGATGCCCAAACACTGCGAGAACGTTTATCGATTAAGGAACATTTCAATGGATATCGTTCGTCAATGATAAGATGTCAGACGCACAATCGCATGCTCCCTTCAATATACCGCTGCAAGGCGCACTATCGATTTTGTGCATGATTATCATTCAAGATAGTACTATTTGCAACAATAACGACGCAAGTCTCTCTATTGATGCGTGATAATTTCATTAAGGATATAGAGTTATAAAAGAAAAAGTGCGTGCATGTACGTGTGCGTGTGTGTTTGTGTGTGTAAAAAATATGAATAAAATAAAGCTTAAATTTGAGATGTAATTTTATCTTTTCTCAGAAATAATACTTGCTAAATAGAAAATGTTTTTATATCCATGAAAAATATAGTTAATTAATATAATTAAATATATAGAAGATTAAAATTATTTATTTATTATAGTTGAAATGAATATTATAAATAAATAATCACAGTCAATAAAATTTCACCGTAACTATTTTATCTGAAAAAAATACCATTGATACGATAGACGACGATGGACAATGAATTAATTTATCTTATTTTCGCATTCTGAATTCAAACATTGAATCAAATATTAAATATGCTTAATTATTTTAATAATGAAAGACTTGATTTAAATAACGTTATTGTCATAGTTCGCACAACACATACAGTATATTTCTAATTAACAATTTAAATTAAATAAAAATTAACAAATATTAAATTATAAATTTTTTTTAATGATATTTTAATAAAATACTTTATCGCAATTTATTTATTTCCGATCAACATATTCTAATTCAGAAAAGAATAATTTCTTAACTTAATTAAGATTAATTGCAATTAATTTTTCGTTATTTTTATACAATGCTGTGCTCTCGTCTGTTCTCACAAAAACTACCTTACCTAATCTTTTTAACAATTTTTTTCAAAGCACTGGTTTCTTGTAGAATGTCACAACGAGGAGAACGAAAGAAATAATAACGCGAAGTGAACTGTGACGAAAAGGGTGAAAGTCGAGGAAAATAGAGTGTATATGAAAGGTATAGGAGAACAACGGGGAGTTGCTTGTAGGAGCAAAATGAAAAGGAAGGGAGAAAAATGAGAAAGAGAGAAAACTAGCGTATCCGCCATAATAATTATCGCAGGCTTTCTTCTTCGCATGCTGCGAAAGCAACAGGTGGCCGCGTTTGCGCAATCGTTCGCAACCGCGCAGACAAATCGTTTATTTAGGATAACGACGAATTGCAATCGAAGTCCGGTAATTAGCAGACCCTGATAGAGACTCGATTTCCGCCGCCAGTTAAAGAGCGACCTCGATTGCACATCGTCATCGAAACAGAAAAGATATGTGAAAGATGAATTTTCGTTTACTTCTTGAACATTGTTTCGCATTTTTTATCTATAACATTTTAATATTTTAAAAATTTTTTATTGTAAAAATATTAAAATAGAAAAAAGAAACGAAAATAATTATATGTGTCAATCTGAGACTAAAATTTCAAAATATATTAAATCAAAATATATTAAATTTTTGCATCATACATAATTTTAATGACATTTCCTTTCAGGAAAAAACTGACTTTTTAACTCTTTTGTACTATGTCTGTAACATTATATTAATTTTTTTTTAAATAATTATATTGCATTTTATCTTTAGTGTAATGTAGCTGAACGCAGCTGACAATAACAGATGATTTATTTCAATTAATTTTATTATATAATTATATTTATATTATTTTCTGTAAAAAGTCATAAAACTGCATTTAAAATCATTTTAAGAATGTATAATTTATAATGAATAAAGTGAAAATGAATCTAGATCATGCAAAACATTACTATCGCTTTAAATGAACACAGCTTTTCTCTGTAACAAGTTGTATAATACTAATTGTAAGTACTATTTACATTGATGTGCTCAACATGCAATCATCCTAATGGCACATGAAGTTTAAAGGAACAAAGGTACTTTGGTCAGCTTCCCGACTTTCCTGTTCGCGCCCTTTGCACGGAAGGATGCACCTTCAGGGAACTATTTGCATGGACTGATTGCAGCTTCAATTAAGGAGAAAGCGACATAACTTTTTCGCAAGTTACAAAGGCGCCGCAACGAGTAGAGCGGAAAGGAAAAAGACTGAGAAAAGAAAAGGGGAAGGAAAAAGCGAGCAAGGTGAAAGGAGTTTGCCGTATTCTATTGTCGACAGGGAGCACAATGAAGCTGGCAATTCTACGACGGATGCGACTGTTTTTGTACTAATGCATAATGGACCAATCCATAATCAAAAATTACAATCAGGCAATGCAATAAAAAATTTTGTTTGTAATATAAAGAATGATATAAAAAATAAACAAAATTATTTTTATTGAACAAGTATTTTTAAAGTTCTTTATATTCAAGGTTTTTTTTATACATGTCTATTTATAAAATCTATTGTTAATCAAAGAAAAGAATAATTTAGAAAAGTGTCTGTTCTTTCTATTTTTAATTATATTTTTATATGTCAGTTTTCTCTCTCTCTCTCTCTCTCTCTCTCTCTCTCTCTCTCTCTCTTTTCCTCCCTTTCTTCTCTTTTAAATTATTACATAATTTAATAATAATTAAATCATAAATATGATAAACAATTTTGACAATTTAATCATTTTAAATAATTTACTTTAAGACAGCTACAAAATTATTTTTCTTCAGCTTCTTTAATAACATCGTAGGTTATTATCAGGATCGGAAAAGTTACTTTATAATAATAACTCGTTATTATTACCTGTTTTTTTCTGAAAAAAATCTTCTTACATTTTAAAAAGTAACTCATTATCATTATCGTTACAGTTATACAAAAAATAATGAGTTGCAATTTCCGTTGCTTTTTTTAATGTTAACATAGCTAAGGCATATCGATATAAAGTGTATAGAAATTTTAATTATTTTAAATTTTGTACTTTCTCTTTTATTTCTTTCAAATATACGATGTACAATATCTAAAATAAAATATCTAACTATCTGCGTCTTAAATATATGTATAAAAAAGTGACAATGATAAAAATCATTCAATTTTGTTCAGTAATTATAACGGCAACAGCCGTTATAAAATTTGTTTATAACAAAGAAAACGTAACTGTAAAGATATAGATTCGTTGTGCATCTTTGTATTGTATCATCAAATCATTATTGTGCAAAAAAGATGCGTTTCAAATCATCCATATACTGACAATATACTGATCAAGTCCGTTACGTGTCCGTGTATCTAACTTTTACATGATTTGTAACGCATTCCTATTATACAATGACGATACAATACGAGAATACGCAACAACTCGCGCCTTAACACTGTTACAAGCAAATTATTTCTCAACTCTGATTATTATCATATTTCTTATATCACTACAGCATAATTAAACAATTTAATAATTAATAACTTAGTTTACAGGTTTGCAATAAATAATACGTTCATTCAATCTACGAACTTTGCGAATCATTTCATTTTTATCAAATTATTTACGCTCGTTAATAAAAGCTAAAAATTTCATAAAACCGGACATGTTCATACACTTAAATCACAACCGGCAAAAAGTATCGTCGACGACTACGCTGTGCGTTCCAACGGAAAATTAATTCGTCTATAAAACGGTAAAAAGAAATACGTCGAGATAAGGACGAAGAGAGATAGTCTGAAGCAAAACCGATCTGCTGCAATTTTTTACGCGACGTCGTGATGTCGGAATCAATTTAAAGGAAATCGTGATCAAAACCTGAACTAATCGATTATCGATTATTTTTATACTCTGCTCTCCTTTATAATACGTGATTAAAATTCTTAGCAATATATAATATTTTTAATTATATAAAAATTACATAATTCGATACACACACACACACATATGTAAGCACTACACATGGTAAATCAATCAATGCTTGTATAAGGTTTGCGGTTTAAATCGCAGCTTGCAATAAAAGATTTAGAAATTAATAAAAATTGTATTCAATTGCTTGTTCTCAATTTTATATATAAATTTTATTTTTGACAGTAAAGTTGTAAAAATTAAAATATCAACCATATACATAGAATTACATTGATTCCTCCGTTGTTTCAGCTATTTTTACTATTCGTTTTAGCAGCGAAAGCATCGCGGAACGTATCGTCCTGTATAATTCGAAGCTCGTGGTCTTTCTGTCTCACGACGATATATAAACTGCGCGCGTGTACCGATGTGTATCACTCGAAATTGAATTTCGAGATATGAACGCGATCCCATGTCCAATTCTCGACACACGCATACACAGATATGTATATGTACGTGCATAGGTATGGATGTATGCATATGTACATGCATGCGTAAACGTGTGCTTGCACAATCGATACTCTTCGACCTACTTGCGGAAAAGAGCACGGGAAACGGAGCACATATGTGACGGAAAGACATTATATACCGGTATCTCCCGAGTTATAATGATCCATAGGACACTACACGTAACGGGTCAATGCTTCCACTGTGAGTCACTCTACGCTATTGCTTGCGAAAATGTCCCATCTCTAAGAAGAAGTGGTCGAACAACGTCGAATGTGTGTGTAAATAATATTCGACTAATATTCTGGCGTAATGTACAAAGTAATCTGACAGTCAAACAAAAATGTTTCATAAGCAGTAAAGTATGTAACAATTTCTTATGATATTAAAACTTTTAATTGCTATACTTACTACGTGAAAAAAAATGAGAGAAAATGTATTATAATTAACAAAAAATTTTAATATAATTAATAAAAAAGAATGTTAAAATAATAAATTCATCATTAAAGGAGATATCCTATATAGTTCTAAAAAAAGCATAGGAACAAAGCAATTAACCCTGTGTTTTTATTGATAATTTTTATGTTGGTCATCTATCTTAAATGTACAATATAAAGCATTCTTGGCTGTAATCCGAGAATAATTTACTACATCAGTATTAATCAAACTGATTGATCAACTGATCCGTTTCATGGATATAATTCATGTGAAGCTAATGTCTCACTTCATAAAAATTTATTAATTATTGAGAGCCTGGCTATTTTTAATAATTTTAAAAATCTCAACAAATTAAACAAGCAATTTAAAGAAATTAAATTAAACAAACAATTCAGACCATTAAACCAAAAAAAAACTCGGAACAAACTGAGACACCAAGTTCATATTATCTCATTTTATCCTCCGACGATACTTCTACAATAATTCTACAAAAAATTCTATGTGTAAAAATTATTAGAATATTAATTAAACAAATTAGATCGCCTGACATGTCAGACATATACGTATCGAGGTATAAAACGCTCAAGGCATATTTCGATAGTTCTATCGGTTTTAAATGAGACTTTCTGTTATTTTGCAATCATTTTTAATTTATAGAAAAAGTTTTATATGAAAATTATTCGAAGTATTAAACAAACATTAATTATTAAATAAATTAGATCACCCAAGACGTTAGGCGTACAAGCATCAAGGTAAGACATAAAGTCTCATTTAAAGTTGATAGAATTATCGAAATTATCAACGCCTCGATATTTAAATGTTTGATTAATGTTTCGGGTGATTTAATTTGTTTAATTAATATTTTAATAATTTTTAGGCATAGAACTTTTTGTAGAACTCAAGTTAAAATCTGACAAGAAATGTTTAAAAAATCGTCGGAAGACAAAGTGAGATGTAGCGTATATAAACTTGCCGTCTCAGTTTATTGATCGAGCAATTTTTCTGATAAATAACTAGAATTATTTATTTAATCTATCAGGAACTTTAGAAATATTAAAAATAAAGCCAAAATTATCAACAATTAATATGTTTCCACGAAATGAGTGCCAGCTTCACACACACCCAAATAAAATTGCATGAAAAGCTATGCTTTCATCACGAAAAAAAAACCGCGAATAATACGTAATAAATAATAAATTACCTGACGATTGCTCCGACGAAACCCGATGTCATCCCAGACCTGCTCACCCTCTCCTAATCTTTTGTCGCACTTTCGAAAGCACTTACATAATATTCGCACTTAATTACGAAGTCTGTCAGCATACTAATCACTCAAATAAAATATTTCCGGCACTCGTACAAAATACGCCATAACGCGGATGTGCGATAACGCGGTAAATTATCTCAATGTCGCCTACGAATACCGAAAGACGTAAATCGCGATCGCGCAGACTAATAGACGTACTAAAATAATCGCCCGTTAATAAATTCGGCACTCCCGACACTCGTTCGCGCCCGAAATTCACTCTTTCGATCGATAAAAAGACGCGAGAAACACAGGGTGAACATCCTCGCACCGATACGATCGAAAGGATTAACAATTACGTTATACTTAAACTGGTAGACTGGCGACTGAATTGAACGATATAATGTGTCCAACTATAATATATAATTCTAAAAATTATTTAACTCGTTGCCTCAAGCCTCACTTTATTATCTACGTTTCTTATGTCCAAGGTTTTTTTCCTAGAAGAGATGCTACCGGGCGAACAGTGTTGATAGCATATGAAGGGAGCGTTTCTGTACGCACTAAACTACATAGTGTGCCACACGTGTGCGTAGCTTGATATGCGTCTGCACATGTGTACATAGCTTGAAGAAATCATCCCCTTTACATGTTACTAGAGTTAATTTTGCCGGCAAACAATTCGATGAAACATTCCCCGTTCTTTTATCTCCGTTTTATCTCCTATCATGGTACCCAACCTGACTATCACGTGTGACTGACAACGAGCGCTGTAGGCGCTGGATCGACCAATCGGAACAAAGATATCTTTATCCTTTTCGCGCTCGAACTAAAGCAAGTACAGCGCCAGTCTATCAGTTTAAAAAAAAACGTAATTGTTAATCCTTTCGATGGTATCGGTGCGAGGATGTTCACCCTGTGTTTCTCGCGTCTTTTTATCGATCGAAAGAGTGAATTTTGAGCGCGAACGAGTGTCGGGAGTGCCGAATTGATTAACGGGCGATTATTTTAGTACGTCTATTAGTCTGCGCGATCGCGATTTACGTCTTTCGGTATTCGTAGGCGACATTGAGATAATTTACCGCGTTATTGCACGTCCAAGTTATGGCGGATTTTGTTCGAGTGCCGGAAATATTTTATTTGAGTGATTAGTGTGCTGACAGACTTCGTAATTAAGTGCGAATATTATGTGAGTGCTTTCGAAGATACGACAAAAGATCAGGAGAGGATGAGCAGGTCTGGGATGACATCGGGTTTCGTCGGAGCAATCGTCAGGTAATTTATTATTTATTACGTATTATTCGCGATTTTTTTTTTCGTGATGAAAGCATAGCTTTTCATGCAATTTCATTTGGATGTGTGTAAAACTGGCGTCTTATGTCGTAGAAACTCATTAATTACTAAGAATCCTTTAGTTTTAATATTTCTAGAGTCCTGAAGAGATTAAATAAATAATTAAATAAATAATTCTAGTCATTAAAAAATAAAAACTAAATAAAAAAAATAGTTTAAAAGAAAGTTATGAGACGCCCAGTTCAAGTTGCGTCTCGCTTTGTTCTTCGACGATTTTTTTAGTATTTCTTATGGGATTTTAAGTGTGTGAAAAAGTTCTACAATAATTCTATAAAAATTCTAGGTGTAAAAAATATTAGAATATTTATTGAACAAATTAGATTACCCAAGATGTTAAACGTATAAATATCGAAGTGAAATTGTAATCGTATTTCGATAGTTCTACCAACTTTAAATGAGTGTTGTTGTGTAATCATTTAATTTCTAGAGACAGTTCTATGCGTATAAAAATGGTTTTAAATGAGATTTTAAATAACTTTTACGCATAGAATAATTACAAAATTATTTTCGGTGGTACAAATTAGTGCAAATTCAGTACTAATCAGATCAATTTTTATTTTGCATTTTTTAATGGTTTTTATTACGATAGTTGAATATTAAGTTAGCAGGACCACAATTTTTTTTTAATTTACACGGAGTACAAATTTATTTTCGGTGGTACAAATTAATACAAAATAAGTACTAAATAATCCATTAGGTCCCATTTGATTTTGCTGATTTGGTCCTGCCGGCTTAAGAGAGCTGATATTCTACGTGTAGTTTATCATAAGAGTTAATCAATTATGTTAACAATTACTAATTATAAAGATTATAATTAGCTAATCGTATTTTAAAGAATAATACGGTATATACGAAGTACGCATACTTATTCCTTCGAATATTGCCGTACATATGACAAGAGCAACAGCGCGCTACGTCTGTAAAAGTCGAGCGCCGAACACTGTGTGACGATGTAAGATGACAAATTCCTTATGCCTATAAAATAATACGACATATGTATGTCGAATACGTACTTGTTAACCCTCGAGCGTTGGCTGAACAATAATAATTTTTTCGTCTCTCTGCTTTCTGCGCGACGCGGCGGTCCTTTCCCCCACTTGCCTTCCCCCACTATGTCCTATGCCGTGTCTTCCTACGTCACGCATACCAAGGATACAAACAAGGACGCGTCACTATTTTTTACAAAGGATGTTCGGCATACCTACGTATATTATTTTATAGGCATAAGGAATTTATTATCTTACATCGTCACACAGTGTTCGGCGCTCGACCTTTACAGACGTAGCGCGCTGTTGCTCTTGTCATATGTACGGCGATATTCGAAGGAATAAGTATGCGTACTTCGTATATACCGTATTATTCTTTAAAATACGATTAGCTAATTATAATCTTTATAATTAGCAATTGTTAACATAATTGATTAACTCTTATGATTAACTACACGTAAGAATATCAGCTCTCTTAAGCTACTAATCAAATCAATTTTTATTTTTCATTTTTAATGGCTTTTATTACGATAGTTGAATATTAAGTTAGCAGGACCACAATTTTTTTTAATTGGCACGGGGTACAAATTTATTTTCGGTGGTACAAAATAGTACTAAATAAGTACTAAATAATCCATTAGATCCCATTTGATTTTGCTGATTTGGTCCTGCCAGCTTAAGAGAACTAGTATATTTATGTGTCAAGCGTCTCAGGCAATTTAATTTGTTTAATAAATATTCTAATAATTTTAACAGAAAACAATTCTTTCTAGAAAATAAAAATTATTACAGGTTGACTCAAAAATTTCATTTAAAGTCGATAGAACTATCGAAATACGATCACTATTTTATCTCGTACTTATTCATCCAACGTCTCCCGGCCGATCTACAATAATTTGTTTAATTAATATTTTAATAATTTTTACACATAGAGTTTTCATAAAACTTAATTTGTTTAATAAATATTCTAATAATTTTTACGGATATAATTCTCTAGAAAATAAAAATGATTACAGATTGATACAAAATTTAAAGTCGATAAAACTATCGAAATATGATCACTATTTTACCTTGGCACTTATTATTCAACGTTTCACGGGCGATCTAATTTTGTTTAATTAATATTCTAATTATTTTTAGCCATAGAGCTTTTTGTAAAAGTATGTTGTAGAATTCTCAAGCGCTTAAAATCTGGCAAGAAATGCTGACCAAGAGAAATGAGGACAAAGCGTAGTGTGAGCTTGATCTTTTAATTTATTTCAAGCCATTTCTTTTTGTTTAATAGACAAAACTAATTTTTTTTTATCTATCAAAAATTATTCAAAATAAAGTTACAACTCTCAATAACTAATAAGTCTTCACGAAGTGAATCAGCTTCACACACACGGTTCATAATATTCTGGCATTGGTGAAACATGCGAATGCACAGTATGTGTCTGTTCACACGTCCGCGGATATGACATTCCAATAGCTTGCCAAATGGCGTTAATTAGCCGGAAATATGGAGGAAACGGAATTCAAAGATTGCCACGCACGTTTAAATTTTTGCGAAATTACGTGCTAACATGTTTCATCGGAATTTTTGAGCTAATTCTCAATATAATTGTAAATGAAATCACAAGTTTATTATTAATCTTAAAGAGATTTAAAGATTATATAATCTTCAAGAGAATAGTGAATAGTTTTTCTTTAATTTTCTAAATTTTATTAATTTTTATTTTTTTACTTATAAATACTAAAAATTAATTTAGTTCATTTTTAAACAATTTCGACAAAATAATGTGCTTATGTGTGCAAGAGATTTTACACAAAAATTTATATATATGTATATGTATAAATATTTTTATGAATATATATATATATATATGTATATGTATATATATATATTCATAAAAATGTATATATATATATATTTATTTATTTATTTATTTATTTATTATAAATCCTTTTAAATTTGTCAAGTAAATTTAACGATCAGAAATTACAATCTTTATTTCATGTGATTATTTGTTAACGTAAGTTGAATGAAGTAATTTTCAAAATTATTTTTGATATTGTGATTTTTTTAAATATCAAAAATGATTTTATGTTGATATCTTTTTGATATAAAAAAATATAATTTTTCATGATAAATACATTAAGTAAAGCGTTTGTAATTTTTTAGTTTAATTTACTGCAGAGAACTCTTTCAACGTGTTGGCGCATACTTGTGCGCAATCCTGAATTCACTGTTTTAATTAATTATATCATTTTACGAAGTACAATGGAGTATAGAATCAAGACATATTTGATTGCTATCGTCGAAGTCGATGCGTTCCTACTCGGCTATATCCCTACGGAAATTATCGAATTGCATGAAAGTACGGCTTTGTAAAACGGTAATCGGCAGGTAGTTTAATTAAACCTCGCCGTTAATTAACGCCGATTTTACAGTGTCCACATCTCTGGAGATTCGCGTCGCGGTCGAGCAATTTCGAATGATGGTCAGACGCTTAAAACATTGAAAAACTATCGTGATAAAGAAAAGTACAGAGACACATAATGCATTTATATTCACGTTAATGATTAAATAAAAAGTTTTTATTTGTAATGTAAATCATATGAGGGGGAGGGAGATTTTTATAATTACAAATAAAACATCCGTAAATGTTTTTTAGATATCGTAATAAAAACTACAAACAGACAAGATGCATGAAATTTTTCACTAAAGAATTAGTCGATAAAGTTACTTTATAATTAAGAACTTGGAAGTAAAACTAATAGCAATGTTGGAAAATTGTAAAGGATGGACACTATCATCGAGAAGGAATTTCTTGCAGTTTCTAATTATATTATAGCAATAATAAAATAACTTAAACGTATTGTTGAAGAAAAATTTAAAAAACAATAGATATTTACGCTTTCTAGTATTTACTAAAAATTAATATTTGTTTTTATTTTTCAAATTATTATTTTTTTAAATTACAATCAAAACTTGTAATCACACTGACAATGAGATCAATACTGTATATTATAGAAAAACAGCGCATAAACACAATTTTGATTAAAAAGACGCAGCTAATTACTATCATCCCCTGAATTAATTAATTACGACACACACACACACACACACGCGCGCGCACACATTATGATTGAAAAAAATTTTCAAAAAATTGTGGCACCGTTCTAATGATAAAGTCTGGCAATCCATATTACGTAATAAATATCCTGTGTTAAATTATATATGATAGAGAACCCGTGTAAACAAAATAAATAAACAATTAAATAGGTGAATATAGTGAATTATATAAGCCAAAGAAACATCAATATGTGTTTTTACTTATTTTAAAAGATATTTTAGAGAATATAAAAATATATGTTACTTTTTATTGTTGACATCTATACACAATATTTTTTTAAAAAAGAAATTTAAAAAAAATATTGTGTATAAATGTGAACAATAAAAAGAAACGAGAAAATCGTAATATCTCAATTCTCTGTAATTATATATTTATAAATATCTTTTGATAAGTCATAATAGGCAATGAATTAACACGATGATTATTTATTTGATTATTTCGGGGCTTATATGTAAATGTTTACAGCATCTTTAATAAGTAAATAATGTAAATAGTATTGTAAGTGAAAGTTGGTATCAAAAAAAATTTGATAGGAACTTTCAACATATAAACCGTATATATACAATGCCAAACGCTGTCACATTTACTGCCCACGAACAGAACATCGCAAACAACCAGGTATACGCTAAGCAAAACACTTTAATTAACACGCTACGACGATCACTCAATCTTAATTAACATGCCAGGCGGAAAGTTCACATAGCATTTGCATAAATTAACCCTCCCATGCACGCATTCAGTCTTCTGGCTATTGGATATGTACACTGGTGTGGGCTAATATAATGTAAGAATCTCTCTGTTTCTCCATAGTATCTCTTTAATCATTAATAATCTCGTAGATTAATAAAAAATATATCAACAGTATTTTTATTTACATATTTCAAAATATCAATTTCATGTGAGCAAGCAACATTAAATTATAAATAAATATAATTAATATTGAATACATCATTTATATCTATAAGAAAAATATATGTATATTTATATTCTATTACTTATACATACATATATTATAAAATCTTTGCATATTCAATTTTTATATAAAAAGCATTTTTTATAAAATGTTTCCTAAAAAGATTTATAAATAAGGTTAACTCTTCCTAGATAAGAGAAAAATTAATTTTATAAAATTTTATATGTTTAATACATTTACATACATTTGATATAGAATATTCACAAATTCATTTTTACGTAATTATAATAAACAACAATTTAATACTCACCAATATGATGCACAACGGCAGAGTTGTAATATACAATGTTGATCTGTAAAATACAAATTTACCTAAATTGAATATATAAAGCAATGTCCAAAATAATTTATGGTGTAATATTTGTTAAAAGAATTATTGCCCACATTAGAACTTTTTATTTAATCTTTAATATGGTTTTTAGTGTAATTTAGTAAAATATATTTAATAAAATAATACCGAATAATACGTAATCTTTCAAAAATATACTTTTTTCAAATAAAAAAGTAAATAAATAAAAAAAAAAAATATATATATATATATACATATATAATAAAAAAGATTTAATTAGCACAGTATAGCACAGTAATCTAAATAATATTATAAATTTGAAACAATATATTGAAATATTATATATAAATTATTATAAAATATTATTGTAAATATATAAATTTTAAGATTTGAAAAAGAAAAAATCTAAAACTTTATATATGCATTATATTACACAATAATGGAACAATAATATAAACAAATTAGCTTTTGTCGTAGAAATCAACAAACAATTAATGTCAAAAATAATAAGTAATAAATTCAATAAGTTATAAATTTTGTTTACCTCACGGTTGCTCCGCCGTCACCGTGGGCGCCTCCATCTTCTCTTTTGTTCATGTTGATTTTTCATAGCACTTATATTCGCGGAAACAAATATTAATTACGATCGCACACTAATCACTAGACGTACAGCAATCGTGCGAAATTTTGTACACGATTTTCCCAAGATTTTACTTACACGAGACGCTCGCTTTTTATTATAAAAGCTAGATACACATGATTTACGACCAAAGTCACAAATCATTCGTCGATAATGCTACCTCTAATTTTAACAAATAATACACGTATTGGTATACGTTATCATTCGCTATTTTATATATTTATAACAAAGTGTGAAAATAAATGCACAAATTATATAATTTAAGATAAACATGTATCTGTGATATTTTTGAAAATATGTCATCGCTTTATTGACTACTCGGACGATAAATCTCGCTCTGTATAAATTGTAGAAATCCCATATAATACACAAATCACTAATGTAATACCTAATTATGAATATACAGTTGACAGGCATTGACATACTAAATATACAGTGTGTTAAATAATGTTACTAATTAATTGAATACGTTATAATGTCGTTCGAGTCGAAATTGATTCATCTTATATGCCGCGATATTATGCGCGCCGAAATAAGATTAATTTATGTTAGTTGGGATGCGACATTCGCGCGAATTAATTAATATTATTATACATTAAACGCGATTATACATAAATGTAATAATCACTGCTAATTCTAATAATTGAATTCTAATAATCGCGTTTGACCTGTTATTTATCACGATTGTACATATATTTCGAGATATACATAATACAGCACGGAATGTCTTACGTATTTAAATTGGTGAGAAGTTGAAAGCACGAAAAGAGAAATATATTTAATTCCACGCATTTAAAGAAATACTTATTACCCGCAATAAAACGGTAATTCATAATTTCTATTTACTCTGACTTTGATTCTTTCAAACGAAAGTATCGCACGGATGAACAGATCCGCAATTACGCGCATCGTTTATCATCGCATAAGTTTATCGCACGAGCTGTAATATAATCTTCAAATGTAATACCTAGTCATCGTGAGTAATACAACAACGACATAGAATTTGGCGCTCGATCTTTGCAGCGTATGTTGTTTACATTTCGTAAACAGCGCGCTGTTGACATTCCGTAATCGCGCAGTAAGACTCGGGCAAGAGTTTCATAACCTTGTCGTCATTCGGACAAGAAGATACTGCCGTAAAACAGTTCCGTGTCGTGTTATTTCTCGAAATATAATTATGACAAATATCCAGGTCAAACGCAATTATTTCGTAAGATTATTAGAATCAACAACTATCATTACGATTATGTAGTCGTGCGATTAATTCTCGCGAATTAATATCGTGTTTTAACTACGATTTGAACTTAACTCGATGCATGTAATATCAGGTTATATTGAATGAATTGAGTTCGATTTGAACGGTATTGAGTGACAATTAATTAATGCAATCATAGTTAACACACTCTGGGATATGTATTTATTATCATATATCTTGATATTTGTCAACTGCGTATTCAACATTCTATCGTGCGAGTAGTCAATAAAACGACGATGTATGTAGTTTCGAATATTCCGAGGATATTTATTTTTAATAACTTGAGCATTCATTTTCATATTTACATTATAAATATATGAGATTATAATTGAGAGCATATACATTATTTGTTAAAATCAGAGTAGCGTTATCGACGAATGATTTGTGATTTCAGCTACAAATCTTGTGTATATAATTTTCGCATACTCTTGTAATATAGTAAAGTGAGCGTCTCGTGTAATTAATGCCGTACAAAATGTTGTGCGATTATTGTATGTGATATCGCAATTAATATCTGTTCTCGCGCATGTAAGTGCTAGGAGAAACCAGCATAAAATGAACAAGATAGAAGGTGGAAACCCGTGGTGGCATCAGACAGGTGGAGCAACCATAAGGTGAACAAAATTTATATCTCAATTTATTATTTGTTACTATTGAGATTAATTGCTCATTTAGCTTCGCGGTAATAATTTATTTTAGAATATTGTGTAATATTGTATAATACGTATAAAATATTCTAGATTTTGGAAATTATAAAATATTTATATCAAAATATTGTAATAATTTATATATGTATATATACTATAATATATATTGTACATTATTTAAAATCTATAATATTATTTAGATTACTTCTGTAAAAAACTTAGCTTTTTATTTTCATTATATTTTATAAAAAAATAATGTAAAAAAAGTTTTTTCATATATAAGATACAAAACATATGTAATTAATTAATTTGATTAAATATGATAAAGAATAATTAAAAGTAAGAAGTGTGATAATTATATTTTTTAAATATTCTTTTGGACATTGCTTTGTTCAACTTAGTAGTAGGCAATTTTGTATTTTACAGATTAACATTGTATACTACTTTTCGCTGTTGTCGTATCGATGAGTAAATTATTTTTTATTACATTTTGACATAATATAAGTTTACAAATATTATATATGTCATTTTCTATATCTCTATGTTTCTATTATATGTATATATGCGTAAATTTTTTTTAAAATTAATTTTTATTTAATTATTCAATAAAATTTATACGTTTTTATAATGCTGAAACTGTAAAACTGTAAGTCTACACAATTCGTCTTAAAATATTTTATAAAAATAAAAACTATTTAATAATATTTATGATAAATATACAAGTTGCAGAACTTTTTGTAAATTTAGTTTTTTCTCGCGGATTATTTTTTCATAATCTAAGCTTTTTATATTAAAAAAACGGTCTCTTTCTCTCTCTATAAAATATCAGTATTTTATGAAAAAGCTGATTTTTTTTATAAAATGTATGTAACATATTATTTTTAACAATTTTTATTAAACTTTTTTCATTTACAAAAAAATTTAAGTTTTTTTCACAAAATTAAAAGTAAAAAATAATATTTAAAATATGCATTAATATACATACTCAAATGTTATATATAAACTTTATAAATCAAGTTATAACGCTTAAATATATCTTATTATGCTTGTATAAATTTTACAAAATTTTACGTAATTTGCTTTCTTTAATTTAGGTAAATTTGTATCTTACAGATCAACGCCAACGTATATCACAGCTCCGATGTTGCGCATCATATCGGTGAGTGCTAAATTATTTTTTATAATTGTTAGAAAGATGTTATTAGATGTTATAAACATATTCTTTATGTATTTAATGTTTATCTGAAATTACAAAAAAACCTATTTAAATAAAACCAAGCAAAAGAATAAAGATGTTGGAAAAACTCTTTTATTTGAAATACGAATAAAATCTGGAATAAGCTAGAAACGAAACTGAAAGCATCCGGAAGGAACGTCCGCGTACAAAAGATGAAAGCGAAAGAACTGGAAACAGAGCTTTTAAATGGAAACCCAAAAAACGTATCCGATTTCAGTTAGACGAACGCGCCGCTGTCGCTTTTACATGCAGTTCATCCCACTAGCGAGTAAACTTCCGACCGCAACGAGTAAATTTCCTATCATGTCAACCAGCCGGAAAATAGTATTTCCGATGGAGACTAGCGTGTGGAAAAGCGTATTCGGACCAATCTCAAATTTGACTATTTTTATTTTTATTTATAATACTTTAAGCTCTCGAGATGAGTATTAATTTTTTTCAATGTATTTTCTTCAAGGCGGCAATGTGGGGTCTGATTTTAATAGCCATTGGGGGCTATAAATGTTGAAATATTTAAAAATAAAAAACAAGTATCAATTAACTAAAATCCACCCTAATCCATTATAGGCATAATATATAAATTTACAAATATAAAAAATAAAAGTTAGAATGGTTTTAATTAATTTTTAAAATATTTTGTACATAGAGTTATATAGACTAAACATTTTGATTTTATATTTTACATATGTTTATATTATTGTAAACTATCTCGATTAAATAAATTTCATCTATACATATATCTGATTCATCATCGAACCCGCTTATTATGATTTGATTTACGTTATATTTCGACAATGATATTAATTTCTGGCCGCATTCAACTCGCGTTTATTCGTTATTAAGCGTTGCCGCGATGAAAGTCACGCAATTAATTCATCGTGCGATTGCCGTTTGTCCGCTGCAAATGATCACCTGTAACCGCAAAATTCCGCCTTTAATTTGCTCGACGTTACTATCGTGCAACTGATAACGCTGCCAATAAGGTCTCGTTAAAATTTACCTCTACGCCGGCAATTAGAGCGATCAATTTTTTATTGTACGATCGCGGTATCGTGTTGGAAATTTTGGACAAAATCTGCAAACAAATAATAAACCGCTGCATTCGACGGCTGGTCAGCAAAAGTGATTTCTCGGACAAAATATTGTATTTTGATATTAACAGAATATTGATACTTCTTTTTTATACAACATGTTCGTAATTTATACTTATTTCTTTAATTGAAGAAATAAATAAGTAAATTTAAAAAACAAATAACCTACACAGTAATTTTGCTACGTATAAACTACAACTGTTCTTTCTGCGTCACTTTTTAATATTCTTAAATTTTGATTTATTTATTTAGATTTTAGATTATTAAAATTTTATTTCAGTAAACAATATTAAAGATATCCATGATCACAATCTTTGAAAAATATAAAATTTTAAATATTCATTTTTTTCATTTTTATTAATAATTTTGTTTAAAGTAAAAAGATGATAAAATCTAAAATTTTTTTTTAATAATTTACAAATTTTTAATTTTCTAAACGCTGTTAAAAATTCACAAAATTTGTTTCTTTTTAATTACAATTAAACGGTCGAAATCAAACTTCGTATCATTGCAAAGCATAGCCAAAACGCAAGTTTGATGCTGATTTTGCTGAAAAAATTCAATTTGTCATGATAATAGCAATTCAATTAAAACGATTAATTTTTAACGTACAATGTAATACTCGATATATATTATTGAAATCAATGATTTGACAATAAACCGAAGTAGCTACTGATATTAAAATATAACATTTATGCTGGATAAAAACTGCAATCTGCAGTCAACATTAATTTTATAGAGAATAACTCTTTTTTTTTCTCAATTGGATAAATGTAAAGATATGTTTTTGTAAATCATTCTTTGATCCGCTTCTACATTTTTGTTCATTTCTGAATAAGCTTTTCCAATATCAGCTCGGTCTGTTTGTCGGACTTTTTTATTATACGTACGTATTTACAATGCACATATTGGATTATCGCTGTTTGATTTAATTAATCAACCAATATCTTTTTCATTATTCCTGCATTATGCTATATTTTTGCAAGCTATATGTACCATTGTTCATTTTCTGGTACCAGGTTTTATGTACTTTTTAATTATTAATAACGTAATATATCGACGAGAGTGTATGTACAATCGTATTATTACAATCCTGCATACCAATCGTCCAACTTCTAAATTCAATTTTTCATTACAAATTTCTGATAATAATTGAGAATATATTATACATTATTTTCAAAATGAGCGAGAGCCCGCATATAATAATAATTTATAGCTTTAATACCATATGAGAACACGTACATAATAATAATTTATATAGTTTTAATACAAAATAAAAAGTTTTCTCTCCAATTTTTTTTATTTTACGTTACATTATAACATAACATGTAATTTCAAAAATAATAAAGAGTTTTAAGAACCTCAATTGTATAAAAGTATAGATAATCAATTTATATGTTATTTAATTGAAAATATCTTTAATAATACCATTAAGGAGATTGAAATTGATAGTCGATAAAATATGATATTATGCAATATTTTTTTCTGTACGAAGCAAAGAAAAGTGAGTCGAGTATTAACATATTTAATTTCTCATTACACTTATGGGCACAACCAGAAGATCATTCAGTTGAAATTAGAGAGATTCTCTTGCAAAAATAGTTCTGTATTGAACAGTAGATATTTTTCATACGATTTTCAGAAGGGTGATTGAACTTCATGTACATCTTTGAATGCTACTCAAGACTTAATTAGCGAGACTTAGTTTAATAATATTCTTTAATTTTTTTATGACATTTCTAAATAAATTTGTATAAACATATAAAAATATAATTTCTCAATAATGTGCAATAACGTGTTTTACTCAAGTTCGTTTACGTGTTCTTTCGCTTCCATTTATACCATTTATACCTTATGTCACTCGTCTTGTACCTTTCGATCTAGGTTTGAGATCGATCGGGCATAACGTGAGCGCGTGCACGCGCATTGAATTTCTATGATACGAAATTCCCTATTCATTCATACCGTTTGTTCGCGATTTCACCACAGATGTATTCATACGAATTCATATCGCACTTCCTCATTTCGATTCTTCGATCATATCGGAAATGCATCACGATGGATGCAACTTACACACGCAAGGTTATTCAAACATTTTTTTGGTCTAGATTTAAATTTTCTAAATTGAAAAAAAAATATTTCGATTTTCATACACTTCTTCTTTTCGTCTCTCTCTCTCTCTCCCTCTCTCTCTCTCTCTATATATATATATGTATGTATGACTTTATGCATGACATATATATATATATGTGTGTGTGTGTGTCATACATAAAGTCTTAAGTACACTTTAGATGACTTCATGAAATTCAATTCAGTTTTTATTTATTTAATTTTATATGTCATATAATATAATACACACAGAAAACATTTAAGGAAATTAAATACTCTATATGAAAATTTTTGATGTATACGCATATTGATATATTGATACATGTATTGATACATTGATAGAATATACGGCACTAAAATTATAAATAAATGTTTGCTTTGAATTTTATCTGAAATTATAGATTATTTAAAATAGTGGCTTTAGAAAAACATCAGAGATGTCTGAATATTAATTTTGTGACACAAACAAGAAAATCGATATTACATAGTACATGAATAGGTTTTGTGAAAATACACAAATATAAATTTTAGATACAATTATTAGAATTAAGAAGACTATTGTGACAACAAACATTAAACAAAAAAAAAACATTAGTTATATGGGGACTATTGATGCGATTGCGTCATCGTATCAACGATAAGTCTGCATCTGCCGCTGAATATTTAACAATGTCTTCCCTACATTCTGATCGTCGTTACCTTCTTACGACCTTATGTCATGTTGCATAATGTAAGTCGAGTTCCTACCAGTGCGCAGCGCGAGAAAACCCGTTTGTCGCATAAATTCGCGGCTACGGGAAAACCTTCTGGTCGGCTCGTTCTCTCGCGAAAAACGCTCGCAGCTACACTCGTCGTGTGTGTTTGCTCGCCGAGAAGAGCTTTATCTTGCGAAAAACGCGCCCGTTTCGAGACCACGCGAAAAATTTGCGAGCAGAATTTTTGTTTCAGTTAAACATATGTTTTTTCATTTTTCAACCACGATTATCGTTATAGATAAATACTATATAAAAATAACTGATAAACTTCTTACGATCTCGCTGCTTACAAATATATAATAACTATTGATTGAAAAGCTTATTAGTACATTTTTGTTTGCCAATTTCTCTAAGTTTATTTATATTGCATAAATTATATACAAGACTTTGAAAAAGTTATGTAGAATGTGCTCTCTATGTGCCAAATATGTGTGTATTGTAAAAATTTAGGCTACACACTGTGTTAAATGCAAAATATTTAGATAATAAATATCGCAAAAGGTCTATATATATATATATATATATATATATATATGATATAAATAAGTAAAGTTTTATATTATTAAAGATATATACCTACATTAAAAATTAATATATTAATTTATATTTTAATACTTTGTTGAAAATTTTCACATTAAAGTACATATTTGACGATTTCCAAAAAAAGAGAAACACTTTGTCCATTTTTCATAAATTATCTCCGCCAAGATCGTCAATACGTTAAACATAATTAACATTATCTTAATCTTTTCTTTCTATTTTTTTCTTTCAATTAACACTATCAATCTTTGTCAACAGTAATAATAAATTGTGAAATAAAAATATTTCTTATTTTTAATCAAATTTTTATAAGTAGATATTTAATTATTTAATATTAGTCAACACGATGATTAATAAAATAAATATAATTTCAAGTTTTATAAATAAGTGTAAACATTACTATTATTATTACAGAAATAGTGGAAATACTTCTAAATTACACTAATTACAATATTTCTTGTTTCGCCGAAAATCTGAATAGATTTTTGTTTTGGCGATTCATTTTTTGCGAATATGTACAAAGTATAACGGAGATTTTCCTATTTCTCGTTTAACTTTACCAACGAAAAATGTCGTTATTTCTTTCTTTCTATTCTTTTTTTTTCTTGTCGTTTTGTCCTCAGTCGACCGCATCATGCGATCCTTTCATGGTTTTCCTCGCGAGTGCTGTTTTGTGACGGAATTCACCTGGGTGAACATTTGTTGCTTCCAGCGAAAGCTTTCGGTCTCTTTCAGTCGAAAATGTCTTCCTTTGAAGCTCGGAAAAAACCGTAATTTTCCAGCTATTAAATTAATAATCGAAAGATCTCGGTAGCGATTTTGGAAATTAGAAACAGAATTAAATGATAATATAATTTAAGACCAAAGCATATATATATATTGTTGTCTGTATTTTTAAAAATATAATTGAAAACAGACACAGATAATAATGCTTAAACATAATTTGTATTTATATTATACATTATTCTTGTATTGCTTAGTTATTTTTATTTATTAAGATATATTTCGATTGTGTGCTTCCATTTATTACTTTCTATTTATATAACTAATAATTACTTAATTAATTGGAACTATATGGAGGTGAAGAATTTCATATTGTACATACAGCCGATAAGCTGATTTATTCGACTGAACGTAATATTAATATTACCGTAAAGTTATTACTGTTACTAAAAAAAGAGATAAAAGGAGAGAAAGAAGAGATTTATTATTTGTAAATATTTTACAAAGTTTAAGAAAGAAATTTTCATTTCTAGATTAGTAATGTTCTGATTTCTTTCCTCTCTCTTTGTATATACATATGTATTTCCTTTTCTTCATATAAGTGAATAATAAAAATTATAATCAATTTTATTTTCTAAAAATTTGACATAAAGTTAAACAACATTCATTAGGAAATACAACATTATATAATTTAAGTAAAATTTTTCCTCATTCATATTCTAAAAAGCACGAAAAATGATAGCAGTATATAGTCTATTATGTAGTCATTTTCTGTTTTAACGAAGAAAAGAATTTCACGAGAGACTTTCCACTATCTCTCCGTATATTCTGACCGCTTCTCTCCTTATTTTCGAAAGTAACTTAAGACTGGTTTGTAAAGTTCCTATCTCGTTGATGGGAGATACGCCTTTATCTCTGTATAATTCTCAAATGGAGTGCTGATGTAAAATTTAATCTTGCTTGAAGTTTTGCGGCCGATGAAACCCGATGATTTCGGGGTCGCGCATCATGGCAAGGTTCAAACTTTGAGATCGATCCCGATAAAAGCCGGCCCGTTACAGCATCGTACCATTGTTCTTATCGACATTTTATTTTTACGGCCGGCATGGATTTTTGCCAGTCGTGCTCAGTATTAAACGTATCCCGCCATTTCCGTTATTGTGTCCCGCGACTTTTTTTTCAGTCGAGACTTTGAAGTGCGCCATCGATGCGCGCGGAATCAAGTTTTCATCGCGATCGTTTCTCGCCAACGACGGTGCAAGTTTATCGGGGATACCGGTAACTGGATAGAAAGACCAACACGCGACGTGCTCTCTCGCTTTTATGCGGTATACTAGAGTTATCTCATGAATCGAAATTGTTTACGAGAGCATTGTTTCAGACCAATTTTGCAATCTTACATCGATCCAGAGAACATGAAAAATTTATTTATTTTATAAGCTACACAAAAATCAAATTGCTATAATTACTCGATTTACTTAAAAAATGTCAATATTTAAATTTTATTTATTCTTCTTTCTGCAAATTTGTATCTCAACTTTTAAATAAATATTTAAAATAACACCAAAAGATACTGACACGAAGTATTTGTTTATCTTGTATAGCTATTTCAACACAGCGTCGAATTTCAATTGAATTAGCAAATCCGAAAAAAATTGCATCGTTCGGAAACAATTACATAATTTCACAAAGAAAAAAAGAGAAAAAATACGACCGTTGCAATTCTTAGTGCTATGAATATTTTGTACACGTCGGTGTTTCTTGTCTGTAGTGTCTTCTTCGCCGTACGTTTGGAACGCGTGCGGTGTATAAAGCGGAGAACGCAAACGCACGAATTTGGTTTGACTTACAAAGTCCACTAGTAAGGTCGAATTTTTCTTCGTCGCACGTTTTTATGCGCCTCTGGCTATGGAGTATAATATGCTTTAAAACCGAAATATAATACGGTGTTACAGCGATTTTCAACTCGCGATATATTGCAAATACATCTCTTTGATATTTACGATTAAAATAAACAATGTTGCCCTATTTATAGTAAAGCTCAAATTCCGACTTTTTGTTGAGTTTTCTATAAATGACATTTAGTGAAATACTCTTTCAACATAAGTTTAAACAATTTCAAAGAGCACACAGATAATTATTTCACAACAGGAAAGAAATAAAATGTACATTAATATGTTTGCTGTTTTTATTTCTACTAAAAGTGAAATAGATAATTTTATCAATGTTAATATCTTCACATACATAGAAATAATACTTGATAAATAAAAATGATATTCGATGTTATATATATAGTTATAGGAGATCAATATATCATGGTATTATGTTTATGTACGTAAGGTAAATACGTAAAGTGAATAATAGCTTTCGAATGGGAATCGTTAAAACTGCAATAGAATGTATACAGCACTGATATTTGAAATAAGCTGGTATGCGATTTTATATAGCGTCAATTTCTTTGACACAAAAGAACAGAATTTCTCAAGATCTGCAAAGTTTACGAGGCGCAAAGTCGTGCTAGTTTAAAATTTCAGTGAGAGTCTCGTTCTTGTAGCTTGAGGCCATGGATACTCTTAATACATCGCTGGTTCCCTCGAAGGTAAACCTCGAGTGAAAAAAGGTATTCCTTGGCTGTTAGGCGTTGTTCATCCTAGGTTTATATGAAAAATAAAAGTTTGATAAAGAAAACAAATAATGACGAAAAGAAGTTTGAATCTTTCAATTCACAACAAGTTACTATTACGATATAACTTTGTCATAATTAATTTTTGAAAAAAAAGTTTTTTTAGTAAAATGTTTATCTTATTCACCTAACGAACAATAGCGTAATGAATGATACAAATTTTAAAGAGAAAATAATTTTCCACAAGAATATTTATCAGTGAAAATAATATAATTAAAATAATATAATAAGAGGATATAATTAATAGTATCGTGTCGTGTGTATGTTGTCATTTTTTAATAACTGCATAAAATCTAATTAAATATGTAGCTATTAGCTATTGTTTTAGAAAAGTGTTTTATTGGCAATTTTTTTAATAAAAATTTCACAATGACATCGTCAAAAGAATATTCCAAAAAAAAGATAAAACGATAATATGACAGCATGAATGCGTGCAAAGTGAAATAATCAACGGTATGTCGTCACACTTCAAAAGAGTCGTTTTTCTAAGCACGTTTCAGGGATAGGAAGGCGGATAGAATTATAGTAAGAGGAGAGAAGAGAGAGGATATAGTTACGGAAGAAAGGAAGTCCCGGGAAAAAGGAGAGAGACGAGAATGTTATCCTTTATCTACTCGCGAGTTACGACGCGGTTGTTTGGCAGAGACCATTGTATCGTTTCTATGGTCAAGACACGTAACGTGCGGAAACAGCAGCCGGCTCTTCTCTCGACTCTTTCCCTTTCCGTCGCCAGCAGAGATGATCTTCGCAAAAGTAGAGGAACATTAAGGTATGGAACTTCTCCACCTGATCTCTCGCCACAGATTTTCTCTGAACAAGGATATTTATTTTCGCATTTTTGATTTCTGAGGCACGGAGTATTGTATAAAAAATTTTTCAAACTACGCGATATTGGTGAAATTTAAATAATTCTCATTCTATACATAATTCTGTATCAATAATAATTTTATCAGATAAAAAGATCTATATATATATATATATATATATTAGATTTCCAACTAGACATTGCTTTGTAAGCGATGAAAGATAAGTTTCTAAAGATATGACACACTCACCATTTTTCTCTCACATATATCTCAAGTATCTCATTTAAAAATATCTCATCAGGGATAACTCTTCAAAAAATATTTTTTAATATTTTTTATATGTAATTTCTTTACATATGTATATATTCTAAAGCAAAAGATTTTTCTCTGTAAGATCGAGGAGATATAACAATCATTACATAAGCATTCATTAAGAGTGTGAGCTTGAAGAAATGATAGAATGACGGAAAGGTATTCGAGACTCGGTGTAATCAATGATAATTTTATTCAGCTAAAAGGATCTATATCAGATTCCCAACTGGGCATGTAAAAGCGACAAAAAATAATGACATTTTCTTCCACATATCTAAATAAAATATCTCGTTTAAAAATCATCAGGGATAACTCTTCAAAAACTCTTCAGATTTTTTACAATTTAATTTTTTTAAGTATATTTTGAAACAAAAAATTTTTCTCTGCAAGATCGGGGGAGATATACAAATCAACAAGCATTCATTAAGAGTTGGAGCTTGAGAAAATGGTAGTAGGAGGGGGGAGGGGGATGTGTTCGGGATGGATAGAGTTGGTTCGAGCTCGTCCGTTGCCTGTCTAAGTCCGGGGGATAACAGCCCGGATTAGCGCGCGAGGATGCAGCGTTAATGCTGCCACCCATCCGCCCCCTCGCTCGATTCCTCTCGTTCCTTATGCACCAACGCACTCCTGATGCACTACGCCGAGTTAAATTCCCACCAAGGAAAACAGTGACGGGGTAACCGGCGGCGAACTTTCGACTTAAGTCAGCCCGGCGCAGTCGACTTTCGCCGCCATCTTTGCCGACTTTGGATCCGTGAAAACAGGATTTCCGGCTAAGCGTCATTACGCACTTCGTGCCGGGTGGCAGCTGCCGCTGTAAAATGTAATGTAGGATGCAAGGTTTGATTAAAATTGGGAGCGCAAGTTCGCTGATTCCACGTTCTGATGAATGCTGCCCAGAAAGATGGCAATGCCGTGGAATATTATAGGATTATGGAGGAGACTTATTATTTATAATATATTTTTGTGGAACTCATATTTAAAACTAAATATTCAGGACTTTGACATTCAATAATTCACTTTTTTACCTGTTATTTATTCTACTGAAAAATATATTATTTCCAAATTATTTTACAGGAAATTTTTACTTTTTTACTTAAGAGCGTGCGCGTATCTAGCAAATATTTTTTTTAAATATCGCAGACTGATAAGACTGCCATTACTTTAATCAATTATTTTCTACCATTTATGCAATGTTTTTATCTTGATACTGATCAAGGTATTATAGAAGAAAGTTTCTCCAGGCCATATACTATAAATATTGTACTATACAAAGTTTAGTAGTGATAAGCTTCAATACGAGACTGCATTTGACATATATGCATATATGCTTTTCGAAGATGCGTGCCGCCTGATTGCTCTATCAGAAATTCTGAATGCTTTCGCGGGTTCCCTTTACCAATGCCCTTTATCAAGTCAAACCCTCGAGCGTCGTAATTATTGCAACCGGTCATGCAGCAAAGGCGGGTTTAAACAGTCGCCGTCGGCGTGCATAAAATATGTATCGGTCGTGGGATACCGACTCTGGTCTACTAATTAACATGGAAGACAAAGATAGAAGAAAGCGATTTGTATTCGTCATCTTTGCGATTCGTCGAATTTCTTCTAGACTCGTGTGAATAGAATGCAGTCGCATTGTGCATTGACGAAAGGTTTTTTAGAGTTTAGAAGATATGATATAAACAGAAGAAGAGAGAAAAGACTATGTATGTTAAGAATGCTTATTTTCTGTGTTCTTTAGAGTGACGAGGTCATTACATTTGCGTTTGCGGAGATAACAGTTTTTTTGAGTTGCTAGCATAACAAAGCAAAGAAAGTTATTAAAGGGAAACGTGTTTTTCTCTTTTATGCTACATAATGCATAATTTAAACAATTCTTCTAAATTCTTAAAATTATAAAATTTATATTTATATTCACCTCTTTAAGTTTTACACGTTTTTGTCGATGTACAGCAAAAGAGTCAATGCATAATAAAATCTATAAGCGAAAAAAGTTAATTTACGCAACTTCTATTATTTGTGCGCAGACTATTCTTCACCACAGTTTCAAAATATTGTAAAATGAACAACTTTGGTTGTTGGCAAATTTAAGAGTAGAAGCGATACGATGATGCATTTTTGTGACTCGAAAGTGGAACAATAAGTAAACAATGTATAAATATTGAATAAATATTGACGAGTATCGAGCAGGCATCGTTTGTTCAACCGCAATATCTGATATTGTTAGTCTTTGTTGACATTTAATCGTATTTTGCTAGTAAGAAACAAAATTATTTACAATAAAACATTTAAATTAAAGCTATATGCATATAAACTCGTTCACACACATATAATATATTTTTATCTCATCTATGGGTAGAACAAATTAACGAAATTAATAAAAAGAGATAAAAATTGTTACACTTATGTATAAAATCATATGGCAAATAACAATATTAATAAAGAAATTTAGATAGATTTAAGTAATAACTGCAATAATTATCAAAAAAAAATTTTTTTTATTAATGTAAATATTTTTTTATGTAGTGCAGATATTCATTAATTTAAACATTTCTTTAAAATTATAATAAATTATCATGAAATTAAATTGCGAATTGAATAGCAAAAATTATGCTACGAGCTTGCAATTATTTTTTAAGTTATTACATTTAGTTGATTTTCTCAACTATTACATTTACGATTTCTCAATTATTTGCTAAAAATTTTATCTATCTGACTATTTTTTAAAACGTAAATTATTTTGACAAAGACATCTGCCAGATAACAAGTGACTAAAAAATATATTGTAAAATTTAATATTATTTCATGGATGCATAAAATCTAAATATCTTCAAACATTTATAAGTTAATGATTTATACATTTAATAACTCTCTATAAAAATTTTTCTAACATTTTCTCTTTAAAAGTTTTAAAATTTAAAGCTGCTCAAAAATTATCGAATGTATTTGATTTACGAACATACTGAAATAAAATATACTGAATGATAATATACTGACCTAAAAAGATACGTGGAATAAAAATAATAATTGAGCAAACAATAAACACAAAACGTAAGTTGAGTAGTGAGAATATTTTGCGAAGACAACTTACACCTTTTTTCTAAATTATAGATAATTCTTTTTACTGAAAACAAAAGTTTGCTCGTTAAATGTAAAAAATTGAGATATTTTTCCAGAAACTTTAGACATCAGTTTTTGCGTAGCATATTTTTCAAACTTAAAATAGCGTAATGTTGATATTGAAAATGGAATATTGTTGAAGTATGAAACAATCAGTTTCTGGATGATTTTATATTAATAACTTTTTTCAAATATTGTTTCCTATATTTTTTTGTTATACAATAAAAGAAAGAGAAAGATAGTTAAAGTATCTAACTAAAACGATATATATTACCAAGAATGTGAAAAAAGAATGAAAATTTGCCAATGTGAAACATAATTTATGAAGAAATAGTACAACTCGAAATCTTGACGTGTGAATTTTTTCATTTGTCATTTCAAGCATATGCAAATTTTATGAAATGCATTTATCGTTATGGCGCTAATTTCTGTATATATGACAAGAAAATATTGTCAAATCTTAAATAAAACAAATACATAATTAAAAAAGATCAGAAAAAACCTTAGCTTTTACACATGTTCATAGTTTGCTAGTTTTTATATCTGCTGGAATTAAAAAATTTGTAGATTATACAGAAATAATTTATAAAGAAACTAAAATAATTTATAAAGAAATGGAACATATTGCTGTAGCGTGTTTAATATTAGATTTACATAAATAATGTATATATGTAAGTATTTTATTATATATATATATGTTTTCTGATAAAAAAATTAAAATAAGCGCAAAGGGGGCAAAGTATTAATTTACACATTTATTTAGCACTTATGCTTAAACACGGTTTTGTACTGACGAAACCGCACTCTCGTAAGTTGAGGCGCGTAATTACGCTTAGCGCGAAAATCCTGTTTTCGCGGATGCGTCTCGACAAATGGCGGCAACCGAACAGTGTTCAGACTTTCGAAAGTTTATATGCCATCATGACTCGGTTTGAAGTTAAACTCGGCGAAGTGCGTCAACGGTGCATCAACGACATCGCGAATTTACAGAAAGACAGTGCTAAAGCAGCGATTAAATCGTCTGAGATGTTTCCTCGACTTCAAAGAAACACAGATACTGCTCAAATACCGCCATTCTTTCTGCGGTTTATTAAGACGGATGAGACGAAAATTAATTTTGTCGATCTCATCGTTTTGTGACCCGTACTTTTAAACATAATAAAAAAAGATCCGTTTAATCGTACATAATACGTAATGTATAACTTAGAAGGTTTACGTAGATTTAAATTAAAGAAAGGGAGAAACATACGCTCACTTTTCTTTAAAAGTAGATTCTTTTTCATATCTTGTTATTATAGAAAAAAACTTATAAAGATTATTCTGTCATTTTTGTAGTCTTTAAATTTTCAACTATCTTAAGTTTACTTTGATAATTGATCAAAGTATTGATTAAAATATGCGAAAGATATTTTCCTGTAAAAAGTAGAAAAGGTTATGCTTAAGCTTTCATGTTCTTGTTATAAAATATTATTAGGATTGTTACGTAAGTCTGTTATGAATGTTCTAATCATAATTGTACAATCCGTTTGGCTCGCTCTCAGCTGTTTCCGTGCACTTCTGATGCACTCCAGCTGCAAACTCCAAGGATAACAATGACATGACGGCGAAAGACAGAACTTCCGTCTTAAATCAGAGCGAGCAAGCGGTCGTTCCTCAACCCGACCGTTCTTATCCCTTTGCACCAGGTCGCGAAAACAAGATTTTGCAGTTGACGGCCATTACTGGCTTCATTTCGCATACAGTTCCCTCAGAGCCGATCCACTGCGATTTATCTGTTTGATTTTCTGCCCCTCGCTCTTGTTTTGACTTCGCAAATTCACCCGTCACTTGTCAGAAGTGTCCCGGTTTTCCCGAGTGCGAAATTCACAGTGGATCCGCTTTGATGCATTGGCACGTTGCATCCGATACATCAACGCACTTCTGACATATTTCATTGATCGCGACTTCAAAGACTGGATTTATTGACACGAATCAATTCGCGTCTTGTGAATAGCTTTGCTGTTTTTAGCATATAACTTGTAATTAAAATTTAATGTATGATTATCTTTATTACATATTATTAGAAAGAATAAAGAACCAAATAAAATACAGAAATCTCGCTCTCTTTTTTTTTTTTTGGAGAAAATACAAGAAAAAAAATATATATACCAGAAAATAATTATTTTTCATTATTATTAAAAACTAAATGTACAAGTAGAAAGTTTTAAAGATAAATATAAGATTGAGAATTATTTAATTAATTATTATAATCATAAGAGAATCATATTTATTTTGTTGATTCTCTTAAACTTTAATTTTAAAGCGCAAAAGCAAACGAGATTAGTTAGCAATCGGTTATATAAAATACATATACAAATATTTTGCAAAATTTTGTAACCTGTGTTATATAATCGGTTTTGAAAGTGACATAAATCAATTGAAGGTTTTATTGAAATGTCATATATATCTCATATATATCTAAAATATATATTTTAATTTGTACAACATATATTCACACATTTTTATATTCACTATATTTCTAAATTTAGTTTTAAAATGAAGTGTTTGCTTTGCATTCATATGCATATAATAAAGCATAACAACATAAATAATATAAACAATAAAAACTACAAATTATCTGCTTTAACAATTATTTTTTTACTTTATCCTGTTATATGTTTTGAGTTTATACAAAAGAGGGTCAAGGTATTACGAAAATATTATCAATTTAAATAAAATATAGATATGCATATAATTTTTATATTTTAATAGTAAAAATCCAAATTTAAAAATAAAAGCCCAAAATTTATTGTACATTATTTAAAACTTATTCAATATTTTAAAATCTATTTTTCACAAAAAAAATCCTTTTTTTTACAATGATTTATTTAAATTGAATAAAAAACAAATTCGATTAGTTGATATTAAAACTTTGAGATTAACAATATCCTATTTTCTTTGCAAAAATAAAAATTCTAACGAAACACGTACAAGTTCATATCATCTCTTGAACGATAACATTTTTGTTGTCATCGTATATTTTCCTTTAGCTTTTGCTTTTTTAATATTACTAGTTCTAACAAACCAAAGTTGTCTTTGTTTCTATTTCTCTGTCGCAATTTACGGAAAATGAAGTAGTAAACTAACCCCCTCGTTTTTAACAACGAGTTGTCGCAAAGATACACTTGAAAAAATAATGAAACGATCTCTTGCGAAGTTCTTTCTTTCTTTCTTCGTCGTACATTGTAACACCATGTGTACAGAAACCGGGAACACGCTTGCAAAAAGAAACGAGCGGTCACCCTTGCTTACTTTGTTTACTGGCGAGTTGCTGGTACTTGTCCGATTTTTCTCGGAGAGATCCCAAGAACGCTATCTCGTTTTCTTCTTTCCGTTTAGTTCATTCCTTCGTTTGCAATAACAGAGACTCGATATAGGGGATAAATGCTGCGAAAGATCGATCTCAAGCCGTAATGATTTTCCGTTTTGTACCTTAATTTTTATTTTACATTTTTTCGATAAAAAACAACTTACTTTTACAATTAGACTTACTCTTAATATGTTTCGTGCGTGCAAATTGCAATGTACTGGTTTCATTTTTTTTTTTTTTTTACCGCTCTATATTTTTCTACTATTTTCTATTTGTTTTTCTATATCTGTTTCTATATATTTTTTCTGTTTGTAATGTTTGCCGTTTACAAATTTCTTTTGTTTAACTTATTTTTTTGTATTTACGAAAAATAGTTTGAATTATTATCTTTCTTTTATCAACATGTAGTAGTTTCATTAATCGAATTTATCAAACACCACGATAGCGTTTACAATATTATCTGCAATAGAAAATATCAACGGAAAATTCGATTTTATACAGAATTATTTTATTTTATTTTTCATTACTAAAAATTAATTTAATTTGTTAAATAATAAATTAAAATATATTTTCTTTCGCATCTTTTTACGTATTTTTTTAAACAATTTTTTTTATGGATTTTCTCTTACCGTTTAATCTTTTTTTCTATATATTCTCATTTTTAGCTATAATCATTGTAATATAATTATTTTGTTGGCATCGTAACAACCGTCTGTGAGAACTCAATATCTTACTTGGCGCGTTTATAATTATCGTTTGCAAGCAGTCGATCGGTTGTGTCAAAGAAGATACCTATAAAAGTAAAGTGTGGTAATAATTAGCACATATTTATATGGCTAAAGACTTCAAAGCAATGAGTGTAATAACCATAATTGATAAAAAATTATTAATCAATTAAAAAAAAAATGCTTGCTTACAATCTTTTGCACTATATACATATAAAAAAATCTTTGTTAAACTATCATTGTGGAGTACAACTTTTTGTTATCAATATCTGATCTATTATTTTTATTCACGTATGCATTTTTTTCTTTGTATAAAATTATAAAACTAAGAACTGTAAAATAAAAGAACTATAAATTATAATCTAATAAGGTATAAAATAATTATCTATTCAATCAATATATATTTTTTTATCACTTTTGAATATGTAAATCCAAAAGATTTTGTTTCTCATACATATTACATTTATTTATTCATACATTACTTCGAAGTATAACCAAATCTGTTATCTTACACTTTCATGTAAAATTGAATAATTCGACGATCTAGATTAATCGTTTAGGCGCAATGCAGCAAGACGATTTTGTAATCCGCATTTTCGCAAGCGGAAACAAGCGGGAACGAGCGGGCCGTCGAAGCGGCCGTCGTCGCCGTGCTCGACCCGATCGATGCCTCGCACGAAAGTGAGGTCACGAGATTCCGTCGTTTCGTTTATAATTTTGCCGTACCCTGTCGAGGGAAATGAATCGCACGTGAGCGCAAAGAGACCAGTAGGAATAAGAATCGGGGAAGAAGGCGGCCCGTCGTTGGGAAATCAATAACGTCGCTGGTGTGTTTTATAAACGGCTGCAAGATGCGCCATTGACATTTGTCTAGAAACACGGAGAAGAAATTTCTTTTTTATAGGTGGCTGTTGGATTATATCACGCAGATATCATCTATGTGCCTTGCGGATTTTTTGTTACCAATCCGAGATTTATTAGCGCGATACAATTTTGTATTGCGCGGCCATAAAAATGTTACTTACGCAACAATTTAGAGATGATAGGCTATCTGATATACTCTTGCATTAGAAGATTACATATATCTAATAGATGTGTGCAATGTAATGTTGAATTAAAATGACAATATCGTATGAAAGAATCAATCACATGAAGTATAAAAATGAATTGATTAGGTTTTCTCGATTAAATTTATTTTTAAATGATTAAATTTACAACTTTTGCAACTTAAACCATTGTTTTAAATTAAAAGATTATGATGATTGTAAATTAGCATCATAAAATCTTATTGAAATTTCAAACCAATTTGAGAGTTATGCAATTTGCTAACATTCATAAAATGGACAAGATGACGCTGAATTCATTATAGTTGAACGCATCGGAATAACAACAATGGTCGTTGGATGGTATTGAGAACGGCTTGTCATCGGTAATATTTTTAAACCGCATAATCGGCATGCGCGCCTTTCCGTCCGCATCACATAATTGTGTTGCAACATGTTGTACAACGATGCGACGTAGCAACGGAATTGCAGCGAGCTCCCTATTGCTCCGTCCGACAATAATTTATCCACAGCCCGATGCGCCGGGCGTCGGTTTATTGCCAATATATCGTTGCACCTCCGACGTACTTTCCTAATCTGCATCGCGCCCACGATGCATCGAGTGTCTCATGGCGAGAGAAGATCGCGAACGGATGTCCTTTCTAGTGACGTTAGAAGGATGATTTAGATAAGCCGTATGATCTATCGAAATTGAGGAAATCTCTTCGTTATAAATTTTATGTCGTAATAAATTTTATCACTCTTAAATATCTATATCTTATTCCATTTAAAGATGATTGAAAGAATTTAATAAATATTCCTTAATAAATAATTATAAAATTATAAAGTTAAATGGAAATGTTCCTCTCTCTTATCTCTGTCTCTCTCTCTCTCTCTCTCTCTCTCTCTTTCTTTTAGGTATTTTAACTATTTTAAAAGTTAATAATCTTTTTTCATTACTAACATAATTTTTATTCATAAATATATTGATAATAATGGTAATTGATAAATATTTTGATAAATATAATAAATATTTTGATTATAAAACTTTTTCATTTTTTTTTAAAGCTATACACTGTGCTAAATTCTTCCATTTTTCGTAAAATTACAACTATAAAAATTTATAATTTGCTCGAGCCTTAATTCGGCAATATTAATAATAATTATCACGAAATGCACGAAACAATAAAATTTAAATTCACAACAATTATGTAGGAATTCCCGACGTTGACGTGCTGCAAAAATATCTAGTAGTATGAATTGACGGCAAGTGCGGCAACCGATACAACTCGACTTTTAATTCGATCGATACGTATCGTCCGCGATCGAATCAAATGCTTCTCCATGTGGTTTTACTATCGTATTTGCTCTTGTATTTTTGTCGCGATCAAACTTTTGTTCCTTTGTGTAACTGTTTCCGACGTGTACTCTCGAGTATCTCGGATAAAAGCGCAGAGAGAAAAAACACTTTTTGCAATCATATTTGTAAAACGGTGTTAAAAAATATCAAATAAAGTAATTTAACATTGTCCTATTTCTAGTGTTAATGCTATATGAATCAAACATGCGATACGTGCATGCGAAATGCAGTATATTACAACCTAGTATAACTGATTATATGTATTAAAATATAATCAGTTAATCTTAATATACATAAGAATATAATCAGACTCAATTAAAATTTGTTTTGTATTCTTACTCATACTATTATATGATTCTTACATACATTTTAACCGTTGAATAATTTCAATGTTATCAACTTGGAATTACATTAAATTGAATTAAAGCTTTTTACTATATTCTAAAATTAATCAATACAATATATATCAATTTATTCACGTCGTAAAAAGTAATAACGGAAATTTGTCTGCGAATAAACAGCTTGCGAATAAATGCATATTATGTTCACCCATGGAAACATATAAAACTTATTATTACTCGCCGAAGAGGGAGCGATCGCATACGTTTGCAAATTCTGCCACCCTTTCGCACAATCACCAGAAATCACGCCCGATCCTTTATTTTGGCCTGGCCGGGAACAAGTCGGGGCTATGACGACGACTTCACACGCCACGTGGCGTACCAACCGCCGCAGGTTTCTGCTTTTAATATCGTCGTCGAGCCAACACGCGAACAAACTTGAGGAAAAAATATAAAAGCACTGTAGTAGCATAACTACAGAATGTCACCCAGCGACTATTGCTGCTTCTTTCATTGATACTATATTTGATTACAGAATTAAGTAGTTATATGTATCGATACTATCTGTTTCAGTCTCTAGTTTTGAAACATTCTATAGAAAATGCCACATTTAGACGAAAAATTGTTAATTTTTTTAAATTAAAATATATGTGTTTTCGTAATAACTTAAAAAAATTAATATTAAATAAGACTAATATGCATATAAAAATAGATTTATGATATGGTAACAAGATAGGAAAAAATACTACTATCTAGTCATTTTTATTCTCATTAGTAACAAAAAATATGTTTGTCGATTTAAAAAAACAATCAGAATTATAGAAAATTCGAAATTTTATTTATTTTATCATTATTCTTTATTTGAGATCTCCCTCTGTGTTTGCATGTCAAAATCGACGACAGCATTAGAGTTAGCATATGCTTACCGGATGGCGTGTAAACTCGTCATCGTCGCCCGAACGGAGGTCGAGGGCGGAGCAGCCGATCGTCTAGAGAGGCTCTGACGGTCATAAATGACGGAGAAGGTTGATTACAACGCTGCTTTCATTATATGCCTTCTCACGGCTCGACGATGATTTTGTTATTCAATTGCAGTGAATCAAACTGTCTCGCCGACGAATTTGCGATGGCTGGCCCGCCTATGCAAACTCGGCTTCTCTATGCTAAACCCTTTATTACTGAAGATCTATTTTAGCATGATGGTTAATTGATAGTGTGTACAACAGTACAAAAATTATTGTATAGCTTTTATTAATTGGTTTAGACCGCAAATTCATGTTAGTATTTTTATTCCAATATTTTTTTCAAATAACAGGATAATAATAATAATTGAACTGTTCTTGTACAATAATTATAAGCGAAAGCATATTAGGTATATTTAATTTCTTCTCAAAAAATTTATAAAATGTAAAAAATAATATAAAAAGAACAAACATATTATTTAAGCTATTTTATTGCATAAATCTCTCTCTTTCATGTTTTAAATTTTAAGTAATAATTTTTATAGTATTCTTATATTAGATTTTTCTATCATTATCTATATATTTTTGTAGGATATTGTTTTTACTTCGATTTTCTTCAAACATAAATATTATAACTAAAACTAAAAACATTGGGAAAGAGATATTGTTTTACTTAAACTATTGTCCTGCCGCAGGATATTATTTTTGAGCAATTTTTATCATATTGTACGAACGTCTAGATTATTTTTGAAGAATCAGTATATTTTTTCAAAATTCAATATTCAAAGAACTTGATGAAAAAAATTGCTAAAAATTGTAGATAGGTATGTAGTTTCAATATAGATAATAATAACAGGAATAAATAGTAAAACTGAAAGAAAAATAAGGATCTGCAAAAAGTAGATTATATAAGTAAAAATTACGAGTATAAATTTCAAAATCAGTAAATTATCTATAAGCGTGGTCAAGTTCAAGGGAAAGATATGATTGATCAGCGGCTGCCAGATCAGCGATACGAGTGGTACTTCCTGAAGGGGTCGCATAGTCTCTCCGACATATTTGCGAGCGCCTTTTAAGAAGCCAGAATTCGCGTCACAAATACTTGCATATCGAAGACATGCGCGCGCTACGCTAGCATATTTTTATAACACTGTCGCCAATGGTGGTCGAGGTGGGAAGGGGGAAAGGGAATTGTCGTAGGGGCTAAAACACGCGATGGGGCGTCGGGTTTCGACACGAAAGCTCCACGAACGAGCGCGTTTTCAGGCCTTATCGCAAACGTAGGGCCCTAGGTAGAGCTCAACCCTACGAGGCAAAGATCTAATCGGACCGTCGGTTTTTCCTTGGACTCGCCGCTGCTCGTTCTCGCAGCTCTCCTACACTCTCTTGCACAAGAACCGTCGTCACCGTCCCACCCTGGAAAATCACCCCACCTCTTCGCACCCTTTCCCCATTCCCATCCCCCTTCTTACCATTGGGGATCGCGGTCGACCGTTTACTGCCGTCTGGTGGTCGACACGATGACGACGATCTTGCACGCCACCCGCGAGAGAGCGAACACGCTCGCATGCTCTAAATGAACGACAAGTATATGTATATATATGTATGTGTGTTTCCGGATATTCCAACAGCGTCGCGTCGGGTCGCGCGGTCGATCATTTATTCATATGTAATCTATAGGGTAGCGGAGTGCACAGTTTGCCGCGCGCGACAACCCGCCGGGATCGAACGGCCCCGAGGGAGCGGAGCGCTAATCCCCGTTAATTGCGTTTTGCGATAAGGCAAACTTGAGATTTTCATTAATACTTATGGACAGAAATTGAATTCTAAAGAATTCCGATTGATTTTATATGTATATCTAGAGAGATTCGCGGAATAAAAAATTAACCTCCCAGAATTAATTTGTATCAACAGTAATGCTTAAACGTTTACGACAGATTCTATTTTTACGAAAAACGTATAAAGATGATATTCTCATATTGATAAAATATTCAAAAACTAGTGTTAGATATAACAATAGAAATATATAATAGAAATTTAAAATAGTTCTCAACTTCGTTGTAACTGATAAAAATAAAATAGATGTATATTTCACAATATTGATGTATATAAAAATACCGATGTATTTTTTTTTTTTTTTTTTAATTAATTTGTATCAACAGCAGCGCTTAAACATTTGATTTCAATTTTACGAAAATGTATAAGAATGATATTCTTATACTGACAGAATATTCAATACACGTATAAACTTATACTAGATACATATATATAATAATAGAAATTTTAAATTTTCTCAACTTCGTTGTAACTGATTAAAATATAATAGATGTATATTTCAAAATATTGATGTATACAAAAATACTGATATATATTTGAGATTCCGTGTCCTTAATTGTACTATTTTCTTTCCTATTTTGTGTGTCACACTTTTAACAGTTGGTTTATTTCATTTCCTTACAATTATTATTCACGTATAAATATTACATATTGTATCCATTTTAGAAAGTGGAGTATATTCGTAACTTAATTTCGAAAATTTCTGACCTATTTTACTTCTATTGGCAGTTTATTTTTGAAAACTGATTTATAAATAGCAATTATAAAATGTAGTAGGATTTCCTGTTTGGAATATATAATAAAATTGATTATAATTTCCATATCAAAATGTGTTACACAGAAAATTGAACAAGATGTGAATTAGGATTCTTCGAAATCGAGATGCATCAATATGATACTGTGACGACTCGTTGTGCTGTCCCATCATTGTAGCGAGACGCGAATGCATCACGAATGCGTAATTGCATGCGGAGAGCATGCATTTAATGTAACGCTTCGCCGAAATAATCTTTCAGCCGCGTCTTCGCCGAATGTGTATCGGCGATATGTATTTGCGTACTCGTGTGTGTGTGCATGTGCATGTGCAACCACTCGGTCCACGTACGCGATTCTACGTGATCGCGCCGAGGCGCCGACTAGCATAGCATTATGGCAGTTGTAACTCATCGCGAGTCGCCGCCACGTTTGCGGAAAAATGGTGGTAGCGGTGAGAAAAATACGCCGCATGCATTTCCGAGCGGGCTCAATCGCTTGGAAAACTTCTATTTTACCGCACTTCCGATTTATCGCGGGCACGTCGCGAGCTTTAGCGCGCTTTCCGCCGTACGGCGTGTTCTAACGATATTACGAGTATATACCGCTATATCGCGATTTCATTTCACATATAAATAAAAGATAGATTAAAATAGATAAATTAATTTCTGTGAAATTGAAATATCTCTGTTTAAAAAAATCTGGAAATGTTTTTTTCAATTGTTGTACCCACTTGACTTTCCTAGTCACGTTGTATTCAAGCAGCTGACATCGTAATGTAATATAATTCGGTGTATAATTTCTATAATTTTTATAATAAATGTAGCAATGTTTTATCGATCGTTCTATTGAAGAAAAAACAAACATTTAAATTATTTCTTCCAATAATGAAATTTTCGATATAATTCCGTCATAAAATATTTAACACAATATATTAATAATGTGTTATATGTATAGATAATATATTATATTAATAAATTTTGATTAATGTAATTATTTGTTGTAAAATATTACATGAGATATTACAGCACATAAAGAATATCAATTAGTAAGGAAGTGTTATCAACTATTACAATTATATAGTAATTATATGAAGATGGTATAAGGAAATCTGATTAAAGGATATTTGTAAATGATTATTCAGACTCTACTGTGCACATAGTATATAATATATATAAGTGTCCGAAATAAAATAATACACCTGAATAACTCGCAAAAACTAGTAGGTGTTAAGAAATAATTGTTCAAATAAAAATTGGGGATATATAAAAAGCAACTTGGGATAATAATTATTTCCTATCACCTATTGTTTACAAATTATTCAGGTGTATTTTATTTCAAACATCCTGTATATATTCACATCGGTAGAAATGCGAATAGTAAGCCATGATGATGTCGTTATACGCAATGTAACACGTTGCAATGCGCGGCACAAGAGCTTAAAAATTGCTTTGTCAAGTATTGTTGTTCTGTAATAATAAATTTTATATGGAATAAAATAAATAATTTTTATCAGATATGTAAAAATAACAAAAATTTTTTAAATAATTTTTAAAAATAATAATTACATATAATTATTACCTTTTCACTTGCTTAAATTAAAAATAAATTAAAATAATTTTTATGTAATTTATATAATATATAATTATAAAAATGAATAATTAATTTAATATAAATTCTAATATAAAAAACTAATAACAGTAACAATATGTTAAATAAGTTTGTCGATAAAAGATTGAGTTTAGCAAAATTTAAGAAAAAGAAATGCAGATTTATCTCTTAATAAATAAAGAAATACAGTAAAAAGATTGAACAAACTCACTCTGCTCTTCAATCCACAACTTCGTTCTAACCAATCACGTTGCGTACCTAATCGAGTCAGCCGCTGTTTTTATTTAAACACAGTCGGCATATTTAGCGGGCATGTTGACACGAGGGGAGAGAGAGAGACGCGACTTGTTTCGGTAATCACATTACATAAATGCACATGCACACGCGAATAGCGAAGACACGAAGGATGCGTACGTAAGGAATGGGTTTGAGTGCTCGATAAATCGCGTTCAAACGCTGGTGATATTTACGTCCCGTTTACCTTCCGGGAGTTTACTCAGAAATCATTGGCGCGAACGAAGCGCAATTCCTACAGACGAGGCCCGTAATAAGGATGTAAACGATGAACCGACAACTTGGCATTGCGTTGAACCTCTCGGCGATTTGACGAATATGTATATGCAACAGCAATAAAAAGTACATAAAGGAATTTTACTTACATCGCAACATTCTACAGGAAGTCGCTTTTAGAAAAGATGCTTCCCTAAAAATCGTCTTTACGTAATAATAAATAAATAGGAAACCTTTACAAAGCTTAGCAATTAGCGATAAAACTTTTTTTGCAAACTGAGAAAATAATTTCAAACTAAGTGGAATATTCTTTGTAAGTCAAGATAATTTTAAGTAAATTTTTTAGTTTACTTTTTCAAGCTTATTTTTATGAAAATATTTAACGTTAAATGATTATAAAAATCTAGAAAATAATAGTTTTCAATAAGATTTCGAATAAAAATTTGATTTCAAAAGCTGGCGCGTGATCTTTCACTGAAATAGTTTGAATTTACTACCGGAACTTACGCTAAATTTAAAAATTAAGCCTACGCGCGTTAAAGCGTCCACTTTAAAACGTTCTATGCTCGAAAATCGCGAGTGTAATATTGAGAGTCGCCCGAGAGATTGATAACGGACTCGATTTCCAACTGTATCCAAACGAAAAAAAAGCCATTTCATGAATTCGATACCCTTCGAGACCGACAAACGCCAGTTTCGTAACACGGTATTTCATACCCGGTGTGCAGCAGCGAAGAACTCGATGAGCCACGAATAGTTGTATCGCGCGAATGCATTTAATTCGAGAGATTTCAGAACGATCGCTTTACAATGTGCTATACACGTGCATTCGTTCAAACATTTGTCATTGTCACATTTATATGCTCGACGACAATTTATATTTTTACAATTTATATATTTGCTTTATTTAAAAAAAAAAAAAATAATTCAACTTAAAATTTAACCGAATTGTATATTTGATACAAATATATATACTGTAGGTTTACATTTTATAATATTTTCTTTCTTTTATTGCGTAAACTGTTACTGCGCATTATAAGCCTATATAATGATTTTTCTGAATTACTGAAAGCCTATATAATGAATTTCTGAATGAAAAATTGGTAATTAGAGCAATTTATAAACTTTCAAGGCAACATTGTAATATATTCATATGATCTATAATTGTATTGCTTATTATATATTCTAAAATGAAATTTTAATTGAGAATGTTCTTGTTGTACGTGTGCGTTGTGTTAACTCATCGACAAAAATGTTTCATGAAGAAAGATAATAACCACTAGAAAATAGTATTCGACAGGAGAGACACAATGGTGCTTTGCAAGAAGAAACATCATTTCGCGAAAAACGTTACGTTTTACGAACGGATAGTTACAACCTATGATCGATGAGGGTAACGGACGCGCGCCTTATTTTCCTCTTCCACCATTCGTCCTCCCTTCCTCGTTTCCTGCTTCTTTGCCGCAACACTATTGCCGGAAGTTGCCTTTGCCCAGCGAACTCGACCAGGAAACTTTTGTCTCGCAGCAACCGGGGCTTTGCCGATATTGGTTTCTCGAACGTTATTTACCCTTCTCCCCTGACCCCGGTCTCTCGCGCAACCCCTGTAACCTGCATCAAGCGATGCTGCTGGTTCATAATAAGGGTTCGACGCCCCACGAAGCGTCGACTGATTCCACTGAATGGCCGTAATGCCAGATCGCTTTCGATTCGTCTAGATATATATCTGTCCTATTTTTTCTGTATCTATTGATCTGCAAGAATATTATAAAATAAATCAACGCAATAATAATATGTATTATTTTAATATAAAAATTAAATTAAATTATTGTTATTATACTATCTTTTCGCAATATTATATTTAGTGAGAATTTTAAAAAGGCAACAAGAGAAAACTAAAAGCTCTAAACTACTTTTTAAAAAATCTTTTAGAAACTAGTATATTAATTAAGAAATAATTTTGTCAATAGTATCTAATTTAAAATATTAATTTAAATTACAACATATCGAGAAATATTCTGAACATTTTAAAATATTTTAACCGACATCTTTAATATTAAAATAGTATTTTTATAATAAAATATTTTAAATTTCGAAAAATATTCTCTGAACATTTGGAACAAACATAATGCTAAACTTATCAAATGGCTACAAGTAATTAAGAGCAACATAGATACCGACGCATTTTCTTTCAATTGCTTTATTTTGTTTTAAACAATCCGACATCGAGCTTGCTCAATTTATTTTATTTCACTTAGAACGCGCTTGTCTTGTTTATTTTCTTTCAAGTAGGTTGCGATCTCGTAATCTCTTAATTTATCTTATTGTTAGTTTTGTTAGACTGTGATTACACTCATCTAATCTATTTTATCTTAATCGGGTTCTGATCAGACTTACTTGTTTTTGTTTTAATTAAAACGATCTCACGCGAGCTGTATTTTAGATTATTATTAAAACATATTAAAATAGTTTAATCACATGTATCTAAAGGCTATATATTTGATTACATATTTAAAAGTTTGTTTAAAAGTTGTATTTGCATAAAAAATATTTCTCTTTTGCAGTATAATTATAACTATTATAATTACTCTTATAATTATTATATACAAGAAAAGTAAATAATTTTACTATCTACACATATAAATCTATTTATAGATGACTCATTAATTAATAGGTATTAAATTTTTTAAGGATACAATTTTTATCAATTAAGACATTTTTATGTAAATTATTTTAATAATACAAATAATACATTATATTTTTTTAACTTGTAGAAATAAAATTTTTTCTTTTTACAATAGAATTTCAAGAACTAGATATTTTTTTACCAGCAGCATGTTTGCGTAATCAAATTTTATTTTATGCTTCCATTACAATAATGCTCTTATTGTAAAATAAAGTTGTATTAGGAATTGACCATTCAATATATGCTACACCTAAAGGTAAAACACCATACCTATGTATTTTCGATACGGTGATGGAAATTTCCGTGCTGTCGATTTTAACAAGCATCGAGCTTTCCGTCTGGCTGATCAACAAGGTCAAGCCATTTCTATCCTCTTATTTTTATCCAAGCTCTCTATTCCAAAGACACATCTCTCAAAGGTGTCTTCTATGAGATGATTTTGACTGGATTATTACTGCTCTTAATCGAAAAGTCGGATGGCGCGAATTACTCGATCCGGATCGAAAGAAATTAAGTGCCGCTTTCCCGACGATATTGCATAATTGCCGGGAATGTCGCGGATTAAACGGCGTTTGATTTATTCGCCGATTTCGTTGCCCCTTTTCGACAAATTCGCCACTACATTCCAAACTCATTGCGATTAATCTTTACTCAATGTGCGAATCCTGCAATCGCATTTATTAAACGTTTTCTTCGGACGGAAGTCGTATGTATCTCGATTCGCCCCATTGACGTTTGCACGACGATCGATTCGTGTAAATTTGATTCTCCGAGTAACAAAACGTGCTAGTTTGTGTAAAATGCATGTCAGCATTTATCGTACTGTTCGAAATAAAAAAAAAATAAACACTCAATCTCTCGCTTTTATTTCTTTATAAAGCATAAAAATATAAATAGAAGTTTTTTTTTCTCAAAATAACTAACGATTAAATTTTCAAGACTTGACGTTCATGATATCGAACTAATACTAAAAAAAAAGTAAAAATATATAAACTGGATTTATTGGCTCGTATTCTAAGCTTCCATTTATCGTGTTAAATATGCTTTTAAATGTATTTTATATACATGTGTTTGTATACATTTAAAAACAAATTTAACGATAAATGCTTAAAATACCATTGCTTTTAAGATTATAAATTTTTAATGTATAATAACATACAATTAACAGAATATTAATAACGTACATCGACGAATAAATTGTAATTGAAGCAGTAATATTATAAATGAAAAAAAAAGAAAGATATCATAACTTTACATAAATTACTGTATATATTTGCCGCATCAGTTTTTTCTACATTTAGATACTTTGACCGTTTTGTTTAACAAAATTCTCCAGAATACGGAGTCGTAATTTTCTGCGAATCTATCTTTGCTGTCTCATATTCCACGACGGAAACAACTCCGTAGGCGGCAGGAAGAAGCGTCCTGCGACGAAGCTGATGGGCTTTCAGGAGACGAGTTTGATGAGCAAGGCTGTATTGAAATAGATGAAAGAGTGAGAGAGAAAGTGAATACTCCAGCGCGAGTGAACAGGCTGAGCCAAATAAGAGTAGGATAATGCGAAAGAGCTTATACGATTCGAGATGTTTAACTGCTAAAGCTCTTCTTCTTGATGGCGTTGGAATTTCGGGTCTCATGAACGTGGCTATTCCATCGCAACGCCGCTGGACGACTTTGCCGGCGCGCATATGAAACGTCATTCCACGTGATTAACGGCCGTGAAATTAATTTTGCGTCTCGCGACGCCAAACATGCTTTAAGCGCCGTAATTTGAGAAGAATGCGCCAACTATTTTGAACCGGTATGGCATGGTCGATTACACAGGACGGCGAAATAAAGCGTCTTTTGTTTTAAACAAAGATCGTTAATTATGTTTAAAATTAAAGATTGAGATAAAAGCAATAATAATTTGATACATTCGATATATTAATTTTCTATAGAAATATATCATGATAATATAACTTGATAATAATAATGTTTTTCTACCGAGGGGAATAAAATTACGCGATTATAAGGGGGATAAAAGCGCGACGCGATGCGACGCAACGCGACGTTGTGGTAAAAATTTTATGCGAAAGCGGTACAGTCAAAAATTTCGCAATTGCCGAACGAACGACCAGAAACGTCGACTTGACTTGAAGGCACTTTGAATTTGTTCGAAGGCAAGCTCGTTACGGCGCGACTCGACATAAAGTAGGTCGCATGAAAATAGCTGCGACGTTAAAACCGGTTCAGCGTGCGATTTAACATCAATGGAGATATTCATCCCTGCCTCTTTTGCATCGGCACTCTGCTTTTCATCCTACGATCTTATCTATCTTATACGTGTGCATTGTATGGCCGGAATAATATGCAACTCAATATTTACAAAATTTATTTAAAAAGTTGATTATGTTTAAATAATATACACCCATATAAAATAAGAATATATAAGATTATAAATTGCTATTCAAAATATGTAATATTATTTTATTTTAGTTGATTAATTAAAAATTATTTTCTATTTCTATTTTCTATTTACTGGTATATATTTATCTATTAAATTATCAATATTTTTAGTTTGATAATTTTTTAAATACATAAAATATATTTTCAGTCATAAAATCAACATATTTATTATCTAATATTATGCTTTTGTCAGCACGCATTAAAATATCTTCAGTATGATTTACTACTTATCTTAATTAGGATAAATTTTATGTAAATCTTTGAAAAAATTTAAAATTGTTGAAATACCTATAAACATTACAGGGTGTCTACTTCCTAAAAAAAAAGAAAAACCGGGAATATTCAGGGATTTCTTTCGTATCTGGAAAAATAAGGAAAGTCTCATGGAATTTTATTGGGATTCAGAGAATTTTTTCGAATGTTCTTTTTTGATAATTTTGTTTTGTATCTTGTAAACAGTCAGCCGTGTATGTAAAACTGGCGTCTCATTTTGTAGAAACATTAATTGTTGAGTTTTGGTCATATATACATATTTGTTTATATACTTAATATCTTAACATAATATTGAATATGAGGTACATACTCTCTGTAACTTTTAAAGATAAAGAAATCAAAATTTTATATAAATGAAAAATTATCTTGTGAAAGTTATTCAGTTTTTTTAGTACATTTATAAATCTAACATTGAAACTTAAGAGGTTCCGTGTTTTTCTTTTGTATAAATAAAAAAAAATTAGAAAATGCATGTAAAAAAATTTATTTTAGAGAAAGTTGTATTAAAAAGTCTTAAAAATATTCTTTTACTTTTGAACAAAAATACCTAGAAAATTAGGTGGAAATTTTCAGGGAATTTTTTACAAGATTTTAGTAGACACCCTGATTATATTATATATGTGAATATTATTTGTTATACGTATCTCATAATACGTATTTCATAATAATAGTAACTCTGAAAAAGCTTAAAAAAATAGAAAATGATTTTAATAGTGAAAAAACACATATGTATTATTTAATTAATTTTAAATTAAAAAATGTTTATAATTTTTATATAATATTATTTACAGAAAACTTTAATGTATAGATAGAAATATATATAGCCCATTCTCGAGAATATAACAGTCAAATATTAATAAAAAAAAGACATCAAAAAATTGTTAACTCTCGACTCTCGTCGGTTATGCAACTTTTCTCTTGAATCAAATTGATCTTCAAAGAGGAAACGTGTCAAGATGCGAACGCTTCGTGAATTTCTTCCCCTTTTTAACCTCGCAGTTTAATATTTTATTTTCTCAAGAAAGTTTCTTTTATATGTATAAACGAACTGGCACCTCCTATATCGCTTGCCTTAACGCATTTCGGCGGATGTGAAAAGCTCTTTGACGTCCGAAACGCACGGCAAAAGAAGACGATTGATGCAAAGAACTTGTTAGAGTGAAGTGCATCACGATATACAAAGAAATATATTTTTTAAAAATATAGATAAAGGAATCGAGTTATAAATATGAGTGAAAATCTTTTTACTGTTAAAATCATATAAACAATTTAAAATGTGATAAAGTTTATAAATTAGAAATATCTGAGTTCAAATTATTTTTAGGTCACTTTCTTTAGATAGATAAATTATGCATCTAAAAATTAAATTTTAATAGAATATCTTTTTAGAAGATAACATTATCTCCTACTCTTGGATAAGAGAAAAGGAATCAACAAATAAATTATTTCTTACCTGGATAAGAGAAAGAATCTGATGTACATTTGTGGTATATATTGTGCGTACTATTAGAATGTGGAATTGTAGAGTAAAATTCTTGAATGAGTTTATAATTTAAAAAATTAATTTTTTTTAAATAAAATATTTCTAATTTAGATCTTAAATTTTTCAAGATTTGAATTAATTAAAAATATCTAGAAACAGAAATTGTATAAACTATTCAATATTTCAGAACACTACGTGTAAATCGATATTACATACAGAATAAAACATGTTAGCAACGTCGAGAATCCATCCGGTTCGTGTCGAGAGGAGTATTCTGTGGTGCGATTCACAAATCCGGCGTGCTAAGAATCGATGAATTATGCAACGTATCGAACGATAAATCTTGGGATTAGCCAGGTTTGATCGGATTAAACGTATTTCGTTATTTATACCCCATGTCTAGATACAGTCAATGTTTCGGACATGCGGCACTTCCACAGGGAAATGAACAATTTCCATCGTGGAGTGTCTACCGAAACCGTATGGCGTGGAAATCAATACAGAGATATCAATATACGTCACGTTACATGTTAATCTATAATTATTTCAAATTATCTCTTGATTTTTCGTCGTTTCAATCCGCTAATAATCGATCAGAAATTTGTTAATCACAATAGTCAGGATATTTTATCGGTCGTGATGTTTTTATAATAAAATTTTTAATGAAAATCAAATTAAATGACAATTTAATTACATTAAATCGCTACCTTTTGGAATAAGCTATACACTAGAAATTAATATTTTATGTATGACCCACAAATTGTAAATTTTCATCGCATGGTGATGAATGTTGCTTTGTCCTATATTATGTATAATACAAATCAATGCCGCTACATGTCGTGACAAATTACGTAAATTTGACGAATTTAACAACTCTGGTTGTTAATACAATCAATTTGTAAGATCAATATTAACGTAAATGAAATGTTACAACACTTTTGTCTCTCTAATAAAATTTCAAATAATATTCGCACATTAAATAATAATTAATTTGAACATACACACACAGTGGGAAATATTGTTAAAAAGATTAATATTTCCTATATCAATGTATTTAAATTAGTAAATTAGAATTATATAATAGAATTTTACAATTATACAAGATATATTGGAATTATTTTTCTCGTAATATGTTAAATGCCATTTGGTCTCATTTTGCACGACACGATACAATTTCTGTTCTGGATTATGATGGATTACCTGAGTGCTTAACTTCCAACAAAATTGCTATCAATTCCTGGAACAAAGTTTTCCAGTTAACGCAAATTAAACGTTTCTGCCGCAAGTTTTGCGAAGAGAATTATTTTGCCGTCGATTGGTCCGAACGTTTATAAAATGCCGGCCGATAAACGAACAATAAATTAGAGCTTGCTCGGACGATCATCTTTCATCATTAACCACATAGAACGCCGCCACCGTGGCGAAGTATCGTGGGGAATGTAAGACGATTCCCCCGCGGAAGCTTATTTCGGGATGTCATGGATGAGAAGGAGTATAAAGAGGATGAGTACACGGAAGAGAACCGACTGCAATTATGCATTTACGTGACTCCCGTCGTTCCTGATTACTTCGCGAAAATTCAGCTCCCCTGAAAAAGAAGCCGGCTACGCTTCGCGAGCTCATAATCGCCCACCAGAAAATTAATTCTACGATCGTTAAACGGAGCAATCGATAAAGCAGATCACGTTTCGTCATTAAATCTTTCCTGATAGGGACACTTTGTAGAAAACATTTACATAATACGCTCGAAAGGGAATAGTCTAAGTAAAAAGTATCGTTTCGTGAAAACTTGACCGACATTTAGTGAATAATTAATGTGAATAATTATTCCAATAAAAATTAAATATTTAAAAGTATAATTGAAATTATTTTTGTAAGTAAAATGCATTTTTCTTGTTATATTAATAGAATAAAATAGATATTGATATATTAAAATTATTTAATCGTAGATTTCAACTGAAAAAAAATCATTATTCCATGAATGAAATATTGTTTATTGTCTATTTATTTTTTAGCCTTAATTAGTTTTATTACATTCTATTAAAAAAAAAAAAAAAAAAAAAAAAAACAGAATTATAAATACACGTATATGTATAATTTAATCGTTTATTTATGTGCGATTGCATATGGAAATAAAGAATTATTTCAAACAAAGTGTATTAAATGCCAATGATAAAATACAGATATAAATAAATGATGGTTTCAAATGGTGAATATGCGAGAATAATTAGATTTGTATAATAGAGTAAAAATTACACTATATTTGTATTATAATAATATATTAACATAACTATACATGTACAAAGTGTTCATTAAATCGAATAATTTCTCTTAACATGTAAATGAATTGCGCGACGTATAGTATCGAATAACTCTAAAATTGTATATTATCATAATATAGTGTATCGAATAATTTTGAAACTGTACATTATCATAATATAGATAAAGATAAAACATACGAATATGGTTGGCAAGAATGAAAAATTCAGTAAAACTACAATATATCTAGCATTAAAAATTTGAAAACAGCAATTTCGATAATTCTCAACAAAAATTGTTATTTCATCGACGAAACTATTTTACAAGTAATTAAACACCATATTTACATGCATTCATAATTAGACCAGTACAAAATAATATACTTCAGTTATCTGATATAAACCTGCGAATAGAGAGTGGATCAGATTGATCGTTTTTCATCATTAATGCTCTCTATGGTCACATAGCCGATACCTTGCGAGAAATTCCACAAGGGGGTACAAACGACTTCCACTCTGCCTGAACTTACGCTATCGCTCTAGCGAGCGAGGAGCGTAGATAATCTTCGATCGAGCGCGCGACCTCAATCGAAGTTCATCCGAGTACGAGGCTGGAGTGCTCACACACGGACACAAATAATGCGATCAATTACGCGGTAACTTCCCTCGTTATTTTATACATCGACACGGCGTAACTACGAACTTCGACTTAATTTGAGAAAACCATGAGTCGTGAGAAAGTCGCGAGCCATGCTTTATCCATATTAGCGAATCACAAACTCTACATAAATTTTTAATATTAGTTATTTAAGTTTACATTTGCATTTGTTGCATAACAAGTTATTAACAATTTTATTATACATAATATAAGTAATACTTTTTGATTTTTAAGTTTGTATCATAATTTGTATGACTCTTCAAAAAATTTATTAATTAACTATCATTGAGATTTTTTTCTGAAAGAATACTTTTAAAAAGATACTTTTACAAGCGATATTCAAATAATTTAGTAACTGCTCAGCATATATACCGATGTACAAATTAAGCTATTTATTCGTTTTATTAAATATTTTAATATATTAAAATATTTAAAAATGTTTCCGCGATTAAAAAAAAGCAATATGTGTAATTTGTCTCATTTGCTTGTCATGATAATGGTTCACCTTTAATTTTAACAGTGTTTCAAGATCATAATGTTTAATTGTATTAAAAGATGTTTATTACAAAATTAAAGTATATATAATAGAAAAAAGGTAAATTATATAAATTTATAAAAAGAAAATATATTTTAGCTCAAATTTATATTACTATTAACACTTTGATTTTATAATAAACATTTTGTATTAAACATTATGATCTTGGAACACTGCTAAAGTTGAAGATAAATTAATGTTATGACAAGCAAATGAGACAAATGACACATTGATTTTTGATTGTAGTGACATTTTTATTAATCATGTTGCATAAGTTAAAGATACACGAATTATACTAGGTTTATCATTAAATTCATAATGCAACAAACTTGAGTTGCTACGCACTGTTAAATTAATAACCCGTTATAACCAAATTAATGATCCGCTCATCCGCGAACAGGAATCGTAGTATCCAGTAGCTGTGGTTAGCGGAACGTGGCTAGGGCATACCTACAGTTATTGGTTTCCGTCCAATTATTAGAACCTATCTTCCCTCTGATGTCAATGTGTACTAGTCAAATAGAGAATATTATATGGCATAAAAAATTAATATTTTTAAAAATAGAACTCACAGATTAAATTACGAATATAAAACAAATTTTAACATTGTTACATAACATCTCTTATTTTTAAAATCTTCAAATTTACAATTATGGTGATTAACCATAGCACCACAATAATTAAATTAAAATTTATTTTCCAATACACTGCTAATAATGTGAGAATATTATTTCATTGTTTTACTAATAATTGGCGTTGTGTGCGAATTGCATGAAAGCAGATTTTCGCGCTCGTGACCTGGTTTATGTCCCGCGATATCTCATTAAAAATCAAAATTCCCCGGTGGTGACCTTAATCGATTAACGCTATTGATAATTACAATATACATAACCTTTTCTTTTTTCAACGTTCGTTTATATTTACAGGTAAAACAACAACTTCCAGTTAATTCAATAATAAAAATTCAATAATAAACTTTGTTTTTCAGACTTTTTGTATATATTTCACATATATCATTATTTTTATAATTATATTATGTAAAGATATATATATATATATATATATATATATATATATATATTAGAATTATTTATTGTTGTATTAATAAAATAATGATCTTCTTCATATCATTTGCTATGAATTAAAAATATAAGTACAATAAAAAAGTACAACTTTTATAAATTCATTGTACATGTGTCACTTGTATCCTTTGACAGTTGAATGAATATATAATATATTCACAGCAAGAAATTGTCCCATCATACAATGACATCCGTTTTTAATTCCGTATTTTATTAAATACTTTCGGTATCAATCATACATGCATGCAATATTCCTTAGAAGAACTCACCGCTCCTTCCGGTCGGCGTCGGCGCGGATGTAGACCTGCCGGTGGGTTCCGGGATCGGGTAGGGTAGGTCGCAGCATTCCCGTTCGGGGAATTCGCTGGCGCGAGCGCAGCAGGACAGCGCGACGAGCAGCATCGTCAGGGTCGTCAGTAGGGGTCGCGAACGCGACGCGAGCGTCCCGACGACGCGCGATGTGACGCGCGCCGTTAGAACGTCATGATGCCCCGTCATCGGTTCTACCAGTCGTAAACTGCGAACGAATCCTTCGCACCGTGAGGTCCTTCCTCCATTCTCCCCGCTCGTAGCATCCTGCGAGCCGCGATACCGCTCGGTATCGCTTCCTCCGACGTCGCCGTCACCACCGCCACCGCGAGTCACCTCGATGGTCCCCGCGGCGCGATCGTCATCGTCATCACACATACACCCTCGCGAATCCTACACTTGCAGAAATCCAACTTCCGCCGGCGGATTCGCAATCCGTCCGCGGAATCGATGGCGCGGCGAGAGGTAGCTTATCTTCTCAATATTGCTGCAATGACTGATTCGAGATGTTACTCGATTATTTGAGGACTGTTCCTATCTCTCTGTTCGATTATTCGGATTTGTAATTAGTCCTTTGCCATGTAGTCTCTTGAGCAAATTAAATAAATTTAAAATATTTGAGTATTTCGCATAAGTGTTCATTGAGAGTTTACGAGAGATTCTTCTTCTCTCATAGATTTTTAGATTTAATGAATTAATCTTACAAGTAATTCTAATTTTTAGCAAAGATTATTGATTAATCGAGATTCTTTACGTACAAATATTTAACATTTATAAATTATTCTCTCAAAGACGATATTTTTCCTAGTATATCGTGATACGAATATAAAATAAAAAAATTTTAATGTTTCCTTAAAATTTTCATCCTACTCTCGTGAGTGCAGGATTTATGTAGATCATTCTTGTATCACCTTTTCGACGAGACTAAAATTATGTAAGTCCACAATGGAAAGATCGAAATATCGCTTGACAAAAATATTTAGCAAGGTTTTACTGTGTGTGATGAGAAAGCTCCCTTTCTTTTTTTTCTTTTTTTCTTTTTTTTTTGCTTAGAATTTATAAATTTTTCTCACGATACTAAGAACCTTTTTCCAGTGAGGCGTTAAATGGATTAAAGGATAAACACTTTGCAAAAAATGTTCTCCAACGCTTTTCATTAAGACACTTCTTGCAGTTTTAAAGATTCTTTTCATAAATTTTTTTATCTACCTCACTTGAAGCATCTTTTTTTGTATATTAAGTTTAAGACACTTCCAAAAAATATTACACAACTCTCCATTACACTGAATTTCCCTTCATCTCTTTCTCTCTCTCTCTCTCTCTTTCAAGATTCAGGATTTATTATATTAATTCCCCAAACTCAAGAACAGCGAGGATTTTTTGAGCAACGCACGGCTTTGATTGGAAGAATATCGATATATTGTAAAAGGACAAGCTTCTTTTGAAAAGCGAGATATCTTGATATTGAGATAACGAGGATCACGCGGTCTTCTCATTCATCCTCGTCGACAGATCGTAACACACGTGCACATACACACACACTAACATCTATCCATTAAAACTCGTCAATCTTCCGGAAGATTGAATATCTGCGATCTCTTATCGATGTTCCCTGCGCGATCTCGTTGACGGATTCTCACTTGCAAGAACGATTAGTTCGACGATCCACGATAACCGATATCATTTTCGCACGAGATCGATCGATGTCCCCGAGAAATCAATCGACCGCTGATCTCGGAGCGGCGTCGCGATCTTCCTCGAAGTGAAGAACAGCGAATTTTCTTGCTTCAAGATGCACGTTTCTCTCGAGGAAGGGCGTTCGCTCGTGATTTTCGCGAGCTCGCAAAACGAATATTCCACCGAGGAATCCCTCGAAAGGATCCCGTCCTCGTGTCGCGGCACTTCGCGGTCGCGCTTTCGCGTTTCGGAACCGAGAGCGCGGCGTCGTGGCGGCGTCCCGACGCCCAATGACGCTGAGGCCGTATGCCGTATAAGCGAGAACCGCTGCGAGGACGTCCATCCCCACCCACCGCCTGTACCCTCCGGCTCGTCGACACGCGATAGCTCCTGCGCACGAACTGACGCTGGCTTGCTCGCCCAGGTGTACGGGGTGTCGCGGGCTTACTCCCTGGCACGTAACATAGAAAATAAGCTACGTGCTGATCGTTCCATTTTTTTCTATTGCGGCATCGATAATATCTGAGAAATTTTAATATACGCGATTGAAGTATTGTATATTAAAAATTGCATATCTTATTCTAAGAACGAAATACGCACTTTTTACACGAGAATTTTCATTTAAAAAATACATTTATACAGTTTATAAGACACTGTCTTTTATATTTCAGTTAATTTTAATATGAAAGAAATTTTATAGTAATCTTAATAATTGAAAACATTAATTCTTAGACGCCGTGTATTTTATATCTTTTTGAGAATTGCATTAAAATGCAGAAACAAAAATAATAACATTATCAGAATCAGATCTGTATGAATCAAGCATCGTATTTAAGCCTGAAAAAGCTCATTCGTCGAATTTTCTACGATAAAATCGATTCGTTAGATCAATCAATCTATCAAAAAATCATAGTAAGAAAAACAGTGCGAAAAATCCCGGACACCCCGTAGAGTACGTATGCAGGTGTGTGTGGGGCTGCGCGTTGCAGGTGTGCAGGTGGAGTGCCGCGACGGTGTCCCCGCTCGGCGTCGTCGCGTCGAATCGAGCCGAGCAGTTCCGAGAGGGGCAAACTACCCCCGGCTAGCAGCAGCTAGGTTGCCGCGGCGCCGGTGGGCCGCGAAGCAAACGCGACCCTCGTTCGGCATCGTGCGCGCCGTTCCTGACCTCATTTCGCCCCGGCTTGTCGAGGTCGGTTACGCGGAAGTGCCCGCCGGCTCCACTATGGTCGTACGTAACCGGATCGGGGTTTAAATATGTATAACAATGTATTGATACATCTCTATAACTCGTGCATCACGTTTTCGGCATCGAACACCACAAACATCGATGACTATTCGATACTATTTTCGCGAACGGTATCTTCAATACCTCGACAGTGTATTGACGATGACCGAGAAAAGCGCGGTCTCTAGAATAGTAAATCAATACCAAGGGAAATAATTATCATTAGTGTACATAAGTACTTCTCAGAATAGACAGATGATCATTTTTCGCATTTTGTTTAGCGAACACGTCAGTCATTTCCATTTGTTACTGCATTTTAAATTATATACAAACTTAAGAAAATATTTTTTTAAATATAATTTTAGCCATTTTTTTGTAATAATACAAAGAGAAAACACGGTAATCAGTATGTTATTAAATTTTTACGATATGATATCGAATTTCGCACAATAAGAATAACATACTGACTACCGTGTTTTCTCTTTGTATTATTACAAAAAAAATAAAAGATAAAATTGTATTTAAGAAAACATTTTATTAAGTTTGCATATAATTTAAATAATATTTATTATGAAACTAGAATAATCAAGATAAGCTAATTAAGAAAAAGCGATTCGAGTTTGAATTAATAAATTTATTTAAGCAAGTCATTTTTCATGTATAAAAGACATACTCTTTTGTCATGATTAAAATTCTACATCTCAGAGATACAAATATTTTAGAACAAGAGATCAAATATGACCTAGATGTTTCATTCGGAAATTTAAAAGATGTAGAAGATTAATTAAAAAGGATAGTTTATAATACATACACGAACATGTCTCGAAGAGAAAACGTTCACATTTTTAATTAGAAGTCACTTATTATACTTTATTTATTTATCAAGATAATTTCTTTTTTCGGTAAGATTTTCTTTTTAAACTCTAAAAGGAGATATCTCTCTCTCTCTCTCTCTCTCTTTCTTTCTCTCTCTCTCTCTCTCTCTCTCTCTCTCTCTTTCTCTCTCTTTGGCTTCTATATATTTTATGAATAATTTATAATTGTATCTGATGATCTGAGTCTTTCGATATTTTATTATCTTAATTAAGCAGAAATGTATTAAAAATAACAAATAAAAATCAAATAATCACATTACGTACTAAAGGTGAAAATAGAGATCTTTTTTTTTTTATATCTCATGTATAAATAATCGATTCAAACGGCATTACATGCATATCGCACAGAGCGGAATACTTTTAATTTAATTTAATTTAAAACTATTGCTTGTGTTACAAAATCGACAAAAATGTTGGCAGTCAGAATTAATCAACATTAAATGCGCTCAATACATTAATTCGCTGTAGATTCGGCTATCGACAAGTTTCCATCCTGCGGTTACAAAATTGACATCGTGGCTCAACCTTTTTGATTGCGCGTTCCAGTTTTTATTTTGCTCTTCCTTTTTCGATCGATAAATGTGGAATTAACCTGCAGGCGTCATGCTTTGAGTGAGTTATTTGCTCTCGTACAATAATTTATCGCTTTGTAAATCGCATACTTGTAATAAACTTCTATAGATATTTAAAAGTAAAATTATCTAGAATACCGTGATATCGAAGATATTTTACAGTTGCAAAATTATTTACGATTAAATGTTCAAAAATTTTTTTTAAATAACATTCAACAAATTTGTTCTATGAAAATATTGCACGATTGTGCATTTGAAATACGTAACTTAAAAAATGCGACACATATTTAAGTCTTTTTATACGCTCGATTAAATATGTGCATATATGTTAAATACAATTGAATCGCTACTCTATGAACAATTAGCATGTAATGCAACTGCATACACAGCTTCTAATGCCGGTCAGTATGCATTCTACTTTCCATCATTAATGTAAAAGGACGCGCACCGCGCATAATCGTAATTCGCTTGCGTCCATTAAATACGATTGAACTAATATTGGCGAGTGATATTAACTAAGTTTAATTACTTGAGATCGTAATTGTTTGATTAGCTGAGTGCAGAAGTGCTGATAGATCGTTCTCGAACTTTGTGCTCTTGATTGCAATCGTTTCAAGTTCAAGCATTGTATGACATAATGTTATTGACATCACGTTCTCGTAATTAATGTATCTAAAAAACTTTTTTTTTTACTCTTATTTTCTTCTTTGCTAGAATTTAGAATTGTTTTACAAAGTTTAATTGACTTCAATTGTTTTTTATGTAATTGTCTTAACATTTAATGTAAGATATTATATCTTTATACAAAGCTAAGTTTTTAAATTTAAATTATTGGTAATGTTAACTTTATTTGCAGTTAAATAAGATATAAAATATATACATTGTACATGATTTTTTATTTGCATGTTTGTGAAATATAAAAGAATTTTTGTTTTCTTAAAATTGACTTTTAACATATATGATACTCTAGAATATCATACATGTTAAAGAAATTTGTGCAGTGTGTGTGTGTCTAACACAAATTTATTAGAAAGATAATAAATTTTCAATGATGTGTTTTTCAATGAGACAACTACAATAATTAAGTCAATTTTGCATCAGTAAATAATACATTAGTACGATCACTCATCGCTCATCGGTCAGATTCATTAATTAGAAGTGTTAGTAGATTAGCATTCCATCGATGCGGTAGACGCTATTTCTATCAATGATAAAAATTTATCATACATTCAACGAATCGTGCTCTACACTAGCGAAACCGTGATGTCGACACGGCAAACTGGTACAGGTTGTAATTAAAAAAAATAATAAAAAGAAAAAACATCAGGTTCGTATTTGCGTTTTTTCTTGAACATGAAACTGTAAAATTGAATATCAATTTAATTTGAGTGAAAAAAATTTCTTTTTGTTACAATTTAATTTTTACATATCTATTTCTTAAATGTTTTCACAATCTTTCAAATTTTAACAGAATTTTATTATTATAGAATATTTTTTTTAATTCAATTCTTATGTAAAACAGTGCGTAATTATAATTTGCTTTCTCAGTAATATTATTTCCAGTGTGCTCGGTAAATATAACTGCAAGAACAAATAGCACACAGTATGAGCCATTCGTGAATAAATCCAATGATCCGAAAAGATAACCGTGGAAACGAATGGATTAAAGCCCTAAATTTAAATTTAATCTAAGTTATCTATATATCGCATAGTTCGATCATATATTTCTCGTCCAATTTTAAAGTAGGCCATGCGGTCATCTTGCCGCAAGCTCAAAATCAAATTGGCCAAACCGGCCAACTACTCGCTACTGAAATTTATATTTGAGAAAGTTAATTCGGTATATCAATGCAGAGAGAGAGAGAGAGAGAGAGAGAGAGCGAAAGAGAAATGTGCGATCGACATGCACCACAGTGGAAGGTATGGAATTAGCGTAACGAAGCAATATTTTACGAGGCTGGCGCGAACCACCGCGGGCTTATTTCGGCAACTGCTACGTCACTGAGCGCAAATAGGATTCGTGAAAGAAATTGTAAAGGTCAGGGAGCCGGCGATCACGCAACCGCGATCATGCATTGCCTTAAACGGGCAAGGGACGCTCCTTATGTTGGGTGATTTATCTAATGCTCGCGAATATTCAATGTGCTTATAGCGTTGGCCAAGTACTTCGATCGGTCACCTCGGGCAAAGTTAAAGGCTATCTGAGATCAATCGCGTGTGTCTTTGCTTCGTATACTGACTGGCGCAAACAATTCGAAGACCTAGGCTTAATTCTATTTGCTTTGTAATTTCACTGATGACATATGTAATTAATTTTAAATAACTAATGTTGAAACATGTAATTTATTAACTGTTACATTATAATATAAAAAATGGCAAATTAAATTATAATTATACATGATATTTTTTTTAAACAATTTGATCTATTATATAAACGCTGTGTGTCTAAGCACGAAGATTATGCGTTAAAGAATAAATAATTTTTAAAAAATTATTTTAAATTCATATATGGATCGCTGGTTTATTACTGCTGATATAATAATTTAATTATAAACTTGTTTATAAATTTTATAATTAATTATTTTGAATAATTTCATTTTGAGTGACATATCAAATAATTACTGATAGGGGCTGGGTTTACGAAAATATTCTCGAAATGACTCAGTTGATCAAATTGTATTATAAAACCATCGATAAATGCTAATTAGGTGACCAATCGAGCGATAATATTAATATGGAATCAAATGTCGAGTACAAATACAAATTATATATAACAGTCGTTTTGAAAAGCTATTTAATTATAAAAACAAAATAATGCACCGAAAAATAATATTTCTTGCAAAATTTATTTATCGAGTCTAATTTACACGGAAAATTGATCATATAATTACGTTTTGATTACTTTAATAACAATTTGTAATGTGGTTCGGCATATGCTTGTTTAACGATTATTAGTGGGAGCCCGCTATAATCAGCAGTATAAGCAGATTACCGCGTTGATATTATAAAATAGGCAAGCTTAAGCTCGTTATTGATGATTTCTATAGTTATTCACAAATATCTAATCTTAAAGTATAGACAAGAATATATATCGGCTTTTCTTAGCACTTCAAATTATATAAAATCTTTTCCTTTTAATCCTTCGAGATCTGTATGAAAATACACACACAAATTCTTATATATTTTTATATATTCTTAATACTGTAACGTTAATAATAATGACATCAGTTAAAGTTGCATTTATCCAATCTAGCAAAAAGTATAGTGGAAATAATAATACTTCGTTGGTCTACTTTTTCTCAAATTTTATAGTTTTAAAAGCTGCAAATATCCAGCGGCATAATTTTTAAAATAAATGTAGAATCAAAATTGAATATATATTATACTAAAATTTAGAAAAAAATTAGTAAATTATTAATGTTATTATATATAAGATAAATCTTTTATTAGAAAAAAATACAATAAATAATTTGTTAATATTAATAAACCTAACCTTAATATGTACATTACTTATCTTTAATATTATTTGATGTTATTTTATAATGAATTAAGTAAAGATCGATTCTGTCTACTAAAAAGAGAAGTGCTAAGTTTTAGTTGAATTGCCCCGCGAGCTCTTTCAGGTTTAATCTTTCAATGACTCGTGCCCTATCGAGGTCCTTTAATAATATAATCGATAAAAGAGAACATCATATCTTAACGCGATCGTCCTTGACTTTGTTTGATTAGGTTCGCCGGCCTCGTCAAAGCGAGTTTCTTTAACGGAACGATCACGTGCCGAATGAATTCTTTGAGTTTAGCGTGAGCTCTTTGCGATTTAGGAGTTCTTTATGATCGATCGGCGTCCATGATAAAGCCGTGAATCGCAAGCTAGCCTGACTATAATGACTTTTGGCGATCGCCAGCTGTGCATTGTGACACTGTGATTTAAGTCGGAAGTAATTATTGCGTCATCGAGATTTATGGACTGCAACTCGCAGCTTAAAAATCGCTGGTAAAAATACTGCTCGTGAAAATAGTGAGTGGAACGCGCTAGCAAGGATATTTTAACGAATAGCCGAGTAGATACGGAAGATGAAGCTCAATTGAGAGGTTTTTGACCTGAATTCTCACGGTACATTTAAAATTAAATGTACTTGAGGATCGTTTCATGTACACATATACATCGCGTGCACTCTGCATATAAACTTAACATCAAACAGAAACGCCAAATGTCTGCTAAATTCTGTTTAAAAAAAAGAGAAAGAAAGATTCTCTCTGATATATAATTTAAAAAGCTTTCCAAATGTTAATGTATAAACGTCCCATTATAATCTCTTCAATATTAATTTAGATTTATTAATTAATTTTAAACTATGTTTATAAAATTTTCTTTTTTTAAATTATTTTTGAAAAAAAAGCTTTATTAAATTTTGATTTAAAAGTTTGATAGATCAGAGATCGCAATAGATTTAAAATAATCTTTATTATAATTATTCTACAATTAATTGAAAAATAATATTTTAATTTGATTTTTTTGTAATAAAAATGTTAATACAAAATAAAATAGTCATTTTAAGTGCAATTAAGGTAGAAGGAACATCTCGTATATACGAAAGGAAATACGGTCAAAGGGTTAATGAATGTGCGGCGGAAAAGCTACGCTCGAGTGACGTGGCAAGACGGCGGTCGCGTCTCGTTTTGTCTCACACCGGGAATCACACATTCAGTGTGCGATATAATAGATTCGGCGGTTTGCCGGCGCGCGAGAGACGAGAGATGAGTGTGCGTCGTGTCCGGACGCAAGTGCGCCGGGAGTTCAACACCGGCGACAGTCGACACTCAACGTCGGTCTGCGGTCGCGGGTTAAAGCCAGAAGCGACAGGCCGCGCGGCAGTACCTGCATAATGACTCGACTGCAGCCGTGCACTGCGGCGCGCGGGCTCTGCGCGATGCACGATGCACCCGCACCGGTGCGGTGCGGCCGCCGCGACGCGCCGCGCCGCGCCGCGCCGGACCAATCGTGGCAAGGCCAACTTGCACGCTCCGCGTCCCGAGATGCATCGATGCATCTTTCACGGATTGGAGTCGGAGCGTTTTTCGAGGTTTTCACGGCTCTTGGACACATCCCTCGCTCTTTTCTCGACATGCAAAAATATATTCGAACTTCGTGTCTCGATATAATAATATTCAGGGAATAAAAAGGACTTTTACTTTTAAAATTATTTTCCGATGAATTTTATTTCTAAAAATTATTTTCAAAGACGCTTTAACATTATTTTAATATCGAGATAACTTCTTCATGAAATCCGATTTGCGCTGTCATAGTAAAAAGTTAATAATAAAGTACCACAATCATTGATTTGTTAATATAGCATTTAATTTAATGTTGTAATTTGAAGCTAATGAATAAATTAACTATATGTGAACTGATTTTCTAAATAATTAAGTTGTTTATTTAATAATATATCATATATTTTAAACTTGCAGAGATAGACTTACAAAGATTTTTTATAATTAAATACATTTATTAATTAATCTCTAATTTGTCATCATTCTTGCTACAAAATAGTAATTAAAGTTTTGTTTTTATTTTTTCAAAAAGTGACTATTTTTTAATATTACCTTTATTATATTATAAATTGAATGTTACAATAATATTATAAAAACCTATGTTTTATATATCTCTCTCTATGATGTAATAAAATTAATAACTTCAATTGCAATGCAGATATTTCGTTTAATTTGAGGTCAGTTCTCCAACTGCAATACATAGTTTGTAATGGAAATTTCGGTAAATTTACTCGCTCTTGACGTCAGCAAGATATATATAGCTAAACCGACTGTCATACCAATTTAAGACGAAACTACAGTCGATTTAACTACATAAAGTATATTTTTAATATATCGTTATTTATATCACTTGCAATTTTTATCGAAACAATTTAGACACATTAAACAAAAATATACTGAAATAAAGAACAGATTTGCCTTGCAATATAAAAGTAATAATTAATATCATTTTATGATGATCAATAAATACTTTGTCATATGCAAAGGAGCATGGTCTTCTATTTTCTACCTGACCAACATCTTTTGGTTATATCACTTTTGTCACACACTACTGCGGTAACTCTATTTTGCCGACTTCTCTTTTTCTCTTTACTACATTTTGATAAAACCAAATATCGAGAGTGGAACATAAGGGAATTTCGCTTTAATGTAAGAATTACTTGCTGCTCTACATAAATCGCATTTATCGACCTACTCATAATCCTAGCAGCAGAAACAACCTTTCAGATTCCTGTGTTTGCTGCTGTAGATATTCCCAAACTGTTGGAAAGTAATATATTGTTACGACACTTGACCGTTTTGTCGCTATCATATTGAGAAGATGTAATAAAAATTTATAGGAACTGTTTAAAATAATTATAAAATATTACCCTAGTAGATAAGATTAAAAAAATAAAGTCGTATTTTATTATATTCTTTAATTATACTTGCTCTAAATTATTAATTCAATGTATAACGTAATTATTTTTAAGAAAAACTAAATGAGTCATGAAAAAATGACTTTATAAAGAGATAAAGTATCTCTATATGTTGTAACCTAAGATTATTTTCGTAATCACACTCTGAAAGATTGCGCACTTACAACAGTCAAAATAATTATTATCTTAATTTAAACGCCAAGAATTCAATTTATTGATTTTCAAAACTTCTCGACCTATTCCCGAGAAAACATTTTTTGTTCTAAGATGCTGTTTCTCTAAATTTTACAAGTTTTAGAAATTAAAAAAATTAAAGTAAGTAAAACATGTGTTAATGCAAAATAATATTATAATTTAAAAAATTGTTTTCTAAGATATTTATATATTCAAAATGCATTATTGTTTTTTATTTTGATGACGTACATTTCAAAAAGACTTATTATCAACTTTCTCCTCTCAATCATTTAAAATACATGTAATTGCAAAATAATAACTATATTACAGATATTTTAGCACTTCCATTCTTCATAGTATTAATATTTGTTACAACCAATATTATAATTATAATTACTTTAACAGTCAATACAATACAAATGCGAAAGAGTTGAAAATTGTCAGGATATTTTACGAAAAAAAAACAACATTATTTAAGCAAATATTATTTACAGAATATTATTGTATGTTTTTATATACATATATTGTATAAGTATTTTATTAAGTATTTCAATGTATTTTTACTTCTGCATATTATCTAATTGTATGCAAAATCTTAATTTAAGAATTACAGTTTTCTATTTAACAATCAACTGCACAATTAACGTTGATTCTCCTTTAGAAACAAATATATCTATATGAACTATAGATGGAATGATTATGTCATTTGACGTAACTGTTTACAAAAAACTTATTTAACTTTGAAATATTAACTGACAATAATAACTGCCTAACAAATTATAACATCATTTGATATAATTTGCTTGAAAATAAGTTATATAACTGGTAATAGTAATTATCTGACCAACATACTGACGTCACAATTATGCAAATAATCGATAGTAAACTATCAATATTTGTCTTATCAAATGGAATAGATTAATAATGTAATTTTTTTTTTTACATTAAAGTTTTTCGTGAAGCTAATTTGATTAAAGCATATCGTACATTTTACACAACAAAAATGCAAGTAAACTTTATTCTAAATTCTAAAACGAGAATTTTTACATTTTTGTTTTCCATATTATTATTATATTATTTCGAGATTGTAATCATTTTTAAAAAGTTATTTAGAACTTTCAAGAAAAGAAGGAAACTATTGTTACAACTACGATAAAATAAAAATAAAAATCTAAGACTTTTTCATTTTATGTAAAAGCTTTTTAAACCATTATTTAAATATTTCTTTCAAAGATTTTCTTCTATACAGCGTTAGAATTTTGTCAAAAAATATAATGACTTAAATCGATTTAAATAAAAAAAAAATTATGAATTGTATAATAGAAATGTAAACTTGACACATTATTTTTATTATATTTCTGTACAGCAGATTATTCTACTTTCTATATTGTTTCATTTTTTATTTACCATTTATATCTATCTTACTTACTTTAGAATTCTTAATTCTCTCATTTTTTTCTGGAAATCTATGCCGCAGAATGCGCAAGCGCCATTCTCAATGGACCGACCCGCTTACCTTCGTCTATACAGAATTACATATAATCCTGACATTTTCCTTCATTAGTCTCACTTCAATCTTATAGTTGAGCAAAAACTTTTACGACTTCTATTTTCCGAACTTCATGTTGAATTCATTGTATCAGCGAAAGCTATTATGCCATCATTCTTTGTCTAACAGCAGTAGCTTCGTCGGTATAGTTGCCGCAATGTGAGCACGTGGCATGGACTGGCGACTTCGTCATATTGATCGACCTGAATCCGCGCTTTAATCGGCGCGTCGACTCGCGCGCTTGTCAGTTCCCTGAAAGCATCTGTGTAGCTCGCTTTTACGGTATAATCGCGGCCGCGTAGTCGCACCGTAGCATCTCACGAAACTGCATCGTGCTGCATTGTGCCCTCGTTAGGCTCATTTCGCTGTCGCCGTGCATCGGTGATGTAGACTTCGTCGATAGACACGCTGAAGTGTCCGAGCTTGCAGAGAGTGTGTAGGCGCAGAAGGGTGCCAGATATCGTTGCAGGGTCGACAATCGAATCCGAGATTGCGAGGGATGACAAGCAAAAGAAAATAGACTTGGTGTTCGAAACATCTTAAAAAAAAAGGATATCAGTGTTTGCTACGAAAAAATTGAAGCTTTTGGATCCAGTGGTGCAAAGAAGAAAAAGTATGTGCAAATTTAAGTCTACAAATGCATTAGAAATTTGCCTTAATTATAATTGTTGAATAACAAATAACGCAAAACTTTTCACAATACAGTATTTTGATTTTGTGTAGCTTTAACCACATATATTTCACTGAATATAATTAACTAAACATTTTTTTATCTGTTATTATTAATATAAAATGATACAAGATAACGTTACATATAAATAACGTAAAGATTGAAGAAATTATATATAGAACTTTATATCTGTGAAATCTGTGTTTCGAAGTGATTAAAAAAATAATTTTTAAATTTTTTGCCTTAGAATAAAAAAATAGGCAAATACTTAACATGGTATGAAAGAAAATTTATTCTAAAATACTTGTTAATTTTTATAAAAGAATTATATTATTTGATTTAATTTCTATTAATTCTTTTTTAATTCACGTGTTTTTTACAGAGGCAATAACTCTTTTATTCCAAATTTATGATTACAATATTTAATATCATAAAATTGTCAATTTATTTGGACAAATAGTGTATTTATTTCATATGTAATTTACCTTAATTGATATTGCAACTTAAATGTAAATATTTTTTAATGCTTAAATATATTTTGCATAAAATAATTTACTATTATCTATATAATTATCGTGAATTTCCATATTGGTGAGCATCGTGACTACTTAAACGATTTAGTGCGTTGTTATCTCATTTAGCTATTAAGTGCCTTAAATTAAGTTTCATGTTACAACAATTTTTAAATTTACATGCGTTAGCATACAAGACAAAGAAGATACAAAAATAATAAGAAGTTAATCAACTAATTTAAAAAGTGTTATTTTAAAGAAACTTTCGTAAATCAATTTTTATTTAATGGACACATATTCATACACATATGTACATATAATAAATACACACCTATAATAATAAATTAATTTAATAGTTATATATATATATATATATATTAAAAAAGACAAATTATTTTTTACTAATGGAAAAAAATAACCCGAAAGAAATATTTTAACAAATAAATAAAGTAACTATTTCATATAGCTATTCTCTTTATAATTTCAATTATTATTATCTCAAAAGCTTAGAATAAAATCAATGAAAAATATTTATTATAAATGATACTCAAACACAAAGCTAGATCTACGAATCTTTAAGAGAGATCTGTTTTTAGAAACCTGAATTTTATTATTATAAGATTGATTTGCGTAATTTCAGCAAAATTGTCTGAAATATATGGCCGAATCAGCTCGAGCATTGTTCGATGCTTGAGAAAGTCTCGATGTGACACAAAGCTAGATGATGTGTAAGGACAGGATGTGGACAAATCACTTGATAGTGGGTAAGTGCGTCTTTTACGAGCTTTCCATTTAATACTGAAAGATTTTTCTATATATTTCTGAGGAAGATAGCATTAAAATAAGCTTTTCACTTGCGCAAATATTTAAGCATATTTAATGTCTAGTTTCTATGGCTTGAAAAATTGGAAAACAACATACAATAATTCGTTTGCTTGGAATTTAAGACTAAAAAATAGTATACATAAAATATTAAATTATATAGTAAAGTGCAGGAGATATTTTTTTAGTGCAAATTTTAAGTTAACAAAGTATGAATAATGACAATTAATTATACATCGAGACGTACATCGGTAATTCTGGAAAAGTTTAATTTTATAAATGTGTACAACTTTTTATTTGCAATTGCTATAACTCTTGTTACGAGTTTAGATCGTGTAAATGTTATTACGTATTCGATTAATCAACACGCGTACGGCCGCTGCCTCCGTGCTGCTAGGTACGTGGACACGTACGTAACATCCATGAAAAAATTCCGCACTTGAAAAAATCTAAAGGACTGCGAATATAAAAAAATAGATATATGTCAACATTATATTGTTTTTTAATTAGTCATTTAAAAATAATTATGTTAAGAAAATAGATTTTCTGAATTTATAAATTTTATATTGAAATAAATATATTGAATATGAATTCTTTAGATTTCAATCAAATGCGGAGGTTTATTTTCAGAAAAGTGTGTCAGACATCTCCAAATTTTCTTGTTTAGTAATATTTTTGAGTGAATATCTTATCATTCAATATGAAGAAACCTGCAAAATATATTACTATATATGTATAATATATTTTATCTTTTTAAAATTTATTTTAATATTGTTTTATTAATTTTGTGTGTCTTTTTATACTTGCTTATTCCGCACATCTATTACATTTTTTATTTGATATTTTATGCTATTACACACGAGAAACTTTCCCATAAATTACACCGAATTCTATACGCCTGCCGCATAACAAACACCAAAACATGCCATTCAAGCATATAAGAATATCGATTTAGTTCACTTACCTCTTACAATATTTGCTATATAATACGCTTATAAACATGAGTTCATGTTCTACGCAGCAAGCCATGAGTAAAATGCAATCTTCTTCACGGACTTAAATAATTCTTACACGTATTCTGCAGAAGTTTTTAATTCTTTGCCCTTTTACACCTTCGCATATTACAATATTAAAAGTATGTAAGAAAATATAAAATTTTAAAGTTTAATTACTACCTACACATCGTTCTATATGTATATATTACCATTATATATATTATGTAACTTTAATTAAAGTATATTGAGACATATATTATGTATTATAAATGTTCTAAATCGTTCTAAATATATGTTATCATTATACATATTATGTAATTTTTATTAAAGTATATTCAGACATATCATGTATTATAAATTATGTGTATATTATTATAATCTCTATCTGTCATTTTTTCAATCTAGATAAGCATATAAAATAATATGTGTTTTTCAAAGTTCTTTTATGATCAGCCAAGAATGCAATCGAGTTTAATTTTTAGATTACAGCAGATATTACGTCATTTACTCTTGTATATTTTGTTCTATATACTGTATGCTTTGTGTATTCTATTTGCGTTCCTATATGCACCATGTATATGCCATATTCCATACCCATGTACATACTATAATCCATATCCTACGCTATATATTATATTTTACATTCTCGATTATCAAGCACTTCCTTAAGAGAAATATTTTATCATACATTAACTTCTATAAGAATAAGAAGTCTAGCAACTACAACGATTCGACAAATCTGGACGTGTCTGCCGCACGATTCCTTTTTGATCAATCGAGTGATAGCATTATTAGCTAGCGCAACCGTCAGCAGTCTCCAACATCATTAATATCAATACGCTAGAGCCGCGCTATAGAGGCAGTTGTAGTGATAGTTGCAGCCACCGTAGCCCGGCTGTATAATAGCGCTAGTACTATCGCTTGTATTATCAGATTCATATACACACATACACATCAAGTTACTTAAACTAGTAACCTAACCTGCGAATACACGTTGCTTACGTACATTGCCTAAATTGCAGTAACCGATCTTTCGTTTTCAGCGGCAATTGTACTCGCGGTTGCCAACGTCTGTCGTGCGGAGTGCCAGAGTGAGTGATTAAACCAGCTTACTCTCCTCGATGTGCCCGTGTCGTCGGAATCGTTAGGGACTCGATGAAGCTCGATGCGTCCGCGGCCAAGTGACTCTCGTCAGAGTATTCACTCCCAGGATCATCCTCTGGGGCCGGGGCAGAAGCGTTCTTTGCCGGAAATTAATCGGCCGAGTCCGCTTTCGCCCTGAACTGGACGAGAAACGTGGGGAATTCGCTTATTACGAAAAATCTGTCATTATGTCAACAATCGGACGTTGAGTTGTCAAATCAGAAATAAAATTACAAGTGTCAATTGACATGGTTTTACCCTATTCTCGTCCAGTCTCATCGAGCACACAGCCACGTCACCGAAGCACTCGCGCTTCTTTGTGCTGTGAAAAGCAAACGGTGCCTGATATTTGTTGTTTAGAGTTCACGCACGCGCGGGCGCTTGTTGATGCAAAAAATCTTACATGAGAAGATGTGCACGTGGAAAGCGATATGTTCGCGAAGTAAAAATCTCTAATCTCTTAGTTTCTAGATATCTCAATCAGCATGACTAAAATAACAAATCGAGATTGAGTAATTTAAATGAATAATTCCTATCTTACGTATTTGATTTCAAATTTATTAGCTTAATTTCTTTTTTCATTTTTTTATATTTTGGTCTATTATAACCGCTTGTTTAGCGTTAAAACATTTATAATATATATTTTATTGTCATAATTAATATATATTCTATTTTACAAATATATTTGTTATAAATATAATATAAAAAAAAATCACATTTAATACTAAGCAACACGAAGCCAAAATAAGGAGGTAAATATTCACATAAGGTCAGCCTTTACAGAACTTAATGATCTTGACATATGTTCAAAAGGTCATCACCCCGAGTAACATTCAAAAGGTTTTAGCCGTCGCTCGTTGTTTGTTAAAAAGTTATGAACAGAAAAAATCTTATAAAATATTTTTATTTTTTGGACACTACTTCATATATAATATTGTAATAAATATTTCACTACATACTGCAGTAAATATTATTAACTCTTTTAAAGAACAATAAGTTTAATCTTGTTAAAATGTCTCGGACAGTATTATTTTAGGTAAATATCTAGAAAAAGTCACATCTCGCCGATGATGTTGACCTTGATATATGTCAATTTTTTCCTAATAACTTAATTGGCGGTCTCGTTTAGTTTCTGAGATATGCGAATTTGAAATATTATAATTTTTCTACATATGTACATGTGCAATAGTACTAATAATTTTCATTTTTATTCGCGTGCAATAATATAAATATAAGCAAAGGAATATTTTCATAACACACACACACACGGGGAGGGGGGGTGCAAGGGGGGACCTTCGGCCCTCCCCGTCTACCTCGCTTCGCATGTACGTTGTAAGACAAAGCAAAGTTCACATGGGTTGCAATTTTCCACGCAAAGCGAGGTGGACGGGGCGGATGCAGGAGGGAGGGCCGAAGGCCCCCCCCTTGCACCCCCCCGTGTGTGTGTGTTATGAAAATATTTAAAATATATATCAAGATATAAAGTAACAAATACAATAATTATGGCATTTCGAAATGAAACATTTTTTGTTTATAACTTTTTAACAAACAACGAGCAACAGCTAAAACCCTTTGAACGTTACTTAGGACAGTGACAACATATGTCAAGGTCATTGACTTCTGAAAGGGCTGATCTTGTGTGAATATTTATCCTAGAATTATATATCATATCTATATTCTAGCAGCTCGCTCCATTTACTGTTACGAGTGCGATTCATGGACGGATCTCAGGTGCAAGGATCCTTTCAATTACACTGCACTACCCAGGGATCAACCACCCCTGATGACTTGCAACGGATGCTGCGTGAAAATGGTCCGCAACGCGAAATCACGTAAGTATTTAACTTTACTATAAAATATTTATTCTAGAAAGAATATAAATTTTTATATTAGATTAATTTTTAATTGATTAGATTGAAGAGGAAAATTTAAGCAAAAAAAATTTGATAAATATACACATATATATATTTGTCAAATTTATTTTGCTTAAATTTTCCTCTTTAAATCTATTTAATTAAAATTTAATTTAATATAAGAAATATATATATATATATTTATTTATTATAGTAAATATGTAATTAGTATTATAAGTTTTACTATGAAATATGTATTATATCTTTTATTATATTATAAATTATATAGATATGTATGATTATGTGGAATCAACCACTTTATAAGGTCGCAGGAATTTAATTGCTGCTTATCGTTTTCTTTTACTTGCAGCGTATGAGAGCGTGAGGAGAACCTGCACCTCGCAGCTACAAATAAACTTATTCATGGTGGACCACGTGTGCATGATGGAAAGTACCGGCACTGGTCACATGTGCTTCTGTGAGGAGGATATGTGCAATCGTGTACCCCCGACCTCGCGCTCGAATCCCGTACTCCTGCTGATCCTGTCGATCATCCTTGTTCTACGCTCGGCCGTCTTAGGAGCCTCAGCTTGCTTTGTAGAACGTTGCAATGATCACGTCGTATAACACTAATTAACTCGATCCACCCATCGCAGTGGCGTCCATCATATCCTTCGTAGAGATTCTAGCGAGTCGACAACACGACCACTCGTCGGAACGAACGATCGAGCTGGCTTCGATCTTGAAGGTTAAATCCCTTCTAGATGTAAAAGAAAGAAGTAGTTGAAAGAAAGTAAAAACCGATGGACGATCGACGTGTCGTTGTAGTTGTCATTGATTTTGTGCCTCTTTCAAACGCGCGTCATCGATCCATCGTGCGCGTGTAGAAATATAAAGTATATTTCTATGATATAAAAATTTTATCAAAGTTGCATATCTTATGATAGATAGTAGATGCATAACAGAAAATGCGGATGAGCTTGATATATTGAACGTTGCAAAGAAATATACATATATATATGGATAGTAGAGATCTTTCTTCGTAAAAATAATATTTATTCATCTATTCTTATAAGAGATTTTATTATGCATTATAATTAAATTAATTTTATACTTGAGAAAAAGAAGCTGAAGAAAGCTGAAAAAGAGCTAGTATTAATTTGCATTCTGTGAAACTTGATCACGTTATATAATTGTAATGTTTAATTCTATAATGACTAACAGAAACAAAATTACATTTTTTTTCTACTGCGAAAGTTGCACACAATCTGTGTACATCGTTCGTTCCGATCACTGGCCTTAGATAGCATCGAGAATATCTAAGCGTTTCTTGTGTAGCAATCATCCCGATTGTCCAATCGATTTCTCTGACGATTTTGACACGAGTTCGAGTTCTTTAGTTGCTCTTCGAGCAAGCACGGCTAGCATCTTTGCATTCGTGATAAGCTCTGAGGAAGGAATTTTACTAAAAAAAGAAAAAATATATAAAATAAATGTTTATATATATATATATATATATATATATATATATATATATATATACATCTATATATTGAATATTAAATATCGTAATCTGTTTGAATGATGCATTTAAACTACATAACATAATAATTTTATATGTAGTTATAATTATTATATAATAATTAATAAGAGAAGCATTTTCAATTTTGATAATAGTTTTCTGACTTATAGCATTACAAATTATTTCGAGTTATTTACCTAACTTTTATATAACTTGGTAAGATTTATATTTAATACTTGGTGCTTTATATATTATATTAGCTCATAATGTATCATGCAGTTTTGCACCAATTTTAGAGTTAAAAAAGAACGTTCCATTTATAAATCAACAAGTAAAATGGAATGAAATTGTTATGATTATTATCAATATTCGCTGAAATTGAACTCCTTCCTCGGCGTTGTCGTTGCATGTACTCAACCGTCGTCTGGGAAGATCGATGATGGATTAACCGTTTACCCTAATAGTACTACAAAGAGAAAAACCAATGTGGATACTCTAGTTTCCGGTTTTTTCTCACGAAGATGCACCTCACTGTGTCGTTTCTCTCATTCTAATGCGACAATGTTCGACGCGACTGGTCGAGTTTCGTACGATGCGAGAACTTGTTGAAAAGCACAGTAAATTGCACGACATATGGACGCCGGTCTGTATATAATACGTATAATTTGTGACAAATATTTGCATTTTTATGAGAATACTAAACAATTATTAATTTTGAAATAAAATTAAATAAACGAGTTAAGTTTTATTAATTTAAAATTTACGAATTTTTTCATGCAATAATGCAAATAATGTATAAAGATATTGAAAAGCAAATAATTCTTCAAGATAATAATTAAAATTTTACGTATAACAGAGAGAAATTGAAAAGACATCTTCCAGAATTATACTTTTGCGCATTTATATTTATCGCTTTTTATATGCGTTATTTTCTACAACTCTATTTAGTAAACTTAGTATTGCATGTTTATCTTTAAATAATTATTATGATAATACCAATAATATTGTAGAGAAAAACGGCGTTCATTCGTCAAGCAAATTTAATGAATTTAGCTAAACGCTTCCTTGATTCCACTCAATCACAACTCTCACTCACTGTTCTTCACACCGTCTTTCTCTCTCTTTCTCTCTCGTTCTCTCACTTTTACTCTCTTTATCACTCTTTTTATTCACTTAGCCTGAATCTTTACCTATGCACTCTTTTTTCGTTATCTTCATTCTTCAAGCGCAATTTTCTTGTAGATACCTTGTCCATTCGTTATTCTGATAAGACATTCTCATACTCGAAGTGAAGAAGGCATTGAGTTTATGATAGAAGGCGAGCTTGTATTATAGAAAGACTACTTTAGATGGCATGGTTGCAGCATGCACATCCAACAGACAGCACCAACAGATGCAGAAAGAACCAACCGGAACGAGCAGCGAGGATGACGTTTTTGAATCCCGGAAATTATCTAAATATACTTATGCGCACGTTTTTCGAAACTAATAAAGTCTTATCAAAAAACATTTTCTGTCTAAAAAAAATCTTAGAAAATTTATCTATAAATCATCGACATATAAAGATCAAACAGAACAGATTAAAATTTCAATACCGTTACTCAAAACTCTTTACTTTAATTTTGAAGATCATGAAGAGTTTTAATTCTAAAGAGAATTGTTTTAAGAATATAAAACTTAAATTTAAAATTCTTTTAGAATTTGAGAACTTGAAGAGTGTGAAAACTTAAAAAATGAAAATAATCTAACAATATATATACGAAAATTTTCTAAACATTTTCTGAAAACGGGCGCACTTAAGGGCATAATAAATCAATATAGTGACGAAGTTTTAATTTACAATTAGAAGAAAAATCGCGTCATAGACGAAAATGAAGTTGAGTGCATGGATTGTAGCGTTCACAGTCTGTACGAATTATGGAAAGTCAACGCAGAAAATTTTACTTTTAATCGCAAAATCTTTAATATAAATCTCTAATCATAAATCTATTATATCTCCACGCAGTAAAGATTAATATAAAATGTCTTATATATGTAAGTATATAATCATATATTTTTGGGAAAGAATGAAGAAAATAGAGATCAGGAGAAAAAAAATTTTCAAATCCCACTATATATGTAAATTGATTTTTTCTAAGTAAATATTCCTCTTTCTTATATAAAAACATTTTTTATATATATCTGTAGAATACGTAATGTGCTTTATAAAATATTTCAACTTGATTGTTTTAAATAACTGTTTCTAATTACTATTTCAGATAAAATATCTCATATTTTACAGCTTATATTTAACTGTGATCTAATATGCAGGAGACAGCTTTGGCGTTCGACTTTCAAATAGCCGTACAGCAACACCTTGCATGAGACTGCATGACCCTATCGTTATTATTCTTGCGTGTGAACGAATATTCCACTTCCACAGTCACTGGTTGAAAGCGAACAGCGTTTTTATACATACACGTTCAATTTTTAAATGTTATTATATATACATTAACGAATTATATGCGTGTTGTATACACGCAATCAATGAAATTTGGAAGCGCTTTAAAATTTTTCCACGCTTATACGGATTCAAAAGGATCGAGCATGCTGCTGTTTCTTTCCACCCATGACTTGTCCGAATGCAATAACAACAAGAACAATAACAGCATTAACAAAAATAACAGTTATAACAACTATAACAACTATAAATAACCCACGATACCTTCCACCCCGACTAATGCAACGCAAAACAGACGAAAAGCAAAGCACAACGTGGGCCTTCAGCTTCGTTTGTGCCGCTGTTAACGAGCTTGTCGCTTCTGATAATAATCATTATTCAGTTCCTTAATCTCACTCGATCAGATTTCAATCATTCAGCAAGGAAAACTGTTGAATCATTGACTCGTGACATTTGAATTTAGTACACATCGGTTATACACATTAAATAAAATTTATATAAATAAAAAATTTATATAATATAAAATTTCTCTTAGCTCTCTATAGTATTTGTGCCGACAATATGAAATGTATTGGTGAAATAATTTGATTTTTTAACGGGGGGGATACAAGTAGTGTTTTTTCACCGTTAAAAAATACAAGAGTGAGTGTAAAAAATTTATATGTCATCGATTGTCACTCGATGATGATGCAATCGTCGTCTCTGCCGAATGCAACCGTCGATCGACGGAATCGCTCGCCACTGGCACGGCCAAGCTGAACGCGCATGTCCTCACAGAGAGGCTTTCGAAGCGGAGCCTCTTGCCAAATAAGCTTCGGTGCTTGCTTGACCGATGGCGAGCAGACCGACGTTTCTCTGGCAAGCCATGCGGCTCGTGTCGCGTCATTTGTTCATTGTCGCACGCGCGGCTGCGAGGCTACCCGTTCACGTTTCTATCGCGATCTATGCCGCTCTTTTATCGCACCTCTAATTCCTTGAGTTTCCTCTGTTCCTTCAATCTATTTCATCCAGCATCCTTTAATTTTCCAATCTGACGCGCCTTGTTCTTATGTCAGACATAAGCGCGAGGAAACTGTTCGAGTTGAACTGTACTCGATTTTTTAACAGGTATCTCATAAATTGATGTTGTCACTTTCTTATGAGAATGGGTTTCTTTGATTTAAAAAAAAATGATCGCGATATTTAAAAAAAAAGCTCATTTTCTTTCATGAGCTTTTAAAGCTCATTTATATCTTTAAATATATCTATGTAGAGACAAAAATGTCACTACTCACGTCATACTCTTTATTATAAAGTGAAAGACTATGTGATTATAGTTTATAAAAGAAGAGCTAAGTTAAATTGAGTTTTTAATTAAGTCAGTTAAATATAGTTATCTCTAGTTTATTAATTCTTTCTCGTACAATTCTAAATCGTAATACACTAGTAAAAATACAAAATATTTCCTGAAATGTATATACATATATACATATTTTAAAATATTTTTGGAATAAATTCAGAATTCAGCCAATTATCTCTGACTAGCAATTTTTTATCATTCTATGATCATAAATGTGTATAAAAAATATGGAAAAAAATGTTGACTGACAATAATAAAACAGTCGAGAGAGCACGTTTCCTCGTTCCACGTCTGAGTCGCAACGGAGACACAGGAATTTCGATATCGAATCCTTACCAATAATAATCGGTACTAAAACTAGCCTCGCAGCTGAGAAGTATCCACGTGTGTAACTAGTAAATCAGTCTATTTGCGATATGGATTATTTAGCGTAGCAATGACACGCAGAGACAAATAGATTTAAGAAAGAATATTTTAATCCTTTAACCTAAATTACTTAAATTTCTAATTTTATGTATTAGACGTATAATATTTGTCTTAAATTTAAACAAATATAATGTTGCATAAATAAAGTAAACCCAAAATGACGGTTAAAGGATTAATTTTTTGGAATACATTGTATTCCTATAATATTATACTTCTATACGATACATGTACGATTGTATAATTGTATCAATATATATGTATGTATAAGAGATAATTTAAAGAAATAACTTTCATTTTATTATAATAATTACAAAGTTGTGACATGTGTTAAATTTTATTTGTAAGATGTAAGAGTAAAAGACGCGATAAACATATGCATATATAATAATATATTTCTATTATCGCCTATGTTGAAAAAATGTAAAATGACGATAAACATGTCTCTTGTTCTCGTTCTAAATAATTAACGTATTTTACCATATCACTAGGCTTTAATCTATTTTTGTGAATTTCCATAAAAAAATATCGATTTAACTTATATTAATTAAATCCAGCTAAATCTTATTTCTATAAAGTAACAAAAAAAGTTTTTCTTATTCAAATATATTTATAGTATTAAGCTTTTTGCTTTTATTATTCCGGCATATTCTGTTGCAAATTTGTAAATAACTTTGCAAGGAAAAGGAAGAAATATTTTTTTTAAGTTATACAATAAATTCACAAGAAAGAGTTAAGTATATATTTCATGATTTTAAATTTAATGATAATATATATAAAATAATTCTTAGATGAAAGATAATTCACTAATACCTTAATGCTCAATTTTGCTACTTCTTGCAAAGAATTTAACGAAAATGTTATATAAGGTTGCTGGATATTGTAGAATTAAATAAATTTTCCCAATTGCAGATATTAACAATACATTGAAGATATATTAACAATACATTTACATTGAATGTTATATTTATTTATCTTTTATCAACTTTTAGAGATTACTTTATAATACTGTATTACAATTACTGTATTACTTAATCCATGTCAATCCAGATTTAATCAATTTTAAGTTAACTTAAAAGTAACACATTTTATATATTTATACACAAAATCAAAGTTTCCTTAATAAAACATTACTACCATATTATATTATTAAATTATACTATTAAATACTAATTATACTATTAAATTGTACTATTAAGTCCATGAATTCATGTTTTATACAGAAGATGTATATATAGCCATATTTATGATCACTCTATTATTAATTATTATGATTAATATTATGAAATTTAAATTTATTATTTTAAAAACCATCAAACAAAGTGTTTTTAAATACTTTAGTATCTTTATGATTTTGCTAATAATTACTAGTAAGAAATGTTTAAGATTTAAAATGAAATAAAATATTGTAAACAGAAGATATAAGAGAAAATGATTAAACAGAACGTTCTGATTTGTATACATAAATGTTATAAATAAATGAATGTTAAGAAAATATTTTTTAACTTCTGACTTAATTCTTATAATATATATATTAACTATATAATGTGATGTTAATTATAAATATTTGTACAGGAACTTTTTGACAGCTGCATATCTACGATTTTATATATATGTACCATTTATGTTTTAATAAATATATCTAGATATATGTACCATTTATATGTTTTAATGTCTGTTTAAAATCTTATAAGAAAGAATTAAAGAGAGAATGCAGGTAACAATCAATACACTATTAAATATTTTGTCATGCATTTATTTGATGTCATACGTTTTTTACAAATATTGCACTTTATGCCATCTTGATCACTATAGTTTTTCTAATAAGTAACAAAAGTCACAGCAATATTAAAAATAAAAATCATTACTTATTTTTTCATAAGTATGTTATATATTTATGTAAAATCAACACTCTAGCTTTATATATTTAGTTATTTTAACAAACAATAAATTTCTCAATTATATATATATATATATATTTAAATTAAATAATTAATAATTTTAACAAAAGTTATTAATGTGTATGTATGTGTATCTATTAATCAAATGTTTAATTTTTCTCTCTCATTCTATCCTTAAAAGATTGTAAAACACTATAGATAGATATGTTTAAGATAGATATTTTTATATTTTTAAGATAGATATTTTTAAGATCTTTTAATTTTGATGTTAATCTTCTAATAAATCACAAATTCTCTATTATCTCTAAGATTTACTTAGCGAGGCAATGTAACATATTCGTTACCAATTCCATTTGATATCAGATAATGATATATTGCAAAAATAATTTTAAATTATTGGATTGCGCGCAAACAGAAAGAAGTGGCTTTAAGTGCAAATAAGTACGCTTTTTAACGTATGAATATGTTATGCCGAACTACTAATTACTGACGTGTAGTATAATGACCACATTTTTTACAGAATTCCTTGTTGCCGTCGTCTTCTTCGCTTCCTCTCCCTTTTATCTTCTCTCTTAAAACTTGAACTGGTTCTAGATCACTATAGGGTCGACTACCAATAGCAGCTATAGTCTCACTTCTGGGAATGCCTACATTGGCCGAAGCGATAGTTACCGTATTATCGTCATTGTCTTCAGCATCAGTACTGACTAGTGTACCGTTTATCACTGTGTAATTCGAACCGGTCTTGAACACTTTTCTCTCGCATGTTTTGGAACTGTCAGATTCCATCCAGTTGTTATGAACAAGTGATTTATCTGTAATAATCATATTATAGATTCTGCAATGTATCATCTTATTTTTATTATAATATTTACAGTAATCAATGTGCATATATACCATTATCAGATTCGCTCATTTTATCGACATCGGATGTTGATTCAGCTCCTGCGTATTCATCTTCTTTCATTAATGGTAATTCGGAAGGAGAAGCCAATAGTGGACGGCTGCAAACGTATCCCTAGAAGGCATATATTCACAAAATTATTTATTTATTCAATATAATTTCATATATGTACAAAATACTCAATATATAAAAATATAATAAAAAATTAGCGATTTAAGTATACCTGAACGAGATCCATGCGAGAATCCAACGAAAACTGTTTGCCTGACATTAGTATCCCGCGAATACGACGACGCATGGCTATAAAATAACGAACATGGGATGATATATCGGTCTATAAATATATTGATTTTGTCATTATGAAAGGAATACGCTTATTATACGAATAGAAATAAATATGTATTTTCTTATTTTTATAATTCTGTTTAATTAGAGTACATTCAAAATTCTCATATTGACGAATATATTTTTCACATATTATATTAAAACATTTCTCTAATAAATAATATAATTACAGTTCATTTCGAATCGCACATGGACTATTTACCTGGACTATCCCTCGCTTCAAGGTGAATCTTTCCAAAAGTCTTCATGCATTCTTCAAATACATCAGCCGTATCGTATATGGCGGCAAAACTGCCGTTCACGATCTTCGGTGACATCGGCGAATTGGCCAATAATAAGCTTGATCCAAAATTTGCATTCTTCTGTCTCGTATCTTTAGATCATTGAAATCAATTTTATATTTGTTATAAAAAGATTGTATACAAATTTTTTGTATAGAAAATAATTTTAATTTATAATATTTTTTTATTATACATTAAACAGACATAATCTGGTGCAAAATTTTTTTTACATGTATACTTATTTTATGTATTGATGATTTATAATTTTGTGTCTCTATTTATATTTTATCTTAATGTAAATTTTTGTTTTCGAAAAAATAACTTTAAATTATTATTATAGATTTCTTCTTGTTAAACCACCTGAAGGCATTTGAATTCTGACTTATTACCTGCGAGAGGAACTCTGGCTCGAACAGGTGATTCAGAACTGTCACCCAAAATCTCATTCGCGGTATTTCGTATTTCCGCCCAATCCCTTACAATGTCTTGATTTGTCGTACTGAAAGAATAAGTTTTTACTTATGAATATATTAAAATAAAAACGTGTACAAAAATTATTTAACATATATATAAAATTTAATAAAAAAATAGCGTCTATTAAATAAAATATAATAAACTAAACTAAAAAATAATTTGTTGAATAGTTTAACTTGAATTCTTAATTTAATGTAATATTGAAAGGTGCAGAGACGTACTTTGTCGAAGTAACTGTAAACCTGATAACGTATTTGCCATGCAAGGCGGCTGGTACGCAATGTAATCGACCCCGCGAATTAAGCTTCTTTAGCAAACGTTCAGTCAACGTGTTTTCGCCGCGAAGACGGAAGACCACCAAGCCAAGATGTCTTGGAGCAGGAATTTCGAAACGGGCATCGGCAAAGACTAGAGCTTCAAACTTTTGTGCTAACCTCACGCCCTTTGAATTTAATTTTCAAATTAATGTTATGTATTTTATTTATGTACATATTTAAAAAAAACATTATTTAAATTTAAGATAATTTTTAACTTTTTAAACATTTTTTATTAGATTTAATTTTTTAATAAGAAATATATACATTTTATTTACCTCTCTTATATGTTTCTGCAAACCCGTAATTCCGTAATTTCTGATAACGAACCATAGCTTCAGAGCCCTAAATCTCTTGGATAGAGGAATCTGCCAGTGCTAAATATTAAAAAAAAAGAATAAGTAATGATTAAAAATTTATATATATATTTTTTTACGTTTTAAATACATTATTTGTATATCAAAAAATATTTTATGTATAAATGAAATTCTTGTTAATTTTTTCTTATTTTCCATATGTAATCACCTTTTTTATTTTATAATATACAAATATTATTATGAAACATTTATATAGCATGTTATTGCTTACCATATAATCGATAGCAAGACCTATCAAAACAATTTTGTATTATAATTTTCTTTTTATTATTAAACGTAATTAATATTCATAAAAAGATACAGATGTTTAATAATATTATTACTTATTTAATATTTACACATAATATAAAAACTTCATATGTATCCAAATCAATTATAAATAATATAAAAGATGTAAAATGATAATTTATAACTAATTAAATTTTTGTGTATATAATGTGGAATTTTTTAAATTATAACATCACCTGAATTTTCATGTTTTAAATATAGCGGATCCACATTAAAAGTTCTATGCAGCGCCTGACTGTTTTTTACCCTGAAAGTAAAAATGTCAAAAGAAATTAATATCTAATTTCTTAATTCTTTGGCTTAATTTGTATATGTTTAATATAGTGTTTGATAGATATAAAATATGTTTCTTTTAGCTTGTAATATGTTTTGCTTACGTTTCCTGAAGTATTTATTCAATCACATGCGAAATTACGGTCACATTATTTACTTACAGTATATAATAATAATAATAAAATAATAATTATTTAAAAATATAATAATAATTTAAAAAGATTACTGTTATTCTTGATTATTATAATATTTATCATTAATTTTGGATTGCATATTGGAAATATTTTTGAATGTATTTGTCAGAGAGAGAAAGAAAGAGAAAATCGTCTTATAATTATTTATAATCATATTTTACATTTTGCAAATTTAATCATTATCATAATCTACGGAATAAAGTAAGCTTTTTATGTAATTTCTGCTGTTTAATTGGACAAACAAAAGAGACTATATTCTAATAAATCTATCATAAAATGATAAATAAATTATTAACTCGTGATTTGAAGCTATCGGCTTTAAAAGCAATTCAAATAATATTCAGAAAGATTGTGAACTGCGTTCGATCGTTGAAATAGCCTCGAAAGGAAATTGCGGAAGGAACAGAAAAAGATGACTGTACCTCCGCAATTCAACTAATAAAACGAAAATGGAAAAATGGAAGATAATCTCTCAAAGCACGTGGCTTACTTTCTTCAACTTAATCACATGCAATTAATTATATATACTATAAAAAGGTACAAGTGCAAATTCTGATATATTGTATAATTATTTTCTTTATCAATTATAGATAAAAATTTAATTAATTGAATCACACAAATTTATTATGCAAATATTCAGACTATTACAGCTAAATCGTTCAAGAAAATTATTTCGTTTCCGTAATATATTTTTATAATTTACAAAGACATAAATATATTCATCATACCACATGGCTGTGCAATCGAAATGGACCATGAGCCACTTGCTTGGATTGAAGGCAATGGAATCGGTGAATTCCACACCTTGAAGCCAACCGCGAAATTCAGGACACACAAAAGCGCTACCCGCGTAAGCCGCATCGATATGTAACCATAAGCCGTTTTGTTGACCTATAATAATAATAGCGTCAAATATTTGAAAGTTATTATAACACATTCTATAATTTATACAAAACAGACTAGCGATAATTGTAGCTAACATTTGAAATAAATTTGATACTCACATACTGGTCCAATTTCTTTTAGATTATCGAAAGCGCACGCACCAGTTGTGCCTAAGGTTGCACATACCTATATAAAGTTATTTCATTTACATCATGTGCAAAAAAAGATATCTTTTTTAACAATTAAGTAATGTATTATTGCTTCTTTGTATCATAAATTTAATTTATTTTAAAAATTTTAACTTTTTATTATAAGTTCAAAAATGTACTTTTCAAAATGATACAACCCTGACATACATATAATATTAATAAAAAAGAAAAGTTTAATATTTTTTATAAAAATTGTACATATGATAATATATGATATAAAATTATAAGATATAAATATATTATAGAAAGTAGTTAAGCGTATCTATATATACATATATATATATGTGTGTGTGTGTGTGTTTAATAAATTTATATTTAACACAATAATATACTATTTTAAAGTTTATTTTATTTCAGAGTTTATTACAAGTTTGTTTTATTTCAAAGTTTATTTCTCTTGTTAATTTGAATCGTATTATCATTATTTTTTTTATATCTCTTATGACATAATCCCAATAGATATATCTAATTGATATTAAAGAAGTGTTAATCACGCATCTCTTGTCATTGTGAAAAATGAATGATTGGTAAAATAAACTAAGGAAAGATATTCCATCGCGAAAAATCTCGATTACAAATATTTTTATTACGGGCAAACTCGCAAGACACAAATCGGACTAGGAAACTCCTATGGGACTAACTAGTACGACGTCAAGCCGGCTTGACTCAAGAATTCCTGCTCGTCTGTAGCAGCAGATATATCTGTAATTGGCGAACTGGCCGAACTACGTATACTTGTGCTACTAGCTTGTAAAGGCTTGTGCTCGCGACGTAACATTAGTAACCGCGGATTTAGTTGTTTCTGTGTTATTATCAGAATCTGCTATGTTACAATCTACTACGATTGCTATAACAAATTTTTAATAAGAAAGTTACATGATAAAATAAATAACAAAATTTACGAAAAAATTTGTGATACAATTATTTATTATACAAATAGTAAAATAAAATTATAAATTATAAATAATCTAATAGATGTCTTATTCTTTTTTTAATATAAAAAAATAGAGAGGGGGGGGGGAGGGAATAAAAAGAATTTATTCTTCAAATTTTCAAATTATTGAAATTTTAATACATATAATAATAATGATAATGATAATGATAATCAATTAGTTAATTAAATTATTTTTATTCTTGTATTAAATAATTGTATTATATTTATACAATAAAATGATTTAATACAAAAATAAAAGTGATTTAATTAACTAATTTATTATTATTATTATTATTATATGTATTAAAATTTCAATAATTTGAAAATCACGAGTAAAATAAAACTATACATTTAATGATAATTAATACGTGGATTTATCAAATGTATTTAACAGATTGGCTGCAAACATACGTTAAATATATATATATATATATATATATATATATATATATATTTATTTATTTATATTTATATATATTTGTATATATTTAATTTATATTTATATTTATATCAGGAACTTATATTCCAGAAAAATAAAGTATTTGTAAAAACTTACGAAGAAAGGAAGCAATCCCTCAGCTCGATCACGCGTCAATGCTTCAAGTAAAGCATCTCCTCTCATGCTGAATTCACTATCGGATTCGATATACCGCATTCGAACCAGTCCTATAAGTCCAGCTTTTTCAACACTCGAATGTGCCTATCAAATGAATAACAACAAAAATTTAGATTAATTTTAATTTAATTTAATTCAATTTAATTAATTTAATAATTTAATAATTAAACAAAAAGCTAAATGTTTTTAATTATTAAGACTTATATTTTGAAAAATATTTTATTTATTATCCCTTGTAGGCTCTGATAACTTTAACTAACTTCTCTTCTAAATCAGATCTTAAAATTATCTTACTTTTCTTCATGTGAGAGTTAGCTCGACTATAATATTTTTAATTTAATATTTAACAAAATGTTAAATATTAGTAATTTAATTAAAACGTTTTTTGTACAAAAATAAATGCTTTTTATTTATTTTACACGTCTATCAAAGACAATAACGAAATGTTTTAATATTTGAGGAAAAACTTATTCCCATACGAATAGTACACATCTGCAGCTATCCACGTAATGTATCTAAGTGCATTTTAAAGAGCTCTCAAAGGGACGCCTTAAGATTTTTATCTATCGCAATATTTATCATTTCCTTTCACTGCTATTAACATTTATTATTTCTCTTCCCCTTACTTTTACATTGCTTTTACGATTGTTCCCAGTTGTCGCATATGTTTAAATAAAGTGTCAGAAGAATTTGCTCTTTCTTACTTTGCTTCTTAAGATACATTTCTAAATTTCTTATGCTTAATCAAAACTATAACTACATGCCTGATCTGAGCAGTATGCAACTAGTCGCGAGTTGATCTCCGTCGCTAAAAGATCTGGCTCATTCTCTTGCACGGCTCTGATAGCTCTGGTTCTGGCTGCAAGTAAGCACACCAGCGTTGCTTCTGATGCTGTCGTTTGAATGACGCCACCACCAGAACCACCGGGTCGATGCAGAAAATCTTCAGGCAGTCCGATCATTTTGCCTAGCCAATTCATGACGATTGTTTCTAACTCGGTACAAGCTGGACTTGAAGCCTATACATACACAAATTTAAATCATATTGTATCAAGATTATTAATTTTTCAAGGCTTGTAGATATAAATTATTCTGATATTCGTACCTTATCGTTATGTATATTATTAATTGAATAATTAAAATACTATATGTGAGATAAGCTTTTTAAGAGATTGTACAAAAAAAATTGTACAAAATATATTTTAGTCTAATATTTTGTTAACTGTTTTGTTAACATTCATATATTGCAAATCTTAAAAAATCTTAAATTATCTTTTAATAAATCTTAAATAAAAATAAAAGAATATATTTTAAGAAATATATTAATTATGTTAATCAATTTCTTAATTAATTTAAAATTAAATTTATTTTGATATATGATTATTGTCGACTATATTTGCGGAATAATTATATTACGAAATAATAATATTTTGTGGAAATTATTATGTTACTATATTGCTTATTTTAAATTTCAAATATACTCTATAAAAACAGATATACAAAATTGTGCTTACCCACGTGAAACCTAAACAGTTTATTGCGTCGGCCAGCATGTCGCCCAGCAAACTGGCAGGTGAATTTAGAGCCGGAAAGTAGGCATGCATGTGCGGACTCTGCCAATGCGTCACGCCTGGCATAATGCATCTCTCAATGTCGGCGAATATATTCTCCCAAGACTCACCGTCTACTGGAGCCGACGCCGGCAAAATATTTCTCAAATATCCCGGCGAAACTGCTGGATAAACGCGTCGATAACGGATATTTTCCAAATAATCGGCGATGTAATCTACCATTTCCTTTCCTGTAAAATTTTCAAATATTAAAAAAAATTTTTTTTATATTTTTAACAATTTTTTTACACAGATAAGAAAATACCGTAGCAAGACTTATTTTATTTTGTTTGCGTTACTTAAAATGACAAATTATGAAAATTTGCTACTACATTTTATAGCTGACATTCAAATAAAATAAAATAAAATAAAAATAAAATAAAATTAGTTATGAAGCTAATAAATTAAATTTTGCCAATTTGTAATAATTAAATTTACAGTAAAAAGTAATCATGCAGAAAATCTTGATTAATTTTTTATTAACCGACATCCGCGTTGGCTCTTTATTGTCTATTTTTTCCTTAATTTATTACTCTGTAATATTTAGAGCCTTTATTTGAGTTATTTATTTTAATTTTTCATTATTTTACTCCAGCATCAAAATTTTTAATTTAATATTAACAAGAGGAAATGCCATTTATCGAAAATTTTTAAAATCGAAAAATACGAACATATACTATATAGAATTATAATGGTAAGCATTGTAAATAAACTGCAGAAATTGAGTTTGCGAATCCTCTTCGCACTTAAAATTTAACGTATTTGTCATTATCTCGTGGTTAAATGCAATCGAACAGAAACAAAAGATAAGATAGTTGAATCAAGAAACTATTCTATGCCAAAGAAAAGTCAAGATTTTTCAAAGGTGACACTATTTCGCACAATCGGAATTCCTTGTTTGAAAAACCTATTTGGAAACCGTAATTGTTTGTAATTGTTCTTTCTGATATATGGCGTCTTAAACAAGAACTGTATTGTTGAAATGTACTCTAATAAATGAGAAAATTAATTTCCGAATAGCTTTAAAGTTATTTTCTCTATTATTTATTTACTCTAACATATGTTTATTTATTATTTACTCTATTCACAAAAATACTTCTATAAGTATTCCACAAAAAATTTATTGCAAAAATGTATTTGTTGTTATTGCTAATAATGACTGATAATCTTGTATTGTAGTATAAAGTGATATGTATTATATTGTCAACTCTAATTTAACAGGACCAATGAACAGAACGATTTACCGAGATTGAAATCGTGGGAGAAAAGCGAATCTACGCAAAGTCTCGTAGTTCCAAAGCGAAAGATTTAGATAACGTCACGATATTGTATTGGAAACAATATCGCACCTATAAAGCCTTTACCAATTCTACTGGTGATCTCTATTTATTGATGCTGTTCCAACATCGTGTAATCATTGCTCTGAAATTGATTTATTCATTCGGCAAATTCTAACGTGTGAATTTGATTCTGATTTATATTGATTTATAATGATAATCAAATCTTTTAATCTTAAAATTTTTAGAAAATATTATCACTTCAATTTCCTCAGTATTTAAGTGAATTTATATGATTAAATGTCATTTTATATGAATTCTCGCTGATGGATAAATCTAATAATAATCTTACAATTTTTATTATTTTTAATGTTATGTTTATGTGTATACAAATTTTTGCTCACCATGTCTGCGATACTCCTCCAAATTCATTCTATCTGCAACAGATAATATATAAAACACTTAGAATTATTAAGAAATCCTAGACTTATATATTTTAATATAAATATGGTAATATTATATTAAAAAATTTCTTGATTTATAGAACATTGCAAAGACCTTTTATGTTGCAATTGATTGACAATAGTAATCGAGAAAATGTGCAAACAAAAGACCACGTCCCCCGGAAAAAGACGCAAAATGTCAGAAGTAATTTTATTGAAAAAATATTGTTATCTAGTATATGACATATATAACTGCAAGAATTTTTTTTGATAAAATATATAATATATAATATATAAAAATAATATTAATATAAAAAATAATAATTTGTATTAAAATATTATATTATTGTATGTGATATTTTTTTAAGCCATTTCCAGTTTACGATTGATTTACTAATCATACCTTATCGGAAGCATGTGATGATTCCTTATCCGTTCAAATCACGATAATTACCGCACATTGATCCGCCGCGTGCTCTTCAACTTTGATCAGAAAATTAATCGAAACTTGCAGAAATCAGTGGAAATAATTTATTATGTATTTACCAAGAAATTTTTTATTGATGAAAATCTCTGCAATTTATTTGTAACAAAGTTTTTACACGAGCACCGTCGACGTACAATTACAAGAGACCGAACAACATAGCACGAAAATTCGCGATGCGAGTTTGCGAGTTAATTTCTATGGATTCATCATTGATCGCGGTAGCGTCACATGTCTGTTGAGCTTCTTAGGATTTCGTCACGGCCTAGAACTAGATCGGTCGTCATCAGGTCTTCGTCAATACAATGGTGACGCCATTTAATTCTCAAGTACAGTCATAGATTTTTAGTTAAAGTTTAATACATGTTTTATATCTTTGACAATTTCAATTTTATTCGTTAAAGTATATCTATTTATTCTCTTAATCTAACTTCTTGTAATATTTCAAAAATTAAAAAGGCTATTAAAAGGAAGATTTATAAAACAGATGTAGAAATAAAAATGAGATCGCATCATACGTTTGTAAATACATAATCACTAATCTTGTTTCAAAGAACACAAAATGTTCTTGTGAAACTTTTGATTATCATCAGTGTTCACTATTTGATTCGTATTTGCGTTAACATAAATAAACTCGTGAACTTTTAGTCGCATATGCATAATCTTCTTAATTCATATATTTATAATTAAATAAATTATTAACTCATTTTAATGCCAAAAACCAAATTAATTATTTTACATTTTTCCTAAAAAAATCTCTGTAAAAATGTTATTTTTGCTAAATAGTAGGATTTAATAGAAAATCCTAAATGTACATTATTAATAAAGCATTTCCCACGTAAAATGTAAAATATTTCAGACTTATGGATAAGTTATTTTTTAAATTCATTCTTTTTCTCGTTCTTTTATTTTTTTTCTCTTTTATATGTACTAAAGATGAAACAATCCATGCAGAATATATAATTAATAAAATTAAAGAGTTAAACATTTTTTTAATGCACGAGAAATATGATATATTTTTTAAAAATAAAAACCAGAATTCAAGGTTTTCTTCCCATTTACACATACACACAATCAACCATAAAAAAGATTATATTATCTGTATAATTGAAATCATTAATGTCATTATATAGATGCATTCTACTCATATCTCACGTATCTTTGTTTACCTCCGCATTACATTTTAATAATTATCGGCACAGCACAATTTGAAAATTATTTTTAATTATTCTTTTGAAATAAAAATCAAAGCAAATAATAATTTAATAATTTTAACTTTATATTTAAAATCAACAGCAATGCAACAATAAGAACAATATTATATATTCGCTATACATTTTTGACTGAATTTAAATCTCTTAAAAGTTGCAAAGGTGGCTAAACTTATAAAGCTTATCTAATGACTTTTAAACATATGCCATTTATAACTGCAATGAGAAATGTCCGATACTGGGCAACGTCCAGTACTATGTAATTTTCTCGTATCTACTAAAACGATATTACAAAGAAGATTTACATATATAGTAGAGGTATTGATTTAATCTACTCAACTCGAAATAAAATAACTCTGCAAATTCCGATTTTTAAATAAGCCTTTTTTTATAATTATAATTTTATAATATGAATATTATTTCCACTTTCCATTTCTCACCTTCCATTTTTAATCATTATGGTAAATTGACAATAATGTAATACTTAAAGTATAGTCTCAGGAAAAAAATAGGTAGGAACATTGCAAACACAATTCTATAACTTACAATTTACATAAGTTATAGAATTTTTTGTTTCCCGTTTTTTTCTTTCAAAAATAACTTATCATAGATTCAGATCATCCTAGATTCTTCATTTATTAAATTTCGTTAAATTTTGTGATAAGTTCTCTCCTAAGACCACAGATAGAGAGATCGTTTGACAAAACGATCCGCCTTGTGGAAAGAATTGTGAGACGAACATGGAATAGAAAATCGAACCGGTCGCAGGCAACAGCGAGGATCTAAAGCCAGAATGACGCCCGGCGATATTAAAAGCTCGTCCTTCCTCTGTTTCCGCTTCCGACTTTTGTAATTTCCCGTAGCTTTCACCATCGCAGCGTGGTTTGCCGAGAGATTTATCCTCGACGCCGTCGACCGCCCGCGGATTCTTCTCCAATGATTCGCGGAAAATGCCAGTAAGTGCCAGTTAGGCCAGCGATACTATCAAATCGCTTTGATGATTTGATAGTAATCGAATAATTTAATATCAAATTATCAAATTTTGCGAATATATTCACGAACGAGTCAGTTATTTTCGTATAACAAGATTATATTCAATCTTTAACATTTAACAAAAAAATTTATTTTTTATAAATTATGGAAAGTGAAAATAAATATATTTTTAATAAATTATGGAAAGTGAAAATAAACTTTAAATATGTGTTAGCATAGAGAATGATCAGGATAATAACTAAAAACGCTGTACAAATTAAGCTAAGTACTGAAACAATTAAATTAATTGTTATCTGCAAACATGCACTTTATTCTCATTGTTAGAAAAAACTTTTTTCAACATTTAAAGAGTGCAACATTTAAAACTTTATTATTTTAATAAGATAATTAAATTCATTTTATAAGTGCTAAGATACGATGGTGTTACGATAATGATATTTCGCAAAACGTCAAATATTAAATATTTAATTACACATAACATTTTTTCTTTTTGGATTAATTCTTTTCGTCAAAATGATCTCTCGAATCTTCGCAATTAATTATCCAATATTACATTTACAGTATATTATTGAAAATTTAGTCTTATTATCTTCATGTAAATCATATGGATTAATATTTTTTCGATTAATATTCTTTCGACAATCATATAAACAGATTTGACAAATGCTACGAATACATTTTACATTTTATACATTTCATCAGTTATAATTTTTAAAATAACAGTAAAATAAAAAGTAAATTTTTGAAACAAAGACACAGTAAGTAAAATTAGAGCTACGAGATTAGTTATTAAAGAGTGTCAAATTAATCAAGATGCTGTTTTATCTAATTGTAAATCAACATATCTCCATATTATAGAGAAATGCATTGAAGAAATGTTGCATTCTTTCTTTTTAATAAGTTTTAAATGCAAATTCAAAATATGTATTATTTTTATCGCTTAATTCTTTAAATTAACTTTTTAAATTTAATTTACTTATTTTAAAAACTTTTATTTACATTAACAAAAATGCAATAAGTAAAATTTTCCGCAGATTAATTCTTGTTATTCTCAATTTCGTACATTACAAAATGATCACTTTATTTTAATTAAAAATATTTGTATTTATATATTTTTTACCTTTCTTTTTATTACTGCCTTTTAAGAGATTATAGCCAGGAAATAACTTTTACTTTTAACTTATGGATTTCTGTTTTCCACGTGCAATGACATTCATATATGTTACACTATTGTTATAAATTCTATTTTGCTCTATACAGGGTGTTCGTAAAGAGGTCGAGGTCAAATTAACATAATGTATTAATTCGATTGGGCTTATACATCAAATCTACATAGGTTCAAAAATATTTTATTAAAGAGCTATATATAATATATAAGCGTTCAAAGACTCGTGAACAAAATTTTCCTCATAACTTAGACGGATCGCTAATAACTTTTAGTTATTATTTACACATTTTGATCTATCTATAGCTTTTTTTATTATATATCTTTGTTTTTATTAGATCTTATTTATTCAATATTACAATGCCAATTCTAGTGTTTAAGTTTTTGTTGTGATTTCATGTTTGTAATTATAGCACTACATGTTCTCTGAATGTTACGTAATATACATAATATGTCAGAGATTTCAGCAAACTAGTTAATAGAACCATTTTTTTCACGAATCTTTGAATGTTTATGATTCTTTAATAATAAAACACTTTTGGACATATAACTTTTTTCACTATTCGATCTCGTAACACCATGTTGTATTTTGATTCCGATCTTTACGGACATTTTGTGTATATATATTCACATTTCATCCTGTGAAAAAAGATATATATCTAATAATGTGAAATGTGAACAATAGAAATCAATAAGGCACTAAAAATTAAAAATATATTAAACAAAGAATGGATTAATAAGAGCCGAGTAAAACCATAATTCAAAAAATAAATATAAATATAATTAAAATAAAAAATTAATTAATAAATTTATTAAATAATTACCAATTAATTTCATAAAATTACTTTTATTTTTATTTTTATTTTTGGTTATGATCTTGCTCGGCTTTTATTAATTCGTTCTTTTGTTTAATATGTTTATAATGTTAAAACCTTTTTTACTTTAGCAGTTGCGATTATTCGCGAATATATTTTTTTTAACTAATTCGAATAATAAAGATTCTACTGATAGTGTTTATGCGACAACTTGTATTTATATTTAAAGAGTACACGAACCCAGTCTATTCTTTGACGTGCGTTAATTTAATTTATTGTGATCGACTGACCTGATGGAAAGTCCCACGTCGATTATTCAGGTCGTCGACGAATTGAGCTAGTAACGTGACTTGAAGTAGCACAATACAGGAAATACCGTCGTGGTCACCTGTCGGATGCCTCCCTTCTTCGTCCTCGAGTAGAATATATCCGCGACGGAAGCAAATCGTCGGAATGCGTGTCGTTCAACAAGTGGCTGCTTTTATAGATCCGCGCGCTCCGCGTACGCGTACGATTCCTCTGATAGCGCAAGCGTAACGAGAAAGCCAGAAATGAAGGAATCCTGCCATCTATTACTTGGTATTCTCCTTAAAGTTAATTTATTGCACCGAGAGATTCTACTGCAATAAATATGAGTATATTTTTATACAATCTTAAAAAATTTTATCGACAAAAATTTATTTTATAAATTATTCTAATTTATATCGTAAATTAAATGTGTATATAGTATATATTAAATGTTTATAATAGAATAATAATTAATTACAACGATGTAAAGATACAAAATTATTTTCTAGGCATTTTATATTATATGATAAACTTAATTTATAAGATAGTCAAGACATAGTCAACAAAGTTATATCTGTCTCTTTTACTTCAAGTTAATATATTTTTGATATATTAACTGACGATAAGTACTGTAAAATAATAGCACTAAATATTTATATTCTAATATTTTAGACAGATCATTTGTCATTAATGATCACAGTTGGATTGCAATTGGCAAATAGAGGGTTGTAGAATATATGACACTTTTCAAATTATTATTTCAAATTGTATTAATATTTTCTTATGTATAAATAACTTTATAATTTTAATTTTGCTAAGCATTACTACTTTTTTTTATAATATATTACAATATATATTATTTTATGTTTTGAAGATAAAAGTGTGCATATTTTCTTTTGCTAAAGAAATTATTAATGAAGTTTTATATTCCACAATGTCGACTTCTGTATATAAAATTTTACATTAGTACATTAGTACATAAAGCACATATCTCAAAATAATATTCTTATATTTATTCCTATTTTATGTGATGTTTTATGATTTATAAAATAAGATATTTGAAATAAAATTTCATACTCAAACTTTAAATTTTTCTCTCTTTTTATGTTTATCTTTCTAATTAAAGATTATTCTTTTAGATAATTCAAAGAATTAATTTGTTGTAAATTATTATATCACATATTATATTATTATATACATACATCAATACATTATTTGCTTTGTATAAGATCCAAATTTTTAATATACATGATTAACATATTAATGACAAAGCAATAAGCTTCTAACCGTTTTATTTCGACAAATACGCGCTTCTTTTTACAATTAGATTGAGCGCATAAATGCGTAGATACAAAGTATCAGTTGATATGACTTCATGATATGAATGAAGCCCCAAGTTACCAAACTGATGTGTCCGATAAAGTATTTAAGGTTTCACTACAAAGATTGCGTAATCAAGAAATCTTTATTTTCCAAAACTCGAACTAAAAAAAAACTGATGTAATTATATCATAATTGCAAACGGCTGTATACTATATAATTTTTGTATTGTTGGAGAACAGTTGTTTACATAGGAATACTAAAACAACTTTTTATACTAATAATATAATAATTGATAGCTCAAAACAGAGAATATTATTTTTAATATATGTTAGAGTTATAATTTTTTTTAAATTACAACAAAATCTAATAATCATTTTCAAATTATTCCATTTTTATATTAAAACTATGCGATATATTTTTATAACTAAGACAGAAACATAAAGAATAACACTTATTTTGTATAGATATTGACATACTTTTGGACTAAATTAAATAAATTAGAATAGTTTTTCTTTATATTAGACATATTATGCATTAATATATGTGACATGTAACGCAACAAGAAAAACAGGATTTATATCTGGATCAACTTTACATGCTTTTATTTGACATCGCTTTGATAAATTAACAAGTGTTTCAAGATCAATAGAAACTTTATTTACAAATTTAAGCAAATTAATCATTAACTATTATAATCGAGCGCAATATTTGATATTACGCGTAATAAGATCAAACTTATCGAACAACACAATCAAAACGGATGTCATTCCAACAACGGAAAATTATAAGCATACCCATCAAAATTCGAAATATAGAACATTAGAGCATTTGATCTGTTTTGTCATTGTGTAAAATAATATTATTCATATATTAATTTTTTATTAACAATAAAATAAAAACAAAAATGCACAAAACAATATATTATACAACATAAGAACAAAAAATTGAAAAGAATAAAATTGATGAATTATGCATTATAAATAAAACTTTGCATTTACTTAGCTTTTTATAACGTGATATCTTAAGAAGAGCAAAGTGTTTATCAAGTAGATATAAGTAAGCATAATGATAGCATACTGATGCTATAATATGTTTAATGTAAACAATTTGAAATGTATATTATATGCAAATGTAATAATTAGTCTACATAATACAGTTTTGTGAAAAATTATTCTGTTGTAATAAAATTTATAATAATTTTATCAATAATTTTTTTCTTGATATTTATGATAAATATATGTAACTAATTACAAGTTATAATAGAAATACGTTTTTTTTGTTGTATAAAAATGGTACATTATGTGGATTAATTTTAAAAAAAGTTTTATTTTCTTTAAAACATATGTGATAAATATAAATTTAAAAATATTTAAAAAAATATATTTATAATATATTTTATTTATTTTGAAAAGTAATTTAGAAAATATTAATGAATATTTTTAGCACAGAATGTGATGATTAAATATAACATTGATTATAATAAAATCAACGATTTACTCTCTTTAAAGTCGGTAACATAGCATGTGGAAACACGACGGAAGATAACGGAAGATAGTGTTATTACCTTCTTCTCGAGTATACCTAGATCTTTCGTTCTTTGTTCGTCGATGGCGCATCAGTTACGAAAGGTTCTTTTTTAGAAATTTAAAGAATACTTTGTTGATAAGGCCTCATAAATTTTAGGAAATGTTTTAAAATATAATTTAAGATATGTTTAAGGTATAAATCGCATTTTTACAAACGCTAAGATCTTTACACATAAAAAATTTCCAACACTTATTTTCTTACACACACACATTAATTAGTTTACATATACGAAGCAATTTATAAAAAATAATTATAGATACATATAGTTATAGTAAGTTTTTTTCTCTTTCTCTTTCTCTCTAAAGTCTGTGTCCCATTACTTTTATAATATTTAAGATAAGATATAAAATAATTTTATTAAAGAATCGCTCTTTGATATAGATAATATTTTATATTAAATTTTACTTGATAATTCTTATGTACATAAGATCCAATTGAGTGCAAATAGTACTTTGCGTTATTATATTTGGAAAATAGATATTGATATTTTATTCTTTTTTTTTTTTTAAGTTCTCTTAAGGAGATATAAAATTGAAAAATTACACCAAAGAGAAAGTTCAAATCATTGATATGAATTGTACGAAAAATACAGATCTCTCATAGGATTGTTTTAATCATATATTTATATCTATGAGAAAAATATTAACAATATGAAATGATAGAAGAGTTTATATTTTGTATATTTCATAGACTTGTGATAATTTTATACTTCAGGATACGATAATATGAATGAAAGAAAACGCAACAGTTTGTAAGATCACATGCTTATCAGACGCGTCTCAATTTGACAAAGAATGAAGTGCGTAGTACAAGACGTTAGAAGATTTACATATTTATGTACAGACCTATTACTTCCCCCCTCCCTTCCCCCTCTGATGCGAGAACATATACGGCTGTTCATACTTACAACTGCCGTACGAGGCATTACAAGCGGGTGCGATGTACCGTTGGATCGCCGTGGGCGTCGTAGCTCTCCTCTTTCTCTGCTGCCAGTTTCTTCTTATCTCTATCTTTCTCTCTCAGCATGCGTCCCGTTCGAAGCATAATTCTCGGATTCGAAGAATCGAACATCAGCGATGATATTTAATCATGTCCAAAATTACAGGGCGCATAGTATTGCATGAGCATTTTGATTAGGGTTGCAACCGTAATTAGGGCCGCAAATGTATCGACACCCTTATTTTCTCTCGATATCTGAATATCAATATTACGAAGAGATAGAAACACGAAGGTAAAAATTTCAGATAAAACATTTACGTTCAATCAATGCGAACAATAATAATGCATTAAAACACTGAAAGATTTTTTCGAAGGTAATTACATTTGACTTTTTGAGCGAATATTGTCGAAAGGATCAAAAACGAAATATTTAAACGAAAGTTTTGCGCTGTTTAAAATATACTACAGAATTACATGCAATTACATTTTTTTTTAGAAGCTAATATTTTTTGCGTCAAACGCTAACGATATCATTAATTTTGTCTGCAATATATTTAACTAATTACTGTAGGAAAAATATTACAAATAAAATCCGATATACCTCTGTTTATTAAAATTATTATTTTTCGATCGGAGCTTTTTTATAACAAGGAATAGTATAAATTTACTTAATAATATATTAATCCTAAATTAGTAAAATAAGATATAACGAAATCTGTAAGATGTAATGCAATCATTTTCAGTTTTTATACAATAACGGTAATTTTTTTTTACAGATTTATAATAATAACTACTGCAATCTCATAACGCAATTTTATAACTAAATTAAAAACTTAATATAATTTAATGTTATGTAAAACATAACATTAATAAGAAGAACGTAATTTTAAGTTGTATGCAACAAAAAAAGCGTTCTGTTTAAATTCAACTTTATTATTTACAGGGCGACTTACATACATATATATCAAGAAACACTTGAAACATAGAATGAAAAATTCTCAATGAAGTAACCGAATCCAAAAGAGGAAACACATGAAATTTAAAAAGCAGGTTTTATTATATGCATGGAGACGAACGGTCCGTGATAGTGAACGAGCAGCCAACAAACGACCGACCGTGAACTTTACAGAGGATGACGTACGCAAAAAGGTATGGTCAGTGATACAGTTTTTTCAAAAAAACTCATTTTTTGCAAGTACTACTTTGGGTTTGAAGTATGTCAATATCATGACATAATGTTATATAATAAATTGACATACATAACAGCAGATATTAAGATTTAGGAGAGAACGATGAAATTTAATGACAAATAATATTTTATATGAAATTATAGAAACTATACTCTAAAAATATAAATTTATAGAAAATTAATAAATAAAGAAAATAAAGCACCGGCTAAAAATTTGAATTTTGGATGAGTTTATGGCTGAATTATAAAACTTTGTACGTTAAAGATTATTCAATTTCTATTAATTTATTGTCATAATAATTCTTATTACTAAAGTAATGAGGCTATTGTTAGTAACACAACATGCATGCAAATTGCATCAATTTATTTGATGATGCTTACTATTACAACAGAATATCTCGCTAAATTAGTATTGGAAATTTGCAAATCGCCGTCAGCAAAAATTACCGTTTTCATTGTAGAGTTAACATCACTTTAAGAAGTGTCTAATAGAACATTAGAGAGAGGCAAAATAATCATAAACGTATACTAGCGATAGACGCAAATGACTGTGAATTTCAAAGTTGACAACATCGAAGTTCTTAAGCAACGATAGAGCGAAGGCCTTCGAAAGTTTGGATTCCCGAAATATACGACTTCGCCAACTGTCTTTATCACGATCAACCGTTAGATACATCTTTTTACGATTACGTTAAAACGATGTAGAGCGTAAAACACATAGAGTGAAGAGACCATCTTTTTAGTAATGCTAATATCTTTCAGGAAGTTGGAATAGAATTAACAGAATTCTGAAATTCTTTGAATTAATAGAATTAACAAAATTTTAAAAGAATTTAAAATTTTTTTAAATTTTTATAAATAAACTAAGAGTGATCCATTGCGATGGTATCTAAAAAAATGTTAAAAAAGACATAAAAATATATATAATACATTGACTCAATATAATATATAAGTTCATAAATAATCATTTGTGTTGTATTTTTTCATCAAATCAGAAAAAAGTTAAAAACCTTTTGATTCATCTTATGTTCATTACAACTACAAAATTTTACAAGTATGTATGATATGGAAAAGTTTATAATATTAAAATATAATGAATAAATATTACACATATAATCTTAAATATATAAGTGTGTCTCTTAAAATTATAAAATATAAAACACATACATATATCAATAGACTTCTAATTATAAATGAAAATGACATAAAAACAAGGATGTAATAATGATACAAATAATATTAATAAATTATATTTTACAAAATGCTTTATATACATCGATACAATTATAAATCTTCAAGCTTTTATAACAAATTAAAAAATTTCTTATTCTATATCTTCATTTTAAGTCACATAGACTAAATTAAAAGTTTAGATGAGAATTTAAAGTAGCTAAGTAGTTACAAATGACTTAAAATTTTAATTTTATGTAGAAATAGTCAAACGAAATAGCTTTCGGTGATGCTAACTGCTAACATCTGAATCGTTACCTCGCCGCAGGGAAATAAACAGATTGTTATTGCTCAAGCCGCTTTACGGCCGCGCTCTATAGCGGCGCGATATTATCATAAAATACCGCTTCCCGAGCTATCGGTCACGGTATCCCACGGAAAATTAAAAAACGAGCTCCCCGTACGCGCGCGCGATAGCCACGAATTACGACTGTCCGTGAACCCCGAGGATGATTTCATCGACGGTGGGGATGCTGTACCGCTATGTGTTACATCGTCGATCTCCACTTCGCGTCTTTCCCTCCCCCTTCCTGCACTCTCGTGGCCCCCCTCTTCTCATCACAATTTTCGCAGTCGGGGGCACAACGGTTACGTTTTACCGTTGCGAGCCGTTCGTTCGCTCGCGCGCGGTATCCGTGCTGCGGTTGCGGCTCGGCGTCCGGTATCTTCGCTCTCCAGCACGCCTACTCGCGCGAGAAGCGTGGTTTTGCCCGCGCCTGATTCAGCAATACAGCTCCCGCGCATATTTGAGCATCAGCAATTTTCAGTCGGGTCCAGGCGAATCAGGCGAATCACAGACAAATATCAAGAAACGAGAAAAAGCACGAAAGAGCGTTAATTATTAAATTTTCTTCTAATTTTCTACAAACATTTTTGTAAAATAAAATTTAATAAATATAAATTATATAATTTTATTAAAATTTGAATTTCTTCTTTACTGACATTCACTGTTCATTTGCTTGGACTTGACGAGAATTAGATCTATTCGGATTAAGAACATGTGATTGGACGGATATGCTTCAATCACTGGTCCAAGACATATCTACTACGGGAAAGACACGAAAAACGTCATTTCTGAGTTACCCTTTTTTATCATCTACCTTGTCAGATATATTAATTTTTTTAAAAAGAACTTTCTTAAATTATAATAACTTACTAACGCGATATGCATTTTACTAGGCAAATTCTTAACCAATTCCTAGAGTGTGATCATATTTAAGTAAATATAATCTTACACACGCTAAAACTCAAGCACACACATTTTTACATGGCATATCTGAATTTTTATAACTTAATTAAAGCGTAAAAAACCTCAGATTAAAACTATAAAAATGGCTCATTAAAAGCTAGCGAAGAGGATTGAATTGCACTATTAATAAAAATTAATAAAATACATACTTTTTATAAAAAGAAATTCTAGAAGATATCTCTCTCTGGTGTAAATACTAACTTAAATATGCTTCTATATTATGTTTACGTGTTACGTCAATAAACGTTGGCATATTACGTCGTGTGATCTTTATTCATTGTTGCACGTAACAGCATCTGTATGAGTCAAGAGAAACGAGCGGCACCAAGAGGAATCAAAGAGAAGGAAGACCTTCACCTTTGGGCGACTCAACGAAGCTTTCCTACGAAAGATCCGCCAATAGCGCACTGCCAGCTCGCTACCACAGGGTTGCGCGCGACTCGAATCGATTGTCGTTTCCGGTAACATCAACATACCCTCATCGGTCACAGAAAAAAAATCGAAAAAGTTATCTAAGCCATAAGCCTGTAACGCAAAATGTCAAATGTTTGACAGAGCTTTAGGAATCACACAGAATTTATCCAAATTTTTTCGATGACAATACGTTTTGTCAAAAAAAAAAAAAAAAAAAAAAAAAAAAAAAAATATATAATATTTAAAAATTAATATTTTAAATAAATTAAAAAATATTAATTTTTAAAATTATATGAAAAATAAAAATTATATTTAGAAAAATTTCTACATATACTATATCTTAGTACATATTTTACTGCCGGACAGTCTAATTGTCGAGTAAACTTTCGATGTAACTAATGATATTGAAAATCAATCTATATTAATATATAATAGAATAATATATACTTGAATAGAATAAGCAAAACTGAGGGAAGAAATGAAGGATCATAGGCATGATGTGAATGCCGGCTAGAAAATTCATTGAATCTGTATAAAAAAAAGAGTATTCATGTACGGACGAAGCTCTATAACTAAATACCTGGTAGCAAGCGTTTCACCAAGAATCAGGCTAGCCTTGGGTTTGGCGCCAAAGACCGGCCTGAGGTCAACGACCATCGGAATATTCACGTTCGGTCGGTGGGCTCGGTCCAAGCGATTCCTCGAGATTATCGCGCGTTCAAGGGTACGAAAGACACGACGAATCGATTTCGCCGAACGGCAAATCTTGATTCTCTCGCCATTGACGCAAAATATCTTTTTTCTTGTAGTGCTTTTTTCACTGGATGTTCCTATATGAAATATCCTAGATGATAAATAAAAATCTAAATTAGTTTCTTAAGAAAAAATAAGTAATGCGGAAAAATTCATATAAAATATTTTCTTGTATATGTGATACGTAGAAAATATTATAGAGAAGTAAATTTTAAATTTAAACAAAAACAAAAAGAATTTTAAATTATTATTCATATTAAATGTTAATATGAATATTAACTCGTACTAATATATGTACATAATGTTTATATGAATATAAATAATGTATGTAATATAAATTTAATATAACTTTTATCAACAATTTATTTAAAGAAGAAACTTGAATATATATCTGAACACGTCTCATAAGTTAATGTGTTCAAAAAATATTTTTACATTTTGAAGTTTATGACAATCTTGTTCTACACGTTAGCAAAGCTAGAGATGTTAGTTAGAATAACGATTTCCTAGTAAATAGGTATCTCATGTAGAAATCCTATTACCTGACTAGCTCTCTCCACGAGCCTGAGTCCACTCGGTTATTACCTAGAGGAGAATTTTAAATTCCATTATTTACGCAATACATCCACTGACAATATCGAAATATTTTACTAACATATGGAAAGAAATTGACAGCAAAATTTAGTACTTTATGAACACTTCATTTGCAGATGCTTCTTGTATGTAGACCTAAGAAAACTTTAAAAAGCTTGAAATAATTTTTTCTTGGTATAATTATCGATTGCAATTATCTTTTCAAAATCACATGTCTGGCGCAATTATAATAAGAGAGGGTACTTTTTACTCTATAATATTATTACAATAATGCAAAATTCAAAAAAATCTAAAAATTCCCTTACATTTTTGCTACATATACTAAATTAGATATGAAACAGAAGCCAAAAACAGTTAATGCTTGCAAATTTTTTTAATATTAATAGGTTATTCACATTCTTTGAGAAGTTTGAATTATATAATTAAATTCTTTCTTTGCAATCAAGTCTCACGAATATCTAGAACAGCAACTGTGCAACAAAAAATCTGTGAAACAATTAATTCTTTTTTTTTTTCATGATACCGCTATGATTTCTCTTGAGATTAATTAACAGCAAGTATAATTGAACTGCGTTCAAAGTTATTTATTTAGGAACATTTACTTAATATGATATAGATTACTAATTTACACAAATAATTATTCTAATAATTATTTTAATAAAAGAAAAAAAAATATATATATATATAAGTTATTTTATTCTTCACATAAACGTTGAATTTTATAACATATGCAAGAATAATCGAAATTGACAAATAATTCAACATGAAGGTATGTTACACAATGTATGTAAAATATTTCGGCATGACAACAACGAAATAATTCCGACCTCGACCTTTGGTGTTCATGACATGTAGCGTAAAGCTAATATATTGTTAACACGCACTCGTTTTGTTGTCATTCGCGCGGCGAGACTCAAGCAGGATGGTCGTCGCGTGTAAATCAATGTACTGAATTATTCTTCGATTATTCCTTATAATTATGACAATTAGCGGTTAGCGTCTCGTAGTATATCGAAGCGACAACTATTTCGTGTAATTTCCAAAAGAAATCAAAGCGATAAGGAATAGCATTATGTGAATTATTATTCTATTCCGATCTTTTTTATAATGATAATATATATATTTTTAATGCTTGTATTCGAATATATCTTGTATCACTTTAAAATTGTCTCCACTGTAATTTAGCTATTTTCGAATTAATGTGCATTTATAGACGAATCGCAAGATTGAAAGATTAAAGTATAATAATAAAGTACACATTCAATGATTTATTAATAACTAATTTTATAAATTTAAGATATATAGAAGAATAATATAAATAATATAATATAAATAATCTTCACATAAATGTATTTTATAACGCATTAAATATTTCGACATTAGCGACATTAATATTAACTATTACTTGATATTAAATTTTAGCTTTTTATGACACATATTGTTTACATTTTTTATATAGCCTTCTTATTCTGCTATAAGACCCGAGCAGGCAAAATTCCGCCGTTCTAATACTCCTCTAGACAGCTTAATTCTTTTTGAAATAAATACTACGAGATGATTGCCAAACGCAAAATCAGTCTTTATTATAATTATTAAACGATAAATGAACCATATAAACGTATCAACGTAAGCAAATGTAAACAATAATTATTTATCCAAGCAGATATATCGCGCAATTTATTAATTTGAAGTAGAAATCGAAGTAATCGGAGAATAGTAATTTTGTGTCGCGATATTTGTATATATGTGTCATCATTATTATTTTAATCCTTGTTAATTCGAATATATTGTATTATTCTTTAATTTTTTCTTTGATACGTAATTTGTTATTATCATTTCCGGATTGAGAAGATGAAATAACACATAAATAGTCAGATCCAATAATTTAGGAAATGGAAATCGTAATATATTGACTCATTTATTATTAATCAATTAGAAATGCGAAGAACAGAGAGAATATTTGACGCATAAAATTATAAATATTTTATAAAATACTAAATATTTAGCACTAAATATATGTAAATACTTCAGAAAAAGAAATTTAGTACATAACGCACCGCTATTTATAGCCGCCCTGCTATCACTTACATGAAATACAAACTCCATATATTGTATACTCCAACAGTCTTTTTTACAAAAAATGAACGATTATCAAATTATAAATTATTAATTATCTAACAATTAAAGATTCGTGAACATAGGCAGCAGTTATGTATCGAAACAAATATTTTGCGCAAGCAAATAGAGAATAAAAATTATAAATTACTGTTGCAATATATATACAAGCGATAAAACGATAAATTATTTTCTTAATGATTTATTGATATCTGTCTGTGTATGCATATTTCTTGTATTTAAATGTATATCACAAGATCGAGTAATCCAAATAATAGAGAACCGTTATATATCGATATTATTTATTAATAATTTATGCATTTTGAATAAAATATTCGGTATTACATTATCGGTAATTTTATAATATAACATATACATCTTATAATTTATTTTATATATATTTTTTTTCAAAGAATATTTTATAATAGAAAGCCAAGATGCTTATTTTTTGAAGAATACCTATTATATCCTTTTTTATTGGAGAGAATCTCTTAATTATAAAATAAATGATAATTTATATTAAAATTATTATAATATAAATATGACCCTCTCAAAATGGGTACATCTTGACGTTGGTGGGAGGACTTAGTATCTGAAAGGTTTATCCTGAAAGAGAAGCTAAGTACCCAAACGGTTTTTAATGTTTTTGATCATTTTTTGCATTTTAATTAAATCGAGTACCGTACAATTCCGGTTCGGGAGTATCATACAAAGTCTCGCGCGTGTGAATTAACAATCTGATGATGCTGACAGCCTCAGAGGAGGACGAGGAGAGAAATTGGGTGCTCGCGGAGCAACTCTGGACAAGTAATTTGTTATTTGTATATTAGTTATATATTAATTGCGTAAGCGCAATTTAAATTATGTAATTAATCGCATATAATTTGATTTGTTAATTCAAATAATTTAAATAAAAGAGAATTAAAGAAAAGGTTTTTCATATAAAAAATTTAGTAAAAAGTAAAATCTTTCCAGAATTTATCAAATTAGTCCATTATAAATATCAATTTATTAATATAAAATTTAATGGACAGAATAATAATGTTTTTAATTGTTAATTATTTTGTGCATATATATAAACAGTAATGCACAAAATAATTTTATATTAATAATAAATTGATATTTATAATGGACTAATTTTATAAATTCTAGAAAGATTTTACTTCTTATTAAATTTTTTATATGAAAAACCTTTTCTATATATATATATATATAAATTAAATTTTTATATTTTTAAAGTTATATATAATTTAAATCTATTTATATGTTATAGATCAATGTAACTTCAATACTATCGATACTATCAACTCTGCTATTACGCATCGGTGAGTGACAAACTTTTATTTTATTTTGAGGTAACGGATTTCTAGTAATTATAGATTTTAAATTATAGATAAATCCGTTACCTTAAAATGGATGGGTTAAAACAGATTAGGTTGAATATTTCATCCAGGATATATGATTATTTGTTGATTTATCGCACGTATACAGAAGGATGCATTCACATACGCACACATACATAGTTCATAAAAGAAAGTACTTTGACAATATCATTTACATATATCATGATGTATTGGTATCAATGTTCTGTCTTATACAACAGAACGTTAGTTACAAGATGTATCAATTACTTAAATTTTATCAATTTTGTAAAAATATTAACAAAAAATTAAATACAGATATTACAGATAAAATTACAAGTAAAACAAGTCCAGTATAAATTCATAAAGTATATATATATATATAATATTTCTCGTGTATATATACATATAAAATATTGTGTTTAATATAGATATTCAGAGTGCCTGCTTCGAAACATAGAAAACCTGGAATTCTATTATAATGATAGAATTAGACAATGTAAAATATTATAATAAGTTACATGATTTTTTAACTAAATCTTTTATTTAAAATTCTTCATGATGCTTATATCCTATAAACAAGATTAGAAAACAGATATTTACATATTCTATGCACTTAAAACCTGATTTGGTTTCTCTCTTTTTTTATATAATATATGTATAATCTTATTATGTAATCTAGGATAAAATATTATATAAATTAAATTAAATATATTAAATTGATGTGAAAACAGATTCAGAATTTTTTTTAATATACATTACAAGCAAATAAAGAAAGACAGAAAATATTCTATTTATATAGTAAATTTTTCATTTAATTTAATTTATAAAAACTCTACAATTATACATAAAAACGTTAATAATTATTAATTATGCGTATGATTATTATAATTGCGTAAATGATTATATAATTTATTCTTCTAATGTATCAATTTTATTCTAATGTTTTATAATTCATCCATCTATTTTCTATTTGATTCATAATTTGATTTTATATCAATTAAAAGTTATGAATATTATTAAGTTATATGGGAATGATGTTTAAATGAATTGCCATAACTCTTACGGCCGTAAAAGAGCATAAAATCTTTACTCTTACATGCCGATGATAATAATCACTCGGCAACAGAAGGAATTTCTCTCCTTCCTTGATCTTTGATAGAGATCTAAAGTCACATTTCTGACTAGATATATACAGGGTGTTCTGTAATTGGTGATAAACCTGCTAATAGCAAATTCTTGAGATCATTTGGAGACGATTTTTCCTCAGTAAAAATGTCGAGGCATCAATAATTTCTGAGTTATAAACGATTGAAGAAAAGGTGCTTTTCGCAAACTTTTTGGAGTTAAAAAATTACCAAAACTACAATACATTCTTCAGTTAATTTCAGATAGAGTTTACTATAATATAATTTTAATTTAAGGCTTAATTACAAAGATATATAATGACAAAAATTGGAAACTTGCAAAAAATGATGACGTCTCTCGATATTTTCGCTGAAGAAAAATCTACTCCAAATGATCTCAAGAATCTACCATTAACAGCTTTTTCACCAATTACAAAACACCCTGTATATACATATATAAACAGCTAAAAGCGATAGAAAATAGGGCTAGCGATAGAAAAATCCAAAAATAGATATCAACTATGCAATAGGTAGTCAATAATATAAAAATGCGTAAAAGATATGCAAAGTAAATATTTTCCTCATACATACATATTTTCCTCATACATACATATTTCCAAGCATACTTACGTATGATAGCACATGATCGGAGACGGAAAAATGCTATCGTACATTCGCAAATTGAATCGTGGTTACGGGGTACACATTTCAATTTTCAAGTTTTCGCAGATTTTCACTAGTTTAGATAATCGCTCTGAATCTTTGTGTATTTACAAATAAAATATTAAATGCTCCATTTTTATATTACACAGAGAAATATTATTGATTTTATATGAAAAATTACTATGGTACGTAGCAACTGTGAGCATTATCCTTATAGTCCGCAGCTGCTACACACCATAGTAATTTTTAATATAATATTTTCTTCGTGTAGACAACTAAAAAATTTATTTATTTATACAATATATCATTACATTTCAATAATAATTTCTATCTAAGAACATGCGTGCGATTAAAAAATCGAACTGAAAATTTATAAAATATTGATATATACAATAATGAATGTGACTTATTTTTTATTTTGATTATTTTTGATTACTCGTTTTCTTATTTTATTAAATATCGAGATATATATCTTCGATTAATCCGCGCGCTTAATGCATGACGGATCCGGCATATTAAAGCCAAAGAGGGTAGCATACCACGGGCGAGTAACGGTGAACGACGCGACTGAACGACGTATGTCACGGAAGAGAGCCGCATGCATGGGGAAGCGAAGGCGGCAAGACTATAAAATAAAGAAAACAAAATGTCAGAATTGCGCGGAAGTAAATATAGCAGAAAGCCAAAGAAGAACGACAGAAAAAGGAAAAGATCAAGAGTCATCAAAGAAAAAGAATAAAGAGACGAAATAGATTGAAAAAAAAAGATGAGAAGAAAAGTTGAGATGAAAGTAGGGAGCAAGTGATCCAAGGCAAAAGAGGACCGTTGAAAAAGGAGGAGAGCAGAGATGGAGAGAGCGCAAGAAAACTGGAGAAGGATGAAAAACGAAGAGAATAAAGAAGAAGGAGGAAGAAGAGGAAAAGGAGGAAAAACATAAGAGGAGGACCACAGTGAGGAAGACAGTCGTTTTGGTGGGGAATGAAGAAAGACTGCTCGGGTTTATGCTACCGCTCATCTGGTAGGGGCACGCGAATGACGGTGAACCGGTGGTGGAGGCGGAAGAATGAACTGGTGAACCTATGTAGAAGGGGCAGGGTGATGGTGGCGGCGGCGGCGGTGGCGGTGGCAACGGCGGTTACGGCGGCAGCCGACGGTGGTGAGGGTACCGACGACGAACAGCACCGTGCGCGAGCACCTGTGGATCACCGCGGTAGAGTTACTCACCAGCTACCACCACCGGACCACCGCCGAACCTCGAGGAGAATAGATAGAATCGAACGGAAACGGTACGCGCGCAACGGAACGAAGAGATAGCGAAAGAAAAATCCCGATCAAGAAAGATCGAGTCTCGCATAAAAACACCTGGCAGTCCTTAAATAATCTAAAAATAGTAGGTGATTATCGTGACGGATTGCGCCACGACGATCTTTTTAACAGTTCATCGAAGAAGCAAGAATCACTTCCTGATCGCGTGTGTGAGAAGATCAATGAGAATGATATCTGATTGGTGATTAGATGATTACGGAAATAATATATTATACGGAGAGGTGAAAGCAGTTGAAATTGCGAAAGAATATATCAAATACTATGAGTGCAAATTTTGGATTACAGTGATAAGTAAGGATCAGAATACAACGGTACATATACATTGACTTGAAATCTGACAGAAGATTAAAGAATTTGATTTCACAATTCTATTGGACTTTCCATCCTGCTGTATGGCGATTTATCAATTATTAATCACATTAATTCCGGTTTTAAAAGTAGCATCGTTGTAGCCAGTGACGTCTTGTGGGAACGCATCGTGTTCGTAAAGAGCAACGAACTCGCTGTTCAACGATTCGTAATCGAAATTCAATATGAAGCTGATTCTGTGCAATTTGTGAGCATTTATCGAGATAATTTACCGAGCCGATTATTCGAGACATTATTTAATCAATTTAAAAGGATCAATTAAATTTTTGAAAGACTGAAAGAGTAAAATTGAGGCCTACAAAAATTTGTACTCGCGTTTTTGAAACTGAAACAGTGCGATAAAAAGAAAAAAAAGGAAATAAGATCGAATGTGCGAGCGTCCAAACAGAAATCCAAGAAATCGCAAGTGGAGGACGAAGCTGTGATCGATCCTGGATCGATATGTGGTGGAGACGCGTTCTTTAATCTCCGATTTTAAGAAAGGAAGTGTGATTGTGGTTGAATGACCAGTGAGAAATTGATTGAAGGAAGGAACCGAAAGGGACGGAATTATTCTTAACGCGCGCAGTGATTAAGGGATTTACGCTTAAGTGGGTGATAAGTGAGAGAGTCGAGGTGAGATAAGCGATTTTTGGGAGAGGCGGCGTGGTGAATACCAGGATATGCGAGCTTTACAAGATGCCTAGCACGATAAGAGGTGAGTGACACATCGTCGCATCAGTTTAACGAAATAAAGAATTTTACGCAAACCGTGCCTCGTGCGAGAATGTTTTATAACACTCTTTTTGTGCTATGAAATATTACAAGTATTTTTTGAATTTCAACGTGCCAACTTGTTAACGATAATTACAAGATATATTAATTAATTTCGTCCAACGTTATTTATTATTACGTAAAATTCTGTTTGTTTTTAATAATATCGCGGTAAAATTTATTTCTGGCGTAAAAGGTGAAAGACTTCGGAGAATCCCACGATATAAGCGAATCCGAGTGTGTAGATTTAATGGACGCTATCAAAGATTCACACGGCATCGATTCTTTGAGCGCTTTAACCCTTTTGTTGCGGCCGACTAATCTAACGGAGAAGAGGCTCGCATCTTTTTTGCGAACTCTTGGGTCACTGTTACAAAAAACACACTGTATATCGTGTTTATTGCAAACTAACAATGTCATGTTCTCGTAAACATTATAGTAAATTGACAGAATAGAATTTCGATGAATCGCTCGTCAAGCATTTGCTTATTAATATCTCAGACTCATTCACATGTAAATTTTTGAATTAATAATCATCTATAATAATGTTTTTTCTTTTTTTTATAATATCCATTTTGTATACACATTTAATCTCTTATGACATAATGTTTGCATAATTATCCCTTCATAAATATTTTTCGTTTTCATAACAATTTATTTTATAAATATCGCTGCTTTTTATTTCAGCTAGATTTTTAATCCTTTATGTGTAAATTATGTTTATTTCTTTTTAGAATTTCTCTAAGTATAGAATTTATGAAATAATATTCATTTTTATATATTATAATAATGCTAAAGAGAAGAATGTGTGATATACGGTATTTTGACAAGCGAATGATAAAAATTTTACATCAATGTCCCATTCTTCCATTTCTCGCTTCGGTTTATAAACATTTATTTTTATTCATCTTTTGAGGAGATTAAATTAGTAAATTAATCTCAAATTATTGGAAAGTATAGAGAGGTAGTAAAAGAAAGATACTAAATTACAATGATAAGGAATACTAATTACAAAGAAATAAACTTGTTCGCAAAAGGTAGCAGTACGCGCTGTTGCGGTCATGACGGCAGGGTCACTCGAGGTCAGTAACATACTGACGACGTGGTCGCATAATCCGCGACGCTCTTCTAAGATCCATCGAGTGTGCGTTTTTGATTTGATTGATCCGCAAGCATCTTGAAATTAATTTGATCTAACTAACAATTATATCAATCTTAATTATGAAAATAACTAAACTTTTCTTAATTATTTATTATAATTGAAGAAAGTTCTTATTTTCATATTAATAACAAAGTATCTTACAATTACAATCGGACAACAAATTAATGCAATTTAAGAAAATTACTATTATACTATTAATGACATTTCAGAGATACGAACTATTAATGATACGCCTTTAGAAAACTGATTAAATTTTCACGAAACAAAAATTAATTACGAACTTACATGAAATATATAAAATCCTAGAAAATACATCTTATCAAATTATATAATTCCACATTCACGTGCAATGTCGTTATTGCTATCGATTCTATCCCTTGACAATTGTGATATAGCATTTATGTCCACTGACTAGTCCCTTATGAATAATTACAGTGTAATTTTGAATATTCCGTTTGTAAGTACGATAATTTTAGCCTCAATTTTATCCAAAATAATTTCACTATTATTTAATATACTTTATTATAAAAAAGTAACGATTCTATTTGAAAAAAGTAACAATTATACTTGGAAAACATAGTAGATATAATTAATAATCGACTAATCGCGGATTTAATATATATATTATAAGCTGCCTATTGTAATAAATACACATCAAATCGATTGATCATTTTTTATCGCTACAAATTCACTGATATTCTTAATCGATCTGCTTTTATCTCGTAAATTATCAGAAAATTAAGTGAGAAATATAATTATTTAAACGATAATAAAAATTTTGTCCATTTCCATAATAATCAGAAATGTGCTATAAAAACTAAAATGAGATTAAAATTAGATATTAGTAATGAGTAGTAATGAGTAGATATTAATAAGATTAATTTTGAGAATTGTATACTAATAAAATTATCTAGTTTTCTCTTGTGTCGAAATATTTGACTAATTTATTCCATTAAAAAGAGTATATGTATTTATAAATTATGAGAACAAAATAATAAAATAATCGCGAAACATTTTTTTTGTAATTAGTTAATCATGTAAGTATATATTATTATAATAATATATCAAATTGCATAATTAGACATAATATAAAACACAATATAAAAAATATGAAATATAAAAAAAGTCTTCGAAAAAATCAGGAAACATATAATAGAAGTGTGTAATAAACCATACTTTGCATACACGCATGGATGTAAGTTAAATGACAAGATATTGATATGTTGAATTAAAAGAAGGTATATAAAAGCAAATGCATGTGTCAAGTTACATTATTGAGCTAAAAACGCTACATAGTCATTTTAGAGCAACATTATACTAAGATAAAAATAAGCAAACGAGGCAAAATATATACTATATGATATAACTTTAGTAATAGAAACATTTAAAAAAAAGATATATCAGACGAATAAAAAACAAGCAGATTGCAGAAATAAATAATTAGAAATATTTTTAAAAAACATATCACATTAAAAAAGAAGCAAATTACAGAATATCAAAAAGCTGACGAATAACTAAAAATTACTGAATCATCGAAATTATTGAAGAAATATCAAGATCTAGATTCCAAGAAATATTACTCAATCAAAAATTGAGCAACATGGGAAGAAGGAATGGGAGGACGGAGTGAGAGGAGGGACCACGAAAAAACGGGGAAAAGGTATCAGGAAGGAGCGAAGGGAAGAACAGATAATGAAAGGTGAGATTCTTTTCCTGCGACAGGTGGTAAAGACCTTGGTAAATTTAAGGGCGTTGCGATCGATTACCTAACTGGGGACGACCATGAAGAGGATTTCGGTTCCGAGTTCCGAGGCGGCCCGGACTCCGATGGGCCGGCGGCGCCCATCGCTTGCCGAACTAAGCGTCGACAGGCTTGCTGCTCGGTACACGAACAAAAGCGAGGGTCAATGAACCCTTCGAGCGTATACCGCACGCACGCACGCACGCACGCACGCACGTGATCCCACCACGCATTCGTGCGCGCCCGCTCTCCGTCTTTGTCCTCGGCGCTCTCCCCATTTTTCTTTATCCTTATCGCAGAACGCGATACGAACGATATCGTGGACGAAATTTCGGCGTTGGCAGAACCGGAAAAGGATTTATTTGCGTTGGTGAAAATAGGAGTCAAATTGAGACTTGTAAGAAAACTTCATTGTTCGAGATAGGTAAAATTGTAGCCTAGCTTCATGTGGCTTTATATATGCCGGATTTTGTCGTGAGTTGAAGTGATACGAGATGCTTCATGACGTAAATCACTACGAAAATTCAGAGTTGTCACATCGCAAAAAAAAAAAAAAAAAAAAAAAAAAAAAACAAAGGCATTGTATTGCAATGACGTGCAATCAAATGTAAATATTCAGTGTGGCATGTAAAAATAAATTCACAATATGGACAGTGATTTTTCGTGTGGTTGCCTCTCAATGTATATTTTAATATAATAATTGAAAAATTTTAAAAACTAAATAGCCATAAACTTGATTTTTTGCAAACAAATAATATTTATTTTATATGCATATAATTGTATTTTTACACTTTTTTATTACATTTTTTTACTTTATATACAATATATTTCAGTTTTATTAAAGTATATTTTTTATTTTCAAATTGTATAAAAATTACGTTCTGATTGTGACATAAAGCGAAGCGTACGAATACGGTTCATTACTTGTTAAAACAGAATCAATTTTGTGTCCGTAAAATCAATCATCAAAGTTTATCTACCTTGCTTTAGGATAGTTAGATAATACAAGCCCATCATCAATGACAAATGCAAATGCTTCCGTTTTATCAAACTTTTAATTAATACATCAGTTTAAAAGTAAAAGTATTCCGATGATTAGCAGTTAATACAGTTTATGAATATAATATTAATTAGTCACTAATCAGATATTTTAATTAATTTTACAACTTGTAATTTCAGTAATTAAAATAATACAATATTTAATATTTTCATGCATTTTAAATTAATGAGAACAATCTCTTCTTGAAAATGAATTAAACACATCTTAAAAACTTTTTCAACAGCTGCAAATTTTTTTATTATAATAAAGTCTCATTTATATATTTATTATATCAGCGAACAAGCGTACATTTGTCAAATTTGTCATTTATTTCAAAGGAGACATGAAAATCATCCCCATTTAGTGGTTATAATCTTCCAGAATACGCGAGAATGAAAGAGGGCGGTAACCCCGGATATTTATTTATATCGTCGCAAGTCATGTAAGTACAGTCTGACCGATGTAAAGACATTAACCCAAGCACGTCGTATCGCGTACATCGAAACGCACGGAGGGTATAAGCAGGCGATGAACCGAGCCTATATATGTCGATGAGAGCCTCTACCCAAATTACGCTGCCGTGTACCGTTATGGTAGGCCCATGACCGAGCCACTCTGAGCGATTTCAAGCAAGTCCGAACGATCCTTGCAGTACTTCTTCCCGTACCTTGAGGAACAATCAAAAGACTCATGCATCACGCAAAAAGCTTATTGTAAATTACATTATGAAAGAAGTAATTTTACACTGTATAATGAGAAAAAGGAAAGGTGAGATTATTTTACATTTGAAGGAATTTATTTGTATGATTCACATAAATTATAGTATTATAACACCTATAAAATTATTTAAGTAATAATTCTTAGCTGCTGCGGATAATTAAAAAAACATAACTTTCTTTATTACTAAAGAGAAATATTTAAAGTGATAAGTTACTATTATTTAATTTTAATGATATGTAAATTTGATAAATTTGACATTGACTTTCTTCCTTAGTTACAAATGAATTATATGTATAAAACATAACAAAATAAATTAATTTTCTTTCAAATACAAATTCATCAAAATTCTTCGCAAAAAAAATACTGAGTAGTCTACACTGAAGAAATGTTGCGTATAAGAAATCATTTATACTCTAATAAATGAAAGACCATTACTATAACTTTAGAATTCGAGCGCCACTACTAGGCGTGACGAGAGATACAACCGAAATCATTCAAGTATTAATAGAAACACTCCTTTCTTTATTTCGCTATTCGTGCATCGCAAATTTTTCCTTCTTATTTTAAAAAGTTATCACAATCTAACAGATAATAGATCAATCTAATATTCTATAAACAATTGACAGTAAATTCTCAAGCAATTAAAAGCAGCAAAATCTTATTTTAACATGTTTTAATATAAATATTCCAAAACTATTTTTAGCAATAGCAATTTCGAAAGTGAGATATCGATACTTAAAAGCAACGAAATTATCTCCAGCCCTATGCAGCATTGATGCTTTCACTCGAGCTCAAATATCGATATCCCGTATCGGAGTAGTAAACCCACGGGTGACGCGCGCGTACGTACATTATTGCGAACATGCGTAGCTACGCGCGTAATTGCACCACTCGTCGCGCGTCTACCTATCTTACCTACCTACCTATCTACCTACCTACCTACCTACCTATCTAACTCAAAACCAGACTCCTTTGCTCCTTAGTTCTCCAGTCATTGAACTCGCATGACTCGTTCAGCCTACCAGCTGTTTCTTACTACTCCACCCCCACCCGTGTCTCATCTTTCCCTCATCCTTTGCTTCACTACTACTACTACTGCTACTACTACTATTACTATACCGTTTCATTCCAAGCCGACCCTAGACCGTGTCTCCTTCAACATCTTTAGTAGGATCTACAGTAGCAGTTCCGCCCTTCCCTCGTGCGAAAGATCGATTTGATAATGAAATACAAATCTCTCTTTTTCTTTTCATCTCTGAATCTGTTTCTAACGAAACAACTCTTTCTAGAGATTCAGAATTATCATCATCAATTTATAATATAATTATATTATATATTTAATATTTATAACGTTTGATTATATAATATTATACACTTGCTATCAATTACTCCAAGATGCTTTTGATTACTATAGGAACAGCGTTCTTTTTTAATAAAAAAAAGAAAGATATATTTTCAGAAGTAAAACTATCATAAAAATGTTAAGTGGAGAAAAAAAAATATATATTTTACTATAAAATATATATTTTAATATAAGTTTAATTAAATAAATTTTTTTAATTACTGTTTTTTTACATATTCTTATATATCTTGTTTATCAAACATATAGTATAAGTTTCGGTATATGAGACTCCAGTGAAAATTATTTATTTAGATTAGAAATTGTATAATGAAAAATTGTTACCTGTAATTTAATTATTTTCTTATAAAGAGTGATGGAAATTCTGTCTATGCTTACGCGTTCCAAACGAATTATTTCCCATCTTGATTGTCGAAAAGAGAAAAACACATGCGCGAACTTCGAGATTCTCATTCAATAAGACTCAAACGGGAAAGTCCGTTAGTTCGAGTGCGAGTTCGTTGCCCGTTAACGCGTGTTAATGTTATATCGATCAACTAAGAATTCAAAGGTGAAGCGATTCCAATTTCCTCACTATAATTAGCTCTTCCGCGACAATCGTCGATTAATCGCAGAGACATTAGAGATTTATTGATGTAGAAAAAAAATGTGTATCAACATTTAATCAGGATTATAAATTAATTAATTAATTAGCGCTAATACTAAATATATAATAATAATAATAATCAAGGTAATTATATTTGAAACTATACACAATATGATTGGTTTTAATATTTTTCTTAATGAACGCAATTATATAAAATGTATTCTGTGTATTATATGATATGTGTATATATTCATGAGTCGTTTCTAATATCATAGTTTTAAATCTAAAATTAAAGTTAAAATATTTTTAATTTTTCAAGAAATTGCAACAATTAAAAACGGAAATAATTTTTTTAAGTTAGTTAAAATAAAAAGCAAAACAAACTTGAATAGAACTACAGAAATATTTCTTTCCTTTAAAAAAATTAAATTAAGCAAAGTTAAATTTGAAATCTATAATAGAGGAGAAAAGAGAGACTTTCTCAGATGACTCAAAGAGCTATTTCAAAGTGCATTTAGAGAGAGACGGAACGGGCGACAACAAGAATCAACTCGTAACAAGCTCGGTCACTGCCACGCTCCATCCATGACTCATAGAACGATATCTCCTCTCTTCTGGAGTCAATTCTCATTGCTATTCGCGCTTAAGGTCGCGCAGAGGAAGGTCGAGCCCACGTTCAACGCCCTTTCATGTATTTTTTTTACTCTATCCTACGCACGCAATATCGACGTAGGGTGGTTGAACGTTGATATTGTACATCTATTTAGATAATAAAATAATTAGAATTTGGTACATTTTCAAAAGAAACTTTTAATTATTTGCTTTCAGATAATACACGTACGGCAGAGAAAGTTTTATATAATATTTATTATTTTCAAAGAAATATAATATGTATATCTTCGTATTTTAAAATCCATATTAATAAATCACGCTTTATGCTACTAATTTTTATAATTCTTTCTCTCATGTACAGATAAAATTTTTCATACAGAGATTAATTACACAATGTACATAAATATACTAATCAATTCATAACAGTAATCTGTACCTTTTGTCGAAAGTTAGAAAAGTTTTTAATTTCGAAAAGGCGGTTCGGGAGCTTAAGTTCTAGCGAAAATCGCGATTCGATTGCCGAATCGAAGCCGTCACGGGCCGAAAGAGCGACGCGAGAGCGAGTCGTCGCGTCGGCAGGTATTCGATAGCACCGCAAGGGTCGTCGACCGCAGGTGTTACGCGCCCGTTTGCTCGAACAGCTCGGCTCGGCTTGTCCTCACCGCAGCCGAAACTCACGCTCACCCGTTCCTATCCGGAAGATCATCAAAATTCGCGGACGCGGACCATGTAACTCCCTTAGCGATTTCCTACGTACACATTGAAAGACAAATCTTACGTTGCTTTAAAAATATCTTCAGCAAGCGAAGATATCGTGAACTAACCATGAAAGAAATAAGAAACCTAACCCGTGAATGGCAAAAGTCAATACCGTGAATTATTGGTAAACCAAAAACATAAGTCAATAGAAAAATTCAGAAAAATTTTACTGCACTTCGATGAGGCATATTTTATAGATATTATATGAAATGAATGAAATAAAGCCGAAATAATTTTAAAATAAAAAAATGTTTAAATTAAACAATAAAAATATAATCTTTTAAATAACAATTGTTAACTATTACATTCTTTTGCAATTATGTATTTTCAGTTGATAAAAATGTAATGAGACTCAATATGAAAAAAATGATGCCCGAAAACTGAGATTCTCCTCATACGTTTTATACTTAATAGACTATTTATAATAAATTGTTATAACAATATAAAATCCCAAATAAATATATCACGCAATCGTAATCTTTAAAAATCTAATATTAGCATCGAAACAATGAACAAAGTGTAATCTCGTATCATAGCCTATCGTAATGAACACGCAAACGCGTTTGCCTTCTCAGACATTCCCTTTGCTCAAAAAAAAAAAAAAAAAAAAAAAAAAAAAAAATCTCTGTAGCAAAGAATGGCCCGGAAGGAAACCCGTAGGCGTTAGTAATTAACCCTTTGTCTTCGATGTACCTATAGAATGATATACTCAATTTCATATCGTTCTTTGCACGCGTGCCTATTATAGCGCGATGTACAATATACACGACGGCACATCAATCATGACGGTCTGCACGTGATGGCTGTCGCGTGATTGAACCACCAGGGGGATCGACAAAAATTCCTGATGGTATCTACGCGGAACAAAGAGATGGATTGCGGCGCGCCTCATAAGACACAAAGAATGAACGGCGGGATGAACGGCGAGAACTTTAGGCAAGTCCGCGGCAAAGTCACCGGCCGTGGCTCACCTCCACGAATGCTCACATCCACCAGAACCTCGTCCAGAGGACGTTGACCTTTCGTCACCACGTGGCGAGAGAGCGATGTCTCTCCTTCATGTCGAAGTACCTTACCTGCCTGATTTGAAGCAACCACCCGGCCATGAACCTTCCTAGGGCCATTCGTTTATCTTCTCCTACCTTTCGCTCTTCCTGACTTCTATCCTTGGGTCTTTCTTTGTCACTCCTTAAAATTCTCGTCGGCATATAGGCCTACTGATGTTCGTGTCTATCTATTTGCGCGTCGGCAAATCACGTAATTGAAAACGAATTAACGATGGCGCAATAAAACTCGATTGTTACTTAAATTAGAAGCTATAATATTTTCTTTAAAGGTTGGAGAGTTTAAGTCATAGTAATTCGAATAAAATCGTTATCTCGATTTGATCGCAAGCTATCTATCTGTATGATAAATTAGATTTAATCTAATTGTTAACTATAAAGTTGAAAAATGTTTTCACACAAGTAACTAAATTATATAATTAAACATACTATGAAGAATAAATTAACATGTAAAAAATGTATGTAACTAGTTGAATTACATTCATAATAACACCACTAGTTAATTTAGAATTTAGAACTGAAATATTAAACATTTATCTAAATCGATTTGATAAGAAAAAAATATCTTTACTTAAATATAAATAATTTATCTTTCATTAGCGCCCAGATAATTAAATCGCTCTGTTTGCAAACTGTCGACTTAATAAGAGTACTAGATAGCAGAAAACAAAAATGATTTCGCGATGACGAGGCGAGTTAGACGTGAATATTTCAGCGCAAGTGATGTCAGCAATCCGCGATACAAAAATACTCACGTCATCATTAGTACGTCGTGTCGACTGCGATTGCGACTGCATTTTTTTTCACTTCCGCGACGTTTGCGCGACACTATGTTTCCGAGTGTCGCATTCCGTTTAGTACGTGTCAGCGACACGGAGATACTCGGCGGCGTTCGCGCCAGAGAGTATCGAGATGGAGACGAATGACCGGAACCCACGCGTATTCTTTTATCGGGCGAAGATCTTCCGTGACCTCCCTTACTTCCGCCTTTACACATTTCTACCTAGCGAGCTGATAAAAGCAGAATCCGCGAGATCGTGGAAGGAAATCGAAGAATTGTAGATGCTACGATCTCTAAAGAGGATCTATACAACGAAGATCCATTCGTGAGATCCATAGTACTGTTAATATAGACATGCTATGAAAGAGATAGCTAGGAGATTGAATTTATATATTTAGGAATCTATGAAATAAAAAGTATATGAATAATTATCAATTTATTTTATTAATGATTTTGAAGATAAGACTAAAATAATGATAATTTATTTATAGAATTATAAAAATATTTTATTAATATAAAAACATACATAAGGAATGTAAAGATAATAAATATATATTATAAACATATAATATATAATATAAACAAACAGGCATGATATATTTATAAAGTAAAGATAAAAGCTCTTTGTAATATTATTTAGATATTCAGGAAAATAGAAATTGTTTATTTATACATTTAAATTGATGCATTTGAAATTGTTGTTCTGCAAAAATTTTGTTCTAACTCTCATCCAATTGTTAATAGTTTGAAAAACGTTCATAGATTTTTTAACGATTGAAATTAAATGATCCAATTTATCAATATTCAACTCGAAATCATTCTGATCGCCGACAAACAAAATTCCACGCGTTCATTTGTTATTACACACGTGTCGTAATATGCCGATCGTTTTCCTTGCTGTGCAACCTGCCGAATTCCGTATGCTAGCTTTGTTTTCTTGCGCTCTTCCCGGGCGCGCAGGGTCGACGATCCTCTGGAGGATGATTATTAAGCGCGGTCGCGTTGCGTGGACCTTCGGTAAACGGCCGCGGTTCGTGCAGCAAAGTGCACTGACCGCAGATAGAAACACGTGGACGCGGATCGCCGGCGGGCAGACGGAAGGTGTGGGAAGGAGAGGTCCGGGTCGAGGGGTGGGGTGACTGGGCCGGAGGGGGTTGTGGAAGGGCCTGGTGATTTGAACCGAAGCCTTTGGCGCGAGCAGGAACGATTTTCAAGAGCGATTTTGCGAAACGTTTAACGAAGCATTGCGCCACTCGACGTTGACTCGTCCATTGACTTACACAACGCGTCGTTTGATTTTGTATATAAAAGATAATAATGACTAAGAACAAACGATACGTCTCTTGAACGATAACGGTACGTCAACTCGAACGGTAAAAGACATTCTTTGGCTGTATTTATAAATCAACGCACAAGAAAGTTTAAAAAATTATTAAATGTCTAAAAAGATTAAGTTAAGCAATATTCAAATTATAAATCACATGGTTTATTAAGTTTATTTAATTGAAATAAGATTTGTAAAATTATGGAAAAAAAATTAATGTCTTGGAAATAAATTTTCCAATTGTAGGCTGATCTATAAAATAATTAGAAGATAATAAATCGAAAAATATTGCCTTGTAATTTATCAAAATGTACATCTTGAAAATTATACTTTTAGAAGTCCACTAAATAATCCATTGAATGAAAAAAGAATTATAATTATAATTAAATAAGAGATTATTAATATCACATGTTATAAATAATATACAACTTTAATATAATTTAATATTTCATCTATAATTGTATTACTCTCATTTATAAGAAACTATAAGTATGTGTGTATTTGTTAAGTATTATATATAAAACTGGAGTAAAAATTAGAAAATAAAATGGAAGGGATTGATGGAAAATTTTCATTACCGAGCACAACGGGAGCAATTCGTTGCACGCGATGAGAACTTATCAGGACACGCATCGGCTCGCATAAAGCCAAACATCCGCAAATCGGAATCGTACTCACGCACGCACGCGCACACGCATGAAAAGCTTAACGGCAAACGGTATAAAACTAGCGGGAATCCATGATTCTAACCCACTCTCCTTGATTCATGCGGAAAGTCAACGGCTGTTTTGGCCCGATTTACTTTTACGAACTCAATCGTGCGACGCTAAACGCATTTTGAAACCGTACGTGTCTATTTTTATTTCTCGAATCAATCTAGGTCAAATTAAAAAACATTGTACTACTTTAGTTAGTCTTTTTTAAAGAATATTTAATTTTTTAAACAAAATATTATTTTTATTTAAAGAAGAAATCTACTAATCACTTTTAATCTTTTAAAGTAACAAACCAGTAATTAATTTGTGAATTAAAGCAAAAATTTGCTTGTAGAATTAAAATTAATTTTTATTTTCATGAATTTTTATATGGTACAGTTAAAATCGTATTACAGTCACTATGAGAAAAGTTAGTTCAATATGATAATATTTACGATTTTAAAATTAAATTATGTTCTGTACGGCACATTTTTACTTTAATCAATTTAATATTTTAAAAGGTTAAAAATGCTTTGTACAATATCAAATTCATAAACTTCGAAATGTATTAAATTTACTAACTTTGACGTAGCTGATCTATCCAGTTTCTCTTTTAAAAAAACAATAATCATTTTATTTACCGAATCTAATTTAACATGATTTAATTCCATAAGAAATATTTTTAAAATACGTTTTTTAAAATGCACTTTTAATTTTTACTTTATTCTATCTATTTAACACATAATACTTTATAGTATTTTGTGACACATATATACACACGTACACATATATATGTATATAATCTTTTAACTTGTTATTAACAATTTGTCGTAAATTAATTATTAACATTATTCTTTTTATTTATATTATTAATAATAACTTAATTATTCATCACATTTCAAAATATCTATCCAGACAAAATATCTCGACTGGAATGAAATTCTTATAATAAAATTCTTCAATAAATTTTCGATAAAAACATCAAGCCCAAACGTAACAGTACACACTGTTTCGAGATATCGTGTATGTGGACAGAAATAAAATTTGTCCACACGCGTTAAGAATTCTAATTTAAAACACGTAGAATTCATCTCTGCAGAGAGAAGTGCGTTTGTCCTTCCTTTCTCCTTTACCCCTTTCTCTGTCGTCCTTTGTGCGTCTTTCCTAACCACGCCAGTTCTGTATTGCTATGACGTAACATAGCAAGGTCTTACGGTACCTCCGGCAAACGGGCCCACATTACGTGAGTGTTCCTACACGCGACCCGTATGTACGTAAATATCTGCGTAGAAGATCCGCTAACTGTCGTTTTTTCTTTATATCTCCTTCTTTGAGGAATACGGTTACTTTAATTTATTTAGATATGATATTGTAAATAAAAAAAGTTACACAAATTATTTAAAAATCTTATTTCTTTACAAAATTTTATTTTCCAAATTTAAATTAATAATTATTACATGTACATATACATATACTTTGGCAGGTGTTAATTTTAATAAAAAATTTTAGAGACATACGCTCTAAAATTGACAAAGTATTTTATTGGTGTGACTTGTCTTTATAATATACAAAAATATAATTTGCTGCAATTCTTGTTCCAATTAAAAATATTATAAATATTTTTCGAGAAAAAAATGTTTAAATAAAACCGGAAATGAAGCGTTTTTTTTCACAATGCATGCTCTTTTAACGAGATGTAACAATTCTTCTTTGATCAATGGCCACACCGGTCGCGCGGTGAGTTCATCGGCTGATGTTATTCGGCGATCGGTGCGCGCGGCTGCCCGACAGGTGAGCGGCACACGGCGCACATGTACGCGCGTACACACATATGTGAGGTACAGTTAGGAGTACCGTTCTGAAAATGCAACGGCTCTCGCGTCAGGCCCCGATGCGAGCCTCCTCGGGACTCGGAGAGGAGAGAGGGATCATTTCGCGCGTGGTTCCCTTCCATTCGCATCCCGGAGACGGTTTTAATGCGAAACGGACACGCTCGAGCTGCAGATCCGTTCGAAAGGGTGCGTGATAACGGTAGTGCGATTTGATAGGAAGCGACTTGCGAAGATGAAGAGAAAAATGTTATCGAAATTAAAAAGAGATCAAGTATTAGACAATTTTATGATCATTATCTCTTCGTAAACTATGAGCAAGTAATTTGCATGTGACATACACACACATATATATATATATATATATTGTACGCCAAGTGCAATATAAATATATCATATATACACATAAATATATATAAGCATATATATATATATATGTATATATACATTTTTATATGTATTTACATCATTAGCGGATCCTGGCGTCAATAAAGGGGGGAAAGGGGGTTGACAAAATTATTTTATTTAATATCAATATGCTTTATTTTCACGGTTTGATCATTTCTTATCAAAATCGATTTTTAAGGAAGGGGAGGGGGGTAATCCCAACCTCCCCCCCGGGATTCGTCAATAATTTATATATATATATATATATATATATATATATATATATACACACACACATATATATTTAAAGAGAAATATATATCAACAATATATTAATTTATTCTTAAACAAGATAACATTATCTTATATATATGAATTAAAAATTATTTAACAAAAATATTTCAATCATAATTCTTTCCAATAAAAATATCAAAATTTCAATATTTTTCGACGAATATACTAATATTGTCCCACTTTGCCTTGTTGATTATTTATTAATAGAGAACTAAATATTGAATAATGTGAATCGCTGCTATCTGTATTTGGATCCTATACGTCATTGAAAAATAGAAAATGGTAGTAATGGAGTTTTCGTGACGGGAGAAACAACAGATAGGTAGTATCGCAGCCTGGCCTATCGTTTATCCGATAAGACTATCCTCCAACGAACTCGAGCTAGTAACGCGATCGAAGGAAGGGTAGCGAAGTCGCGGGAGTCGCACATGCGCAGGGGTGCACCACCTCCGAATCGTGCAAAGGCCGCTTTACGCTAGTTCATTCATTCATTACGCCACTGGCATGCAATTCGACCCTATAATAACACTGCTTTAATATTTTGAATAGAAATATATTTATAGAAAACAACTATCGCGTTAGAAAAAAATATGCATAATAAAAATTATTAAATGCGTAAGGATATTATGTGTGATATAAAAAAGTATAAATATAAAGTAATTAGCATATGGTTATATTTTATAGAGAACATTGAGGGCCAAAAAATTACAGCAAGAGACAAAAGAATTATAAAATATACTCGAATGAAAATAAGAATCAATTAAAAATATTAATATAAATAATAACTTTTCTTACACGTTTATTCATTCAATCAATCAATCATTTATCGTATTATATAGTTATAGATTGCTCTTTATATTGTTTTATCCTTTTATTTTTATCTTTCTTGTTCTCGAGTTGTAACTTAAATGATGACTTTAGAACGTGAAAAATTCTTTCACGTCGCCATAAATATTACACAAGGGTGGAAATCTCTCGCTATAGCTAGTGTAATCCGGGCGGGGTGGCGATGGCGAGGGTTCCGGGGGCGCAACGGGGCTGCTCGGGGGCGAGTCAAGTTCCCGGATGCCATCTGGTGACGGTCGATGCAAGCAGGAGCCACTGGTGCCCGCAAAGTGCATAACGCCGAAACGAAAGGAAGGCAGGAAGGAAGGAAGGTAGGAAAGTTTGAGCCCGGGACGAGGACTCGACGAGCTCCTACCTCGACGACGAACCCGGGAGTACGCAGGGACATTCATCCTGCGTGTGATTCGCTTGCGATTTCCAACGAAAAACGTAACGTGCCTTCATTCGCGAGCTGCGAGCCTCCGCTTCCATCATCGGTGAATACGACGGACGATGACGTGAAACCACGAGGCGCTCGAATCAACCCTGAGCCTGTCGTGCTTCCCCGATACTATCTTCAACAACATCCGAGTGCGTCATCTCGCTCCTTCCGGCATCAAGCTTCGCCAATGATCGTACAAATACCTAAACATTTGACATCAGATACGAGGAAGCATCTCGGGGGATGATATTTGTTGATCGTCAACAGGAATAACGCACTTAACATTCCGAAGAATCTGGACTGGAAATATCATCGATAACGGACAGGATATGCGAGAACGACGCGAGTGGTTCGCGATGTATACGTCCTTGGTGTGGTGATCGATCGAAGATGTCAGTGATCAACGAAATTGACGTGACGACAACTGTCAACGGGGGAGGAACATCGCGACACAGATAATCGCGCTCGAGGAACGATCACGAAACGGCGATGGTAGCGTTTTCATCGCGAGTGCTAAAGTATCTTATCGCGTGCGAGTCTGCTGGTCGGTGGTGAGATATCGACCGTAGCCGCCGAATTAATCGTCGAAGGTCGCGAGCACCGCCTCGCTCCTTCATCGTTCTTCGCTCGATCCGATCCGATCGGCAATCCGATGCTCTTCAATCATTGATATTCGCAAAGGGCAAGCCTTTAACCGATAACCATGATCGGACATGGATCTTCGAGAGATACCTGTCGACCTACCGTTCGCGCGAGATCACGAGCGTCTTCGATGAAGCGGAACCTCTTTATTTTCTCGAATCGGATCCAAGCTACCCGTGATAATATAAATCAAACGATTCTAATAACGAGTTTTGTTAAAACATCACGTTCACCACAGTCATCTAACCTGGAGAATAAATACAACTTGTAAATGAAGAAAAAAAATTGAAAAATGAAACTGTCTTCACGTATACATCTTTGAATATTTCTCTTGTCGAAATTTGCAATAAAAATCAGTCGCTATCCTGTGTGACGTGCTTCGTTGACGCGACTTTGCAAAAGTCGCAATCGTTAAAATCGATCGTTATAATTGTTGTATCGTTAAAGAAATCGATTTTTGCGTGGGAATATAAAATTGTTATACATATATACATATAAATAATCGATTTAGAAAAACTATATTGTTAAAATTTTTCGTGTTTCGGCGATAGTGTGTTTGCACTTCTTCATCTCTCCAGTCGGTTGTACAGATCAAACTCGCGCCGGGTCTAAGAACTTCGACCGCTACGCTCCCTCGCTGTTTCGAGGCTGCGCGTGAAGGAAACGCGCGGTTGAATCGAAGCGACCCTCTCCGAACGAGACCCACTGACCTATCGACTCGGCAGGCTGCCACTCGAGGCCGCCCCAACTACCCCTATTTCATACTTTCCTCCCTGATGTTTGTTGTCGTTGCTCCTTCCTTCTTGGTCCGAGTCTCGATTTCACCTGTCTTCGGACGCAGAAAAAAATCACTCGCTTCGTTTACGAGGATGGAAATGACACTTCTTCCCTTAAATATACGAAGATAAAAATTCAAAAATTTCTACTAGTGTACAGTGATACTGAACAATCTTCCGGAAACCGCCTTTCTTAACCCTCGTCACCTTTTACATTCTATTTTAAAGTTGACAAATTGATTGGATCTCGAAGATGAATCGAAACAAATGTTTGGTTGAAAAATCGATCAAAGACACATATATGAAGAGCGAAATTCTCTGCGACATTGGCGTGTTGTATCGACATATTGTAAAAGCATGGCGCACCGATACAAGCCGTTAATGATAATCTAAATAATAAACACAAGAAAATAAAAGGCCATTATCGCCATTAGATATCAATCAAACACGAGCGACAACGAAAGATTAAAAAGCGCCAAAACGGAATATCAGGCGCATAAAAAAGAAAGATACTTTAACGAGATCTTCCTTGAAATGTTCAGATTTCACGATGATTCTCACAGTTGCGAATAGATGTAAATAAATCATAATCTGCAATAAATACTCGAATATTTATATGTGGACAAAAATATAATGGGATAAGAAGCTCAAAGCACTTCTCTGCAATATCGAAAGCGACTGACTAAACAGTTCACTCATTTTCATCTTATCGCTGGCTTTGGCGCAACGCAACATCAACGCTGTTTTCAACAATTATCATACGTAGAAATGCCATAATCCATAATTTTGCTGAAAGCAAAATCCACGCGAAAAATGGCTGAAAGCGCTGCAAGTCCGGGCACTGTGCACGTTGCTGCAAACAGTCCGCAGCAACAGCAGCAACAAACACAACAACCAACACAGCAACAACAACAACCGCAACAACAACAACAACAGCAAACGCAACAGCCTCCGGATATAAGCAGTTCACAGTTGACCTCTGCGCCGATCACAGGAACAGGTATGGAAACGAGAAAATAGTATAGAGAAAATCGTATGAAAGTTTCTTTGATTTTGATGTTTTATTTTTTAATAAATTAAAAGATGAAGATATTAGGCAATTTTAAGTGTCCAAATGATGATAACGACACTGGGAAAGAGCGATATTAGGAATAGTAACAGAAGATTATGGTACACGTGATGCAAGAAAAAAAATAAAATGCACTAGTCAACATTTTGCGAAGACAAAATAATTGATAAATTATGCCATTTAAAGAATCTCTAAAAAATTACAAAGTCTGTTTTAATAATTTTTATATAAATATTTACGTTGTCTGGATTATTATAAAACATCTTATTGATAGTCTCATTATTTACGTTTAACAAAAAAGACATCTGTTCTTTCTAAAATTGATACCATACGAGAAATGGCAGTCGAAAAAATTAATTAATTATATAAATAAAATTATTTAATAGCTGAAAAGACATTCAAAGAATATTTAAAAAATTATGAAGCCTGTTTTAATATTTTTTAGACATTAACATTGTTTTAATTATTTTTGATATGTAACTTGCATTCGAAAATTATCGATTTGATAAACACAGGTTTAAATTTTCATCAAGAAAGAAAAACTTCCTCAAAACATTTGCTACAGAAACATACGTTGATGAATATTTAAGTCTTACTCCGTACTGTTATTTTTGCTCTCAACCGCATAGGTAGGTCAATGTATTTTCGACGCGTTTATCATGGGTAAAAGTGTTTTAAAAAAATCTATATCTACTTTGATCCTTCTAAATAAATACTAGAATAATAAATTTTAAAAAAAATAATTTACTCTCTCTTAAATATATTATCCTATGATTATTCTTTTTCGAGGAATTGATACTGTTAGAAATTACACGGATAAAAATGGTCCATCAGTACGGAGTAAAGATTAATCACATTGTGAGAGGAAACATTTTAATCTCCCATTATTTACGTTTAGCAAAAAAAAAAAAAAAAAAAACATTTTGCGTTTCGCGATCTGTATTCTAAAATCGATACCGTACAGCAGTCGGATCTCGCTCGCGTAACCGCGTAATCGCGTTGGCGTAACGCCGGACTATTACCAGCACGCGAATCGCGCGACGAGACAGAGCGGCTCTGCGATGCGCCGGTACTTGTCCGGGTGACGAGGGACGGGGACGGGGACGCCGACAGCGTCGGCGTCGGCGGCGGTGACAGAGAAAGGAGCAGCGCGCGCGCAACAAGCGAGAAAGAGAGAGGCCGAGAGTCGCTTTAGCGGATCTGTCGGTCGAGTAACGGAACGCCGGCGAGTACCGCTAGCACCGGCTCTGACGCGGTTACCGGACACCGTTACTTCTCCAATGCACGAGTAGCCCCCACGTGCCGCCGCCTCTCCCATCCTCATCCTCGTCGCGTTCACTAAGGCTCCCTCGCGACCTGACGAGCACGAATGCGCAAAGCAAAGGTGAGACCCGGTGGGAAAATTCAACGTACTTACGCGAGAAGACACTAAAACGCAATTTTTTCTGCTTTAGTGTGTCGTCTTAATCTTTTTGCTACAGCATTTTGAATTTTCTAAGTTCATATGAAAATAATTATAGAATATAAATGGGAAGGAAAAAATAGTTTTATATTCAAACTGACACAATTGCATTTCTTTATAGAAATTTATAGAAAGAACGAGAATTATTTCTCGCAAAGATAAAAATTTGCCCTATAACTTTATAAGATGCGTGAGTTTTCACGCATATGTACGCACAAATTAATAATTAAATCTTGTGTAAAAAAAATAAACTGATATATAGTTTATTGGATAAATGACTACATTTATTTTTATAAATCGAAATTGTTATTTTTACAACAGATAAGAGAAAGAGAGTAACTATGAATTATTTCTTTCTATTGTTATAAAATAAATGTGAATTCTTGTGCGAACATTTAAAAGTTAAAGAAACAAAAGATCTCTTTCTCTCCTAAAATTTGTTCTGAAAAAACGAGTTATATTACAATACAATGCAAACATAAAATATGCAAATTCTATATATATGAGACTGAGTGCAAATTATTGATTTGTCATATATTTTAAATTATTTTTAACTATTATTAGAATTTTATATCCAATGTTTTTTCATATTTTCCATCGTTAATGATTAACAAAAGATGAATATATATTATAAATACATGCTTTTTCTTGTATAATATTTCTATACTAAATATACTATTATATATTAATTAGATCTACGTATATAATATTTTGAAGAAAAAATACTTCAGAATACATAGTTTTCTGAAAATATTATAATGGAAAACGTCATGCGTAATCATATTTAAAATGCTGAAATACGCATATGACTCAACGTAAACGAATTTCCGGCTGTCAGATATTTGAAGATGATTAACACTTTCTTGACAACGTTATTTGAAATACAACATTAAATTTATGACATTTACCGCTACGTTTTATGTCTACAGATTGCTTAGCTACTTGTCTGTAGGATGTTTATAAATAATGATCAGTCATAAGGTTGATATTAAAATAATAATGACTAACACAGGCGAGAAATATTATAACATTACATCAATCGCTAATCTATAGTTCTTATGTATTAGGAATACGTCAATAGGTAGCGCATTGATTTTATATGACGTAGCAATATGTCAATGGTCGGTAAATATATACATTTTATGCGACATAGGGATAGTTCCACCAACGTCATTTATGTAGCAGTAGCTTTTCTTTTTTTCATCTATATTATAACCGGTGTTATGATCTAAAGGAAAACAGATAACCCGTATGTAATAAATACATTAATATAATACATTAATGTTAATATTACATTAACTCATGTTGGAGGAATATGACCAATAATAACATGTCAATGATCAGGAAGAAACACTTTAACGGTGTATAATTGTTATCCATCTGACACAATTACCTGTAAATGATCGGCAAGTAAAGAAAATTACCGTTCGCTTAATCAGTAATCAGAAACTATAAAGTGACGGGCAAATCTGTCGTTCGATTAAAATAAGTGTAATTAATCGAGATTTGCGATGAGGTAATATCACGTCACGATTGCTTTTAAGACGACACTTATAATGAAAGCTTGTCTGCGCGACGTTCTAAGACGCGTCGAGTTTAAAAGACGTTACACCGGTAGAGGCGTGAATACCGGTTATCCGGTATAAGTAATTTTTCCTGACAACAGTTACGACAATCACGACAAGGTTCGCGCAACCACTGTCACGCGTTAAAAGCGCCGTCTTGATCGTGTCGCACGCGCGCGCGAGCGCCGCGTAAAATTACGCGTAACGGAAAAAGATGAGCTGCGAGAAAACGTGATCGCGTGCGCGCAAGCTCGTGTCCCGCGGGGTCTTAGGGTTAGGAGGTCAGCCTTCTTGTCGTTTTACCGTTCGTGTCCGGGAGAATTCCCCAGTGCATTCCCCGACGGTATCACTATTATTGTTATTATTATTGTTAGCCTCGACTACGTTGAATCAACCAGCTCCGTTAACGTAACTGATTATGGGAATGATGCGATTTAAACTTGGTAAAGTAGTAATGCACGACAAGTTCTTGTCATTATTGCTGGTTTCAATTACCGCCAACGTTAATGATATTCTCGAAAGAATAGTCATTGTTCTTGCTCTTGATTTTCAATCGTAAATTTTGCGCCCGTGTTTATATTCGAATTTTTTTTTTCTAATAATGAAATGTGTACGAATATTAGAAATCATGAAAAAAGTTGATTTTGAACTATTCTCTAGTTAAAAAAAATAATGCAACATTTAAAATAAAAAGTATTTTTAATTTAAAAGTACGCAAAAAGTGTGTAATTTAGATATAATCAAGGCTTAAACTTTAATTTTCTTAGAAATCACAGTCTTAAAATCTCATATTTAAATTATGCTATATAATAAAATTTAGACATAAATGATAAAAAGAATTTTCAATCTTTCCTATAATATCAAAAGATTTATTTTAAATCAAGAGTCACGTGTATCAATTTAACGTATTAGTCTGTCACGGGAGATTTGCGTCGGTATATAACGAGCTTATCCAAAGACTTTATGCAGTAATAGTATATGTTCGACAGCGAAGCCCTGCATTGCGCAAATCGCATGCGACCATGAAGTGCTCTTGGCCTCTTAATTTGCTTGAAATTAGTATTAACAATAAGATTATTTTTTAGACACGTTTGTATAAAAGGTGCATCTTTTATTATACCACAATATAATTTCGTATTTTTATTTGAATAACATTTTTTATTATTTATTCTAAACTTGTAGCTAACACAATTAAAAAATAAAAATCCATAAAAAATATAAACTTCTACTTTTCCAATAAAAAAAAAAAAAAAACAAAAACTCCTATATAATTAATAATTAACATTCGTTATATTTTTTAATTTTTTATCGAATATTGAGATAGACACAGAAGATAATGTATTACAATTTTTTTCAGAACCACATAATAATTTCGTTATTTTTATTTGAATAACGTCTTTTATTATTTATTCTAAACTTGCAGCTAACACAGTTAAAAAATAAAAATCCATAAAAAATATAAACTTCTACTTTTTCAATAAAAAAAAAAAAAACAAAAGCTTTTATATATAATTAATAATTAACATTCCTTATATTTTTTTATCGAATATTGAGATAGACATGGATAATATATTATACTTTTTTCAGAGCCACATAATAATTCGGAAATATCACGAATTTTTATTCCATTTAATAACATATTTCTTTATTTTTTTACTTTTATATTACCTGGGTTACATTAATATGCATGAAAAAAAAACATTATTAATTTATATTAATTAATTAATAGTTAATTAATGTTTCTTTCAATTAATGCTTATTTGGTAATTTACTGCTCTGTCAAGAACTCTAGAATTTTTTATCATAAATTTGATCATCCTTGTATTAAATACTTGAATACTGTTGAAAAAGCATTGTTCGAGGAATAAAAAAATACTCGTCTTTGCCAAATTGCGAACGCGTGGTCCTTCAGTCTTCTCACGGATGTCTCGAAGTGACAGATCATGCACCCACCGCACCTCGTCGCGCTGCGCGGCTTCTCACTGCTCGTCCTTTTCTTCCTCTAGCGTTCGACACCTATCCCCACTCACGTGTACACTCACGTGTTACGTGGCGCACGCGACGACAGTAGGCCAAAGGTTCAATGACCGGCAGCCTTGCAAGGCCGGTCGGCTCGGCTTTGCTCGACTCTGCTCGGCCTGACTCGGCTCGGCTCGGCTCGATTCGATTCGACTTGATCGGCAGCGCCCAAACGGACTGATAGCGTACTTGATTACCAGATAGTAGTATCGACCGTCGCGAATTTACCATCAACTCTCGTAGTTACCGACACGATGGCGAAGCAGTCATGGACGCGGTCAATCGCAGTCGCTGGAAATCACCTGAAAGGAAAACTTTACGAGACAAGAAGAATGAAGATGAATCGATTATCGTATATTATTACACTTCATCGCCGCGTTTTCACAACAGTCTTTTTGATACAGACTGAAAGGTATTATTTAGATATAAAACCTCAACGAAAGTAAAGTGCGAAAATCTCGATAAATATTGCCACGCATTTCTTTTAATAATGCAGATTTTCAAGAAATGCTGTAAGTAAAACGTTGATGCAAGACAGATATTCTCGGGGGATAAATATTTCGCGCTGTGTATCCTCAGTCAACCGTTAAGACGGCGAGACGAGAAGGAAGAGGAAAGAGGTTAGTTTTATTTTCGTCGACAAACATGGATCTTGACGGAGAGAAACGTAAGTGTTCGAATGGACACGTTTTCGCTCACCGATTCACACGGCAACCGCCGCGAGTGCGTCGAATCGGAACGTCGGTTGCGAGACGAAACTTCCGATTACGACAGCTCTCCTCGCTGACAATGATCGCTCTCCGCGCACGCGGGGAGATGACGAGACACGCGGCGAGATTTCCCGGCGAGTTTTGGAAAGTCGCACGGTATTTGAAAGCGCGCTTGATTAATTGATTGTGTTGGATTAAATTAAATAAACGGTCGGGATGAGAAAGAGAAAAACGCCATGCATATTTTATTTGACATATAACTGGAGCTTTGCAGTTTTATAGATTTCTACTTATTTTAGACGAGTTTCTCTGCTATTTTAAATTTGAAATGTTTTATCTGTCAATCACGCTCGGATTCATTCGAGTCTGCCGAATGTTACCGAGTAACGTCAAACGCATTGCACTCATTTCTCCGCTTACGTACGATGATACGATGATTGTTCGGGTATATTCGGAAATCATCGGCTTCGCGCGTGCCGGCGCTTTCGGCAGTTTCAAACGGTTCGGACATGATGCGCATCATTAATTGTACACGAGCATTATTTGCTAAATTTTCAGTGAATACTTATTGTTCGATTGTACGTTACAATTCATATACTTTTGACACGTCATCTAAATTCTGGAAAGAATCAATCTAACTTATAATTTGCTCCTGCACGTAAGCTCAACGTTGCTTCTCTTTACATTACTTTACGCTGTTTAGAAGTTTGATAATCTTTATAAAATCTCGCCTAGCTTAAAAACGATGTGAGGAAATACTAGAAATATGCGTTACATTATAATCTCTACATAATTTATGAGTTTTCCACCAAGGGACACAGGAGACACAGTGCAACACAGTGCATCATTTTTTTGAAACTTCTGTGCATAATAAAGACAGAATGATGCACTATGTTGTCTGTGTCGCTTGCTGGAAAATGCCCTTTATTACACACACACACACACACAAATAAAAGTAATTATGCAAAAAGTAGTTATTCAAATAATATATATATATATTATACATTGTAAACTAAAAAAATCTTATAATTATCTATATACATGATTCATTAATTATCTCTTTTCTACTAAAATTTTAAGCAAAATTAATTTTTATTGGAAAGTAATTTTCATAATTAAGCAATAAACCTTTTTATTCCATATTAACATATGTTTTTTTCTATTTCAGGTAAGACCATTACTTTCATTGTATATATATATATACGACCCATGTATCTGGCGACCAGTGAGACCAGACTTTGCAGTGAGTACAGTCATATATATATGAACAAATAAGATATAATAACTCTCTGTAAAGCATTTTAACTTTTCTTGATATTATTTTATAAACAATTTTTATATTTTTATAACCACTTTGTATGGTAATTACATGAACAAGTTTAAGAATCTATAAAGATGGTTAAAAAAAATAATATCAAAAATTTAAATTATCGATAAACAAGCGCACATATAGCTAGATAAAATATTCCTAAAATAGGAGAACGCATTAGTATGCGACTCGGAAAGGGTTAAGCAATGTATTATGGTAGGAAAGATACAGGCTAAAGTATAATGTACATACATACATGTACACACACACACGGTGAATCAAAGCACACCCGCCGGCTTAGCCGATGGCGTTTGAAAATAGATCGAGGAATGATAAAATGCAGCCGTGTCAATGAGCTATCGAGTATTTGCGTAATAATTGTAGATGGATTTATGCTAGATGGGATCGCGTTGTGAAAACGAACGACTCGCGGATCGCGACGAAGTAAAATGTGCCTTGACAGAAATATCGGTTAATCGGCTCGAATCGCGCGATCTCGAAGTATCGGCTCGACATTGACTGGTCTAGTCACTTTCTACGCTTGTTACGATCGCGTACGATCATTTCTGGAGTGTTATGACGTGATCCCAAAAAGAAACGAGTTCCAAAAGAAATATTACGTGTACTTTTTTGTAAGAGTTTACTTTATATATTAAAATAAATTTTAATTTAATTAATATTAAATATAATATTGTTATCTCCCTTTTTTAACGAGAAGTTTTTAAGAGCCATTTTAAAATGATTTCAAACTTTTGTGTATTTTTTAAATATCTTATTTTTATTATTTTTTTAATATTAAAAAATATACAATTACATAATAAAAATTATTCATTTCACAATATTTTGAAGAAAAATATAATTAGCGCAGCTGACGTAACAATCTCAATTAGTAAATGTTTTATAAGTAAGAAATTAATTATAGAGGCAAGTAAAAATTATTTAAATTCTTATATCTCTCTCTTTGATTATCTTGAATATATGAGAATGCACGCCCCATTTTTTTCTTTTTTTTTTTCGTGCGAGTTACGCAATCTACGAGAGAGCGAGATGGGCCTGACTGACAAAAATGGACCCGAGAGCGGGTTACGATCGGGCCCCGACCCGGGCCCGGAAATGATTTTGGCGCCGCGGGCGGGGAAAGCTCGACTACTAGCTTGACAGACGTTTCTCTACCTTTGCGCGCTCTCGCGCCTTCTTCGAAAGCCGGATTTGCACTACCGAGATAGCCACCAGCTAAGCCCCGGGTGTACATCGACAGTATAATGAAGAGCGATTAAAATGTCGCGCAACCCGAATATTTATTGCTATGCTTGCATAGTAAACTATTATTTATTAAAAAATCATATTTACCACTATTTCACTTTTTCGTCTGGTAAATTGTACTGCCAGAAGCGTACAGCTGATCTAAAAATGCGCCATATAAAATATGCACTGCTTTTTTATTAGTAGAATTGGTAAAAATTTGCTAAATAATTTATACTATGTGACGTGAAAAAATTTTTCACAAATTTATAAATTCTATATAACTATACATATGTCATATAAAAATTAGGATTTATTGACTTTTCGTATTTTCTCGATGTTATAACATGAGAAAAGTCCACAATATATTGTTCATTTGCACAAATCTTTCGTTACATGATCATATTACATTATCACTCTTTCTTCTATTATCTTTTGTATTATAGTTTTTTTTAAGACATAATATTACTTTTTAATTAATTTTTTAAGATATAATATATAAAACGAATAGTATTTAAATTTCATAAAAATCTATTATCGAAAGATAGATAGATTCTTAATGCGACCGATGAGGTGCTCCATAGGACATATTAAGTCTTAACTTCAAAGATTTTTGATCGCATAATCTTTCCAAGGATCTTGAAATTTACTTGAATCTTTTTTTAATACGCCTCGATCGCAGAATGCAAAGGCAGGTCGACGAGATAAAGTTTCATACGCGTGTATCGCGAATATATTGTCGACGTTTCAGTATTTAAGAGTGAGAAGGAGAAAAGAGAGAGAGAGAGAGAGAGAGAAAGACCCAGATTTCATTTTCGTTGATGAGCTTGGCATCGGTCCAGCTCGTCTAAATATATATCCCCTTTTTCTCCATCTTTCTCTCATCTTTTCCTTCTCATTTTCGTCGCAAATGGATCCTTCTCGATTTGCGAAACTAGCAAAGAAGACTGAGAATACTGCTAGAAATTATCCTAATATGAATCAAAACACTCTGTTGAAGTGAGAATTAAAAGTTAGGATGCACTGAATCCATCTTGTAGCAGTCGACTTTATAAAAGAAAAATAACAAAAATTGCAGATTAAATATTATTAGTAGATAATGAGAGTGATCGCTGTTAACTTTTTACAATAATTTTATAAACTTTCTCGAAAGTAATTCAGTGAAGGAATAAAATTTCTCACGAACATTTGATTTCGAGAAGCAGAAAGAATAGAAAATTGCCGATGTACCGTGACCCATCATCTGTCGATTTCACCGGATACGGCGAATGCAAAAAGGTGCATAAAAAAACGAAGGGTTTCAATATTTCGAATTCACTTTGCGCCGAGAGAGGCGGGCGGACTCGTTTTGTCAGTTCGTGCAACGGTATTCGTCGGGACCGCTTGTCAAACGACTCGTTGTCGTAATGTAATTTACGACAGGGTCCGCGTTTGGAAATTTCACCTTACTCCTTGTGCGCACATTTACTACGCTGCGGGTCCCGCCGAAAGAGCGCAATGAACCCGAACGAGAAAGCAGCTCCCCACAGTACAATCGTGCGCGTCGATTTTGGCTGTAACATGCTTGCCAGTTCTCTACAAAGTTGGCTTGTCGAAGAAAATTGCGGCTCGGAAACTTTCGACCTTGGGATACTCGTGCGCGAGTACGATATGACGGCTTTTTCAACGAGCATGGTTACTGCGCTCCAATAATTCGCGAGTAGACGCGGAAAATATCTTGTGTAAATGCCGATCCGCGCGAAACGGGTTTGTATGTTTTCTACAATTAAATTTTATGTGCGGCGTTCTCTAATTGTAAGTTTCTGTATTTAAGAGTTGTTATTAAGTTTGATGATAGCAGAAGTTCGATTGAGGAGAGTGAGTAATTTCAGAAATATAAATTTTTAATTAAATTATTAATTACAATGCAAAACAAGTTTTTTTATTCTCTTAGTATCTGTAAAATATTGTTTATTCATATTCTCTTAAAAGTATTGATTTTGTTATTTATTTATGTAACTTTACTGCCAAGCCATCTGCTTTAGTAATTTTTAAAATAATCTTCAAGAACTTGCCTCAAAATCTAAATAAATCTGTCATACATGTCACATATGTACAAACGTGGCTAATATAAATGACTATATATATATTCTAATTCAATTTTAACTATATGCTGAAAATATAGGAAAAATGTAATATATTAAAGAGCGAGAATATATGGGAAAATGAAAATTTTAGTTTCATGAATTTGATAAATTGATATGTTAAACGTTTAATTGAAACTATAATTTTTCACAACTTTTTATTAAATTATTAATTACAGTAGAAAACAAGCTACTTTTGTTAGTTTATTTTTTCATCCATGAAATATTATACATATTCTTTTATTTAATTTTAGTATTTACTACCAATCTGTTAAACCACTTAAAAGTTTTTGATAATAATAAATTCTCAGAAACTTACTTGAATCTAAATAAATCTGTCATGCATATCATACATATACAAACGTGACTAACATAAATGGCAATATATATAAACGTTATAGCCCGGTCCCAACCGTGTGCTGAAAAGTTTTCTTCGGCTCTATTTCAGCAACATCGCGTCGCAAATTCGCAGTACTTTCACGGCGCGATTGCGCCATCGCGGCGATTCCGCGACAAGGTTTTCGGCAGCGATTTACAACAGCGGGAATAACAATGGCGTCGCAAAAAGTTGGCACGCAATAGCCACCGTGTCGGGTAACGCGAATCCAACGGTACATCCCTGCGCGCTTTCAACGTGGTCTACCAACCTACTGTGCCTACCTATCTGCCTGCCTACCTACTTACCTACCTACATACCTATACACATCCTTCGCTCTTTGTGGTGCCTAGGCCCGCATCGATCGCACTTATATGTATAACGCGTACATGACTATCGATCCCGCCGCCCCGACTTGCCTCGCCTCGCCTTCTTCCCTCTCGCATGGGGAAAAGACGAAACGAAAAAAAACACTCGGCCACCCCCGCCCTTCTCCTATGTCGATCGCGATGAGAAACGCGAGATCCCGCCACCCTCATGTCACGTCGCGCCTCGGTAGCATTATGTTTACATCGGTGTCGCAACGATACCGGGGGTTGCTACCCTAAGCAGAACATAAGCTATGTCGTAATATCTAGGTTGCTTATGCACAATGGAAAATATAAATTGTTATTAATATACGAAGTCGAAAGCCTTAAGCGAATCAATTTTCTGACTTTTAATCTCAAGAGATCTCTTGTAATCATATTTTACTTAAAATTTAGAATTTAAATAGTTTTTGGTAATACGTGAATTGATCGTATAGACAATGAAATAAAACTTTGTTAACTTTAAAAATATATTTCTCTATGATAGTTGATTGTCTTTCTAAGAATTTAATAAAAGTGTCTTATATCTTTATTAATTTAATCAGTATCAAATGAAAGAGGAAGTGGTTTAAGAAGGTGTGACACATTCTTAGGAAAATTTACTTGTTTTCATAAATAAACGCTTTTTATCTTTTTGCGTTATATTTTTATTGTTATTATAAACAATAAAATTCTGGAACTTTATTTAAAGTATCAATAATTTTATGTAAGTGAAGTTGGGCCTTTATGAAAAATTTTTTAAAATAATTAGAGTTCTGATTGATCTTATTAGGGTGAACATTTTTGTCGGAAATCTAGTTTTTTGGAGAATTTTGATGGTCTCCAAAAATTTTTAACAATTATCCTTAATAACTAAAGCTTTAAAATTTTTAATAATGAAGGGCCCACTTTACATACGTAATAATTTTATTATTATTATATTATATAATAAATTTATCTATTTTTTTTCTTTTAATTACAAATTTTGCAACAATAATTATTTATAATGATTAAATCCAATTATAATAATAAATAATATTAATTCTTAATTACTATATCAATAAGTATATTAATGACAGTAATAATGATTAGCGTTCTCTGCCTCTTGAATCATTTAACTTGACATTTTAGGAATTAACACGTGTGAAATGTTGAAAGGAAACAACTTACGATAACGGGATTTCTTGTTGATAGACGAAATACTGATGAAACTTCCAATTCCGACACCGAAACCGCAATGTCCTCGACCGTTCGCTCTTTTATGTCCGGTTTTAAGCCACATGGGTCATTGACAGTGGATGCGCGTAAATAACTGTAATTTGTCATTTCCATCACAGACGAGATAACCAGTAAAATATTACGTCACAATCTTCTACCAGACCTATACAATTCCACTGCCATATGGTCAGTAGAACGGTGAAAAATCGCAATAACAATAGTATTGTCTTATTTTTATAATAATACATAATTGTACTATTATGTTATGTTATATCATTTTTCATTATCGCATTTTTACTTGTGCATTTTGGAGATTTTTAATCCGAGGCCGAGCTTATGGAAAAATGACAAGACATGTCTTTCTGATGTCTGTCATATTTTATGTTAATGAGTTGTAAAGCTATGTTTTAACTAATATTTTTTATTACATACCATCATAATGAATACAGAGAAAGAAACATTCAATCGAAAATGACGCAATCTCTTTAATATTTCGCAAAATATTACGCAGATTAAACTTGCAGTTATAATAAATTAATTTAATCTGATTTTTTAAATTATATCAATCCTTTAATTTACGAATTAATATGTATCAAATATTGAAAGAAAACTTATAATAACGGAATTTTGTGTCAATAGTCCCTTAATATTAATTTTCTTTTAAAAAAGTACATAAAAATTTTAATAAATAATAAAACTATTTAGCTATTTTAGCTAAAAAAATACAAATAATTTAGAAATAATTCTTTAACTATCAACATTTATATCTTATATTTGAATAAATTTTATTCAATTTAAAGTCTCCATCATTCACGAGAGTACATATCTGTTACATAAATATTTCCGAGCACTTTGAAACACGTGCACTATATTGAAATTTGAACGGTTCGAATCTGAACAATCGATAGCACTTTTGATTCACAAGCATAGCATTCACAAACATAACACCGGATAGGTTTCATATATCAGAATTTTAAGAATTCCGGTTTATTTTTTTCGCCAGATAATAGGGGTCAGATAATAGGGAATCTCTTCTCTTTCGTTCGAGGCAATCGATTCGATCGCGCCGCCGTCTTCCCACGTACCTGCCAAGAATCCGTCGTCTGGAATAATGCGCGAAACGACATAAGTTTGAGTGGGAGGGAGTGAACGACCTAACGGTGCAATATCGAGTGTCGGGCGCTTTTATACAACCGAGAATACGTTCTATATGTGTATTTCGATTATTGAATGAAGATGAACTGTTACATCGAAAAAATGCTACTGTGATCACGTAAAAATTTTTAATTAAACTATTATACTTAATAAAGTTGTGTTAACTATTTGCGATAAAATACAAAACTAAAGACGTTATACAAAAATACGTTAGTAAATATGAAAATAAGGAAATTATCTACAGTAATCAAGAAAGAAAAATAAATAAGCAATAAAGTGTTTACTTTGAAAAGAAAAATGATGCATTAACTTACTTACGGTAAAATATAAAGCTAAAAATATTATGCAAAAATATATAGGTAAATTTGAAAGTAAGAAAATTATTTTACAGTAATCAATTAATAAGAAAATTATTACAGTAATAAAAAAAGAAAAATAAATAAGCAATAAATTCTTTATTTTGAAAAGAAAAAGATGAACGGAAGAAATTTATATGTAACAAAACTGGAGCAAGATCAAAGAAGAGAAATTCTGTATGAAATGATGGTTAGAATTTATTTACTTCCATCATTAGGTTTCTTTGGGCCATTAAGATCTACATTATCAATTTATGCCTTGGGAAACGTTTTGACTCTCGCTATTAAATTTTTTACCGTGTCTCTCCTACCTCCTCTTACATCTCAACGCATAATTCATTACATTATAAACAAGAGCTCGTTGAAAATATGAAGTCAAGCTTCTGTCAAGTTTTCTAGCAATCTTTCTAATTATATCATTAATTTTAATTTATTCAGTATTTAAATATTTATTTAAATAGTAGAATTATTAATTCAATTTTAATTCTTTTACTATTATTAAAAAATCACGAAATTATCCTGAACATTTCCCTCCACTGTGAATTTTAACTTGAAGCAAAAATAATTTTAAATAATTACCTTCAAATATAATTTTTATCGTTACTCTATGTGAGACGTAATATACATACATCTCTTTCTCTCAATGAGATGACAACAAAAAATGTACTTAATATTGAGACACGCGATAAAAATCTGCTTTGGAAAAAGTAAATCATTGTTCAAAATCAAGATGAAGATACGTTTAAGCACGTCATATTTTATGATCTTTACTCGCATAAATCATCGCTTTTGAAAATTCTTATCAGCCTTTTATTCTCAATAATCGAATATTAATTCGGATCTCGCTGTTCAAATTATGAAATCAAGATTTACGATTAGGCTTAACGATAGTATCCGAATGACGATGACAGGAACGACGACGCCTTTCTGTTAAACCTATAACACCTTGTCGTGGCGACGATGACAGCGGCATCCCTACCGATCGATCGCTTCTGAGATCGATTGTGGCGCGGCGAGTGCGTGCGCCATCCTGTAACCGGCCTCGCTGCTCATAGACAGAAAGTAAACGCTTTTATAACTCCCTCCCTGTCTCTATATTTCCCTTTCCACCCCTTTGTCACGCATATGTGTTACATTTACGATGAAATCGTTCTTTATTATATTTATTAGCGCGCGACGAAGCTGACTTAATCGGGACGCCGACCGAGTGAAAAAACGTGCTTTAGACGAGGTTTTATTAATGATTTTAAAGATTTGTCTATTACATAATTGTATTAATACACCTCCAAAGGTTGCTTATAATTAATAGTTTAATACAAATAATTTTTCTAAATTTAAGTAAAGTTTTATTTAATTCTTTATCAATTATACTTGTCAAATTTATAAGTAACACGTGAACGTGTAAGACATATATAAAATTATGTAAATGTGTGAAAAATATTAGATAGAAACTTATCACAATCGCGAAAATAAGATTAGTAGTTATAAAGTAATATCAGAACAACTCTCGTTTTTACGTGTCATTACGTTACAACGACGTAATGTAGCATATTGTATTTATCAGAACTTTTCAAGCTGAAATCACTTCAAAAGCTCATATTTTAGCTACGGACATCCTGTCGTAGCAGAGTCACCCTTTATAATCAGGATCATTAACATTGAAAGGGCTAACACCTCGCGATCAGAGCGTCATCCGCGTCCGTGCGGAAGACTCCAGAAAGTATCGAAGGGAGCATGGGCCGCGGCTTAGACCTACCCCAACGTGATCCTGTTTACAGCAACCCTACCGTCCTTTTCCTCTCGCATCTCTTCAGTCTCGACTTATCTGAGAACCCACCACTTTCCGTTCCGTTCTCACCCTTCTGCCTCATTCTTCCCTCCCGTCATGAGAGTTTCCTTACTCGCGACGCGCCTTCTCTTCTTTCCTCCTCCCTCGCATCCCCTCCGCATTCCTTCCACCCTTCCTCACGCCTGTCTCCCACTTTGTGCCCTGCGCGCTTAGCCCTCCTTACTATCGCGCTCACGCTTTCTTCGTTCCTCTCACTCACTCTCTCTTCAACCGGCCCGCAAAACGCGAAAGACAGACAGAGAAGCATTGGCAAAGAGGGAGGGAGGGGAAGGAGAGAGAGGGAGCGAGAGGGCAAACGGTGGGGCTGGCTCTCTCCGGTCTTGCGCGACGCGCACCAGTCAACCCAGAGCCACGGTCGCGCGACAGCCACGGTGTCCGTTAAAGGGATCGGTTCGATCATAGTTCGTGATATTTCTTTCAAGTGCCTCGCGGAATCTCTCCTTCAGAATCTGTCCCTTCCATCACGCGCGAACGCCCTTTTCGCTCGACCGTGCGCCCGTTTCGGAGTGATCCGCGAAGTGAAGGGCCCCAACGCGGGCGCTCTATCCACCTCGTCAAGGAGTAACCGGCATTCGCGAAGCATACCGTGGCGACGCCGACAGTCGCGAGAAAGCGCAATCTCGAGGTGATCCTCCGACACTCCCGCGCGTCGCCCAAGATCGCCGCAGTTACCACCGCGTCCCCGCGTAAGGGACCGATGGCACGCGGCGAGCCGAGGCCCGTCCTCGCGGCTGCCTGGCCCGCGTGCGGCCCTTGCACGCGGATAGTCGGGATGCGGTGGGACTGCTCGTGACTGTCCGCCCGTGTGTGCCAGTCGACGACGCCCCGTATCGTACACGTCCGGACGGACACAATACGGAGTATCGGAGTGTCACCGATCGACCGAGTGATCGTCGTTGTCGTCTTTATTTATCGCGCGTTCGTGGACATTGTCGTTGTTCACGTCGTCGTTATAATCCGGCGGTGTCGCGACGAGAGGGAAAAAGAGGAGTATCGACGTTTTCTCGTGCCGGCGCCGGGGTACCACCCCTTGCGCGCGGAAGGACAGTAGCGGCCGGCGCGTCAGTGAAAGTGAGTGATGCGAACGCGTTCGCCAACGTGGAGGAGAGGGAGAAGCGAGTGCGAGCAAGTGTCATCGCGACTTCTTCGGGGTTGGTCTCGCATTCTTTTATGATACCTCGAGGCGCGTCCTCGACGATTATTATTACTGCGACGCGTTACGGAATTCAGTTCTCATTGTCAGTTCGACGAACGTCGACACAGTGGTGGGTCGCACAGGATAAAACGCACCCCTTCGACTCGTTTCGTGCGGATTCACCCTCCCTCTCTCTCTTTCTCTTTCTCTCTCTCTTTTTCTCTCTCTCTCTCTCTCTGTCTCTCTGTCTCTCTCTCTCTTTCTCTCTCTCTTTCTCTCTCTCTCTCTAGGGAGGAGGTATTTCTCTTGGGAGGAGTAATGCGTCAGAACGGTGCCAGACAGCGACGTAGAAATAGATCCTCAGAGGTAGGGTTGGAGAGTGCATTAGCTTTCTCATCAATGAAAAGTTTATATCATCAAATAGGGCTTATACTGTGCACTCTTTTCTTTGTATAATAATATTTATATTGAAAAATCGTTTTAGGATTATTTAGAAATCTCAATTCTCGAAACTCGAATAAATTTTTTAATGTTATTTTGGCATGGTAAGATTAATTTCTTCTTGCATATATCTTTATATTTAAATAATTAACTAAGTTACGTAAATTATTTTTCTATTTTATAAATATATATATAGTTTGAATATCTCATATATTTTTGCTAAATATTTATACATTACGTATTTTGCTAAATACCTCTGAATAAACGCTATAAATATTAAATTAACGCTATTAAGCATTGTGTTGACAGTAAGACAGTTATATTTGTTAGTACAAAATATGCAGTTAAAATCTCGGTTTCAAAATACTGAATTCTCTATCACGGGGAGATTTGAAATCTCGTGTAACATCGTAAAAAAATATAATTTATTCCCCAGTATCTTTATAATAATATCATATAAACTTCGATTAACGAGCCTTTTACAAAAAAGTTCACTCCACTCAAGAAAGCTTGTTAGCGTTGTAGAATATTAATGACGTGTTTTTCATTTTTACATTATCGATCCTCTATAAGTTTTTCTTATTTTCTTACATCTTCGATCATCCGCGATTTCGCGATGTTTGTCCCACTCTTTCTCTCTCTCAACAGACTCTCCTCTCTTTGCTTCTATCGCTCTTTCTCGTTCTCCCTCTCGTCTTCTCGCCCACTCCAGCATTTACCTCCCGGTTATGAATATTATTAAGTAATACCTACATCGCACGCATGGCAATACAAACGCGCGACTGTATGCACTTATACGTATGTGTACGGGCATCACGCGCGCGCGCGTGTTGCACGCAGGCGAACGGAAAAGTGCAGGTTCTCATTCTAGAGATATCTTGTATTCGCGAGACAATACAAATATACATGTATTTCTTTCTCAATACGAAGAACTAAGACTCTTGTGATATAATAATTAATTTTTATTGTAAATCAGATGAAAATCAATATTAAAAAATATATATATAGAAAATTACATAGCGCTTTTGATATAATTTCGAATTCTCGTTTCTCTCTTGGCAAATTCAATATCGTTTCTCTTCGAAAAAAAATTTCTTTGTAAGCTTTAATGTCTTTATACGTCTAACTTTTTTAATTATTTCTAATAATTTAAATGAATTTATAATTCTTCAGTTTAATATATATTTATAAAATATTTTTTATTGATTACTTTCAACTCTCTTTTCATTAAAAAATTAATTTCTCTTTGTAATTATTGCTTTTTACATCGAGCATTTTATCGTTAAAAAAAGCTTTTTTACATAAAATTTTGATGAAAAATGAAAAAGTAATTAAACACGATAATTGGCTTTTTTCTTGTTATTGATTTTAGCATATAAATTTCATAAGCATCAGAAAGATTTGTAAGAAAGACCTATTTAGTATTTAGAAATGCACCTGAATCGATATAATGTGCAAAATTTGTGTGATATTGTAGCGGCGCATGATGGATATTTATATGGTGTAATTATAGAATGTATATTAGAAGATAGACTATATTCTCGTTGTTATCTACAACGGTGTCCTCGTGAAGTGACCGGAAGTATCCATGCGACATGATGGGACGAAGACGATAGTAAACATAAAATATTGTGTTATGTACGAAGTGTTAAAATGTCAGCCGACGCTAATGAAATCGTGTTTCTCAAATAACAATTAGTTAATTCTCCGGTAGAAAAAAAAATATCATTTGATTTAATATTTGAAATAATATTTTTTATAAACGCCTGCATTTTATTAATTGTATCTTTCTTATAAAGGTCATGTTTGAAATTAAGAAAAGAATACAAGTTCATTCATTCATGGATTTTTTTATAATTAATATAAATAAATCTATAATTTCTTAAATTGTTGCAAATTTTCATAAAGCATACTTGTTAAGGAATGCATGTCATATATTTTAATTATTGTTTATATTTGTATAGTTACAAACGCGTATATATTATATTTATCGTCTTCAAACTCTATGGAATCAATTATTTACGTAGATCAGGTTTGATAACTGGCTCGACTGTTGTCTTCGCTGAATGTATGAAATAAAATATCCAATAAGTCACTTAATTTGAGATAAATGGGTATAAGTATGAATCGCGTGCACACGGTCGGGTCACCTGTGCGTTTCTATCTCTCTCTTTTCTGTCTTTTTCTCGTGATAATGGTGATGCCGTAATAACGCCGCCGACACGCTCGTGCCAGAACCGAAGTATACGCTCGATGTATACGACCTAAATAAGATGCGATGCCCCCCCAGGGCGAAAGTAATTCACACGCGCGAACAAGAGCTCGCACGCCCGCGCGCCGTACTTCACCGACTTTTAGACTTTATTTACCGCACACTTCTAAGATAATATTTGAAACTTATTAGCGACAACTTGAGTGACAATCGTGGTCATTATATATATTTCATTTTATTTTATTAATTTTTAATATCGTGATATTTTATATATATTTTTTATTAGATTTTTGTTCTTTTAATTTCTTCATAAATTTATGTATTGTTTTTACATATGAAAATAAATAAAGACAGAAAGTAGACAAAGTAAATAAAAATCGATAACTATTAGACATAAATATGTAATAGCATTTATTATCGAAATTAAAGTTAAAGAATGATCTTATTATTCGATTTGATCATAATAAATGAAGCTTGAAATCAAAATCAAAATTTATTAAAACAAGACTTATTATGATTAATCGGTTCAATTATTATCGCAAAATCATGTAATGAATTATTAGATTAACTAAGTAGTTTGCAGACGGTTGCCTTTTTAGGGATAGATCGGACAACGCGATCTTTTATCCAGGAAGATACGCGCTATATCTAAAGCGAAGGAAAGATAGAACGAAGAAGATAGAGATTGAGAGGGAGCATCGAGTCAGTAGGCTAGTGGGAACATAAACCGTACGTACGGTACCGCGAGCCCTCTTCCTCTTTCCCTCTATCTCTTGTACTTTCCGCCTTCCTTCCTCTTCTCTCACAATTTTCTCTTTTCATTGTGGTCAGCGGACATCCACCACGTTCATATATAACGGTGATTTTAGTATTCTCGAGAGCAGCGTTTCCCACGCAATCATAAATTGAGAATTCTCTCTTTTTTTATAAGATTTTAAAATTATAATAATATTATAATAATATCTTTTTCTAGATGATGATATGTGACTATTTAGATCTCTTTGTTTTCTTGGATTACTCAAATTATTAAATGTTATCTGTCATAATTACGGGCATCAATTGATAGGATTTTTATATATAAGTATATGAGAATAATATCTGTGATACATATCATAAAAGTCTGATTCTTTAATTTTAATATTTTAATCTACCAGTTCGTCTAAAATTATTATTAAGTCCCTGTTGTCAAAAATTAAAAACATTAAATTTAAAATGTATACACCGATGTATTTTTTCAATAGATTAAAAACTTCACTGGCTAAAATTCTAATTGTATAAACAAAGTTGAATAAACTCAACAATTAATCTGCCGCTTTCACTGCACGAGCAGCGTATAAATTTTTTCGGACACCCTGTATGAGTGGGTGGTTGGGAAACAGGCTCGCTAAGCTCGGCCGGTGGTCGCCGAGCTTCGCTCGATAGCGAAGCGTGGTTCCCCTCGACTCGAGCTCTCCGCTGCTTGCAACGCGGTTGGGATTAAAGGGGAACCATCACGGTGCATGGAAATGCAGGATCGATGCGCCAGGAGTCGGCCTCTTTTTCGCGTCGGCCAGGGATCGATCGTTCAGGATTAATAACGTGTCGTCAGGTTTTATACACTTGCCATTTATATTCTTTACTTTTTCAATCTTAAACAATTCTTTCGAACTGGTTTTATTTAATAGCTATGTTTATTTGATTTTTATATTCGAATGTTTGCAATCTTTAATTCTTGAACGCATAATGTTGTGCATTTTTCGGTGTGTGTATATATTGATTTTCTAAAGCTTTTTGACTAAAATTGGTTATAAAATATTCTTGATATCTTTACGCTCGAGAAATTGAATTAAAAGTTTGAATTTATTTATTTATATATAAAATACTTTTTATACATTATTTTCTATTATAACATTTTATCTACTGTGTAGATCATAAAAGCACGATTTTTGTTGCCATTTTAGAAAGTTGATCTGAGAACTTTCAAAAGGATTACATAATTATATATGTCTCACAATGTAAATTTTGTGTCGGTTCTACGAATTGATTTTTTATCTTGTTAATCTGTAATTCGTTGCAATTTTTTCATGGTATATCCAGAGAACTTTCTTTTAATTGTTAATTCTGATTGAAGATTAGTTCGTTGTCTGGCGAAATTTTAATCTACCTACGTCCAAAATGAACTAGCACGAAACGATTCGATGGAAGTTGTGTCTGATCAAGCATGAGTTAATATTATATTTGACGTTCAATCCTCTTTCGTTTTTCTCATATACTTATTAAAACTGAGAAAATATATGAAATTAAATCGAAGATTTGCAACAGAGACCTGATTATATATCGGATTAATGTTTAAATATATAATGTATAAAATATATATTATGTTGGGTTTTATAGAAAAATAAAATTTATAAAATTGAAATGAGATAATAGCACTGAGAGAGAGAGAGAGAGAGAGAGAGAGAGAGAGAGAGAGAGAGAGAGAAAGAGAGGAGAAGAAATACGTTGTATTATAGATGAAAATCAGAGATTTCAAAGTTTTTATTTAAAATAATTTTTATGTATATTAATTCCCAAGATCTTCTAATTAACAAATGAAAATTTCGTACGTATAAATCACATGTAATACAGTCAAAGGTCTACTAATATTTTTAGTTCCTTGAAAATTTCCATTAAATTTAGTAACAAAATCAGTCTCGCAAGGAGAATACAAAGCAAGAAACGTCATATGTACGACAACTCTCGCATGATCGGCGCAATGACAACTTCCTTTCAGATCGAGAACTAGAAGGGAAATTCGTCGAAGCCATGTCACGTCGTTGGGAGTTCGCGCGATTCCCGATGACAGCAACGACGGTTACGTGGACAACGGTTACAGAAAACGCGCCAACGACCGCGATAACGGCAAACGAAGTGAGCGCAACGACGTTAACGACTACGACGAGTACTCGACTCGGCGTGTTGCGACTTCGGGGTGACTAAGAGCGAACACCATCATCGGTGCGATCATTAAACCAACGACAACAACGACGACTTTTACGTCGAGGGGGGTTAGTGGTAGTACACAATAAATCGTGTCACGTTGCACTGTCGTTGGGGTGGCGTGGAGGAGGCGGAGAAGGAGGGGGAGGGACAAGAAGAAGAAGAAGAAAAAGAAAAGAACGGAAATACGAACTTTATAACTAGTGAATCGACGCGGAGTATAATCGCGCGAGTGTCGCATCATAATAGACAGATCGTTTTTTAAATAGCAGTGGTGCATCGGTCCTTAGGGGAGCGAAAAGAATCTTCAGGGAGTTAAACGCGGTTACGCGGCCGCGAATGTTACATCGGGCCAGCGAAGGGCGCCCGGTGATTCAGCAGGGCATCAGCCTGGCAAACGTCAGCCTACGACACCGTCACCACGGCGTTCAACATGTTCGAGATGTGGAGCGCGGTGAGTTCCAAGCTGGAACACTCCGCGACCTCCTCGGGCTCGCCGTTGCCGTTGACCTCGCACGCGCCCCAGACACCGCACACCTCGTCGGGGAGCATAAAAGGTAAAGGACTCGATCGCGATTGAAGTAAAACGATACTCTTTTTACTTCAAAGATTTTCAAACTTATAAGCTTCAGACGGATTAATCGGGTTAATCGATCGCTAAGCTGAATTATAAATGAGATAATTTAAATGAGAATAGCGAACCGCTAACTGGGAATTATATGACTTGTTTATTGAGATTTATCAACGGCCGTTAATCTTGCTAAATTTTTTGTACATTTAAATTTAAGAAGATATAAAATCGGATAAGATAACGTAATTGTAAGATTATTTAAAATAATGAATATTTACATATCTTCTGAAAATTTAAAAGTCTTGAATGTTTTATTTGATATATATATTATATATTCTTAGACATTTAAATTTCTAGATTTTAAAATTTCATCGAGACAAAAACGAGATATCGAGGCATATTGAGATATTGAGATATTCGATCTTTAACCCTTTATACTCATATATCATCTATATGACGAAATAGAACGTGATGTCTGATCGCCATTCGACGTGAATTATAAAATCCCATTAATCACGTGGGCGCCGAACGCTGTAATAAATCTCTCGTTACACATCGCTTTGGCATATCCATTTGTGCTCGGATTGTTCGATTACGTTTTTAATATCCACTTACAACAACAGATAGTCAATATCAAATATTATCTCTTGTGAATTGATTAGCATACTAATTTATAACAAAAAGTGGCGCGCTTGTTTAGTAATAATTAAATTAATCTTTGCACAATTTTTGTTTTCAAAATTAAATTAATAAACATAAAAATAATAGACATACCTACTGCAGAATGCTAAAAATACGATATATTTTGTTGAATATATTTTATTCTATTAAGTGTCATTGGTTGCGAAAGTCGATGTGAATGTAACTAAGCAATTTAGTTCAAAGATATATCGATGCACGATTGTCGACGCTTGATACATATACTGTCACATCATTAAGAATCTCGATCAGAGTTGACGTACATATATCATGATTACATTTCCTCTTTATTACTTTAGCTATTTAAATATAAAATAAATCTTTCTCATGTAAAATTTAAAAGAAGAGTAAAAATTAATTAATTTTTTACAAATGCGTTTACTAAAGCATACAAAAATAAAAAAAAAGTGAAAGACAGAAGAAAAGATATAGACATTGTAATGCATTAACATAATATATTTACGGTGCATATATGATAAATAATATATTAAATATATTTAACATATTAATTTAAAATGCTGCGTATTATGATACGTTATAGCATCAGTGGTATAGGTTGTAATTAATTAATTTATAATTATTGCTGTGGCGGAACTAGCTTTGCAATGAGGATAAACCAGGAGTGAAAATCAATTTTAATTGGCGTGAAAATAAATTTTAATCAAAAAATGTTCAAGTATTATTTTTTCTCAAAACAATTGCAAAAGTAGATTACTTTTTTATATCCCTTGCTCGAGTCATATTTTGCTCGTAAGGTTGACAGGAGACGTGAAGGATGATAAATCTTAATACAAATCTATTTATATTATGGGGACGGTGCAAATCTACCGACAGGAGACTCACTCCCGCGTCCTCTTCGCCAATACGATATTACCAGCTGGCCTCACACGGGTATTCTTCTTACGAGGTTTTGCGCAACTCAGTCTTACGTGGGTACTTTCGCTTTGCATAATTCGCTCGGCATCGTGCGTTTCGATCGAGTATTCGTATTCGGGACGATCGCGAGGCACGATATCGTAAAGCCGCTTCCACACGTTTTTGGATATCTTATAATAAGTATATGATATGTATATATTATCTCTCTTCCTTTTTTAAAAAAAATTCTTTTTATATCAATGTAATAACAATCATGGGTTGTTTTTTAAACTGGCGCTCTTCAAAATACTCTGAATATTGTGAAGTTACAAATTTAATTTGATTTAAAAAAATTAAAAAATTCGAAAAGATAACGATTATGAAAAAATGCAGATTGTTGTTTTCACAGGCATTTAACAACATCTTCATAGAATAATATTAGCTTCGTTCTCATGTTCAAATCAAGTTAACCTAGTTTCTATTTTTCACGGATTTCCAAAAAAGCCCAATTTGTGTCGTGCTATTAACATACAAGATAATAATAGACAGATGCATAAATCAGTGAACATCGATTACAATAATTGCACTAATTTCAAAACCTTTAAAACATATATATTATATATTATCGTTGACATAATTATTACATGTGTCAATGGTAATTACGTTTCTAATAATTGATACACTAATGCAATTATCTTTATTAAAAGAATATCTCTAATAAAAATACAAATATATCCGTTGCAAATATGTTTCAAATAATGATGTTATTATACACACACACACCTTAGATTTTCTGCATTCTTTTCATCTTTTATTTAAAACTGTCTTAAGCAGTTTTCCTATGAAAAATTTAATTATGCTATAATATTGACTATTTTTTATATTTATAAACATTTAGCATATATATATATATATATATATATTTTTTTTTAGATGCATTTCTAAATAATCTTCAATTTTTAAACTTTTGTGTAACTTGTGTGTGTAAAAATTTACTTAAGCTATAAACTATTTTGGTAATTTGACACTTTATAGAAAGACAATAGAAAGATATACTGTGAAAATATTATATATTAAAAAATATACTTTAAATGGTGATCAGAGCTGACAGCCAATCCAGAGAATTTAATATAATCTGCAAAAATATGGATTATATTAAATGCTAAACAATTAAGGTTTTTTATAACTTGTAATATGGAAAACTATTTATATAGCAATTAATACCATTTTTAAAGATTATTTATAAGCCTCAATAAAGTATAGAAAATCAATTGTGTATAGGTACACTTAAAAAAATTCCATAAATATTAATTAAAGATGTAATACCGTATAATAAAGTGAAAAGATTAATATTATACTTCTAATAAATTATAACATAAGTAAATTAAAATATCAAACTTTTGATTACATTGCGTAAAAAATTACATTTTTGTCTTATAAAAAGTTTTAATGTAAGGTAGTATAAATAAAATTATCAATTAATTAAAAAAGTTCTTAATAAAGGTAAATAGTAAAAATTATGACTTAATAATAAAATGCTATTTAATTGGATTTATCATGACTTATACTTTTCTTAATCTACATATATTAAGCAGAAATCTTATATTCATTGTAAAAATTGTTACATTGTGCTTAAATAATTAATCACTTCATATTTGCTTATACAACAATTACACATGATAAGTAGCACAAAATAAAAATATGTTACAACTATAATATAATTATGCTTAATATCTAAATATATTTTTTATCTTCTCGGAATATTTCTTACATTTTCGCGATATCTTTGATGAAAGACGCTTATCAGTGCCTGATATGTTATATATTTATTCAGATATTTAAGAAAATCTTTCTTCTTTTTACAAGCATTTTGATATTTATTTGATTCCTTAAGTGGTTAAGACCCGCGAAATGAGCGATCACGGCGAAACGACGACGACGTGCATCGGTTTCGCAACCGAAGAACCTTCGAACCGGTTCGTCCGCTCCGAAAATGCGCGCCACCGTTCACCGCACGAGTGTATCTCACGTGGTCGTAGCTTTCACCTGCGAAAAAATATCCTGGCCGATGCCCGACGACGAAGTCGATCGAAAGTTCGTTGTCGTAGCCGTAGTCATCGATGTCTCACAACGCGTCACGTCGAAATGGCGAGAGCGTCCTCCAACTTTTCCCTTTCGCGTCGTTGGGAATTTCAATGTAACGCCATCGTCCGCGAAGGGTTAGACAAACAGATTGATGACAGTTTTATGTGAAATCTGGGACAAGCCCCTTGAGAGCTATAAGTAGGATATTTACATGACTGAAGTGTGGCAATAAGCTATGATAAGTCATAGAAATGCAAAAAAAAAAAGAAAAGAAAGAAGAATCTAGAGAAAGAGAGATGCAAATTGCAAAGAATAGTATAAAGCGTTCAAAGCATATAACTCCTTTGGCTACTTTAAAATCGTGTAATAAAAGCACAAAGACAAACCAATTAAAATTATTAAATAAATGGAGTATTGCAATAGTTCCTCTTAATGACAAAATTATTATAAAGTTATTAATAAATAATAAGTAAATATTTAATAATTATCACGAAATCGTTAACAATGATAATGTTATCATTGACAATGCATACACATAACATATATTCACATATTATCTCATTTATTTAAACATTTTAATTATCTTTCTCCTTGACCTAATAATTACATGGAGGCAGATTCGCAAATGTACGCGCGTTCATTAATTAATTCGTATGTACGTAAACAAATTGTCGATCAAAAGCCAGTAAGAAGCCAGTAAGATAACGTGCAGATGCGGATGAAAATGCATTACGAAATAGGCGAGAGGGATAAAATAGTATTATTGACGGCGAAAAAAAAATAAAGAATGCTTTCTCGTCGGTTGGAAGTTGTTTACAACAGTTATCTTGCGTTGCAAGTACTCGGATGTCTCGTTGCGAGTTTTATCTCGTAATAACTCGGTGATAATTCGTCCGCGATGCGAAAGTCAATCGGCGACGCGTGAAGCGGCATCGCTCACCATTATTATTATTTGAAATTGTGTACGCTGTTCTGCTAATAAAATATCTCATGGACTAATTTATTCCTGGAACGGCGCAATGAAATTTATTTCTATACCGTCGTCGTGCAGAGTACAGTTATTTTCGATATAATATTCGTTATGTTCTTATAACCGACTTACGGTGAAATATTTTCTCGTCTTTTATTTTATGTAAGCGCTATTTAATATTTCATTCGCATTACATTATATCTGAGTTTTCTTTTAGATTCGCGCGTGCAAAAAGTCTGAAAGATTTATTTATATGGTACTCTGCACAATTTTCTTTTTCTCATTATATTTAAAAGTATCGTTAAAATTGTTGAGAGAAAAATTAAGTAATTTAACTATATTTATTATACAGACAAGTAAATGTAAATAATTGTTAGTGGGGTAATGGAAGATGGAAATAAAATAATGAGTACCCATAAATATAAACTGCTCAACAATTAACTATATCTTCTCCCTCTTTTACTATACTATTATCTTTATGTATAATAATATAATTTCATGCTTCATCATTATTCGCCCATATTTCCATGCAGCTACAATGACGAGTAACCAATTAATAACATGATTAGCATATAGAATTATTGTATTACAATACATAATTTTGTACAAAAAATTAACATTCATGGAAAGTATTTACGATTGTAGCATAAAATATTTGTCGCGGTTTCTTTCAACCAAACTTTACTCTGAATTACGAAAATTACATTTGAGCACAAAGTTGTGTATATCCAATTTTAAATTAATACACATAATTAAAAGAAGGCACTTTAATAATAATATACACAAATATAAACAAAAATGAGAGGGATTCTCGCGAAATCGCCGATGTAGTCGTTACCGTCGCTGCTACTGCAGCTGCGGCTGCAGTTACGGGAGGTAGGTGGTAGTGGTTCTGGTAGTGGTGGTGGTGGTGATAGTGATGGTGGTGGTGGCGACGGAGCAGGACGGAGGAGGAACGGAAGCGTGGGTTCCCCAGATCGATAGTTGCACGGCCGTGCAACCGACGGACGCTTCTCGTCGTGTCGACGTCGTCGACGACGACGACGACGACGACGACGACGACGACGACGATGCCGATGCCGCGACCGCCACCACCGCTGCCGTCATCGGCGACGGCGAAACGTCAATACGCTCACACGTGCATCGTTTCCGCATCGTCCGAAAGCACGAGCGTTTCTCTCCGCTGAAAGATAAAAGGTGGGGTAAAGAGGCAAACGAGACGAGAGGGACAGGGAGGAGTAGGAGGAGATGTAAAACAATGCTCTACTGCCGTTTTGTAATATCTCCCACTCGCTGTGACGAGAGAGAGACGAGGCTTTCCGGCTCGTCGATGCAAACTCTCCGTGTTAATGGAGTGCAAGAATCTCCAGCTCGTGAATAGCGGCTTTTCGTAAATATGATGAAACGATAAGGCAAAGAAAAATATTGTTGATTTTTAATTAAGCTTTCTATGAGTGTTGGTACTGGTATTCGTTCCCGAGTAGAGAATATTCGAAAATTAGAGACATAATTTTTGACATAAACTGAATAAATGCGCATTTAGTTTGTATTACAAATTTCTAGTTCAATTCTTTACATTTTATATATAAAGTGTTTTCATCTTTTTCTTTAATATTTTTATTTATCCAACGCATTATCAAAACAAAAATGTAATAAAACGTAATAGTCGGAAAGTTTAGAACTGTACAATCTCATTTGCTTGTATACTATGTGCTCAGAAATACTCGAAATATTGTAAACGCAAGAATGGCGAGAAATCAACAATCCTAGTAGCAATCCACTTACTGAAAATTGTAACTTTATAGCAAAGCTTGGAAAAATTTTGCGAGAGCTTGCAAATCGTAGAATATGATATGGAACAAGCCCGGTAATGTGCCTTGCGAGACGTGAACGAGTTCAGTGTAGTTTTTACTTCCTGCGCTGTCGTGCGTTGAAAATGTGGGGAATCACTAGTATAATGCGTCGACGAGTCTCGAGATCCTCGAGAAGGAAGTTACGGAGCGACGTGCATGCGCCTTGGGAGCAAGCGTGAAGCTCCTTAAAGCGGGATATCCCGATATCGCGGCAGCTTTCGATGGGCACTTTTACATTAATGTTATGGGATATGATCATTATTACGTGATGGAAGTAAAATTAACTAAAATCATATTTAATAGAGAAACCTCTACTAACATACATAATATTATTCCTTTACGACTTTTTTTATCATTAAACGCAAATAAATCCTATTTATTAATAGGAATCTAGAAATCTACGCGCGCGCGCGAATTTCCACAATGATATACATAATGAAAATATATATGCTTCGCTTGAAATTATTCCGCTAAATGCTTTCATAAATGGAGTTCTCTTGGTATCGATTAAGGGCGAGAAAGGGGAGCACAGAAAAGGGAAGATCATCGATCGACTGCACGGTCTCGGCGTGCTACGATGCGATCGGATGTAGGACAACATTGCGAGCATCTTGGCTCGTCGACATCGTTACCGATTTAGACCTATTCGTTCGAACATACCTATGCGAGCGTTGTATCATTAGGCTTGTTAGTAGTGTCCTTGAAACTGATCGTCGATCTATGTTCAGTAGACCATCGGAAAATCGAGATTTATTTACACCGAATACTTTGCATACATAACTTTTTCTTTGGCAGTGTCGCTTTTTTCAGATAGATCAAGTGTTAAATAATAGGAGAAAAGTTAGTTAAAAACGACATGATTAATAAAAATTATTATATGCGATGTAATATAAATTGTAAGAATGAACCGTAAATTATTCTTATGAAACTACATATTCTTAGAAAACAAAATTATACGATTTAAATTTATAATAATATATAGAATTGAAAAATTGCCTATATTATAATTTTTTCTGGTAAAGAGCATCAATAATATTGTAATGTTAAAAAATTCAAAATTCAAACTTTTTTTAAAAATAATTTTTAAGAATTATGAGTAAAAAAAAGAATAGTTTAGTTATAATTTTCAAGGATCCTATTTCTTAAGAATATTTTTCAAGGAAGAAGAAAAGTATTTGACCTTCTATTGTGTGATTTTTATATTTAAGACTTATCTATTAGATCTTAACTATATTTACGAGGAGAGATAAGGTTAACATAAACTTTTACTAAAGAAACATTGTCACGGAATTCTTTAGAGAAAACGCCGTTAAAGTTTGATGTAAATCTTACGTAACATAAACACATACACACATACTGCAAGAGGGAGGCACGATCGCTTTTGCAGAGAGGGTTGCTATCGAGACTATAGAGGGAAGCGGGAAAGGACAGGGAACGGAAGCAGAGCAGGGCAGGGCAGAGCTTTAAATACCCCATAAGATTGAGAAATCGATCGTCTTCATCCATTTACGTGATTGTAGAAATTCTAAAACAAGAAAGATTCTGGAATATATAAAAATAGATAAAATTTATTTCTTTGGTTGAAATATTATTAGTAGAATTTAATAATGGCACAAACAAAAATATTTACAGAATATCCCAATATTGAAAAAAATATCTTATTGTTAGTAGAAAGACTTAAAGGACAGTTTTTAATCAAATCAAATTTAATTATGTCAATGCAAAAATACAGACAGTGGAAATTTTTCAAATCTACAATAATAACTCTAAAAATATACTTTATATCTTTGCAATATTTACATAATTAAATGGGGTACTTCTATTGGATTCTATAGATATTCATATATGTGATATAAATGACATATTTATTTACATCGATAAAAATTATTTTTTCGTAGTTGCAATTTAATTAAAGTAAGGACAAAAATAAAACCAAACACTATAGCAAAGTGTTTCCAATTTATTTCTAATGAATAGGGAGTTTGTGTTCTTTGTTATAACTTGGTTGAAGAGAAGGTTTAGTTTTCTAAATCGTTAACACGCACTTTTCACCGCAGTAAAAGCCCGACCGCGGGGGTGGGTTGCGCTTTCAGCTGTACGACGGATGGTGCATGCTTGTAACGGAAGCGCGGGGAGGACGGTGCGGAACGGGGGTTGCGCAGGGTGGAGAAATCGATTCCGGGGAGCGTCGTGTTTACTCAACGTCCGCGTCGCGGCGCATTGTCGTTGCGATTTCGCGCTCGAGCACGTCAACTTCGTATTTTTCACAGACTGCGTGTACCTGTATTGCACGCGCCACAAAGAGCGACAGTGGAATCGGAATAGAATAGATATCTTATATAACTTTTCATTGAGACATTTCATACGCAAAATTAGAAAGAATTATTTGTGCGCATACAGAAAAATATAAAAGTGATAAATATAAATGTTTTTACGTACTAAAAAATAAAGATAAAAGGAACATTTTAAACGTATTAAAAAACAGAATATTTACTTTATACTCGCTAATTATATTTGCTACATACATTAATAAAAAATAGAAACATGTAATAATAAATTATATGAAGATCTAAATATTCAGGCAACATAATTATATTGAAAGGGCAAAAATTTAAGATTGAAATAATATTATAAAATATTTTAAATGGTGTAATATTAAGTAGTTCAAAAATAAAAAGAGGAAAATTATATTTTTCTAATACATAAGCAATAAAAGCAAAACTGTAAATAAAATATATAAATTTTTAAATAAATATAATGAAATAAAAAGTTTTGAGAGAAAAAGCAATTTATTTAATTTAATGAAGTGTCTATTTAAAGATTTCAAATCAGCAGGGACAGAGAAAAAAGAAGAGGAAGACAAGTGAATGGTAGAGGGGATCGAGAGAAAGACTGCTGGTTTATGTAATCGCATCCTGCGTGAATATGATAGTCGGATCTCGTCCCGGCGCTTATTTACGTACAAACTACGCAACGTGACTGTCTTTTTTATCGGGGCCGTAGCAGAGGTGTTGCGTAGCAAGGGGACTTTAAACGGTACTATAAAAAAACAAGAAAGAGAAAAAGAGAGAGAGAGAGAGCTCGTGATCGTTATCTCGTTGTTACCGTACCGTTAAGCTTCTATCAATAATTATAGCGACTAGTGAGACTATCGCTTGGACCATTGATCTTTTCGAAAGTAATTCCCATTCTCAAGTGATGTTATGTCACTGGGTCTCCCGTCGCCACTGATGTCCAATGTCACAATACAAATCACTCTGAAAACGGAATAATAATTTCAACATAATCATCATGATAATTCAAATCGTACGGAATGTAATTTGATCGATTAACTTTCGATAGATTTTCGGAACTCATAAAGTATTTAAAAAAAAAAAAAAAAGAGGCAGAGAGATTTTTTTAATTACAAATTTTTCGATAATAGGGCGCGGCTTTGCTTTGAAGAAAAATTGAAAAATTAAAATAAAGCTTGAACAATTCAAATAACAATACGCTTGGAGATCATTGATTGTGTCACAGCTTTTTAACAGTCAACATTAGATCAATACTGTGAAACGAGAATGGTCGTTCTATAACTCGGAGGTGAAAGAACGAATATCCTATATATGCATGTTCAACATTTCCTGCCTTCTGCTTGCAAGTTATAGAATAGCATTGATTGTTCTCAAATGTCTTGATAATTGAGATATTCTCATTTTTTTAAATATCTATGCTAGTAATAAGAAGCATAATTCGTACATATGTATTCGAGTAGAATAAGATTATTTCTAAAAAGAATCATCAAAGATGATTTATTTTGCTTTATTTTTATTGTAAAGAACAAAAGTCAATATGCATTATGTCGGGAAAAAAAATCTATCACAGAAAAGTTAAAGTAGACAAAAAAAATAATTACTATCGTCTGACCAAAAGGATAGGGATAGAGCAACCAAACGGAGAATACATACATAGTACAGCGTAATACCTGTCGCATAATTCCACCGCTATACCGCAATGACACCTGCCATTTTCGCCTTCGGCTACGTGCAAGAATATTTCGCAACTTAGCGCGACTCGCGATTTCCTTCGTCAATTCGCGCGCGAGTAAAGACACGAAGTAAGAAGACATATTCTGCTGAAACAAATTATTTCAATGATAATTGAAAATCATGCCATGTTCGAACGATAAATATGATGCCTTTATAAATCAATATATTACAGTTGCCATTAATGCAATTATTTTATATGCTAATATATGTAACTATCATACAGCAACATCAAGCCAACATTTCTAATAGGATTAGTAGTAGTTTGAAAGGATTTATATTTATTTCAATATATTTATTTGCACATTGAAATGGTAATATATTTTTATTTATATACTATTTTATTTTGCTGTTATTTGAAGATTACACATCGCGTGATGATGCCTCTCTCTTATCTCCTATTTTAAATTAAATGTTGTTATATGATACAAAACTATCAATTGTTATCTCGAAATCACATATTCGAATAAATGCGTGTTATCCGAAATAAATGCGGATTAAAATTGCGTATAACATATACTATAAAAATATTTTATTTAATAAATTAATTAATTTAAACTTCTTATTGAGATAGAGAAAGAGAGAGTATTAATTTTACATTTTATAATATATATTTTATTTAAACAAAAACTTTATATTTTTTATATATAAAAAATATTAATCTTATAATCTTTATATTTTTTCTTCCATATAACTAATATATAATTTTATATGTTATATTTTTTCTTGCATCTAATAACCTTTTTGTATGTTTCTCTTTTTGTTATATGTTATATGTAATATACTGTGCTAGTAAATAAAATTTGTAAAGTTTATAAAATTCACGTTCCAATACAACGTACATTTTACGCTCTACTCGATGATTGTAAGCAACGCAAACAATAGCAATGAAAAAGACATTACATCTCAATAACAATAATATCGCAGCTTTCGCTGTGTGTTTTATACACCGCCGCCGGCGTCGGCTCGATACAAAATCGAACGTTGTTGCGAGGAGGAGAGGATCGAGAACCACTGCGCGAGCAGCCTTGGCTGAAGTTGTCGAACCCGCGACCCAGTTACACGCTCGCGCCAACACACACGCGCGTCTCACCCACACCTCTCGAAGGTGCATGCACTGTGCAGTGCGCGCCGATGCGCGCACGCTGCAGCTCCCCTCGCAAGTGCCCCTCGCTCTCTGTGCCCCCCTGCCGTCTCCCCCCGTCGCTTCGTGCTCGCGCGCGCTCGTCGTCCCCCGTCCCACTTTCCGCCTGTCTCTTCTCTCTCTCTCTCTCTCTCCTCTCACGCACCGCATATGCGCGCACACGCATATACGCGCGCGGCGTCATCGCCGTCGTCGTCATCGACTTTCCTCCGACTTTCGGCCTCTCCTCTGTATCCGTAGCCGACCGACGCCCCGCGTCGCGTCAGTGTGACTCCCAAAAAGGTGCATCGAAACCGCCGGGACTGATAATGGAAATCGCGACGTCCTCGCGCAGCACCGGTTTCGTATTTCGAAGTACGTGTGGACCGCGTTCGATCGCGATTTTATGCAATTTTTACACTCGAGTTAAAAGAAATATCTATATTTTGTTTAATAATTTTTACGTTTATTATGTCGTCACAAATTTTAATTTAATTACGTAGGTAAAATTATGAGAATAACAGTAATCAAGATGAAAATTAAATCAGTCAAGTTAGAAAGAGTTTCTCTTTTAATAATTTAATAAATTTTCTTCAAAATTTAATATATATATATATGTATATTTGCTTTTGAAATATTGGATTTTTATAAATTCACAACCCCAGGACTTGGCTTAATATTTCCAGATAATAAGATACTTTAGTAACATTATTTTAATATTTTACTATTGTCGGCTGAATGGAAAATTTAAAAGTTCTTTAAAAGTAAAAGCCATTCTCCTTTTGACAAGTATGACGATGTGACTGATAATTTCATATCTGTCTATGTACATATATTAGAATTAGACGTTCCACTTATATTTTTTTTTAATGAATTCTTATATCTTAATTATTATCTTTTCTTTAGAAAACTTGTTTAATCTTTAATAATTGTGAAATTAATAGAGAACGGTCTCATCTATTTTTATGTCACATATAATATATGTTTACTACTCTACAACACTGTTATACAATAAAAATTATTCTCTTCTCAAAAAATTTCTCTCTTGACAAAAATACAACAGGTAGCTTATATTTTCTCATATTTGTACTAGGTTTATTACTGCAATAAATTATTTTTCGCACTATTTTTGCATAATAGTGTTTTTTTCTACAATTTACTAATAATAATAAATCTACATAGTGTACATCATAATTTTCCAAATTTGTGTTTACAAATAAACACACAATCCATAATATCCTATGAGAATAAAACAAATTATGTTATAAAATTTTTATAGTATTTTGAAATTGATAAGATTTTGTCGATTCCTATGTACTATTAACAATTAGATTCTGTCTGATTTCTGTTGTTGTCCTCTCTCTTTTTTTTCTATCACAGTTATTAAACATTATTAAATATTAAATTGTATATGTGTGTGTACACACACACTCACACACACACATACATCTAATTTTCTTTCAATTTTGACAAATCATAAATCGATATCAATATTATGATATTAATTATCCTATAAAAGAGTATGATGTATTTTTTGTCAGATGTATATGTGTGTGTATGTACATGTACTTGTTTATAATTTTATATATTATTGCTTTTTATATAATATATAAATATACCTCAACACATGAAATTGCACTTATAATATATCAAAAATCTTATTAGAAAATGAAAACCCGTTAGCGTATTATTAAGTAGAAATGAACATTGTATAACACGATTTCTACAGCATTCTAGTATATTATTAAAAAGTTAACGCCGTGCACGCTCTTCGGAATATAAAATACCTCACTCTGCTTTTTTAACTTCGTGGTTAACCTACATTCTACGGGTAACGAGGGCGTCTACCAATATTAAAATACATTTATTCGCGTACTTCTTATCGATCCTGAGTTTCGATCGACTTCTCATACGGTATATCTTTACAGAAACGAGGCAATTTACCATTTTCGAATGAATTTATCTTCGATATATTTTCATATTTAACATACACTATTTCATCAAAGTAGCTGGAGTTAAGGTATTAAATTCCAAAACGTTGTGAAATTTTCATAGAAATTGTATATTCTCGCAGAACCGAGATATTTGTATTCATTAAAATTTTTACATAAACGTATATTAAATTTCCACTTTTTGAAAAATATTTATATTATAAGTGTAACATTATCGATTATGCTTCTTCTTGTATAAAATATTGTGTGCTCTGCTTTATTTAGCATCGTAAATACTTAATATGTTTAAATTCAACTTATATATTTATTTTATTACATTTAAATTTAATTGCTATTTGTGCATAGTCCATAAATTTAAGTTAAATGTTTATGAAACCTTTTTAATATAATAATTTTTAATATAATGATGTTTAATCATGCTTTTGAATCTTTTTAAAAATTTTTTTGTAAAAATTACCAGTTTCTGGCAGATAATGTGTTTTACAATTTACAATTATAATAGCTTACAACATTGCTCACTTATGATGCTCGTTTGTAAGATCAGGCTTAACGAGGAAAGTGTTTGGAGTAGTATAATGTATATCACATCTCTGTCAGAGACGTTCGCGCGATCGACCAATTACAACACCGATTACACATGCACGCCCACGTATTTACACGTAATGCATAAGCCCTGTCATCGGGCTGCTTCCCGATAATCACATATACCTTTGCACAAAATCATAATGCTTACTCGACGATGAAGCAATCATTAGATTAGATGTCTTAATTTTTTTTAGCTCTTTATAAATTTTTTAAAAATAAAATATTTATTTTTAAAAATGAGCTAAATTTTTAAAATTTTGCAAAAATACATTCCTTTAATTTCGTTGTTTCAGTTACACGAATGGTGCCTATTTGAATCATATTATTATTACTTATGTAACTTTCCAAAATTTGATTTAGCGCGTCGCAATTTTAATGAAGAGTCTATTTTTTTTTACATCTCCAACATCTCTGAAAAACTTTTGATCGCTTAGTAAGAAATTGCGCAAGAAATATAGCATATAATACGGAGAAATATGTTGTAGATATTTAATATGCGAAGTTATTAATAGATAATAATAGAAAAGAGTCCGAAGGAACGTTCATTCCGGAAGTATGCCGAATTCTCGATGGGCGATGCGGCTGACGTAGAACGTGAGAGTTCGCAAGTGACGCGTGGGTGGATGCAGGTATGTAGGTACATGAGAAACGACGTAGGCGAAGCGTTGCATTGCCACCACGCAATATTCAATCGCGCATTTTACCGATATTTGCACACTATGAATCTTTGTTTTGTGACAATCCATTAGCGATTCCAATTAAATCTGATTTATCAGATTACTCTAATATTTTTTATTTTTAGTTCTTTATGGCAATTAAAAAACGACGCATCTAAAAAATATAAACAGAACCTACAGTTTGATTGAAGAATTTATAGAGATCTTGTAAGGCACATGATTTAATTATTTATACTGCAAAATTTATATAAAAAACATATCGGAGGATAAAAAATAAATTTTATATTAAAATATATGAAAATCATACAATTCTTTCGTACAAATTAATTTTTATCAAATCTAAAATTTAACAAAACAGTATATTAAAATCATATTTACAAAATCAGTAATCTTTTCCTTCTCTTTCTCTCTCTCTCTCTCTCTCTCTCTCGCACTCTTTTATCTATAAATTTCATTTCTAGATCATTTAATCTTTTCTCGTGAGCCTGAGACGGTTAATTAAAAATACTGGAATATTGCATGTTTAATAAAATCCCATACGTATGCCACACACACAATACATGTACATACGTACATGGCACTCGCTGCCAACTATTACTGACATAGCCGACGACGCTCGTACTTCGTTATTGCACACAGAATCACGATGCGAATGCGAAATCGCCTAAGGACTGTTCTGTGAACACGCGTTCTTCGCAGAACCCAAAGTCGCGTTTTGCTCGAGGCTGCGACGATGAGGCGGCCGTTACGTTGCGACACGAGTGGAGAGTACGAAGTTATAATCCGGCACGGTGTAAAAGGAAGAAAACGTATTCTCCGAGGGGACGGAAACGCGAAACGCGCTTCTCGCGTTACGCAATCCTCGCTCGAGCAACGACTACGTCTTTTTCTACCAGATGCCGAGCAGATTTAGGATCTATCGGTCTTGTTATTCCATTTGTTCTCTCTCTCTTTCTTTCTTGATTAAGTGGAATGATTCAATCGCAGATTTTGTAACATATTTTGTAGAATACATCTCAATTATATCTCAATATTTCATTGCATCAAGTTGTAATTTCCAATCTTTTTAATTATTTTAACTTATATTTGTTTATATTTTGCAAGTTGGTTTCTTTATTATCACAGCCCATTTTATGCATAATAGAGGATAAAATAAAGTTAGAAAAAATATTTTCATTATTCTATAATAATTCTATCATAAATTCTGTAAATATTTCCTTTATTTTTTGTTAATATAATAAAAATTAATAGGTAATACAATATTAAATTGATTTTGTTTCCATGAATTTAAACTTAATAATGAAAATAACAGTTATATAAATAATTGGGTACTGTTTGTAGTATAAATGATAATATAAAATTTAAATTAATATATTTTTTTTTAATATTGTTTTTTATTATTGTACATTAAATTTATATTATGTGTCTAATATATCTTCAACATTTTTTACACCATGACTAATGTTTTTCAAAAAAATATTGTTGCAAAAGTTGGTTATATTTTATCAGAAAAAAGTTTTCTTTTTTTTTTTTTTATTTCAATCTAGATCATGAATTTATTAAGAAGCGTTGATCACGTGAAAACAACGGGAGCTATCCTAAAAATAAATTTTTCTCAATTTTATGTAATGAAAAATATTCACCTTTTTTGAGAGCAGATAAAGAGAAAGAGCGCAATTTTTGTTAATTTGATCTTTTCGTAACGAGGCTAAATTGTTCGTGAGTACTAATTTACTTCACTGTAATCTGATTTACGAATGACAATAGAACAGACGGCTCTTTGATGGCATAATTCACCTGCGTGCTCATGTACATGTAATATGTATTCAAATATCCTGATTGTGTCCAACATTAAGTGCACGTGGGTCGTAAGCACGTCGATGCGGGCGTGCTTTCTAAATTTCACCGCGTACATCTCGCGCGTCAATCGCTCGTGTTATCGCAAATGAAAGCGACTTCAGGGTCGCATAAAAAGACAAAACAAAAAGCTTGCAATCAGTGAACGCTCTTTTGATATTTCGTATATAGGATATTCCAATAAACCTATATCTTAAAAGATATTTTAAGGTATTTTGTCACATTTAGAATAAGATAATAATTAAAGCTATAAAAAATATGAAGTTATTTTTAATTGAAGATAAATTTAATACGAAACAAATCATTAATTAAAGGTTTATTTTATACTAAGGTATTTTACATTATTATTTTTATTTAAAATATTTAATAGAGATACTGAAATTGTGAAAAGAATTTAATTAAAATTTTGAAAGAAAAAATTCATTGAATAAGATTATTCAAAATTTTTATAAAGAATGCCATTTTATTATCATTACACAGTTTCCCTGAGATACCTTGTATGTATTCTTCACTTTTCGAAGGCTTATTAAGTTGACGCAATGTTCGATTTTACTCAACGAAATAAAACTGCACAGTAAATCAAAACAATAAAAAATTCTCTTCTCGCTTGCACAAACCTGAAGATGCAGCGACATGTAAGAAGATTACGTTCGAGTCCTTGACACACATAAAAGAAATCGTTGCAAAAGGGTGGAGCGCAAAAAGGCTTTTCACGTCGCGTTTGGCGATCCGATCGAAGTTGGAGAACGCAAAGTTTTCCGTGGAGTCTCACAGACGATAGACCTTGAAGAATTCTGTGGTGCAGAACGCGAAAAGGGGCGCGAAATCCGTGAAACGACGAGAAAATCTGCAGGATTATTTCATAACTTAATGCGCATTATACAGTTAGTATGTTAAAATATTAATATATAGAGACTCATTATACTTCTTTCAAAGTAGGTATTTTGTTCTCCGACTTTAATTAAAATTACAAAAGAGTGATATCATCTATCACTAATGAAAATTTTGAAGAACTTTAACAATTCCAACTATGCTATTATATGTATATATGAAATAAGAGTATATTTGTTAGACAATTTTTTGAACTTTATTTTTAATTGTGAAGAGGATAAATCTACTTGAAATTAAATGATTGTATCTCTCTTTCTATATTTATTCTTAAAGAAAAAACAGCCTTTGGAAAAAAAGAAATGCGACTGCAATCGATACAGTCAACAAATATTTGTCATATATAAGTATATATCAAAAAATAATAACAAGTATATATCAAGAATAATAAATAAAATATCTAAAGCACGCTAATGATATTATAATATGACAATAACATTTGTCACAAAAATGCCATATAAATTCGGAATTTAAATATTTGTCGAATGAACATATCTATAAAATCAGCTTAATATTAAATGTTTTAATAATCGTATAGCAAAAAAAAATATATATATAGATAATATAAACAAAATTTTATATAGGTACATACATATATTTCTATGCTACAAAATCAGAATGCGAAATAATTCGAACGATACATAATCAATATCCGTTGTAATTTCAACAACAGCCGAATAGATTATTTGATAAAGTGTATCACGTTATATTATATGACAAATAATTTGCATACGGTATACATTGTGTAAAAGTTAACGTCCATCATAAATATTAATATTTTTTCTTTCCTAGACTCTAAAGTGACGTGTTCCGTTTCGCGAATGGGATATATATATATATATATATATAAAAAGTACATATAAAATAAAACTTAAAACGAAGGAAAAGATCGCGCAACGAGAGAAGCGCAAAAGAACGAACGCGCGCGCATCGCCGTCCACGCGGCGAGTAGTGACGGCTGACGGCCAGCAGTAGTAACGGCGGCGATGTGGGTCAGCCGCGGGGCGGCCGCGCGGGGCCCCCTGAGGGGGGCCGCCGAGGATCGACGGGAACGGCCGAGCGGCAATCACGTTGCGCGCATCTGGGTCAGCGGCGTAACGGCGCAGGCGTGATGCAGACTCCCGGTCGTTCACCGTTGACCAAGTTACTAACCTTCCGACACCCGGTCGCCTGCTCGGTTCTCTCCTCGTATTGACCGCCGGAAAAACGTTGACTTTTCGCACGCGGGGGTGAGGGTATCGGTTAGACGTGAGGGGGGAGGGAGGGGGGAAAGAACTGGACATCGTTCGCCTCTACGTCCGTTGACGCGACCTGTGCATCTTGCTCTCTTTCTCTCTCTCTCTTTCTTTTCCGTTCTCTTACTTGCCTACCCTCTTTTCCACACTTATATCCGGCAATTGTTAGATATCGATTTCGGTATCGGTTTTCCCTTTCATCATCTATAATACTCCTCCCTGATATTCTACAGATACTTTTTTTTACCTACTTGATGCTTGTATTAACATAATTAAACATGAATTAAAATTCTGTCGTTTATGTAGAAAAGATTATCTAATATTCTCCTTTTCTTTGCGAATTTAAAATGAATTCGTGATTTCGAAGGCGCGTGTCATTGTTCTGATCTGCAATCCAAGTGAGATTTCATCGACATTGAATTGTTACGGCTCGATACCCACCAATGACTCGTTGCATGATTCGTACCGTCTCTATTCGTCGATCGCATGATGATGAAGAATACAATGGAATGACACAAAACACGTGTATGATTGTGTACAATAAAACCTTGTCATTAACGTGAGAAACATCACATCTCAAATGATTTGTATCTATTTTTTCATATAAAAGAATCATTCTTCATTGAATTCGCCAAATAACGAAACCTAAACTTACGTAACATGATTTTTATCATATTTTTTTTACTCATAATTCTGAATTAACTTAAAAGAACTATTATTTGAAAACAGACAATAACTGACTTTTTGAATGATAAATTATGTATGATATTTGACAATTGATTAATATCTATTTATTAAAAAATTTTTAATAAAGATGAAGATAATTATTTTATCATAATTGAAGATTGAGCATGATATGAGAATTGATATTCAAACGATATTAAGTTGAAAACAAAGGTTTCTGAGTAAGCTACTTTTCTGGACAATACAAATATTCGGAAAGAACAATTCTTTTCTTACAGATTTCTTAATGTTTTTATAAATAATATCAACAGTATTGTTTCTTAAAATAATTTTATTTAAGATATATTATAAGATATAGATAATAATTTTATTTAAGTCATAGAACATTTATATAGAATCACAGAACTTTATGTCAAGCTATCAATCAAACTAGATTCTGAAATTGCGATATCTAATATTCTGCAGAAATCGATTGAATTAATCTTATATTATCTTGTTCTCTTTGAAGGGAGGGCTTGAATTTTATATATCTACTTCCTGACTATAGTGTGGCTATCGCAATAGGGCAAAGAAAGTACACATAAAGAACAATAGGTACCTATGTCTATGGAATTATGAAATATATCTTCCTCATTGCACGAAGAGACTAGATAATATGAAACTATATTACGCTTATGTCGAAGCAACCATCGTCTAAAACCGCGAACAAAGTTGTCAATGAGTCCGACGTGGACGTATGCGTTATTACAGTATAGTATAGTGAACCCGTATACGTCACTATTATTGAATTCGTAATTTGCCTCACTTTTTTAATTAGTTTTTGCTTTATTTGTTTTTACAAACGTCGAATTTTTTTTTTTGTAAGTGTATGACTTGTGTACGTGTCGTACAAGTAATTTACCACAGTGTATAAAATTTTATTTCATTATATTTTTTACACTTTAAAAAATCCACTCTTTTATAAGATAATTTTAATTATCTTTGTATGTATTTTTTATTAAAAGTTTATTTTATTTTGCTTAAGAATAGAGTGTAATTTAAGAATGTGTGTAATCTTGTATCAAAGATTTTGATTTCTTTTTTTAAATTTATAAATACACTATAATCGCGACGTGGAATGTAGGGAGTTATTATGCAAACAAAGATTTACATAACCCATGATCTGTGAAAAGTAAGGTCTCTGTCGCGCTGGAAACGCTCCGAATCAACGACCGATATAATCAAAGTCTTAGGACACGAGAGAACGAAATGCCAAAAAGTAAAGGTCAACGTTCCGCAGATGACGACGCGCTTGGTATAACACAATCTAACGCAGCCGTTTTGAGCATTGAGAGATGCGGCAAAAAGCTTCAATACTCACAATAAAGCAAAATTTCATTCATATTTTCATATATTGATGATTCTTGAAATCTTATCATATGTTAATAAATTGTTGCAAAAGTAATTATTATTTCGCGGTTTTACAATAGAAGAAAAGACACGAAAATCAATAGAACATTATTCCAAGAATGTTTCAATGCCCAAAAAATTATACAGACTATCTTTTATTTATTCTGTTATTTTATATTCTGAGATATATTGTTTTGGATATTAAATACATCTTTCTTATCGTTGATATATTTAACAGATAAATTGATTATATGTGTGTGTGTGTGTGTGTGTGTGTGTGTGTGTGTGCATACAGAGTATTCTCCAGGAAGTTGAACGAAAATAGATTCGCAATATACGTCCGAACGCATTCATAACGCGGTGATGTTTAGACGCGTTCAGTACAGTGTTATACGAAATAGCTATTCGCGTCTTACCCGGCCCAAATCCGAAGATCATTTCGAATGCCGGACGATCTTGGCAGCGAGCGATCTTTCGATCGGTCTGTGTGTACGTGACTACTGTGACTATCGATGTCGCAAGCATTACCACATCTGGGGGCTCTCTTAAGGAAACTGTAACAAGTCATTTTTGTTCGTGGCCGAGCACGAATAAGAGAGATAAATAGAGAGAAAAGAGTAATAGAAAGAGCACGAGAGCAATTGTGTTTCGTGTGTAAGGCTCGTTCATTATCGGTCTTTCACAAAGCGTAAAATCAAGTTACATAATTCTCTGAAGATCAGTTATCCAGTACCGATCAATCGGCGACATTAACTCTTTATTTTTCTCTTTACTCTTATCGGCAATGTTCCCGTAAAACATGACGCGATTGCCTGAATTTTTATTTTCTATGAATTATGAAGAGAAATGGTTTATGGAAAAACTATATTTTATTAATACCAAAAAAAATGTTTATAAAATATAAAAGTGTTAATATATAAAAGATGTCGCTTTTAATTTATTTAATTATTTGAAGAAATAAAAAGAGAGTCTACAAATCCTCAAAAGCGATTAAACATTAACCATTAATTATTGGAATGTTGTGAAATTTAATTCTGACGAATATTGTATAAATTATTAGAAAGTACCCCAAGAATAGATGTAACCTTCATCATTGGATTGAGAAGTGATCCTGGCCTAACATTTACTTTTATATTTCCACAATTTCTTGATAGTTTTGTTTTTCTTTTTCAATATATGGAAATTGTTTATCAAAAGTATTCTCTCTTTTTCTTTTTTTTCTCAATTCAAAAAATAAACCGCGTATTATTAGATTTATAACTGACCTCGTTGTAGTCAATTTGTACGTGTAACTAAGATAAATTGGGAGGTATATTACTCATTTATTATTACATTTATTAAAAGGATGTGTAATATGCATAATTTTATAGACGTCATTTAATTTTATTTCTGTCACATTACTTTTTAAGTTCTCGTTTGACAGATTTATAAACGATGAATATCAAAATGATAATATTTCGTAAATATAGGTCATTTGATGAGAAGCTTCAATTTAATTCTTGAATCTCAAAATCAAATTAATATTTCAAAGCTAAATTTAATTGTAATAATCTGTTGACGATTAATGTTTGTCGTTATAACATTTCGAAACTTTTTTTGTAGATATTATTTATACGTATAAGAAATTCAAAAAAGTCACTTCCATTAACAAGATCTGTAATGCTTTACATACAAGGATTTTATTATTTCTGATAGAATCAACGTGTCTCTTGCGAAAGCTTTTCTCTATTACATGAATATAACAACGGTAATATTAATATAATTATAACTGAATATAAAAACAGAATTTTGATCATTAATATAAAATTGTAATGTTATTCTTGTTTATAGATTTGATTTAAACTCATCATATTAATAATACTATCGTATCCTGAGCGAATACGTAACTAGAGCACTTAAATTTTAATATCAAAAGCTGATGTGCCATTTTTGGTATGCACAAATCTGTGCTTTCACGATTTAATTTTAAATCTCGAATGTCGCTATTACAAGACTTACAGACATTTACCATGCTCGACTTCTTGCGTTATAGTATAATTCCTAGAGTGCGATTCATGGAACCAGTGCATGGTCGTAGCGAGTGCAGCGTGAATCTCAACCCGAATGTAGGTCAGAACGCAAAGCAATCGGTATGAAAGTAAGTCGTAGTACGCGCGCGACAGAGAAAATATATTTATTTATACTTATGATAATTCTATAAGAATATTTCTCGACTTGATTTATAATCTGAACATTATTTTTATTACAACTTATAGTAGAAACAAAAAGTATTAATAGAAATTTTCAATACTTGCATACCAATGAATAAAAAAATTTAAATGGCCATTATAATATATATTATAAAAATTAGTAAAATATTAATATAAAAATGAGAGAAAGAGAAAAACAAATATAATAAAATATGGCCCATAGTAAAATGATATAGAGTTAAGATATTTTATTTTAATTCACTGTAATTAATCCGCCTAAGAAAAATTCAAAGTTAGGAATAAGATACCTTACAAATTAATTAAAAACAATTACTTTATTATAATTATAATTAGTTATATGATCTCTTGAATTAAAGAGATGACATCGTATAAATTAATTGTAATGACAAAAATGTATAGTAATAAGAGAAAGAATATTCCATGCATTAGTGTGTCATTAATATATTAATTTTCTCCATCACGCTATCAATTAAATGCATTTAAAATTTGATATGAAAAAGCATGACGATTATGTACTCATGTTGTTAATATAACGCTCGACAGAAAAATAGTATTATCTCCTGGCGTCAAATTTGCATTAATTATCATTATTGATGTTATCGATAAATATTCAGAATTGATATCCATTTAGGAGAAAAGACTTCTTTTTCCAATCAGATGATATAATGATATTAATAACGATTCATTTTCTATCGTGTTATAATCGTTTTATAATTTCCATATCGTATTCGGTGATTAACAGCAGATGGATCCAAATGTTATAAGCGTTCAGAGCTTTCCGAGATATTTAATTTTTTATTGAAATTCGTTGGGTTTAAAAAATTTTTATTTAAATTTCCATTCGTGTTTTTAACGATTTTATATCAGATCGTATTACTTCATTTTTTGATTTTAACGAAATAAAACTTTGATATTGATGTATCATACCGTAGTTGAATTTTTATTAATCATCATATTGCAAACTAGGTCTTTCATTAATAGCCAGAAGAATATATAAAATAATATTAAAATGCAAATTGATGTATAATGATTTTTATAATCATTATTTTATTTAGATTTTATTTAAAAAAGAGAAAACACAAGAGAGGAATTTTTATTGGATTTAACTAATTTTTTGAATTATTATTTTTAATATGACATCAAAATATTTGTCGTGTTTTTAATCCATCTGAAATCAGACATTTAATTTTATAGATTACATTTATAATATTTGTAAATTGATTTTTTATGAGTTGGAGTATAAAGTAGAATTACAATATATATGTATTCCAATCTAACATATTATATATTTACATAAATGATATACACTTTCTTTCTTTCTGTCTCTATTTGATTAGCCATTTGAAATTTATAGTTTCCCGAAGAAAAATCAAAAGAAATCGCATCTCTCTCGTGTGATCAAAATTTCTATGCTTGTTATTTCATATTTCTACATTCTCTTCAATTTCATCGCTGAAATGGGTTAACAAGGGTAGCAGTTTAGTCATCGCGATCTGCGTCGTCGAAATCTCGGCGTATCGCCTACGATCGTTCGCCAAACAATGCGCGTCGCTCGTACGACGGATTAATAGCCCGAGAAAGAGAGTCGTTGAACCTCGCGAGCTTTCCGAGATGACGCGCGAGCGTATTGCTATATCGCGGTTACAGCATTACGTGCGGACTTGGCACGAATTACGCGTTCGACGTTTATTATATCGCTCGGAAACGCCTGTCTTAAAGTTCGTCGTCTCGGGACCGGTCAGAAGTGACGTCAGCCTGCGTGTCGCGTGAATGCGAGCGAACGAGCGGCGACGTTAACCCTTTGCACTCGGTCGTATCTACATTACGTTCGAATCCTTACGCACTCAAGTCTGAAAAATGCTTGTATCTTGTGTTATATGTCAGTTGTATGACTCAACATTTGCGTAAATTTGGTACCACCAAAGTTATTGATTGTAATAATTACAATATTTGGGTAATTAGCGCGCATCTCGTGCGCCGATGAAATTTCTGTACAGTTGTGCACTTTTCATGAATATATAACATTATATTTCTTTTTCTTTTTAAATTTAGTATAGATCATAGTTACCGTGATGTTTACAGCCTTTTTACGTTAATAATATCAAAGATTTAAAAAAATATGTAACAGAGATCTGTCTAAATGATAGAAAAATATTAACTATTAAAAAATTATATTAATAATAATCTATGATATATATATATATATATATATATATATATATATATATATATATATATATATATATACACATAATCTGCACATATACACAAAATTGTAAAATCTTTTTTACGTTACCAAGGATTTATGATAACAAAAACTTACGATCAAAAATAGATCCAGATTGTCTTTGTTTAAATTAATCTACGATAATATGTGAAAAATTTATGGTACTAAATTCCGATTAGTGAGCAACAAGCAGCAACTTAATGATAATCATTATCTCGCCCGTTTCCTAAACAACGAGTAATGTAAATAAACGAATCAGCCACTGGCGCACGTCTCGTTATCAACAGCTGGCTTATCTACTTTATCCGCGGTATCGCACAATCTTACATGTGAATTCCATGGCAAGAAAGGCGGACGACACCACGACAACGACGACAACGACGACGAAAGTGACGACGCTTTGCAATCGCCGACTCGCGCGCATGCATATCGTCGTCGCGCGAATATTTATTTGCGAAATGTATTTATAGAGTATTACGCGGCGCAGGTTGGCAACCTCGTGTGCACGGTTATGCAATAAATGAGCGAAGGAGCGAAAGGGACACGGCGAGGGGGAGAGTGGAGGAAATTACTCAGAGTGAGCGGTGAGTGCGAGAAGGGAGAGGACAGGGAGGCGAGCGAGGACAATGGGGAACGATGAGGTAGGAGAGGGGTGACAGCGGTGAGGGAACGAAGAGAGAAGGAAGGAGTAAAATGGCGTGGAAAGAACGGCGCACAGTGGGGAGCTGGAGGGGATGAAACCGGCGCGTGTTCGAGAAAGGAGAGAGAGAGAGAGAAAGAGAGAGAGAGAGAGAGAGAGAGAGAGAATCGAATAATGAAGGAAAAATGAAAGGGAAGAGGTAGAGAAGAATGGTTGCATGCAATGATAGAGTACCGAATAAGGGATGGGATGATCGCGGTGTGAATGTAAGTAGAAAGGGACGAAGGACTAGATAATGATGTCAAAAGGAAAAAAGCGTATAATATATGAGAGAGAGAGAGAAGAATTTCTGTAGATATAATCCATGAGATGCTACTAGCTTACGCGACACGAGAACACAGACGATGTCATAAGAGAGATCAGCTGATTAAACGAAGTTTTAATATTTTTTTAAAGAGCTGTATCACGTTAATATTTAAACATTCAATTGGTAAAATGATTAGTTATTTGTACAGTTTAAACGATATTAAACGTATACAAAAATGTTTTATTGTACTTATCTCTCTCTTATATTTTGCTGAATTCCAAACATTAAACATTTTGACAGATAAACAAAAATTTGAATTCTTCCTTTATTTATAGTTTCATATCATTAAATTAAAATATAATAAATCAGAGAAATCACGAATTTTTATCATTACAAAAAAAAAAAAAAATTAATTCAAAACACCCTAAAAAAAGAAGCAAAAAATACAATCTCTTTCCATCTCTTTTCGTCAGCAAACTGCTCGTTCTCAAAAAACAAGACTCGCCACTTCTCTCCCCGCCACGAAATCCCCAAAGTTACGCGAGCCACGTTTCCGATGCGGGAAACACGATACGCGCATGCATTTAGGTAGCACGCCAGTGACCTTAACAAGGCGCGCTAATAAAGCAAACGCGTCGCACGAGTCGAGATCAGAAAGCGCGCGCTGCACGCTCGTAATCCGGCCGGCGCGGCTTTCGGTCCTCTTCGACGCGGATCGGCCGTCGCCGACAATGTTCGGTAGTCTTCGCGGGGGCGGTGGGGGTCGTTTTGCTGTCAAAAGGGAGGGAGATGGTGTCAGATGGAAAGAGGGGTGGAGGGAGCAAAGGGTGAGGCACTCGGCCATCATCAGCGGAGACGCGTAGTTCAGTGACCCTCCGCATCGTCGCGTGAAGAAGGGGGTGGGAGGGCGCGGGGAGTTCTGACATATTGTGAGATGCCAGCCCGCTAACGCCGGTCCCCGAAAAACATCTCTCTCCCTCTCTCTCTCTCTCCCTCTCTCTCTCTCGCTCTTTCCTTCGGTTCACACTCGTTCTATCTCTGTCTTCCCTACTGACGTTTTCTCTTTCTCTCTTCTATTAGCGAGGTGCGGGCGTACACGCACTCTCTCTCTCTCTCTCTCGCTCTTTATTTTTCTTTCTCATTCACTCCTTCCTTGTCCGACACGTTACTGCCGTCGCGGCTCGTCAAAATCCCCGAAATATTCATACCATCAGTCGTGAACTTTCCGCGAGTTTTTCCGGCCGTGTGCGTGAGCGTGAGCGAGGAGGTCGGTGTTCTCTCTTCGCAAGAGAGAAAGATACGAGTGAGAAAGAGAAAGAGAGAGGACGCAGTCACGTCGCGTGTACGCTCGTTCTCCGCTCGCACACGATCACACACACTCCGAGTGTCTGCCGAAATTCGATCGACCGAAGAAATCTGATTACTGTCGCGAGTGTTCCGACGCGTGTTAACATGTTCCATATATATATGGACAAATTTTTCTCGCTTTCCCAGATCTCGTCCTCGTTTGCTTCATCTTCCATTCGTCATTGTACCAGTTTCTCCGTGACATTCTCCGGGATTTCCTCGTCATCGTCGTCGTCGTCTTCTCCTTCACGCAGACATTGAACGATAATACATCGTACTCCTCCGTTTGTCCAAGTAGAGACTTGATCATCTGATCGACGAGAATCAATTCACGAAAGTGCGCACCGTTTTTTTCGTGAACTTCGTGTTCTCCATCCGCTTATCGCATAAAAATCACCAATACGCGCAAGTGGTGCGTGCATGACTGTGCGTACGCGTGTCATGTGAAATGTATACGAAGAAGTATAATCGAGTAGTGCGACTAAAGGTCTCCAGGTGAAAAACACCGCGTGCAAAGAGTGCGAATGCGTGCGTATATATGCGTGATTCTACACTTTTCTGTCGCGCTTGCGCATACTTCGTGAATTGCGCGCTATTCGCGTCGCGAGACCGTACTTTGGACGAGACTTCATCTTTAGTGGGACAAGATTCGAAGAAAAATTAAATTTCACTTTGCAATGGGAAGTTTATGTCCAACATTATTGATGAACTCTACGCGCTCTGTGGCACGTGAAATTATTTTTATTTCTTATCGCTTCTATGTGAAATAATGTGTATAAATTCTGTGAGAATTTTTAGAAATTTCATCTTCAAGCTTTTAGTCGTCTGAATTAATGATTGTGCATCGCAGTTAAATATAATGATCTTAAAACATCTTTTAAAAGTGATTCTCGCATAACGGTTTTGTCTGGAGAAGTTATTTAAATAATATAGTTAAATACACATACATAATTCTATTTTCCAAAATATTTTCTCGTGCGGTATCGTAAAGTTATAGTGTAATAGTTTCCGCGGACAAATTACATATATATTTGTAAAAAATATTTATTATAAATATACTTGGTACACTGCATATCTTAAATTTGATTTAATAAAACTTATAACATAAAAAGTAGCCAAGTTGCGGTCCGGAAAATTAAAATAAAGTATATAGATTAATAGAGCAACAATAGCGACAATATAGATAACAATTACATGTATATGTATATCATTCATATATGATTAAGATTTATATATTTTTAAAATGTAATTATGTTAGATATTACATTAAATATTAATAGAAATCTGTATATTTAGATCAGATTAAAAAAAATTACATAACGTACTATAGTGAGCATTACGGCAAATACATATTATATTGACATTATCACGACACACGTACAATGTGATGCAGAAAAAGAAACGATACTAAAGTCACTACACTTAGGAAAAATATAAGATAAATCGAGCAAAAAATTATACATTGCTAAAGACCCTTGTATAAAATTGTAAAAATTATCTTGTATAAGATTAAGAAAAGAATTCTATTTTTATCATAATTAAAAAAAGATTATCGAGACAAGTTGAAGAAAGCAGTTGATAACGCAACGTATAATTCGAAAGGGAAATATCAAAAGTACTTCTCGCAAATAATAGATATGTCCCAACGAATAAAATCAATTGAATATATATCCTCCATTTTACTACATTCCTGCAGATATTAAATTCGATACAGCGTTTGAACGTTATTCCATATCTGTTATGTGCAAAGCCAGAGCCCATCATATGCCATTTTTGTGTTTACCGTTTAATGAATATCTAAAAATTGCATCGAGTAAAATCGCAAGGGTAGATCGGCGATATACGTATCGTTTCGATTTCGGGAGTTCCGGGTATAACGCTGTCCGACACGCCGCGCCGTTGCACGCTGCGCTCTCCGCATGACGCACGTCGAAGATGCGAGCGTGCCGGGTGACTGTACTCTGGGTTCATCGTTCTCGGTTATGTAATGTTCGGCCGCATATATGTATGGTGCAAGCGCCTCGACGCTCTGCTCGTGGCGCTAGAGTTGCCGGACGGGAGAGGCGCGATATATCGAAACGGGCGACTGGCCGCACGCACCGAATCTACGCTTCCGCGCACGCACACGCACGCGTGTGAATCATCTTTCTCGACATATCTCTCCCGACCGCCCTTTTTCGCTTTACGAAATATACTGCTTTTGCAATTCGGTCTTCTCTGTCTTTCTGCGCACCATCCAAGTCTCATTTCGTACAATTTTTTTCGACCTCGGGAATCGTCGAGATTTAATTCCTCGGGAAATTAAAAGGATAATTGCGTTGCAACGTGTTATGGAAAATTTGCTTTTATACTCCTTTTAATACGTGAAGGATATGCGCTTTATATTACAAATATTTACATAGTAAGAATCCAATTTTAAAAATTACAAAAAAATTACTTAAAATTTAATAAAGAGATTATACTTTCTTTTCGATTTATCGAACAGATTCAGGAAGAGGTACTTCAATCTGTGAATTTGAGATGTGAACTAAAAAGAGGTAAAATTCATATTATGTCTACTAGAAATCGAATTAAATGATAGCACCGCTGTCTGTCTAGATATTATTATCATCCTCATTGTTGATAAGCGAACGAAGAATTGGAATCAAACTTTAGCAGATAACGAAAACGATAGACTTTGAGACTCGCAATTTATCTTTATATTATCTTTATAGAAATATTATTTTTCGCAAAATAAAACTTAAATATATTCGATCTTTTCATCTTATAATTGTATATTATCTCACTAATTGATCTAAATCATTTTCTTATTATAAAGTGTAAAAGTGTTACATTCTTAAGAGACAAATAATTAGATCAAATCTAAAATGGATTGTATATAATAAAAACTTCATATATATAAATATAATATTACGTCAATTTAATGAGATAATTATACAATTGAATATTAAAATATACTCATGAGAATTTTAATTCTCAATATCTTTTTTATCATTTCAAATTCTAATTTTTTAAATACTTAATCAAAAATTTAGTAAACTTTAACAATAGGTACACGTTTTTTGAAACACCATACAAGACACAAATGTGAAATTTAATTATGTGATTTTGCGATAATTAAAGACTAATCAAGTCGATTTAATCAGACAATTGATTTCGACTGTAATCACGCGTACGAATCTTCAGGATCGAGCCGCAAAAAATAAATTGTCCCCACGATAAATCGTAAATGAAATCAGCAAGAAAGATCCGTAAATGGAAGGAAGTCTGTCAGGATTTGGCGGGCTTACGTGGGGTGCGGACAGTACGAGTCCTCAATCGACGGAAAGATCGAGAGAGAGATCCGCGCAGCTTCTCACTGGAGCTAACAGCGCGATCCTCGACGATCGTAGATCATCGGCCAATTCAATACGAGGTAGAATTATAGTAGAGAAAAATAAGATTTAGGAAAAATATAATTAAACTATTGATTCAAACTTTGTAATACAAATACCTAACATATGATATAAGCTACATCTTTTTGTATAACATGAAGTGTATCGAATTTATATCGATTTTCTAAAATTACACATAATTTAAAAAATATTGTCATATTACTATAAACTTTTTTTATTATCTTGTAGTTAGAGAAAGCAAAAAGATGCTTTAATAGATGCTTAAAAAAGATTTGCATATATTTCGATACATAAAGTATAAGAATTTTTTGGAAGTTTTATATTAATTGGGCGAAGCAAAGAGAGATATATTGAAGTAAAGAAGAGAGAGGATGATTATATGCAAATGTAACTCATTGGTTGGTACATCACTAAATACACACACACACACATATATATATATATATATATATATATATATATATATATATACACGTGAGTTTGGAAGTTCTGTTGAGATAAAATACTTAAAAAAATAAACATGAAAGATATTGCGGCGGGTCATAAAAATGTTCACGAGACATCTTGTCGCAGGAGATCTCATAATTGAAATATTCGTTTCTTTTACGATTGCAGCCCAGATCGAGATAATCCCGTGCAAGGTGTGCGGAGACAAGAGCAGCGGCGTGCATTACGGCGTGATCACCTGCGAGGGCTGCAAGGGCTTCTTCAGGCGGTCGCAGTCGTCGGTCGTCAACTATCAATGTCCGCGGAACAAGAATTGTGTGGTCGACCGTGTAAACAGAAACCGGTGCCAGTACTGTCGGTTGCAAAAGTGCCTACGCCTCGGCATGTCAAGAGATGGTGAGTGCTCTCGACTGTTTCTTTCGTCACCTTTCTTTTCAAAAGAATCGTCTTGTCATTCTGCATGAGTTTTGAAAATTTAGAGGCTCATTAAATAAAAGCCATAATATATATTCTTTCCTCTGTGTATATCTGCAGGGTGTCCCGGAACACCCTTAACAACGCTCGTGAACAGGTAGGGCACAGTAAACTGAGCAAAAAAGTCTTATACCATTTTGCGATTTTCGCAATAATTATTAAAATATTAATTAAAAACGCTTAATACTTAAACGAACAATATTATACATATCTACAAGATGTCCGGTAATAATCGCCCCAACTCTCTAGGGCAAATAGAGCAGGTCAAACTGAACATAAAAGTCCTGTATCATTTTGCGATTTTCGCAATAATTATTAAAATATTAATTAAAAACGCTCAGCGTATAAGCGCGCGCCGCATATAGCGCTCAGCATACTCTGAGCGTTTTTAATTAATAGTTCAATAATTATTGCGCTAATTGCAAAATGATGCAGGACTTTTATGTTCAGTTTGACCTGCTCTATTTGCCCTAGAGAGTTGGGGCGATTATTACCAGACATCTTGTAGATATGTATAATATTGTTCGCTAAGCATTTTTAATTAATATTTTAATAATTATTGCGAAAATCGCAAAATGGTATAAGACTTTTTTTGCTCAGTTTACTGTGCCCTACCTGCTCACGAGCGTTGTTAAGGGTGTTCCGGGACACCCGGTATATATATGGCAAAACTGTTTTTCCGTTTGCAAAAAAAAATCAATAAATATATAAAAAGATAATCATCCACTGTAACATCTATAACAAATGTTGGAATAATTTGAAATAATATCTATGCGTTTTTCGAATGCGCGATATCTTATGCGTGATTCTCATATACTATCGATATCAAACAACAATTTTATGCGATATACCAGCTCTATGGGACTCGCGTGAAACATAGTTTAGCGTCACACGAGCTCTTTAAAAAGCTTCTTTGTTCGAAGGACTATCGCGCACGAACGCGATATTGCGACATGCGCGAACAACACCGATGCCTGATATTTACTCGACGCGCAGATAATAACGCAATATAAACGAGTGATGTGACGAGAAAAAGTGTACAAACCGTAAAATATATATATTTGACGCAGTTATGTTTGTATCTAATTTTCAAATTTGACAACATTTTTATTTATATTTAAAATGATCTAAAAACAATATTCATATGCATTATACTCAGCTCTTGAAAACTATACAAGTTAATCTTGATCAGCTTAGAATTAAATAATAAAATATTGTATTGTTTAGTTCTTTATATTTTTGATGAATTAAGTAATGAGTGAAGAAACTGATTATCCGCATAAACGATTTATTGCATAATCGAGCATCAATAAACGGCGCGATCCATTCACGTGAAAAATCGGAGAAGCGTCAACGGATGACGAAGGCAGTTAGATACACGCGGATTGCAACGAGAGACTACGCGTGCCAAAACGGGGTGCACGACCCCTTATCAGGGATTCGTCTTTCCTCCCCGCGGCGAGTCATCGCTGTACGTTATCGGAGCGAGCCACGAACTGTCTTGGGCGCGTTAAACCGCCGCGTTTGTGTATACGCTGTCCGAAGCCTATTCTCAAAGGCGGCTACGATATTAATAGACAAGGCCGTCAAGACAAATCGAGAGACGGAAGATACCTCGTGGGTGGACAGATAAAACCTATCGGAACGAAGCCGGTCGACATGATGGTTGAGGTAGCAATTCTAGAGGGATCCGAATAACGAAATGTCATATAAATTTCTACAATTTTTATAGCATTTATCAACGCCATTAAGGCAGATGCAGATAATCATTTTATTATACCGGTATAAATGTTCTCATAAAAATCCACTCGTTAGGTTCACACAGTGAAATTATATTTAAAAAAAAAAATCTGTACATTTTGTATTTTCTTAGGATATGATCCTCTCGGTAAAAAAAGAATTCAACATTTAGCATATTTTCTATGTTAACTTTAAATGAGGAGAAGAGAGAAATTTTTATGAAATTAGTTATAATTGAAACTCTTACAGTAAAATTGAATAAGAATATAAAATAGATTGTAGCACAAAGTTGAAATTATCGTGTTATATGAATGATTTATTTCATAAAATGGAAATTATTCCTGTTAAGTTATTACCGTTAGTTATCATTGTTAGTTAACTTGTTATTTTTAAAGTGAAATATGATTATATTCCAGTTAAGCTTCTCTTCTCGGAAAATAAATTATTTATAATTAAATGAGTTGTCCGTACTAGAGTTCTACCACCTTTTGCGATGATAATAAGAAAATAGACCAAATATAAATAGACTAATCTAATCAATTTTATAAAATAATCTGAATAAAATTAAAATAAAACATAAAGCCAATAGCAAGAATGAACTTATTTTAAGCATTGTATCAAAAAAATTTAAAATAAATTTAAAACTTTATTAAAGAAATTACGTATTTTCCCATAGAATGAGATACATAAAATATAGTTATAAAATAACAATAATAGATATAACTTTCTCAATCATGTTTGCGAATCTAAGTTGATTAACAAAATAATAAACGTAGACATTATTCGTTGCATTATAATCGAAATCGTTCGAGATGTATCAGATGCACAGGGCATAGAGAAGACGATGAACCGGATTCTTATCAACATGCACGAGTTCAGCAATGTGTCGTCGACATGTTATGCGATTATCTCGCGGCAGATACACATACCGTCTCAAAAGATATACATCAAAAATTGAAATTTATTTTGCGGTATGTAATAAAGTAGATATTATTTAAGTTACGTAAGTTTTATATGAAATTATCTATACATATATCGTCTACACAAGACATTTATATAATAAATTTGAAAATAAACCTTAAAATTTTAATTAGAAATAAATGTAATTTTTTTAATACTAATATAGATGCATTTTTTGCCACAAAATTAAATGTATTTGCAAAATTTATCGCAATGTAATTACAGAGCGATTTATCGTAGAAAATAAAATATTTTATTTTTATTCAAACTTTTAGTCCGAGGAAAATTTTGATTACAGATATTTTTCAGCATTATGTTGTTATTTGTTATCTTTTTTTTTTATACGTTGTGAAACAAAACAGTAGCATCGATTGAGTAAATTTGTTCCGTTCTTCGATCCCATGTCGCCAAGCTTCTCTATACCGCTCGATAAATAAACTCGATCTGGCTTGCAGAGGTGCGGCATAAATTTTATATGCGCGAGCTATTTTTGTAGCTTCGTGATTGTTACTTCCGTGAATCTAAATCGAGCATCAAACGATCAAAATCTTTAAAACATCGCAGAATACACTCAACATAATTTATAACTGTTAATAAAAAAAATTGGTTACAAGTTAAAGAACAAACAAAATAAAACAAAAGAATAAAATGTATGTTTACATTTTATTATAATTGATTTAAAAAATTTTTGTTTTAATATCATTATTTGCTGTTGATTTTCATTATTAATTTTAGATGATTTATTTTAAAATTTAATCGAGAGTTTTAAATTATATTAAAATCTTGATATAATCAATATCCTGTTAAGTTTCTAGGAAATTAACATGTTGTCAGTTAGAAAATAATATCTTATCAATGAAAATATAACATGCACATATTTTAGAAATTTGATTTATTTGAATTATATATTTTTTCAATTCTTTTTTCTTTGCATTTTTTCATGATTTAATTTTACAACATATAATTTTTTACATATAATTGTAATATTTTTCATATACTATTAACTTTATCACAGATTTTAATGTTATTATAATAATTAATTTTGCGCAATATTAAATAATATAATATATCTTGCCGTCTTCACGGTCAGACGATATTTAGCTGCGATATTCGGATGTGACCGCAGTTTCCTGCTTTTTGGTTAATTATCATGGCTTTTTTATCTAACTACGGATAAATAATATTGTTGACGATGGTCGATACGCGATTCCCGTCCATTGAAAGCCGAGCTTGTTGAAATCATTTCCCATGTACGAAAGCAAAATGAATAAATAATCGATAAAATTTAACAACTATATAATATATCAAAAGTTACACGTTTATTTACAGAAGTATGTTAATTAGAATGACAAAATGTCACGCTCGATGTTCACGAACGAGTTTCCTATTATATAATTGCGAAATTGTTGATAAATATATTTAAAATTATAAGTTAGAGATTAAAGTCGCTAGTATTTAATTATAAACAACGGCTTAATTAAAACAACCTGACTAGCCAAAATCCTTCAATTTATTCACACGACGTTTCGACCATAAGGATGTGGTCCTTTTCAAGTGTAAACGTAAATTAAGAAAGAGAAGAAAGAATCCAATGGGACATGTTTAAAAGTAGAACTTAATTATGGAACAATTAAATATGTCACTTGTTATAAAATTTGAAGAAATGTTATAAAATTTAAATATATTTAAATTTTATAGCATTTCTCGCGGATAAATCTTCATATATGTGTATTGGATATAAATAAAAATATTGTTTGCATTAGTAATATAATCTGTTTGAAATAAAAGAAAAATTAACTCTATACTGCAGAAATTTTTAATTTTTATTAAAATTAAAATATTTAAGATTTATTAAAATGTGTATATGTGATCTATTAACACGCATTAACAGTTAAAATTTCATATTTAACATTTCAGATTTTAATTATTAATGTATCATTAAATCATTATTACATTTGTATTATATAGACTATTATATAATTTTATAATTCTTACTATAATAATAAACCATATTTAAAATGCATTTGAAATAAATATACGAAAATAATTACAACAAATTGCGTTTAATTAACATAATTATATTAATTAATTAATTATCTAATTAAATGGTATCACATTTATTTGATATGTGTTTTATTGCTTTTATAGTTATTGTTATATTGAAACATCTCTAAAATTGAATTTATTTAAATTTTATTCAATTTCGATTTTTGTTCATAATTACAATACACAAGGACAGAAAGAAAGAAAGAGAGCGAGAGAGAGAGAGAGAGAGAGAGAGAGAGAGAGAGAGAGAGAGAGAGAGAGAAAAGAAACATCTTGTAAAGAATTTGAATTTTTCTTTTGATAAATAAGAACTCGGATTGAAAGGATTAAACTAGGATTCAGAAGTCTGTTTCGCTGTACATTTCAGATTCAGTATCGCTTTATTTACCCTCCGGCACGATAAGCAGCAAACACATATATCGTTTCTACTGGACGCGCGCACGTATATAGAATACCAGAAAGTGCAACGTAAGCTACCGGTCGGTGTGCATACTCTTCCTGTTGCCATCTCTGTCTCTCTCTCCTTCCTTCTCTCTTCGTCTCGTTTTCTCGTTCACACTTTATCCGCGTTCGGTCGATCACCCTCCTCTTCCTCGCTCTCCTCGTCGTGCCTTCGCATGATAGCTGTTCGGTTAGTTGCTGACGTCGCTATCCCCCTTATCAACCTCTCGGCCCCCGCCCGTCATTCGAACCCTCAACCACCCTCGTGATACGCACGCGCGTGATTATATGCATGTAGGGATACACTGAGAATGTACTGATATAGACATATAGTAGCCGAAATAATTTATTTTTGTTACTAGTTATATTAGAAGGCGATAAAAATAATACAAATTGGCATTTTTCGATTGAGAAATACAATACTAATAATTAATAATTTTAACACGAGGTAATAAGAAATATTATTTTCAAATTTCATTCTTATCAAATCAATTCTGGGCACCGGTTTTTTTTTTTTTTTTTTTTTTTAGTGTTAAATACAAAAATTTATATATAATTTTTAAAAGAAAATTAAAAAAAGAAAAAACTTTGCTATCTGTAAAAGATTTATAACAAACTTTTAATTATCAAAGTTACTTTTCAAACAATCATATCGGTGTTTCAAAATTGTTGTCAGGAAAAAATAAATTTCAAAGTAGTCAAAAAAATATTAATCCGCAAAATATATAGGTATGTGCGCAAAGCTACGGACCTCTCAAATAATGTGTTACGCTTTCGAAACAGCACACGAGCAATTCGCGTGTGTGACATCATTGGGTGGGTGCGTCGCGACTAGACGATGATAGCGTCGCCGAAGAAGACGAGGAGGACGCGGCGAGGCTCTTCCGCGTTCCTCACCGAGCCTTCTTCAGGCGACGAGGAAGGGACCAACCAACCGGTCTGCCGACTGACAGACAGTGAGAGAAAGATCGCGTGCGACTTGATCTCGATCGATTTATAAAACAGCCGTTAGATTTTATCGACTCACAACAAACCATCGTGTCAATGGTTCCTCTATCTGATCTCTATGATTGTAAATGGCGATAATAAGTTTGCAAAAAGTGAGAGAGGCGGGGAACGTAAAGAAAGAGATAATCGAAACAGAACGTTCTGCGCTATTCGATTATACATACTTTACTTTATCTAGGAATTGCGTGGAATTAAAATGCAATTTTTACGAAGCTTGCATAACTTAGTTAATGTAACAAGCATGTATAAGAATCGATATCTACAAGGTTGTGGTAAAAAAATCATACATAGTATATAAGACGTAGTATACATATTTTGAGCTATAAAATACATTAAAATGTTAAATCATACGTTATTGTTTGCAAAATTTTTACGATAAAATTTATATTTAAAATCTATTTTGCTATATTTGATGTAATTTTAATTAGGTAAACTAAACAAGAAGCAATCGTCAAAGGGCCGTTCCATTGTGACGATTTCTTCAAAGAATTTTAAATCTTACTTATTTTAAGAGCATTTTACGAAAAAGCATTTTATATATATACATATATATATATTGTAATCTAAACGTGATTATATCTTTAAATTATTTTATTGAATTATCACAAAAAAGAAATCGGTGTTAATATATTTATCTAATTTTTTTTTTAATAATTTAACATAATTTTAATAAAATTCTTTTGTTTTGTTTACAGCCGTTAAATTTGGGCGCATGTCGAAGAAACAACGGGAGAAAGTCGAGGATGAAGTTAGATTCCACAGGGCACAAATGAGGGCGGCCTCGGAGACGGCGCCGGACAGTAGTGTGTTTGAGCATCAAACACCAAGCAGTTCGGATCAACACCATCCCTATAATGGCGGGTAAGCACGATTTAAGATTTTATATTAAAATAATGGAATGTCAAAATTGCGTCAGATTGATTAATAAAATTTAATTAAACTTTTACTCGTACACATTTATAATTTATTATAGATAAATTATGTATGTGAGTAAAAGTTTAATTAAATTTTATTAATCAACCTGCATTTATATAAAATTATTTTTGTGTAAAATTATTTATTGAGCATTTGAATTTATATACAATTATTTATAAATATTTATAAAATATATAAAATTATTTTAAACTATTTATAAAATTATAAAAATCTGTAATTTATAATAAGAATCAAGAAAATACAATAGTTTGATATAACTATCATTATTGCGATACAAACTTAAATATGAATTTGATACCGACTGACATCAAAGTGATATTGTTCTAACTTTCTTGTAATTCTCATCACACAAGAAGGAGAATGATTCACACAGATGGACCTGTCATTTGTCTGTGACAGGTACACGTACGGCGGTAGCGAATATACGTCGTCAGGACCGGGCACCGGCGGTTACACGAATTACAATCACCAGGCGATGACGAATTACGAGCTTAGCGCTGATTACGTCGACAGCACGACGACCTACGATCCCAGACCGACGCAGACACAGGTCGCGGATACCGTCGCGCCCGACACACCTTCAGTCGTCACAGCGACCGGGGTGCTCCCCAGCGTAGTCACCACCGGTAAGTAATGTTTTATTCACGATTCCTAACATACACGTGGCCTAATTAAATCATTCGTTAATTTCGACACGTATCATTGAACGAAATCATAAAAGATATGATCATAATATTTTTCCGATTACATATATACATATAGGGAGCATATAATAAAATATATATCTGAAAATAAAAAAATCTTATAATAAAATAAACATTAATTTTATTTTCATAATTGAAAATTTTTTGATAGTCCGAAAAATGCAGCTGATTTCCCAGAATCACATAACTTTTCTTATCTATAGGTAACAACAAAAAAAGTAAAAAGAGATTTGATTTTTTCGATATTAATAAGTTGTTGAAGTACTGAAAACTGAAGATTACAAGATTTCTTAAAATTAAATTTCACGAATAATAAAGACTCTTGTTCTTTAACCGGTTTCAACTAAACTTTAAGAAAATCTTAAATTGGTGCTTAGTTACAAAGGTATTTAATGAGAAAAGTTTCCAAGTTATGAAAAAACAAATTGTCCAATCAAATTCCATAAAAAAATTAATTCCAAGTTGTGCAAAGAATTTTTGAAGAAATGAATAATAGTTCTGGAGCGTTGCATAATCCATTTTTTTCTCCAAATAAATATAGTAATACTTCTCTTTATAATAAAAATATTACATGTATAAACTCCATTAAAAAGTTTACGTATTATAATTAAAAACTAAGAGCACTTATCATTTTATGTACAAAAGTACAAATATAAAAGAAAGTTATACATAATTCGAAATGTCCTTGATTTATAAATATTTAATCTTTTGATACGCGTTAAACTTTTGCATTTTGATTATTATCTTCACAGAAATATATACAAAAGTTTATATATAATATACATAAAGTTTTTATTTTACTCAAAATGATTAGAAACTGCAAAATAATATAATTGAAAAAAATAGTAGTTTTGCAAGTTTTCAATACACATTTCTCTTTTATAAATATAAATATTTTACCGTATAATCGTAGATTTATTTCCAATACATTATGAGAACGAATTTCATACGATCACACTAGATATATAAAAGATAATTTTAATAAATACGCATTAAATTGGATCTTGTAATATAGGCCCGAGTCTTAAGTTCTCGCTTCGTAACTGGCACGCTAAATGCATTTTGGAGCACTGTCATTAACTTGCAGTTAATTGCGTTCACGCCTTTAATGTCATCAGAGCTCCTATCATGCTATCCCGACCTTATCATCAATAATTATTTTTTAGACACAAACCGCAAATATTCTTCATGTTCTATTGGGCGACAAACTTTTCACAATATCAACATAAATATTTTCTTTGATATTTTCATATTATTTTTTTTTTTAATTTTATTTTGTAATTTTTAATTATGAAAAATATAACAATTTTTTAAAAACATTTATTAACATTATTAACTTTTAATAGCTGTAAATATTTCCACACAATTTTTGAAGAAATTCTACGTAATAACATTGTTAATTTATTTGTATTCACATATTTGCAATATAATTTTTTATCTTACGTTACAAATATTATTATAAATATAACTCAATTAGAGTATTACTGGAGTTTACCAGATTTTTTAAAAAGACTTGTTAAAAACTTTAGATGTAACTTTAGTTAATATTATAAAGTTAAGTTGTTCGTGCAAATATAGTAATTTATACTAAATTTATTGAAATTATTAATCTGTATATTATGTAATTTATATGTCGATAACAATGTGACACTTGTATTCCGAATCGCGTTTTAAGTTTTCAACCACAAAATTGATTGTTTTACCTTTCGACTTAATTTTGATTAATTTATTCAATAAAGCTTGTGTAACGTTTCATTAAGATTAATCAAGATTTAAGTTTGATTCAATATATAGTGACGAAACAAAAGTGAAATAGATAAATGATCTACTATGTAACTGGCTAATACAATGTTTATCATTAAAACATTTTGATAAGCGGAAAATTAAAATATAAAGAGATTAATTATAATAGTTAATTTGAAAAACGGAAATTTTTTTCTCTAAAAAAGCGATTATCAAATTTTTGTGTGCGTAAAAATGTATATAGAAAAATTATATATAATATTTTAAAGATATAGAAAGAAGTTATAATAACAATTTTAAAAAATTGATATTAATAGAAAATTTATATTTTACGATATAACTGTTAATTTTATTTCTTTGCTTAAATATTATATAATATAGTGCAAGTTATTACTTTTCGACAGAGTTGCGTCGCAGAATAGAACACATTCATATATTTGCTGAAGTAAACATTACCTTACATATATAAATTATTGGTAATATTACGTATCATACAGATTTGCCGATGACATATGCCATATTATATCATCTTTTTATTTATTAAGAGATTCGTTCCAAGCTTCAATCGAACCTTTATGTGAAGCTTTACAGATACTTTCATAATAGTTTAAACTCAATTATACATAGACATATAATGTCATAGAATGCCTCAGAAAATTATTAACTATTAACCGTTACTATTTCAAATAGAATTTTAGTTGTATATTTATTTTTTTTATACATAAAGATATATACACAACTTTGGAGTTTAATAATTAATATTTTCCAATATTTGAAACATCTTCAAAAAATTTGTCACGTGTTTTAGAACTAATATTCTCCTCTTTTTTTATTGAAATGTCCCATATAAACAGAACCTATCTTTAGAATTCGGGTTAGGGAATTTTAAAAAAAGATATGAAGAGATTATCTAAACATGTTTTCATAAAAAGCACACACCAGAAAGAAAAGATACTATATTTCCCTCTTAAACTATATATACTTAAATAAAGGGGAAATAAACACGTGTCTGGTTTGCCCAGGCGTAAGATAGGTCTTGCATAGAACTCATTCAAAACACTGAAATATTTAGACCTATTTGGCCCAAACCCCGAACCTCTCCCGAGACCAATTCAAACCCTCGTGAACTTTGACTTTTCGGCGCATCAGGGAAGTCTCTGTCCGCCTCGACGACCGGGAGCGGCACGGGGGGTGGCGGTACCGGCAGTGGTGGTGGTGGTAACGGTGGTGGCGGTACTGGTAGCGGTAGTAATAGTGGTAACGGCGGTTCCGCTGCGGCCGCTGGAGGGGCTGCTGGTGGCGGAAACGGCGGTAGTGGCGGCAGCGGCTCGCTAAGCGGCGGCGGAATTGTCGCCGTGAAGCAGGAGACCACTGTCGAACTCGCCGGCCTGGGCCATGGCTCATACACGACGGTCGACTCGACGACCTTCCTAAGCGGCCAGCAGCAAAGGGTCAGCAACCCATCCGAGGACGACGAAGTGCCGAGTCTGCCCAGTATGTCCCATACGATGAGACGTGAGGTTACGTTTGTGTCCCTTTGCATGAGCATGCGAACATCCCTTCGTTAGTTTGCTTGTCCATCCCTTTTGCAAAAAAGTTTTCGAGGACCGACGAAATTGAGAGAAAATTATGATGAGATTATATTTCAAAAAATTCCTCTATTGAAGTAAATTTATTTTCATCTTTTTTTATCTTTATGTAATATTTATTTTACACACATATATATATATATATATATATATATATATATATATATATGTCAAGAAAAAATAAATATATTATGATTATATATATTTATAATAAAAGTATCATATTTATTTTGAAATATATTTATATTAAAACATATAGAGTACATCATAATATTTTGAAATTCGATAATTTTTAGTGAGGTAAATTAATTACATTATAATAGAATCTTGAGAAAGGATGATTTGCCAACGAAATGCATTAATTAACATGGAAACTAGTCTAGTCTAATGAAAAATTCATAAAGAGTTGTTCAAAAATGGAAATTGCTTGCTCTTTTATGTTACAAGTTGTGGCTATCTATGTCTATTTAACGACGTGATAAAATTATTATAAACGGTTCAGTATTTAAATTACAATTTTATGTTAAAAATGTCCTCTGAAGTTTTACCCTGAAACTTGAATTTCTGCGTTATGTGCAATATGTTATTGGACGTTCAAATATTATGTATATTATTTGTATATATTAATTTAAAATATTTAATGTTTATCCACATTTTGAATGTTTTATTTCGTATCTTTTACAGTTGCACTTCTGGAGAAATTGTTAAACATTTGGCATTTATAAATTTTTGATTCTCTTTGTGTGCATAGTTTAATAATTTTGTAAATTTCTTTCTACAGAATTTTGTGCATTTTTTGTCTCTATTTTGCATATCATGATTGTTCAAAACGTAAGTTTTATTTTTTTTCTTTTATATTTATCTAGAGTTACAATACATTTTTTTGTTTAAAAGTGTTCCTTGATTTCATTATGCATGTATGAAATGTAAGTAAATGTATTATAATTTCTTTTAAACGCGAAACATATCAAGATTGACTTCATACATTTGTTATTGTATATATATTTTTGTATAAATATTACATTTTTTAGTATATATGTATGTATATATATTCTCTATTTTAGTCAAGTAGTTAAAATGTCTAGAAATTATTACTATAGTGCATGAGATCTATAAACTTCTACGCCTTTTGCATGAGCTGGCCAAAAACTTGTTTGCATTCTTTATAGCATAAAGAGTTATCTAAATCCTTCTGTTCAAACTATTTTTACACTATTTGTAATTATACTGACCTTGTAATCAAGTATATTTTTTATAAAAAAAAAAGTATAATTTTTGCAATGTATTTAAGAAAATAATTTATCTAATAATGACAAAAAAATAATATAATGATTATATGAAGATAATTTATACGACAAGAAATTATGAATATATTCTTGCACGCTTAAGATCTCTATATATCTTTTTTGTTTGCCGAATAAATCTTTCTATCGTTTGTTTTTTTCTTTTTTTTATTAACTGTATCTATTAAGAAAAGAACGAATTACGAGCGGGAAATACGTTGAACTTCCGCAGATCCGGCACAGATCAGTGAGCTTCTCTCGAAAACGATAGCGGACGCGCACGCAAGGACATGTCTGGTACCTACGGAACAGATCCAGGAGTCTTTTCGGAAGCCCACCGACTTCTCCAGAATGATCTATTATAAAAACATGGCGCACGAGCAGCTCTGGTTAGAATGTGCCCAGAAATTAACCACCGTCATCCAGCAGATCATCGAGTTCGCCAAAATGGTCCCTGGATTCATGAAGCTCTCGCAAGACGATCAAATCGTTTTATTAAAGGCCGGTACGTAACTACATCTGGCATAATAAGCCTATTGGTGATAAAGCTTTGTTCTTTTTTCGCGTATTTTTTTTTTTTTTTTTTTTTTTTTTTGTGAATAATTTAACATACAAATTTTATGTAAAAAGAAGGTTAATCTGAAGATTCTATTTTTAATTCTTAAATGGGATAGGTAAGTAATTGCCTTACCTCATTACTTACTTAATGCAATTGCGGTAACAATTTTAATTTTCCATCATAAATCAATATTTATTTTATTAATGGATAAGTTAATGTCAAAGTTTGTTGAAAATTTTCCGATCTTTAAGCGTTGACGAATTAATAGCTAATAATTGTAACGGTCGTGATAAATACTAAATAGTTTCATCCTTCACAAAGGGATTAGATAAGTGAAGATATAGCGCTGGGATATGCTGATAACCTGTTAAAATGTAACAGGTTCCTTCGAGTTGGCTGTGCTACGAATGAGCAGGTACCTCGATCTCCCACAAGACCGCGTTCTATACGGCGATATCTTGCTGCCGCAGGACTCATTTTATACGACGGATACGGCGGAAATGAAGCTTGTTTCCTGCGTATTCGAGCTGGCTAAAAGTATCGCCGAACTGAAGCTCACCGAAACCGAGTTGGCACTCTATAGCGCGGCTGTTCTACTTAGCCCTGGTAAATGACATACGCGATATACAGAGTGTTTTACTTCCATCGGACAAAAATTTAATTTTTTTTTTTTTTAATTATAACTAAAATGCGTAAGATATCATTAGACGGTTTAAATTTCGTTGACTCCAATGTTGTTTCATCAAACGTTTAAATACTTTATCTTATCGAATTCTGTAGATAATTGAATAATAATCTCATATTCTTATCTTTTTCATTCATCATTTAAACAGAATCATAGTTGATTGACTTACGATATGTTGCGCAGATCGACCGGGACTAAAGTGCCTGGGGGACATCACTAGGTTGTCGCAGGCAGTGATCAGAGCGTTGAGGTCAGAACTTGATCGGAATCACGTGACGCCGATCAAGGGCGATGTGACCGTGTGTGACGCGATTCTCGCCAAGATACCGCAGCTACGGGAGATCTCGCTTCTGCACATGGATGCGCTGGCTAAATTCAAGCGGTCGCAGCCGCACCTCGAGTTTCCGGCCCTCCACAAGGAGCTCTTCAGCGTCGACAGCTGAACGAGCGACGCGGCGCGGAGTGTCATCCCGGCGCTGCCGAGTGGACAGGAGCGCGAGTAGCGTCGCGGATCTTGCTCGGTCAAGGTGAGTCCGACCATCCCGGAAGAGAGATAACCGACGATCTCGTGGCCCGGGGAACCGGAAGTGGCGACGCTTCCTAGGAAGAATCCGCGAGCCTGGATGAGAACGATCTCGATAATAAAGAGCGTGATGACATAAATGTCTTTGACAGATCGATCGATCGATCCGGTCCGTCTCGTCGCAAAGCGATTTAATAGGAGTTATTGCCTCATGTCGAGAATGATAACAGAGGCAACGCGAATCATGGCTTACGTTACGTTAGTTTCTTCGACTACGAATCTTCGGATTTGGAGATGCTTTTAAGACAAGTACTTTTAAGACAATTTATTGAGAGCGGGTGCTCGGAAAGGCGAGAAACGATGTCGGTTAATGCTTATCTGGATTCTAGAATTTAGGGTTGGGCTCGTAGTCACGTTTCACATTTAGTGCTAAATGTGGCTTTAAATTCTTAGCCTATGATTATAATATACAAATGTGATCATTCTCAGATTAAATAAATTCTCATTAAATAAATAAAATTTAAATGACCATATTTAGTATCAGGCTTAATAAACATTCACAATATATCCAAACTATAGTTTTTCCTTTTAGGGTCTAAATTAGTTAAAATAATCATTCAAAATGTATAAAAATCATTCAAAAATATAAAATCATGTAAAATATATTTGAAATAAATAATATAAAATAAATAAATTTAAAATTGCTCGACGTTATTTGTTTGCGTTAGGAGAAATAATGCACAAAAGTGATAATATTAAAGATGATAAATTTAAAACAAGACCTAAAAGGCACAAGATATAAAGATTTCAATAATTTCAATAAATTAATAATTCAAAATTTTTAAATATAAAATGAACACTGATAGTTATTAATTACTCTTATAAGATTCTGAATAAATAAAACCAGAAACAATATATTCAAAATCCAGATAAGAATTAAAATGTAACTTTTTATGTTGGTTGGTACTTTATACAGAGAAAATACTTTAAATCTTATTTATTCAGCGATCTTGTATTAATTTTGTTATGTTTCTAAATAACGTATTATAAAAGTTTCGATTTTTAGATGTCGAAACTTTTGAGATCGAGATATATACGTCTTTCATTTTTTATTAAAATTAAGTTTGTGTAAAATCGTATTAACGAAATACAAGTGAGCTTGTATTTAAGAGGATTTTGATAATCTGGTAGCATTGACAAAGAAAAAAGAGAACTAAATAAAGTAAGAACTAATGTGCGTAAATATCAGACGCAAAAAAGATTGTTTTAAAGATGCAGTTATTAGGACAATTTTTTTTAATTTTTTATATATTTTTACTTTTATTTTTATTATATACTTTTACTTTATATTTTTATTTAATTAGATATACAGAATAAAGACAGAGAAACATAAAAATAAGATAATATATTATTTTATATGATAACAATATTAAATCAAGATCATTTTATATAATTTGTTGTATGTGGAAAAACTTAAAAAAGATAAAAAATTTATAAAAATATCTGCACATATTTTTCTGACAGTTGGTAATTTTTAATTTTCTTTTCTTTTTGTATTTAATACATTATCATGAGTACACATACTAAAAAAAGATTTAATATATTTTTCGAGTTGTTGATATACTTTTCATCGCAAATATAAAAACTGTTTGTTGACATCGCTATTTATAAACTCGCTTATTCGAGTACCAATGCAATGAATATTCAAGAAACTTACATATATTGCTCTACATTGTATATATCTTTTTTATTGTTTAAATTGCAAGAAAAAAAAATAAATCTTTTAGAAAATAGGAAAGTGGGCGAATTCTCAATTGTCCGCACGTACAAATCTTTTTACGACATTTCAATTTGTGCGATGAATACGATATAATACGATATAAACAAAAAAAATATTATGTACACATTTTAACCCTTTAACCGGTAAATTATTTTTGTTTAAGATTTTGGAAAAAACCAACATTTTTTATCTCACTTATCTTTGTTCTTTACAAAGATAAAATATAATATTTGAGAAATTTTAAAATTTATATAAAAGTTATATTTTATATAATATAAATAATCATAACTTAGTTTTTTTATTATAATTTAATGGTAATTAAGAACAATTTGTCGCTTGCCACATAATATTCGAGATGAAAGGAATTCGACACTATCGTTAAAAGGGTTAAAATTAATATTAACGAATTAGAAAAGAAAAATTTGTAAATATGCTAATATGTGGTTACCATCAATCTGAACCGAAAGTAGATCGACTCTGTTTCTCCTTCGGAAACGTCCTCGAGCTTTTAAAATTATAAATTTTTAGCCCCAATATACTTTCATAGCTTATAATTTTAACACATTAATTCTTTTTAAAGAAAATCTTTTTCATAAATATTAAATCCTAATCCACACAATATTACTTGGACGTCTTGAATGAGAAATCGAAGTATAACAATGGCGAATAGGATTGGAGATTGAATCGGATTTTAATTGTTCGCATCAACATTTGTTCATCAATTTTATATCTATTTTAGCAATTGTTCTTGAAATTGTTCAAAAAAGTTAATCATCATTTACGACTTTTTTTCTAGAATACCAGTTTTTAATTTGAATCTGATTTATCTGCGATCTTATTCATTTGTGATTATTCTAAATCAGCTTGGATTTTGAGTGATTAGCCTACCGGATAGCGTATGTGGTAGAGCGTACTAACTTATTTTTGTTTGTTGTTAAATGTTAAACTTTACCCGAATTTTAATACTAAACGTTATGTTAAATTTTGTATGCGTCTATGTATTTTAAGATGGTTCTCCGCGCGTTTGTCACTACAATTAATATATTATGATTAACGTGTTCGAATCTGAAGATTATAGTAGATTATGTAAGGATGCATAATTATAAAGAGATATAAATTTGTTTTAATGTAATACGAGTTATAATGTCGATAAGTTTTTGTTAATATCGATATGAGGAAATTTTACTGCCAGTAATTGGATTTAAACAAAATGTCTCAAAAAGATTTATATAATACTTTTTTTACCTTTTAATATGTGACTTTACATTAATAAAAATTTATTTGTATTACAAAATGAGTTATAACTTTGATTTTTTTAATTTAATTAGCCTTGTATAAAACTTGTACATATATAATTGTGAATATTTTATTATAACATTTAATTGAAAGTTATTTTTATTCAGTATTGTTTCAGTAAATTATTTTATAAATCTTTGCTATATATTACTTTTTGAGATATTCTGTATTTTTCGCTCGCATAATAGAATTATGTTCTTCGATATTTAATTCGTTATGTCAATTATTAGAAAAGGATACTGTTGTGTAAAATATGTAGCGAAATTTTTTACCTTTAAGTCAAACTAAATGTCCGGTAGGCTTTCAAATATTTGTCACAATGGGCTGTCTTATTGTTAGATAAAAATATTAAGTGATGCCTCTTTCGAGAAACAACCGATTGGTTGGCTATCATCCTTGGTCGGATGATTCTTCCTAGGAAACGTCAAGATGCTAAAGGTAAATCTAGGAACGTAAGAAAATAATACGATAGAATCACGCGAAAAAGACACATCGAACTGAGTAATAGAACACTAGTACATGGTCTCGCTAAAATGGCTGATAGAGTTTTATATAATAGCAAAATTTCACAACTTAATTTTCTTGTTTCAAATTTTATCTACAAATTAATGTAATGGAAAGAATTATAAAATATAATGTGTAAGAATTTTTTTTTAGGGATAAAAAACTTAGAACGGTGGATGTAGTCTTTGAAACAGATTTTACATGATTAAAGGTAAAAAAGTATTATAGTTTGACTTTTAATGAAAGAAATATGTCTCACGACTTGATTTTTGCTCGATTATTCTTACAGGGACATTTTAGAATAAAGTTTAAAAATATAATTTAACTTTTTCCGGCATTAATTACAGTATTCTTTTCTTCAGTAAAAGAAAGAAGTAAAAATATTTTTATCGTGCGCGTCTATATTTTTGGTACATGCTATAATATATAATATTTCAGTGATTAAAAATTAAGCATATACTAATTATACTATTTCATAATTATTCATTGTTTCTCTCATAATTTTTTTCTAAAGAAAAAACGTGACGATAATCATAAAATTGGCAAGTTTAAGTTATCATTTTATTCATTCACGCGTAGATCATTTACTGGTGTCCGGCGTATCGCGAACATCTCATGCGCATCCTTCACGGCGACGACGACGATGACAACGTCAGGAACATATTTACAACTTGTCGACTGAATAGTTCTATACTCATACGGTGCTTACGACAGGGAGCAAACCAGGTACAAGCGTTGTTTAATCATATATTCGTCTCCTTTCTGTTGCAGATAATTTCCTTCGTAATGAACGTATTGGGCCTTAAATAAACATAAAAACATTGTTATATATAAAGTATACATAAAAAGCAACATAAAGTATATACAGAAGAAATATATATATATATATAAATATAAATATATAAATATATACATAGTGTGGATGCGTATGTGTATACGCGCACGCGATACGTCTCACCGACGCAAAGGTGTATACACATACGCACATGTCGTTATAAGATTATATTATATAGACAAAGAAAAAAAATCGCGAATGCGTGCGAAGCGAACGAGCGAGCGAAAGCGAGAGAATGTGCGTGTGTAAGCGAGAATTACGGACGAATGAATACGAGTGAAGATGAAATAGAGCGAGAGAACTGACAATGAGATATCGGTTGTTACGATATATACATAAGGTATATATTGTATTAATTAAAAAGAAACAAAAATAATAGAGAGGGAGGAGAGAGGGGAAGAGGGAAACGGTGATTAACCAAGTCCTGCTTGGATGGTCCTAGGACGATATAATATAATATAATATTATAATCGAGAATTGGCATTTTTTTTACAAGAAGAAAATCTCGATCGGGCCGCTCGTGCGATATAAAGACCGATATTATCACACCGTCGAACGGAGAGAATACGAGAGCGAACAAACCCAGCGAATAGCGTCGGCGAAGGGTTGAGCTTATATTGTTGAGGGCGAGGAACTATGAAACTGCGTCAAAGTTGGATGTAATTAAACGTAATAATGGCGATAATGAGGATGTTTTTATCACATTTTAGAATTTTTTCTTCGCTTGATCCTCTTTTATGTTGCAACTTTATCTCACCTTTGTTATTAATTATATTTGTATTCTGATCATCAATCACACAGACAAAAAATAAAATTTAGTACAAAAGAAATTTACGCGTGATTATATTAATAATAAAATATAGATATGTATGATAAGGAATAAATTAAATTGAATAAATGAAGCGTTAACAATTAGAAAATGTGATGAAAACTATCAAAATTATAAAAGAAGAAAATTTAGGAACAGGCAAGAAGAGAGAGAGAGAGACAGGGAATTTAGGAGCAAGTTACATAAAAGTCAAAAGGGTGAAAAATCGATAACAAGAAATTAAAAGAACTGATGAAAACATGATCATCAATCGTCATTATCATAGTCAACTTGTGCTGTGAGATGATCAAAGTTTCTTCTTGCCGCTCGTACAACCGGTAAAGGACGCGTCGCTTCGCTAAATATTCAAATAAGTTTTACTAACAAAGTAAAGTCAGACTTAAACGAGCAAGTATAAAGCACCGTCTTCAATTTAAAGATACGACAGAGCTAGATCTAGAGATACCCTTTTAATCACGATTATCTTAGCACGTATTACACATCATCGATTCGATACTTGAAATTTCTTTTGTCTTAGCAAGAATATTCGAATAAACGCGTCCTTACAATTAGTTTAAATGCAAAAATGTCGGCAGCGGTTACGCGTTCTGCCGTCGTCGCGACTTCGAGTAGTGATTCGAGTATAGTTCTGAGCTACTTTATATATATATATATATATATAGCATAAATACATATATATAAATAAAAAATATATATAAATTAATAAATATATAAATATATATAAATAAATAAATATATATATATAAACCTCTCTTATACATATGGGAATATATTTCGAAGAGCGGGACGATCGAGATTCGACGGTCCTTGCGATTAATGAGTATGATAAGCGCTATAGATAGAGATTCCTCGTCCCTGGACCAACTCGGCCGGATTACACGAATAACGATGACACATTACACACGCTCACGAAAATCCATACACTTACAATACATACACAGGGACAAACAAAGGGAAAGAAAGGGAATGAAAGAGAGAAAGAAAGAGAATGAAAGTGAGAGCGAGAGAAAAATATATGAATTGACGCGCGGATGTAACTTTCACGGATGCAGGCGTAGATAGAGCTAATCGACTGCATTATGCGCGCGCATTAAAAACGTTTTTGGTACTGTACGGCACTTGTATGACGCGTCTCTTTATACGTAAATCCGTATACTTCTTATGGATAAAAAAAAACATACAATAGCCCGTCGTTGCGCGCTGAGACACCCTCACGAAGCGTTTATATACGCACCGTCACCGGCTTTCCTCGCTGTCGTCGATCATTGATCGAAGATCAGAATGGAAATTAAGAAGGATTTAAAAACGGCTGGCTGTTATTCATCGACACTTTCGCGACCGCCCGCGTATTTTTAGATGAGAATTACATCGTTTGACGCCGGGCCGATTAAAATGCATTCGTACGCCTTCGCGTCGTTGCTAAGTATAAAATTATGTTGCTATGGCAGGCTGGAATAAAAAAGGTATTCGTACGCCATCGCCTTTCTGCTATAAATAATGCTACGTTGTTAAGAAGCTGAAATAATAAAAGTATTTGTAAGTCGCACCTTGTGCTTTTATTATAAATATTTTTAACTTGTTTATATATATGAGAGATGAGATATTTAAACTCTTAAGAATCTTAAAGATATACAGAGAGCTTGTAATATATCGATTTAAAGAATAATGCTCTATATATATATATATATTTAAAACTACAACACATGTTTTTATTTAAGAGTTACTTATAACGATGACGTGCGAATACTACATGTGTCTCATTCTATAGTAAATTTGTTTAAGGCAAATTATATTGCAGCTAATTATGTAAACCCTAAACGGTATAAGCGGGGTATGACAGATCGTTTTTAATTATAGAAACTTCATAGCGCTATTATTATTTGTTTGTATTTATAAAGTTTACTATAAATAAATCTAATTTCCACACACATATAAATTACAGACATCTCTTTTATTTTTTTGATGTGAGTGTATATAAGTATTTATTATTATAAAATCTACGCAGTATGTTGTGTGTTTGTCTCTCGTTCGGCCTTTTTATATAATTCCGTAAGTAAAATAATTTATACTGTTTAGGGTAAAACAGTCTTCAACAGTTATCACATATTTAACCCATTATAGTTTCTTTTTCAAAAGTTTATAATAATGATGAAATAATGCCAGAAAAAAATTTTCAGAGATTTATGCTAAAAATTCTGAACATTTTTTTTTGGACATTTAACTTTTCCACACATCTGATAACAATATTAAGGTAGTTATAATCTACTTATATTTGTATTTAGTGTAACACCGCAATTCTATATAAAATATAAATATAATATAATAATTGTGATCTTTAATGGGTTAAAAATGTACCGATATCAAAACTGCATAAATTTGCAGTTAAATATTAGCGGTTGCGAAAGTGTTAAGAATATATTGTTATTAGCTCTTTATAGTTCGATTTATACTACGTATTTATATTATTATTTGCTCGAATGACAGGATTATTAAAACTACACGTTAAAATAGATTAGCTTGATTAATAACTTGCAATTCTTAAATATGCAATGGCTTCATAATTTTTATTGAATATATCATTGTTATTTACGAATGTTAACGTAAATTTTACAGCAATTTAATATGATAAAAAATATTAAATTTGCTCATGACACAATATATTAACTTAATAGAATATTAATCTTTTGTTATTCATATCTATTAAATTTGAGAAAAAATTAGATCCTAATCTTGAAAAAAGATTTCAAATTTTATGTTATGTTTGATACATAGTTTTAATTTTTTACATCACAAAATTTTAAATATTTTTTATCTTTCTTTAAGTTTATTAAATTTATGAATTTTTAGTTTTTCAAAATTCTTACCCCTGAATCTTGGGTCTTTTAAATACATTTTAATCTTTGAATTGTCATTACATAATTCGTCCCTTCTCGAATTGATTGTTAAAAGAAATCTTGAGTTTGAAAAACATTATCAGCAAAGAACGGGAAAACAGAATACTTTAATCCTAATTGAAATAGTGCTAATTATAATATCTCATTTTAAAGATTTAAAATTATTTTAAACTTTTAAAGTGAAAATAAATAAACAAGTGTTCATTATTGTTTTTTAAAACATTTTAAGATGATTTTAAAATAAGATGAAATGATGCAAATACGTAATTACATACAATAAGATCGTAATTAAATTAATGAATAACTCTCGGATGCATATACAGATCAATTTTATTCCCTTACAAATTTCTTCTTATAGTCAAAAATTATATATTTGTACTCTTTATATCTGTCTTATTTAAATTACTTTTTTTGCTATATGTAATCAAATTATATTAATAATATTAATATAAATCTTTGGTATGAAAAACAATAATTCCTTTATTTCTTCAGAAGAGATAAAAGTATCTAAATACAAGTGTCACACAAAGAAGGCAGCTCTAGTTATTTTATATTACTTTTAGATAGATTACTTTTAGATAATGAATTAACAACGTATTTACATTATATTCGCATAATATTTGTTTCTACAAATGCAAAGATAAAATCTAATTTTCTCAAATTTTAAGAACTGAGTCAATCCCATTTTCATCGATGAAATTGATTGAAGAAAGAAAGGCTAATTTTTTATTCTTCTTGAATAAGCTCGTTTATATAATAACACAGTATGCAAGAGAACGACTTATTGTTAGTATACATCCGAGAGGGTCGGACACGATTGAAAAAAAGATCGACGAGAGCGACGGCAAATCCGTCACGGTGCGCCGACTGACACGCTTTCGGACGGTTGCATATACTTATAGTGAAAAATTACGAGAATGCATATTATTCTGCCGATTAACGAATAAGTGCGTAGGATTCGTTTAATTGTAGATCAAACACGTACACAGTCATGTTACGCGCGAGTGCAAAATGCATACCATCTACGATACCCTTCTTCGCTCACATCTTTATCCCCTTATTCAAGAGCAACACACTACACAAATACACACATTACACAGACACACACACACACACACACACACACACACACACACACACACACAGAATACATACGCGTATACGAAAATACACATACACAAAATACACACGCGTATAATAAGGCGCAACACGTACACGCGCACGCACGTTGCAATTAGACGTTATTATCGCAATTTGGAGTTAAATTTTATAATATATAATATATAAAAAATATATATAATAAATAAAAGTTGACGGATAATATAGAGTTATATTAAATATCTAAACGAAAATACTCGTGTGTTTCTCATGTGTGAATATATTATCCCTTTTGTTGCGTAATCACAATCGAAATTTCCCTTCTCTCTCGTATCCCTACAATAGTTTAGATAAGTAGAATAGAATGTGTATTTACACATTTGCACCAACAATGTTTTCATACTGTATGTTCTTCAATTTTTATCATATAGGTAAACTAATTTTTTTTACTTCTGTACATCTTAATAAATATTACTTAACGTTTTAACATAAACGTAGTTAACATACTAGACTCGTATATTCAATCGAGTAAATATTTCGTATTGACTTTTAAAATTTATTTAGCTCTTATTAGATATGTATATAAAAAAGTTATTTATGAAACATAAAATATTACTCAAATGTATTTTTTTTCTTATTTTTGTATAAAAATGAAAGAATATTTTAGAATTGTACATATATATATATTACATTCTCAATAGCTGCTTTTTTTAATTCAATATTTAAGGAAGAATAATGAAAACTTTAAATTTTATATTATCTTTATACAAAGTTATAATGGTATTTTAATCTTTTTTACTGTTCAATATATTTTAAACATTTTAGAAATTATTTTTATTTCAGTTTAATCAGTTTCTAAATTACTTAATTGTAATCAATATTAATATATGTAATAAATAACAATAAATGTATTTTGATAAAAATTTTAAATTAATAATTTATAACATTTTTTACAATAACAATGACAACAACAATAATTTCGATATAGGTATGTTTAGTCAACTTGTATGTATGTGTTAAAAAGTAAATTTTTATTTTACAGATATAGAGAAATTAATATCATAAAAATATAAATTTTAGTTTCATACATATTACATTTATTGATAAGTTATCTGACTTTATTGTTTTGTAAATACTTTCAGAATTTTCTTTCAATATATTATTTCTTTTGATAGCATCAGTATTTGAATAAATTTTTAAATTTTCATGCACGATCTATCGAAAGAAAACTCGAAGTACTTCGATGTATCGATATCAAGCGGTCTATACTTACGTCTTCAGTAAAGAACTGTCATCGTAAATGGACGGAAAAACGACTTCTAACAATTCTTCGGCCTATCGCCGCGCCAAGTAAGTTTCGTAATAATTACATGAAATATATAATATTACACTGATATTTGACTTAATAAATTTTAATACTTATTAGAAGTTTTCACATCATGTTATAATGTTGAATTATATTGGAGGTTAGTTTGATGCTTCTTAACCTGATTATACTTAAATCAATATGTAAATATGTACAAAAAAAATTTTAATGAAGATTGATTAAGCTAAACATACGATGTTTTTTAATATACATTATATATTAAAGTAATATAACGAAAAAAATAAAGAACTAGAAGAGAGAGGGAGAGAAAGTACTATGTATTAATATTTTATTAAATTTTTATACATAAACAGATAATTATATACATTTACAATTATATTTTTATAGCTTAAAAATTGCACCTGGTGCAGTAGTGTGCGAAGAAAGTATTCTGAAAGGAGACATTTCTATTGGTGCGAAAACAATAATTCATCCTAGAGCATGTATTCTAGCGGAGGCTGGTCCAATTATTATAGGAGAAGGCAATATAATCGAAGAAATGGCAACTATAGCCAACAAGTAAATTTAATATATTTACATTGTTTACAGAAGGTTTTATAAACTAGGTTTTATTGATATATTGTATTATTTACTTTACAGATTACCATCTGACAGTCCAGAATCTGTAACAGTACCAGTACAGATAATAGGAAACTATAATGTCTTTGAAACTGATTGTACGTGTGAATCATTTAAAGTTGGAGATAACAATATTTTGGAAGCAAAAGGTATATAAATATAAGTATAATACTTCAACAGTTTATTTTTTTTAATTTAAAATAGATATGATTGTGATATTAGATCAACACAAGTAGAACTAATTTTATATTAGGCCAAAAAATTATTTAAGAGAATGATTAAATAAGATTGATAAAAATATTAATGATAAATTTTGATACACTCAAATAACGTGTTTTTGTTCAAAGCACATGTTGGTCGAGAAATTGAATTAACCAATGGATGCGTAATTGGAGCCGCATGCTCCTTGACTGAACGAGAAATTGTACCAGAAAATATGATAATATATGGAAGTCAGTGTCAACGTAGGGAAATGAATGACAAACCATATGTAAGCGTTATATATTATTATTTATTCGATTATTTTATAATATAAAATTTGTTTTATTTTTTTATTCTATTCTGTATTAGCCTCAGATTGGGCAACTGGATTTTCTGCTTAAAGTGCTCCCAAACTATCATCATTTTCGTAAGTCGAATATGAAACCAAAGTCTGGGACTAATAATATGTAATATTTAATTTTTTATAATAATAAAACGCGAGAAAGCGAGAGTATAACTTTTGCATCAATTATATCTATTGAACATACTTTATGTTCATGATTTAAAATGTATTCAAAACGGGAGAGAAATGAAATATATATATATTTATTTATAAATGTTAATCTTTTTTGATAATTATTTATTATTATAAATGTAAAATATAAGCATTTTAGTGAATTTTGTAGAAAATTAAATAATTGTAATATGTATTTAAGAATATATTATATAATATATTACGTAATATATTATATAAGAAAAAAAGAGGAAAGGAAGTTATATTATATAACTAATCCTAATATTAAAAATTTATTTTTACGATTAAAGTGAAAACAAATAAATCACAAAAACTCTGAATTCAATTTCTTTAATTAAAGATGCCATTTATGTTCAAAATTCTATGAAAATTCCCTACGTCAGCCTTTATTCCTTATCTGCTTCATTCTCTTAATATTTATCTTATTCTAAATTCAAGTTGCATTATTTAAATTTTTTAAACGTAATGAACATATTAGCTCAATAGTATAATCATAAATTATTTTCCTAACTTTAAAATTGAAAGGAAAAAAGTTAATTTGAAACAATATCTTTCATTATCACAATATATTGCATTAATATTATTACTGTATATAATATTAATACCAAAAATTCACAAATATTATTATTAATAAAAATTAAAAGTTTTTGTATTTGTTGCTCGACACTAGTCGCTTATCAAACTCTTTTCGATTTTCCGTACAAAACATTAATTGATCTACAAAAAAATGGAAGGAACCCTCATCTCTTTTTTACGAGCGGAAATATGGAATAGAAATATTAGCCACTCCGTCTCTTAACCAACTCTCTGGAGAATTTAACGGCGTAATGCTAAACGCTACATCTATGAATATGAATTAGCATCTCGTCGAGGGGGTTGGTTGCGAACCATTTACTGCTTCCGTCAGCTTAGTGAAACGTGCCAGTGATTATCAAACTCTTCATATTTGAATTTATACGTAGAGGAAAATAATACACTTTGCATAATACATTGAAATTCGAAAAATTATAACACATGTCGAAATATATCAATAAATCAAGATCAATAAATTAAGATCTTCATAAACTGCATATAATATATAGAATATAAATCTTTCCACAATCTACAGTCTATAGTTAAACAGAAATCTTTCAAATATATTTTTCTAGACTTAAGAATTGATAAAAAAGAATAAAAAAGAATATTAGATAAGAATCTCGAGAAATATAAATGCTATTATTTAAATATGAAGATTTCAAAGGATTCAAAATAAAAGCTAAGTAGAATTTTTAGATAGAATTTTTTCAATATTAGCAGTTAAAATTTTTTAGAAACAACCATGTATATTAATTTTACTAATCAAATTGACCAAACACCGACTTAAGTATTTCTATACAAAACAAAGTAGTCGCAAGCGCACCCTTACTTTAATGATCGGTTGCGGCAACCCCCCGTGACGTAACTCTTGTCGCGAAAGTGGTGACTCGAGAGAGCTGTCATATTTTGACGTCCGCAGCGGGGGTCGGAGAAAAGAGAGAAAGGGTGCGAGAAAGAGACATAGAGAAAATGAGAAGAAAAAGATTATTTTCCGAGGGGGTTGAATCCGCAGCCGCGGACAATCGCAAGGAAAAAGCTAACGAGGAGAAAGCTCCATGCTTTTCTGACGAATTTACGTAATCTCTTTTCGACGGCGTCACTTCGTTCACAAATAGCTTTTTATGTTTAATTTATTTAATAATTTGCAAGAAAGAATGTGCAATTTAATCGCATGACATAGAGATATAATTTTTTAAATCTTTTAAAAGACATGTTTTTTCACGCTAAGAAATTGAATTAATATTTTTACTTGACGGAAATGTCTTAAACAAAAACAATGTGTGTGAAAATATTTTATTTGTTCAAATACCTAATATCTATAATAATAAATAAACAGAAGGATTTTTTTTTCCTTTTCATTACTGATCCAATTTCAATGAATGTATAATAATATATTTAATAAGACAATATATTAAATAATTAATACAGTTTAGTAATAAAATTTATCGAGAAAAAGATTTATATTAATATAATTTAAATTAATTTATATTTTTATACTTTAAAATTGGAACTATAAAGATATAAATTATCTGTTATTTGTACAATTACACAGAAGTTAACTACGTGTGCAAATGAGAATTAAATATAAATTACATAAGGTAAATATGTGCATGTAAAGTAATCGCGTAAAAGTGAACCGGAAGTCAAACCGTGTACGTTACTTTTAACTGTGACACGAAAGATTCTATTGAGGGATCGAGATTTGAGTACCGAATTAGGCGTGCCGTCAAAAGTCGCTCGAGCGATTGTCAAAATCGCGAGCGGTGCGTGCGAACGATAATAATAATAATCGACGGACAGCCCTTGGGGTGTGTTTTGATTTTGACCACCACGGTCGTCGATTGCTGCTGTATCACACACTTACAGAGTATCTGTGCAACTAAACTAGGAGAAAGATAGATAGAGGGAGGCTTTATTTGGAAGGTACAAGAGAAAAGAGAAGGTTAAATCAACCCCCTCTTGCGTCCTGATCTCCTCGACGTTCCAGTCTCGCAAATTGACGTCCGCAGACATGAACCCCGCTCGTCCAATGCCAAACGAGAGTGACGAGCGTTGCGAATCCACGACTCGCTTAACATTTCCATTGTGAGCGCCGTCCCCGGGGTTCAAGAGGCGGAAAGAACGGGGAGAGTGCGCTGGAAGAGAGAAACGCACGCAAGCGCGCGCGAAAGTCTCGATGCTGCCGAGGTTTATAATAATTACGAATTAACATCAGTAATCGGCCGACAAAGTTGATCGATTGACATCGCGTTAAACACGGAGTGCTCGAGTTTTAATCATCACACGAGATTTTCGCGTGCAATCAATGAAAACAAATTTTATTGAAAACTTAGTTATTTATTTTTATATAAATAGTTAAATTATTTATATATTAACTTCTAAAAATATCATTGATATATTATCAATACATAACACTATTTTATTTTTTTACGAAAGATTAATTTTATTTATTTTTTATTGATTGATGAAATGCTAAATGTGAATGAATTATATCTGGAAATTTGTCGCACATAATTTAGGAATATTAATACCAATTTTGGAATAAAACATATCTTTGTTTATATTTATCATCGAATGTTAATAATATACTTTTAATAATATATTTTTAAAAATCCAAATTTATGGTAATGAAAAAGTTTTATTTGTCATGATTAAATAAACCAAGAGACAAGCGTGATCCATTTCAATCAGTTTGTAATCTGTACGAGGGAGGCGGAGAAAAGGGAGATGAGAGATGCGTAACAGAGAAATATATAATCTACATTGGCGCCGACAAAATTTTTTTGGCAAGTTATATAGGCGAAAAGTTAATAGTAGTCTCTTCATTAGAATTATAAATTTTATTTTAATATGTTTATTTAACAAAATTATTTTAACTGTAGAATAGGAACACATTCGGTCGACTGCATCAATACATGATATTATATACAATCTAATATTCAACGATATCAAAAATTTCAATGCGAGTCTAATAATTAAAAATTCCGGTTTCAAATTCGCAAAAAAATGAAGACATACGGAGATGACTTTTCTCTATTTTTTATATATATAATAAATATTTCCTTACAGATCAAGGGGTGCAAGTGCAATTTTCACACCCTTCTCGCTGCGCCTATGACAGTCTCGATACAATGATGAACGATTGGATCGCGACAATGAATAATATTCGACGGGCGACGGTTAAACGCAGGAGCAGATCGGATCGGGCCCGCCTACGGAAAGGTGGAGGAGGCCCAGGATGCGCGGGCAAACCACCCGTAAAATCCGAAAGGGAGCCGCCGCGGCGCGGAGGAGCACGGGGATGGGAAAGCAAGGGGGGCCGCCCGGGTGACTCTGTGACGCGATTATGCTAACGAAGTTGTTCCATTGTAACGCTGTTTACAGCGACGCGCGTATTAAGGCTACGGAACAATGGGACGGCCGCGATGGAGAATCCTCGGAAATCGGGACGCGAGAGTTATCTCGCTAACGAACGACTCGGCTTCATCTCGATCATCATCTTGAGCGAGAAGAGATAAATAATTTTTGTCCTTATTAAGAGTTGTACTGATAAGAGAAGACAATTTTATATACCTTACGATTATTTTAATTTCTTTCTAAAAAAAGGAGAAAAAAGACAATAGATTTAGCAAAAAAGAATACATTTAGAAAAGTTTGAAAAATTTTAATTAATAATTATAAATATATAATAATTATTATAGTTATATTAATTAGTAATTATAAAACATAACGCAATATTGATTTTGTTCCCGGCGCATTTTGAGTCTTTGCAACGAATGTGCGCGTTCCTGCACGAATCCGCGAGATAAGCGAGTTTTAACGGCATCAAAATTCTCGGCGGGATTCGCAGATAGAGGTCCAGGAAATCGTCGAAATTCTGCGTGGTGTGAGAGGGGGCCCCTGACTTCACCGCGTCTGGTTACCCCCTACCGAGGCGCCACTTGACTCGTATTTAACTTTCAAATATATTTTATGCCTTTTGCATTTCAATACTCTCGTGTATTCTCCGCGGAATCCGTCGTTCCACCTCTCCTCTCCCGCCCTTTTCGCTTAGATTCGTATACATTTACACACGCTATATAAATATGTATATAATGAATATAGAAGTTATATAGAAATATTAAAGCAGTAAAATATTATCATTATGAACAGTATATTATTTGTCAATTTTTTGAATTTGACAATAGAAGAGAAAAAAGTATAAAAATTTAACTTGTTGAGTTTGAAGATACTGAAGATTATAATTACAATTTTATTTATAATTATATTTATAATTAAATTTATTTTAAACAATTTATTCACATTGAATCCTAAAGCATAACATTATTAACAATAAAACATGTTAAATTTTCTGTTCTTTAATTCAAAGGGCAAATCAAGTAATTTGTTGTATATTTGTATTATATTTATGAAAATTTAAAAAATTAAGATCATACATTATAATTTCTAATAATTAAATTTACGTACAGTAGTTTTGATAAAAATCAGCTGAGAATAAATGTATTTAAATAAATTATGTTGTGAGAGATATGTGTATAACATAAAATACATATTTCTTGGAAAAATAAAGATTGTTAGACAAACAAAAATAGCAAAAGAATGCTGTAAATGGATTAAAAAGATTTTTCGACAAACGGCGAAAAAGATAGTCGCTAACATTGTCGTCGCGACGACACGACGTACGAGTAATTCATACTCGAACGAACCCAGCATTTATGTGTCCACCGAAGCGCGACGACATTTCGACGGGATTATTTGTAGGATCTGGCCACATCCTCGACATTTCCAACGGATCCTTTGTGCTCGGATGCTTGGCTTTCAACGATCAAGCGAGGGTGTAGGGAGTGATAATTTCACGACTTCCTGATTTATACACAAATTATCATTAACTCGCTAAAGACCATTTTCCGATTTTTTTTGACTAATTAAAAGTAATATAATCCTTAATAATCTCTTAATATAATCCCTAATTATGTATATATCAATAAAGCAATATAATTTTGAAATATAATTATTTTAAAAACAGATAAATTTTTTAATTTAATTAGATAGTTGACAAAAATATTTTTGGTTTTTAATTTAATGTTTCTAAAAATTTCACAAATATTACATTAATATCACTAATAAATTCACATTTCTTACTTGCAACTATATTTAGATATAAAATTTTATTCGTATGTTGGAAGAGAGAAAGAAAGAGAGAATTACACAGAATCAATAATATATAATAATATATAATAATAGTAATAATATATAATATATATATAATAATATATAATAATAATAATAATTTTATAAAAATATTGTCAAAAAGGTCAGGCTTAAGAATTTACAGACTTCCTTTCTGGAATAAGAAACTTATACTATTTGTAATTAAAAAGTATATTAAGAAATATCCAAACTATTTGATAGAGGAACTGAAATTTCCCGACTTCCGTTTTAAGCCTCGTTCACTAAATAGAATTTTAAATACGGAAGTGTCACGGATCAGTGTCATCCACTTACACCCTCGCTTATTCGAAGATATAAGCACTGAGTGGGCGGATAACGATATTTTTCTTCTCGAAGGACACGAAGGGAATGTCGATGTAGTTGGTGTGTGTGTGGCAGTCGGTGCACTTCAAAGAGCAACGTGCATTCAGATGCACCGGGCGGACCGAGACTGGACTGCTTCAAGGATAGACTTCTTACCAGATAATCTCCCTCTCTCTTTTACTCATCTTGTGCGTTACTTTCATGTACAGCATGTTTCACGAGAGTTATGTTAAAAAAAAATTAAAGCCAATCATATTTTTTTAAATAAAAATAAAAGTTTTCCTATATAACATTTTTATCTATATTTAATTTTTTTTTTAATCTTGACTTATTTAACATCACTAACTTGATTATATTAAAACATCTTAACAATCATATATGTGTATATGTGTGTGTAGATTTAGCATAAACAAAAAGAATGTGTGAATAAATTATATTAAAAAATTTTTCTTTTTATAAATTTCAAAGAATCTTTTAGATAAATTAAAATTAAAAAAAAAATATATATATATATATATATATATATGAATATGTATATTATATGTATATTATATGTATATTATATGTATATTATATGCTTTTCAAAGATATGTCTAGACCTTTTTTTGTGAAACATCTTATACTCCCACGCATGTACATAGATGAAGGATACGGACAGCGCGTACGTGCACGCATATGTGGTAACACGTACAATGAAGTGCGGGGACGGGAACGTGTAGATGGCATTCTTCTAATTTGCTGGCGGTACTTTGTCGGCTAATCAATCGGCTGTCTGATTACCATGCTTTGTGGACAGTAACCACCATAAAAGAGAGAAAGAGAGAGAAAATCTTCGTCTCAACTGTCTTGCGTACATCCGAATATATCTGCCTGCATGCACGTGCGGGTTCTTCGTATTTTTAACTGATGGCTTATTATATCGTATAGGTAATGTGATGAGAAGTTATAGATTTAAAAATGCACATATATCCACGTCCGATAATTTATAGATTCACAGATGTATATATCTGCAGACTTAGCGCAGCGAATTGATATATTTCTTTATTTCGAGAAGCATGAAAAAGATCTATTCTCGAAAAGAGTTTTTCAATAGAAAAGCACGTTGTAAATATAAAGATTATAATTAATTTATTTTATGTATAAACATTATTTTTTATAAAATCTTTATATATAAAAATATAATGATAATATATAGAATTTAAATATAAAGATTTTGCTCTTTTCATTATTTGTTCGAACTAAAATCAGACAAACTATAACTTCGTAAAAAATAGCTGTAAAATTAGCGCAGACAAGAGCAGTCGCTGAAAAATGGAACTTAAAAGCTTTTTATAAGTACCTTTAAACCGATATCGCTTCTTCAACGTTTCATGCGTTCCGCCACCGTGTCGGACGTGTTAATCACCTTATTCCTTTAATAGGAAAAAACAACCAGCGACAAAGAGCGACGTCTTTAAATCACCAGGGGCGGTCTCGTAGTTGAAACGCTAAACGGCGTATGCCTAAATCAAGTTAATCGTACAGGGCGCAACTAAACGGGATGCTATATTGAGACGTGCAAGAAGCACGAGCATCCTCGACGTGAAATGGGCCGCGCTTGCGATTACGCGTGAAATGAACGCGGCGATGCATGCCATCGTGCATACGTGCGTGCGTGTATATATATATACACGCGTAAACACCAGCTGATGCTTCATTCTTCGCTTTGCCTCGAGTCCATAGTTATTATCGGATTATTAGAAACAGAGACTATCAAAATAGGCGACGAAATAATTTCGGTTTCAACACGCGCGAATCCGCCTGGACGCGTGAAATAAACGGCTCACTAATTTGCGCGTAACTCGACGAGTCCCTTCTCTCCTCCTCTCGTCACCCCCTTGCTCGCCGCATCGGTGGACCCCGACCCCCGGCGGTTAATTCATTACGAGAGGGAGGGGATGCTGCCGAGCCGGCTTCTCGGTTTTCGCGACGCCCACTAATTTGCTAACCATCGATTTTGACCAACACGCACATCCGCGCGCACCGCCAATCGCGAACCTGGCCCTTCTCTCCTTCTCTCTCTCTCTCTCTCTCTCTCTCTCTCTCTCTCTCTCTCTCTCTCTCGTTTCACGTTGCTATGTTTAGAAACGCACGCGCGGAATACTCTTTAGCGCTTAACAGTCTGCGCTAACCGTCGCCTATCTCCGCCCGCGAATGATGGATTAGAGCCGGTCATTCACAGAACCTAGTCCGATTTTCAGAGCAACTGTCCGTATGCGATGTAGTTAGCATTTAAAATTATTATATAATTATGAAGCATTTCTAAAAAAAATTAAAATTGAGATTTTATACAAATAAATATCTAGTTGAAATAATTTACTCACTATATAGTAAAATAGATAAATAAGTAAGAAATAAGTATATATTAAATTTACTTAATATACATTTTTAATAAAAATTTATCAATGAATATTATCTTTAATTACAAATTTATTTGACATCTGTAATAAGCATTCTTATCCTTCTCAATTTTATAATTAAAAATATTTAAAAAATTTAGATTTCATACAAAGTATTTAATTTAAATCAATTTCTTTCATAGTAAAATCTTTCTCAGTTTAATATTTAAATTTCAATTAAATATATAAATCCGCAAATTCACCCAAAAATATGCGTTTCGGACAAAGCGAGAGATAACAGAGATTTCGCTCTACATTTGAGCAGCTGAGAATTGTGAGAATTGAATTAAACATGTTATTTAATAACACCGCGGTCTCGAAATAAAAAGGTCGCCCAGGAAGACAGATTCTGGCTGCAAGGGAGTCCCAGGCGGAAGATGATGCGTGCTGGGACAAATTGGCCGTCGGATGCGATTGGTGGCGGCAGAAAACCGCATCAGCAAAAAGCGGAGGAGAGAAACGCGCGCGCACATCGCCCTTCTCTCCTCCCTTCGTTCCTCCCCTTCCTCCAGCACCTCATCCTCTTCCTCTTGTGCTCTTCTTCGGGCCGCGTAACTAACGGCAGGCAATTAAAACTCGACCGGCCGCGAGCGTTTAAGCGTCGACATTTCCGTTCACACGTGCGTAACGAGTCGAGCGGGACGCGCACCGACGCCTCCGCCGCGCAAAAAGACGTGGACCCGACGACGACGCTCGCAGCAGCGTCGCTTCGCTCCGCTTCGTCCGCGAAGCGAACAGCGAGACGAGATTTAAGGCCGTCTGAGCATTCACGGTCGGAGCGGTTTCTCTCTCCTGTATTCTATGTTCGCTGCTGCGCGAACAGCAGCCGCGCACATGGCGGACTCGTACAACTCTCGGGGGGGTTGAACGTTTCTCTTTATTCCTGATGTATGACGGTCGCACAATGTAACTGGAGAATTTTCGGCTTTATCGCTATAACGGAATATGACGGAAATTGCGCCGGCTCAGATTTAACGCAATTGGAATCTGGCGTAGTTACAAGAATCTATTATAGAAGTCTCTTTGTAGACATGTCATTATTATTATTATTATTATTATGTTTTAACTCGAATCCTTCATTTTGACAAGACAGTTATGATTATACGATATATAAGTGATTTAATTTTGTATAATTTTAAGTAATTATCTCTCTTAATTTTAATTAAGCTCTTTTTATAAAAAGCGTATAATGTTTATTTAGTTTACCTTGTTTCTCATAAAAAAAAAGAATATAAAATTATTCTTTGTACTCTGCAGCGCCGACCTGGCGCGTGCCTCGCATTTTCCACTGTGCGACGTGGTCTGCCCTAATTTGTCAGTGACTACTTGTAGGGTGAAACTCTGGCCGATTGCCACTCCTTGGTATACAGTTGAAATTTATAGTCGTTGCTTTCTATCTCCGGGGATGATCAGACGAAGTATGTTTGTAAAAACAATTTTCTTTTTTTGTTTGTTCTCCAACATCACACATTAATGTGTAATACAAACGAAATGCATATATTTCGATAAATATGTTTTCCAAAATTTTCAAATCATATTTCATATCAACACATTTATCTGCGTTGATATTTATCTATTTTATCGTGAGATTAATTCTTAAAAGAAGTTTACAAATTTTCTATTTCAAGTGATGACTTTGTTCTTAACTTGACAGAGGAGGTCGACTACCAGAGCGAACACCACGTTTAAACACCTTTCATCGCTGGCGTAATGCCTTTATCTCTCTTCCTGCCTCTGTGTCCCTTCTCTAATTTTACAAGGCGTTAAGTGCCACTTTGTCGAGCTTTGTGCTCGATACTTCAGCTTCGCCAATACTCATTTCCGCCTTTCTGTCGCGCAAATGAGTGCAAACGTTTGCCATAAACTTCTCTGACGACAGCTCGTAAAACTACATCCGTTATGTTCGAATTCGTGAAAGAGTATTAATAATCGTAAAATATTGTTACGTTATTAAGAAATATTATTCGAATATAGACTATGAAAATATCTCTATCTTTGAGTCAGATTTCGAATAAATTATTAGGAGATTATATATATATATATATATATAATTTAATTATATATACGAGTTTAAATATATGCTTAGACATTAGAATTAGCAGATTAATATTAATAACAAACAAATTAAATGAAATAAATATGAACATAATATATATATGCATGAACAAGAATAAACTAAAGTAAATATATAATCGAATTATATAAATATAATCCGAATAATTTACGAATAAAAAAAATATTTTTTATTAAATTAACAGATAAATATATATTTTCGAAATATTAAGTTTAACCAAAAATGTAAAGTGTTATGCACGAAAATAATATATATATATATATATATTAAGCAACTTTAGAATCCAATTAAAGTGACGGCACACTAACGAGTATCGAAATAGTGTCGTCGTTATAGTGATCCATCGATTAGCCCGGAGCCACCAACGATGTAAACGATGCGTGGGCGTAATCCATTCTAAAATTCGACGTGTACGCAGATATGCGTGAAGTAACAAGTATAATATTTCTAATGACGTCGCGGCATAATTTATAATTTAATAATTATATTTGCCCAAGTTTATTGGATCATAACGTATTTCTCTCATACTAAAATAATAATATCAAAAAAGAGCTTAATAGTTACTTAACATTAAAATTACAATATTGGCAACATTTAATTATTTTATAAAATTATGACACTAACAATATTTAATTATTGTATGTAGAAACTTTAAAACAATGCTATTGAAAGAATCTGTTATCTAAGCTCCAAGCAGTATTTGTTTTCTAATAAAAAACAACTTATTTTTGCTTAAATACTTGAACAGTTAGAAATATGTAAAAATTATAGTATTTAGTCTGTTTTAAAATATAGCATTTGAAAATATTTAGAAGAACTAAAGAAGCACGACAATCAGAAGATGTAACGGTGACTTCAAATATTTCACAAATAACTAATTGTAAGTCATATCAATTTTCTTGCGAACGGATGAAGCAAGATACTAATTTTGATAAGTGTGCTCGTTAGAAAATATTCTCTGAGGGTGGCACGAATGATAACTTAATGAGGAACATGTTGAGGGTACAAAATAGACCGTGAAAGAAAGCTCATTAACGTCGATTTGTGTCTACGAGAAAGTGCAATTAGTCTTTTATCTGTCAAAATCCTTTCGAGCCTTCTCACTCAAAATAAGTTATCTCTTATAATTTCAGTGTGAGATTTATTAAATTTTAACTCGAACGTCAATATGTGATATTGTATAAAGTATTATATATTATGTAATTATTAATTATATATATAATATGTCTATATTTTTCATGTGGGTAATCTAACATTTATCAAGCATTGGCAGGAAACTATTCATTAACGCTGGAGAGAAAAAAGTTTATTAAAATAGAATTCTCTCCCGGAAAGCGGAGGGCAAATTTTTTTTCCTTTAAAATTGCTCTCACAGATTTTGCTCTGCGAGAACAATTTTCGGGATTTTTATTTTCTGAAAGATGCTTTTGAAGTTTTATCTCTTCAATTATTATCCGGAAATTATGCTTAGTTAAGGAACATTAATTACGCCGTCACATGACATTTAAAAATGGATACTATACCACGACTGTCCTGAACTGTCCACCGTTTCCAATCTCGAAGCATCCGAATGCAAGCACCTCGGATCAAAAACCTGGCACCAAGATGGTGGGTCAGCCAACGATAGGCGCGGCCGGACGACTGTTGGTTCGCATGCAACCAATCAGGGTCGAATGAAGGTCGGTACGGCGCAGCTACCCCATCCACCACACCGGAACCGCGCATGCTGGGGGATCACGAATTAAAATACCTTGCTCTATACCCTCGGCAGTCGCCCGTCGACCCGTGTGCCATACGGTTGTCGTCTGCTATCGGTATAGTTTTACTTCGGTGCACATATAATTTCGCGCGAGTGCCATTATCATTATCATCAACAAGTAGTGTAGAATTGTTCGTAGTCGAGGAAGTTAACAAATGGAAGAGAAGAGCAAAAATTTATAAAGGCAGACATAAGCAATTCTAATATTATCATAATAATTTAAGTCCGTCTACAAATTTGTGCTGATAATTAAAATCTGCCAGGTTTTGCAGATGATTAACAATATTTTTTATTAGTCTTTGCAATATTGAGTGATAATCTAACATTTGTTGTTAGTACGAATTTAATCAGAATCCAACGACAATTTTTCATATTTTATCATTGCCCTAGACAAGTTAAACTATTTATCTGTCAGTTTTATTCAAAGTGGCTATAATATATGCAAAAGCTGTGGGCTATGTTTCAATAATAAAGCGCGAAAAGGGGATGTGATATATGTGATGAATGCATTTACATTAATCGAACGCTAGTTTTCACATCAAATCTTATTACCAAAAATTATGTATCTAATTTTAATTAGATATCATATATCTAATTTTCATAATCTTGTATTATAATTACAATAACCGATAGTGTTTCTGAAAATTACGAAGATAGCGAAGAGTATGTAATAAACTTTTACTTTTTATATAAAGTTACCAGTGCCAAAGTACGTTAATCTATATGTAAAACATAAATATACACCAATTGTTAAATTGTGAAACGCCTATGACTCCCACTACGGAAGATTTCGTCAGTGAAATGCAAAAAAAAATTTTATCGATGCGACTGCCATGTTGAATTAAAAGACTATGATTTTTTTATTAGTCTCATAATAGATATTTACATGTTATATACATTTGAATAGTGATATACAGAATAGAAAGAAAAAAAAAAGGAGAAAAAAAGAAGATTAGCCACACTGTAATGCTCGCTATAAAATGTGCCATAGCTATTACAATATGAAATGTAATACCACGCAAAGCAGAATAAAACAGAAAACTATAAAACAATTGTTAACACAAATCTGTTGGCATACATCGTTCCTTAACATTAATTGATAGCCAAATTTATACTGCAGCGATATTGACAATTTAAATAAAGCTAATTCAATACTGGCTGCAAATCTGATTCATATTCGGCGCATAATATAATTAAATCTGTGCGATTAAGTTTCCTAAAATACTCAGGACGTGGAATTTGTCGGGAGACGGAAACGACGCTTTGAATCGCGCGAGAAATTCTGCGGAACGACCATTTCTGTGCACGAGAAGGGAAGATTATGCTTCGTATATAGTGTTGGATCGAAATCGGCTTCGATTTTTGCGACATCCATCGGTCCGTCAGATCCAACGGAGTCATGGACGCGAGTGTCGAGGAGACCGAGCTGGACGTCGGGTCGGCGAGCGACGAGCTGGAGTCGTCGGCTGCGGAAGTGAAGCTTGCGCGACGTCCGACGCCGCGACCCTTCACGATCGAGAGCCTGATCGGTGGCGCGCGCGAGGATCACGATGCTGGTGGTGGTGTCACGCGGGATGACAGGACGAACGGCAGCGAGGAGGAAGAACATCGGGACCGAGAGTATCAGCTCTATCAGAGGCATTACCTGGCGACCGCTACGGCGAACACGCTGCCCTCGGGTGAGTGCTCTCCTTTCTCACTTTGTTCCTTGCAACTGTCAACACTATAAATTAAGTTTATAAAGTAAGAAAATATGATTTTATATTTTTAATTTATTCTGAAAAGTAATGAATATGAGAGTCCAATTAATCGAAACTTTCCGATGACGAAAACAATTATTTGAACTAATTAAAATAATTAAGTAAAATTAATAAAAGAGGTTTTAGTAAAGATAAAAATAAAAAATTATTAAGTGGAAATTTTTACTTTTATTATATTAAATTATTATATTTTTGTTCTTATGCTTCTTAAGAAATCGATTGGGGACAATTTATAAGTTTATAAATAATAGATTATTTTATAAGAACTCTTTAGATGAAAATAGTATAGATGTGTGTGCGAAAAGTTAATATGACTGTGGCTTAAAATATGGTGGCTACAAATACATAAAAATGAGCAAATCGATAACTGCAGCTAAAAGAGCGCGTTACCACGTCTGTTGTATCCCGACAATTCATTCAGTTCTCGTCAATATATTTTCTGTGATCTTCAATGATAAATAAAGTTATTAAAAAACAATTTGAAATTTCACGCCAAATATATACGTATATATATGTATGTGTGAATGTAATTATAAATATAATTTTAATTAAATAATTTATACAAAATAAAAACAAGTTTTTTTATCAGAACAGCTAATTTTGGAAGAGATGTTGAATTTTTGAACTCTTTATATCTGTAAAAAATTTTATTGATTTACTAACAATAAGTTTCCAAATTGTGAATATTTTCACTGTGTATGATAAAGTAATCTTGAGTAAAATATTATCATTACTTTATTCGAGGATGTGTTCGTCGATTCAGTTTAAGAGAATACATATTATGCATATTTTCTATCAGTTTTTATTTTAATTATTTTAATTTTTATTTTAATTACAAATGGACAATTAAATAAGTGTTTCAAGCGTGAAACAATTAACATTCGCCTATTACAATAACTTTAACAAATCATTGTAAGAACTCTCATTGAAAAAAGAAAAATTTTTTACTCGTGCATGTACAGGGATGTTAAAAATAAAATCTTGCAAGATTCTCATGTAATCTTTATTACTCTTCCGACGGGAGAATTATGTACCGATTTAGTCAGCAGTAGCTGACATCATCATACTGTGATTGATATACGTATAAAATAAAAGCAATTACATTTGTGATATTACATATGATTAAACATTGTATATATATTTGTAAAAATTAAATATTATATGTATTTGTCAGATGTACATTTGTTTGTGCACTCAACAAAATGAAATATACAATTATTGACACTTTGGATTATTCAATGCAACACGTATGCAGATAATAATATTACACAATCACTATGAGAAATTATTCTGAGTCAAAGGCGCCGCAGTGTCTAAGGGATGCTCCAAAACGTGAAAAGATACCAGGTGTTAGCGACGTTTTGCAGACTATAATCTGCAATCAACGGATATGTATATAATTGAAACCTTCGAAACCTATTGTTTTTTCTTTTATTCAACTTATTCTAGTATGACGCAGTTAAGTCAAGTTATGTCGTTAACGTTAACTTATAACGATGTTTTATATATATATGAATGCAAATTATATATGCAAATTATATGTACACATATATTAAAATTTCATTGGTATAAAAAGAAATGATACATACTATGAATTTAATGAAGAAGAATATGTGTCATAATTAACGTTAATTAAGTAAAAGAAAGTTGACATAATATACATGAATAATCAAAAATTTATCAAAATCTAAAATTTACCTTAAAAAATAAAGCAGTTATATGTAATATAGTAACAGTGAGTGTGAATGTGAATATATATGATTAAAAACATGTTCGTGTTGTGTGTGTGTGTGTTTAAGAAAATAGAAGTTAAATGTAAAAACAAATATTTGGGAAGCAGCAAACATTGTTTAACAAAACTGAATGAACGGAAGTAAAATATAAAATTGATTGATCTGCAGTTGCATTTCATTTGTATTACTATTAATAGATATTAGGAAAATCGAAGCCGTAAACAAAGCCGTAGAATATTTAATAGAATGAAATATTTAACAAAAATATAAAATGTTATATCAAAATAACTAAATTTTGTAATTTGAAATACGCTTTCATTATCTAACTCTAGAAAATGAAAAACATAATAGGAAAAATGCTAAGTAAAAAATTTTTAAATTGTTAGTTTAAATGCGGTTAAAAAATATGTTCAATATTCAGTAAATAAATTTTAATTTCAACATTCGCACCAAATGAATTTTAAATTCATTCTTATTCAAATATTCATATAATAATAAAATTATAATAGTAATTATGATATGATGATTAAATAATGTCATTGAATAAAAATTTTTGAATCAAATTTCACAGATAGCTTAATCACATAATTATAACTAATAAGCTCATTGAATTATTAAATCAAATTTCAAAGATAGATTGGTCGCTCGATATAATATGGACTTACTTATCCGAACCTATTGATCATCTAAATCCATTAATCATCTGCGCAGGTTTTGGTGTGCCACTCGGACTGTATAGTGCCTGGCTACCGATGCGGATGTACGGCGGCAGCGGTGCGTCCGGCGTTCCGATGCTGCCGCCGCAGCATCCGCCCGCCGGCTATCCGGCTCACCCGGACCTGCACCAGAGCCGGCTGCCGCAGCTCTCCGTGTCGGCGTCCGCTCATTCACAGGGATACTATCCTTTGGACGGTTGCCGTCGCACGGCGAGTCAGCGTGCGCTCAGCAGCTTCACCGACAGCGAAGACGAGGACGGCAGCATCGGCTCGCCGGTATCGCCGGCTCACGATCTTTCCAAGTCGCGACACGGTGAGATGCACAGTTTAAATCTTTCTTTAATATTATTTTTTATATTTATAAAAAATATTGTGAACGCGACAGAAATAAAAGTCTGGAAGCGTATGCTAGTAATTGCACAACTGAACATCGATCGCTAACGTACAGAAATAAAAATCTATAAATAAGATTTTCCTAAGCAAATAATTTATTTTTAGAAGTAATATAATTTAGAATGAAAACAAATATCTAAAAAGGTTTCAATAATAAAAGAATTTATGGGCTATTTATAATACAAGATTGGTCTTTCTTTCAGTGAGGAAATATGTTTGATATAGCATTTGTATCCTTCTCTTAAATTAATCGTTCGGATCTCGTGTGATTAAATACATAATTTAAATAATTTAAATGAAATTAAGTATCATTACAATTATTTTTTTAAATAAGTTTAAAATTTTGTTGCCAAATCTTTGACAATAAACAAAGTAAAAAGATTTGTAGGAAGTATATTGTATATGTGAAAAGGCAACATACATTAATAACATATATAATACTGAATGTAACTCGCTACAAAGTTAGTAGTAACTTATTACAAATGCAAAAAGTGCTATGGAACAATCTTAGTTTTCTAAGAACATATGCAAGTCTTTGATTATCTTATGGATTATATATTGTATGTATATATATATATATATATATATATATATATATATATATATATATATATATGATAATAACTGTATATATTATATAATTTTTTAAATCTTTTAATAGTGCAATAATTTGAAGTGAATGAAAATATATCGATCAATAAATAGATTTCGAATCTTTGATCTTCTTTGACTACTAACATAAAACGATAAATTTATTTTGCGTAAAATGATATTTTCACTTGAAGAATAATTTTAAATAATATTTTAAGAAAAAAATTATTAATTCGTATATTATTATTCAATAATTGCATTGAATCGTACAAAACAAATATTGCCGTCAAGCAATGGTTTTTAAAGAGCGGCGTAAATTGATCTGTGGATCCAATCGCGAAATGAGAGGAAATCGGCAGGTCCGACTGTTAAGTGTTTACGAATTCCGGTGGCGTGTCTTTGGTCACGATCGCAGTCGCCACGATCGACCGCAAAGGATCGAGATACACGGTAGCGTGCATAAATTATCACGGTCCCGTGGCCTGATCTTACGTTATTTGTAAATGTATATGAGTGTGTGCGGTATTAAGATATCTCAGAATATATCCTGGTCGAATTTTCTAATGCAACTTTCATATATTATAATGTTATATTCTTCGTAAATTTTAGCTGAAGGATTATTCGAAATATATAATTTTTATAAATAAAATTTAAATAAGGAGGCGTATAATAAAATTAGAATAAAAAAATATGACGTTTTACTTAAAACGATACATATCTAGAGGTTTAAAAATATAGAAAATCCATTTTCTTAGACTTTTTACACATCAGTATTTTGCAAATATATATGTATATTTCTCCGAAAATGCGCCGCCGGGCGATCGCCGAAAGTCGAAAGATACGTGATCGTGGATCACGTACTTTCGTGGGGACAATTCCGATGGTGTACGGGCGCGCGCATTTATTCGTGGCCGGACACACTTTTTATTGATGTACCGCCGACCGGCGGCGATTTCGTATGCGAGACGAAATGACTTCGGGGAACCTGTCATCGGTCATTTATGACGCACCGCGCCGAACCGGTGCGTCCGATCGTCACGATGAGGTGCGATCGCGACGTTCCACGAATTCGTCGCGATCCACCTACGTGTAAGCATTGCGTTCTCGTATAATGCGTGGATTACCAATCCTGATCTTGCTCTGATAAGGGTCAATGGAATGGAAAAAAGTCAGAAGAATAATTCGAAGATATTAAATGCCAATTTCTGAAATTAGTTTTGTTATAATTGATATTCCAACATCTTGAAATCAAGAATTACTCATGAATTAAAAATTTTCAAACTTAAGTAATAATAAATGTAGAGTCAAACATTGAGTAATAATAAAAAAATATAAATGCAATTAAGATATTAAAATCTTGAGATTTGGTAAAGATTGTAAAAATTTAAATTTTTCTCCAAGCAGGAACAAACATGAATATTTAAAAAAATAAAAAAAAATTACATAAGAAATCATATACTTTGAAAAGCCAAACTCTATAATACACAAGAATTTTAATATTTTTTTAAATGAATAACATAATTAGTACAATTTAAAAGATGAAATATTTTAATAAATTTATCTTTTTCATAGCTATTTCAAATAAATTATATGATAAATTATATAATAATATAATATTATATATTATCTGTAAATCTTTAATGCATAAGATGCCACTTAAATTATATTTTAAAAAACTGGCATTTTTATTACATATTTTTGGAATATTAGCTTCAATTTTGATCACTCTTTTAATTTTGATTAATTTTGATTATTAAATAATAGAAAACAGATATTAGTTTGTATGAAATGCGTGATAGAATGAACACAATGTTAATGCGACATATGTATACAAGTATATATATTGTGCATACTTTCTCGATCGGTTTTATTCTTGATAAGCAGTGAATTTTTATACAGTCTACGAACGGGCAGTTATTTTAATGCGATCGTCGATCGCGAGACGATGCGTCATAAATACACAACGGCGCAGCTAAGATTTTATCGATTGTCGGAGCTATTATCCAATGACGAGAAGTTAAAAATAACTCTTCCTTTTACAATGTCTAGGATCTTCAAACTTTTCGATTATACTCATCACTGTAACTGAAAATTGGTAAGCATCCGTGTATTGAAAGATAATACTTTTAATAGAGAAGTCTTCATGTTTACATTTGATTCTTCAATTAAAAAAATAACTTACTTTTTATCGGATAAACTTTTATATTCTTTTTTTTTATTTTAATGAAGTCTTTTTATATTACATTTAAAAACTGAAGCTATATACATGTAAAAATGTCCAGTATTAAATTTTCTTTATAAATGTTACCTATATTTTTCATTATTATCTCATTCAAAATTTTTGTGAATAATACATTTAAAATGTTTATACGTTTAATAAAATTTTAAAGTAAATATCTTCTCAAAATCCTAAATGTACATACAGATTGGATTCTATCATCCGAAGACACAAAAATATCAAATCCGTGAGCATCGCATAGATATATTAAAGATTGGATTAGTAACAGAGTACTTTGAAATGAGAACGAGTCTCGCGCGGTATTCAGTAGCGAATTATTTATTATTGGCCCAGATGTGACACGACAGAAAGTGTGTTAACGGCATTTTCATCATAAGAACACGAAAGCTGGCTATGTAAATCGGAAATGTGAAAGAGTTGAAGGAACGAAGGTTTTAACTGGCTAGAAAAAATTTAGAGTTTCATTCACACGATGACGCGAAACGATTCGATTCGCCGTCGCCTCGGGAAATCGAAAAATCATTCATGCGAAAATCTTATTTTACTTCGTTCATTAAAAATACGGATTCACTAATAGATCGAATAATTCTTTTGCATGATAAATTAATTGTGAGACACGATGTGGAATTAAACGACATTTAAACGCGACAAAATAAAATCATTCTATTCAGATATATTTGCAACCCGTTTACAAAAATATCTCTTAATGCTAAATGAAAAAATTCAACGAATCGTTAATTTCTTCGACATTATTTAGTTATTGATGATGCTATTAAATTATCCTAATATTCTGACGCAATTGTTTAGTCTTACAGTAAAATGTTATAATAATTCAAAGTTAATGTTTGTAATTTATCTAAGCTCTCTGTGTGAACAATTAAAATTAAAATTGAAACGTTTGTGATCATTTTGTCTTTTGTGATTATGGAAATCTAAAAACTTCAGAATTATATATTTATTAGAAACAATTTTAAATTTACATTTTACTAATTTTTTTCCCTGCAACAAAAATAAGATTAATTAATAAGATTAAGAATAATAAGAGAGAGCTTAAAAATAAATAATTAGGTAATCGCTCGTTTTCTCTATTTAGTACTCGAATCTAATTCGATGACGTTCCAACAACGAACGAGAAGATAATCATCGAATGTCACTGGAATTTTAATCGCACTCGCCGATTTTGCGACGGGAAGCCGATTAGCGTTCGCGCGTTGGATGAACGGAAGGATCATATTTCGATTTGGCATGCGAGACGAAAGGTCCTTTTAGACCACGTCATTCGTCATTCATAGCCGTCAGGACGACAACTAAGATGAAACCGATTATATGAGGGATCGACTTCGAGCCAGTAACGTGTAACAAAGTGGCTGTCGCGTCGCCGTGAATGGAAGCCGTCACAATTTTGCCGCGACGTTGAGCATCGTGTGATATTTATAATGCCAGCGTTGCAGAATTAACAACCAGTATAATCTGAGCTATAACTGCCGGCGACTCGACGATTCGGCAATTATCTACTGCACAGAAAACATTTCTAGAAAAAAATACGTCGATAAACATGATTTAATCAAATGGAAATGAAAATTCTCGAAATTACAAAAGACATAAAATGGAATGTGAAATATTCAATTGCGACAAGATGAATTTTCTTCAAATATACTTGTTTATTTTTGAAAATTATATAAAGATTAGAGAGAATTATATTTTCCATAACATATTCTTGCTTATATTTTTAAAAATTATTAACTTTAAGCTCTCTCTCTCTTTCTTTCTGAAAAATTATTATTTAATATTAATTTTTTCTATTTTCTCTTTTTCTTCCTCTATATATGCATTAAATATTATTAATATATTTCTTACGTTCCATTTTTATATTTAGTTGTACGTTTGGGTCCAAGAATGCATGTGATATTATATTCGCAGCATGCAATAGATGCAAGGGAAGAAAGGGGAGACAAACCGACATTTCGCTATATCGATCGTCGCAATACTCGTAACGTCATCATACGGCACACACTGACAGAGCGACCGTTAATAAGCCCGATTGAAATTTCATGTCGCATATTCAAAAATACATTTACTCAGAGTCATACGCGAGCGGCGAATGAGCGCTTCCTACGATCCGATCTCAATAATTGCTTCCGGCGAAGCTCGTCGATCGATCCCACCGGGCGCTATATCGGGCCGCGATTGGGCAAATTATTCTTGAATCAGGTCGCGAATTTTGCTTGTTTTCTTAACACATAATGAACCGAATATATTTCCCATACACTGGAGGTACACATTATTGAAGTATCTATCGCTAAGTTACAAAAATAGCGAGGAGAAATATGTACAATGATATAATTGAAAGTGTAACATATAATGAAATAATGTGATAAGATATTTATGTCATATTTATTATAAAGTGATCCCGAATCCTGTACACTTGTTTTCATGCATGATTTCTTTAACGATAAAGACTTAATGCTGAATGCATAATGAAATGTACAGGAGCTACGATTGTAATCATACTCAGCGCGAGCTCATTGCATTTTTATAAAGATACACAGATACATAAATTGCTTTCCACACTACTTGGTACCCGTACTTGCAATCGAACGCAAGCACTCGACCCTCGAGCTTTTTTTTGCTTTTCCCGCAGTTTTCCTGGACGGTGAAATTTCGTTATTCATTGCCCGAGTGTGGAGAGCCTGCGGCGTGTCCGACACGATATGGGAGGATCGCATCTTGCTCCGTAAAGGACCGCGCCATACTTGTCGCGAAAAAAAAGAAACAGTGCCCCTTGGATACCGAGATTGGCACGATTCCGCCGATCGATTGTGGAACCTTATGTCATTATAGCCCTAGAATAATTTGTTTAATTTTATTATGTTTGTCAAGATTTAAAAATCTTGAGATCGAAGAATTATTAATTTTTGAAGATTCACATAATTTGAAAATTTTAAAGCCACAAATTCTTAAGATCAAGAAATAAAGATATTTATTGTTTTTTTAATTAAGAATTTCAAGATCTTCCTAAAAGTTTTAGAATCACTTAAAATTCAAAACATTTTATTAAAAAATACTGTTAAAATATAAATTATATTTATATTATTATATTATTTATATTATAATATAATTATATTGTTAAAAAACAATACTTTATAATTCTAAATCTATTCCAAGATATTTATCAGATTTATATACTTTTGTATGCAATTTATAAAATTTTGTACAAGTTAAAGATTCATAATACTTAAGTAAAATACTTAAGTATTTCTTTCATCTGTATAAAAAAAGAACAGGGAAGAAATAGTTGAGAGAATGAAAACAATAGAATTGAGTAAATTGTGAAAATTAACTCGACACAAACGATCGATGATTTAAAGATAAAGATTTTTAAATGATTTAATTTCCGGTTGTTGCATTATTGACAGGTTTCAATAATTGCTCTTCACCAATGATTAAATAAAATATGAGCTGAAGCACATTGGCTATTTTCGCCGATTATTATTATTATGTATGACGAATCGATAATATTGTAATATTACGTTAAGCATGTAGATATCAGCTTTTCTTAGAGCAAAATCGATAAAGATGCCGCGACCCAATTAATCTGTTGCGTGTTCGTGTAATTGACGGGTAAATTTGCGACCTAATCGATCCATGAGTAAATTACTCTACCTTGTAATTTGTTGTAAATAAGATAATATTTCGCCCACTTATAGATTAATAATAAACTTTATATTATTATTTATCAATTTAATCTATAATCTAAAAAAATATTTTTTCTTGTGCTTGTGATGTACATTGTGTATACAATATGTATGCTTGGAATATTTGGCAAATTTTTTTTTAAATATTTTCAGTGTAAAATGTATTTACATAAACTAAATTAATTTAGAAATTCTAGTTTATTAAATTCTGTTTTATGTACTAATTCTGTACTAGACATATTTTTTATCTCTATGTAAAGTTTCTTTTTTCTCTCTCTGATTGAAAAAGCTAAACACACATAATGGTTTTTTTCGATTGAATCAATAGCTATGTTCATTCATTAATTTCATGTCGTCTTCACTTGTTTGCTATAAAAACCGAATTGCCATCTTCAAACAAGCGAAAGCAATTTCATTGTTATGTTTAAGTTTCGGTTATAGTCTCCAATAACTTTATTAACTAAAGGAGTACGGTCCGCTAAACAAGGATGTAACAATGTCGTTCTCCCAAATCGATTTCGCCGCAAAGTGTAAAGACGGGAATCAGGGGACAACGCCCGTGTATGCTCGCGGAAGCGTTTCGTTCGACTAATCGAAACCTTCTGAATAAGTTAGCGATTGAAGAGTGCATCAAACCGGCGGTGGTGGAAAGTTTGCGCGCGCTCCTGTAAGTGCGCGATCCACGAACTTCGGGATAAGAAAGACGCGAATCGCGACCGATGAATAACTCAAGCTGACCATAGCCGAGTTGACCGTTGACAACAAACTTTAACAGGAAATATAATGTGCCCGCAAATAACGATCGGCTCTTGATCATGCGACTCGACCATATTGCAGTGGGAAAAGTTGTGCGAATCACGTGCGGTTACTTACTTGAGAAAATACGATGAATAGAAAAAACCCATACGATTCTATTTATATTATTTCTGAGGGAAATGGACTGCACGTAGCTTATAAGTTTTAATATATGTTAATTTACATCTATTAAAACTACGTAACTTTAGATTTGATAGAACGTTACTTTATGTTCTGATACCTCAAATACACATTAAAAGCATCAATACAAGCTTTATAATACTTTAATAGATTTTAATAATTAACATATTTATTAATTATAATACACCGTTACATTATTTTTAGAAAGATAAATGAATATTGAAGAATATTGATTTATGACTTATTCATCGATCCCTCAAACATTACAGAAAATAAATTGCGTAGATAGTTCCCCTTTTTTTAATATTAAATTTTTGAAAAATTTTTAAATATTTTCGAAAGAATTAAAATTGTCGTTTACTTCCTTTTATATAAAACCTTTAATTGTCATTAATGTTAAAAACAACCTTCAAATAATTTTCTCGGACATTCGCAAATTGATGCAAATTTCCATTTCCGTTTCTTATTTAGTCGATCGTCAAAACGTCGATCAACCAAGCGCGAGCTATTCGAACTACTATATAACCACACTGTAGAAATAATTTTTAATAAATGATGACCAGACGGAGTCATCAAACTCCGCAGTAACTTTGTTTCGTATCCCGGTGCATATTGCATGTCGTAGCTGGGCTGCCTTGCGGATGAAAGAAAAAAAAAAACTCTGTACGGGAAATTACGAACGAGAGAACGTTGCCGACGATCGAAGAGCGCAACTTTTATGAAGGAACGACCAATCTGCTCCGCATATTAAATAACTGCCAGGCTATACATACCGCGGCGATGTACTCTCGATAGCGATAAAGTCCGTTGATGACTTAATATCTCTAGGAGTTAGTCGTGGATTTTAACTCTTCCATTTGAAATTGTGTACTTTAAAGTCGTTTTCCTCAATAGTCATATTTATTGAATGTTGAATATAATTGTCATTTGTTCTTAATAATTTAATTATAGATTAATCGTAGAACTAACGTCTGAATTGAAAATGAACGTGTTACATTTTTTATTCGTACCTATGCTTATAACAACTGTTCGAACGTAAACGTAACGCAAATTAAGTTAATGATGAATTGTTTCATTATTAATTTCAAATTCTTTTTGCTAACATTACATTTCGGTATATTAATTAAGATTTACAATTTTAATAAAGGAAAGATGCGATGTGACAAATGCCTTATAATCATCCACGTGTTACAGGATCAGAGAACGGTCGTGTATCAGCCGAGAGCGACGAAGAGGGTGGTGGGGCTGCGGGTTCCGGTGAGGGTCACGATATTTCCGATGGTGTCGGCAGTGGCATCGGCAACGTCACCACAAGTCCCAGCAGGTCTTTAGAGAACGGGCAGAATTCGTCAGCGTCGAACACTGGTGGCAATAAGGCCCGACGGCGACGTACCGCGTTCACCTCGGAACAGCTGTTAGAGCTGGAACGCGAGTTTCACGCAAAGAAGTACCTGAGCCTAACAGAGCGTTCACATATAGCGCACGCGCTGAAGCTGTCGGAGGTGCAGGTCAGTGCTGAAGACAAACGATAAGTCGATGAACCATACACAGTTAGAATTTGATAGCAAAAAATAAATTAATATTCAAAATCGTTGTTTTCGTCAGAATTTAATTAAATTTTAAAAAAATTTTCGTAATATTGAAAATTGAGAAATGTCAAAATGAACTCTCATTCTGTATTGATTATTTTTGTCCATGCAATTTTTAACAGTATCAATTTCTTTGAATGTTTTACTTCGTGCATTTACAATAACAGTCTATTTATAGTATATTAGTATGTTATAACCAAATTATTTTTCAAAATTATTATTCTAGTGTTTATTTAAAAGGCTCAAAAGAAGTATATATTTTCAGATTTTTCAAAACATTTTTATCCAATAATAAATGGGTCAAAGCCCGTACGGGTGCAAAAATAATAGTACCGAGTGAGGGTTAATTTATAATACGAGAAACGTATCGCGCGGAATATCCAAAGTTACAAAATTTAATTTCTTTAATTTTAAATACACTTTTTTTAAATGTGCTGTATATTACATTAATTAATTAATTATTTTATCATATGCAACATGGTTTCCTCTATCGCGAAAAAACTTGCGTAACTTACTTCTCAAATCAATGTAACTCTGGCGCAGGTGAAGATCTGGTTCCAGAATCGACGTGCCAAGTGGAAGCGGGTGAAGGCCGGGTTGAGCGGCGGCGGCGTCGGCGTTGGTTCGACGACGGCGTCAGCTATGACACCTTCCGGTGCTTCTGGTCGCCACAATGGTACCGCCGGTCAGCACGCCGGCTCAGGTACGAGAATCGTGGTGCCGATACCAGTGCACGTGAGCCGTCTGGCTGTCAGATCGCACCATCATCATCTGGAGAAGTGCGCGAGGGCACCGCGCGCGAGACCGACATCGTCTTCGGGTGAAAGCGCGTCCCCAGGAGCGGCGTCGGTCTTGGGTGACGCCTTAGGATTAGTAAACACATCGGTGAACCTGACTGGTCAAGTGCAGCCGCCACTGGGTGCTGGTATGGGAGTGGAGATCGGGGTTGGTGGTGGTCTGAGGGCTTTCGCGGTGCCAGCGCATCGAGCTGGTCTCGGATCCTCCGGGAGGTAGTGAACGATGTCGTGTGGACGATGAATTGGACGCCTGGTAAATGCGAAGGACAGAGATAGAGGTAAAATGATAATCGGTGTAGAACGCGCGCGCAGCAAAATGGAATCGGATGTCTTCATTATTAAAGTCGTGATATCTATCAATCAAGAGTTAAAATCAACCACGATAAATGCGAAAAATTATGAAAAGAATACTTATACTTTAATATATATATATATCTTTCTTTTGTCTTACATAACTCATTATATATGCCATATTATTCACTGAGACAGGGGAATATTTTATCGAAATTAAATTAAATATGCATGAATAGCTTGCTAACAATAGCACGGAATTTTTTGAATATTTTCTATCTTTTAAATATTTTTAAAACATTTAGTCAGAGGATGTGAGAGCCGAACTTCCTCTCTGTTCGGTCCGTTTTCTATTGTACCGGTTCAAATGTTCTAAATACGCGAGAGAGTCATTTCGACCATATTGCTCGAGCGCTCGATATCCTTTCCGACTTCACACAGCGTACATTGTAAATAGCAAATCCTAGAAGTTTGTAAATATACACGTATATACCAGGTAGATAGTAATTCCGCATAAACATCGTAGCTCGTATTTGTAGATAGTTTACATTAAGCAGTGGGTTTCAGCCTGGCGAACAACTATTACGTGGCGGCGATACCGCGTATCGATCAGCCGTGCGATCATCGCAGCTGTATTACAACGGCGAAACGTTACAACGAGGCGGAAGCGCACAAAATGTCGGGCTATAGACTTGCATACGTTGTAATATCGTGTCGGCAATAAAACGTGCGACTGTAATTCGAAATATCATTTGCCTTCTACCTTATGCCTACTCGGTCCACAATTAGTTCTATATTAGTCTATATAAAAGTTGATTAGAAAAGCGTCAGAGTTACAAAGTCCCTCGACTAATTAAAAATATTTGCATAATAAAAAAAGTTTATATAAATTGTATTATTGCAATAAAATTGAAAGAAAATATCTTCCGCTTCCCGTCAAAGCTAAACTTTAAGAGTCGGATCTATTTATAGTAAACTTCTTATTATATTGAGGATAGATAAAAATCTTGATATTTTTGAAAATTATGCATTATTTCCAATACTTGCAGTAAAATAAATTAAGAAATTTTAATTAATTTAAGATAAATTTATAAATCTTTATTTTAGAATAAATTAATTTAGAATAAATTTTAGAATTTTGAGAGATAATGTCTTCAAGAATCTTTCAAAATTCTTAACTTTTATATTCGGATTGTCTCATTGTCAGCTAATTTATCTCGCGAATTTTGATTCAAAAGATCGATTGAGATTGCTAATCGCGAGGGTTCCTGCGCTTGCCTTGTTTTGACAATTTTGTTGCGGTTCTCGAGGGGCCGGCCGCCCATCGGGTCGACTCATCGTCATCATGTGCTCCCACGGGATCGGATCGTCGTCTCAAATCGGATAGATTGCGCATTTTCGCAGGCTGCGTCGCGTGCGGGCCCCGAGCCTCTGAATAGGGATCCATGGACGAAATCGGGGGCCCCTCCGTTTACCTCGTAGGCGTGACCCCATATGCCAGGTTCGGCCGGTTCGGGCCGCTACAACTGCAGGACGATGCACGATGCAAAACGCGTCAATGTGTCAGCCGGCTAATTCGATTTAGCCTTCTTTGACTCGGAGCAGTCGTGACTTTTGAAACGGAAACGCGATAAAAATACGAGTTTTTCTCAGCGTACAATAATTGATGACAGGTGATTTTCTCTTCTTGGGTAAGTAACGAGAGTACGTGTATATATATATATATAAACGGGTTTAATTATTAAATTTAATAATCATGTTTCGTATTCTTTTTAAAATATATCGATATATCTTAATTTAGAATGCAATAATATTATTGTAAAGTTTTTCTTTTATTTCTTTTGCATATTATAATTGTCACAATCCATAACTGATATACAAATCAATCAGAACAATATAATGACATGAATATATAAAAAAAAATCGCGTAAATATTACATTAAAAACCTGAGAGCTTCTATATAAACAGTACAATTGTTTTTTAATCTAATACATATTGTTTAATGATAAAAAAAATCGATATCGAAAATCTTTTTAATCTAAAGTAATAATAACATGTACATACATTAAATAATCGAATATTTTCGATTTAAAATAAAAAAGGTGAAACAAATATGCGCTACAACAAAGATAGAAATAGTTAATCTTACATTCTCCTCGCACAAAACAGAAATATCTTTCATAAGTTATAATAACGTTCAACAAGAGAATGAAACTCAAAAAATTGCAGAAGAAGATGATAGAAAAAAAGAATGAAAGGTCGTCGTATGGGGTAGTTGAAGGGGGGGGGTAGTTTGAAGAGTAGAAAGGGGGGAGGGGGGATCGGGATCGTATACAGTGTGCACAATGGCAAGGCAGAGTGCATTACGGTTAATACACGAAAAGGACCGGCGCGGTCGTTTAGCCAGCGATCTCGGCAGTTACTGCGCCTCGCGCGAGGGATAAATCATCTCTCCCGACGCTGCCACGCCTACCCGGAGGACGCGGAAAGAGCAACTCTCCCCTATAGAGCGTGGTAACGTACGACGGGCGGTGGACGACGACGTTACCACGTTCTTTGCGGTCGATGAGAACGAGCCGACGGTTTCCGGTAGAGGCGGAAAACTAATAATCGTTCGCGGACGCGTTCCGGAAGACGATACCGAGATTGCGGCGGCGACCTCGATTGACATCGTCGTTGCATAGGGCGAGGGTCGAGGTCTCGATTGAGAGAGAGAACAGCGAGAACAAATTTAACAATTTTCAGACTCGATCTTCCTACGTTTCCAACGATTAAAGTTGACACCGTATTTTTTTCATGTTTAAACTGTTAAGAAACTGCATTCTTTTTTTCAAGAGATTTGGAAGGTCGATAAATTTATGTAATAAAAGTTATAAGATTATGGTAAAAAATGTTCTTAATACTATTATAGTTAAGGTACATAATGGATATATTTTTTTCTCTTCATAACAATATATCCATTGAAGTAATCTAATCATTAACGATATTTAAAGCTTAATAATGTTATTTTTAATTAATCTTCTAAATCTAATTCAACAATCTTATACTTCTTATTTATGTCGCAAATATATAATTTATTAAATATAGAAAATTTAAAAGAAGCTGCAGTTAATATAGTCTCGCTATATATATAGCGCAGATAGAAATTAAAAATAAACTTGAGTAATTGTAAAATCGAACTTTCTAAAAGAGACTGTTTATATATTTCGATTACATATATGATAATGCATATATATTTCGAAAATAAGAATATAATTAAATACATCAAATCGCTGAATGATACAATGATATAAATATCACAGTTTTATTAGTAAAAGATATGAAAGGTATGTAAAAATATTTAATATGAATCTAGCTACTTTTTTAATATGCTTCTTTTTATTATCCTCTATAAGGGATAAAATTTAAATTTTCCCACGTAAATAATGATAAAGCGAAAAATATCCAGTTGGAATAAGATGTGTTTTTGGACCGATTGTTATTTATCTAACTTATACTATTGTATTACGCACGGCCAACTTTTTCATCAATTCAAACATATTGCAGTTGAATTAAACTATAATCCTCTACGATCTCTCTCTGGGATTTAAATTGTTTATATAATTTAAATGCCACCACCAAACGTAAGACTGGAACGAACGTTTTAATCCGCGCGTTCGCCATGGGCGTGTCAAAGAGTCAACCGCGGGAGAATAACGCGATCTATTTCCCACACTCGTTGCCGCGACCGAGAGAGGAGAAATTTTCCCATTTTTCCCGAAAGAGCCGTGAAATTGGGCGGACAAATCGCAGCTCGAGAGAGCGTAACGAATCCCCGCAATTCGTGTCCTCTCACACTCTCTCTGTTCCGGACGTCTGTCGAACATTCGATCTATAGTTGGTTCTCGTTCTATTCATATAATTTGTTCCCTCGAAGAGGTCTTCAATGTCAATTGCGATTTAAATTTACTTCGATGCTTAATTGCTTGTTAAATTAATGACTGATTTCATTAGCAATCGGTAACTCTAATCATAGTTTAAAAATAATTTGTTATTTATAATTAATCTCTCACCAATTTCTTACAAATTGCAGACCACAAACGAGTTTTTAATTTAGACTAGAATTACCGTATATTACTAAAAATGATATTTGAACAAAGTTGAATTAATTTCCTTTTTAATCTTTGAAGACTTATGTCGAAGACTTTAAGAACGAATATATCCTTTGTCAGGCATTGAAATCGCCAAATTCTAACATATGAACCGTTAACTCTGTATTTTTACTTTAAATTTAAAGCTGGTACTTATATCGCACATTTGACATTATAAACGTGATCATGTAATAATTAGTTTGTAATAATATTGAGGATACGCGATTATATGGCGAAAAATTCAAGTTTTTACGGAAAAAAATTAAATACACATACACGTATACGTTTCATATAAAATAAAATAATTCAAACATAAAACACATTCTATTTTTACTTTATATATATTTTTTTCTTGTATTTGTGTTTATTGTCAATTACAATTAAATAGTCAATAAACGCTTAGATTTTACTGTCAAACTTTGCCATTAACGAATATAAAACGATGTAAATTTGTTTATTTAAATCAATTTCCGCTCATTCAAAATAGATTTGATTTATGCTTTCTTCTTTCTATTTTTATAGTTTTTTTTACCTGACCTTAAGCGATTACTTCCTGACATTCATTTAATTACTAAATGTCAAGCTGTCAACCTCACATTTATTATCAAATGTACATTTGCAAGAATTTATGTGATAATTGTGTGATAATTAAAAATTTAAAACGATTTTGCGATATCTAGTTCAAAAATCTAATTCTTTATTCGTAAAATGAAGAATAAATAAATTCATTTAAATATGTAATGTAGTTATATTACTTACATAAATTTTATAAAAATAAATTTAAAATTAGTAGCGAATCAAAGATAACATATTTAACGATTGTTAAAAAAGTCACAATATAAGCAAATATAGTAAGGAATAAAAGCTAGAAATTAAAACGTAAAAAATTAAAGAAGTTTACTTTATTATATAAATAAGATTTATGCACATTAACAAGTAGTTCACATTATAATTAGCTCAAAAATTTGATTTTTCTTCGCAAAAATAGAAAGGTCACTAAGTACGTAGAAAGATTTAAATTAAGTTTTAAGCAATTAAAATGATTTTTGCCAGTTACGGAAACTCGAGACTTCCTACGGAAGGAAATTTCACATTTTTTGCAATTTGCTGATTTAAAAGTTCTCACGTATCTTTTTTCCTCAAGACTTTCATTTTGTTGCTATTTATGTGATCGCTTTACACGTCGTCGCACTTAGCAAAACAGGCATGTGACTTCACGAGCGTACAGCTTTAATTCGTTTTATCGTGTATATCAGATGATCATTGTATTATGGAACAAGTAAGTAGCCGGAAGTATAAAGCTGATCATACTAATCGCGAAAATTAAATTTAAATTATTATCATCAAACACGATTATTGATATTTCATTAAAATTTTGTTTGTCTTATAAATAATCTAATAATTGTTAGAATAAATTGCAAATAAATCTAACATTTTTGTTAAATATATCAACAAATTTGCATATAATTCTATGTGATGTGATATTTTATATTGTTAAATAGATTTTATACGTTAAAAGTAAGGGGTCACAGATTCAGAGATTCTTTTTTTACGAAATTCAGGAAATGCTATTTATACCATTATTCAACATAATAGATAACATATTGAATGATCGAAGAATATTAATAAGAAATGATATAATGATAAATATTTTGCACTACTTTATCTACTCCAGCAATTAAAACTAAAGACGAGAGACAAAGACGGAGAAAGAGTGAGAAGAGGAAAGGTGAACAGAGACTGGAAGGAGATCGAGGGGTGACGCAGAGCCACAGGGAGATGAGTGGGGGGGATTGCGGTGAAGGGGAAAAGGGGAGAATTTAATGTTCCCCTCCAGTGGGTGACTCGAGGGTGTAATTGCCGTAGTGGGCGGAACGGAGAGAGCATAGCACCAAGGGGCGTGGTTCGTTGATTACACCACGTTGATACTGATATCCTGGCTACCAGCTTCCTCCATCTAGCTCTGTTCGGGCACCGTGTCTCCCGTGCTCTCTCCGCGCGTCTTCTACCGCATAGGATCGTCGTGATGCGGATGACGACGACGACGTGGTGACAGCTACCGCTACGAAATCTCGTCGACACCGCTAAGATGATTTTCTCTATCTTCTGTTACCACGCGCGACTTTAAATGTATTTTATTGATCGTGTTCCTTTTATGTGTTTCACTCCTTTCGATAGAATATTCAAAATTCTAAGGCAACATTGCATTATAATGACTATTATTAAAATACTTATAATTTTGAATAATTATATACATATATTGCTAATTTAATATTATATAATATAATATATTAGTTATCAAGAAAAAACATTAGAATATTTTATTTTTAAAACACTGATATTGTGACTTGTTTACATACACTTAAATCAATTACAATTATGAATCAATTAATTATGGTAAAATACGGAATAATTAAAGCACGCCAAACATAAAATTTAATAATTTCTTAAATAAAAGAATTGCTTTATAAATTCGAATAAAAACTACTACGTAAAAAAATCTCGGCAAACTTGCTGATGCAAATACCAATCGAACAAAGTATGCCGATAAACGAAGAACGCAAACAGCAAGGGATAAATAAAGAAACGAACGTCGCGCAATAGGGCTGAGAGGTGATTGTCGACTCGATGAACGAGACGTGGCCGTCCGCGCCATCGGCGATCCACGCCCCGCTGACTGGACTGTTTTTTATTATACCACCGCACCCGAAAGATCGACCCGGAGCCGCAGGAAGTTTCCTCTTTCATCGAACAGGGAGAGAGGATCTCGCGAGAGGCGGAGGTGAACGAGTAAGCGCCACCAGAGTCCTGCGTCCAATCCATCCGGTCGATTTGCCGGCAGCTAAATCGAGAGCGCAGAAACGAGGTGGTTGGAAAAGCCACCCCTTTCTTCCTATATACTGTCAGTAACGACAGACTTTTTGATTGGCGTGGATACGCGTTGCAGATTCAATGCCGTAAAAAAATTCTACGTGACACTGAATACCTCAATATTAAAAATTGGATACTATTATATTTTATTTTGATACTAAAATTGTAAACTTGATATTTTATTTTAATACTAAAATACAAATATGTATATAAGATTAAGAGAAAACAGAAAGTTGCTTAAAAATGTACATATATGTTCCAATTACAATTATATAATGAAATGCATGCTTTACTTAATGCACCCCGCGAATTATTAGCGGAACGATCTGTTGACCGGATTAAATTCGAACAAGATCGGCGAGCGGACTCGTAACTTTTTTACGATGTCATCACAACGCGCTTTCGATTTCCGCCCGGTCATCGAGTCTCATTTAAAGAGGAGGCGATCCTTGTTAAGCCGCAAAACCGAGAGAGATCGACTGCCTGACCCCCGGGCGATACGCCCACTCGATACCGCGCTTTGATCCACGGACAAATATCTTCTCGTTTGCCATTCAGCTTCTCGCGTTTGCCATTTACTTTTGGTCGATCCGAGCATAATATGTCATAGATATCCAAATTTTTAATAGCTGCTGATAATAAAATTGTTCATCGAAAGTAATAGTTCTATTGTTAAACTAAACAATTTGTTTAATCTCAATTACTTCTATTGGCATCGCAAATATGTACATGTAAAGTTATGTGAGAGATAAACGTGTAGTATGATTTAAGATTTGATAAAATTCAAGTTGTTATCTGATTTCCTATTTTGAGAATTATTTCGCAGCTAAAGAGAACCAAGATTCTTTGGTAAGCAATGCCGCCGCGCCATGCACGCTGTCTGCATATCAAGCCATGCATACGTTAAATGTATGCGTGTTATCTCTCTTATGCACACATTCGCACATTGTCAATTTTAATCTTCGAGCATTCTTCTACCGTTTTTTTTTTTAAATTTATTAAGCTATATTTATATATCTGTGAATATGTGTGTGTTTCTCTTGGTCTAAATTACACTCTAAATTAATAATTAAAAATGGTTAAAACCTATCATATAGCGGAGGAAACTTCGCCACGTGACATTTAGTAATCGATACAGGCGACGGAGCATAAAGCTAGCGAATGAATTAATGATATAACCGCTGGTGTCTGATTACCGTGCGCTTTCGGACACGCCGGTTCGGTTAAGACGAAGAGAAACAGGGGTGTCGAAGGGGCGCGCATTAGCACCTCGTTTATTATTCATATGCGAGAGTTAAGAGCGCGCGCATATATCTACCTAACTATTCGTAATTTTCGTGCGACACGAATTTCGTTTCGACGCGTGCACGCGGGGAAATTGTCGCTCACGCGCTCGCGTTTCACCCCCTGGGATCGTTTCATTTGTGCACCCTGCGGTAAGGTTGCACACCCCTGTTCACCCGTGCTTAGCTTTCAGTAATATTCGTTGAATGGAAACGTTGTTGTGGAAGCCTAACGTGAAAATGTACAAATTTACTGCGGGCAAATTATATAAAGAGAAAAGTTTAAGTATATCAAGTTGCAAATTATGTAAGAAGAATAAATTAATAACTATTGTTCCTAAATAAATGATTTAATAAAAAATATATACTGATCTAATTTATAAAAATCCACAGATTGTAAATTTAATAAAAAAGGCAAAGAATTATAGTGATAAATAATTTGCAAGATGAAAAGATATTTATAAATTGTGTGGAAATGTCATTCAAACTTTACGCAGTCCGACAATATTAATTTTTTTATTTTCAGTAATATAGCGTTAAAATAATTTTAAATTAATTGTAAGAAACAATAAATATACATAATAAAAAAAATCTATATATATAGTTTTTATTTTAATTTTATTATAATAATTTAATTAAGAGAGGATTAAAATGCACTCAAACGCATATCAAAACGTACGGATTCGTTGTGATGCACGGGATCTTTCATCTAAGCGAGAATACCTGGCACGGGACGCGTTAAAGTAATGGGTGTGACTGCGATCGTATCGCTCCGATTTGTTTAAATAATCGAACGTTTCAGACCGGACAGCATATCTTCGTGTCGGCATCTAGCCAGCCAATATGTATGATAATTTTGACATGCCTACACCTCATAATGGAGCCCGACTATGTGCTGCACGTCCTTGGTCTTCGTCCGTTTAGCCTCGTTCTGTACACTACGTTTCCCTTTGTACACAACTAGAAAATCATATGCAAAAGTAAAAACATAGAGTTCTCGAAGGAGTCTCGAAGAATGTCAACACGTATTTTTTTTACTCTTAATTATACAAATTTGTACATTATTTATATCTGATGTAGAAATAATCTATACTCCTTTCAATATTGCATTTTTAATATTATATATTATATACACAGAATTTAAAAAAAAAATAAAAAAAAAAAACGAATCTTATTATATCTTGCATTCAAAACTTGACTTTTCTCTCTCTGTAATTGTTTAATCTGTGCTCTCTTCATATTAAAGTCTTCTATATTATATAGTATGTATATAAATGTGTAAGTGTGGTACATGGTATTTTGCATATTTTTATGCTTCAAAAGTTCTTTGCTAAAGTAAAATAAATTTATTTATCTTTATTTAGTTACTTTTTTTCTAAATAATCTCTCTCTCCCTCTTTCTATAATATATATATAGGATATAGGAAAAGGTGTCATAAAACGGCGGCATGGCTCTTCTTAGGCTTCTCTCTGATAACAGATATGTGCTGTCACCAAACGATCAGTTACACAAGACACTTACCAGACGCGATCGATGAGAAAGAGCAGTTCTTTCAGGATAAAATATATCTAAACATTGTAACCTTATTTACCGACAATCAGTTATATCAATTCTTTCCAAATGAGAGAAATAATTTATCTTATTGCAATTAAAGATATCGTATTATAGAGAGAGAGAGAGAGAGAGAGAAATAATAAGTAACTTTAATTTTAACAAATTAAATTTATTTGATAATAAAATTTATGCAGACAATAAAATTTATTTTTGTTTTTTTCAATATTTATTTAAATGAATCTGATATTATTAAATATATTAGATAAATATATATATTTTATAAATACAACAAACATTTATAATAAATATATCATATAAATCTCATTACATATATAACAATGTTTAAAGAAATAAAATAAAAACAAAATGATACTAATTTCTCAAAGAGTAATTTCTATAAGAGAAAAGTGTAAAACAAATTTTTTTCATAAGACTATAAGTATTTGAGAAAATTGATTTTGAAGATCCACATGTGAGATCGAATACGTGTGCATTTGATTAATTACAATTAATGGATCTCACTATACATAACAAAAAAAAATAAAGATTTAAAACATATTATTATTACATAATTTACGTGCTTTTTTCACTGAGTAAAATTTTGCATGTGACAAAGAGAACATTTACAGTAATTTTTAACGAAATAAATGTATTATTAAAACAAGAAATCCGGATAAAAATGGAATCAGAATTGATAATCGTTTTTAGTCTACGAATCGTTTTTTCGGATCAAAACTGTAAACCGTACTGAAATTTTGTTAAATTTATAATACCGAAACCATAACTGGGTTGTTAAATTATTTTTTATTATGGTTTTTTTCTGGTTCTTGCAATTTATTTCTACAAAATATTGTTATTATTAAAAACTAATAAGATTCTCAACTCTAAATTAGTAAAAACGAGAAAAGAAATGCTTAAAGATATGCTATAAGAGACAAAGAAAAATACAAGCTTTTTACGAAAAAAGCAAATTTATTCTCTACAAATATTTCGGTTCGTTTTTGGACCATCTTCAGTGTTTTAACAGAAAAGAAATGCTTATAAATAACGCAACGTGTTGCACAAGCACGCAAAATGTAATGGGTCTTCTAATGGCTCGTAACTATATAGAGACCAAATTATAAACTGCATATACAAATAGATACGCTAATGTATCTCCATAATGTAAATGTAACATCATAATGATGAAATTAAAAAAGAACAATGAGAAAACCCATCACAAATATCGATAATGTAAAATATATCTATATATTAAATTTTTTATATTTAAGAAAATACATAAATTCTACATTACACATAGAATTAATTATATTTAATTATAATACAATTATAATACGATTATAATATGATTAATTCTATGTGTAATTATAATATAATAATATAATTATTAATTATAATTAATTCTACGCTACACATGGAATTAATTACATTACAAATATATTCGAATAAAATAAGATACAACATTTAATATAAATTTAATACCAAATTTAATACCAAATTTAATTTATACGCAGGCTGAAATATGCGTGGTAATAATTTCTCGTTTTTTACCTGTATTAATCATATATTTAACTTTAACACTGTAAAATTACTTAAGGCATGGATTAGACTTCGAAGACTCATTATATTACACAAAATCAAGGTAAAATTCCTTAAAAATTGTATATCTCACAATGTGTTCTCACCACATATCGAACAGTTATTATCGAAATTAAAATTGAATTCTAATAATAACAGATCATTACACAATTTCAATTGGGCGAGAAACTTTTTTAAAAGGTTATTAAGCATAGAACTCAGAGATTTATATTCATTTCTAAGAAGATCCTTTGATAATATCTTCCATATATCAGTGAAAATATATGAGGCCTTACCACTACATATTTGTAATAATTTTTTCAATAAACAGAGTCGACCGTTATTTTCATATTTTAAAAAAGAAACAAAAAGATTTGATAATAAGTTTAAGTTTATGTTGACAAAACAGAGGACTAATGACATTATTAAACCCATACGTTATTTTTGTTATTACCACAAAGTCACCAATGTTTGTCAAAAAATTCGAACCGGGTATTTCCTTTCTTCGCATGATAAGACTCAAAACAATACTCTGACAAATAATACCACGAAAGTCCACATTGAATCCGCAATTTATGAAAATATACACTCTAATTTAAATAAGATTAGAGATAGGTGGTTTATCAATCTTTCAGGAACACCTATACCTCACGATATCCAATGTTTTCTACAGCTAGGAGGTAATTTTAGTCTTCCTTCTTCCAATAAAACGTCATTAACGATCGAGCTCATAAAAAATGTAGAGAATAGCATTAACAAACTTCCTACAGATGAGAGATTACACATGAGGGGTTCTTCTAGTGACATCATAAAAACTATTCCTTCTCACACATACCCAAAAAATGAAGCAGATGATTGGTTAATTAATACACATTCTGCTACAATACAATTTCTGAAAAACAATAACAATGTAATTCTTACTAGAGCTGATAAGGGAAACGTGACAGTAGCCCTCGACAAAAATGATTATATCTACAAAGTAGAAACTTTACTTACAGACGAAACGACATACACAACAGTAAAGAAAGATCCGACAAATAAATTAATCTCTAATCTTAAGGAACTATTAGTTAGATGGAAGAACTGCCCATACATCTCCAATGCCACATATAAATCCCTATTATTCACAGATGGCACATTACCACGGGCTTATGAGTTGCCAAAAATCCATAAACCAAACACACCATACAGACTAATAGTATCTTCCATAAATAGCCCACTACACTCGTTAGCCGTTTTTTTTACATAAGCTCATGGTTAATAATTTTCCGAAGCCTCCTAGTTTTGTGAAGAATAGCTATGACATTGTTAATAGGTTGAATAACACCCACATAGATGAAGATATGAAATTTATTTCGTTAGATGTGGCTTCACTTTTCACTAACATTCCTTTAAATCTGGCGCTTGACAGCATTTCAAATAGATGGCAATTTTTAAGTAATAACTGTGACTTTACCGAAGCAGAGTTTTTGAATGGGATCAGGATGATCTTAAACTGTACGTTACATTTAATAAAGTCACATATAGACAAACATTCGGAACTCCCATGGGCTCACCATTATCACCCATTATAGCTGACATAGTTATGCAAGACTTAGAGACGAAAGCTTTGAACACGTTATATTTCAATCCCCAGTTTTATTTTAGATTTGTGGATGACATAATCATGGCTATACCCTCTGACTCTATACATTACACACTTAATAGTTTTAATTCTCAACATAACAGATTACAATTCACTATAGAAATAGAGAAGGATAATAGAATTAATTTCCTTGACTTAACATTCATGACTGAAAACAATATTTTAATATTTGACTAATATCACAAACCCACATATTCAGGAAGATATCTAAACTATTTCTCACACCACCCACTCCAACAAAAAAAGGGTACAATTATTGGTTTAGTGGACAGAACAGTCTTTCTCTCAAATCCCAAATATCACAGCAAAAATTTCGATTTGATCATCAGAATCCTGTTAAACAACAATTATCCATTAAAACTGATTTTTAATGTCATCCAGTCACGTTTAAATTCTATTATTAACAATAAGATTCTTATTAGTGATACACCAAATGCTGTGAAACCGGTTTATTTCACGATTCCATATATACAGGGAATAACAGATAAATTCAGGGGTATAACTAAAAATTCGAGAGTGAAACTCGCATATTATAGCATAAACAAATTAAATAAAATAATTAGAACTCACAAAGATACCATTCCAGCTGAATTAAAAACGAACGTCGTATACAAAATTAATTGCAACCAATGTGAGGCCTCATATATGTTGGTCAAACATCCCGAAAGTTAAAAACTAGAATCACAGAGCATAAAAGACATATACACCACAATACTAACATAAACTCTGTAATTACTAATTATAGAAGGGAGCTTAACCATGATTTTGACTGGGATAACGTCAAAATACTTGATGAGGCTCCATATTATACTAAAAGGCTAATCTCTGAGATGCTATTTATCAAAAGACAAAAGAAAGGTCTAAATTTACAAATTGATACGGATAATTTACCAGCTGTCTATCACGATATTGTTGGCGCTCTTCCTAAAATTTAGTGGTGGGAAAACATTACATATAAACATATAACTTGTAGTATACCTTGACATTTACGATCGAACTCCACAGTACACGAGTCAACAAATTGTTCACCAACCGTCACTAATATTGTTAAAGAGTGAGTGAGCTTTATAACAGTTTTTGAACAGTGATCATCAATACATAATTTAATTAATTATATTAAAAACATCACCCATTCTTACAGATATCAACAAACATTGATATTCACACACAATATTATCAGGTCAGTGGTTTCTTTTATTGTTGACTATGTTCGTCTGTAATAAACATCTATCGGAGTAGGTTCACAATAGCTAAGACAATAGCGTTTTACATTTATACTCATAACACATTATTAAATATTCTCGTTTTAATTTATAAATTTTTATATTTGTAATTTAATTTTTGCGCTGATGAAGACTCAAAGATTGAGCTCGAAACGTACGCATCCAAATAATTATATTATTGAATTGTAATTTCTTGTTAACATTTGTCGGTTTAATATCTTCGTATGAGTAGAGTTACGTAAATGCGATATAAAGATTCTCTTAACATTTGTAATTTTTAATATAAGGATTGATTGGGTTATGATAATGCGATATAGAACACCGCTATTAGTAATTGTATTATTGAAGATTATGCGACATATGTAATAATTATTGTCATTTCTGATATTATCTATAATATACCTTATTGTTTTAATTATTATATGATTGTTTAATTAAGACCTAACTTGTTTAACACGACTTAATTTTTGCTCTCTATTGCCGTTTTTAACTTATTTAATAATTTATATTTAAGAGAGCACTGACTTTATTATTTATTGTTTTATTTAATACCAAATTTAGTGGAAAATATAATTTGAAAAATACAAAATAATATATTACACGAAAATGTCCGAAATGCGTCGAATATAAAATTTATTAGAAACAAACGTGTAGTCTATCGCGACCAAAAAATTATCAATAAACTTATCGATTACGTCACTCTCACATCAGTTAAAAGAACTTGGAATTTCAGTGGAATTTTGTATTATTGCACGTATTCTTTCAAATTTCATAATTTACAGCAGATTTTTATTCATACTTAGAGTCGACAAGTCGGGCGCGACCAAACTCCAAGCAACAGTTAAGTCCGAAGCGGAAGAAGACGAAAGATCGAGAGAATCGATCGCGAATGGGGTTTGTTCGATTCTCGTTCGTGCAAGTCCGCATCTCAGGCCGACTCAAACTCATTAGGCATAATTTCGGATGAACATATGTGTCTATCATACAGACAGTCCACATAATACGTCATAGGTAGACGGATCAAGAGAGAACACCCATTTCATAAATGTTCAACAATCTGAACATTTATCAAATGGATCGGACCTCTTTACCGAGCGTAAATCATGACCTAAATCCTTCAGTCAACGTCTTCATTGCGATATGTATTGTTGGTAGACGGTACAAGAAAAGGGGCCCATCAACGATTTATTCCAACAATCGATCGACCTTTAATCCATTCGAACCGAAACCTGTTGTGGAAACCGTGCTCTCAACAACCGATTATCGAACGTTAGCTCAATATTAACCGCGTGTTCATGTATCTCTCTATGGCACTCATCTCAGCCGCGATACTGAGGCGTGTAAACGTTGTTGTCCAGTAAGAAATGATGTTTGAAAAAACGTGAATAAACGTCGATAAAGGCCACCGATTCGACATTTTCTTCAATCAATTATTTTTTACTGGAAAGCAACGCTGAGAGAATCCCATTTAGTCGGCATCAAATACGATCCCCGACAACAATTTCGTGATCAAAATCAGAATTATATAAACGAAAACACGACCGCGATCGCGATTACGAGACATATTTACTTATTACGACGTATTTTAATGCGTTAAAATTTATCGCGTATAATGCGTGCATATCGTTATGAGAAAGAGGGAATGTGTGTTTTTGCGTGCGGCGCGTTCGACTTTGAAATGACCGAGCGCGAATCTGCGACGCATGTGTCGGGATGAGAGAGTACGTGCGTACGTGCTGTCACTACGCCTGCCGGAAGCGGAATGAATGGATGTTACATGATGTTACAGCTGCTCGCACGCTAATGTCCTTTCCACCTCTTACACATGCGGTAACGTCAAGGAGAAGAGACAATATGCTCTCTCTCTCTCTCTCTCTCGCGCGCGCGCGCGCACCAAACAATAACAAATACGCATTATACGTGGTAAAACTTAATACGTTAAAATATGTATATCAAGTAATTCTAAAATTTCTTAACTAAAATGATATTATTATTCGATATACATTTAACGCATTTTAAAGTGTGTACGTGAAATACGATTATGAAATGTATAATACGTAAGGTACTTTAACCAAAGCTTATGACTTGTGACGCTATTATACAAACTGTACGTACAACGATTCCTCTTATTACATTTATTATAAAGAACATACACATTGTAACGAAAATTATATCAATAATGTTAACGATTATTTGAGAAAAATAGAAATCTATTATAGATACACGCATATATTTATTAGACATAACTAAATGTAAATTAATAGTGGAAAATATGTAGAAATTTACTGCGTATAAATATATTTACTAACAATAATAAATATAACTCTACTATTAGAGACATTTTGTTATATTATATTAAATAAATATTCTCTCGTCCTAACTATTTAATTATTCTTATATGTTATATGTGTTTTGTCTTTTTCTATCTGAGAAAGAGAGAGAGAGAGAGAGAGAGAGAGAGAGAGAGAGAGAGAGAGAGAGATATGTTCTATTACTTTATTCCATCATTATTTTTAAAAATTATTCTATTAAATACAATTTAATATTTTAATATTTATTATGTATATGTATGTGTGTTTATTATAGATTATTAAACATCGTGAAAAAGAAACAATTAATTTTGAGATTTGACTTTACGTGTCTTTTTTAAAAAAGATAAAATATAAAACATTAATAATATACAAATAGTATAAATAAATTGCAAAAACCATAAACCAAAAATAATTTAATTGGTTCAGTTAATATTATAAATTTAATAGAATTTTAGCTTTCGGTTTTAATCCGATTAAAAAAAAAACGGAACAGTTTCTGGTTCCAGTTCGGTTTGAATCCTTGATTTAAACACATTTTGCAATTAACTAATAAAGTATAAATTAAAATAAGCTTATGATAAATATTACAAAGTGATTTAAATAAACTAATAAGTGCTCAAATATATTTGCTATATATGTCATCTGTTTTTTGTGAAAAGTATTTTTTAAAAATATAGAGTTACTTGAATTTTTAATCAAGACGTAAAGTATATATAGAGTGATTAATTTATTTTATTTTGATTTAACAATTATCATAATTATATAAAAATTATATAGAAATATAATTAATTGTGTATATATTATTCAAAAAAAATATAATTGCAAAGTGATTTAATAAATTATTATTGTACTAAAAATAAACTGCTCTTTGATATTTATATTTTCTAATTTTTTATCATATCACGGTTATATTATAGAAATATTTCGACGTTTTTATTCATTGATTTTGTCAATACAAAAATACTCATTTCTTAATTTGTTAAAAATATTCAAAAATCTCTTTTATTATTTTTATTAGTATAATTTAAATCAAATTTACAATACAATTTACAAATGATTCAAAGAATATAATTATATGATTCTTTCCAGGCAATCATATTGTTTTAATGGAAGTAGTTCTGATAACAGCAGCGGAAAAAAAAAGATTAGCTGCTATAAATTCCGGTACTACTATAAATTACAATAAGCTTTTAGTTAGCGTTCTTACGTCCATCAATACTACATCAGAACTGTTACATAATTAAGCAGCAAACCTTTTTATAGCTATAATTACAACACTGATACTAGCAATCAGATCCAGGAAGACGATATAACTATACTGACAACAAGAATAACATCTTTCAGGTCTTATATGTAGTCAATGAGAACGGATTTCAGGCTGAAGGTACTCATTTGTCTACAGTACCATCTAATTAAAAAGGCCCTTCTGTACATCACCGAACATCTAAAAGAAAATGGAACGAAATAATTTGTCGTAATTATTTTGTATCTCTATAACATATCTCTATAATATTAATAAATTTATATAATATTTTGCACATTATTATTAATTTCATACCATCAATAAATCCATTCTAAATCTTATAAAATGTGTTATAATAATAAAGTATATTTAATATTTGAATAATATTCAATTAATTCTTTATGCATTATTTTTTTTCTTTTTCTAATAACGGGATTTATAACTTTTTCTTGTCGAATCCTAATGAATAAACTCATATTTTTTTATTAAATTCAAGTTTAGCTGACTCTCTGTCAGTTTATGCTCTTCGATCGCGTAGGTTGATTGTAAATTGAAATCTTCAAGGAGATCAAGTTTTGTATGAATGTGCATGCATGCGCGTTAAGTTTGTTCACAGACGTAGTTGATTGGAATGAGGAAAATGACAAGGAAATAGAAGAACATAATGTGTTATAAAAAAGTTCCGGAATCTCCGGATGGTAAATATATAAAGCTTGCACAGAATATGAATTCAGTGTAGTGAGATATTTCCACGCTGTAGCTAAAAAAGTAGTATATTTTTTTGACGTGAATTAGTAAGTCCGAATTTTTATGCAACTAAAGTGTATTGTATAACCAATGTTCTGAAATCTGTGTATGCAGTCACGAATCTACTATTCTTATAAATCGAATAATTTTATAAATTGATACAAGTAATTTCTCTCGCAAACAAACAATTTAGTACTTTTTAAAATTTAAAATTAATTAATAATAATACTAAAGTGTAAAAATTAAATAGTTACGCCAAATTATTTAGTATTGATACAATTAGATAATTTAAACATTTTAATTAAGTAATTAAATTACTAAGTAAACAGTATATATGTCTTGTATATGTATGTGTATATATAATTTTTCATTTTTCATTATCTCTTTGTCTTTTATTTTTTTCAGACTGCAAATTTTTCAATGTTATTCTTTCACGTATTTATTAGGAATACATACTTTACCATAATAGAATGAGTAAATATATAATTTTCTATATAACCTTACAAATTATTAATAAAATAAGTACCTCATGTATTTTATTACATATATAATTTTTACATATTAAATAAGTATTTTTAAAAGTTTACAAAAAATTAATAATAAAATTTAGAACTCTATTCTCTGATCCTGAATGAATAAGTTTACATTTCTTGTCTAAATTTAGTTTTAACCAATTTTCTGATTTTATTCACAGGCACATAATTATAGATTTTATCAAGGAGAACAAGTTCTGCAATACGTATGAATGTTTATCCGTAAACCTCGATTATATTTTATTGAAATAATGGACAAGAGAGAGAGGATCTGAAAGATGTAATGACTTAAATAAAGTTATTCGAAAGAACTTTGTATAGATGCATAAATATACAGATAAAGAGTGCACGAGTTATTAAGTCAGTGAGAAATTTCGGAGCAACAGCTAAGAAAATAAAACATATATATTTTCTCAGCATGAATCGATTGGTGAGTCCGAATTTTGTAACTAAGAATTTTCATAACGCAATACTACAACAGATATTTATATACACGTGATCCTAAATCTGTAGAATTTTTCTAAATCAAGTGCTTTTACTATATATAAATTAACATAAGTGATTTCTTATTAAATTCTTGTCAGTCAGACAATTATAGGAAATTTTTTTTTTTTTATTTAAAACTGTAATTAATAACATTGAGGTATAAAAATTTAGTAATTACGCAAGTGGCTAAGCTATTATCTTCAAAATATTTATTATTAATAAAACTATATATAATGTAAATATTTTTCAATAAAATTAATAAAATTAATAAATAAATATATAAGATAAAATAAATGCTTACAATAAATGTTACAAAGTGCTCAAATAAGCTATGCATTTTGCTGCATATTATCTGTTTTTCTTGAAAAGTTTCTTTACTTAAAACTTTAATCAAGATGTAACGTATATATAAACCGATTATTTGTTTTATTGCGATTTAATATATCGCGACATATTATAATTACTCATATAAAAATATATTATAATTACATTATATGAAAATGTAATTAGTTGTATATACGTCACGCAAAAGAAAATATAATTGCGTAAGATGTTTTAACAAATTATATACTATAAGATAAGAATATGTTGTTTCACTAACAAATTGCTCTTTGATGATTATGTATTTAATTTGGAGATATACATTTACATTATAAAGATATTTTAGTAATCTTTTGATACATTAATCGATTTTGTCAATATAAGAATATTCAGAAATCTCTTTTCATATTTTATAATATTTATAATATTATTAATATTATTTTATAACATTATTTAAATCAAATTTACAATATATAATTTAAAGAACTATGTAATTCTTTATCTTTGCAGGTATTCACTTTATGCGTTTTAATAGTAGCGCTACTGACAGTAGTTACTGTAGTTAAAACAGAAAGATTATCTGTTGAAGACTTAAATCCCAATAAGATCGTAGCGTATAGTGCATCAGTAACTACCACAATCAATCCACAACCAACTAGCAAGCCTCTTTACAACTACAGCTACAATACTGATACTGGCATTAAAGTCGAAGAGAGTGGTCATCTTAATTATATAAACACCGACAAGGAGGCCTTGGAAGTACGAGGTAGCTATAGCTATACTGACGCCGAAGGTAATATCTTTAATGTTTCGTATATAGCCAACGAGAACGGATTCCAGCCGCAAGTTGCTCACATACATACAGCAATCAAAAAGGCTTTACAATATATCGGTGATTATCCTGAAGAGAATGGGAAGAAATAAGAACTGAAAATATGAGTAGAATTGGTGGTTAATCTGGACAAAATAAAAGATCAAGAGATGTTGGCGCGTACTCGATTATGATTGCATCGAGACATGGAACACTCAATTTGTGACATTAATCCTGCAATTTCAAGATTCGCTTTCTTGGGACTATTTTTGTATTTATACGCATTTATATGTTTTTTTTTTACTTTTTGACATTTATTATATAAGAAGAGAAAATCTTGATGATATTTTGTAAATGTATATAATTGATTTAAGCATACTTGTTGAATTGATACAAGATGCGTATAGTATCTGGTCGTTTAATTATTGCGTTAACGGTAGTTTACAACTTTTAACGAGAAGAACATGAATAATGCAACAAAGTGTCGAGGCGCTATAAAATTATGAAAAAGTGGCATATTTCTTTCTGCATGAGTGCCATTTATTCGAAAACTCTTTTTGTGTTTTATGAAAATATCGTAACAACAATATTTCGCTTATCAAATAAATAATAACTACTAAATAAATAATAATCGTAATTATAGTTTCAAATCCGAATATTAATTGTGCTCATCACATCTTAATTTTCGAATTATTTAAAAATAAAATTTCAAATTACTTAAAAATAATTATTTAAAAATAAAAATTAAAGGAATACAATTTCATAGATAAGATAACAATTATTTAATTTGCCAGAACGTTTTTTTATAGAACTATACAAATAGAAATATCTATATACAAATGATTATATGATAAGAAGCAATAAAAATAAGTACATTTAATTATGCACACATATAAAAATATATTTTTGTTATTAAATATTGATGGGTTTTTAAAGACCTATCATATATCTCTCTATTAAATTTATTTCCACATTTCAGCAAAAGTTATGCTTTGCAAAGAGACAATAATAATAATAAAGCGTATTTATGTATATTAAATACTTGTGTATAGTAATGCTTTGTTAAAAATGTATAGAAAAAAATAAAACGTATTTATGTATATTATTTAAATAATTTCAGAGAGAGAGAGAGAGAGAGAGAGAGAGAGAGAAAGAGAGAGAGAGAGTATACTTACTTAGTTGCGCTATTGCATATGCATTCGATTTCACATAATCGACTATTTATTTCAGTTTAAAATAATATCAAATAATTGGAGTCGCCTGAAGGTTTCTAGGATATTAAAATATTTTACTACAATTTTCCAATTAACGACATTTTGATATTGATTATATTGACATCATAAGTGTTCTCGATATTAATTATATTTGTTATGCTCTTACGTACATATTTGCAATTTTATTTGCGACGAAACCATATTACGGTTCATTATAATTTCCAAAATGCAAAATTGCATGAAATATATTACATACATCATTTGAAACGTCATTAAACTTTGTTTAGCATTTCTTGTGATTTTTCATCATATTATAATTATTATAAATATTAAATGTAGATGTATATGTTATTTGACTTTTCTATTTTTTTTCTCAGTGCTATATAACTTTGTCTTGTCAAATCCTAAATGAGTAAATTCGCATCTCTTTACTAAATTCAAATTTAGTCGACTTTCTGTGATTTTATACGTTTAAAAAGTCTTACCAAAAAGAAGTCGGATCCCAAGAAAAAATGAATTTATGTAATTGTATAAGATCATACATCATATACAGGATGTCCGGTAATTACTGCCCCACCTCTCTAGGGCAGATAGAGCAAATCAAACTGAACATAAAAGTCCTCTACCATTTTGCGATTTTCGCAATAATTATTAAAATATTAATTAAAAACGCTCAGCATATGCTGAATGCTATATACGGCACGCGCTCATACGCTGAGCGTTTTATAATATTTTTATAATTATTGCGCAAATTGCAAAATGGTAGAGGACTTTTATGTTCAGTTTGACCTGCTCTATCTGCTCTAGAGAGGTGAATCGGTAATTACCGGACACCCTGTATACTACGCACAAAAATATAGGAAATACTTTTTATATATTAAAAAATGAACAATTTTCAAACTGTTGCAACTCAGTAAAAAATCATCGTAAAAAATTTAAAAACAACATTTTGAAGCTCAAAGTTCAACTTTAACGCACTATCGATAGTTTTTAAAAATTTTTGTACTTTCCTTATTCAATGCTTTAAAAAAGAACACATTAATTTTTTCCTTAAAATGATGTATATTTGAAACTCTGCAGCTTGGTAGAAAAATTCTCTTGATCAATTCAAGTCAAGTTTCATAAAGTACAATGTTTCACCTACAAAATGCTTTTTTTAAAACTTTCCTACGATTTTTTTTTTATCAAATTACATGACTTTGAAACTAAACCTGTATTTTTCAGAAATATTGTCGATACTCGGTGAAAAATCATCGTAGGAAAATTGAAAAAAAAGGAGATCCAACAGGGCTCACTTTACCAACAAAATCAGTTCGACTAAAAATCTTTTTTTTGGCCGCACAGATCAATAAATCCTTTTACACAGTTAAAGTACTTTTAATAACGAGTTCTGGACGCTATAATTTATGTATAGAATTTCACTTTTGTTATCGACTCATTGAATTAATATTTATTTAATATAAAAGTTCTTTAGTTTATTCAAACAAAAGATGTGCTCCATGCTTGGAATAACGTGATAGAATATAAGTAAATTTTTGAAAATGATTTTAAAAGCCTAGTAAAAAAGTTTTTTAGTCTAACTTTTTAGAAACTGTTTTCATATTTATGTATATATGATATGTGAAATCGAGACGCGAGATAATACAGAGCGAGATAATACAGATAATGAAGGAATCCTCGCGAACGAGTTTAGGGAATGCTTTAATGTCGTTTATCTCGCTTATTCCTTACTCTCTCTCAGTTTGAACAACTCGCGGAGATCTTATCTTATCATAATATAAACATTTTATAAAATAAAAATTGAAACTTTTATTTCGCATTATATTGGTTTAAAAATAATTTTAATGTATTAATGAGATTTTTATAATTAAAATGACACCAAACACGATATAAATCGGATTATTTTTAATTAGAAAGATAATCATAATTATGATTATTGATTAATTAAAAATGATCCGATTTATGTCATGTTTGATGTCATTTTAATCACAAAAATCTCATTAATCCTTAAAATTATTTTCGGATCAATAAAATGCGAAATGTAAAAATTTTATTTTCAGGAAAGATGAAATATGATATGAAAGACTGGAGATAAAGGAAGACTCGCGAACGAGATTTCGGAACTCTTTAATGTCGTTCATCTCGCTTACTCCTTTTAATCATAAAAATCTCATTAATTACTTTCAAATCGATAAATTGCGCAATAAAAAATTTTATTCTCTATAGCAAGATAACATATAATACGAAAATTGTAGTATTATCGACAATTTTAGTTCCTCTTGGATGAGAACGCTATCACGTCGAAATTCGAGATTCAGTGTTAGATCTCCTAAAAAAATTTGGATCTTAGTCCTATGCTCTAAAAAAGAAATACTGTTTTTTCTTTAAAATTACATATTTTTGACATTTTGCAGTTCTTTAAAACAATTTTTCTCTAAAATTTAAGTCAAATTCCTTAAATTACAACATTTTTCCTACAAAATGTTTTTTTAAACTTTCCTACGATTTTTTTTTACCGAATTACATAACTTTGAAACAAGCCTTATATTTTATTGAAAAAAGACGTTTACCGCCGGTGTGTGTTATGCGTACGTTTGTGTTGTACGTGTACATGCACGTTTAATATCATGTAATTACCTTTTTCTAATCAATTATTGCTTGTCGATTTTGTATATTTATGCATGTTTGAATAAAATTTTGTGAAATTTGGTTCCAAATTTGTTTTAATGTTTCTCTCAGCTCATCTAAATTTTGCGGCTGTTCCTCGCAATGCCGAATTTGGAATTGGCGGAGTCGAAATGAACGTTACGATCGACGTTGCATTATGCCAGTATGGGCACATAGCAGCGATTCTGGTATGAAGTGTATGTCAGTAAGAAGACAAATTTGGCGTCGCAAGGAACAGTCGCAAAATTTAGATAAGCTGAGAGAAACATTAAAACAAATTTAAAACCAAATTCCGCAAAATTTTATTCAAAGATTATTTAATATATAATTATATAGATGATTTTATGTCCATTTTTTCTGGGTGAGTTATATATATATATATATGCGCGTTTGATTTACCTACAGAATACATAATTTATTAAAAAGATGAAAATGCCAAGGAAATAGGAAATGCTAAGATATTTTTAAAAGTTACAGAATTTTTATGAATGGCAGAAGTATATATATATATATATATATATATATGTCAAAGATCACTTAACAGATTAAATAATTAACACCATTAAAGATAATAGTTGAGTGCAAATTGTCAATCAAACCTAGACAGCGCTATCGAATTCAAACGTATCTTATCGCAAAACGGCCGCGCAAAGACGACAAATAATAACATTCAGTAATTGCCGTAAAAAGCTGACTCTGACAAAATAACAGTAGAAAAGATTCGAAGAGTCTCGAATCTTCTAGAAAAATTAAGTTATAAAACCTCCTTCGCGCGACCATTCGCTCGCACTCGAGCTTGAGCTTTCGAAGAGACAGTGTGTTACTCGGCTTTCCAATTTTCTCTCGCGATTAGAAGAACTTGCTTCCGTCTAAGTTGTCTGTCGCTTGCGGATCACGAAATCCTAACTTCTCGGGCACTTCTTGCCAATCGTTATACCGCGTTGCGCAAACTGCGCAACCTTTTAGCAGGCGTCGCCTTACAACCGCGAATTGTTTGTCGCGGAGCGTGTCTTGGTGTCGCACAAAAAGGAACCTCTGTAAAAAGTGTACATAATTATATTTTATTGCCGTAAATATTTTAAGAGACGACTTGGATAAATTAAACTATCGTTGTGCATACTCGCGAAGTTCTTTCAATTTTCCTTTCGCTCCCAACGCGCTCTCACACAATATTTCCGAGCTGTTGTTAGAAGTATATCTGTTTTCGACATGTATCTATTAGTGAGTTTAAATTTCTCATAATAAAACACATTATACCTATAAAATAATGTCGTGAGATCCATATGCAATTACAAATATACTATTTTTGTGAATAAAATATTTTTGTGAATCTACAGCAGTAATTTCTCTCGGTTAGGTAATTAAATAAAATTTCTTTAGTTTACAACTAATAGATATAATATTGAACTATAAAAATTAAATAGTTATATTAAATCATCTGATAATATTGATACAATTATATAATTTAAATATTTAATTAACTAATATAAGTGTATATAAGTGTATATGTATATGGAACAAGTATTTGCAAAAAATGTTTTAAAAAACATAGGTCATACATCTATTTCTTTTGACAAATTTCTTCTAGAAATATACAGCTATCTGAATCTTTAATCGTTAATTACATATAATAAATTGATTATATTTGATTGCGTTTTAATAAATTATAATTACAGATTAATTATATGGAAGTACAATTAGTTGTGTACACATCATATAAAAAATAATAATATTACATACAAAGCCCTTTATCAAATTATATAGATACTACATACAAACAAATAGGAAATAGGTGAATAAGAACCAACGCGGATATTATTGCGTCGATTTCGCAGAAAATAATTTTACTGAATAATATTCTGCGAAATTGATAAGTGCACACGGCATATATTTTTTTTGGTGTATTTACTAAAATGTTTATTCTCATTTTTGAGAATTTTTTAGAAACCCTTTACCCTTTACCCCCCTAAAAAGATACAGATGAGAAAAATATGTGCCCTGTGTAATCATCAATTTCGCAGAATAAATTATTTTCTGTGAAATCGACGCGATAATATCCGCATTGGCTCTTATTCGCCAGTTTCCTATTTATTTGTTTTTAAATATTAAAAGCCTTATATTCGAAGTAAATTATATACTGCAAGACGAGAATACATTATACCGATATATCGAATAAATTACTTTTGACACATTATAATATATAATTTGAGAACACTATATTTATATTAGTCATATTTTGGTATCCTTATTGCTTGTTAATCGCTCTTGTTAGTATAAAAATATTCAAGAATTTTCTTGTGTTCATGATTAAAAAATCCTATATGATTCTTTATCTTTTCAGACAATTATTTTGTGCGCTCTTTCGATAGAAGCAACAGTCATAGAAAGATTATCTATTCCTGAAAATCAAAACTACAACGCCTATATCAAGCCACGGCCAATCGCACCAACTACGTCAGTCAAGAAACTTTACATTTACAACTATAACACTGATACCGGTATTCAGGCTCAAGAAGATGCTGTTCTAAAAAATTCGGGATCCGATCAAAAAGCTCTAAAAGTACAAGGCGGCTAGTTATCTTGGCAATGAGAGTAACATCTTCCAAGTTTCACATAGAGCCAACGAAAATGGATTTCATCGGAGGGTTTCAGTGCTCATCTGCTCACAGTACCATCACTAATTAAAAAGGCTCTTCGGTATATCGCCGAACATCCCAAAAAGAGTGGAAAGGAATAAGAACACTGGAACATGTAATGAAAATATGAATAAAATCAACAAATCGCAAACAAGTCTTGACAAAATGATAGATCGAAAAAAGCCTAGCACGAGCTCGATCGCAGTCATTCTACCAATAATCTTTTGAGACATGGCTATTTGCGTCGTGGTTATTTTTGTTTTTATATAATGTTATTACTAAACACGTAACTATCAACTTGGCAAGAGAGTCATACCGCATATTTTTTCTCGTCTACATCTCTCTAGGGGGAGGGGGAAAGAGGGGTTATAGAATTCTCAAAAATGAGAATCTATTTCTTGGTAAAATACACCAAGTAAAATATGTGCCCTGTGCACGATTCAAATTTCGCGGAAAGAATTAATTTCTAAAGAAATTTACGCATTAACATCCACGTATGGCTCTCATTGCCAAGTTGATAGTTACGTGTTTGTAAATATTGGAGCCTTATTTATTCGAGTTATTACTAAATTTATATAATTTATATTTGCACATAATATTATTAATTTTATACTATTGGATAATCTATGATCTAAATGGATATTGTCAATTTTGCAAAATAAACGTATCAATATTTAGATAATATTCAATTAATTCTTTTCTTATATAATTTCTTGCAAACAATTACTGCGCGTAAATGCGAATCACATAGTTATATATACCTATATACATATAATTAAATGTTTTGAAATTATTGAAAAGTTATATTTTATATATATTTATATAAATTAGAAATTATATTTTATTTATCTTTTAAACACACACAATGATTTTTGCGATTGAAATAAGATTAAAAATTACCCGAATTATATTGTGTTTTGTGTCATTTTATTGTCACAAAAATCTAATTAAAATTTATTACAAATATACTTAAATAAATAAAATAAAAAATAAAAGTTTGAGTTTTTTATTAATAAGATGTTCATCATAGGCAAATAAGGACCCTCGATAATAAAATCACCGAAAGCGGGAACGAGTAAGGAGCAAGGAAGATGATTTATAATATCAAAGAATTCTGAAATTAGTCTCTCTCATGAAACTTATCTATAATCTTTCATATATAATATGTCATCTTAAAGAAAATCAAACTTTCATATTTTGCATTTTATCGGTTTGAAAATAATTTTAATAAATTAATTTTAGCAAGATTTTTGCGATTTACATTGCGACACCACACACGACATAATTCGAATTATTTTTGATCTCATCATTAATTTTTAATTAAATATGTAATTATAATTTTGATTACATATTTAGTTAAAAATTATAAAAGAATTATAAAAGTTAAGAATTATAAAAAAATTTAGATAAAAATTATATAAAATCTTATAAAAATTCATAATTCATTCTCAAATATTTTTTGATTCATGTAAAAATTACTTGTTAGTTATTATATAATTATCTATTATTAATCAAAATTCATATTTTAACGAAATAAATTAAATAGAATAATCTATAATAAATTCACACACACGTATATATAATAAATTTTAATAATAAATATTAAAATATTAAATTGTATTTAATAAATTAATTTTTAAAACCAATAAGAGAATAAAGTAAAAAGAATATCTAGTTCTTTTCTGTCTCTTACTCTCTTTCTTTCTTTGATAGAGAAAGATAAACATATGTATAACATAGGAATAAATAAATAATTACAACGAGAGAGAGAATATTTAATATACATAATACATTTATATAATAGTATAGAGTTATATTCAGTAATTTATATGCAGTAAATTTCTGTATATTTTTCACTATTAATTTATATTTATGAAAATATATGTAAACCAGAAGTTCATCTTAAGCCGAAAGGCAAGGATTAAATAAATACTAATACTAATACTATTAATTTATATTCAGTCATATCTAATAAATATATTTATGCGTGTGTCTAGAAATTTCTACTTTTCATAAATAATTGTTAACATCATTGATATAATATTTTCATTATAATATATTCATTCTAATGAATGTAATTAGAAAATAAAATCGTTGTACGCAATTATACAGCAGGTCATAAAATTGCTTTAGTATTTTATTCATTGCATTTCGTAATCATGTTTCACGTACACACTTTAAAGCGTGTTAAATGTATCGAATATCATTTTAGTTAATTTAACATTTAACATGTATTTTAGAATTATTACGTGCCAACGCTGACATGTACATCTCGCGTTTGGTCACCTCGAGGTCGAGTGCGCCCGTAACATTTCTCACGATGATAATACATACGATAATAGGATGTGATAAATCTTAACTTATTAAAATATGTTTAAAACGATTCCGAAATACGTAAATAATTTTAAAATACATAACTTCATAATATTTTAATGCGTTAAGTTTTATCACGCGTAATATAGTGCGTATTTGTTGCTCAAGCAAAGAGAGAGAGAGAGGGAGAGGGAGAGGGAGAAGGAGAAGGCATACTCTTCCTTCTCCTTGACGTCTCCTTGACGTCACCGCGTTCTGTAGTAAGAGAGGGGTGAGCGCGTACATGACTCATGATAGCTGTGCGCCATTCATTCCAGCTCCAGCGTAGTGTGCGCACGTGTTCTTCGGCGCCGGTGCGTCTCGCGTTCGGTCACCTTGACGTCGAGCGCGCCGTACACGGTTATCGCGATGATAATACCTAATAATAATATGAATAATACATAATAATATTACGCTAAATCTTAATATGTTAAAATACGTCTAAAATGATTCCGAAATAAAATAATAACATTTGACCTTAGTGACATATAGCGCGCTATTATTATTACATTCGTCTCGGCTTTGTCGTGATCGCGATCGTGTTCGTTCATAGGTATAATTCCTGATTCCGATCACGAAATTGTTGTCAAGGATCGTATGGATTTAGGTCATGATTTACGCTCGGTAAAGAGGTCCGATCCATTTGATAAATGTTCAGATTGTTGAACATTTATGAAATGGGTGTTCTCTCTTGATCCGTCTACCTATGACGTATTATGTGGACTGTCTGTATGATAGACACATATGTTCATCCGAAATTATGCCTAATGAGTTTGAATCGGCCTGAGATGCGGACCTGCACGAACGAGAATCGAGCAAACCCCATTCGCGATCGATTCGCTCGATCTTTCGTCTTCTTCCGCTTCGGACTTAACTGTTGCTTGGAGTTGGTCGCTCCCGACTTGTCGACTCTAAGTATGATTCTCGTGCGTGATGAAATTGGATTTTCGATCGTTCCAAAATTCGGGAGTGCCGTCAAAGTATCGCGCGCAAAAGTGCGGGAGTGTCGTACAAATTGTCGCGCGTTTTTTTACGCGTTTAAAATATTACGTGATTTTACATTTGTACGGACTAAACAAATTTAAAAAAGTATATCGCGCGTGTAAAACAATAAATCCTGACGACCTTAACAACCTGAGAGGAGGAGGAGGCCTAGGAGAGGCATCTTGCACCGGCGGAGCAACCCTAGGGTAAATATTATTTGTATACTATTATTTGTGTTTCTTATAAATCACGTACACAAATTAATTTGATTTATTTATTTGAATGATTTAAACAAGACTCAGAGATGAAGACTTTTACATAAATCTTATAAAAGTTTTTATTTAAAAAATACGGCTTTTTTAATTTATAAAATTATTCCCTATTTATATATCTGCTTATTATTGTATGCATCGAATATAAAATTGGATAAGTACAATAATAAATTCTTGAATATTAATTATTTTAAATACTGCTATATTTTGGATTTTATATTTGTTTGTTATAGACTACGTAGCTTCAATATCGACAACTCCGCTGTTGCGCATCAGTGTCGGTGAGAGAGAAAAAGATTTTACTTTAAAGCAAGGATTTGTGTAGATTTTTTTGTAGATTGATAGGTTTGAAGATGTAGATGTAGATAAATTCGTTGCTTTAACCCTCGGACGGCGGGATAACCACGTGCACGGAAACTTTGGATCAATTTTCAATTATAGAAAAATTTCTTTCTATTCTTTTATTATATTCTACGATAAAATTTTATATTAAATTTTTAATTAATTATTTTTAACTTTTATTATATATTATATGTGATACTGTATAGAAATACTATTTGTATATAAACATGAATTGAAGAAAAAAGAAAAATATTTTTAAATACATGATATTTTTTGCAATATTATGTAAGATATACATGAAATAATTTGAATATATTTCCTATATAAATATATGAATTTTATAAAACAATTTTAAAAATACATCTTTGATCCGCCGACAGAGGGATTGTATAGATGGTAGTATATTTAACGTACATATGATTATTTATATTTCGCAATTTTTGACGACTAAATGACGTGTCTTCAAAATGATCTTTAAAATATTACCGTACGATCGTAATATCGATCGTAAACGCATAAAAGTCATCTTTTTTGCCGACGATAATTATTAACTGGCAGTGGAAGAAAAATCTTCTCCCTCGATCCTTGGCTCGTAGAAATCGAGTCAATATGGCCAGGAGCAACAAAGGTAGGTCCAACTGGCCAGGAGCAACAAAAGTAAATCCAACTGGCTTGAAAAGTACGTGATTAATATACCTAAAAGATATATATGTGATCGCGAATTCCTAAATTTCGTATTATTCCGAATTCCCCATTAGACCTCCCCAGATAACTTTATCACGAGTTTTGCGTAGCCAGTAAAATGAGGTCTGCTTAGTTTGCGAGGGCTATTAAGATATTACAAAATAAAATTAATAAAATAAAATATGAATCTATAATAAAATGTAAAGCTATAAAAAGTAAATTTTTTTGAGGGGAAAAAATATAAAAATGTAAAATATATAAATAATATATTTTTTAATATAAATTTTTTAAATTGTATTTTTAATATAATTTAATATAAGTTTTAAATATAATTTTTTTTAAATATAAAAATAATTCTTTCAGGAAAATAAAAGATTATTTAAATACAAATTACACATGAAAAAGATAGATAAAACAATTATAAAAAATTATTACGTAAAATTAAATTTAGACATATAATAAAATATAATTTAATTATGAAAAACGTAAAAAATATTACTTTATTGTGTAAGATAACATTTAAGTCACATTACATAACATTGTATTTATTGTATAATATATATGTATATAATATTATATGCATATTATATGTATATGTTTCATATCATATTATATATATGTGTAACATTATATTGTATATCTATTGTAGCAAAAATATGTTGTAAATTACACAAAATTGAAAGAACACGTACAATAATACAAAATTGCAATTCCAAGTTCTTTTAATTGATAGAGACGTAATCGATAAGTTTATTAATAATTTTTTCGTCGCAATAAACGTATATATACGTTTGTTTCTAATAAATTTTATGTTGAACGCATGTCGGACATTTTCGTGTAATATATTATTTTGTATATTTATCAAAATATATTTTCCATTAAATTTAGTATTAAATTTGTATTAAATTTTGTATCTTATTTTATTCGAATATATATTTGTAATATAATTAATTCTATGTGTAACATATAATTAATTATTATTAATAATTATATTATTATATTATAATTATAATATAATTAATTCTATGTGTAATATAGAATTTACGTGTTTTCTTAAATATTAAAAATTTAATAATATACATATATTTTGGGTAATCGATATTTGTGATGGGTTTTCTCATTGTTCTTTTTTTAATTTTGTCATTATGATGCTACATTTACATTATGGAGATACATTAGCGTATCTATTTGTGTATATGCAGTTTATAATTTGATCTCTATATAGTTACGAGCCATTAGAGGACCCATTACATTTTGCGTGCTTGTGCAACGCGTTGCGTTATTTATAAGCATCTCTTTTCTATTAAAACACTGAAGATGGTCCAAAAACGAACCGAAATATTTGTATTGAATAAATTTGCTTTTTTCGTAAAAAGCTTGTATTTTTCTTTGTCTCTTATAGCATATCTTTAAGCATTTCTTTTCCTGTTTTCATTAATTTAGAGTTGAGAATCTTAGTTTTTAATAATAACAATATTTTGTAGAAATAAATTGCAAGAACCGAAAAAAAACCATAATAAAAAATAGTTTAATAACCCGGTTATGGTTTCGGTATTATAAATTTAATAAAATTTCAGTAGGATTTACTGTTTCGATCCGACTACAAAAACGATTCGTAGACTAAAAAACGACTATCAATTCTGATTCCGTTTCTATTCGGGTTCCTTGTTTTAATGATACATTTATATTTAATATATTCATACATTTTTTATATATACATATCTAAAATAATTTTTATATAATAATACATATATATGTATATATATATCTATTGTTATCCATAACTTATGTATTAAAATGAAAACAGATTAGGCGTAGCTAAAATAATATAATATATAATGTAATATAATATAACATGTAATATGTTAAAACTCATAATATTTTCGTATACTTTTTAAATCCACCAGTTATATAGATTTATGGATTTTAGCAGAGACATGAACCAACTGATTGTTTTACCGTCGTGATACCGAAAAATTGACCTGGCCATGTAGTTCCACCCGCTCTGAAAGCGATCTAGTTGGCGCCAGCTTACTGCAACGAAAAAACGTCGTATGAAAAACGATATGGCCTCTCTCGGGCTTTTCTCTGGTTATCGTTGTTGAAACTTGTAGAACGTAATCTAACCCAACCTATTGCTATTTGGGTTTTTACTCTGAACTTCTTACATATTCCTTCGAAACGCTCGTTGAGTTAAAAATTAGTATTTTTTTCTTTTTTAACGAAACATGTGTAATAATGTTGCAACGGACGAGTTTCCTAACTTGTCACGTGACTTCCTGCGTGCGTGTCAAAATGAAAATATCCTTAAAATGAAAACTCTCGTTGACAGATATGGAGTGCGTGATTGGAGCGATTTACGCCACTTGACATCTGGCGATACCGCGCTGCACGTGGCAGCACGAGCGGGAAATATGTATATTGTGAAATATCTGTGTGAATGTTTCGACATGCCAGAATTTACACTCAATGTCACTAATAAAGATATGAAGAGGCCTTTGCACGAAGCTGCACAATTTGCGCATTATAAAATTGTGAAATATTTACTAGAAAGAGGTATTTTGTTGTATCTCTATTTTTTAATTAATTATTTGCCATGTAAATGAATCTCATATATTCACTTTTAATATTTGTTTATATTTTCTTGCAGAACATAATTAAATATAAATATAAATATAAATTATTAAATTTTTTATTTAGATCGTGTATTTAAAAATTAATCTCTTTGTATTTTTAGTTAATTTATTTTATGTACTTTTTGATTAATGTTACATTAATGTATGTAAATTTTTAAATATAAATTATATTAAATTATATTAAATTACAATGATGGACATGCTTGATACTAACAATAAGTTATATTATTGTTTGATTCATAAAGCTGCAAAGGTGGATGATTTAAAGCGCGGTGACTGGACACCTTTGATGCTGGCATGCACCAAAAGTGGTCCAGAAGCCTGTGACTGTATCAGAGCCCTTTTAGCTGCTAAAGCTGACATACGTTTACGCAATAAAGATGGTTGGACGCCGTTACTTATCGCTTGTCGAGCTGGTGATGAAAATGCTGTCAATTTATTATTGAAGCACTCGCCAAAATGCATCGATGATCGAAGCAATAATGGTCGCAGCGCGTTGCATATCGCTGGTAAATATATATATTTGTAATATGTTAATTTCTGGATTCACATTTTTTTAGTTGAGTTCACATATTATAAATAATATAAATAATATATAAATAAATAAAATTATAAATAATACAACTATTACATACCATACACATGTATAAATATCTTTATAATAGTTTTATAGAAAAGAATAATGTTTAAAGAATCGTGGAAGAGAGATTATTATCGCAATTAAGATTTTTTTTTCAATTATGTCAAAATTAAGAAAATAAAATGTTAAATTTATAGAAATCGTGACTGCCTTCAGTAGACAATTCCATATCGATCGCAGAACTCAAACCCGCAGTAGTTAAAGCTACCGGTAACGATATAAATAGAATTGCTTGATATGTAGGATTTATCTATCGAACACTATTATTTTTATATTTTACCAATTTTCTCTATTTCATTTACAAAATTGTTTTAAAGATCTATTTTCTTTAGATAAATCAAAATTTAGAAAATTGCAACTTATTTAATAAAGTTTTATATTTATCTTGTAACTCAGTTTATTCTTTTCTGTGACTTTATTTCTTGCATTATTTAAATAATATTTGATACTATTTTTTTAAATATGCTTTACTGTTTTTTTAAAATAATTTTATTACTTTCTAAGAATATAAAAAAATATTTTTCTAAATTAAATGGCAGTACTCTCAAAAATTACATACTTTCAAAATTAAGAATATATAAGAAAGAATTATTATCAATTAATTTCAGTGTTTTTGTTTATTCATTTATTTATTTTTTGTATAAATTTCGATTTGCAACATGACTTATTTCAATTCTTCAATTGCTTCAATTATAGCATTTCATGGCCATGAGGAAGTGATCAGCTTGCTTGTCGCATCATGTGTGAATCTCTTGAACGAACAAGATTCTTCAGGCTCTTTGCCGCTTCACGAAGCGATAAAGCATGGAAACTTGAACACAGTGAAATGCATTATACATCTAGGAGCTAATGTCAGTCTTGTAGACAATGTCGGTCAAACTATTTTACATATTGCCGCGCTGACTGGCAATTCGGAAGTTGTTGAATTCATTTTGGAGCACAAATTGATTGATGTGAATTGTGAAACTTCTTTCGGAATGACACCGTTGATGGCAGCCCAAAGAAATAATCATAACGACGTTATCAAAATTCTGACTAGGTATAACGCTAAATAAAGTTTTTATTCCTAAAAAAATTTAATGTGTTACTATGTATTACTTGTTGTGATATTATTATGTATTTTTCCAAGTTTTAATCAGCAGAGATCATTTATAATAAGTTAAAAGCGTGATATGAATCAACAATCATTTTCATTCTCTTTAGTTTAAACTTTTTACGTCTCTTACGTTATATAATTAAAATCAATCTTTTTATATAATTAAAATCTATTTTAAATTACGCTCGATTCTTGACGAAAATATCAACTATTATTTAGGTTGAAAAAAGGCTTAGGCAGGTAGAGATTTATTCAGAGATTGGTACACATTTATTTATCCTTTGTTTTTCCTTGTATCAGACAGTTTTAAAGAAGCATACAAAAATCAAGAAACGGAGGCTCTTATTAGTTCGGAGATACCTAGGCTTTACATTCTTTTTCGTTTTCTACCTTTACCCTTCCTCCTCTGTTTCGTTAAACTTTCTTTTTCAGTGTGCGCAGGCAGGCGACGTAGTACAGAAAACTCATGCGCTTGCTGTTAAGTGTGTGCGTGCTGGACGAGACTGCATCGCGTCTCTCTTAAACTCTAGGACGCTAACATAACATAACTGGCAATTAGTATTAACATCTCGCGACACACGATATCTCGCACGTTTTTTTTTTTAAGAATATAAAAAACCTGAGAAATAAGATCAATAGCTGAATCAAGAAACAAAATTATAATATCAATGATCATCAGTTATTGATATAAAATTTATTCATAATAATTATAAGACTTATAAATTTGCAAGAAATTGGCACGCGTCTGAGATATCTGTATCGACGGTTTCGGTTAGCGTTCTAGCGTTAAGTATCACTTACATCACGAAGGAAAAACGTAAAAAGTAAGATCACAGAATTGTACGAATTCTATGCGATCGTGTGAACTCTAAGGTCAACGATTTCGCGGCTTTCGATTCGAGTGTACGACGATTTGGGGAGAAGGAGATGATGAGGAGCGGTTTATTAAACTTTTTCCCTCTATTGATATCTCAGCAACTTTAAACAGTCGCATCCATCGTAATGAGGAGGTACCAATGGTAAGATAAGAATTAAAGCTATCGTAATCATCGCGTCTACCGCAGAGACCTATTGCTATTTTGATGCCCCATGCGATCACGATGTTGTTGAAAAAATAGAAGTAAAAAAGGTTTAAAGTAATTTTCGCGCATTGAATTCTTTCACATTCTTTCTCTCGCTATCTTTTAGTTAGTTACTCACAGCAAATCACAGTATATACATTATAGGACGTAAATATTCGCAGGAGGCTCCAAAATGTCTCGAACCAGCTCTGGAAGGTAGCGATAATTCGATGGGAGATAATTTTGGCTTCGCTTAATGCATTTCGTCTCTTTCACTCCGAAACGAAAGCTTATCCACTAAGTATCTCACAGGATAAAGTTAGGAGATTTACGGAAAAAGACAGAGAAAGAGAGAGAGAGAGAAAGAGAGATGAAAGATTTGGAGAGGGAGCGAGTAAAGTAAAGAATCGTTAGAAAGAAGGAACATCTCAATTGGAACGATCAATTAATCTTGGGATTGTCGCCTTTACCGCAAGAAAACGGATCAGGAGAAGGAAAAGGAGAAGGAGAAGGGATGAAAAGGATAGTGTGAGCGAGGGAGGCGGAAGATATTTACATTTATAAAACGGCTAAGGATAAAACATGCACTGTACATCGTCTGTCCGTGTCCAATCAACGCCGCACACGTGTCTTTTTTTCCTCGTCCTTTGATCCTTTCTCGCGCAGCGATACACATTTAGACGAGTGTGTACGACTACGTTTTTGTTTTGTGTTTCTTTCTTTCCAAATTTTATCGAGATATCTGGATCGTAATCCGTAAAATCCAAGATCTGTTAACTCTGTTCAATTTAAAGATAAAACTACACTTGCAGGGCGATCCTTTCTTATAAGATTTTCTTTAAATATAATTTTACATTTACAGAGCAAACCAGAGCGAAATACGAAGGGGGGGAGGGGCGGAGAAATCGCTTTAGATATAATTTTATACTTAAAACAGATCTTGGAAAAAAAAAGATCGCTTTAAATATAACTTTATATTTAAAATAAATTCTAGCAAAACAGCACACACACAAAAAGGATCACTTTAAATAGAATTTCGCGGACTAAGGACTTCGCGAGTTTCGATTCCAGCCGTCTCGTTTATCCTTCCGTCAGTCGACCTACTTTAGTAGAGTTCGTTATAAATATCCAACGATTACTTGGGCTCTTTAATATTTTACTTCCTTCGCTTATTTACACATTAACTAATACGCGTTGAGACTTAAATTAAGATTCGCCTTGCGTGTCCTCCACGCCGCGTCACCGATAATAATAGCTCGTAATAGCTTCGCTACTTACTACTAAACTCGCTTAACCTAGGGTATGCTTTAATTCCGCATCTATCGGTCATCATTTCCGAGTCTCTCGCATTCTCTCAGCTCTCTCGATCTTTCGTGCACCACTTTACAAGTATTCAACATGTACAAAGCCTTATTTACACATTATGTACATACAGTTCTCGCATTCGGAGTCATTCGCAACATTGATAACGCTTCGCGTGTCCTCGTGTAATGTCCGTTTCGTGCACGCGATTAAACTTTATTCGGGAAATCGGGACACTTCAAACAAGGACACGTCCGATCTCATTCTCGTCGCACGTTTCGGACACGACTGTGCTTGTCGCGGATACAGCGCTAAGTACGGATGTTTGATTTTCTTTCTCGATTCGTCGTCGTACAGTGCTAAAGATGCGTCGAGAATACGGACTACTGGTCTCTTCTAACGCACTGATCGACTTTCAAACCCGTGGCAGCCATTTCTTTCTTTTTTTTTTTTTTTTTTTTTTGACGTTTTGCACAAACGTCAAACGGATGGAATGTGGATGTAACTTGTAACAATTATCTGACAATTAGATGTTATATGGCTGAGGCTCGTAGTTTCCAATTATAGAAAATTATATGTAAGCTAGCTTTTTCGTGATTAATTGTGCTCACTGGTAAATCAGTCATGGAGGAACTTAAATTCTAAGGAGCTCGATTCATTACGGTTCAAGAAAAAGAAGGAATAGATCTGACAATGAAACGAATGCTCGATTCATGAAGACGATAGCCTTAATTATTACGACTTTCCTCTATAATATTCATGTTATATAATATACTTGTCAGAGGCGACCATTCTGATACTTTCATTCTGAAATTATTGGGTTCTTCATTTTTGCCAGGATACGATTGATTAATAATTTTCACGTTCGTAATATAACTTGTGTATAAGATTTCTTGAACTTTTCTTTAATTTTGTTTGCTTGTACTTTCAATTTAATAAAATCGCCTTAAATTTCACATTTTACTTTAAGATTTTATCTTTACCGAAGGAGATGATTATGTTACATTTTTTCGAGAATTAAATTATTTATTATAATCTCATTTTTTTATAAATTAATAATACGTATAGTCGCCTCTTATGTCCATTCAGGATAAAATACATATTTTCATCATTCCAATTAGTCAGATGCGATTACAGAATTCCTAATATCTTTATAGATGACTTTTACATAATTGATAAATCAATGTCTATAAAGACTACCGATATGCTAACGTTTTTCGTGTTAAGTGCTTTAAGAAATCATCGACACATATTTCGAAAACACCAGAATGAGCAATAATATGCTAAAACTGCTCGAGACACATTTATACACACTTAACATAGCTGGTACCCTTAACGCGATTATCACTATTACAATTCTCCTATATGCGTGTTTCATATGAGCGAGAAATAAATCAATCACGAAATCGTGACAAAGCGGACAAAGATACGTTGAATCTATTAGGTATTTGTTAATTTCTTCATCATTATTTAAATTACTATTTTTTCACTCTTCGAATCAAACGAGATCTCTGAATCGATAAATAAACCCTAATGTACCATTTATTTTTTACACTTTTTTACACTTTATTTTAAATTTAAAAAATACCAAATGCAAAATAAAATGTATACAATTAACGGAATAAACCGTAGAATATATAAACAAGAATAAACGCGTTCTTTAAAAAAAAATTATTTTAAATATTCAAGTATTAATTACAATATAGTTAATTCAACGTAGATTCATCCACAATGTACCATATTAAGAAGACTATCAAAATTCATTTTCGATACTCTTCTTGCCATCAGAATATTGCTCGATGAATATTCTCATGGTTTCTGACAATCGAGGGCGACGAGGGATGGTTAGAGAATATAACAAACCTCCACTCGACACAGTTTCCGCTCGCGATATAAAAAACACTCGCGGATGATAAAAAATAAATAGCGCGCGCGCGGAATCTTTTAGTTACACGGTTAGCTTTTTTTAACTCATGCGTTCTCTCACGTACATACACGATTTTGTTTTAAAAAATAGTAAAAAACAGTGACTAAGTATTTTCGCGCATTTTTCCACGTCGTTCGGGAAATCCGCTTGTATCACTAGTATTTACTTGCCCACATACGATTCCTGGGCCCTTCTTATCGTTCCTCTTTCGCTTTCTTTCTTTCTCTCGCTCTCTCTCTCTCTCTCTCTCTCTCTCTCTCTCTCTCTCTCTCTCTCTCTCTCTCTCTCTCTCTCTCTCTCTCTCTCTCTCTTGTTCACAATAATAATATAGTGTTATTGTATACATACATATACATACATATATATATTTATCTTTTAATTTATAAAAATAACGTTCTTTTGTGTGGGACTAAAATGCGTAACGTTTCAAAGCGGCGCGCGACGAGGAGCTGCCATGTACGACTGATAAAGGCTTCAGCTATTGCCCCTCGATTTCTTCTTTGTTCTTCCCGTATGAGAGGAAATCTAATTTCCGGCCATCAGCGTCGAGAACGCGCTCGTTATTCGCTCGTCGAAACACAACTCTGTGAAAGCTCGCGCAAGGAGTGTTAGGACGAAGGCTCGCGCAAGGAGTGTTAGGACGAAGGCTCGCGCAAAATCGGCTTCAGACAAAGTATGAGTAGATAGCTTAAAAAATAGATAAATAAAATCTAATAATGCCATAACGGACGATAATGGGCGTTTTCCTTGCTGTAGTTTATATTAACTAAAATATAAAATTATATCCTGATGTTTTCTATGCATCTTAAAAAGAATATCTTTATAGTAAACAAGTTTTTATTAAATTTTTAATTTTTTAATGATTAATTTTATTGAATATTTCAAACTGCTAAAGATTAAATTGATAGTTTATGAATTTTTGATCAACCATTAATATCTACTACTAACGATCAATGATAAAAAATATTACATTGAATATACATAGGTACAATCATTGATATAACGCTATCTGTGTAACTATCTAACCAGAATTAAAAAAATAAAATAATTGAAAGAGCTTCAGCAAATTTTTTTTTCATTTTTTCCTCGATTAAGTAAATTATTTGAAAAATATTCTGGATAATTTATATGCATTAATGTCGATAATTATAAGCTATGTGAATATCTAAAATTGCCAAGAAAAAGTAACAATTTTTATTGTTATTTTTTATTTATTTATGTTTTTTGATATAGATTAATATTATAATCTCTGTATTTCTCCTTTTTCTCTCTTTTCTTTTTACATATAAATAAATAATCTTAATTTGTTAATAAACTTTTTATAATTTTCTTTCAATGATATTTAAACAAATAAATAAAAAAGAAAAAAACAATGCTACAAAAACTTAAAGTGCCTGAAGCCGATTATATTTCTCATATTTAAAATTGTAAAATAATACGTTTTCTTGACAAATATTTTGCATAAATATTTATCAAGAGGCATTGAAATGAAGCAAAGAATATCATTAACGTGCGGTGAGATCGCTTCAATTGAGTTATTTTTCGTCACAATATAAAAAGATATTCTTCGTTTTAATTATAATAAAAAAATAGTATTATCGCGACATTCTTGATTAGATCTTCATTAATTAATGTCAGTTTAAAAGTTGTTTTTATTATGGCGCAAAGTTAATGTCGCTACAACAATCTCATCTCACAGATTAAGATAATGATTCCTTTATCAAGCCGTTGTAATCCTGCGTAAGAATCAAGATACGGGCACATGTCGATTCTCGACAATACCGGCGCATCGTTGACAACGCGTATTCGGCCAGAGGCGATATGTCTAGATCTATATTACAGTGCCTGTTTTTCTAAGAGTTGCGGGAAGTCACGCCGACCACCCACTTTTGGAAAGCTTTGCCTCGCCGAATACTTAACAGTATATAGATTCGAAAGTGATTGATAAGAACTCTGGCGATTCATTCGTCGCATTGTGGCGATACGAGGTGTGACATTTAAGCGGCGTATTAAACACAATTCGCCATAGCTAGCTAGATACAAGAGATAGGTATATCACGTTGTGATTTACATGTGGTTTACATTCGGCTATATGGTGAACCACGTTTAATACTACGATCAACGCCGACACCTAATATTGCCGGACGAGTGACGACTGAGCCGCCAGTAAATCCACTTACCATACTGAATGCTAGCTTACGATACGCGGTTTGTCGTGTCCCGTAACCCTTCCCAACCCGTTACAATCAATGCGACGGAGGCGCGGGTCTGGGAAGGGTTGACGCAGATGTGCCGAGTATCGATGATACTCACGTAATATCTCTTCCCTCGAAGTCCGTCGCGCACGTAGATAGGATCTGTTTCGATCTCGATAACACTAGAATGTTATTGCTGTAGGAAATATATTTGATGAAATGATTTCGAGAAACGATACGGCGCGTATGTTTGCCTGAACGATTCTCTGATATCTGTTCAAAAGTTATATTTCTCACAATTTCCAAGACCATTTCAAAAAATGTGCATTTTATGAAAACTGTGAGAAATCAATAATATATATATATATATATATAATCAAATATAGTCTTTATTAAAATAAATTTAAAAAATTGATAGAATCTCTAATGAAACTGTAACAATAAAATATCTCTTGAACATAAATTGTACAATATCTTAAACGTTGAAATGTATTCAACATTGCTACAGAAGATATTACTTTTTATATTATTATTCATATGTTTAATATTACAAATTAATATATCTCTCGAATAATTATATACGACAAATATTATGCAAACACTTCCACGAGCTACCTTTAACATAAAGATAACAAAACTTTGGTTCGTTACGCTCGTATGAAATTCACAAAAAACATCGCGCTTAAATCCAAAATAAATCTTTTCGAAATCTCCGATCATCGTGTCGCTTCGGACTTCGCAAAGCTCTTATCCCGTCTCAGGACTCGTCACGTTCCGGTTTTTGCTCGCGCACTCAGTTCACCAATTCCAAACGCCCGGCCACGACGGGCACGTCGTCGTCGACTTAGCTTAAACGAGAGGTTCGCTACAATTCTATTATACAAAGTCCGCGTCGCGGTGGTACGTACTCACGCGCACATCAATACAATATATCCTAAGAGACGCGGGTGTCCGTTGGACGACGTGGCAGTCTAGTTGGACACTCGTCGATCTCGCATTCGCTCTTTCACTTTCATTCTCTTTCTCTCGCTCACTCTCATCCTTTCTTTCCTCTCGTCTCGCTCATTCCGAGGAGACGACCGATCAAATTCCACCTGAACGGAGACAAGGGCGGCGCTTCCTAGAACGCTCGCGATTCGATTATGGCTAAAACGCGACGACCTGCATCAAGACACTGTCGCGCTTACGCTTGAGCTAAAAAGCGGCACGTCCGTCTCCCGCGGATTCCCGGATGGGAATCGACACGTGATTGTTCTCTTCAGGAACGAATTGTTATCACTGTCATCACCCCCTTCACCAACCATCACCACCATATTATCCCGAACGAAACAAACCGTCCAAGCGATTCAACGGCGTTTCGTCACTTGGGGAGCGTCCGTCGTTCCTTCGCGGGAGAAAGAGGGTCCTCCGGATCGGGACCTAACACTCGCTGTAGGACGGCGGTGGCATACCACGACCCGTGTACATGTCCGTTTGCGGCTGCAGATGGCAGACGACGGTGTGACCGTCCAGCACGGCCACCGTCCGCGTATGGTCCTGCTGTGGCGGCATTCCGTACGCCGCCGGTAGCCGCGGCAGGTCCCCGAGTTCGTACCTGGCCTGCTGCCGACGCAGCTTCTCCCAGCAGGCGTTCAGGGTACGCTCTACCGCCGGCCCGTATTCCGTCGAATCATAATGAGCGAGATTGCCGCCGGCGCTACCGCCACGCTCCGTCATCGCCTGGCCATAATGCGCCAGGTTACGATCGGCGGCGGGCGAATACGGGATCAGCGGTCGATGGTCGCCGTAGCTCCTCGACGACTGTCTGCTCATGTCGCTCTGCCGTCGGCCGTCCTCGTCGGACATGTCCGACACCTGGATCTCGCCGGCGCCGACGACGCCGCCGTTGCCGTTGCCGCCGTTTCCGCTGCGCTCGATCTCCTCGTACACCGGGTCGTCCTCGTTGATGAGGCCGCGCGGCAGATGCACGTGCTGGCCGTGATGACCGTGCAACTGATGATGCCCGGCACCGCCGTTGCCGCGACCGTCCACGATCTCGGTGTACGTGTGATTGTACGGCATCGCGGCGCGTCTACCACCGCCGGTCGTCCTGGTACCGGTGTTCAGCTCGCCGCCGTCGTTCGGCCCGCGTCTCCTACCAGAGTGGCCGAGGGTCAGGGTGTTGTGTGCCCGCGGGGAATCCTCCTGCTCGGAGCCGCCGTGTCCGGAATCGCGGGAGTAGGACTTAAAAGAAATGTTCTGCGCAGAGAGAATTAATGTTTTGCGTTAGAGCGATGAGAGGATGGTGATAAAGGAGGAAGAGAGTGTAGCATGAAATGACAGATTTGACATTTTTGCGCCCATTGAATTCTACGCGAAAATGCATTGAAATAATATTTGATATTTTCTAAAAATCTGTGACATTAATAATAATTTAATAATAATGCATGTTTAAATGTAGACTATGAGTTAATGTTTCATGAGTAATTATTGATATACCCAGTGTAAAAAATAAAATCTCAGACCATTTTGAAAATGATATAAAATCAGCAAATAAATTTATTAATATGAAATATCACATTGATAATCATTTAATCATCGGACGCAAAAATGTTAAAGCTATGAGACTGATGTGAACTATGTACTTGGAAACTGGAGCAATTAAGCCGTTTATTTCCACGTATATTTTGTCATACAGTACATTTAACTCTCATCACATACTTAAATAATTGAAAATTATATATGTCAATCTTTTGTGAAAATATTAAAGTAGCTATCTCTGTCTTACTTTAATTATACTCACGTCACTTTCAATGAAACGGCTCAATTGATGATCGCGCATGCATGAGAGGAGAAACGAGCGAGAAAATTTCGCTCGTATTGCATATGAGGACCGTATTTCACGGTTAATCATCCTCCTCTCTTCATTGTACACATAGTACGAGAAAAAACTAACGTAACGTAAACCAAGGCACACAAGATGAGCTACATACAATTCATGACAGGATAAATGGAGCACTGTGTTCTGATATAAAACGTCATAACCGCATGTATTCGCATTTGTTCTCACGCGGTGGACGCGTATTAGAATAAGAAAAAAAAGAGAAAGGGGAAAGAGAGAGAGGCAGCAGGAGAGGGGGGGGGGGGGAGGAAGGTGCCGGAAGAGCGACATGGCTTATTCCATAACATCTCCGTTTCTTCTGCTTTTACTTCAGTCGGCGCTCATCAATCACCATGTTTTGCTACATCCCGGTAATTCACAGCGAGCATCGCCAAAAGTAAAAGTATAAAAGAGATATGCAACAGTACTTACAGTATTTTTGCAAAAGAATTCAAGGATTGCAGAGATGGAAAAAAGAAATTTTTATATATATGTACGTCCAGTAAACAAGTCTGTTTTCTTTACAGATGGAGAAGTTGATTTATGTCCCCATAATTTATGTAGTTTTATTATTCTCTTATACATTGTACTTCCCGTAAATAATGTAGGAAAGTTAATTCTCTCTTAATTCCATGATGCTAAATATATGATTTCTTTTTTAATATGATTTATCTTACATGTTATGGAACTAAAACAAATTTTATCACTCCACGTTGTATAATTTCATTTTATAGATGCATAAAAGATCTGATGTATTTTATTTCAAAAATTTCGAAAAGAAAAATATTAATTGCTCAATTTTTTTAATATGCAAGAAAGGAAGCTTGGACAAAGATTGCAAACGAAGAATTATGATACACGCTATGTCGCAAACTTGAAAAATAATCTCACTATACACGTCGAGACAAAGTGTATCCGCATCTCCATGCTCAAAATTCGGATCCAGGCTCACCCCTAGGATGCGTAAAGATGAATAAGTGCTGTGCATGAGTGAAAATTAATACTGCACACCATGCAGAAATAAAAGAGAGAGAAAGACCAAAAGACACACGATGAAAATGGAGACGGCTCTAGTTTTAGCGAAACCCTTGATGATTATATTGTATTTAGGCTCTTGGAAAAAAAAAACTCAACGAAATTATAAACGAATTATAACGAATTTATCAACAGGCGAACCGCAATTTAGTGAAGCTTGCGCAAATATTAGAGTCAATATTAGAGCCAAATCCTCTCGCGCGAAATAGCTAAATGCTCGCGAATACGAGAGGTAACAGTTGCCAAGGTATTTGCAAATGCGTGGACTATATGCTTGATTAGTGTACTCCCCGCAAATGCAAGATCCTTGCGCATACAAAGACCGCTGGTTCTTGTAAACGCGAACCGCTTACCAACGTGAAGATCGTACTTAGCGAGGATCTCATCAATGCAGAAGCAGCGGTTTAGCAAATCCTTGCAAACGTACGTATCATAATATTAGCGAACTGCACGCAAATACGAAGCCATCATCTTGAAACATTTCACGAGAACGCTTATAGTTCGATATACCGTAATCGTGTAAAAATAAAAAGTATCCCGCAAGCTTTTATAATTAAATAATAGTAATTATATTGAAATGTGATTTAAAATTATGCGTATTTATAAAAATAATTTAGTCGCGGTAAATAAGATACTTTCTAAGGCTTTCTAATACACAAATCTAATAAAAAAATCTAAACGAACGTAAAGTTTGCTTTAACGGTAGAGCCGCCCCCAGAGGGTGAGAGAAACACAGCGAGCGAGTTTAGCGGTGAATTAGTTACCTTCCACATGAGGTTTTTGTTAAGGTGGCCCCAAGTGGCGGTGGCAGATTTGGGGATATTGGGAGCTGAGGGTAAGAAGGCGTGACGTGCGTACGGCAGGGTGGCCACGATGTGAGCCTCGGTCGAGGCGGATTCATCTGGCACCGGTACTGCCGGCTGCCTATCGACTATCGCCCAGCTTCGACCGGATACCAAGTACTGCAAAAGCAACCAATCCGCCATTCCCCCTTAACCCTTTGTTTACTGATAAGCAGGCTCGGCTCTGTCAGTATCGTTCGTGTATTTAAGTGTATGCGTGTGAATGGATGATATATATTCTCTAGATAATTATTCCATACGTGTAATCACTGCCAGAAAAATTGAAATATATCATATTTATATAAAATCAGAATTTTTGATGATTAATATTTGCATAGATTCAATACAGATTGTCGTTTCAGTAAACAAAGAGTTTTTCAACTACTACATTGATTTTAGAAGCAACTCTGTTTCATCAGAATCGCAGAACAGGAAATTGAATGAATTTGCCTCGATGCAAAAATGTTGGAGAATTTGACATTTCTTTGGAAACACACTTGTGGATCAATATTTCTTTTATCTATTATAATTTTTTTAGTTCTGCATTCTAATTATATTCAAATTTTTCTTTCAGTTAACTAGATTGTCTCTTTTGTTCAAACAAAATATTAATTAATCTTTATAGTCTGTAAAGTTATATGAAACATTAATTAAATTATTTAAAAAGTCTGAAAAGAATAATATATAACATTAGCTTCATTAACTAGCGTCATAAATAGCGGCTACATAATCTTGTCCATAAATACACGTGTTCCCAATTGAAATCACAGGGCTGGGAAGACCGGAAGGCTTAGCTAAGCTTCTCGCGATCGATGAAGCAGAGAGACAAGAGACCTCGTGCACCAATTAGGATACATAATTGCGTGGACACGGGGAAGAGGAAGGGCGCGTAAATTCCGCACGACACGGAGGGAGATATGAGCGCTGTACATATCCAGCGGTATCTCGCGCGACGCGCGGCGCCGGAAGCAGAACAGATTTAACCCATGTGGGAGCGAATCTACGACGTAGCGCTCTGAGATACGCGACGTCGACACGCACCCTGAAGGGCTCTCCCTGGACACATCGCGGCCTCCTTCCCTCCTTCTCGTCCTTTGGCGGACGAGCGTGTTTGTTATACCAGTACGACACGTGATTGCACTTGTTTCGAGATTCTATAGAGACGGGTCACGCGACCGCTACCGGCCGGACTTCCGGTCTTAACGAAACCTACGACCTGGCGAATCTGACACAGATCGAGAAAGACTCGCTGTACGATTGGATGAATTATCTTTGCAATGATGATGAAATTTTGAAGCGTGTGGATTAAACGATGTTTAAAATAAGAGCAAGTCAAAGAAGCTGTTCGCATCAACAATATTGAATTATCTGAAAACTTGAATTTATAAATGTCCATTATTCATATTTAGAAAGAAACTGAATCGAAAGGTATGTTCCTTTAAAATCTTCGAGTGGCAAAATTTAATTATATTCTTGTAAATCTCTTTCGAAATAATTGAATTCTGTCTCCTACAGAATTTGAAAGTTTTAAAGAAGCGATGAAATAATTGCCAATCTAGTTTTGTTCTACCTGAAAGTTTTCTCTGTACTTTATCTCATGGATATGCGTTAATCAGCAAAACGCATCTAACGGATAGGAATAGAGAGAAAGAAAGAGAGATAGAGAGCAAAAGTGGCCAGTGAATGAGCATATGTGATGCGGTGAAAGTGTGACAGATGTAACAGATTAATCTTCACCCGATCTTTCTTTTTTCTTTCATTTTTCGTTAAGTGGTTGATCGTGTAAGTGCCTGTGCGAGCATTTGATTATTTTTTAATTCTTTATACTTAAAGCGCAAGTTCGATCTTATCATCATTATGGTTAATAAAATTAATTTTTAATATACTTATTTCTTGCATTTTTTATCGATGAAAACATCGCAATTTTATACAAAATAAAAAACTGATATTTCAATCAACAAAAAATAAATAGTAACATTTTTGCGTTTTCTTTTATAAACAAATTATAAAATAATATTGCTTGAATTACGACAAATTAATGAATTAATAAATATGATTTCTGCAATTCGGTAAATAATACTATATGCGCGACAAGTGTAAAGAGATTAAATATGCGTTTGGCATGTGAAATATGTCGGCGAATTCGATGGAAAACGCACTTTTACGCAAACAGTTGCAAGCGCAATATAACAATCGTCATGCGCGTGCATTCGCATCTTCGAAAAAACGTTTTCAATCGATCGCTTGTTCAGAGAGAGGTGGAAAAAACCACTTAATTATACTTGAAGCGCGTTCAGGCGGAATACGGAAGAACAATGAGTGCAAGAGAGCAAAACGATGTGAAATGCGATGTGTGAGTGCCTGCATAGAGTGCATCTCTACGTACTCCGCCCTTCGCGTGTCTAGTTAGAATTAGGTTCACTGGTACATTACGAATCTTTCTAAACGTATACCCTTTCCTATTGCCGACGAAGTTCATTTGTTTAAACTCCTCCGTCATGGATTTGATTGGTAATGAGAATATAAAAAAAAGAATTAACAATTAAATAAAACAAAAATTTTTACATCATATTATCATGATAAATTAATGTTTTTCAAATTATTTCAACATTTGCTTTCATATTTCTTGAAATTATTTTATATACATACATATAACACTTTTTGTGTGCAAAAAATTTATACATTACAAAATAAAATAAATATAATAAATTAATAAAAGTTTCCTTATATGATGATAAGAAATATGAATAGGATACATTATCAAAGAGATTTGCCTCACTTGAAACGAAGAACTAATCATTATTTTGCTAATTAAATAAAATTTGTTTGACATATTAAGTATATGGTGAATACAAGGATTAACGAGAGGAGGCAATACAATAGCAAATGTAATATTGATGATTCTAAATCATGATGGCATAGTTGTAACTAATGTTACGATTTTTTTTCTACCCGTATTCAAAATTATTTCTATGATTGGGCAAAAGGCAGTAATTAACAAATAAAATCTATATTTTTTTAATTATCTCTACCAAGCTACAAATATATGTATATATGCATATCAATGATTTTAATAACATATTTAAAATGTTTACATAACTTTATGTAAAATTAGTCAATAAAAAGATGCAAAACTTTATAGTTTCAAATTTTTCATTACTTTATTTAGTAGGCATTTAATATATTCCAGAATCGTTCAATATAAAAATTTAATTAATTTATTTAATATTTAATTGCTAAATTTGACTTACCAAATTACTTCAACAGCTCAACTCCAACTATTCTCTGTGTAAAATATCCGTTTCGAGGAAATTACGTCACTTACTGCCTTTTACCTGATCACAGATTTCATTGATGATCCGGAAAACCTGAAATGAACGATGAATCGCGCGAAATCGCGCTCTTCGTGGTGAGAAAGGGAACGAGCCAGGGTGAGAGGGTACAAAGTAGCCAGCAACCGCGTTACACCAAACCCCGAGGCCAGATAAGAAGCACGGAAATCACCACTGTTAGTAGGAAGTCTTGCGGGCGAGCGTGCTCGCGAGAGTGCGAATTCGAGTATTCGTGCTATGCCTGCCTTCCGTGCATTATTTACAGAATAGGGGACATCGACCATTATCAAATTGATAATGTGAAAACATCTTTAGCCAACTTTCTTTTTAAGAAAAGATAAATGTATTTTTTTTCTAAAACATATCATACATAAATGTTAAGATTTTTCAAATTAAGATTTCTTTCAAAATATTTTGCAAGAGAATTTTTTAAACTTTGTAAAAGAAAAAAACTAATAATAAGATAATAAGATAAAATAAAAAAAGACATAATAGTAATAAAAAAGATGACATTACTGGTTCCGAAAGTCAAAATATAACAAATCTAATTATTAGAGAAATAAAATTTCATAGTCATATAAAAATAACTATTTTCCATCATAAAATCGATACATTTTTTTATCAATGCGATATATATAATTCTAGATATTAAATATATATTTTTATATTTTTAAACTGTTTTGAAACTAAGTGATATGTTTTAACTTATTTAAATTCGACAATTAAATTTTCTTCAAAAAAATTAAACATTTATATTTAAAATTCTCGAGAGATTGTCGTTGTTCATTACTTAATCTTTCAAACAAGAAATGCCAGAATAAGAAAGAGAGAAATTTCTTAATTGGAATAACAAGATCAAAGTATTAATGATAAATTAAAATTAAATCAAGAGGTACCGAATTTCATTTATTTCTTTAACGAGCGCAAAATCGCACTCAATATTAAACGATAATTTATTTTAACAAAATTTGACACATATTAAAGTTATTATACATAATAATAAATAAAAGAATAAGTAAGACACAAAAAATGCCAGTTTTGATAAAGAAAAATAACATTTAATATAACTGTATAGAAAAAAAATGTTATAAATTTAAATCTTATTTCTCTTATCGCTTTATAATCTTTTTTTTTTTAGAAAAATTTAAACGTAAAAATTAAACATAAATATAAGTGAGCAATTTAATAATGACAATTAAAAATTTTGCAATTAATAAAATTGTATATTTATGTATATATTTACGTTTTGAATAAAACATGAATTTTTAGAAAAAAAAAGCAATCATAATTTAAAATCATTATAATATTTCAAAATTAAAAGAATTTAAACAAAAAATTCGTGTTTGAACGTTATAAAACTTCTTACATTTTCAGTTACTTTTAATATTAAAGTTCGCTCTTGCTGGCGTTTTCCTACAAGCCGTTCTATAACAGCATACACGAGCACGTTCAACCATCTCTTCTAAATACATTTTTTTATCTCGTCAGTTTCTTTGTCTCTCTCTCTCTCTCTTTCTTTCTCTCTTTCTCACTCTATTTTTGTCGGCCAATTCTCTTGGACTCTCTGAGCGCGATAGAATCGAAAGAGTCGAATGGTTCGTTAAATGCCTTTTAACTCGCCGTTCTGCGAGTCAGTTTTTGAAGTGATTTGCTGACAAAAAAAGCTTTCGGACACATTTTTCGTTTCGAGCATTAAAGCCGAGTGTACACTTAGTAAAATAATTATAAATAGAGCTCTCAGAAAACAATAATCTGACATATTCATGAAGAGTTTTTATAAATTTATATTTGTATAAAACAAAGATTCTTCTAAATTTTTAGTTGTATAACCGTAACCGTAGTCGTACAAAAATTATTCTCAATTCTATACCTATACATATGTAAAAGAATTTTAGAATAAAAAAAAAATACATATTTTTATATGAAAATTTTATACTTGCAATTCACTGTCAAAAAAAAAAAGAGAAAAATCTCGAAAGTACACTAAGCCTTATGAATAAAGGCAACAAAGCAAGATGCTTGCACACCTCAAATATATCCTGCAATAAATTTAATATAATATATTAACAATATATTAAGATAAGAAAAAAAGACGTATTTTAGTTAAAACTCTATTGTTCTATTAATTAATATATTATAAGGACAAAATTGAGGACCAAATAATCACATCTAGCGCTAAATATGTAACGGACTAAGATCTATTTACACGCGCTGAGAGAATCGAGAGAGATAGACAGAAACCGTAATTCACGTGAAAAGACTATGACTAGCAACAATTTTTCAATCATGAAGGGGACAAGCTTAAAGGAAGGCAGGCTTGAGTTCTGAGCGGCAGGCAAAAAGTGAGCGATAATAATTAATTACAGACGGAGCATACTTGTGTTATTTATAATCATACTGGAAAGAGCAAAGCGAGAAAAGAATATATAGAGAACAAAAAAGGGAGAAACGCAATTCATCGATATTCGGGGATTGTTCCCATGAGAGCATACACAAGTTGTTACATATGCTTATCTAATTTTGTCTATACAAAAAAAAAAAATACATTGAATTGCGTATTTCATGATAGTACCAAGTATTGCACCGTCATTGCTATATTATGAAAAAAAGTGAGAGAGGGAGAGGAAAGACGCACGTTCCCCCTTCAGACTCCTACAATTCCAATTTCTTGATTACTCCATGAAAGAACAAGTAACCAACATTCTTGCAAAAATTATTATATGTACTAATTTTTGCAAATATGACGTGATTCTGCATATAACTATTTTTTTAAGTAGAATAAAAAAAAAATATTAAATATATATATCTCAAATGTGATTCTTAATTTAATTAATAACTTTAAACGAATTAAATTTATAATTAACTTTTTATTAATCTTGTTAGTAAAATCAGATATAGAAAATTACTACCACTTGATCAATTACTAGCAAAGACTTTCAAAATCAATTTAAAAAGATACAAAATGACGCAACATTTGTAAAAATTATGATCTGAATTTTCATAAGAAATATCGGTCACTCTAATTTCGCGGAGCAATCTTTCTACTTCGCTTCGTTATCCGCGCATTTTGGTTTGGTGTATAAGCGGCATTTGGATACCTTGCTGGGTGAGATGCCTATTGTGGTTGCTAGGTGCCATCATGTGCATCTGGTGTGCCCCGACCGGCGATCTCAGCGACAAATTGTTCAGGTTCACGTTTATCGAAAGATTCGTATTGTTACAGGTGGTCAGGTTGTTGTGATTGTTGGGCGGTGACGTGGTGCTAACGTTGGTACCCACATTGGTGGCCGCATGGGGTGACAGTCCAGAGCTGTCGGTAGTGGGGGCCGACGGATTCGACGAGGTGTTGTGCGAGGCGAAGTCCTTGCCACCGTTGGCGCCGCCGGTGCCGCCGCTGCCACCGGTGGAACCGGCCGTGCCGCCCGTCACCGTCTTCGAGCACCTCAGGCATTTCGGCAGCCAGGAATGGCGGCGCACGAACTTTCTGTATTCTTTCCTCACCTGCAAGAGTGAAACAGAACCCGCCCGACCCGACAAAACGAGTTTAACGGTGCGTGAAAGAACTAAAGGTTTGTGCGAGACAGCGTGCGGATACGTCACGTGCGTCTCTTCGCGTCTGATACATGAGAATTGCAGACTGCAGAAAGTTGCAGACAGCCTCGCAAAGAATAACAAATCGTGTACGTTTAAAATTGTTTTAAAAAATAAAGAAACTACATTTATGTGTTTTATTCAAAATTTATATGAATTTATATATATTTGTATATACTCTATTTATATTAAATATATAAATAAAATTTATATACTTATACTATTTTTTTTTTAAAAAAGTTGAAAGGAAGCTGTCTGCAGCTATTTGTGAGAATATTGTGCAATGTAAATATGAAGATTCGCAATTCTGGTGCCGATTTAATGAGAAATGAAAATAACAACGGTGCTTCTCGCGATGACAACAAAAAAAGTTAAATTCTTGAGAAAAATATAATAAGCATACTACGGGTGACAAAAGTGCGAAGTAAACGCACAAGAAATTGTATTACCACAACACTTTATTAAACATCATTTTCTCATCTCCATGTTCTGAGCAAAATAATACGATGTTAACATGATTATCGTCTCGGCGATCTTAATTAGTTTCAATCCATTATGTAATCCATTATTACGATATATGTTAAACTTAAGTGATATATGTAAGAAATTTTTCAATTTTTAAATTTGTATAAAAATTTATACAAAAAATAGAAATACATAGATTTATAAAAGATCGTTACAAACTTGCTGCTATTAATCTCATTCTAAAGAAATATAAAATGTACACAATTTTTTTTACAAACAACAAAGTATAATAACATTTTACTACATCAATCGTTCATCAAAAAGATGCAATAAAAATGATAGGAAGCGTATCGATGCAAAATTAAATTGTTATTATAAAGAATTGCGCGAGACTATTCTTATGCGATAAAAATTACATTTTCTATCATATTACATATTTCTCGAATAACTTCGAAGTTTGTTGTCTATTTTCTCTCTCCGGGAACATTCGGCAATGTTACCAGAACTGTCTAAATCAAGGCGGACTTCTGTGCCCCGACGTATTCCCTTACCTTCTCGTTCTGTACGCAATGGAACACAAAGATAAACAGCCCCTGGAGACTGTTCAATACGGTGAAGATGTACGCCATCACAACGGACTCTTGGTTTAAGTAGAGGAGCCCGAATGTCCAGGTCAGACCTAGTAGAAACACTAGCACGATAGCGCCCCGCAGCCAGGCCCTGATCAGAAGATACAGGATAATAAATTACATCGAAGAACAGCTAGTCCCAGGTTTCTGTTATACAATACAAATCGCGATGGCGGCGCTTAAAGGGGATCAATGTATAATCGCGTAAAATCTCTAGAATATACATTTTGTCGAAAAATCCAAATCATGTACGATATCTCGTGTGTGTATCTTCTAAAAAAACTCAGGATCAATTGTGTTATTTAAGTTTTTTGTAGTAATGTAATAAAAAAAATGATTGATACACGTAAATCCGATAGTTCCACATATTTGTTACAATTAATCCTAAAATAAATATGTCATGTACCACTAAAAATTTTTAAAAAAGTTCTATATAAAAAAGATATCTGCTTATATTTTATGCTAGTGATAAAAAAATTTTTAAATGATTGCAATCAATCCCAAATTTCTTCAGTCGATCACAATACACGGTTTAAATACTTAGAATTAGTAAATGTGACGTTGAAGAGAAAAAAATAACGCTGCTGTCACGTAGCTGTCGTGAGACACGCGACGTTTAAGTATTACGACATTATGCAGAGCCCGGGCTTTTATTTTCGCCAGCACTGCTTTAAGCGTCGCCAAAATCGCGACGTCTTATCTAAATCGTTGTGATTAGAACGTAACGTTACACAGGTAGGCGGATATATCTCTACGGTATACTTTCACGTCTATCTACTTGTAAATCAGGCGTAATACCCGAAACTAAGGAAAATACTACATGCAGTGAACCGTTGTGTCTACTCACAGGAAATGCAAGTGCTATATTAAATATAACGAATATACAGTTATTATAGTCAATGTTAGCTATTATGTTAATATGAAATTGACATGAACAAGATGGCAACATTTTCATTACAAAGCAATTAAAAAATATAAAGAAAGTGATTATCTAGAGAAAAGAAAATGATCTTTCATCAATTTTAATAACTATATTATTTAATAATCAAAATTAAATAATTTACTATAAAATTATACAAAAAAATTAATTATATACATATTTAATAATATTATTCGTCTTAAGTATAGCAATATAAATAATAAGTTCTCAATTAAAACAAAAAATATTGTAAAAATTCAGAATAATTAAATAAATCATACTGTTTATATTTTTTTAATTGTGAAATATAGCATATTTTTACGAAAGTTTAATTCTCATAAAATAAAATTATTTATTATTTTATTATAACCATTTACTTTGAAATCCGTAATCTTCAAATATTATAAATAAATTTACACTTTCTTCAACTGTTGTATTAATTACATTGTGCGCACACAAATATGTTACATTGAATGAAACCGCGTTTCCGGTGAGTATCACATTATCACATATGGTGAGTGTTTCGATGTATGATGTGAGAGATTAAAGATTACGGCTACGTTCACAAAATCAGTGTGAAATGATACTCGAATAGCTTAATTAAAATGAAATGGACTAAAGAAAAAAAAATAATTAAACGAGCGAAATGGTGATTAATGACGATGTTAACGATATGATGGGTGAGTAATAATAAAAATGGTAAATATCTTACAAGTGCGCTTGCAATTTGTTGGGAAGAGCATTCTCTTCCTTTCCACTACCAACCACGCCATGCAGAAGAATGTAGAACAGTGTAGACAGAAGTGGGTAGAAGATTTAATACAAAAATGAAACAAGACAGCAGTTAGGTGATTGTTCCGGCACCATCAATTAATTGATTATAATGTTTTGATTTGCGATGCTCGATTCGCATTAAATTTTTTCTGAGCAAAACACTTTATTGCTCGCAAGTAAAATGATTATTGCAATCGTTATGATTAATTATGTCAATTATGCGAATAAAAAATTATTATACATAGCAACAGAAATGTTTTTTAATACGCGGCATTATAAAAAACATTATTTGTAATAATACGAATCGAGATTGCAACAATTTTTTCATTACCACCATCACCAAATTATATACATATTTTCAAAATAGAGACAAATTTTTCTTTTCTTTTATAATAATTTTACACAAATTATACTTCCTTTCACAAAATTTGTAACTTAAATGTCACGATATACAGGATGTCCCAAAGAAAGGATGGATATATCAAGATATTTTTACAATCTTTTGTTCATACAATTATGAAATAAAAATTCACAGGTATAATAATCTGTGAAATTTCAACTCTATGAAATCGTACCAGAAACTTTAAAATCTAACATTTACAGATTAAAAAATTTGTATATTATATTTTGTATTTTCAAAGCATTTAAAAATTATAATTAAAAAACTCACGTTTTTTGGCAACACTTATTGTTAGTATTATGCATAAAATGCATTATTTTTGAAAATTGAAAAATTTGCAAAATAAAAGATGCGTAAAAATATTTTTATCTCAACCGCATATAGTTATTTCGGTGACTTTTTTCAATCATCCTGAAATGGTACACCCTGCATACGACGATCTGTGTAATCGGACGATATACTCTCGTGTATATCCTAAAATGATATATCGTGTATATATCACAGCAATACAGTGGTGTGTCGAACGAGAACGAAATCTGCGGTCATTCCAAACATAGGACTCAAAAAAACAAAACCAAAAAATCAGCATGGCCGCCAAAAGATGCGTGACAACAAGATCCGCGTTCGGGAGATCTCTTTAAGCAAGTAAAGCTTGCGAACGTGTAAACCGAAAGCATCAAACAAACATCTTCGGATACTACACTTCGACGGGAGGATCAAATCTCGAATGTGACGGACAACGGACGGACTCGATTGACGTACGGTATATACAGTTCGTAATTTACGGTGGTTTACTATAGAACAAGCTACTAGGGATCACTGTGCTTACTTTGCGCTAGCCAGTCGGGAATGCTCTTTACTCTTCATGGCCACAGTGGTGTTGGCGTGTCGACACATCATGTAGATCGCCATCGATAGAAATACCAGATTCGCCTGCGAAAATGACGGTTAAAATTGATTAGATAACGGCGTTTTAGATACTGCTACAAAAATCTAAAAAAAAAATGTCACTACAATGTTAATATAATTATCACATTAATATGTGGAGTAGTTGCAAGGATTGTACATCGTTAACTTTACTCAACATACTTTTCTTCAAGTCGATCAATTGCATTGTTTGACTAATTAATAATATATCAGCTAATTACCAATATAACGAGTATCGCAGGCCCAACGAAGCTGAAGATGAAATAATTATCTGCCCGCAGCCAGCAATACTGATCAGTACCGTAGCTGAGTGGATCAATTATACAGGAAATTGCTACAACCAGCAGCGGCGCGCCATATGCGACCAGATAATACCATCGCAGCCGAGATTTTTCCGCTTCAAAGACTTCGATTAGCATCACGTATAATTGGAATCCTGCGACGTGATATAAAGTAGAAAATAAATAACGATAGAACAGAATATATTATACAAGTTGTACCCTGAATAAGACAACTGAATTAATTAACCTTCAAGGAACATCCAAGCAAACGCGCACAAGAAGAAGAAGTGCAATAAGCCGGCTACAATGCCACAGACAATCCTTTGATTCGTCTGACCAATCCCGCAAACAAAGAGTACCTCGGCTATCAGTAGACACACGCAGAGATTCTTGTGAATCGTCGTCCTATCCGACTGTAAAGAAAATCCGGGTGTGAGGAAAAAAATTATATTCCGCTGCAATTGAACGCCGATCGGTATACATATATGTATATGTATATCGCACAGTTTTATCTATATATATATATATATTACCTTCAGTCCGCGAAATAATTGAAATGTGAGAATGGCTAGAACGAGACAGACGACGGAAATGATGCAGCCTATATACGTGATGATCTGCAGAGCGACTTGATGAGCGATGTCCAGCCGGACGGCGTGCACGTCCATCAGCACGGCAAAGTTCGTCAGGTGATTGCATTCGCACACAGTGTGAGTCTCGTTGGTCTTTTGTATCTGGCATCCCTCGTCCGACCATGCGCTACATGAAATAAATAAGGTATCGCGTGTATAGGAGGTATTCACATTATTCGCTTTGTTGATCGTTTTCCACCCAATATACAGAATGCGTTTAAAATCCAACCATCCATATTTTATGGATTTTCAAATTATATATTTTACGATTGAGCTTTTCTTGTTAAGGACTATAAAAATTATTCAATGTTGAAAGTAAAAAATTAGATTTTTAAATAAAGAATTTATTTTAAAATCTTATTTTTCAATCGATTTTAAATAATCTTTTTATCAAATTTATGTATTAAAATATCAAATTTCTTAATCTCTCTCAAGTTTCAAATAAAGCAGAAAAAGTGAAGAAATAAATAATGTTGCGAGCGTTGTATATAGCGCAATGAAGATATGAGAAGAAAATTGAAGATAAAGAAATAAGAGAGGAAAACTCTTTCTCCCCGTATTTTCCTAGCATTGCGTAAAGTGGAAATAGGATCGGATGAAGGCGAAATTACCTCAAGATGTAATCCCAGAAGACGCAAGTAGGGTTGGTGACATTCTCGACCACCAGATGCCTGAAATACACCCGGACGGGTTCCGAAAGCTGTATGTGCCGGCCTTTTCCTAAGGACGCCGAGATAACTTTGCTGTTGAGAATACGGGTGGTGTTCCTCCGCGACAGGGGCTGGGGATCGTCGCTCATGACGACGGACGGCGACTCGGCTTGCGGCTGCAGTATCTCCTCGAGTCTGTCAAATGCCATGAAGACCAGCCGCACGACGCCGTTCTCGCTGCTATCCACCAAAGCGCCCCTGGTAAGTTCCACACGATCGTTCGAGACGGTCCACTTCTGCTGGGCGGCCTCGCTGGGGAAAACTTCCAGCTCGTTGTCGATGTTACGCGCTTCCAGTACGCGAACTTCCATCACTGTGGTGAAGACACGCACGCGACTAATTAAGCGAGTAGGTGTTCCATTCCCTCGGCGCGGTTAATGCGCTCCGTGAGAATTTTAGCCGTAAATTCGCGGAAGACGCGAATTAAATTACGACAATGCAGCAGTTTTCAAACTCGTACATTGAAATTGTATATTCATTTTCAGTATAAAATTTAATTTTTCCACAAATAAATATATAAGTAAATTAATTAAAACAAACTTACTGGTGAGACTGAAGAATTTCACTATGTTTTATAAAGTGTAAAGTGTTACGTATATAATTGTAATATACTTTTAAATGTAAGTTTGAAATATAAATTTTTTTCAAAAATATTAACTAAACATAAAAGTTATTTTAATTAATTAAATATATTAGGTACTATGGTAAGATGCATGTGTTACAAGTTGAAAACTACCGCAACGGAAATTAATTTTCTTCGACTTTTATTCATGCGATTAAATAAAATGAAAAAGAGCATTTTAATAAAATAATTTCATCAAAAATTTAATTACATCAAATTCGTCAAAGACGTTAATTATCGAAAATAGTGCGATATTTCTAATACTGATTTCTAACTGCATTTTGTCACGCAATAAACGATTAAGAAATGATCGCGGTATCAATCAGTAGCGCTGCCAGGAAGAAGGACTTAATGCGATTTCGATTTTTCTTCTCGAAGAGAGGACGTTACATAGCATCCGACCGGCTGTCGCTCATCATCTTTTCCCTTCTTCCTCCAACACTTTTTGCCCTTCACCGCGTTATGCAGTTTATCAAGCGTGCATCTGATGACGCCATGATGCACGTACACTGCGGCTCAATCAAGCAGCGACGCACTTCCGGGAAGTAAATCAAGTCGCTCGTAATTCTACCGCTATTTTGTAATAATAATAGCGCGCGCCCGCCGCATACTCGCCGGATTACAACGTAATCCGGGCGGGTACCGGAGAATTACGATGGATTCAGATCTATATTTTATCTATACCGGAGATTACCGGGTGTTAGATACGCGAACGATATAAATCATTTGATTGCTCGCGACGAACGCCGAAGGCATATGGAACGTGCGTTCGTTGCGTGACTTTCAAAATGCTGAAACGAAAATGGCTACACCGGAGGGATGACAATTTTATTTCAAGATAAATTACACTATTATATAAATTCTAGGTTGTCTGGAAAAAAATATGTAAACCGAAATTGTTATTAAAGTTAAATCACGTTCATCAAGTTAAATAATATTAATTATCTCTCATAAATCACACACAAGTAAATTTATAAGCCTTAAGATATGCTAGAAGATATATAATTCTTTTCTATATAATGTTTTTAGATAATATAATGTATTTTTATTTTTAATTTATGTATTTGAGAAGATGCGTTAGAGAAGCTTGAATAAAAAAAAAAATATTTTTTTCTTTAGATTGAAAATCAGATTGCGATCCTACCTTACCTGACGGATAATATTAAACTTATTTTATATTAAATTTATTTGTAATTTTAAGATTATATTTTACACTTATCTAGGAACAGATCTGAACAGATAATAAGACTATAAGTAGAACAAAATAATAATCGAATAAATAAAAGAGATATTCTTATAAGATTCTTAATGTTCGCTCCCTATCTGACATGGAAGGATATAATAAATGCATATTTTGTAAATTACTGCAGCAATTACTAATCATCATTAGCAGTACTCACGTATGTTTTTGCCCTCGTGTATAATAGTCTTCTCGTGCGTGAGCGTGTCGGCCAATAAGAAGGCGTTCTCCTCGAGCCCGATCAGCAGCGACGTAGCGACCCTCATCTGCTCTTGATGACTGAGATCTTTCCAGGACGCCATTTGCGCCTTGTCGAGCAGATTGCTGCCGGTCCTCACTACACCCTGGAGGAGCTCCGTGACGCTGACTTCCCTCTGATTCGAATCCTGATAAGTCTTTATGTCCAGCGCCATCTTCTCGGCCATGTTTTTGATGATTTTCGTGGTGATCATCATGTCGCCGCCGTACAAACCGCGGCTGTTGTTGGTCACTTGCGAGAGCTCTCTGCTGATGCCGAGGATCACGTCGCCGTCCGTCACGCGATTTTCCAGCGTGGTCAACCAGACGGACCGGCACTCGCTCAAGTCTGGAGTATCGCGGTGCCAGGAAGCAGAGTCTCCTCGGGCGAGACATCGCCATCTAGCTAGACCGTTGGCACCGCCGGGACAGCTTTGCACGGCCACGTCGCCGGCCCTGGTCGTGTTCCAGTTCAAGTTCCTGGCTTGCACCGGGGGACACACCTGTCTACCGTAATCGTACAACTGACCGTTCGAGCTGGACTCCGGATACAGTGTGCTAGGTACTGTAACAACAGTGGTTACGGTTCGCTCAGTTTCGTTGTCTTAAATGGCTATCTCAGATTATAACGACCGTAGCTAACGGCACGGCGTTAATGCGATATCGGCGTCACGACGTCCTCGGGGACGCAGCTCGGTGCGCAACGACGCTCGGAAATGGAATTTCGGTTCTCCCCGAGGAATCTTAATGCTTCGTCGCGATTGCAGCAGAAATGCGCCGTTTAGCGACAATTTATAGACAACAGAAATGTATTCACGTATTGTAGAGAGTGATAAGAAAGTAAAAAAAAAAAAAATATATATATATATATTTATTGTATATAAAGTAGATAATAGCGATCCGTCTTTAGACCTGTTATGACTACATCAGCTGTTATGACTATGTAATCTCGGTCATCTATCATGCTTATGGCACGCTATCTGATACGAGCGGCTTAGCTTCAAAGTCAATTCATAGATTCGTGGATCCATAACGGAATATCGGATATAGCTTGTGTAATGATATTGCTGCAGTTATCGTTACAAGGTTATCGAATAATTAACTATATAATATAATTAATCTGGCAATCGAAAGAAGAGACAAAGAAACTTTAAAAAATCTCAAATTATGTATTAACAGCAAAAAGAATAAGAGAAATCGTGTTAAATTAATCTTATTATATTAATATAATAAAAATATAAATCAAATTTCTCAAATATATATATTTGTTCCTTAACAATAATTCTAGTTTTAAAATATTTGCAGTTAAAGATTATTATGCAAATAGATAAATATATTAAAACGTGAATAATTAATGTCATATATATATATATATATATATATATATATATATATATATATATATATATATATATAATTTAAACACGTAACGTACATTTTATATTTTTACATATATAATATTCCTTTTTTTTCCTTTTTAAAAAAATATTTAATTCAAGGTATCAATATTATTGTTTGAAATAACACATTATTATCTAATGTTTCGCAGAAGGAGAGAGATACTTACCAGTGGTCCTTCGACTGGTTCTCCAGGGAGCGAAGGTGGACGTTGTCGTAGCTTGAGTGGTCTCTGGTATAATCGGCGTCATTGCCGGACCATTTGCCGAAGGACCGTTCGCAGGAGGTATTAAGTCTTGGTCCTCCTCGTCGATTTCGCTGTCGACGGAGGACCTTGTTGACGTAGGACTGAAAATGAAAGAAGCTCTTCATTTTCAAAAGAGAGAAGTGACTCTTTATCCTCAAATACATCAAACTTTATGACGATCGTGTAGATTGCGCTTAATATAAATTAACGACACGAAAAAAAAAAGAAAAATTTCTTCCGGATGGTGTGCCATCAGCGATTGACGTTAATGACCGATAGGCAAAATAAATAAACTTCTTTTCTCGTCCACTGTATTTACGTATATATGACATTTGATAACAATGATATAAAATATACGCAAATATGATTCTGGATTAAAGCCTAAATTTCTCGGCTTTTTAGCCTATCAAGTTTTGCCTATGTTTATGTAGCACACTCACCTCGCCGGCGTTGTTATCGGCATCGCTGGGGTGGACGGGGCCGGCGGCTGCTGTGGCGGCTGTTGCGCTGCCGGTACCGTAATCCTCGAGGGAGGCCTGACGGTCGGCTTAGCGGTGCTCCAGACGCTCGGCTGCGAAGTTATGAACCACGGCGGACTCGGCCGAGACGTTGTCGTGGTGGTGGCTGCTGCAAATGTGTTTCGTCGAGATCGAATTTAATGAGGATGGAAAGATCGGTGAATGGCGCGAAGAAACTACTTTCGTAGAGAAGCGGAGAGTCGAGGGAGAGCTCGTGTCTACGAGCTTATCGGAATAGGAGACTGAGTATAATTAAGAAGAAAAGTGATTTCAGGGGTGCGGGATATTTAAGGCTTTCGAGAGGTCTTCGACTCGAGAATATCAAACTTGCCCCTCTTCTCTCTCTCTTTCTCTCTCTCTCTCTCTCTTTCTTTCTTTCTCTCCTCTCTCTCCCTCTCAGATTAATACGATGGGGAGCTTATCTTCCTCGTCGAATTTATATGGGATTCTGGTTAATCATTTGATAGAGTTTGAATGAACTGTCTGTACTTTGCGTATATTCCCCGATAGGGACTGAAGAGAATGAGATATCTACTGCTCGGAGATATTGAGATACTCTCTTCTCTGTTTTTCTTGGCCCGCTACGTTGGGAAAAGCTTATCCACTGTATCGGATTTATATCGGATTCTTGTTAATCGTAATCATTCGATAAAGCTTGAATAAATCTCTTTTTGAGAAGAGCAGATATGAATATGGTAAATACGATAATATTGGAAATTTATATTAAAATATTTGATACATCTAACTGATCAAGATCATTTTATAAATTATGTAAATAACATTTCTTTGATAAGATAAAAATTAAGACAATGTTAACAAAATAAAAATATATATAAAAATATCAATTTTTAAATAGTAAACACAATTTTTAAGTATAATTTTGAAATATGATTTTTAAGTAAACAGCTTTTTGACAATCTTATTAAAAGTAGAGGAAAAATATTATTATTTAAAGGAAATATTATTAAACATATGTAATATCAATATTGCTTAATATTTCTATTAAAATTATTTTGTCTATACAATATCTATTATTATTTCTCTAGTATCAAAGATAGAAAACATGGAAAACCTATCACTCTTTCCTTGGAAATGATATCGAGTTTTACAATTACTGAACGAACGCGATAAATGAAAATTTAAAAAAATCTCAAGCTATCATTTCGGATATAAATTTCTCATCCGAGAAGCATTTCGCAAGTAGAAAATTCAAAGGGTCAAAGAATAGAGATGGAGAGAAAGAGAGCACAAAATTAGATTATACGGTTCAATATCGCAAGTGTATCTAGTCGTTGAGAAGAAAATCCTTAATCTATAAATCTATAGAATAGTGATGATATATTAATTTTTAAGTGGAATATAATCCGTGTATTTTTGCCACACTATGTATTATATATAGATCATTATTATTAACCGAAGAAGTTAAAAAAGTGATAAAAAAGATAAAATATCAGTCATTGATATTTGTTGTGACTAAAGCTAAGATGAGCATATACGTTTATATAAGAAAAGAGAGAAGAGTTGATTTTAACTCTCTCAAGTTGGAAGGATATTAACAGTTTTGGCTATTCGAATCTCCTATCGAATCTCCGCAAAATTAAATGTGTGACATACAAAGTCAAAGATTAAAAGTTGCAAGAAAAAAAAACAAATAAAAAAATAAAAAAGAATTTAGATATCATCACTAAAAAATATGCATGTCTTAAAATTATAATGCATTGTTAATAAAAAAAAAAAACGGTACTTTTAATATTTATACTCGTATTTCTTATATTAATTAAATTAATGTCAATCGTTAATCATATTTAATTCTGAAATTTAGAAACGAGAGAATAAATAATAAATACTATAAAACTAGACTAAAAGAAAATGTAATATATATACAGAAAATATATTCTCAAAACTAATTTTAAATTACTTTTATTTAAAAGAAAAAAAATTAATTTTTCTATATTTCTTTCTTTCTTATATTTATCTTTCTTCCTGAAATAATGTTAATAATTTACAACCTTACTGAAGTTTTTCGCAAAGTCCAATAATTTTTATGTAGACAAGAAAATGTAAAAGTGGAAAAGTTTTACTTACCAGACACACACCGATAGTGCGCTTCGAGATATTTGTGTGTGTTCGGGCAAGGATCGCCGAATTGCAACGTGGACGCAACGATGCTGCAGTTCTGCTGGTCGTTGCACCTGGACGGGGATTCGACTCGCGTTTAACAAAATGACCATGGTACACTCTTACCACGTGTACCGCCATGGATCTTATTTCTTTCATTTCTTCGATACAGATGGGAAATGAGAGCAACGCTCTCAGGGAGAGACTTTTTCGTCGAAATTCATCCATTCCATTCGCAATATTAATAGTAATATAATATATTCTTAATAAATTTTGGATTGAAGAGAATTGGGAAAGAGATTAAACTCTTCTTGGTCTAATTTTAACTTTTAATTGAAAATTAAAAATATGCAGTTGTGTTGTGGAATTTTATGTCTCTTATTTCATCAGAAGAATATATTCCTTTAAAATATTAGATAATATTTAATTTATTTCTCAATTATTAAAGAATTGTTATGTATAATATAAAAAGTAAATAAATTACATAAAATTGCAAAATAACAAAAAAATAGAGTAAACTAAAATAATGTAGCTTCTTTTTCAGACGTCAAGTAAAATTATAAAATAACAAGAATAAAATGGAGAAATAGTTAAGTACGAAAAAAGGGTTTAAAACATCCTATCCTACACCGATCAATTTAGTAGAAAAGAAACATTTTTTTTTGCTGCTCAAAGTCCAAAATTATGAAGCTTTTACGCAGCATCGTGAACGAGAGACGAATCCCTTGAGATTTCTCGCGTAAATCCTCGATCCCGAAAATGTCAAAATAAAAAAAAAATGTAAACCAACCTAAACACTGGTAGTGAGCCTCGATGTACTTTCCAGTCCCAGGACAAGGATCTTCCTCGAAAACGTCGCTGCGCACGTCCACCGAGCAGGAATTACGATGATTGCACCTGCAATCGTCACGTGTGCGAAAACGTCACCCAGCGGAACGACTTTATAGCAATTTCCAAATTCTTCGCGGAATCACCAATTGAGAATCAGATGAACACGACTCTCGCGCATTTTGGTATCTCGATCTCATTACTGATATTGTATAAATATAACTCGAATCTTCTTCAATATTTTATACATGATTCATAAAAATTCTCAAAATTGTAATTTCGCAACGCGGTCTAATAATGTAAACGAACTTTCAAAAAATATCCATGTAATGCTAATTGAAGTAAAAAATCTTTTCCACTTGAATAAAATTCGTAAAAAATAGATTTAATAGTAATTTTATCAAATTTGAAAAATAAATTTAATTTATTTGAATATTCTTTATAATATTCACACTTTTTTGCAATTATTTGATACATTAAATAAACTCTATTCTCCTTAGAAAAATTCACGAATGCTTTTAGGAATTTTTCTTCAAGTATTAAAAGCGATTTGTTAGTCTCACTGCAATTTTGGAACGAAAGCTTGATTCGTTTGCTGAGTTTTGTTGAATCCGTTATATCACGATTGTTTTCGTATGCATGTTAACGTGTAACAAAGAACAATGGGTTAGTAATGGCATGTTCGAAACAGTTTCAGATATAAGCACAAGTTAAGCGCTCAAGGTAAGATAGGCGAGACTCTAGTCCCAAATCCCGACAAAGGGACACGATCTGTGTGCACGAGAAAGTGTGTCTAGAAGTGTATCAGATTTGAATTACAGTCGGCTCATTAATATATCCCACGGTATATGTATATACAAAGATTAACCACATGCAGAGAATATACCTCCAATTAAATATAGACAAATTATCGTGCAGTTCGCGAGATTAGCAAATTCTCGAATTATTGCCATACTATATTGCCATTAATTATTATATATAATTTTATGTTCATTAATTTATGATGACAATTCTCATTTCAAAATGAAACTTGATTTCTTCATTCAGTTAAATTAACATTCGTTATAAAATCAATTTTGTTGCATCGAAACTCATTCGCAAATTTTATCGTTCATATACGCTTTATCAATTAATAAATTTTTTAACCAATATATGTATTTATTTAGTTTTGTCTTTTGTTAAATCTTTTTTTGTGGCATATTTGAAGTTTGTTCGCGCTAACTGAAAAAATAATTATGACGAGTTTTACTCGTTGCGAGAAAGCAAATTTTTTTCGTAGACGTAAAATCGCGACGCTTTGAAGGACAGGAAAGCGGAACGACTCGTCCACTCATCGTTAGGTCGCGGAATTATTTTCTTCCGGAAGAATCTCGGCAATTCGCCACTGCGTTCTCGTTACAACTATGGGACTTGAAAATATTTAGTTCGCAGTATTGTAGTAATAAACTTTCCGCCTCGCCGGATTGTCGAGCACGCTCGACATGGCTTCGCTGCGTTAAGGATTTTATCGTTGGTGAATTTTCAAAGAAGAACTCTTCTGGAAATTTTCGTCGCAAAGTACAATAGAAATAGAGAGTATTTCATTTCGAAACAATCGAGGTATCTTCCCATTAACATTGTAAATATTTTTTTTTGATTTAAATTCTATGAAAAATTTGATTTCTGAAAAATTTTTAACGCGCTTAAAAGACAATCGCTTAAAAAAAACAATTTATTTCATTATAATAAATACAAATATAAAGCGTTCCCTGACCTATTGTACTTTCTTTCAACGAATTCTACGCGATTAAACATATTATCATCATATTTTATATGCTTCAAAAGCACTGCAGCTGATAAAATTTAGATTTAATCTATTTCATTTATTAAAAAGAGAGCTAAACAGAAGATAGTATTTTTAAATTTCTATACAAATAGTTGAGTAATGGAAGATTTTAATTATTGTAATTTAAATGGAGTAATTATTTAAATATGTATGTATATACGTAAAAATAAAAAAACGTTTTTAAAAATCATTAAAAATATACAGAAATGATTCAGCTTAACGCGTGAAAATCTAAAAATAATTTTGTCTACTGTATATTTTTGCGCTTAATTCCTTAAAAATATATTATTAATATGCAGCTACAAAATAGCAGATTTTTGTGAGTTGTGCATGTATGTGTTCGTTTGTTTATATCTTGTCAATAATCGTTGAGTTTGTTTTAATAGTCCGCTTGTCGATCCAGAGCATAAAACTATCGTTATATCACTCGGTAAAAATAAAATTTACGTAACAACTTTAACGAGAACACGATGTGTAGTGTATTATATGTGTGTATAACACGACATTTGCAAGTACGTTCAATGTCGTGTGCTAATTGAATTGTCTTAACTATTAATTCGAGAGTAAATGCTAGAGAATCCGAATCTTATGTATACGAAACATTATTTTCTTCCAACTCAAAGAGAGAAAGATTAGATAAAATAGATCAATATAAATTTACGCAGAAAATATAACTTAATTTAATATTTAAAAAAATGCATTTATGTTTTTATCTGAACATTAATATTAAAATATTATTCGAAATATTATTTAAATATTTTACGTGTGCATATAGTAGATATAAAACAGTACATACTCTTTAAAAACATTCAACGATGTCCAAAATAATATCCTTCCTCCGTTTCAATATTTTTTATTATAGATAAGACTTTCCGTCTTGAAGTGACGACGCGACGAAGTAAAAAGCCTCGTCTACAATGAGTCGTTGATCGCTGGTCGTAAGAAATTTAATCAATCATATTCTTCTCTAAACTGTAATTGGTTGAGTTTCTTACGACCAACGATTCATTGGAGACGAGGCTTAATTGTATCGCGCGCCTCGACGCGATGTGCGCGCAAGTTCACATTGAACGCCGCTTAGTTGAGATCGCGCGTCACCAGTGATTAAACGTACGCAATCGTCCCACGCATTCTCGCGTTCTTTTTATCCGTACCGAACGAATTTTACGTAGAATAAACGTCGCGAGTGTCGAGTTTAACGGTAGACGATCGTTTCGGTGTATTAATTGGCCGACAAACGGTGTGTGGGGTGTCTTTCCAGTCGTAAAAAATTCGCTCCGCGCTCGGCCGGACCGACGCGTGTAACGTCACGCGGCGTCCTTCAAAGGACACAGTGCGCATTTCGCTCGCTCGGCAAACGTCTCGAATACTATTCGGCATCGGGGAACATCGAGGAGGAATTGCAATTACGAAACAGGTAACGTTGGGTATACTGCGTAATGCATAGATATGACGTAACACGTACATGCAAAATTGGCGCGAACCGTCACGTCTGCCATGTTTATTACGTCATATCGGTGGTCGGAATTTTTATACCAGTCGACAGAGCGTCATACGTAATTAGGCGGAAGTGTCGAGTGAACATATAGACAATAGTTTTAGCGATTTTAATTAATCCACGTAATCGTGATTTAATGTTTTTTCAGTGCTTGATATCAACAGCGTCTCAGATCGTGTTGAAGGAATTTGTAATGCGAATACTCGCATTTTTGTATTTGTGAGTACGTCGACCAGCACAAGGGATTGCCACAATGAATTCATCGCGGCAGATTATCAGCTCTTCTACGATATTCAGTTAACGGTGAGTGAACTTCAATTTAATCTAATTTAATTGTGTTATCGAATATTGCGTGCTATACTATGTGCGGAATTTGTCCAACATAGAGGCAAAAAATATCCTCTTGTTTCAAATTTCAAATTTTGAAAACAGATAATAGAGAATAAAATTTCTTTAATTTATTTGAGATGCTAAAAAACAGTGAACAATATAGAGACAAAAATTGCAATAGACAATTTTTAATAGCACTCTCAGAATATTTGAAAAGGATTAAAATATCTCTTACTCTGTTATAACTTGTACAACAATAAATATACAAAGATAAGTAAATATTATTAAATTTTAATGATGTCTTTATAAATCTTGATTTCGTGAAACTTTATTGTACAACAATAAATATATATTGAATAAAAATAAATAAATATTATTAAATTTTAATGATGCCCTTATAAATCTTGATTTTGTAGAACTTTATTCAGAATATTTCGAGAAAATTCTCTTTCGTTTTGATAATATTTCGGTCTTCGGAGCATTATCTGCTGCTTGTTATCCCGGGATTGAGTTTTTGTGCGGCTTTGCATATGCCAAGTGTGCTAACTCGAAATTCGATAAAATGTCACGCGACTGCCATGTCGTATAACACGGTGTAATTCTGAAATCCCTGGATAGCAGAAAATTTACAGGAGCGTCGCGACGACAGACGCGCGAATTATTTCGTCGGAAGAATTATCAGAGAATTAATCGGTCGCGACGGATAAATGGAATGATGAAATTCTTATCATTTTATAAAAATCAGTTGTTGATATATTGTCGTAGGTCAAGCAAAGTATTGGCAGACACAAAGTTCCGATGTAATTGGCTCTTGTTCAAAACTAGCTACAACTTAAATTAATTACATAATAATTTTGATTTAGTAGACGGCAATATTCGCTGTCGCCAATAGCACACAGTTATCAAACTATAATATTTTGTTGCTGTTTATTTCATTTGTTCGCGTTTAATTCAGTGAATCGGTATCAACGACAAGAAAAAGATTGACAGCAAAAATGATTGAATGCAATATTAACAACGCGATTAAAACCGCAGTCATAAATATATCTATGTTATTCCCACACGGTTTATTAATTATGCATCGAGCGACGCTGCATTATGTCGTTGTAATTATTCATACGATTCGCATAATAGTTTCCGATATCGCAATGAAAATGTAGTAGCGCTGGCGTTTCTCTCATCGGCAACCGAAATTACAGTGTAGCCAATTATAACGCACTGACGCTTTTATTTGTTCAGCAGAATTCGTCAACGAACTATCGTTCTCGATATGTTAAATGACATTCGTTTCTCATAACTGAATTTTGGGCACGTGACAATATTATAATATTCGTTGCTCATTAATTAGTTGCTTTGAATCGAATATCTACCTTCAAACGCACAAGTGAAATAAGTCGATCATTTTGACAATCATCTGACAGGAATAATAATGAAAAAAGATATAGAAAATTATTGGCATCATTAAGATATCGTAAGCACACACTGTTTCAGTTATTAATATTTTAACATTTTATAAAATATTCCCATTTTACAATTTTATTGTAAACTGTAATTCGATTTTAATTTAAAAAAAACTATAATAAATATATGTTTAGATTCATAGAAATAATTTTATTTTTGAACTAAATACTGATTTATGAAATATGGAAAATATTTGTCATAAAAATAGAAACTGGTAGCTTTGAATATAAAATTATTAATTAAATAATATTAAATATGAAATTATTAATTATAATATTAAATATTAATTTTATTGAATATTATGATTTTTCTATATATGTGCTATTAATTAATGTACAAATATCTTTATATATTTTTAAATCTATTTTAATCTACGGGAAAAAAATTTTTTTTTAAATAATACGAAAAATTCTAAAATGCTTAAAACACAAAAAAATTTCTTGTGATCCTTCCATTATAAATAACAACGTTTGATTAAAAGAGCTCACAAATATAATATAGAAATTATATTACTTGCGCAATTTTTAATTTTTATAACTGTATTATATTACTGAAAATCAACTTAATTACCTCATTTTCTCAAGATAAAGTAACACAACTATTAATTCACAAATCTACGAGTTTATATACATATATATATATATATATGTATATCGATTTTTTTCTTACTATTGTATATATACACACACATACACCCCTCTATCCGATTTTCTCCCCATCGTCGGGTATCGTCCGGCTTGCACGGCAGAATATAACGAGGGTAAACGTAATTTCAGACGGGTAAACTACGAATGAGCACGAAAAATCGCCATTTCGCGGATGTTACGCCGTTTTATTATTAAGGCAGACTCTTTCCCCGCCCAGTTCCCTTTGTCTTTCTTTTTTCAAACATATTCGCCGGTAACCCTGCTAATAATCAATTCGATGGTGATTCAGCCCTTTTCCCCGCAGCGTTCGCGGTTAAATATCGACTCGACAAAAGGTTTCACTGTGCGTTATTATTATTCCCTTTGTTGATTCATCGCGACATTTTTAGCCACTCTCTTAATAAAAGTAGGTAACTTTAAGTTATATACTAAATAGGTATCCAATCTCTGTGTAATTTGTATAATTTTTACGTATTATATTTTTGTATAAAAAAATCACAAAAATAACACAACATCACAAAGCTTAAAAGAGTTTTCCTTTTATTAATTATGTTCAAGCTCTAGACTTTTTTTATTATCATAACGAAGTAATTTGATTATAATTATTTTTGTCGATTAGTCGGTGCTGTTATCTTAATTTCACGAATACTAAACCGTCTGTCGATCCTGAAAATCTTCTTACCGTGGCCGAAATTTTCAAAACTATTTGAATAAATGCTTGTATTTACGACAACGAATGGATTAATCGCGCGCATAATCCGTAAGTAAAAGCACTTAGAAGCATAAGCGGAGCTTAAAAGCGCCCCGCGGGTCGTTGGTAATCCTCGCGATTTAACGAGGCGCATGTTTACAAACTGTGTTGTATTGTATATCTATGTGCATCTTGCGGGTTACTATTCGCTTGCTTCGCGTACTTTGTGCTCCACCAGTAAGAAACTTGTCGTCCCGTAAGCGAGCCACGAAACACCCCGGCGGGAAAGCCTCGTAAACTGCAATCGTGTGCATCGCGCGTGGTCTAAATTGTACGCGGCGCAAAACGGCACCATTAGAACGCCCCTAAAACGACGTTTCCGGTATCGCGGTTACGTGACGGACATAACTTCGCGAGTGAAAAGTTTCGTCACGTCGCGATTCTGCGAGGGAACAAATTCATAGATCCGCGCGATCTAAAAATAAAAATAGTCGTACATTTTTACTAACAAAAAATTTTATTCGCCATATAATCTTACGTGTTTCGTTATAAAATTCGTATAAATTCTAAAAGACGAAAGAATTCGTATTCAAAAGCATTTCGCGATATTGTGCGGTTTTTGGAAAATCACAGATCGAATCAACAATAAAAATTATATTTAATTATAAGTTTATATGTAAGTGACTAGAGAGATTTCATCAGCATATATTTATGATAGATATGTTACTTTATAATACATTGCATCGTTGCAAAATTTGTGTTCGATTATAAAAGACATCGCGAGAACGGATATTTTCTCAAGATTTTCCAGATTAAATTTCCGATCCCTTAATCAATAAAATCCCGCCATTAATCGTCAGGTTCACGTATAACGCGAACGAAAGAACGCGATCTCATGCGGTAACGGGAGCCGGCGCGTCGCCTCCTATATGCTATCGAGCAGAAAAGGGAAGCCGAAGAGTTTTCCGTTTCAGGCCAGACACGCGGGCGAGAAGGAGTGCGACCGAGTCGAGCGACTTTAATCGTCGTAGGAATGTCTTTGTGTTAGCGAAACCTCTCCGTGACTGGCGCGGATTTCGAAAGGACGCGCCGCACTGAAACTTGACGATAGCGGATAAACAAAAAATAAAAAAAAATAAAAAATAAAAAAAGAACAAGAATCGGGGATAAGCGGGCGAGAAAAGTCGAAAGAATAAAAACGAGAAAACTATCGGGACAGATGTTTACTTTGGTCCTTATAAGTGTTATAAACTCGCGACACGAGTCAAGTGACGGTATCGATATTATCGTTCGAGATTTCGAAGATTATATTCGAAGAAATATTTGTATACATAGAGGATACTTCACAAATTAATCTTCACAAACAACACAAATTATTCATAATAATTTTTTAAAATAAATTATTGTTGTATCTAGTGATGACGTAAAAATATTGAATGGTGAAGTAATGTAAACTACATTAATATAACAATTTTTGTTTAAAACATTGGCCACGTGATTTGCTTTTAATAAATAAAAGGCTAAAATACTTAATTGTAAAGAAAATTTGACTTTGGTTGCAACTTATTCTATTAATAAATGTGACTGATAAAATATTGACTTAAGATTCATTATAAAATAACACATTTAATTTTATTTAATTTGATCATGTCGTGTGTCTCATTTTCTTCCCCACTTAATATTCATGCTGAAATGTTTTCACTATCTTTCGTTTACGCTTTGTCCGATCGAAAATTGCAAGTAGGTTTCACTTTGAGAATAATCACCGGGTTTGTGAGTGTGGAAAAAGAGCGGGTCGGAAGAGAACGAGAGTGGCGATCGAGCGAAGCACAAACACGATCGGTGATGCGCGCCTGCTGAAATTGGAAATTAATCGGTTTTGCGTTGTTCGCGAGGGTGTATTTCTCGTATGCGAGAATATACCGGTATTTCGCCGAACGAGCGAGCGAACAGTGCTGGCTTCGTTCATTTACGCTTCGATAAATCGAAGCCCGGACGCGATTTCGTCGCCGACCTGCCTGGCGATTTTCGGTGTTTTTAGCGTTTAACGTACGAGTATGCGCGTTTTGTTCGTTCGCGCCAGAATAAATCGAAACGCGATCGTTCGCTCGACCTGCCTCTATCAACCGATTTTTAGTGTTTTCGATGTTTAACATCCTCGCGCGCGTGTCGATGGCTCGTAGATAGCTCTATTTCGTACGCAAAACCTGGCACGATCGATGTCACAGTCAAGCGGATGAAGATTATAGCGATTTTATCGCAATTTTCAAAGCGCGACGTAGTGTCAATATTTGTGCAAAATCGTAAAAAATGCTCGAGGTAGCAATTTTTAAATATATATCTTGCTAAGCAAATTGATTTCAAATTCAATAAAAGATTTTTTTTTTTTTTTTTTTTTTTTTTTAAGAAAGTACAGTTGTTTAAGAATATACTATATGATTCAATTTCTCTTTCCCTCCAATAGTAATTTAAAAAAAATCTCTTTTTGTGCACAACAATAATAATCAACGTATAATTGAAACTATATATTTTTTTTATAAAAAACTTCTCAATTTTAAATAAAGAATTAAAATTAGAATTATTCACAGAAATATACAAAATGTGCAAATTTTTATCATCATTTTATCATTATCAAAATTAAATCAGAATAAGTTATAAAGTCTAAATAATATATTTTTTTATAATTTTTAAGTAAATTTTTTTATTATTAGTTTAAGATGTATTACTAAGAAAATAAAACGCACGTGTATTAAGTTTCATAAATTGTATAAATTGGATATCTCTTTCATGATTATATAATAAACAAGCTATCGTATATTAAGATTTATATCGTATAGATATATATTTGTATCATAAAGATTGATAGCAATTGCGAATATAAAAGCGGACGAAAATGCCGACGAAAAAGCCTCTTTCCCTACCTAGGAATTTCCCGCAGGACAATTCCTTTAGTAGACGAGATTCTGCGCGGGTTTACATAACGGGTAGTCAAAAAGAAGGGCGAAAAGACACAACACAGGAGCATTTCTCCTTGGCATTCCGGGCAACAAAAGAAAAAGAAAGGATCCATGGCAGCACACGCGTTTTTTTCTGTCTTATACATATATATATATATATATATATATATATATATATGTATATATATATGTATATTTTCTAAATAAGACAAAGCTTGTACGTGTACCTGTAATAGTAGACGTGCGCAGAGAAATCTCGGTACAAGATTGCAAAAACAAATTTCAAATCTAAAGTAAAAGAAAATTTAGAAACTCGTCTATTCCGTGCATTAACTACAATCATTCAAGAAGTTAATTGCACCTGTCGGTGATAATATGTAACTTGACAAAAATTTTACAAAAAAAAATATATATATATATATATATATGCAAATCGTGACAAGATTTCTCCTTCGACGCACATATGTAGTACAGCCACAATCGTGAATTTTACCCAAAAACCGAGTCGTCTAGAAATTAACATTTTTATCATGATGCTTGATAAAAAAAATGTATATTGTACCGAGCTCGCCAACTGGCCGACGGGAACGGTACAATAGCTCGCGCGAATTACACGTGCATGGCTGTACCGAGTGGAGAGAGTGGAAAACACCGTTTCCTCTTTCTTTTCAATAAGATAATCGTTCATTATATAAAAAGTGATATAAGTCAAATTTTGAAAAATAAGTGTCTTTAAATGATATTTTTAATCCTTTTGCATCAAAGTTTTTTTAACTAAATTAACTTTAAAATTACAAGTTTATATTACATCAAATAAAATGATTTAATGCAATATGAAAAAAATGGATAATACAATCATTTTTTAATTTTATAATTATTATATATATTATTCAATAAATGATAGAGAAAAAAAAGATTAATTTAAGAAAACCAAAAGAAATAATAATATAACTATTTAAAAAAGTTTTTTAAAATCTGATTACTATATTTATGCAATCTTCAATTACTTCAATTAATCTAAATTATTTTATTTTAAAGCATTATATTGATTTTTTGAAAGAATTTCAAAATTGTGACTAATATCACTTTCAAGATTTGAGAACGATTTATATATTAAATATTATTATATACTGGTTGCATGCATACGTAACGATTACATATATGATAGAACAAGATGGAGCAAGAATATCAAACTTCTTATATCGTGTAATTGAATACGACAATTTCGAAGATATTTACTTATACATTTAATGCAAGTACTGTTCCTTTCATACTGGAATTTGCCCATTATCATCTTCAATCTCGTTCAAATTCTATCAGTGTTGTTTGAACACCTTATATAAACATATCAACATATAACAACGGAACATTCAATTTGTTACGATAAAAAATTAAAAGAAAACATTATTCTTCATTTCTTCTTCTTTCAATTCCTCTCTTTTCTCAGATTTCTTTCTTCTCCTGATTTCTATGAACTACAAATCAGTTTGTAGAATGAGTAACGACGAGTAAAATATTCGTTGGACTTCTGCGTATTCGTGATTGGAATACTTTTGAGTATCTACCCGGGTACTCTTTCTTCCTCCTTCGTCCCTTCCTATTGTTACATAGTCTTTTTCTCTTAATTCATCCGAGAATTAAACGACTTTTATCGAGAAAACTTGAAAGCGTGAGCTAGAATACACACACACACGCGCGCGCGCGCGCGCGTGTTTATTCATGTGTACAGTTTTATTTGATTAATGATTACGATAGAATTTTTTTCACGTTTACAGTGGCAAACGACGAAAAAGAAATTTTTTTCTTTACAAGATGTTTGTTGTCCAATTACAAATTACATTTTTGTCCCTTTTTCCCTCAAATTTTTTAAAGTTTTAAGCTTAATCGTATGTTGTCAAAATTAATAGCTTTTTATTAAATTAATATAAAGGAGAGACTTTCTTTCGTATTCTAAAAATAAAATTTTCACATTTAAGAACATTATATTAATAATTATTAACAGAGAATTTATAATATTTCATTTAAACAAACAACTGTTTAATAATTAGCAATTAATTAGAGATTCTGGATCTTCGTAAGAAAACAACAATAAGAATAACAATATCAGTATACTCGCCGCTTGTTACTGTGAAAGTTTTCCGAGAGATACTTTTGGTGTCTTTAGAAATACGAGAGATACTGGGGATAGCGATATTTATTGCGCTACCCTCTACACCGAAGCAGGCGGTAACGAGAACAGGCGAGATATATTGTGAAAACTTGCAGAAAGATACATTAAAGAGGGGATTCTAAGTTGGAAAAGAGTGAATAGGGTAAGAAAAGGACTTAGTCGTTAACGAAGGAGTGTTCGTAAAATTAAAGCGAGAGAAAAAGATATACATGAAATCGCGTAAAACTTTGACGTTAACACGGTTGAAATCCGCACTCACTTGGATTAATTCTACTTAATGTTATCATCATGTACTTCAAAAATTTCAACAATTTAATATATATATATATATATATTATTGGAGACGTTATGGTTTTTATGCGTACAACTAATATTTAAAAAATTATTTATTAAATATGTAAATATATATATATATATATTTATTTATTTATTTGTTTATATATAAAATATTAATAAATATTAATAAGAACGTTAATATTCTAAAAAAAGCAAATAAATAAAATGTGGATTGTGATAGATTGAAACATATAGAAATTTATGATTGATACTTGCAATATTAGATTATTATTACGAAAATCAACACAAATCACGTTGATTGATTGAGATGATAAATTTAATTTCTTTCGCATCGCATTAATTGTAAACAAGAGTGAGGGGTAAAAATTCGATCGATAGAAAAGACTGGACGAAACCATTGACGAAGAAATAGAAAATCGAATAGAGAAAAAGATAGGAATTGCGGGGCACCGAAAAAAGAAAACCGCTGCAAAACTTTATTCGCTGTTTCTCTCTCTCTCTCTCTCTCTCTCTCTCTCTCTTGACTGTGAATGCTCTTAAACGAAATTACAGCTCGGCCAATTTGTCCTAACGTGATTATTGGCAGAATTTTCTGAGATTGCAATTAGATTAGGTTAAATACAGTCGCGACGGCTTTCATACCAAATAAAAATCAATAACAGACGTTTAATAAGAACTTTGGCAAATTTTCCTCCAAAGAATTCAGTTTAAAAAAGAAATTAAAAAATTAAAACTACAATTTTTTATTTAAAAGTTTCAATAGGCGATATTTTATGATAGGTGATGTATCTTTGAATATAAAAGAAAATTTAAATGTGTATTGATTTCATATAAAATTACCAATAACAATTTACCAAACATACATATATACTTTTATACTATTTTAAATCATGTAGCACTAATATATAAAATTGAAATTGAAACGTTTACCAAAAATCTTGTAGATAATAAAAGATTCTTACGTGTTCATTATTTACTTGTTCATTGAGAGATTTATTGACTCTCGAAATACAATTATTTGAAGTTAAAGAGCAAACATTTTCCATCTCGCGAAAAATGTGAAAGCTAAGAGAAACAATGAGCTTTGTCAATAAAGTATAATTATATTTTCCATTAAATAAAATTGCAAGGAAGCTAATTCCGTATAACACGATTATAGCGTTTATATGATTACAATTAAGTTTACAATAAAGAAATGATTAAAGTCAACATAAAATATTTTTTCCAAAAGAAAGATTTTTATCCACCTGAATAAATACAACATTATAAATAAATTCGCGTAATACAAACATTGGGCTAGATGTAATGCGCCTAATTAATTACGAGAAAAATAATAAAGCAGACTAAATTACAGCAGACTAAATTCTGATCGCACAAGTATATAATAAATATGAAATTATTATTTTATTTATTTGCACAATTTAGCAAATACTTGTACATCACGCATTATAATAAAATTGCAAACAAATTAATCTGAAAGATTATCTGACAACGTTGTGCAATTTTGGAGAATTAGTTTGTACCGATAACTAATGATTACTATTTTCGAACTCTAATTAATTGCATTAATTACGACGTAAGAAACCTAAAGAAATTAGATTATTCCGATATTCGAGCTTATATTTGATATTCTTTTATATGTCAAGTCTTCTGGTATTTATAACAAATCGTGTTCAATATTATCACTAGAAAACAATGCTGAATAGTTATTCGCGGATAAATTCATCCAATTTGTCAATCTTATCATCTCCGACGTCGATGAAATATTATAGTCGAAACGAAAAGTTTCGTAGAACTTGTGACAGTAGGGGAAGACAAAACCATTACTTCATTACCAAAAAAAATCTCTGAAAGATGAAGGATAAACACGAACTTGTGTCGGCGCGTCATTTCATTAACAGTTAGTGGCTTCATTTCCTACGCAGGGAACAATTTATTTATCGAGCGGGACAAAAGTTTCGTACCAACAAACACGCGATTCGCAATGATACTTTGTAACGACATAATTATTGTTTTTCCTTTCGGGGGAGGGAGAGACAGAATTGATAAAAAATTATCCAAACATTATTCAAAAAGTAATTAAATTTAATAATACGAAAATGTAAAACATTTATCATAATTTTGAAAATATAAATTAGGAAGAATAGTTAACGTTATACTGATATTTATAATTCAAAGTCTTTTTTATAACATTTTTTATTTTAAGTTTCTTTTCTAAATTTATTAGAATTATGATTTTTCATAATTAATAGATGAAGTGTAATACAAAATTGTCCTCATCCACGCAATGACAAATCGTAAAATTGTTTAATATCTTTATGTTGGATTGATTACGCTGCTATGTATCGCGGTAAGATTTATTGTCTATAGTAATTATAGGAATTCTTTTTAAATTGGGAAAGCAAAATGTCATGTGGAATGAAATAAATTGATTTCACAACGATCGTGCTAACGTTAATAACAAGAAATTAATTGTTTTCTTTATCAAAATTTAGAAAATATGAAACGATATCAAGAACACGCTTGTAGTATGATAAAGAAAAATAAAATTTAGTAATTATGAGACAAAAAATCATCTATTTGTAATTTTAAATGTTTTATATTAAACAAGTAATAAATACATAAATATTTCCATTAGATTATACACGAAGAGAAAAGAAGTAAAGACATAACAAAAAGAAGTAATCAAGTGCGCTCCATATAATTGCATATTTTTACATGTCATATATGACATAATATGATATTATTTCGCAGCACGATAAAGGGCAAAAAAAGGAAAAGAAGTAATTTCAGTGGTCAATTGAATCCCAGCGAGAGATTTAACTACAATTAAACTCACGTACTTTATCGCGCGCGATATAGTGGCAAAAAATTATCTTTATTCCATTCATTTTTCAGCTTTTCAATTATCAATTATCAATTATTACATAAGATTTAAATAGTTATTTTTTTCGGCATAGTATAAAAAAACAGGTTCGCGAGAATTTATAACAATACGATAAATGGAAGTAATGATAAAATATTTACCGGTGCGGTAAAAATATCTAGAAACTGAATTTGATTCTTATATTGGTCCCACAATAATTCATGCGATCAAATGTACAAAAATAATTAGAAACATTCTTTTTTTTTTAAAATGCGGTTAAAAATTAACATATTCAATTAAATGAAAATAAAATATTCAATAAGTTTTTTATTCATAGAGAATGCAATTTTGATTTGACTGACGGCTGCCTCGTGAATATTTCGCCTAATTCAAATTTCAGAAGTCGCGTGTTCATGAGGTAATGATGTTTACTTTCTGTCACAATTTTATTTGACGATTTTACTTGACGAACGCGCGCACAGCGTAATACAGATGCGTTCTTTGCGCCAAATCGCGGCGAACCGAATTTCACGGCGGCGGTGGCGGCTCAGCATCCAATTTCATTAATCGTTCCGCCAAAACCTCCCTCGCTAACCATTCCCCCCCCTCAGTTATCCACCAATTTCACTTAAATCGTAATCTCGGACGTGAATCCTCTCCTCGTACCTGCCTATCGCAGCCTTTACACCGACACTCCGCATCCTCCTCTCCCTCCGCTTTGGCCCGGTTGCAACTAGCAGACGGTTAATCCGCAATTGGTTTCGCTAGCAGCGCGATTAAACGGAATTCCCAAATGATTTCGGCCCTTTCTCCCCGTCACGCGCTCGATTATTTGCAGATACGACGCGCAGAAATTTCCTAACCCAGAGTGATGCAACGCGATCTGAAGTGTAGGATATATTTATATGTTTTTCTTTTAGCACGGTTATGCGTCAGTTACTTTCAAGCGAGCGATTGTTTATTTGTAGCTTGGTAGCAAGATTATTCAGTCATGAAAAGTTAAAAAAAAGAAAAAGATATTAGTTGGCTGCAGAAATTGCTATTGTTACATTAATTATGGAGTACAATCATGAAAAGTAATCAATTGTTTCTGACGTTTTTGTAAAAGTTCTAAGATTATAATAAATCATGAATATTAATGTTTTGTATAATTGTGAATTATGTGATAAAATATTTCGTAGATATGTAGAAACATAAAAAAATATTAATTAAAAGTTAACCAAATATTTATATAAAGCTGTAAATATGTAGAGACTATAAAGATAAACACATTAACTTGGTCATAGAGAAACGAGAAAAGAATTAAAATAAATATTTAATTTATACTATATATTGACAGTATACCAATTAATATATCATTACATAAGTTTGTTTTGAAATTTTCAAGTGTTCCTGTATCAATAATGTTAATTAAATTTCCGATGTGCTCCAACGAGTAAGAGAAATGTTATATACGAACTGAGAAAAGAAATAATATCAAATGTAACACAATTAGTGTAATAATCATTAAATTAAGCAATTAGTTATATAATTATAGTTTATTAAAATCAACGTAGCTGCTTGATATACTTGCTCCATTTTGTTTATAGCTTAACCAATACCACAATAAATTCTATATATTACAATACAATCAAATTACTAACAATATAAATACATACACATAATAGATAATATAATTAACATTATAAGCCGTTTTATTATATTAAATTATAATTAACACATTATAAGCCGTTTTATTATATATATGTTCTAATTGTTAGATGTATCTTCTATTCATAGTTGCTATACTATTTTTATGACGATTGCCAGCTCTGGCATTTATTAGGAACGACTTATAATGTGTTAATGTGATTATTGACTGTGAGGTGAGGGTGTTAAAAGGATTTCAGGGAATACCAGGTAAAAAAACCCAAGCATCTTGTCCCACCAAATATACAAATGAATGACCATGCTTGCGAAAGGAGGAAACCCACTCTATCTCAGACATCTTGCGTTAGTTAAAGAAAGTGCCGCAAATTGTGTTAATAACTAAACGCAATAATAAAAAGAAACGAAACAACGTAAACGGAAATGTTATATTCAGTGATAAGTTCAATTTAATTCGGTTCAATCGGATTATCGAATCAGCTCTTCGCAACCCCCTAATAATTTAATTTTGATTATTATTGCATCAAGATAAAGATTTGTTTGGATAATTGCAGAATACGATATTACAATGAAAAGCAAAATAATTATGGAATTTATTACATTTATTATATTAGAATAAAATTCCCTCTTATTATATATATATATATACACGTAATTTATAAAATATTACAACTTGCGGAAAAAGATTTTTCTCTTTTTTCATATTTCTCAGTTAACATAAATCATATAACAATTTAATAATTATTATGAATTGTTGGAAACATTAACCAACAATTTATATGTAGGATTGTTTCGTCAATTCTACATTAATAAATAAATAATAAATATTATCTCATGCCAAGTTATTATTATAAATAAATTTTTCAATAAAATATGTATTCTGGAATTATTATTGAAATATTAAGTACAAGAAAAGTTGCGAAAAGTAACGAAATAATGTCGATGATTTAGAATGTTTACCGATACGATAAATGCTGATTCTCAAATGATTCCGCGAAAAAACGTTGATGTAGGCAAAAGCATCGATTGACTATGCAACGACGATTTTAATGACGAGTGGATCGCGCATTAAATGGCATCGCAGCGATAATAATTTATCTCAATATCGATCAATTCGCATGGGGAAGAGAAAATCATTCCGCGAGAAAATTAAAATTTTCCGGAAATCGGGTTTTCTCTCTTTTTGATGCAGATGAGCATCGAGAGATATCAATAGCGCTTAAAAACCAGACATGGATATTATGCATTTTTCCGTTAACTCGTTACCTTGTCATTAATGAGAAAAATATGACCGATCATATCGTTCATCCTTTCGTATATATCGATTTGAAAAAAATTACTGTGACGAGATGAGAAAGAGAAAAAGAAAATAAAGAGAGAGATGCTGTTGGACTCATCAATCGAGATGAGCGATAAGTCAATCCAAATAATGTTTCGTTAATATCTTTTTGAAATTAATCAAATATTGTAGAATATAGTGAAATTGTAGATTAATTTCTTTCTGCAAAGTGCAATCTAAAAGAGAGATTTTTTTTTATTACCAACTTAAATATATAAAATATTTTCAAAAACTCTTTTTATATGCAGATATTAATTCTATTTTACAGATTATACTAATAAATATATATATTTAATAAATAAATAAATAAATATATATATATATATATCAAAGTTGAATTAGTTATTGTAGTTAATATAATTCAATTTTCGTTATCCCAAATAATATTACAATAGATATAATGAATAATCACCTTCCGCACGAAAACTAAATAAATTAATTGCCTTAATATTAATTTATGGAATTGATTGAAAATACTCTTGGGGTTTCCATTAATCAAAGTCTATTACATTTTGTTGGTTTCATTATTGAAGCAAAACTAAGAAAGTTAAAAATGAAATCTATTAAGGAGCTTTGTCTATTTATATATCTCTTTCCTTCTTTCACTCTTTCTCACGAATTAATCAATCGATGCTCTTTTTATTCGCAATAATATAGATAACTTTCAAATAATAAATATTATATATATATATATACACTGTAATCCGTATATCCACTCACTCTATTCTTGTTGTATAGTTTTGTACATAATATAAGCGAGTTATCTCTTCTTGTTTAATAAAAAGATTTCACTGCATATAATTATGAGATGAATATCAAATAACTATATTTTGGGTGTGCGTGGATGCGGACTGATAAATGACAGTGATAAGTAAACAAGATAAGAGTCTGAAGAATATTTTTTAATACATGAGAATCTATTAGACTCTCTAAATGATCGACTGTTCCATGGAAGAATTGGCTGTAATAATTGGGTTGAATTTTACAATGTTTTTGCATCCTATTTCACAATATACTGCAAAATAAAAGAGTTTTATTATTACCGAAGGTAGGTGGAAAACATTTTAGATAAAAAATATTTTGTATATTTTACAAGCATGATCATAATATAGTTTTTCCATGGAACAGTTGCCATTTTTGCGATTAAATGATCAGATCCACGAGATTGAGAAATGGAAGTTCGAAAATGATTATTGGCGCAACTAGGTTGAATGTACATATTATATATTCCTTCCCAACTTTAACGTATCATTTATTTTATCCTAGAAATATGATTAATAAAACTGTATAAAAAAAGTTACTGTATAAAAAAAGAAATAATCTAATCTAATATTTTAAATGTATGTATGTGTGTAATAATACATATTGATTACACACATGCACACTGTAAAATTTTATTTACTTTATCTCTCAAAGTTTATTTTTCTTCTTATCGACTTCCTAGTTACGCCTCTCAGAATATAATGCTTGTATGGAGGTCGATCACCACAATTGGTGAATTTATTTCGCTTTTCACTTTTTATCATTTTAATCAGGACATCGACAAATTTATTTGCATTTTCTACTTTAACTCTTAAGATAAAAATTACGTAATCGATCTCCAGAATTAATGGATGTGCATATTCTTCACAACAGACCGAGAAACGCGAGACGGATTCTCGCGAGGACCGTGATAGCGAAGTTATCGCTGATGCTGCGACTCTTCCTAGCCGATCCGTCGTGAGACGCGCTCTTCAATGGTCCAGCAATTGGCCAGTTCACTCGACCATATGAAGCGGTCCGCCACCGATCTCGTGTCTCTCGGCTGATTATTTTATTCCCTTACTCATTTTTCTTAATTTATGCTCCATTTTGTTGATTTGAAGAAAAGATAGCAAGGTAGGAATGGGAAGGAATAACGCTCATTAGATCCCTTCGCGAGAATAACATTTTGAAAACGAAGAATGAATTGATCGACAAATCAATATTTGCGAACGATATAGAGATCGGTCTTGTCCATGAGATATAATTAAACATAATATTATATATCTATTATACTTAAAATTTAACACACATTAAAAGAGATTATTCAATTATTCTGCCGATCAATGACGTCACAATTTATCAATCGGTACGCTTTCATAATTCAAAGTGCAGAGAAATGCTTGATATAGTTTTCGCAAATCAAATGTTCGACCGCACATATGTTCGCTCAGAACAGTGTACAAAGTTAAATTAGTATTTGCCAACAGATGTCATAAATCTTGCGGCGAGATTCCAATTTCAAGATTGAATATCGCGGAACTGTATCGTATACATGTGTTCTCGTTAATAAAAGAAAAAAGCATTTCACGATAATGACATGTCACGCTGAAACTCGGTAAAATTCTCAGTAAACTGATCTATCAGAAAACAGCTGATCGTGTGCTACAATGACAAGTCTGATCTATTATCGCTCGCATCAATCGTGATAATATCTTTTAATCGAATATTATGCATTGTTTATTATTATATATTTCTTTCAAACACTTGCGAGGGATCGACTAGCGTTTCGCAAACAGAGCTGAATATTATTTTATATTGTAAGTTTATTCATTATATCCATTTAATATATTTATTACGTACTTTATATTAAAAAAGGCGATGACGCACGCATTTAATCACAGCGACAAAATAAATACATAGTATTATCTTAATTATATTATATCAAGATATATATAAAATATTTTATTCTTTACAGATATTACTGTTTTAGTATGACAGGAAACTATTTGCCGAGTTTGCTCTTCAAATATTCTTTTCACAATTCTACTTTATTAAAAAATAATTGAGATCAATTGGCGATATATTTATAGCCTTAGGAAGAATTTTATGATAATTATCTCCGTTAGTAATTTCCGCAATTGTAAGCATTTAAAGAATCCATTCTCTGCTTCATCGAACATTTATCTTGTTAAAAATTGTATTTGCCAATGGTGAAATTAATTAGTCTTTCAATAATTACCTTCAATATTTCTTCTTTATTATAAATTTTATATACTGATCATTAGTAATATATATATATATGTATATAAAAATTCTTTCAATTTTATATAGATACATGTAGTGATTTTTCGATTGTCAAAATAAAGAAAGAATGTAGGTATACTAATATATAAAGAAAATTAATTCTAGATAAAAAAATATAGGCGTATGTTAGATAATTTATTCTGACATCAATTATTCGGTTTCAATTAAAAAACTAATTTGACATATGAAGAATATATTGAATTATTTATAACTTTTTTTTATAAAATCTTTTTTGGGTTTGCGTGTTACGCATTCTTTCAGTAATTTCTCTTTTGCAATTAAACGGATATGTATTTATCTCTCGCTAAATTATCCCGGTCAGCTCTGTCTGCGGCAATTCCCAGGGGAATAGATCAAAGGGATACGTTCAAGGCAAATCGAATGAAGTCAGTCACAGCAAATACATATATACGGAAATACAAACGTGATGCGCGTGCGGTACTTACTCGTTGTTCAGCACGCGGAACGATTTGGGCGACATGCAGTTGACGCTCCATTCGGTGTTCCCGTGCTCGTTGCATATCGTGATGGAGAACCTGCCGTAGTTCGCCCGTATCAGATGGATCAGCTTCCCCTCGCCACACTCGATTTCCAGTGTTTTGCCCTCGCAGGCATATGCGGTGTCGTACCTCTCTGCAACAAAAAACGCGTTTTTTAATTTTTTTTTTAAACTTTTTTTAGTTGCTTTAGTCTTTCGGTTGAAGTTCGCGGTAACGCGCATGCAACTGCACGTCGCAATTGCAGCTGCAACTCTCGCGGCGGACCGAATGTGGAGATTATACGCGCGCGGTCGAGCCTGTCGTACACATGACGTCCGTTGTGGCCGGATCCACATCGGCTTCCGTTTCCGGAAAACCTCCGCATGCGCGAGAAACCTAGAGGATAGGTGCCGTTGTTGCTGATGGGATTACATTGTTGCGATGTTTAATCTATTCGCACGGGCGCGTTTTTGCGGTTTATATGTTGGTTTGTGCACAGAGATTCCCATCTCGAAAAAATTTTTGCATTCAGATTATTTCTGATGAAAGGAATTTAAAATAAAATACATATTTTATTTCTTTCTCTGCCACTGTATGAAAGATTCTATTTCTGAATTTATATTTGAAATATTTTAAATATATTTAAATCGGAAAATTTTTAATTTGTAATACTTTTAATCAAGCTTATATATATATTAATACAACGCGAAATTGTGAATTTTTGCATATTCAAGTTTTAAAAATATTTTTATTCAATTTAATCGGAAAGTGTACACCTCAAGAAACAACATATATCTTTTGAAATATATGCTTTTCAAAATTTTTTATGAGATTTAAAATTTTAAACACTGAAGAGTTTACAGTTATATAATTTTTCGTAATACTCTCCTTTCTATTGAGATTAATCTCATCATCAGAATTAATCCTAGTATCATGGCAGTAAAATAAACTTCATATTCATAGTGTAAAAAATCCAGTTAGTCACTTTTAAAGTGGCTGATGTTAGTTCAGTTTATGAAACCATTTGACGGGATGCATAATATAATATTTGAGCACGAAATGTGAACGTTTGGACGCGAAATTTGCGAATAAACTCGTTGAATTTACTGGCGCCACAGTATTTCCGTGGAAAGTCCTAACCGCGGACTAAACCGGCATTATGGCGCGTCGGTACGGAACTAATGAACTCACGACGAGGCTTTCACGGACAGAGTTATTACACCACTCTCCCTGCCTTCTGCTCGCGCAGGCTGTTCCCTTGTCGCTGCCCCCTTCTCGCTGTCTTCTTCTTCCTTCGTTCTTTCTTTCCTTGGATGGTATCATATTATAGCAGCCATCATATCTCCCCCTAAATAAACCTGGACGCAGTTTTACGATCCTATCTCACTTTCTCTCTTTCTTTCTCATTGTCAATGTATTAATCTTTGACTTATTATATCGTTACTAAACATATATGTCAATATATGCTAATTTAAATTTCACCTTTTCAATCTCGCATGACATATATTATACATTTGACTTCAAGTTTTTATGTTGTTGCTTAATAACGATTTAAATAATATAAAAATGTTGATTACAATGTATCTCGAAAGAGTCTCCACTCGACTCGATAAGATAAATTTAATGTAATATAAGGACAAATACATTTAATAACAGTATAGGCAACATAGGTAATATAGGCATTCCATTCCCGAAGTCATTAGTTGGCGCATGTCCAGCCGTCATTATCGATCATTACGTAAAGGATCTTGAGGCAAAAAAATGGTCTCGGGCAAGCGTCGACTTGCAGAAAATCCGAGAACAAAGCGATGGCTGAGTAACGACGCGCGTGTTTCGCGGTAAATTACTGCGTGCGTGGAAACGATGGCGGGGGTCAAGGATGCGGCGGGATTACGTGGAGGGCACACGAGAGGAGCATCTCGATTTAACGTCCCATTCGCTCACTTACGTCGGTCGGTACCAACTTGGCGAATGGCGCTGTTTTGCGGCCAATGCATCGTCGAATAAGATCGCCTCTAAATTTTCCTTGAGCCTACGAATTTGAGTCAACAAGAGAACTTCAATCCCGCTCTCTTCGATTTTACTTATTATTAATTCAAAAGCTGAAAGAAAATGTTAAATATTATTTGAATAAACTGTTTGTGTTTTGCGTTGAATTATGGAATGGAAGGAACATTTCCATTAAAAATGTTTAGTCGAAATATTGGAGAAATAAAAATTAAAATAAATTTAATCTTATATCGTAATATTAGAGAAATAAAAATTAAAACAAATTTAATCTCATACCGTAATCTATCCGTATTTGCAGAATATATACATATAAACTACATATAGTACAAGAAAACAAAAAAATATGTATTTAATATAAAGTTTTATCGCATGAAATAAAATGCATCTCGACAGTAGGATAAAGCATCGTTATAAGACCAACGCGTATCTTTTTGATAAAAATGGTAGGGAGTTAAGAAAAGAGGAGGCAAGAAGAGAATTTATAACACGAAAGCAATTTCTCTCAACTGCCTCTTTTTGCTTTTCGCATCGCGATTAACGCTCGACTCGCGCCGTTATTCTCACTGCAGTTTGTTCTCCGTTAATTAAGCGCGTTTCGATAACACCCCGGTAAGCGGCAGATAATCGATATACGGCGTCATCGACATGCTCGATTAACCGGGATAGAATGAGATAGAAGTGTGCACCGAGTACGATGTGTGTTTCGATCAAAATGCTACTGCCATGAACGTATCGATATTCGCATAAATGACTCGCATACTTCATCAGTGAGCGCATCTGCTGAATACACTTGCATCGTTTGTAAAATAATTTCAATTGCAATTAAGCACGAAATACCTTTGAATTGTCTCGAAGTTAATTTTTGCACGATAAGATTTACTTATTATTTTATTTTATAGTCTTTAATTTCATGATTTTTATGAATTTCAATATTTTTTTGAAGCTCAAACTATAAATTAAATGTAATTAAATTAATTTATTGATTTAAGAAATAAGATTCTTTTAAATTATATATATACTGGTTATTTTTAATTTCCTGTGCATACACTTTCCTCGTATTTGAACTGCCCATTAAATTTTTACGAAAAAAGCAGATCATACGGACATATAAATATAATTTCTATAAAAAGCACTCTCATGAGAAACTCATAGAGCTTATTTAACGAGGTATGTTTGTATCTAAGAGATATCTGTTAGATGATTGCTTCCATCTCAAGGAGGAATGCTCCTTAAAATCTTGAAAAATATATTTCTTGAAGGACAAACTCTTAATGCGAGGCGATGAGCCTATATGATGATGTTACGAAGTATCGAATAGTTCGCGATATATTTCGGAGACGTCGTTACGTCACTTCTTGAGATGTATTCGTAGCGACAAAGTCGTTCAAAGTTGGTCAGCTCGGAGGCATCCCAGGGTGGAAGATCTCTTCGGGGTTCGCTGTAGAATTCGGTCCCTTTAAACGCGTTCGGCCCCCGGTGTGTGCGGTTACCGCTCGAATGCCGGGAAGACGTCGTCTCCCTTGGGAGCGGTGAACTCCGAGGGAACCGCACTGTATATGTATGTAGATGTCCGTGTTTCGAGTCGTTGCGACTAGACCACGGCGCATGCACTTCGTCAAGTTCGAAGCACCGGAAAGCGAGAGGATTCTCTCTTCGTCTCTTTCTATAGCTCTCTGCCCGTTGCGTATAAATCTTCGGACTCGCGGCCGCGCTAGAACTCTCTCGAGAGTCCTTTCAGGCTTTATCGCTTCGCCCTCTGGAGCTCTTGATCGCCACCGACACTATGCAGGCTCCTCGAGCTAGCTACTCGTCGAAGTCCTTCGAGCGTGATTGAGGAGTTTGCAATTTCGTCAGGATTACTGACGTATTAATTGATCAAGCGTTATCTTTTCGCTTTCGGGGATGCTGGCGTGAAAACGAAAAAGCTTTTTACATATTACGTATGTTAAAATAAAGATTTTTAACTTTCAAGCAGCGCGTTTCAATTGAAAATTGAATTCCCCGCTGTAAAGGCATATATTATGCCAATCGATGACGATCATTTCCGAGAATATATATATGTATTTTCGAGAATATATTCGCGAATGAGAAGGATGTATATTTACGTCGCAAGTTAAAGGGTTAATTAAAATTCGTCTAAATCTATAACACCGGAAAACGTAACGAATTTGACGAATTATACGCAACTTTGCGCGTTAATTCGTTCCGACGCGGACGTCGAGTTCGCTATGAAAATTATACCCCGAACAAACACATATTCGGTGCCGTTGAACGAGAAAATTATTGCACGGCCCCGCATCGTTGTCGAAATGCCTTTTTCGCTGCGCTCGCCTCTGCCGCTGCACTCGCCGCATCTGCGGCTGACGCGTTATGCGTCATGCGGTTGCTATCCGCGGCCGGACTTACCGTACGCGGATTGTTTGCGGGTTGTAAAACGCGTCGCCGCGGCGTGAAATGGAGCGAATGTAAAGCCCACTCTCGGCATTTAACCAGAAAAAGTTGTTGCAAACTCGAGCGCCGGACAATGAAATTATTATGCGCCCTTTTAGTCACATTCCGACGATGCATTCGTTACCAATGCGAGTGCAACCGACGCGAGTGCATCATGTGGTCGCGGTTAGGAGACACGTACGATACAACTTTATATTTGTTTAACCAATGTACCGTTTAAGTACATTGTTTACGTCACGAGTATCTCATTGTACATTTTAATTAATTATTATTGTGCAATATATTTCGGATATTACATGTTTTATTTGGTTACAACACTTGTCCGGTCTGTTAATAATTATGTAAATTAAACATAATAATTACATCTCTACTATTTTATATAAATGTAAAATTCCATTACAGATTTTAACATTTTTCAATAGTACGATATGTTTTACCATACGTGAATATAAAAGTAATATAAAAAATTTTATTTTCCTCTAATTTCAAAAGTAACCTAGTTACATGATAGCATACATGTCCTGTAGATTATATTTTTATTTCATCAGTTAAAACTTAAATTATGTAAAAGCAAAAATTATTAAATAAAAAGAATGTTGCTCCCAATTTATTTAAATTACATTAACACGTTTGCTCTTAAGAAGAATGTTAATTCTGCAAATGGAGAATTTGATAATTCTACGATGTACCGTATCCTCGAGGCTTTCTTCAACGCGTTCCTAGTCCTGAGATCTCAGGAAATCCTTCCTTGTGCGGTTTCCAGTCATCTATCCTCTTAGGAGCTAAGTATAACACCGTGAAATTTCCATTGAAATTACTTACTCGACTTCCCGGGGAGAACAACGGCTGGCTTCGGCAGAAATGAATTTTTCTTATATATCACCGCGCGCGCTTCTCCGCTTTAAAACCGCCTTACATTATTAATGCTCCCCTCCCTAATCAAAAATGCATTATATTTTCAATATCATTATTCCATCGTACTCTACTAGCTCCGTCTCATGAACGTCTTTTTTAAACAGCAGTCTGGCTCGCGGAAATGATGAAGCTAAAATATATTTCTTCTCAACCATTGCATAGGATAGAATAGAGTATGACGTTATTGTCTTCAACAACTCGTTAACGCATTGCTCACACTTTAGACTTTAAATACAATTATTATAAAAGTGAAATAAAAGAAAAAAATATTCTATAATATAATATTAATAGAAAAAAAAATACTTTTGCTTAGTACTCATTAAACATTTTTTTTTTTTTTTTTTTTTTTTCATGACTTTCTAACTTCGAAGTAATATATATTTTTTCTACATATCACATGTGTGTTACGATCGATGCTGACATCTCTCTGATGAATTCCACGCGTCGCGACGCACGGTCGTCGTGCCAGGCATTTTACTGGCTTGCGGAGGGAAAAGAGAGGAGAGAATTGCAGTTTACCATTAATGACTTCGAGTAATAATATATCGGAGGTCCGCCGCGACTCGTACCTCCCGCTGCCGCGGCGGCCGACTTGAAAGAGCCGACCTAACAGCGGGATGTCGTCAGTCCGATGCGGTCTCAGACCTCGAAACCTTTACTGCCTTACTGCGCGCGCGGCGTGTGTATATACCCGTTGGTTGAAACACTGCGAGGGCATTGTTGTTCGCGTTTACATTCCGTTCCCCTCCGCTACTATACTCGTCACACACATACACACACACTCCTTTCCCTCCCCGTCACTTTGTTGCGTCCAATCGAGGATAAATCGAGGAACAGTTTCAGCGGATTCGAAAGGTCGATCGTCGGCGAGTACAGAGTCTCGATCGATGCACGCATCTAAATTGATTGTCGATTCGGCGAGATTTGATTTGTTAAAACTTATCAGATATCTCGCATGCTCTCGCGCAATTACAGATTTCTTGGCGAAAATGATAAGATGTCATATTTTGCGAATATTTTGAATGAACCATTTTACATAATAATGAAATATAAGGAGTTCTTACACAAAAATCTATTACATTTTAGATTTTGTGGAGTTTTTAATTATAATCTCGACATGTAATTTCCAACAAATTTCATTCCATACCAGAAAAGAATTAATTATCAAAATATTTAATTAAAATGCAGTTAAATTTGTATTAGAGCCGATACACGATTATTTTAAGAATAAGATTCTATCTTCCTGCTTATATAGTTTCAAAAATTAATTCTAAAAAATCCATTTAAAAATCCATTTACGTAAAATACATATTTTAAATTTTCTCTGAAAATATTAAATGAATAAAGATAACGAGAACGTAGAAATGTGTACATTGTTTGAATAAATTGTCGCCACTCTTCCAGTTGTAGGAAAACCGCGCGACGTCGAAAATTCCACGGGGATATCCAACCCGCCGATGTCGGATAACGCGATGTCGTGTCGTGTCGTGTCGTGTCGTGTCGCGTCGCGTCCGAGAAAGTACCCGCTCCGACATTCCGCCAGTCGAGTAATATCGATTCCGTCGAAATTGCCGGCGGCCTGAAGCTTGTAATCGTGGGCGGAGTTAATTGACGCGCGACACGCGAGACGCATCGCCTCTCGTCGAGTTACGATTCAATTTGACGGGGGGGCTGCAATTGCGTCAGGGCGACGATAACTGAAAAGTTTCCCCGTTCCTCCCCGTCCTCATTTCAGCCCCCTTCCCCGCTCTCCCCTTCCCCAGCATCAACTGCACAAACTGCCGTGGATAACACCTGACGCCCATGCGCGGGGGCTAATGCTCTCTTCTATATCCGCTTCTTATAATTTATTCGACCGTCGTAAATCAGTCAGGGGGCTGGAAGGGGCAGGCGGGAAGGGGGAACGCGACCGGGACGTGCAACAGGCCGGCGCATGTAAATGCATCGCTGTATGCACTCGTGCAGCTTGTAAACGTACACGCGAACCGCATCGCCTCGCGCCGCGTCGGGTTTATCCGTCCGTGAATTGATAATGTAATTAGAGCGACGAAAAAGGATTAACTTGAATTAGAAATCTTGCCGTTCTGGCTTGAAACAAGAGACAACAGGTTAGAGAGAAAGGGGAAAGGAGAAGAAGAGGAATGGCCGCGTAACCGAGGCGAGTCTCCATGGAGGACTTTGATTTATACGTCCCAGGAGCGCCTCACGAAATGCAGCAGCCGTTCCTGCTAAAGATGCATAGCCGAGCGAACTTGCGTCTCCATAATATTACTTCCGATCGATGGAAGACATGAAAAAATTATAGCGAGAAATATATAGACGCTTTCCTTACTTTTAATAAATATCACGAGATTTAATTAATCACGCGCAAGCTGATCATTTCTAATGATTTGTAGAAAATAATTGCGAATGATTAGAATCTCCAATCATACTCCGCGACACAAATATATATATATATATTACATATATAAAATCTATTATTATATTATTGTAAATTGCATCTTTAATAATACATATATGTTTGATTTGTTATATGAAATAGCACATTTAGCGAAATTAATTTGAAACATGAGGATGCAATAATATATTCATAACATATATGATTTTATAAAATATTAAATATTTTGAGAGAAGAACAAGTCAGTTGATATGCAACTTTAATATTTACTTTTGCAGAACACAGTGTGCTGCTGTGTACATACGCAAAGTTGCTGTCATTTGAGAGGTGAGATCTGAGTCAACAGATAGTGGCACGAATTACTTCGTATGTCATCCTTTGAAACGCTCATCATTCTGTACGAAAACTTCACGATTATCAGTAAGTGTGATTAATTAGCATTAATAATGATTCGTAATATATAATTGGTAATGATTTCGTATATCAAAGCAACAATTATTTACTGTTGCGAGACAAATATTTTGTGCAATTTCATTAAAAGCAGAAATCGAAGCGATAGAATATGAAAATTATAAATTCTTCACTTTGCTGTGATATATTTATTATTTTTTTTAATGCGATTCTCATATATATTTCTCATATTCGAATATAATAATCTCGCATCGGTATATAACAATCGATTGATCGTGATTAATTATTATCTTTTGATGCATTAAACATTCAAACACATTCAGCATTTATCTTATATAATTTTACAATGTATAGGTCTTGTAATTTATTTTATAATTAAAAAAGAACGAATTTTACTCCATATTTTTGTGAACGTTATATTGCATCTCTATTTGATGAGAAAAAAAGAAATGCAATAGGTATAAATATAGGTATAAATATACATTTAAATAAATCGTTCAAATTATAAAATTATAAATTACAGGGAGGGCGCAACACTTGGAAGGTTATCCTGAAACTAAGTATCCAAACGGTCTTTAACATTTCCGATTGATATCGCTTTTCGCACTTTAATTAATTCAGGAGTGCCGTACAAAGTATCACGCGTCCACGTGCGGGAGTGCCGTTCGAAATGTCACGCGTCCAAGTGCGGGAGTGCCGTTTAAAGTGTCGCACGTGTAAATCAACGAAGGTGACAACTTAGTCTGACGACGTGACAGGACAAAAAGGCTTTAAGAGACGTCGAACGATAGCGGAGTAATCCTAAGGTTAGTAACTTATAACTTATCTTCTTATTTGTTACTTATAACATTGGTTATCATAATGATAATAATCCATTTTTCAAAATTATAATTTATGTACATTATAATCTATTTTTATTATTTAATAAGAGAGATTTTATTTTTAAAAGTACTGAAAATATTTAATAAAATATTTATAAAAACAGATATTTTTTAAATATTATATATATTAATATTTAATATATAAAAAAATATTTCATATTATAATGTATAACTAAATATGAATAAATATGAATAATTGTATAATATTGTAATATTATATAATTATTTAAATAATTTATATAGAATGTAATTTTTGTCATATTTTATAAAATTTTTTATTTAAAAGACTATATATCATTTTTTAAGAAATTTATAATCTTTTTGATAAATATCTCTTTAAAAAGTAAAATCTTAAAAAATTGCGTAAAATAATTATTTTTTAAAAATATGACTATTTTAATTATTACATACACTTTTGTATACAATTTCGAGAAAAATATCAAGTTAAACGAATGTTTTTTTCCGTATCATAATTGTTATTAAATTAATTTTTTCTTAATGGAGGATATGCAACAATAATTTTTATTTAATTTTTAACGCGTAACACTGATTTCTTATAATTTCAAATATTTTATTTATTTTTATAAATGCATAATTTTTCTACTCAAAATATATATAAACGAAATTTTAATTTGACTTACATATATTGTTAATTTACACTAATTTGAATTGGAGTAAGTGCAAAAATATCATATGATTGACTAAAGACTAACGTATTTCGTTATTATACATACTGCTGTATTAAATGCGCTTGTGATGTGTACGAGTTTCATTCTGTGGAATCGATCGTCCATTCAAGAGGATGATCCAATGGCCAATGGCCATCGCAAATGCTACGTGCTCTCTCGCATGCCAACAGTCATTTCTCACGCGCACTATTTTTCGTCGCCGCGTTTTGCATGCGAAATAGCGTTTCGCTGGCATACTCGTCTATTATAGAATCGTGATCAAAAGGGGCCTGATTACACCTGCCTGAACGGCACAATTTTCCCCACGAGCGAATGCGGTTACAATTACGCAAACAAATTTTACCATAATATGCAGCATATTTGCAGTATCTTTTATCATTTTTAATTTTTTCTTAATCTTTATATAATTTAATTATATTTTCTTTAAATTTTTTAAATTAATTGAAAGTTAAGAAAATAAATTTAAAATTATATTGTGTGTGTGTGTGTTTTAAGATTGTGGAGAAAATAATTACAATATAATAAATTTTAAGAAATCTATGATATAATTTCAAGTAATTTATATACGAAATACAACTATCTCATTTTATCACAATTTTATCACAAATGCATGTAAAAATATTATTAAATTTTTTTCAATTCAAATCTCCATAGAATCTAAATAGAACTTCTAATAATATTTTGCTATTAAGTAAAACTTGCTGAATTTTAGTTATGAAGATATGGAGGAATATTTTATTATATTTAAACATTTTTAAATTTCTCTTTAGAAACTCTGATTTTTAATATTACATAAGTTAATAAATTAATAATTATGCTGTTATTCTCAAATTTCTATATAGAAGAAACATCAACTTCAAAATTTGGTCCGAGAAAACATTTATTCTCTTACAGTTCAATGCAAGTTTTTCCAGACGTTCTATAAAAATCGACCATTAAAATTCAGTACTTTATTCACGTTTGCCGAAGTGTTCGACGAGCGCTCGCGGCAACGAAAAAAAAAATTACGTACGAGCAAATGAAACGATGTCCTGTGAAACGTCATTTCTATCGTGCGGGTCATCGATCAGGCGACGTCCGCGGACGCCGATAACCGATATCGACGCGGCGTCAGCATCCGCGAGCGACGTTCATCCGCGCCGGATGTGCTTTTCCTCTACTTTTTTCTGTCTCCGGGTCAGGGAATAACGATTTTTTGTAATATCGAAACGGCGAGCTCGCAATGGTTACATCCTCGACGAAAACGGATACTTTTATAAACTAGTCCATCACGCGAAATGTTCCTAATTTTTTAAATTGTATTGTCGCGAGATATCTTGCAAGAAGATTAGAAAAAAATCATTTGTACTCATTTTGATACTCAAAGAAATCTCGCGCTCAAGTAATTGAAGTTTAGAAAAAGAGAGAGAGAGAGAGAGAGAGAGAGAGAGAGAGAGAGAGAGAGAGAGAGAGAGAGAGAGAGAGAACAATCGCGCGTTTAATCCACTTACTGCTAAATCCACCGGGAGGAAGAAGCACGGAAATAAGAAACCGTCGTTGGTAAATCCTATCGCAGAGTGACGTCACCTAGGATAGTACCGAGTAACCCGAGCCGATTGCTTGGCCAGCCTATTTCGTAGCGATCGCGTTTCCCAAGAGAGAGAATGACCCATTCATTCATAATATTTTTATTCCGCAAGTGCGCGATCTCTGGCGATCCAATTACATCGACAATATCGTTGGTCTCGTCAGCCGATATCATGCACAGTATATATATTACACATATACATATATATTTACACCGCATATCCGCCATACACTTCGATATTCAATAGACATGATAATTAATCAATTCTTTTCTTATCAGTATGTATATTGTTTTCAATACATTAATTACACCTACATTATTGTTCCGGTATAAAACCTATAATATATATAAATCCTAATACTAATAATAAAATACTAATACTACCTTTGTATATGCTGTAGATTTATTGTAAAATTAATATTTTTATTAAAAAAAAGCTGTTTTTTTTAAATGTCAATCTTTTGTATAGCCAGCATTTTATAGAAAACTTAAGCTTTTTGTAAAATAAGTTTTACAAGAGAAATATGAATCGATATAGAATGTGTTATTTACTACATTGCATTACTATCTAATGCGATCTATTTGGTCGATTTGATAATTTGATTATAATTTGTAACTGGTATACTGATTCACAATAAATCACGATTGAGATCGTTGCTGAGTCTGATCCTTTAATACTAATGCATCATAAGATGATAACATTGAAAAGCAAAACTGTATCATAAAGAAATGTGTAACGTTAGATTATTATAATTAATCGCTTTTAATCATTTTTGCGAATTCTCTTTTTTTCTTATTATTATGCTTATTTATTTTAATTAAACGATTTATTTAGTAGAGTCAGACTTTAAGGAAAAAATCGATAGTTTTCATAATGCTACAAGCACGTTTTTTCTGAAATTCTAGACAACATTAAGCGCTAAAAATATTTTTAAATATTATAATATATATAATATAGATATACTAAAGTATATCAAGACAAAAGAATAAAAAAAAAGGGATTAAAATATGCAATGAGCAAATATGACGGTCTCATCCAGTGGTAGGAATTATAAATTGTAGGATAATTAATTAGGTCGAGAAGTGTATTTTTACGAGGAATAGTGTTCGCAGCAATTCCATTCTTGGTTAAAATTAACCACATTGAAATGTCGGTCACCGCCGTCGCCATCGTGCCGCCGATAATTCTCGTGCTAATTACGTAACGCGCCAGACTACAAAAGCGCGGCCTCCGATTACATTATAAATAATGGAATACGCACATAATGCTGTTACACGACGCCAACGTGAATCGGCTCTACCGCCGGCGACGTATGGAAATGACGAGATTAATATGCGCCAGCGCATTCATAAAGTTCGCTAATTAATGCAACCGCGAGAAGGCGAGAAGAGGCGATCTTCGCGTTGGAAACTGTATTTTGTCAAAAACAACGCTAGAGGCAACAATAACCTATCTACGTGCTTAGTCCGTAAATACATATCTTTTCACTTTTAAGAAATAATTAGTAATTTAGGTAATTTGTAACGCGGTTCTTTGTTTTTATACTTTCTTTTTGGAATCAATCTTTTATTAAAAAAAAAAAATATATATATATATATATATATCCTTAAATTTCATTTTCCGTACCATTTTTCTAAGTTATTTTATCTCTCTTAATAAATATACCGTGTATAGCTCTCGAGAGACGCAGATACTATAAATGTGTTACTCTGGAGAATTGGAAACGAATATACACCAAGTTGCAACATGATATTTCGTACACTGAATCATTAATAGCCCCTGTTGTTGCGCTGAGTTCACCGGCGCGCAACCATATTCTATCTCTATGCAAGAAAAGGTGTCGGTGCGCGGGAAAACAACACAGGGGCCATTAATGATTCCCGCCTGTGTATGAACGGGCCGGAAGAAAACAATCCTTCATCGCGACGCTCGGCCCTGCCACACTCGCGGCTCAATTATCATCATTCGAAATCGCCGTACTCGCTGGTTGGTAATGGACATCTGTCATGGTGGGAACACGCGTTATCGCGCGCGCCGCCGCCTACGAAAAAGCACCGCGACGGAATAATTGATGACGCGTGCGCGCGCGAGCGCGAACGGGCAACAACACACACTAACGGCCGATCAAATATTCACGACGCCGACATCTCTTGATGTATATAATTTTCGCGCGAACTGGCCGCGCGACCGCGTCGCGACGCATCATCCGAATGGACGCGCGCCGCCGCCCAGGCAAGTCATTCCCGTGCATTCGCCGCCCCCGGTGTGATTCCGTGAATATTTCAGCTCGTAATTATTGAAACGCGACACTGTGCTCCTGTGTGTGTGTGTGTGTGTGTGTGTGTGTGTGTGTGTGTGTGTGTATGTGTGTGTGTATGTGTGTGTGTGTGTGTGTGTTATGTGTGTGTAGGTATGCATGTGTAACCCTCCCGTTTCCTCCCCTTCTCTCCTTCCTTTCTCTCTCTCTCTCTCTCTCTCTCTCTCTCTCTCTCTCTCTCTCTCTCTCTCTCTCTCTCTCTCTCTCATTCCTCCTCTTTCGCACTTATCCTCGGAATGAGCGGCGCGCCGGATTGATTTGATAGTTTCCGACAAATCGAGCATCGGCAGCGTTTCATGATTCTTTCATTACATGAATCCGCGAGCAAACCTGAATTCGATACAATGTTTAATCATCTGTCATTATTAATACGCTCATCTCTCAGCGAAAGACAAATATGTAGATTCTCGTTAACGAGAGAATTCAGTTTTAGAGAGTCGCTACGAGAAGAAAACGAACGCGAGAGAGAAAATGGTACCTTTTCCGGTATATAAATTTTATAAAAATCTCGGAAATATAATCTGAATAAAGTAGTATCTTTGAAATTATTATTATCATTACATAAAAATTCTCGGGAGTTTTATAATGTTTTTTGTTTAAATGCAATGCTTTGTAAATACATGTATCTATATACTACATGTATAGATCTCGTACAAATGTCAAGCTTTAAATTTCATGTTTTTAATACTTGTTAAAAAATTTACATATATCGGTCTGTTTTCCGTTATATATTTTTTCTCGCGATGTAACACAAATTGCACACAGATATTATTAAAATACATTAGTGTCTATTAATTATGCAATTTAAAAATGTACTCATGCATCTTGTTCATATACTCGATTAAGAAAAATCTCTCTTCAATATTTCTTATGAATCATATTAAAAGCAGTATTAAATCTTCCGCGTATCGAGTTTCCTGTACTATTTATTTATTGTGTTGCATGATCGAGACACGGGTCAAAGACTATTGTGCACGATAAACGTAACACGTGTTTCTACCTCATAAAATTGGCTAATTCGATGGCATTGGCATATGACGCGAGTTAATTAAAGAATCATTTTTCTGCCTCCATTACCTCTCATTTTACAGACGCTTCATTTTTACGACACAAGAAATTAAATCTGATCACACAGTGAAATTTTACAGTACGGAAAATTGTTTGCTATGTTATGTATATTTATTTTTCCTCTTTTGTGTTAAAAATTAAAAAAGAAGCAAGGATGAAAATTTTTGAACTTTCGTATTATAAAGCATAAAAATAAAAAAACATATACCATCAACAATAATTGCATAAGAAAATTGATATTAGATGAACGTATAATATAAAAGAAATAAGAAACATAGTTTATGTCAATAATTACAAGATAAATATTGTAAAATGCAATTTTTTGATTAGTTATAATTGAAAAAAAAAATATAAAAATCATACATTCGTAGGTAATTTTACTACATTTTCGAAGGTAATTTTACTACTGTCGTCTGATAGACTTTTGTCACAGGTGTTATGCCAATCGTTTTCGATTCTATTACGCGTCCTATCACGATGACCATTGTTGCTGAAGTAATCGCGAAGCCCTTCGATACGTGTATCGAAGAATTGCGTGGGCAGCGGTGCGCGAATCGTACAAAAAGTGCGAAGTAACAAACTGAAAACTCATTCGAATCGAAAACTCAGAGTTTTATGCTGTCCGTATCGATTTATTTGTCAGCTACTTTTTACTAGTCTGCTTTTAATTTGAAAATAACACAGTTATAAAATGATACCTCTTATAAAACGAAGAAAAAAAGTTAAACTGAGAAAATATAAATAAGTTATCGAAAAAGTCATAGTTTCAAGACTGTACAAATTTTATATTTGATTATTAATCAAATTTAAAATTTAGAAAATAATTCTCAAAGTTTAATAAATTAATTTTATAAGAAAATTTTTTTAATTTTTTTATTATATTATATCTATAAATTGAAATATTTTAACAATAACAAACAAATAATCTTTGTTTATTGATTTGCAATCTTAATTCATTATGACAACGCTTTCCTCGCTATTATACACGCAATCTAGTTCCATTTTACAGTAGTTAACATAGTAGGGGCCGTAAATAATATTGATGCCTCGAGGCGTCGAAACCATAAGAACTATAAGAACGATTGGTCGGACAGAGGGAGGACTTGGTTAGAGAAGTCTGGATCGCGTTTCTTATCCACGTTAGGCTCACGGGTGTCCGTTGCGAAGGCACGAAATCGAAACGAAAGAAGAAGCGCAGGTGCTTGGAGAGCTGCCCTGTAATTAGGCTAGGGACGCCGAATCCGTCTGCTCGCATGAGGACGGTAGCCAGGGAACCTTAGACGAAACGTGTCAAACACGCTTCAGGCGTTATACTTGGGACGGTTCCTAGAAGAATCTTAGCGAAATGTCAAAAGGTGCTATAATCTGTCAAATTGATCCTACCTATTTCGAGTCGGTTTCGGTGTGAGAGTGACAGCTTCTTACCTGAAACAAAAATATAAACAGATGTTAATTGCGGTTCGTGTGAAACCCGTTACTATTTCTACAGCTTGTATTTTTAATTTCTCTATTCATTAATAATAAAAAACAATAGAATTTAATTTTAATTAATATAAATAAACATTTCTTTTATTTATAGATTCTTTTAATGCATATTACTTATTTCATTATTTCAATTTATAGTTCTTGATACAATCTCCTTTTTTTCTTTTATTTACTTCTATATATTTTAAGCGTATCTTCACATTTATTATTGTGCACATATATATAAATATTTTATAGCATATTTTTTTCTTTCCTTATACATTTTTGTTATACATAACATTTATTGTCGCTTTATTCTAAAAATGAATATATATTTCCAAGATACAGTAAAATTCTGTTTCGATATCTCTCTCGCGCGCGCTCTCTCTCTTCCTCTCTCTCTCCCTTTCTCTATTAATTTTTAAAGACCATTCCGAGACATCCGAACATCCCTGAGCAGTTACCGCGGTCGTAAAAGAAACGCGGGTGGCTAACGATTTAATTAATTGCGATTTAGAGTCTGTTTTATCGCTCGCTTTAATTTCTATGCGGGATACGCATCTTCTCGTACAATGGGAGGGTAAGGACTCTATTCCCCAGGAGAGTACCTGAGAACAAGCGTGTTGTAATCTGAGCAGAGAGACATCATTTTTGGTGTTCTCTTGTGTAATCTTAAAACGGCAACAAACCGCGTGAGCAGTAAGTTAAAAAGTAAAGAAAATAATAAGTTTGAAAAAAGATTAAGATCTCTTTGGGGATATGCTACGAAAGATGCCGCGTTTGAAAAAACGTTCTGCATTATTTCAAGAAGTCTTAGAAGCAAAAGATGGTTTGGGGGAAAAAGAAAAAAAATGAAGAGTTCGAGTAAAAGATTTAATTGCAGAATTAAATCGAAGTTTTTTTTCTATCTGAACGGCTTTCTGCTGTTGCTGTCTTTGATTCCTTATTTATGCTCGTTAATGAGCACAGCGGAAGATTTTTAATACGCCTTGTTAAATCGATAAATCAATTAGTTCGCAAACTTCGTTGTTTTATCTTCTTGTGAAGAAAAAAATCATAAAGATCGGTAAGCTGTAAAGGCTACAATGTTTTATAATTTAAATATTTCAAATTTCCAATAACTTTCAGAACAAATAATGCTCGATTAAATATAAAAGATTTTTTGATAAAGATATTATATAAAAATTCATAAAGATTAAATAGAAAATTTTCATATATATCTTATTTCATTATTTAAATATATCTTCATAAAAAATTCATATATAGCAATATCTCGTGTAATCTTATATGCAACATTAACTTTTATCATAAAACTTGCTCGTCATTTGTAATTAAAAAGCTTTTTATGATACATAAGCCGAAAGTATCTTTGGACTTTGTATGCCTACTTAAATTTTGAACGGCTGATAAATCTCTGGAACATTTTGACGGGTGATTCGCGTCTTTCTTGGTCGTAAGTGAGTAGCAACTTTGGTAAGTCTTTTCGCAAAAAGCAGTTACGGCCATCGAGGGAATGCACCGCGAATAAAGACTACATTGCGACGCGTTTCCTTAAACATTCAGGACTACATCTTCGATAGCGATTCTCCGAGCAGGCGTTAACCGTCGGAATTGGAATCGCTTCCTGTATCAAGCTATCCGCCTCTATCTACTCTGCCCGAAGGAATTAGGAACCGTGGTCGTATCTACGAAATCGAGAGAAACGCGTTTCCCTCGAATCGAGAATTTCTCCCAAGCGAATCGACATTTATCGCGCGCGAGTTCTCGAAATGGTTTCTAGTTCTTGAACGAATAAGTAGGTCAAACCGAAGTTGGATCTTTTGGAAAAAATGCGTATCAATACATATTTTTATATTGAACATTTTTTAGATAATAATATTGAGGTATATAATTGAAAAAGAAATTGCTAGAAAGATATATAATCAAGAAAAATTGCATTAATTTTGAGACATTTTATATACCCGACATTTTTATATCGAATTGTCCGAATTATGAAATTTGCGAAGCGAAAATTATAATATCCGTAATTCTCAAGCAATAGGTCATAAATAATTTACCATTCATTGATTATTTACAACGAAACTTCCAATTGTAAATGCAACGAAACAAATGCAGATCTTATGAATTTTTCAAGCGAAAGAATAGCAAGCGCAGCTTTTGAAATTTCAATGCTGTAAATAACTTTTCACAAAAATAAAATTTGATATTTTTTTTAGAACAGGGGAATCTTTTGAAATTAAACTTTTTGGGGAATTAGTATATAAATTATTGAAGGAGAAGCTAATTTTTTTTTAGAATATCATATAAGATTCCTCGCAAATAAGCGATTTCAATTTGATTTGAATCCGCGTCCGTTTACATCGAAAGACCTTCGAATGAGTTTTCGAGAAATCGCTTCCGAGTGCTGCTTGGCGATTCTTGGGGGGGGGGGGGCTTCGCTACTTTTGGAGAGTTTGCGCTTTCATGGCTCGGCCAGATAGCATCGATCGAAACTCAACTTGAAAGTCAACGACAACGTCGCCAGGAATATCACTCGATGAACATTCAATGTACGTTCTGCTAAATATTCCATTAAAAAGTACTCGAAAACGGCGACTCTAAAGAGAACGACTCGCCTTCTCTAAGTGAAAATTTCACATAAAAGATGCATTCGATTTTATGCTCGCACATCCGCATTTATTAATTTTTACCTTACCAGCATCATTGCGACAGAATTTATTTAACAATATTAACAGGATACTCTGTAACAAGGTAACATTGCAAGGGACTAACCCAAGCCATAAATTGTTAATGAGAGTCGGCATTTTCAACATAATTCTTAATAAAACTCTTGAGAAAAATACCAAAATTTTTACTACCAATATAAAATATTACGAACCTCTTATAAGTTTATTAATGAGTTACAAGTTTTAATACAACACCGATTTTCTTCTCTCATTTATTTGACTTATATTAACATCTATTATGTAATATAGTGATATTCGTAATTCGTAGATAACAATTTACTATAGACAATGTTTATTTATCTTAATTAATCTCTTTAATTGGATATTTTTATAAATTAATAAACATCATTAAAGATATTGCGATATTCAATATTAATTTATAAAAATATTCAATTGCATCGTAAAGATAGACAAATACTTTCGCATGGATGTCTGTACAAGATGATTTAATGTCTACTTCTAATTTTTTAATATATATATGATTATCCTTCTGATATATATATATATATATATAAAAATATATACCATTATAAATCACATTTTATGTTGATATTTTGTTTGAACTAGTTGAAATAACAAGATTGTATATCACTCGCTTCGTATCATTTAGTTATTAAAGCAATAAGCTTTTTATTGTTATTCACAATATCTACAGCTAGAAAATATCTGAAGATATTTTCTCCTTTCTTCTTCAATGAGCTCTTGATTTATATTACGTATATGAACAAATCGGGAAAATGAGCGTTAATTCTGCACCATCCTGTACAAGATCTCCAGATAAAGTATCTGATGTGAGCGGACGAGGTAAAACGGCATCGACCCGCAAAGCACGTTATATAGCATTACACCCGCGCCATTGTGCTAGATTTAGTGCCATGCGAATGTCAGAGATGCTGCACCGAGGGAAGACGACAGACCAAGAAGGTGGAGGATGGCGGTGGTGACAATGCGATCTCGAATCCGATACGGGATTGCCGGCGGCACTTTGGGCGGCTCTTCGCGAAATGAGCATAAGATTCTTCGGTTATTTCGCCGAACACCGATATCTCGCTTTCCTGTACCTCGAATTGAACGTTCCAAATATTTTCGCGATCCCTTCCGCCCTCCTCCACCCTCTCGCTTCTCTCGTTTCGACCGTCTTCACACCTCTTGACCCGCACCTCGGCTCTCGTCGTATTTCTCACGTTACGTTTCGGAGTCTCCACCTCTTTCACCTCTTCCTCCTTCTTCTCCTCCTCCTCCTCCTCTACGTCGTCCTGGTTCGTTCGTTCCAAACGCTCCTACACTCGCATGAGATCGCGCTTAAGTTATTTGGCTTCCTTACTTGGCGAGGATTTATCGTGCGGAACCTTTGCTGCATCGCGCGGGATGTCGGTTGACTTAAGGGAAGTCGGTCGGTATCCTCGTGGCAGAAGTGCTGCCTAATTTCGTTTGATATTATATTTAATAGAGATATAGTAGATGGTTCATATTGGAAATACAGCACCTGATATCTTCCTAAAATATGAAGCTACGAGGAAATTCGCTACGAAATTTCAACGACTCTGAACAGCGAATATAAATGTCAAAGAAATAATTTTTTCTGCAATCGTTTTTTGATAGAGTTATATGTCATCGATATTTTTTTAATGAACCATATGTTTCTCTAAATATAATTACGTAACGGATAAAAACTAATTTGATTGATATCTCAAAAGAAATCACATATTGAATAGAGAAATACATCTTAAACAAACGTCACGTTTTTATAATAATAGTAACAATACATTAATTTTTAACGAAGCTAAATCATTCAAGTTTCATTTATTTCTTAGCAAGAGAATCATAATTATTTGATTATTCTGCGCTTATATAATTTGTAATAACGCTCTAATAAATTTCGAATAAAATATATACTCAATGCATTAATTTATATCGGCGGGTTTAATTTATAAGACACAGAGAATGGCTTGGATTGCAACAGTACATAAAGAACGTGCGATATGTATAAGGGACAAGGCAAAGCCAAGATAAAGTTTCTTTCTGCCAAGGTTCGCTTGAAAAGCCTGATAAGAGACCAGCAGGTCCCGATTGATTTGCTGCTTCAGGTAGACCGCGATCCCACCGGACAGATTAACCGACGATTACAATTTAATCCGGCAGACTATAACTCCGTCGAGCCTCTGCTATGGCACATGAATATTTGCGACTGCATGTCACGCCGCTGCATCGCGCGGTCAGGATTATCGCCGACGATAATATCGTGATAACTCGTGTTCGAGATAGAGGAAGCGTTATGTCACACCTTCATAAAAATGTTTCCGTGCGTTACATGATGTGTCGATGCGATTAGAACGAAAAAGACTTCAGATACCATGTTATATTTCGCAATATGATATATTGTTATTTTTAAGATGTACCTTTTTTATGTTGGAATTGTGAAATAACAATTTATATATACTGTGAAAAAATATTAAGGAATTAAAAGAAACAACATAAAATAAAATATTTAATTCGCGTTTCAACTGGATCTACATATAATAATTTTAGGGAAAATATAATTTATTAAAACACAAACTATAATGCTTCTTTATCATAGTGTTGTAATTACTGTTATGTTAAATTTTTTAATGGATTTTAATTGTTAAATGGATTAGTAAACTGCGAGTAATACAATATGAAAAAACAGACATTAAAATAATACACATAGAAGATGATTCACAAACTAGCAAATAATATTTTAAAAATAAATTTTCATTTTTTTAAATAATATAACTTTTTTACTAAAAAAATACTTATCAAGCTAAAGAAAAAGGATACGAGGACCTTTAAATTATAAGTTATTAAAAGAGAGAGAGAGAGAGAGAAAGAGAGAGAGGGAGGGAGGGAGGAAGAGGGAGACAGAAAGAGAGAAAAGCGGAAAGATGAAAAAACTATAATCCTTGAATTAAGCTTCAATCGCGCGAATGAAATATTCATCATAATTTAAATTTGACTTTACTATAATTTTTAATTTAAAGAATTTAATTTAAAACTTGATTATGAAAACATCAATATTGTCATTATTCCTGTAAAAAAAAAATCGATTCTGACTTCATTAAAGAATCAACAGTTAAAAGACAATATAATAATTAAATATTCTGTATATGAACTATTTATTCTTAAATGCTCTCTTATTATGCTTTTATACTTGATCATATTTTTCTTATATTAAAACAATTCGCATTAGCATTTATATAATCAATCTTGTATGTCTCAGTTTACAGAATAGATTAGCATAATCCATTTTTGTTAACAATCTCAGTGTATAAAAAGTTGCAGGGAGGAAGAATAAGAAGTGATAAAACGCGACAATATGATGATGATTACAAGACAAACTCGTGATGATTGCGAGACAAACTCGTAAAGAGAGAGAGAGAGAGAGAGTACGCATCGATCATTTCTGCTTTTACATGATCTCCACGTTATCCGGAAGATGTGAATCAAATTGCTAAACTTTTTCATTCCATAAGTTTCTTTTATTTTCTTTCGGATTCGCGTTAGGAAAGAAGTAAAAAAATGTCGCTGTGTGCTGTTAATATACAGTGTTTTCGACAAGAAGAAGATAACAGCGTACGTTATCCTTCGATAATTCCTTAGTTCCTCCTATTCTTTTTCTCAACTTTCCGAAGAGATCGAGGATAGTCGCTTCCGAAACGATGGTTGCTATGATCGATGGGCTCCCTGGTGATATATAATAATGATATGAGAGTGGACGTAGACGTGGTCTACGGAGAGGACGATGAGTGCTAGTATATCCTGGGAAAGAGATGAGAAGAAATTGGCGAGACGCGAATATAAATATGCTGGTGAGAGAGAAAAAGGCGAAAAAATATAAAGAGTTAGCTAAGAAAAATGTAATAGCACATAAGTACAGGGGAATTTTTTCTAAATAAAAAATATCATAAAGAAAAGAAAAGATAAGAGAAGATAAGATCTCTAAGACAAGATGTTACAGGTAAAATTTTAATATTAAATTGAACATCAAATTGGAAAGATATGAGAAGATAAAGAAAACAAACAAGAAAAAAGCAAATTTAAATATAAAAATAACAAAAATATAAAAAATATTATTAAGAAAAAAAGTGGAAGAAAACATGCGGAGAAGAAATTGTCGACAAGATAACAATTACAAAATAAGAAAGAAAAGGAAAGAAGAAGAGAGAATGAGAGAAATAGACTCCGAATTTAAAAGAATGTATGAAAAACACGAAAAGATGTGGAAGAAGAAAAGCTGTGGAGAAAAAAAAATTTAAATAAAGAAGTAAAGGAAAGAAAGAGAGAAAGAGGGAAATCCCAATGCAATCAAAAGTCTGACAATGGCGCGCGCGGAAAAACTTTTCACCTCGCAGGGGTATCACAGAGAATCCGGCAGGCGAGAGAGTATAAGGAAGGCAGAAGCAGAAGAGGAAGAAGGCGTACGAGGAAGGAAGGCTCGGAAGAAAAGATCGAGGTAGGAGTGGAGAAGAAGGCCTGAAACTGCTAGCCGATATTTCATCCGGGGAACAAGCCAGATAACAACGGGCACGCCCTCCCTTTACGTACCAACCCCCTCCGTCCTTCGCACAACCCCGTCCTACTCCCTTCCACTTCACCCATCTGTTTTCCGCTCTCCTCGTCGTGCTCTCTTCAGCATTGTACGAGCCACGCTGGCGAGAGAGCTCTGCCCGCAACAGACTCGCGCTCGTTTTAAAATATTATCCGCCACCACCCCCTTACACTCGCTGTTACACCCATTTCGGAGAGAGCGCGCACCCCGAAGAGAGCAGGGCGGTCAACGAGATACCACCAGCTCGAACCCTCGTCGGGATTACGTCCCCCGGTGCGACGTCGCGCGCTCAACGTCAGAGACAAATTTTATCCTCGTTCAGCTTCGTGTTTACGCATGGCTCAAATAGACCAAGTAGACAAATTTTCAGGAAAACAAAATTTTATAAAACTAACATAATTTACGAAAAAGATAGACAATTATCAGTATATTACTGATGGAAAATTTAATTTTCGCAATTTAATCTCTTATTATTTATCTCTTATTATCTTAGTATTTTAATACACAAAATATCTCAAAACATATCTTTGTGTATTAATATCCCCAACTCGCACTTAAATTATTTTAGAAAATTACAGAAAATATTTTTGTTAATTTTAAAAATAAAACAGAGAATATATCAATTATTATATATTCTATAAGGAAAAAAAAGAATATTTTGTTATCATAACATGAGATATTAAACTACCTCTGCTTTTATCTTGATAATAAATCATCGATTTAAAATGTGCTAACATGAATTTGAGAAAATAAAACCGTTTTTCCTGTTTGTTTCCTAATAACTGATTGTAAATTACGGAATATCGATTCAATGCTTTTATGATATTTTTAGGAAATGTTTAACAATCTTCTGCAATATGAGCGGTAACTGACAAGGGTGGAAAAAGAGCTACGCGAAAGAAATTTTCGCCTTTAACCCTGCTCTCCATCCTTTTTTCGTCGAAGGGTGGCGTAGAGCTCGCGACACGGCCGTGACGTGTTTAATGCGTTCCGTGTGATTTAGGGGCGGCGCAGAGACTGCAGATGTTGGGGTTTGTGCCAGCTTTTAATTTGGAGATTCATAATTTATATGGGGTGTATAATGTTGCGTAGTCGCACGCACATTATTCTTAAATCTCGCTTAAAAGTATGCGTATAAATCTCTTTTCCTGATTAGATATTCCAGATCCAATAAAAGTTTTATCTTCCATTATAATTCTGATTTTGAAAGATAAATTCAATTCGAAATGCAAAGAATTGATGAACAAAAATGCTGAAATTTGACGTGGAAAGTGCAATATATTAAAACATTCATAAAGAAGATAATTGCCGGGAATAAAACAACGGAATTATTAGTCAATTATCATTAATGGGATTTAACAATTTTGATTATCAAAAGATTAGTTTTTTAGGTCACTTATATATAATCGTTACAAGTATTTTTTTAAGGATAGTAATATATCCCGTATACTTGTGCTATGCATCTTTAATTGATCTGTAGAATTTTTAACTAGAATTATACGTGATGAATACACAGAAAAAAAACTAATGAGTAATTAGCTTCTTAACTTTGTGCATGGTCACGACGCTCATAGTTTCGACGATGATTTCAGCTCTTTTCTATAGTTCGTTCGTTTTATTCCTCGAGCGGATATAATTTTGAACGCTGTTTTTATCGGAAGTCGTAAGAAAAACGAAAGCAGAAAGTAAAAGAACGAAAAAAATAAAGGTCTGTGGAAAGAAATGATGGTCGAAGGATTGAAAGAATTAGTCAGATTTTTACTTAAGTCCGCAAATAAAATGATTTCTATCGATACTGAGAAATCATGCATGTATAGCTGCATTTACAATCACGCTCAGGAAATACGAATAAATTCCTCTCGACATGATCGCTCTTTTTTGCGGTATAAAAATATTTTACTTGGAATAATTCTAGTATTTATGCGACTACGGAGTCGGTCGCTACGACAGATTACAGGTCGTCGCCGCGATTTTCACGCTTTCGCACGCAGAGCAACGGGCCGAGTGCATCACGCACATGCGTGCGTGCATGTACCGTGACGGACAGATCGGCGACGGGCAAAAGAAGGCGGAGAGAGAACAACACATGCACCCATATATACATACATAAGATCGAAGCTTTACTGCAAAGTCGCTGCACTTATTACATTCGAGTGCCTTGTGATATTTCTTTAACTGTATTTTGCTTTAATGTGATTAATATTGTTTTTTATATCTCAACATATAAAATCTTCCCAACAAAATAAAATAATAATAATAAAAATATATAAATATAAATAATATATATATATATATTTTTATTTATTTATTTTATTTTATTTATTTTATTTATTTTATTTATTTTATTTATTTTATTTATTTTATTTATTTTATTTATTTTATTTATTTTATTTATTTTATTTATTTTATTTATTTTATTTATTTTATTTATTTTATTTATTTTATTTATAAATATATATTTTTATTATTTTATTTTGTATTATTTCATATTTTTTTATAAATTAAAAATAATAAAATATATACAGTATACATATTAAAATCTTAAAAATTAAATTATACTCATTTAATATATATTATGAATTAAAAATTAATTTAAAGATATTATTCATTAGAGATCTTAATAAATAAATTATTTATTTATTTATTTTATTGTAATTCTGAATTGTACTTAAAGTACATGCAAAATGCATCGTTTTAATTTGGCAAAAATTATGACTGCGTCAATATACACATCTATAATACAATAAGTTTCAATATATAAATATTTAATACTTTTTTAATATCTTTATAACTTTTTCTAGTTTTCTTCGAATTGTAGAAAACAAAAACGAGAAAAATAGATACCTTTTTAACTTGCAAAATGTAACGCTTTTTGTTTATCGATGGTTTAAACTGACGCTATTATAATAAACATGTTGCCCGCATTTAACTATAGTTGTTGGAAGTTAGAAACTTTTAATTGGCAATTTTCCGTCAGTAGCAGGTTGAGTACCGCTGACGCGTGTCCGCGTACGTTCGTACACTATATAAAAGAGTCAAAGTCCGGCTTTCGAATCTAAGTTATCCGATTAAGCGTGACATCCGTGCAATCTACTTCGGTGCACCGTACCCGAAGCCTTCGGAACTTCCATCCAAGGCGTTCTCTCTTTTCATCTCGCGTAGCTTCTTCTTCCATCTCTCCACCTTGATTTGAACTCCCGTCCCCCGCAATTCTCCTTAAAGCCGCTGAAAATCTCCTCGTATCTTCTACCGAGAGCAGTCAGATTGCCGGACTCTTTCACGTGTATTCGCGTAAGTAAGATGAGCGTGACAAAGCGGCCGTCATGTGATGTCTTCGGAAGCGTCGACATACTAGACGTCGATTCCGATCGCATCGCGGATTTCGTTTGTAACTGAAGCCTGATTCTTGTAATTTTTGATCGATATATCTAATTTATTTTAATATATTCAGTTTCTTCCAACATTCAAACGAAGAAGATTTCTGCAATTTTAGACACGGTTTATATTTGCGAGTCTCGGATTTTGTCTACATTTCTTTCTATAAGTTTTTTTTATCAAGAAAATTGTATTGAACCAAATGTCAACATATCAATGAATTAAAACTATTATATTTCTATAAATATATGTACTGAATTTCAAATGTATTAGAGGAAATGTTAAAGTATCAAAACTTATTAAAAAATATATTTTTATTTCATTTTGTTGCTCAATGTTGCATATATATCGGTTGAATCAATAATAATCGATATCATTCGACGAACGACAGGCATCGTCTCGCAGACGTCGTCGCTCGCGTGCTTTCGAGAACGAAAAGAGATACAGACCAGTGTCGGGTGAAAGAGGGAGTTCAAAAATGAACAACGATCGCGATGACGAGATGGAAACGAGCGGCCAGGACTGCGTATCTCATGAACAACGTAGTGCACTCACCGGACGAGTCTCCCGATAACAGACGCACTGCCCGTTATATTACCGGGGCCATAATTATTATTTGTAAGCCTTCTTCGCGTGCCTCCTTTTCCTATCTCTCTCTCGCGAGGATCCTCCCACCCTGTCGTTCTTCTCGAAGTCTCGAAATGGGTCTCCTGTTTATCGAGACGAGAGTGGCCCCGGTTTCGACGAGACATCCGTAACTAATGACCCTGATAGCCCAGCTCTCTTTCTCTTTCTTTCTCTCTCTCTCTCTCTCTCTCTCTCTCTCTCTCTCTCTCTCTCTCTCTCTCCTTCTTTGCTCCGACAAGTCTCTCTCCAGGTTCTCTCACTCTCGCATGAGCACGATTCCTCGTTCATTGTGTCTTCCAAGGTTAAGAATGCCTGGCGAACCCTGGGAGTTACTTAATTAATTTTCCGTTTCGACCTGGGGAGAGAATCGAAAAGCTCGTTATCTCGACTTATTATTCCTCGCATCCTCGCTGTCGCTCTCTCACCTCCCCCTCTCCTCACTTGCTCTTCCCCTGCCCACTCGCGTCTTATCCTTCATCCCCTTTCTTCGTCGTCTTTCAGTCTCGCCGTCAGGTACCAGGTCCGGGTATTCTTCGATCCCGTGACGTGAATAAATAATACGCGTGACGCCCCACAAAGGGCTACCGACTCTTTATTCACGGCGGGATGTGGCCTATAATCGGGGAATTTGTCGGAGCTATGCGGTCTATCGAGCTATGTAAGCCACTCGAGCGTGATGATAGCATTAATTGAAGAATACAGATCGCGTATAATGATGTATCGCAACTGATCTGTTAAAATGTGTATAAAAACATTATTTTTTACGTGCTTCGTGGTGCCATAAGTTATGAGACAAACGACCTGTGAATAGTGATAAAGGACCTATCTAAAATTTAGAATATTTATAGCAAAATAAATCAAAGCTGATACTTTCGAAGTATTAAAATAAATCATTGACTTATTGTTAGCCTTTTTTTAATATTTAAAAAAGTTGTAAAAAATATGCAAATTTTATGATATTATTTCTCGCAAAAAAATTTTTAAATTATATTTTAAACATTAGGAAAAATTACTTTCTCGCAGTTTTTCTGATTTTTTTTTTTTTTTTTTTTTTTCTTTTTTTCTAAAACTAACTGGTTGTTTTTTTTTTACCATTACTTCTCTCAATTTTCACGCCCAGTTTTTTTGTCCAGATTTCTAACAAATTTTCTGAAAAACGTCCAAAAAATGTATTGTCGTTTCGCACCGCGCTCGAAACTGTTTTAATTCGTGAATTATTCGTTTGGCACGTGCGAGCTTTTCGTTTCAGCTGATTTCAAGCACGAAATCCAATGGTCAGAGCTATACAAAGTTGTCATCGACACAAAGTATCGTCGCTTTAGTGAACATGCAGCAACTGGACATGCAGATCCGTTGATCCGCAGTGGAAAAGTTTTCTTTTTTTAGTAGCGTGAACACGACAGAAATTCGACATGAACGAAATTCTCGTCCTAATTCGCTATGTTTACCAGATTAGAGCCGAGAAAGCGAGCATAAATCCGGTGCGCGCATCGTATATTCATTTTAATAATCAAACGCTTACCGGAAAATGGCTTACCAGAAAATGAGATCTTTCATTAATGCGGTTTCAAAATCGTGAAATAAATAACGCAAATCAGACTACTATAAATCAGTGTACATAAATAATAGACAATTAGGTTTAGGATGATCAGAAATTATTTTACTAAAATAACAAAAAGTAATATTCGTATCTTCTATGCAGAATATGCTAAGAATTTTAAAATGTTGTGTAATTACTTTTGAAAAAAATATTTAAGACATCATTTCTTAAAATAATAAATTTTTCGATTTTTCACTCACTAAATACTCATGTTTTTAAACATCAAATTATTCCGAAGTGCAATTATTTGTAATTACGGCGTGGAATGAACGCGAAACGAACGCTCCATCATAAGATACTTTCGCGGGCTTTCAAGCGATCATTCTGAAGAAATTCTAAAAGCTTCTTGAAAGCCGAGCGACGAGAAAGAAATTCCTCCATCATTCAATGGATGGCACGAACAAATCGAAATGGGAAACATCGAGATCGCGGCGAGATCGACCTCGTTCTGAGCTTGCTGTAGAAATTTCATTATAAAAAAGCTACAACTATCTGATAGTAGAAACGCATGAAAATGATGAAACAGAACCAAGGAACTATTCCGCTATGAAACTACACGTCTTCGTCGTATATAAATTTCGAAATGATTGACATCGATATCTAGAATGTCTAGACGATTTTATTGAATTTTTAATAAAAACAATTGTGCAGTTTTACATACATGATGCATTTTTAATGCTTTTAAATATCTGATTTAAAAATTCAGATTTTTCGACTCTATTAATTTCTTAATTTAATACAGTTGAATTAATTTGAAGACAATATAAATGTTCAATTGCATAATGAAATTTTTAAACAATAAAAAACTGAATATTTTAAATATTTCTAAGACACATAGTTCGATATCTTTACTTATATATATCTTTACTTTTATGAACTTTACTTTAGCAGTTCCGGACATAAATATTTCAATTTGAGCACATTTGCAGCTTGGAAGATTTAAGCCTCTGAATACTAAAATTCTCAAATATATCTCAAGACTCGAGTTTTGGAACTTTCTTATCGTGCACATGTTTTAAAGATTATGGAAATTTGATGCATGAGTTTTTCAAGAGCCGAAGGAAAGACATACACGTTATTTTTTAGTTGTTTTTTCAAATTAATTTTTAAAAATTATGTTTTATAATAACGAGCGTGCGCGATGTAAGTTTATTTATTTGTTTATTTTTATATATCCTTAATTTTTTAATAGTATAACAAATTACGTATAACAAATGTGCATATTGTAATTTCCTATTAAATTCCAAAGAATTCAATTCTCATAATAAAAAGTAGAACATTGAAAGTTCGCTCGTGCAAACCAAGTGTTCGCGTAACCAAGTGGTCGCGAGTGAATTATGAATAATGCAGTCCTTTGGAAAGTATGCAATTAACGGATGATTGCAACTGTAACGGTGCAATTATCATGCACACGGAAATAAAATCATTCTCACGGCCATCATTGTGCGCTCGCCGCACTTTAAGCGCACCATTTCCCTACGAGAGCGTAATTGCTCCTTTTTTCTCTTTCCCTCGCGCCGGAACCCTTCGGCTCGTTAGTCCACTGAAAGAAGCCGGGAGTGCTGGGCGCTTTGTAAGACGAGCGATGGACCGTAAAGTCCCTCGGATCCCGATCGACGCACGCTTTCGCCGATTCATTCCGTTCGTCCCGTTCTTGTTGAAGAAATTCCCAGAGGAATTTTCTCCTTTGGCATTCACCCCTTTTTCGTTCACTCTCTTTTTAAACATGCTCCGGAATTTTCAGCGAGGACGATCAGCCCTCGCGGTTCTCGTTACGAAAATACAATCGCACGGAGAACGCTCGTGGTCTTGTTAATTGATTGCCGATTTTTGTATCGTTAGGAATTTAACGGAATATGCGGCAAATAAAATATTCGAAAATTTGAGTTTTTCAAACATTGGAGTATTTGCTAATATATATTATTATTATAAGAATTAAAATGTAATAATAAAATACTCAAATATCCAAATATTTAAAATTTAAACTCTGTAATAGCCTCTCTGAAACGTGTCAATTGATTTCAAGTTTTCATAAATAAAAATTCCATTGTTCTATTTATATTTCACATTTAATGGCAAATACGTTATATAAATATAATCTAAATATAATAATAAAAGAAAGAAGTCAGAACATGAGAAGTATAAAATGTCATTTCGTTAAAAACATCTGATACATTCATTTCATCACGTAAATCGGCAATGCATCTCGAGGTCGCAAATGTCAGAGTTTTAAATTACTGTAATCCTTCTAGGACACGGGGCAGTAGGACATTGTGGAGATACCGACAGCGCAAGCGCGACGCAGTGTCAAAGAGATACGCCCTGCAGGTAGCAACACGCACACATATATAAATCTCGCGCGGTACACCCGAGATTTGATGCCGATTCGTTGCGAATGTCCTGCGAGAGCCATTGTTCGCCGAGAATAACGCGCGAGATTCGATACTGATTCCGCGATATCGGGGGATCGATGAGAAATATGCGCGTTGATTTGCGATGCGACGCGAAAAGCTGGCGATAAAGGCTGATAATGATAACGAAAAAGAAAGAAGCAAAATTTATCGCGTGAAGAATGGAGCGGGTTTTTCTGTGTTTCGCTATTGTGCCGATTATTATTGCTTGTCCGGAAGCAAAAAGGTATTTTTGCAAAATAACTTTAAGCGTTTCTTGCAAAAATACAGTTGACTCAGCAAAGAAATAAGCTTGGAAATTTTTGAGATTTTGTGAAAAGAGAATTTAAAAAGGAATTTAGGTTGAAAAATCGTAATTTAAATATCTGTTTTAGAGAATATTTTATACCATAATATATAAAAAATTACACTAAATATTTTAACAACTCAATTATACAGAGTAGAAATAGATTTTAGGAATAATCACCAAAACATTCATTATGAAAAATTAATCATCAATTTGTCATATTGATATTGAGTAAAAAATTAATTATGCATTAGTCAATTAAATCGTAAAATAGAAATCATGTTTCTGATGATGTTTCCAATATATATTGCATGATTATAACAATTAATACAAATGAAATCAATTACTTTTTTCTAGCTGAATTAATAAGGTCCGATGTGTTCTTACGTGAATTCTGTCAGTGAAGGTTCGCTCGCGGAACGAAATTTGGCGAGGGTCGCGCGGTCAAAGAAACATGGAATCGCGTGTTATCGAGCTGGTGCGTCTAAATGCTCGAAGTATGCGCCTAATGCCAGACCATGGAGCCTTAATCGCCCTATGCAAATCACAGAGCGGCCCACGGCCACATTCGTATAATCAATAGTCTAACATCGCGATCGATGCCAAAACGAGCCGTACTCACGTATTTTCTGCGAGCGCACTCTAATTCTCCCTGCTCCTCGAATGTTACCTTTTTTCTTCTTATTTAAAGAAAAAGACTCTCATAGACGTAACTTTGTAGCAGCGTGGAAATGTTGAAAACACATATTTAATATTTACTCTGCTGTAAATATTCCGAACTGCGCGCGCGCGCGCGTACTTTGAAAATATTAATTTATATTTACTTCAAAATGTGATAATTTAAAAAGTATACTAACACAGTAAGATGTACTAAAAACTCGTTCACCGATTTTTTATTTTATTTTATTACTCTTTACTGACGTTGTGAACTAAGTTGAAAAACGCGCATCAATATTCATTATGTATTTTTAAAAAGTAAATTTAATAATGCATGTGAGTGAAATACAACATAGTCGCGCGTGACAGTCTTGCCAAAACATATACTTAGGAGCTGTCGCTCATAAGTCGGTCGGTATCGCAACACAAAAACGCAGTCGCCGACCTTGTCGAAATGATGCTCGCTCGCAATGTCTCGCCTTCGTGTGTCGAGTAAGGGATAAAGGGGACGATGAGCTGGACCAAAGAGAAGAAGACGGGGAACGTATTCTCGCGTCCGAGGAGACTTCTAGTCGGCGAGAGTGAGAGCGGCCTTTGTCGCATAATGGATGACTTCCTAACGACACTTTAAGATAGTTACCCTCGCGTCGTCGTCCAGCGTTTTTCTCCCTCGAAGTAACAACGCTACCCGCTCGATTCGCCTCCGGAGAAAGACGGAGAAAGTGAAAAATAATAGATTTTTTGGTAGACCCGAACTGCCGCTAAATGACTTAAACATGCGACGCCATTAGAGATCTCAGAGTACGACGGCAATGATAGCAGTGGACCACAGCTGCACACTGAGTACTTTGATGCTTCTGTAATCTAGATTATAGACCTCTGGACACACGGAAAAGACACACTCGGTGATCAATCAGCTGACTCAGGATTTGATATCTTTCGAGATATATTAGATTTCTTTCATGATGATTTATGTATAAATGTGATTTTATGAGAAAAAACAATTTTGATTTAGCAAAAAAGAAAACAAAAACTCATTTCTCTCATAATTGTTTTTTTAAATTTACTTTGAAAAATAAAAATGTTTAGATATTTAAAATTAAAAAAATTACTAAAGAAAATTTATGCTTGTACATGTTCGCATTTTTTTAGATTAAAATGACATTACTAATATAACTAATAATTCAAAGACTTAGCTAAACTTTTCAGATTTTAAATTTCATACAAAATGTCGCATTTATATCATTATCGATATCAGCGATATATGTCGCGTGATATTAGGATAATTCGATTCGCATTACGTCGCAGGCCCCATGTAAACGCTGTCGTTTTGCAAGCATTGTTTTCGTTGTACGGCATCTCGGAAATCTCGGACGACGAAAGTTCGCCGTCCAGGTGGTTTCGCCCGCGCGAGTCGACGACGCGTTATGGTATATAAAGTCTCCTCGGGAAAAGTTATGGTCCCCGCGCGGGGTTTCTCGCCAGAATACAAAGAGGCGGCACGATCCTTCATTCCCTGCACAATGCACCGGAGCACCGCGTCTCAGCTAGACTGCGCTTTGAAACACTCTCGAAACTTAGTAATTGCATCAAATCTTATATTTATCAGTACCCAGGATCGCGCCTTAGTTGCGCGCGTGAGATGTGACATCACAAATTTTGCATGACTCGACTCGACGAGCATTAAGTTCCATTACCAAGTACAAGAATCTTTAACAAGCATGCATTCGTTGCAGTGAAAGATCGGCTTTAAAATTTATATTATTTTTTAATTTATGCGCACTCTAAATATTAACATGTTTCAATTTTTGTAGCAGTAGATTAAATAACGACTCTTGCAAAATATAATGAATAAAAATACAGTAATATATTAACGCATTTATTATATATATATATATATATATATATATATATTTTATGAAATTATAAAATTTGATCTTATAAATGCTTTGAATAAATAGTTCAGCAATATTATAATAAATGCATACATGATTAATCTAGAGAATATTTTTTTATTTATTTGTATTTATTCTCTTAGATTTATCGTGATGTAAAAAGTGTTTAATTCTGCAATTGTGATTATTTACAGCAAAATCAATGCTTTGATCGATAGTAAGATGAACTGTTGGAATTATCAAGTTTCGCGTGAAATAAACTTTTGATTCAAACACAATACGATTTTTGTATTTAATAACGATATTATAATGGTATCATTACAGCTTATACTATATCATATCGTCTTTATTGTTATCCTCTTTATCCAAGAAAATCCGCCAAAATAACGCTACGAGTCAATCACGCTGGAAAACTGTTTTCCCCCCGCTTCATGTCGCGCTTTCTTGTTTTCGTCGACAATAGCTGGAGCCAATTTACCTGCCGAACTCCATCATCGACGCTTTTATTAGCACGACATTCGGTGAGGTCGTGGTCAATATTGACGGATATCGATTTTGAATTAGCTAGATTGCCCCGCCACACCGAAATGATGAACGTCGATCAGAAAAGGAATAGATAAGACTAAGAATAAACGCGATATTTTCGACAAAAATTCGAAACTTGTAGACATCTCCTGACAGAGATACAACGAATTTTGATAAAACATTCAAACAAATTTATATAGTTAATAGAAAAATGTAAATGACGTAGTACTGAATTATTTAAATACTACAATATGCAATCAGAGATATAGTGTTCACAATTATTAATTTACAAGAATTTGTATTTCAAAAAATTGCAAAGAACCTAACGATGAAATTGAAAAGCGGCTCAAATTGGCTGTCATAAAATAATGAAAAACTTTCGTAGAACACTAATCTCTAGCATCTTTTAAAAGGCAAAAATAAATTTGTAAGAATGGGGGATGGTTTGCGCGACAAAATTACATGGCTGATTCTAAATTAACCGTCGATGTTGGGCACGGGGAGAAAAAAAAAGGTTGGACCTTTCTTATCGCTTCGATAGCACGGCGCGGAGAGCTTTTAATCCGGTAAGAGCGCGATAAAATTGCGCAATGGCGGTCGATTATATCGCCGCGTATTATTAGGAACGAGTGCGGGCGCGAGTCGCCGCGAAATTGCAAGGCGCGCCTCGAATCGGATATTAAGCGATTTCGCGCAGGCGAGTTTCGGTGCATCGACGGTCGGAAACTTTTTAATCCGCAGGTGGAATGCAAATTTCGGTCGAAAAAAATGAGCGAAGAAAATTTTATTGCGGTCACATTTTGCACACGTCAAGATCGCTAAAAAATCGCGCTTCTAAATAGATAAAATGCATTAAATGCATTGACTAAAAGATTTTGTTTTATTAAAACTTGTCAAAAATGCAGTTTTATACGGTAATAGACAAGAAAAAAATTATAAATTAAATATAATAATAATTTATTAATTTTTAAATTGAGAAGTGTGAGTCTAAAATAATACTACGTCATTGATAAGATGCAGCAAAATTGTAAGGAACGATTAATTATATCCTTAATTATACCCCGATAATTATATCCTTGTAAATAATTGCTTTTATATACGCAAAGTGTGTAACTTTCATATGATTAGCAATGTGAGAAATTATTAGTTAGAAATTTTCAATGGAACTCTCTCTCTCTTTCTCTTTATGATTATGCAACAAAGCTGTAAAACTCTGCTTCAACATTAGCCTCTGTAATAGAGTAATGTTTTGGAAATATCATACGTACTAAAACCTCTTAATTCGATCGCGGAAATTGAAGATATTTTTGCGAGGTTGTGCACAATATAAAAATATATAAAATCCATAAAAAAAAGATTCAAATCTCCCCGCAAAATAAAAAATCGATTTTTAGAATGTTAGCTTGATGAAGCTATAAATTCCGATTAAAGTCTAAATTCTGAAAATAAACGATGCATGGCAAATAAATCGCTCGCAGAATAAATCATAATGCAATAAATGCAATAAACATTCTGCAGGTGCATACTGCAACTTATTGTTAGTATCTGACAATGAAAGCTGAAATTAGTCTAAACAAAAGTTGTCAAAAGGCTTAAATCGTTTGCGTTAAATATTTCCGTTATGTTTATTCGTTATAAATATCATCTTCAGAGCATATATTATAGTTATAAATTTAAATATTATATTAATTTATATATTAAATAAAAATCAATATAAAAATATTGATTACTATATAAGCACTAATTAAATAAAATAATTATAATTCAGTCATTAATTAGTTATTTATAAAAAAATGCATGACGTTATATTTTAATAACACGTATTGACATTTGTATAAGTATGTATGTACATATATAAGTACATAATATTTGCATGTGATTTTATTTTATTTGTAACTTGATATTAATTAGGTAGCAACTTTTTTTAAATTATTGTCTGCAAGTTCATTATTATTATTTTTTGTGTTTATTTGTTTTTGTATTATAATATTGAAGAATTATAAATTTTATCAATAATGTGTGAAAATTAATAGATATATAATGATATTGATACAATATGTTCGCGGCATTTCTTCATTTTATGATCATGAGATTAAAACCTACATCCTTCGGAATAGAATAGTAGAAAAACTGGATAGAATTGCATAGAGGTGTCTAATTATTAGTTCGTGCGAGGGTGCGGCGCCAGATCGAATCGACGTGCATGTGCAAGCGCAATAACGTGTCTTCTGTATAGTCTGTCGGGCGTAACCTACGCGTGCATAAACACACACACATACACACACACACACGAACAACTGACTCTTTTTTTCTAACTCTAATAACACATAGACGCGGCTGTTAATTGCTTGTAACACCGATAATCGTTTTGAAGGAAATTTTTTTTAAAGCTTTTCGTTTTTCTACTTTGTTCATATTTGTTGTGGAATTGGTTTTTCATGCAATTAAAAAATTTATTTATATAAATTTATTATGTAGTCTATGTACATATGTGCATATTAAAATTTTAATTATTTTTACATTTTTAATCTCGTGTTTCTATATATACCTTTATAAAAATACTTATATGTAACGCAAATGAAATTTATATATATATATATATAATTTCATTTGCGTTACATAAGATGAAAAGGAAATTCTTATTAAGAGATTCAAAATACGTTTCTTATAAAAGTCTAAGGTACGTTTCTTATAAAAGTCTAAGGTTTTCTTATTATTTCTATCTAATTTTACTTGATAAGTTGTCAAATAATTTCAAGAATATTAGAAGTGTTTGCGAAATTGATAGGATCAATTAATAATTAACTTGATTGAGATTTTTTAACAAGTCGGCATAATATTCCGGATTTCTCTTAAAAAATCATTTTAAAATGTTTGCGGCTCGCCGTGCGCTGAAGCTTTTTCCGTGGGAGTTGATTAATTTAAGAGCATCCGGGGCCGCGTAAAAAATTATGGAGTGCCGCGGCGGTACATCGTCGATGCGGCGTAATGTACGATCGCGTGCGCCTCTAAAGTATCGTAAAACTTACAAGGCGGAAGTTTGCTGGAACGCCGCAAGTGCTTGACGATCTCTCGAATTTCCGATGGCGATTGCCGAGAAATGGAGTGGTTCTTCGGAACTTTTTCAACGACGAGCGATGATTGATTTTACTCTCAATCATTGCGCGACCAAACATTGTATTTCGCGATCGAACAGTTTATCTTGACAGTGATATATTCTGAATTTTGAAGATCTCGTCGTTATTGGCGTATCGTGTCAATTCACGCTCGTATCCGCGTTTGAATTCATCACGTTTCGGAGCTTGACCTACGCAACTACCGCGATAAACGATTCGATTAGTTATCGCTAACACCGTGATTTATAATCCGCGGCAAGAGCGAAGAGCGATTGCATCGCGCAATTTATCGATTACATAACATTCGAAAAGGTTAAGTAGATTCCCGCGATCATAATTCTCGTGAATGCCATTTACTATTAACGATCATGCGTAATCTCATTCGCGATGCTTGTGACAGTAAATTCTACAGAAATATGGCCAAAGAGAGAGAGAGAGATTTTGATAACTACAAAGATTCAATTAACGGTAATAATTGCAACGTACAGAATATTTCGAAAAAATTTCGCGAATTAAAATTATATTAAAACAAAGTCAATTTTAATTAAAGAATAAGATTTTTTTGTTAGTCATATTTAACATATTAATTACTATATCGTTATTAGAAATTATTTGATAAATTAAATTAGGAATCAAACTTAGAAAATTGTTCCGAATCATAAATCTATTACAATTTTGTATGAAGTCTGAAGTAAAAAATCTGGAACTCGAGAAAGAAGGAAAGAAGAACGAGAAACAAAGAACTTAATATATTTCGCATAGAATATACGAGTACACGCTTTAAGAAACATTAAAACCGCAATTATGCTATTCTATGATTCTCCTTTTCTTTTACGACCTTTGTACAACATCCCAACCCCTTCTTTTTTCTCTCACCCTTTAAATGCACGTCGGTGCATATACGCATTTTGTATGCCCTGAGGAACTACTATAGTGGTTTGATATAATTGTGCATCGTGCAAGAGACGCACCGGAAAAGCTACTTTCTTGTCAGTGACGCCCCTCGGAACCAACGATTTCCGGAAAAAAGTGTGTTGAGAAAAGGGATAAATCTTTTCTTTTTATATCTTAGAACTGAGATAATCCCAACTTTTCATGGTTTCTTTCTGTAGTAATAATATCACTGTATATCTTACAAAGACTTTTAACAAAAAGATATGAATGTAATTATAATGTATAAAAATTAAATTATTTAATGCAAATATCTAATTTTCATACAAATTATAAAAATTAAAAAACACATTTAACAATGCATGTAAATTCAATTCTTATTGAATTACTTTTTCACTTTTCGTACAATGCAGTGATTTTTTTATTAAATATCTCGAGACGGACGCGATTTAGATTCACGGCATAGAAAAGTAACGCATTTGCGCGTTGCGAACAGCTCCACAAAGTACATCACGAACAAACAAACCGCCTCATTCCACTCGTCCCCTTTCTCTCCGCGGTAGGAATCCTTTTCGCAAACATTAAGACGATGACACGCTCGCAGCTACGTGCCGAGCTGTATGTGTGGTCTTTGCTTTATTTTCTGCTAATATTAATTTCCGGGCAGAACTTCCCGGTGTGCGCGCTAGTCGGGAATTTTTCAGGAAGCTTAAGGGTACGCGTCACGTATTCCGGCCATCTCGCCGCCTCACGTTTGTTTCTTCAGCATGTTTATCCTGTCCGGCCGGCGTCTATTTGCATGTAGGAATAAATGCAAATAGCATCGCGCGCGAAATAACGAATGCACTCGCGAGAAGCGACGCGCGCTAAATAAGAAGTCGCGGATACCTGTTTTTCGCTACTGTCGGCTTTCGTCTGCACAATCGCGACTGTTTCCGCTATCTTTAATATGACAGCCGACATAGCTAATTATGCATGTTTTGTGCGGAGCGAAAATTATGCGAAATAGTCTCGCGTGTTTTCAACGTATTACGGTCCAAACATTTGCATTCGTTATGTATTTAATGCTGAATGTTTAGTCCGTGTAAATTTTTTTTCTACTAGTGCATACTTGTCTAATGACTAGAGATATATCTAAAAAAAACATAGTATAATTGCAAGCTTTTGAAATAATACAATTATTAATTCTACAGATAAAAATAGTATTGTGTTTGTCTATGCAACACTAAAAACCCCTCTGTATTATTTCAAAATAATATATATAATAAATAAAGAAATATATATATATATATATATATATATATATATTTATTTATTTTTTCTCAAATATGTCCTTATATTTTAAAGCTAAGACTAAAAGTAATTTATATTTACGAAAATTGTCAGAAAGATAAATCGCGACTTCTTTAAAATGCACTTTGCCGTAGGTGCAATGAAATCTTGGCACAACTATTTTCAAGCTATTCTTTTTTCTTGGCATCTTGCGTAGGCAGGACACGGTTAGGTAGTCCTGGCGAACAAAGCCTTCCGATTGCCTTCGGCTTGTCGTATGTATATAAAGTACGCACAACAACGAGCCTCTATTTTCGATCCTAAACTGGCTGCGAACATTTATTTATTCTTCATAACTCTGTTTATACATCGTGTATTACATAAAAAAACATTACTAAATTTATATAAAAATAATATATTCAGAAAAATTATAAAAAGTTAAAAAAATATATTTAAAAAATATGTATGAAAAATTTAAATTAAATAAATCCGAAAAAATCTTTTTAATGTGCAAAATAAATTTATTTTCATGTTTCTCATTTATATATTTAATATTTTATTTTCCAAAATGTAAACATAATAATTATATATTTCTAATTTCGCAAAAAATTAATGTAACAGATGAAGAGTTTATCTTTCTCTCTTTCTCTCTGTTAAAATGCTTAAATATAGATATTACATTAAAAAAAATATTATACATGGCAATAAATTATTTGATAAAAATATTGATTATTAGTAATCGCATTCATTACTCCTACAAAAATATTTTATTTTATTTTATCGTAGCCATTATTATTTTCTGCATTCCCATGTAGTAACATTTATTAATCCTGATTACTCACGCGATTAATCACTCGACATTCCGTGGATGACTCTAACTCTGATCCCAGTGTATTTGCCGATGTTTCGTTGCAGCAAAGTCGCGACGGATGTGCATCGCCATCGATAAAATCACTTTATACACACAAGCTTCCTGTGGCTTCTGTGATATCTTCTCATATGCATGCCTGCATATGCACACAGTATCTACACGCATTCCATGCTATTTACGCAAGACGACATTATCTTCTTGTGAGTTATACAAAATTTACAAAACCTGGTAATGAGCTTAACGAAGGAGAATGACTGTTTCCGTTACATTAAGAATCTACCAAGTTTCCTTCCAAACAATATTCCAGTTGTTAATAAAAGAAAGTCGCGTATTAATTTAATCTATTAATTATAAAAAAGAATATATTTTATTTGCATGAGTAAAAGAAAAGAGTTGAATCTACTTTGTTGAATATTTTAAAACTGTACGTCATGAATAATTATAATCTTGGCTTTTTAATCATTTTCGAAGTAATTTTGATGGAATTTAATTTTTTCAAATGTATTGTTTCTTTAAACATTTATAATGAAATATCCTACATTACCCATTTTTCATCAATTTCAATATGATTGTATTATTCTCACTGATTATTACGTCACCCATCGTTTATCCGCTTGCAATCCATAGAAATTGACAGCATGCGATGAAAAACAACTTTCAGCATTGCGTTAATTTGAAAGAATATTTTTCGCAATCGACAAGCGCTGTGTTTTTAAAAATAAGCCCGTTGTTCGTGCCGCTTCTGTTAGCTGCTCAATGCAACACTCTGCAACTGCAACGCGCGTATGAAACATCGAACTTATTCAACCATTGTGCGGGCGTAATGTAAAATTATCCTTTTAATAGAACGATCTATTTGTAATTCCAAATGGATATACTATTCAGAATTCATTTATATAATACATATATATGTTTCTCATTTAAACTTTTTCGTATCTGTATGTGTTGCGCATTATTAGCTTTGCTTTATTTCTTCCTATAATAATAAAACTTATTTTTCATCAGTTTACATTTACCATCGAAAAAGTTCATATTTTATTTTTATTTTATATATTATGTGTTATGATCCAGTATTGTAACAATTTCTTTTTTAAAACTAGATAGAATACTGTTAATATTAATAAATGATGCTTTTAACCGAATCAAATTTTATGATAAAATTGAAGTCTTTTATATAAAACAACATGCTATTTCAAAATATTAGAAAAATTCCATTTTTAATTTTTAGCATTAAATGTTTTAGTAATTAAGATTTTAATTAAATCTCGCTTAAGATAAAGTGCAGCTTAAACTAACTGAAGAGAAAACAAAGTTTCCTTATTCAATTACTCTTTTGACGTTGTAATTTCCAACGTTAGGTAACTTCATAATTAAGTGTCTCATCAAATTTTCCCTTACGAAAAATTGTATTTCATAGTTGAAGAAAAGCACGATAGTTTCGAGACACCCTGTAGGTATAGGTAGAGTGAATTTCTTTTAAATAACGAAATATATACTACCGGGAAAATGTATAGCCTCGTAATTAACGCGACGTGTAACCTTTATTGCTTCCGATGATTAATTTCCAATACGATTGCGATAACAAAAATCGAATTTAGACGCATCCGAGCGTAGAAGCGGATGATGATGCACTCGGCGATACGCTCGGCGGAACAAAGTGCAGCGTGGCCATAAAAATATGATCCTCCAACGAGATGACTCAATCGAATCGATCGAGGCGCTTTCGCGCTCGAGTTGACTCACCTCTCGCGTAGACGAGACGAGACGGATGACGCTCGTACTCGCTTTCATAGATGTATTCGCGAGAAGAAACAGACGGTACACGAGGCCAAAGACCTATGTACCTACCTACCTACCTACCTATCTACCGTGATTTTCCAAATCGTCAGAAGGGTGTAAAGCATGCATAATGCATCGTTGGTATTATGCGAGGGCGTGGACAGCCCAGGGCCCTATCATTACAGATGTACCTACGTATGCAAATGAATAGGATGTCCCCCTTCCCCCCTTTGTCTTGTTCATTTCATCTTGATGGGTGACCCAAATATGGAATTTTCCGCGAACGTTAAGCGATTCGATAATGCATGCGAGAGAAACCGACATGTATTTATTTCTTCGTGCAGACTTCGTATGTGTGTGTTGATATGCTATGAATATGCGTCAAAAATTAAGATACGATAAGAAAACACAATTTCTTTTACAGCCTGTTTCAGAGCTGATTGTTTTCTCTTTTAGCTTTGACACGTTAAATTAACTTGAAGATGATTATTTTTAGTGTGAATTTAATAAGAGACTATTATTTGCTGCAGATTTTATATAATTTTCAATAGCTTGATAATTAAATAACTGTAAAAGAACTATGTCAGAAATTAATTAAAAATTAGATCTGTTTGAAATTAATTTAAAAAATAGATCCATTTATTAAGTTTCTTTAGTAATGTGCCGTGTACAAACTACCGATTTACATTTTGTTACAATCATTTATGTCTGTATGTGTGTATATTTTTATAACGATATTATATTAAACTATAAACAATTTGCTATATTTTTTATTTATTGTACAAATTATAGGAAACTTTGATTTTGTTATTCGTTAAAGGTGGTTGTAAGGAACGCCGAATGCTTTTCTGCGAGAGAGTGTTTTTAGGACCACATTTTCGCAGAAATATATTTATGCAGGACACATTCGATCCATGGTTCGTATTTTCATGTGCGCGCATTAGGCGAGAGTAAAGTTCGCAGGCGAGTTTATATACGAATAGTTGCGAGCAAATCTAATCCAGCCGAAATTTCGGACGGTATCACTAGCAGAGGAGTCCGCTCGTAACGCGAAATCATTAGAAAATCCACCGTTAATTTATTCACCTTTTGCCATTATGGGAGCAGCTATAAAACGAGACTAGTAAAACAACCATGCACAATAACGATGTACTATAATAAAGTTAGCTTCTGAAATATAGGATACTCGTCAATTAAACATTCCACGCTTGTTAAAGCACAGTATATTAAACAAAAAATACCATAAGACTATTAAATTCCGTATAATATTCGTAATTTTTTATAATAAAATAATGGTATTGTGTTGCATAGTATAATATACATATAATTAAAAGTTATATTTAAAAAAAAATTGTCGATATATATATATATATATATATATATATATATATATATATATTCCTTTTTTTATATCGGCTATAAAAAGGTGAAAATCGATTAAAGCTTCTATAAAAAATTAAGAGAGAATATTTGAATTTAAAAATTTAAGTAGTTATTTGAATATTTTAAAATTCTTATATATTTAAAAAAAGTATTTCTTTCTTTTGAGAAAGAGATGCTGAAATTCTAGATAATAAATTAGGAGTAACACGTAAATAAATTAGAAAAGTAGTTTTTTATCATTTAATTTTCTCAACGCTAAAAGTTTTCAAATTTAAAAAAAGTAAGCGTGAATATATAATGTATAATATTATTTTCAAAGCACTTTAATCAGTAGAATTAACACGTCCCGCTTCAATATTGACGAATGCATTCAAGCGATGTGTTTTTCGTGCGGTGTGTCGTGTCGCCCATTACGTGGCGAAATAATTCATAAATTCCTGAGTACGCGCGTGCACGGTTAAGCGCAGCCGCGAATCGATGCTCGAAGCGCAGTGACCGTTCGTCATCGAAATGAACACGGCCGGTGAATAATTTGAATCCATATGCAGCACGATGGAAGTGCATGTTCAGAGAATCGTATAGGATTAAGAGATACAAGAAGTATGAAGCCGCTATAATCAAGTAAAAGTCGAAATTAATAACACGACGTAATGCTTCATTAATAATACATCTCGTTTCATCCTATATTTTTATGCAATAATATTTTAACGTCATGTATTCCCATTAATTACATCATTATGTAATTATTTTATTAAACAGTTTTCATACTATGTAAATAACTTTTAAGATATCAGAAAATTATTTTTTTATACGAGCAGATTATACATTCAAGAAAGATATTTTAGAAGCCCATACATATCAAACTTCTTGCTAAAAGTACATATATATATGATACCATTAATCGCATTTAACTAATAGCATTGGAAATGTATCATTATGTACCTCAACCAACACAACGAAATCTGCGAACACGAAATCGCTAACGAAGCTTGACTGCCTCATGGTGATTTGATTTCACTGGAATGAAGCTGACCGCTCGTATCGACAACAAAGTTACCACGTGTGTTGACTGCGAAGTTACATCGCCCCGGGTATACCTATACTAAATCCCGAAGAAATACGATCGCGTAATTCGCGTTGACTTTTCAATTTTTTAGTGCGTAGGCTGAAGGTCCTCTTTCGCGTCCTCGTCGGCGAATCGAGTTCCATTAGCGCGATTACCGCGATTCATATTGAGATTCGGTCGCGGCTGATCGTCGGGCCGTCTCGCAAATAATTTATGCGGCCATGTCGAGAGAGAGGACTGGACGTGAATCTCTTCTCTCTCTCTCTCTCTCTCTCTTTCTGTCCTTGTTTTCTCAATGCATCCCTCTTTCATCCTTTTAGTTTGCTTTTATTCTGACCAGAGTCACGGACGCGCCAAGGCAAAGCGACTCCCTCTCTTTCTCTGTGTGTGTGTCTCTCTCTCTTTCTCTCTTTTGCGATTTAATTAGCGCGCGGATTAAGCACCGACGTACCGATGTATACCTCTCGCCGCTGCAGAAAAAGCCGTCTGCGAGGACGATCCATGGCGCGAGAAGGGGGCGACCTGCTAAATTATGCGCGTGGCCTTTTTCGTCCATCACATTGCGGTTTCCGTGCGACAAAAGTGACGACTTCTCGTTCTCGCGCCGTGAAATTCGCGCGACGAGTATTAACGCTACCTCGCGCATAAACTTAAATAAAAATGCATTATAGCACTAGGTACAGTCTCCCTCGACCAGTCTGCTATGCCTACTATAAACCAGTGTATTACCTTACAGAATATAACACAGCAGTCGTGTGCATATAACCGTTTTAATAATATATTTCTTTATGCAAATCCTCATGCGATAACTTTTACCGTGATTTCGCTCTCACGTTCAAGAGAGAGAGAGAGAGAGAGAGAGATACATGTTTAAAGATAAATTTCAAACAAGTACGATGATGAAAAAAATTTAATTATATAAGTATATAAGCAACGTATGAAACGTGGAAAAGAGAGAATTATTTTTAAAGGTTTCGTATGTAAATTTTTGTACCAATGATATGAAGCTCTTCCTCGATCGTGTTGATTTCAAAGCCACATCATCTGGGAATTAAAGCTGGACATCGAAGCTCAATTCGCGCTGCTTCGACATGCCTAGGCACAATACCGTTCATTAGTAAATATTTTGAACTGCGAAAAACCCGTATCGAAAAATCGTTACGGCTAGCCGCGCGATCGACGGAAAAGCACACGCACTCGCCGCGTATTTCCCGATTAAAATAAAACAAACGAGCCGTGCGGCGACGATCCGTTCGATATCCTCTAACGAGGATCAGAGTTTCAGCTGGTTACCAATGATATTGGATTTCATGGCGCCCAAAGCCCTCTTCTAATGTAGCGATTTATAAAAAAAAGTCTGGCTGATGTCCCCACTGTTAGCTGTTACATTTTACGTATAACAACAAATCTTTCTAAAAATAATGATGAAATTATCGCGTAATAGTATAATATACACAATAACGTAAGGAAAGTGAAAAAAATATTTAGATTTTTAGAATTTTTACTCGAATTTTAAGTGCTATTATCTGTTTGACTGTAATTGTGCAATATCTATTGATAACCTTGTAATTTTAATCCTATTAAAATACATATTAATTAGTGTTTTGTTTAAATTTATCGTATTTCAAAATTTGATTCATCCACAGTTTGCAAATATAATAAAATATGATATTATAGAATATATGTCAATTAAATTTATACAATAATAGCGATATGTGATAATAGCTAAAACGGTTTCTTCAATTCAGTTTAAAAATTCTTCTATCTTTAAAACAAATAAATTAATGTATAAGATGTAATAAACGTAAATTCTTAAATCGAAATTATAGAAAGGGTTAACTTGTGAAAGATAGTTAGATTATCGGGGCCAAGCGAGACGTTGCCCTTTAATTCTACGACAAAGATGTTCACTATTCACCGCGTCATTCTCACGGGACACTCGTTCGGTTCTCGAATTCCCCGAGTACGACATCGGCGACAACACAGTGAATCTATAGTCTAGGTAACCGTAGGGATTAGAGGAGAAACCAGGAAGATGAAAGATAGGCAAAGGGCCAGCGGCAGGTTCGTTGGAGTCGGGGAACTGACTAGCGCAATTAAACCCGAAGAATCTTTCTAGAAGATAAGACGACCGCCGGACCAGTCATGAAAGAGGAGAAAAAGAGAAAGAAAGAGACTTACTGAGTTCTTCTAAGAGACTCGATAAAAAAATGTCACGCAATTTTAGACTTCATTAGTAATATTGACAATTACTGCATGCGATTGACGTATAAGTTTTTACGGTTTTCAGAATTTCAAGAACGTGAGAACAAGAACAAGAGAGAAGAGAACATTAAAAAATATTACTTTTATTAATTTTATTTTCACAAAAACGTTAATATAATTTTAGATTGTTTTGAACACACTGTGTGATTTAATGTATATTAAAAAATATTTTGAATTTTAATATAAGATTATATAATTAGTATTTTTACAATAATAGAATTTTTTATTTTACGTAATATAAAAAATATCTATATTTAAAACTGTCATTTAATTAGAAAAATAATATGTATATGGCATGCAAATAAATTCAATTCCAAACCTTCTTCTTTAATAATATTTTATACATAGAAGAAAGTTATTTATAAATTATACACATTATATAAAATAATATTTTTATAAAAAAAAGAGAAGGAAAGATTTAATTTCATATCTAACTATAATCAACAACTAAACGTAAATAACAGTATAATAAATCAATATAAAACAAAAGTTTGAATATAAAAGAAAATATTAATTTTTCTAATAGATAAATTCCTAAATTCTTCCAAAATTATCATAGACTGTCAATCGCCTGCAGCATAAATATAATACAATATCAATGATATATAAGATTATAATACTAGTTATATCAGATATTAATATCTGTGTAAGATAATTTGAATAAATCCAGATGCGCGATCTCCGAATGACAATGAGACAGAATGTAACCTGCTCGTCGGATTATTAATCAGATTCAGATTCGCGCGAAGTAATGGCTAACACTGGGGCGTGTTTCAGGGCGTAGTCCAAAGTTGGTGAACTACCGCCGCAGCAACCCTCCTATGCAACTGCGCTCGCGCTTGTGTTGCTACCAGGGCATTCCGTCTGGCTATACAGTAATTAATCCCGTGTCTCACCCTGCAACTTGACGCACTCGAATTCAAGGGGAATCCTAAGCGTCCCGGGAATTACAACTCGAGACGCGGATTCGTATGCACGTGAGATTTGTGCGTGCCGTCTTTAAAACCACTAATTCCCTGATAATATACGAAATGTCAAAATTAATTTGTTCCTTTATCTCAAAACAAATTCTAAAATATCAAAATTTTCTTTTCCTCAAAAATATTTTTTATTACTTTTACAGATATCTATATATTTTTCAAATATTTTTATTTCGCAGTTATAAACTGAGGTTTTGCTTTGAAAAATTTATATGTCTACCCGATATTTATATATCCATTCGAACGTCAAAAACGATAAAAGCCTAAAAAATAATTCAACGTTTTCGCGAATACATCGGTATGTTACGGTACTTAAAATTATCAAAACTTGAATCAATTTAAAATTAAAACTAATTTATATAAGATGAACGATACTATATGCGAAAGCGTTAATTTGCGATCGTCAGCGGGTAGAAATTTTTCCGATGGCTTATACGAGGCCCGGCAGGATTTAATTCCAGCGTTATCAAACCTTGCTCTCGCTCGCACGACGCGATCTTCCTCTCCATTCCATTCTATCGATTAGGCCACTCCGCAGACTGCTCCCATGCAAACACACGAGACACGGGGGCGAATACGGTGAAACTGCCGGTATCTGCGATCGTTGCAGGCAGTAACAACGGCAGTTAATGTCCGAAGGCCCGTGCCTAGGTACTTCGTAACCCAATGAGTAGATACAATCGAAACATAGATTAACTGCAATATAGACCTCCACATTTATTGGAGATAATCCTTGGTTTGCGCGGAGAGGAGCGGCGAGAATGCGTTGATGTTATGTGATTGATTCATAAAATTACTTGAATTTGTAGAAAAATAACTCGCGAAAAAACCTGGTTGCTTTCTTGAATTAATTTGCTCTTACTAAATTTTTTATAATTGTTATGTCAATTTTATTAATCCTTAAAAAGTTGTTATATCTTTTAAGTACTACAAAGATAAAACTCTTATTTCTCAAAATGAAGACGAGAAAGAAAGAAAGAGAAATTAAAATAAAATAATAATATGTGAACATGGGGAAAAAATATTTCATTCGAGTCTTGAAAGGGGCAACGAATCGAAACCAGCTGCTTCGATTCGCCGTGGCACGTCCACGAAAGAAGGATCAGAAACACGAATCTGTTTGAAACACCGACGGTCACCTGCCACCTGCACGTATTTCCGCGCTGCGGGGCTCGACGGTGCTTAGGAAAATATTTGAAAACTTGCGTAGAAAGTGCGTTTTGATTCCGGGTGCTTTCAACGACGGAGAATTGACTTTTTGCTTTCCTCACCACTTTAGATAAGCGGTAATTAAACCGATAATGAACCGCATTAGAGTTAGAGAACTAGCAAGTTTCTGAAAATATGTCTAAGTTGTTTGCAGAGATTCTAAAAAAAACCTGTTACGTATGCATTTACAGATATATTTAATTACCTTTTGATTGATGTTAAAGATATGATCGGTAATATATTCAGGAGATTAGCAATTATGATTCTGTCAACGTAATATTCGGAAATCTTCATTTGCTATTACTCATATGTACATGGCATACGAAGGTACGTCAGTTTATGCCGCGGTTCGCCATGAAGACGCGCGTTAAATTGCCCGGGTCCCAGAGGGACTGCTTGGCATTCGACTTGAGATAATAACTCGTCCAGCGGGATGACTAGGCGCCACTCGGTATCCAAGAATGCCGGCTGTCCGTCCGGGTCCTCCTCCTTAATATATATACATTATGCAGGTATCTCCTGCACTCAGGGGTACTGAAGTTTAAAACATAGCGATTGTTTCAAGTCAGAAAGACCTGAAAATAAAAAACTTTTAAATTGTATGGAATTTAAAATTGAAGAGAGATTAAACAGGCTTGCAGTATATAAAAATTTGAAAACAACTTCTTGAAATCTGTCGAAGATATTGCGTGCCTAAAACGCAAGTCTGAAATATTCTACGATAATAGAAACTTTCAGAAAAATAGAAACATAATTTGCACTTGTAAACTGATGTCCGCTTAAATTAAACACTTAAAATAGTCGATTACAAGAAATAACAAGAAAAATTGTTCATTCATTTCTTAAATTTCACAGTTTCTAAATTTATACTAATTATATATTTTCCGTTATTTTCTTGTGATTACAAATCGTATCATTGATTATGTCGAGGTGAAAAGCAATCGAGAATCCGAGCAACGGATTACATCGTTAATTAGGTCAAGCTAGTTGTAAGCGACATTTGACGTAGCAGATATAAAAGCACGGAATAAAAGAAGATAAGCGAGTTGCAATTTAAAAACATTGCGACATCTGTCATCAATGCCGGATAAACCTAGAGAAACCTAGAGAAACGTTGCAATAGCGAAAAAATCTTCTTTTTTTCGCTTCTTTTATTGTATTCATATTCTAAAGATTCATTAATATAAACACGCACGAAACGTTTGTATTTATTAATGTCATTGATTTATTATGATATAGTATGATAGTGTCAAATATTTAGCTTTTTAATAACATCAAGTTAAATATTTTTATTTTTTCTTATTTTTATAAATTATTTTAAAAGCAACTAAAAAATAATTAGATTTGATAGTTGTTTATTTATACTTTAAAAATTTATACTTATATTATACCTACTTAAAAATTTCTTTTAAATATTTCGAATTATTTTTTTACATTGCTAAGCAGCTTGCATTTTTTAAATTAATCTAGAATCAAGTTATAATCAAATGAAATTAGAAAAATGTAATAATTCTTGAATAAGAAAATTAATTCTAATTTTTCAATGATTTCATAATAATCAATAATATTTCTATTAAAAAATTATTTCATGGTTTCACTTGCTCAACGAATTCAATTACCTCATCTAAACTACGTACAAAAAAATGATCTAATCAATAAGAAAAATACGAGCGTCAGTATTCCCGTTCTACATCCGTTACTGTATCTCGTCGTCGGCCTCCTATCCGCTCTCCTGCGTGTCATCGACGTCGCATCAAACCCGGATGCACCTTCTGCATCCACTGGAATGCGGCAAAATTCCGTGGGGCCTGCATCTCGCGAGATAAATTTTATTTAACTCTCGGCATGGGGAGTTGATGGGCAGCGGGATCTTACCGTAAAGAAAGAGTAAGGACAACGAGAAAAGTGAGAGAAGGAAAGAAAATCGTTGTTTTTTTTTACTCTTTCCTTTGCAAAGAACACCGACGCTGTCGATATGAATTCTAGAAAAACCGGATCTTTCATTACGTTGCATCAACGTCTTGACGACGGTGACTATAATCTTTTACCGATCAGACCGATATTACAGGCAAACTCTTACATCCTTCGACATTTCGTATAGGTTTTTCTAGTAAACTTATATGAACGAGTTTTTTCGTCCTACTACTAATTTGATAGATTCGAGAGCCTTTTCATTTAGTTACTATATTTATTGTTTAACTGTAGCCTACAATTGGTATATAATTACTTTGTTGCAAGCGAAATTGTAAAGTAGCATAGATTTTACATAGTAAGAGTGACCAATTAAAATTTTCTTTATCTTACATCATTTGTATTAAATTGTGTATATAAATCTGTGAAAAATTTAAGAAAATGAAATGATTATTAAAAAATATATATATTCCGCAGATATTTTTGATGTCTAGTAAAAGGATTAATTCTGGAACAAAAAGCAAAGCAATTTTGTCCGTATCAACTAACTGTCTGCAATGAACGATTGAAACTGACAGCTAGGAATAACAATGCACTACTGGGCAGAACGTTCGTCGTCGAGACGGCCAATTTTCTTACCGTTTGCGCGGAAATCGCGTTAACCTGCGACTGCCGTCACTTATGCAAATGAAACATTAACAGCGTCTACCAAGTTTTATAGTTTTGAGTTAGCGAACCGTCCGCGCTCTCCAGCGTAGCGAATAATGTAAGAAGGGATGGTTGCAAGAGGCGGTTACAGCAGCTTCCGCGGCGCGTTTAAGAAACGAGCGTTGCTTTAACACTCACTCTTATGATCCACTCGCTTTTCGAGAAAGCCGCTAACAAAGATGAACTTTCGTTCTATTACCTTTCAACTCTCCTCCTCGAAGTCCTTTCCTCCTCTTTCATCTTTGAACGCTCTCTTCTTTTTATTCTCGAGGAGAACTACTTAATTTTAGCTGCGCGTTTAACGTGGTGGTGAACAATCTATTCTTTCTTCTCTTCAGGTTCGTCCTGAAGTAATTATTAATTGCATCAAGCTTTCGTAATTCAATTATTATATATTGTATTATGTAAGTTATTAAAATACTTTACACTATCACAATATACTCACATTATTTGATTAAATTCATTAAATTTTTATTACTTATTAATTATTTTATATATTAATATTTATTTATTTATATTTTATTATTTATTCAACTTTATTAAATTTACTTATATTTATTATCATTTTAACTGAATAAAAGGATAGATAAATGCTAAGTTTTTTTGATAATATGACAAAGTAAGAAATTACATGAGGGTGCGTCTTTATCTTTAAAATTATTAACAATGTTTAAATTCTATGAACATTCACAACAGAATTATACAGAGAGTTTGAATTACGGTTATACGATTTCTTTAAAAGTGTACGTATTGTTGGGTTTTGGTTCGCGTGAATTAGTTCACCGAGCGTGTGCAATGCGTGTTAACAATGGATAAAAGAACGCCTAACGAACGCCGGTGTCGCGTCGCGCCTTCGTGCGTCTGGAAAAACGCTTCGCGGATTATTCTCCACGCGAATGTGCATTTCGTTTATCGAAAAATTTTTCGCACCGTGAAATACAAGCTCATATATCAAGCGATTAGCGGATCCCAGCGATTTATCGAAATTGTTCGGCGACGCGACGGCCCGCGTAATTGGCGTCCATGTGCGCGTTACTGTAATGTCGATATATATTTTGGAGACATTGTTAATCTAATAATTTATTTGTATTTATCGATGCATGTTTACGATAATAAACGGAAAATTGCACTTGCTTTGTATTTCTGTGATATTTTGAGATTTTTATTTTGTGTAATATCTGTAATATTGCATGAATAATTTTAAATGCCTTTGTCATAATTTTCCGAAATACTTTGCGTATTTATGCATCTCATTTGTATAATGTTTTTTGAGAATTTTAAAGCTCAAACGTACATAAATCGATCAATTTGTGATTGTAAATATAACACTTTAAATTGACGTAATCCTTTTTTATGAAACGGAATTAAAATTCTGATATGAAAAAGAGAATTTATTTTATAAAGAAGGAAAATTCTATACATTAGTTATTTTAAATAAATTGTATCAAATATTATCTTTTTCATATTAGAGCATACATATTTTTAAATCGTATTAATTCCACAATTGTGCACCGACATCGAAAGGGATAAAAGGCGTACGTCACTTTGGCCAGGACGAAATAAATCATAAATTTTCACGCAGCTTCTCACACGTGCGTGAGCAAATATTTGAAATTCGTCGCGCATCCGCTTGTGTACGCGTGTTACGTGACTTTATTCCCCGACGAAATCCGTTTCTAGGACGTTGCAAATAAGTTACTTTCATGTGATGCGTTAACCTTCGACATCAAAATATATTTTTCATCGAAAAAAGTGATATCTAGATAAAGCAAGAGAATGCTGCGGAATTTTTAGTTAAAATATCTATCTTTTATCTCGTGTTCTCTTCTTTAAAACGTTTACCGCAATTATTGTTTTTTGTAAAATTATTGTTGTCAGAAATTGTATTTAAAATTAAGCGGAAATTTTATATTTATGTTTTTAAATATGGCAAATTTTAAATTTGTTCGTTCACACATAAAATTTATGCGTAACATATAATGTCGAACGCACGCATATGTGTCTACATATTTTTGGAAAGACGAAAAATGAATACAATTTTGTTAAATTAAATTTATAAACAACAAAGTATGCAAAAAACAAATGAACATTTTACATTTGTAGCAAGATTATTTATAACATAATCAGGTTATTAAACGTTGCTAAAAATAATTTGGTTACAATATTTGCATAAATTTGGCTTGATGTAAATCCATATTTATATCACAAATAATTCATTTTAATACCGAATTTAACTCGTTCATATACATATATATCGGCACTAGGGAATTATTTTTTTAATATAAAAGAAGATATTGCATAAAGTTATAATTTTTACGCTATAAAATATGTGCTTATTTTACACATTTTATATATTTAATCAATTGTATTTAGTTGATAAATTTTATAAAAATAAATAATTATTTATGTTGAAATTTTCTTTCTAAGCAAAAAAAACTTATAACTAAATTATCATATATACAATATTGATGTAAGTTATTTAAAAATAAGTTCAAGTTTGCAAAGTATGAAAAAAGTTTATAAAAATACTTGATATAAAATATAATTTATCGTAATTTTTCATGTTTTGTAAAGAGAGAAGAATTTAAAATTTTAACCATACGGAAATAATTATGCATAAAACACTGTGGCACGTATAATAGACTCTTTTTTTTATTGTACTTGATAATAACAAAAAGAGGAGAAAGCTAAAGATTCCAAACTTTACGAGAAAAAAATAAACATTACTTGAAAAATATTCGCATTCCTCGAAAGTAATGCGAATATTTCTTACGTATTATCCGCTGATGCATTCGCGAGATCGAGCATTTAACGGTGTAAATTTCGCGCGGAAAGACCGGATGTTTCTGAGTGGCCGTGGCCCTTTCGCGGATACGAGTCCCGTGAGAGCCACCTTCCCCTCCTTACACCTCACGCTATCCCTCTTCTACATCGTTCCTTCCATCTTACAACCCTCTGAATCTCTTAGCCCTCATCTTGCTCGCTTGTTTCTCAACGGTGCTTCCCGCATATCCTTCTGAGAACTTTCTTCGTACTATCTTACCGTTTTTTTCCCATCCTCATCCTTATCCCTCGCCGCCGGCCACGCAACCTTCGACTCACACTCCACCATGCTTTATTCTCTCCAACGCTACGTTCGTTCTCGCCATTTCTCGAAACAGTTTTCCTTCCTCATGTTCCTACCCACGTGAATAATTACTTCATCCGCCAAAAAAACTCCCTCACCGTTCTTTCTAACATTCGACTATAGTTCTACTTTTTAATACTTCGAACTTGCAGGACTAAAGTCGAATAAAACACTTTAAGAGAGACAGCACAATATTAGCATAAAGACATTCATTGTAGAATATGATTAATATCCAAAAGAATAACCTATCAAATAATCAAAGCTCACTAATCATGCAATTGATAAAAAAAGATCGTAAGAAATTTCTTAAGAATGAGTTAACTTGCCGATTTATAACATGTACAATAGCTTTGATAGGCTTGGGCAATTAGATGTTTTAAATTTTCTTTAAATTCCTTTATATTTGCTTTAAACAAAAATCTTTCATCAATTAATGTCAATACATATTTATAATATATTAGGTTACTATTTTAGAAATATTATTTATGATAAGAATTATAGAGGTATTATTTTTTATATTATCAAAACTTTTATTTTTAAAAGGCATTTTCTATGTTTTTTAATTATATCTAATATAATTAATTACTATCGTTGCAATATTTGTATAATTCTTATCATTTAGCATTGCTACAATAATTGCATTTATTATACTTCAATCAGTTATTTGGAACACTGTTCTATAAGGAATGTCAATATTGTTATTTTTTCGATAATTACTTTTGTGGATTCTCCACGATTTATTTTATTCTCACAGTATCATTAAAAGCCAATAGCTGAAATCTACTTTCCGATGAACTCTTTCAGTTTTAAAGTATCGCGCGAATCGTATCGTGTGATAAAGTGTTATAATTAGTCGCAACGATGAAACATTGTTGCACCGGCGATTGTATCGTTATGCTCGTTACAGTCGTTCGACGGAAACGGCGATCATTATTATCCAGTGTTATTGCACTCGGTATATAGTTTATTGCTAATACATATTGCGACGACGCACCTCGCGAGCACGTTCTCGAACAACGTCGGCTTCTGCGCTAACGGCGATAACTACTGTAGTACTCGATAATGGCGTGGCAAATATAATACTGGTTCGCGACAGATTGTTAGCTAAATTAATTGTTATTTCCTAAACATATCTACTTTTCATAAGGAATAAATTGATATAATCGCATGAATGTGTGATTATATCAATTCTCAGAGAATAAAAGAAGAGAAGAAAAGAGAAAGTACGAATTATACTCGTATCTCTCTCTCTCTACAAGATTAACTATGAATAATATCAGCTTAAACATTTGTTAATATATGAATATACTTATATGTCACTTTCTTGATTTCTTATTAATCTGACGATCAATAACACATGAATAGTTTACTTTATAAATAACTTTTCTTAATTGACATGTCATATTAGTTTTTAAAAAAAGATGAAAAACAAAATAAAAATACATATATATATAGTTCTAACAAAGTTAATTTCACATTAATATATATGTATAATTATAATTTATAATTAACTGTCATAAATTTAACTATGATTAATTTAATAAAATTAATAAGTTAATATTAATTTACTACTAGTGTCTTTCTATCGGTTAAAATAATTAAATGTAATCAAGTTGTAAACGTAACGGCCCTAATATTAGCTCTAATAGTTAACTGTTTTTTAATTAAAAAAAAAAACTTGATATTTTATTCCAATTATAAAAAATTCAAAAATCAATACAAAATTTTTCCCTAAAATTTTTCTAAGGATTTTTATTTAATCGAAAGATGTGATCTTCCATGAAATTGATGCAGACGAGCGGATGAATTTGATACGTGCATTAAGCCGCATAAACGTTGATAGCACGATGCACCGCGCGCGCATTTCCATACTGCGTTCGTACGATGCAATAAGGAAGAACTTTGCGAATATATTCCTAATAAATATGTAGACGCGACGAACGGCGGTAGACGATCCTTGATAACCGTCGAATTATCGAAGATGCCACGCACAGAAGTTATGATTATCCTCATCCTGCCGTCGAAAATTCTGTAATATTGCACGATAACTCACGGCGATCCCATAGGTATACGCCGATCATTCCACTGATATACCAATTGAATAGAATGATTTGATCGAGATTTATGATCGTGAAGAGTTATGATCATCTACGGTATTTTTTTAAGTACTGCAGAATTTAAAATAATATAATTTGTAGAAATTTATAAAAATTTTGTGAATTTTATCTTAATTTTTTAAAGGTTTATAAATCTAATGGAAAGAGAGAAAAGCAGAGAGACTATATACTTTGCATATTGTAAAACGATGCGATTCGACCTTGATGAAATAATGCACGCCTCTTGAAGTTCCGATAACCACAACGTGTTTATTGCATTAATGTTTGTTAACGGCATAATTCACATAGTTCCAACTATAAAAATTCGATGTTATTTCAGGTCCGTATTAAACGATACATCGTGGCTTTCCTTTTCTTTTTTCGCGGAAAGCAAACTTCGTCGAGACGAAACTAAAAGTATAAATCACGAGACGGATATCAAATGGCGAGCGAACAAAATTCCGACGGATGACGAGGACAAACCGATGTCATGTTTCATCTCGCGCGACAAAAAGGAATTTCGCGACTCGTCGATTATCCCGGATTGATGTCTCCTGGATGAGCAATGCGTTCCATAATTCGTAATTCATACCGTCGCATTACGTCGATTCTTGTATAAAACGGTACGTGATCATTTTTTTCCTCTCGTCGTCGAGACGAATTTTTAATTTTACCTTGATTTATTAATTTCGTCAACCGGACAGATTTGATTAATAGTTTAGGTCATGTTTAATTAATTCGTTTATGCTGTCATCAGGCAGTCCTGTTTAGTTATTATAGTTTTTTATTAATATTTGGATAGTATTAATATTTTTTAGAATTTACATATTTTCTTAAATTTTCTTAATAATTTATATATGATACATAAAAATTATTGATAAATATGTTAATCAGGACATCCAATATATACAAAAATAATAAAAAATACTATATACATTTAATAAAAACAAACTTCAAAAAATGATATTACGTTGTGTAATTTCCGTCACCAAGCTGAATGTCTGATTGCAATAATAATATAATCAATATAATTAATCTTACCGTTGCAGCAATGCCACGACTTTCACAAACACACGAAAGAGACCCAAGATAGCTTACCTGAAAAAAATATAAACATATATCTTAGTTGAGAACATCGAATGAGGCAATACAACACAAATACATCTTACTCCGACACCTAAATATTTGGCCAGATGTCATACCGTGGGTTTCCCTGAGGGCTCTCCGTTACGTTTACATACATTTGCGATTCCCATGCATCTGTGTGCAGCCGAAAATTGAGAAATCTACGATGCTGGCACGTCAACAAATATGTACATGAACGCTTGATGGAATATTAAATCGCGAATTTCTTCTTACCAAAATGATAAGTTAACTTGAAGAAAATAATATTTTGAAAAAATATATATAGGAATCCATAGCGATATTGGACAAATTTTCAATTTATAGTAAATTTTTAAAAGAAAAAAATCTATAATAATAATCTACTTTAGATTTAGATTAATGAGTTAATAACCTAATTATAATAAAAGTATCTAATTAAATTATCTAATTATATAATAAACAATTTAATTTTATTACCAATAGGAGCTTTCTATAATTTGTATCTACGAGACTGAAGTAATGCTTAATGATGTAAAAATCATGCCTGTGTGGAGATCGTAGAAAATTCTTATACATTGCATTTTAAATTAAGCCAAACACTAGAATTTCTTTTTTAAATTCGCGTTTTCTCAACGAATTAAATATACTGTGTCGAGAGAAAGGCTATGTCCGAGAAAATAGCTTTTCCTATGGTTATTAATGGGAACGTGAAAGGACGAAGGCACGAGGCATTTTAGCCAGATGATAAATAGCTCCGGTATTCCCAGGTTGATTTTATTTATATCATTTATACGCAACGAGGCTGTCCGCGCTTTGATATATACCGCTGCCTCGTTTATTTCTTCGACTACATTAAGTCACACCCGCCATCATTTTTTCGCCGTTTCCCTCGTATCCGTAGACTTGCTTCCTTCCTTTCGTCGATGGCGAAAATTGATTACTTTACAGATAGCCACGGAATACAAGCGATTTTCGTATCTGATTTTCTAATATATATAATATCATATATAATCTATCATAAAAAGAATTCGAATTAATGAAAATAAAACACGATGTTATTTACTAAATTGAAAAAGAAGTTTTAGTTTTGATGAAGAGATTTATGTATAATTCGACGATATAAGAGCGAAAAATTTATAATTATAGAAATTATAACACATTATACATTCTTAATTATTAAATTTTTAGAAAATATATTATTTGGAAACTTTTGTTTAAGGTGCAATATTTATAATTGAAAATATTTATAACCAAAACAATTGTAAATGATAAAGATATGATCAGATAACTAAAATTGAAACATAAGATCGAAAATTTTATGATTCAGAAATTCGCATGACATAAAAGTTTATCACTGAAACTAATATTACATGATTAAAAGTCTATATTAGAAAAAATTAATTTATTATAGAAAAATTGTATCTTTTACAGTATCCTTCTAATTTATAAAAATTGAAAAAAAGGAAAATTGGAGAAACGTTTCTGATCGGCCATGTGAAACACCGTAAATCAAGTCAGTGGTCTCCATGAATGCGATCGATCTTCTTCGGGAATATGGCTTTCGAGGCAGTCAGTGTCAAGTTGAGAGTCACTGATACGTCTTGCACTTATGCTCCCACTATCGAGATGAAAGATTCGAACATGATTGAAGACCGATGGCAGACGAATGCGGTGAAGTCGCATTAAAGAAAAGAAGAGGTAGAAAGAGAAAGAGAGAGAGAGAGAGTACATTGAGATCAGTAAATTGTATTGTGATCCTGCGAATCTTCAAAATGCGAACGTTTACGGTGCATGCACGTAAACGTTCGCATTTTATGCTTTATTTAAATTAAAATAATATAAATGTTTGTCTTGTAACCATGGGTCACGCGATAGTGTCAATTCTATTCCTAAGAATTACGTTTGGATTGGTGTTAATTATTTTTTTATCATCATTACTTTTTTGCTTACATCTTAAATAGAAATTTTAAATTACGTTAATTATCTTATATATAAAATTATCCTGAATTTTTATAATAACTCAAAATTAAATAAACAATTATTATATAATTTAGGATAATTTAATTTATAATTTTATTAATTTCCTTTCACAAATGATAATTCAAATTCGATTTTGCATTACGTTCTGCGTTGTTGTTTCCTGAGATAATAAATTTTGACGTGAATAACTTCGTAAGCAAAAGTCAATTCTTTGTACGCTTCCAAAGCCGTGCGCGTCAAATTAACTGTCCATCGTTTCGTAAATTATCGCGAAGCGGATGCCGATTATCCCACCCGCTTAATTGGCGACTCTAACGGCGACAGCGAAATCTTTACGGCAATTTATCGTCATCCGACTGCCATTTCCATGCTTTTTAACGCGCGCCTCTCGTAAAGTCTCCCGAAATAACGACGGCGCGGACCGCGACATTGGAAATCATCCGCGCTAATTAGACACGCCCGCAATTCAGTCGGTAGGAATTTCTTAAGCCGACCAACATGAGCGGATTATAATCCAGACATAGCACGGTATTTTTTTTCATGGCGATGACAGGCAATACTGTAATGAAAATTTCCCAACGTCCACGGCCAAGAATTTAAATCCTCATCTTTGTGAATTTAAAGACAATAATTTTATATTTATTTTATAATTAAAGAATATTTGTCTTTCTCTAATATTAATAATATTATACATATACGAATATTTTATTTCTCCTATAGTTGTTAAATATGATTATTTCTCTATCAATGTTTTATCGTCCTACGAACTTTTTTACATCCGTAATGACTGTCGTTTTCGCGTTACAATAACGATTCTGTAATAACAAGTTTTAAAATCACTTCACTATTTTTCAAACACAAATTCTCGGAATGTAATTTCATTCTTAGCGCAATCGGATCCAACTGTACCAAAGTGTGACGGTTCTTTTATCTAATGGCATGATCGCGAAGTCTTATCGAGAGTCGCGGAAAGCGATGAGCACACAGGATGCTGGTGGTCTTTAACCTAAAAACGTCGGATGCATTAGGTAGCCGATAATCGAAAATCAATAATAGCGATAAAGAGCCTAAGAAAAGTAGAACTCGCAGGCGCAAAGTCTCTTGCATAATAAATCTCTTGCACGTATGGATTTAAGTTTCCAATTCAAAGTATGTTCCTAAGTGTATATACATGAAAAATGAGTTTCTTAACTTATTACATTCATCGTTATTTTATAATTTTAGGATTAACTCCAAAAAATTAATAAATTATACACATTTCACAGAAATACAACCATTATATACACATATATATAATAGGTCTCTTTAATTTTAAAATAATATATAATAATATTTATTTAAATAAAAATAAAAAAATTCTTAAGATTATAATTTTTTATAAATTAGAAATCTTGTCGGAAACTGTCTAAGACGCACATCTTTATAAGTGACTTGGCTTGATTTAATATCATCAATGACCTAGTAACCTTACGAGATCAATCTGAAATCGCTTGATCCAATTTCGCGGACATATCACGTGAAGCGTAAGGAGATTCGTCTTCGATGATGATGAGGAGATATGCAGAGTGATTGGCCGTACATATTCGGTGTGCATATTCGAAAGCCGTACGTATATATACGCTTATGCGCGTGCATATATAGTCTGAAGTATCTACGGTACATAGTCGGAACCGTCGCGTAGAGCCCTTTGGCATTAATATGTCGCTATCTAGGGGCCGGTGGACAGATATATCGCGGAGGGTACATAAACGTGGCGAAGCAATAATCCGTTTCATCTTGCGGCACGGCGGGCGAATCCGGAATACGAGAGCCACACGATCCCTGGATCACGTGCGCACATGATCTATCTGCACGTACGATTCCTCGACATATCTTCCGCGAGTACGTCGTGCCAATGTTCTCGATAGCTCGACGGCAATCGATCTTTTCCGTATCGTATCTGCGAATCCTTTCGATTAATCGTCGAATTCTCCGATCTCCGATCTCCGCGAAGAAATTTTAGCGTTTATTTCCTTGAAAATGTATATCACTTTTCCATTCTGTTGCACCGAATCCGACTACTTTTATAATTGCCGTACTCAAATGCTAATATGTTGCAAATCATGTGAGCTGTGTAATTACCGTAATGAGCTTATAAATTTATAGGCTATGTGTTGAATCTTAATTCTATTTATATATGTACGTTTTTGAAGCAAATATGACGATAAAAATTATTTTTCGCAAATATTACGATTACTTCACTTTTTCGCCGTTTTGAAAATGTACATAAAATAGAATTAAGAATTAAAAAAATAACATACATTAATTTATAACCTCATTGTAATAGTCACATAATTATGTATATGAAAGAAAAGAATCATGTATGTACATCGTTTGATCAAACAAGTAATGCGACACTTGTTATTCTTGTCCACCCATCTACAAGCTACAAAAAAACATCGAGTGTTCTAGTTTCATGATATTGATATACTTCCACTTGGAAATAGATAGAGAAATAGAAAGACCAATATATTGTTCCGAGAGAGTAAATGTATGATAAGAAAATAATAATTTCTCATTATAACATAACCATTATTTGAGCAAGCATTTTTTTACTCGTGCATTTCATATTCACACATATACGTATTTAATATTACAAAATAGATATTTAAACGTCTCCCAAGAAACATAGTTCTTTCAATAATGCTTTACTTTTAATATGTATAATAAAATGTCAAATGTCAAAAATCTTTTAATACTTTTTATTAAATCTAAATTTCGTAATTCAGACAGCACAAACATCTAAAAGACATTATAAAAAAAGAAGCTCAACAAATATTCGAAACTCTCTAACATTTTAATTTTAATTTTTAGCTACCATCTTTCGAATAAATTCTCAACTCTCGGTATCTTTATCCTTATATAATGAAAAAAGAAAGTCAGTTATTTTTTATCCTCCTTGGTCGTTGATATTTTATGATTTGCCATTTGCGATTCTCCAGATTTTCCCTTATTATAACTCTGTACCGAAAAGGATTATAGGAATAAACGCCAACGTATTCAGTCTCGGTCGAAGGGTTCGCGCTGATGTATTTAATTATGCAGCGAATATCACCCTCGCTCTGCGGTCGGTCGCGCTCCATTTAGCCTCCGCAGGGTGAGACGTCTCGACAACGGGCAGGCAGGAAGATACAGCGTCGTTCAAGAGTAGCGACCAGGGAATATGGTGGTTGGTAAGACGAGATCCGTGTTACGGGTCAACAGTGACAACGGAAACGGTTACGCGATAAAGGTTGAAAGCCTCAAATTCGCCTGGATAACGGATGATTAACCGGTTAAATTGATATCCAAAGAGAAAAACACACGTGGAAAAAGCACTTGATAGTTAGTATCAATATCCGGAAAAGTAATCAATTATTTAGACTATGTTTTTTAAATTTCTTAGATTCATTTAATGTAGGAATTTTTAAATAAAAGTAATATTTCATTTATAGAAAAAGGAAAAAGAGAGAAAGAGATAATCAAATCAATTAAATAAAACAAGAAAGGATAGTATAAGCTATTTTTTTATTAAATGGACGTGCCAGTTAATTAAAATGCATAATAAATTTAGATGTTGTATTACTTATAAAATGGTTTAGATTGTATAAATATACTACATAAATTTAGATATAAGAATTATACGCAATCTTTTCTTTCTCTTTTTTTCTCCCTCTACGACCAAACTGTTACATATAAATTTTCCTAACAGAAAATTCACTAACCCAGTTTAAATCACAAATTTCTATATATATTACATTTCTGTTCTTCTAAAAAGCATAAATTTAATGCAAATTTTCTCAAAGATCAAAAGATTGCGCTGACTGCATGGTGCATCGTTCCTACCACACAAAATTGTGTGCGGATGCACCCTGTCTCCTCTTTTCTGACGGTGTTCCCAGTCGGCTCCTTTAAACCCTTTGCCGCTCTTTTTGCGGAAGAAGGGGTTGAGCCGATATTGGACCGCGAATTATTCACGTCGACGCGACTGTGTTTCTTTTGAGGTAGAAGACATCAAAGATAATCCATACGAATCCGATTAACCCTGTTTCACCGACAACGTCGCGACCATGATGCATCGATCTAAAAGCGAGTTTACCGATCTGTGGTTGATAATCGTCCTGAATGAATCATTCAAAGTAAAAAAAAAGTGAATCATATAAATAATACAATATTTTTACGAGTTGGAGAAATATAATATTTAAAAAATTATATTTTATTCAGTTGTTTTATTATATTATTATGTAAAGGTTTAAATATTCAAAAATGTTTCGCATTGATTTCTTTCAACCTGATATGAATGGTACAAACAAAAATGTTACCTCTTTCATTTATATTATAAAAAGAAAAAAATAGTGACATAAAAAAATATAAATTTTGCCAGACATATAACGACTACTGTTATTATCACGACGTGAACAAAATTAAATATTTCAGACAGTTGTCTCAAGCTTTTTCGAAGTATCGCGTAAAAGTCAGTTGTGTGTATTAAAGGTGACAACGCAGTCGTAGCTCTCGAACGGAGAACATTCGACGTTTTGCGTCAACTTTCGTCAGCTACTCTTACTGAACACGCTCGAACCTCGGCACAGAGGGATATGAAAGTCGAGAATAAAAATCGACGTGACTGCCGAGGGTTTGCCGGTAACTCGGATTTGCGGACTTCACCAGAGTCCTTTCTATCCATTACGCCTGCTGAGGGAGAGCTTGCAAGCGCGAAAGTGCTTTAAGCGGAGCTGTCAAACGTTCTTTTTCGATTCTCGGATAACTGACGGATCTAAAAAAGATTGAGTTGATGAAACCGATTAAAGTATAAATAATGTTATGTCACGATAAAAAAGATTTTATTTTAAAAAGGAATATATAATTGACATATATATTTTTAAATGTATGTATGTTAAAATATCTATACGAGAATAAAAAAGAAAATTAAAAAATTTTATATTTTATTTTATCCATTTAATTATTTATTTTATTTATTCTATTTAAATTTTAATTTATATATGTAATTATTATAAGTATTGTAAGAAAAAAAAGAATTAGTATGTTCTTTGAAACTTTAATCATTTAAAACGTTATTACATAGGATTTAAATTTTAATACTTGAAGTCTTCTTATTTTAAGCAATATTTCTGAATTATTAAATCGGTTTTTAAATTATTTGCTTAATTATTTTTATAACTGCATGACTCCTAATTTTCAAACAATGAAAAAAAAAAAGATTAAATCTCTCTCCTAGAATTATATTATATCTCTCTCTTAAATTATAATTTTTTTAAATTGTACATATCTAACTACTAATTGCTCAGGTTACAAATTTGATTTTTAAATACTAAAAATTAAACATATATAAAAACTTTAATATTCCCGACGTTCTCGAAATTATATATACACATACATATCTATCAGTACACATATTGTTTCGCGTTTGCTATCGATCTCCGCTATCAAAGCAAGCGCAGCTTTCCAACAACGCAGACAATCTATCGCCGTATTCAGGTGCGATACACACAGACGCGCGTCCGCACATACACGCGTATCATTTCCTTGCTACCCTTATCCTCTTGAAGAAACGCGTCACACGAGAATCTCGAAATCAAACAAACCACCCCCGACAAATGGCGAGCGCGTACTTGTTACGTTCACCTTGTTACTTGCTCCGGAAAACTCCGGGGCAGCGAGATTAGTTCCCCTTTCACCGCCATTCCCCTTTCCATCACATTTTCGCTTCCCTGCCTCCCACCCTCTTTTCCAGTGCAGCTCGTATCCACGACACGTTCGGCGGAGCCACCGCAAACGGGAACAATGTCGCGGTATTGCGATCCTCTGCAAGCAGTCGAGAGCTGTATCAGCTCTAGCATGTTTCCCCTCCCTATTTCGCTGCCTATCTTCTCTCTCTCTCTCTTCCTGTCCCTCTCAGTTGTAGTTGTATCGACTGTGCACCCGCTCTGCTGGTGCCCTGCATCCGTCCCCACGTCAGTATTAGCGTTTGGGCGAGTGGCAGCACAATGTATCTGCGTGTATTGTACCCTAAGTGTATACCGACGCGCGACTATTGGCTACTAGTACCGATTCTACTGTGCAGGGTGGCAAGCAAATAATGACGCTAGAATTATCTCCGGCCGAATTATCGCCGAGAAGGAATCGTGTCAGATCGCTTATAAAGGCACTCTGAGTATCATCCTATGTTTACTCGACCCGCAGTTAAGTTATAGCTTGCTATTGGAATTTACGGATTCCGCATTTAAGTTGGCACACTGTAGTTGCAGTTATCTCGTAAAATTGTAAACAATTTCTTCAGTATTGGCAAGATGGTCTACTTCTTACATATATATATATATATCAAAGAGACGTATCACTATATAGTCAATTTTGTCGCTTGAATGTACTTAAAATTGCAGCATGAAAGTATGGAGCATATATTACATTATTCTCATAATTAATAAAAAAAATAGATTTTATACATTAAATATATTAATTTGCGATTATATATAAATGAACTTTTTAATAGATTATTTTTAATTTTATTTTTTTTTCAAGGAATATAAATATATATACATAAATTATTATTGATTAATTTTTATTAGCTTGAATTTTAAAAAAGATTGCGAGATTTTGGAAACAGTGTCATTAATTAATTAATAAGTAATTTTGCCACACACCCTTGTGTCACGATAACAACTTTACCGGCTGATCGATCGCGGAATTGATGATTGCTGAAATTATTTCTATGACACTGCATTCAATTAGTATCGATCCACGAAGAACAGTTATTTACAACGCTCAAATAGTGTTAACTAATTTCAAATTTTCTTCATAGTAATCTTAAAAATTAGCTTTTCTTACTTATAGGAAACGTATAATTTGAATTTTAAACACCAGCGAATATTCTAACATTTCATTATTCACATCTTTCGAGGCATTTACGTGGATGAATGAAAGCAAAAACATGCGTTTTATTTTATGTCCGTATGACGATATTGCATCGACGATGATATTTATATTTAATGCACTAATCGGGCATCGAGGACGGTCGGTGGGGATGGGATCGATTGCATGTCCCTTTGACGGGGGCGCGTGTGAATGTTGCTGGTGCACGCAACATTGCGCACAATTTGATGGTGTCGTTCGATCAACAGGCACGACATATTACGTCGCACCTAGGCGAGCTCGAATGCCGTTCTGTCAAACGCGATAATGACGCACGTCATCCAAATCGACAATCAACTGGACGATGCACTTCGTGATGGTATAGTCTTTAAAGAGAACAGATACTATTATAATATTATCACGTTAATTCTTCAACAAATATGTATATATTTTAATTACATCAGCATTGTCTTGCAATGAAAGATTTGCCTTTTTAAATCATGAATCGAAATAAGCCATTAATTATTATAGTGTATTGTGTACATATGTACGTGATGTATGCGTGTAACATAATATATAATATAATTATTGCTCTGCATGTGAATTATATAGCGTGGAGGATATATTTTAAAAGTGAAACTTGCATATAGCCTAAGATAATAATAGGTACTCGATATTATTATCTCAATTTCTATATTAATTCTGAAAATTAATCAGATAGTGCCTTGCAGATTATACATACAAATTAAAATTTAATCCTTTTATTAAAATCTAAACTAAATGCAATAAGAGTTAAACACAGCGTATAACTTTAGTATATATGCAGATAAGAGAAATGCATATATAGAAAATTAAATTTTATTACGTAAATTTAATTTATATATAGCTTTAGATTTTATCACAAAGCGGTTGATATTCTCTTATGCGTCAGATGCACTCCGCGCTTCTTGCCAACGCGAGCAACATATACGGCATAAATCGGTAAGTAGGTGGGTGGATAAGCGTAGGTATATTATACCAACGTAGGCACCTCGAAGATATCTACGGGGTGGTCGGCGCGATTCAGAATCCGTTCAGTTTCCGACATGACCGGCACGCGTTGCATTGTGACAGGCATCGGGAGCGAGCTCGTTTGCGAATGCAGCGGGACGTTGCAAAGTCGCTCAAACGAGAAGATAATTTATCTTCCGGGATACATCCGCTTTCAGAGCGCGCAGATGCACCTGAAAGCACTCGCGTTCCGTGTCGATTCGGTCGACACATTCATCGCAAGCAGAAGCGCGGGACGCTCTGCACGTCGTTGCACCGACGATGCATTCACCAACGCGCATCAGTGAATCCGTGTCGCTGAGCGATTAAGTCGCGCCGAATCACCGCGTGATATTGAATACTTTTCTCGACATATATATATATATATATATATATATATTTGTCACAATGCATTCGAATGCAATATATCCGATCAATATAGTCGTGTCAAACGCTCAGAAGTTTAATATCGCACAATATCCGTAACGTAGAAACGCAGAATAAAAAATTAATGGAATTCTTGTAATACGGCACTGTTTATAGCATCGGACATTACTGATACGTGCGTTACACGTCATCCATGTTACAAATATTTTATTATTACATGAATAAAGATATACAAAAAGAAATGTAGTCACGCTACAATATTTGCGTTGCAACGAAAAAACAGTTACTACAAACTTTCCGTAGCTAGAAGCAAATTAAATATCAAGAGATATGACTTTGTACGATAGAGGCGAAAAGCATTTCTTCTTGACTATTTACAGTTATAGAAAGAGTACTTCGGTATTGAGTTAATCAGAGTCCCAGTCGCATTGGCGCGCGCGGAAGTGGCGGGATAATGTCGTTGAAAGTTCGGACGATGGTAAATCGGCAAACAAGATCATCGAGAGCTCGACGAGAGTCCCACGCCCAGCGGCGACGAAGTCAAACCGAGTGGCAAATTACAAAGTCCATTTTCAAGTTTCTCGCCTGGCGCGGCGTTCAGCTCGAAAATTCGATTTCCGCGATGGACGAAACTTCGGGACGCCGATCGTCCTGAAGACTTTTTTCTCGCTCTTGACGACCCGTCCGTTATCCGGCGCGACTTTCGCGCGAGATAGTTTTCGCTCCATTGGTCACGTCGAGAACCCGGTTGCTCTTCCGGTTCCTGAACTACGCCCGGTTTGATTTCCGCCCCGCCGGTTAATACTCAACTCGACGGTCCATCTAGTTGGACTTTCGATCGAAAAGAGATTAATAATCAGCGAAACGACACATTAGCGAATCCTTGGATGTTCATCTTACATCTTTAGCGTATAAACTATATTATATAAATCATTATTATATTTATTATACTATTATATTGTATTCAATATATTTGTTATATCAAATGTTTAGGAATTAAAACATTTTTATTTTGATTATAATTATAAAAATATCAAACGTATTACATATAATAATATATTTCTGCAATTAATTAATATTTCAGAATATAAAAAGGAAAACATTATTACGATCATCATCGGACGGCATCTCGAAATCAATTTACGCGGAAGCACAGGCGTTTTCGATAATGGCAATTATTTGCCAATGATAGTGCTGTAATTTAACGCGTGATATTGCGGCGATTTATCGCGATTAAATCGACTTGAGTAATTTTTCAGTGGCCATCGCGTTGCGCCGACTTTCTCAGAGATCAAGACAATTCTCGTAGCGAAGGTCAGCCGTGTTAATAGAAATAAGACAGGATTAATAAACGCCTTAATGAAACATTCCGCCGGATAGCGAATTAATTGGGAACGGCAGTTCCCCGGGGCGTGAAAGTGACTCACGTAGCGCGTGCTCGTAAAGCGTTTCGACTTTAGCCCCTTGCTAATTTTCTTCGATCAACGCTTATTAAGTCGCTCCCACGTTCCTCGCTCCCTTTTCGCGTTTGTTTCACACAAACCGATATTATATTTACATAAAATGCAAAAACATAATTAAGTCGCTTCGTTGTAAACTGGCGAGTACATTTATTTCTAGTACGATGAAATTATTAGCAATTTAAAAAAAAAAAAAAAAAAAAAAAAAAACTAATATATATATATATATATATATATTTTTTTTTTATGATGTAATCATTAACATATGCTTATAATTACATCGACAGTAAAAATACAATTTGTATAATTATGTTAATATCAATATATGTAAACGGACACAAAATTTATGGTAATAAATATTTTTATTTTCTGAAAATAATCTATAACTGTACACTAATCTCTCGTACAAATATCTTCAGCAATTTTTTTGCTCGTTGAAACGGATTTTAAGTTGCTAAAAATATTAAACATCTTGTATCAAATCTAATATTAGTGTACTCAAACCGACATGTCCGATTAACGTCGATTGCCGCGTGCCATAAGAAAGAGTAATAAAAATTCTGAGGAAAGTGGTAAGAGAGCGTTAAATTTACACTAGGAGATTTAAGATCACCGACATGGCGCGACTATCTCGCCCCCTTTTCATTGCCTAGAGTCGGGGAATCAGCTTTAACGAGCACAAGCAGCATCACTTTCACAGCCGCCCCGCGTTGTGCATGGATGCGCTCGGCGTGCATGAAAGGTGGTGCCCGTCATCATCGCCCGTGAGATATGGTTAGTATCCATCAGCGTAGAGTGGATGCGCGTAGTTCTGAATGGCTTTCTAATTACGAAGGGCCGCTTGTGCGTGTGAAATATATCCGCGTGGATTACGTGTCAGATGACAAAGAAAACACGTCGAACATCTCACGTTCCGTTCGAGCTCACGCGAAGATAAACGAGTCGCGTGCTTTAGAGATTCAGATTCCGACCGATCGCTAACGCTTGTGCATTTAATCTCAGATTATCCGGACCGTTCGAATTTTCGACAATACTCTTAGCACTTTGAAATATGATGAGTTTTAAGTAATAGCAAGATAAAAATTGTCGTCGTTATAAAAGAAAAAAGCAATTTTAAGTTTCAATATTTCAATAATATCTTAATAGACGTTACAAAAATTCGAAAGAGTTAGTTTTTAATATTTCTTTAAAAATTATCTATTATTATTTTTATCTACTGTTTACATTATTACAGATTAATGATATCGCTGATGCATACAATGCGTTCCTCGTTATAATGAAAATAATTAAACTTTTTAAATTAAAAAAAAATTTTCATTTTTCCTTCTCGATGCAAAAAAATATCAAGATATCTCCCCCTTCTTATCAAATTTTGAAGAACAAAGAGAATTTTTACTGTGTCTCTTTTTTCATATATAATAGTTCTAGAATCACAGATCAAGGTATCCTCAGTGCACCAATCTTTCGCAAGGCATCACGTACGTTTGAAACGTAAGTCGAAGCCGCGATTCCGATCTATAGATGCCTCTCACGGATGTACCGTTTCATCCTTAGGTTATCTCGAATCCGAGAATCGAATAACATCAATCTCCTCTGCGGCTTCGGGCCCTTCCGCCTCTCAAGAGCGCCGTCGTCCTTATACCTTGTCGTCGAGTCCCTTTGTCTCCCGCGATCGCGCGCACAGAGTTATAACGCCGAGATGGCGGTGGGAGTGAAGGGGGAGAAAGGGGGGAGGGAGGGAGGGAGGGATGTGGGCTTTTGCGATTTATTGATTTAAGCCCTTCCACCTTTACCTTGCCCTCGCACATGCCACACCCCACCCCCGCTTTTCCCCGGCGTCGCACTTTTCTTCTCGCGTTGAGCAACGCCGTCGGCGAATCAATTGGAGAAGACGCCGGAAAAAAGCAGGACACCTTTTGTCTATTAAATGCCTCTCGATTCAAGCATGGTGGTCACGCCGGAAGGAGGGCACAAAGAGCCTCTGGTTAAAATCATTTCGAGATCCGAATGTCTTCGGTAATCTAAAAGGACTACCGGAGCCCTTCAACTTCGAAGGACTTACTGAAGAAGTCCTCTTAAGTGCTTGTTCGATATTGCTGACGAGAAACAGTGCCGTTTAAAACATCGTACTGACCCTTCGTCTCGCTCTTTTACTAGAATAGAAAGCTCCAAATCTATTAAACATCATAATTTTTTTTTTAATAATTAAAAGCACTGTTTATTTGTCTCAGTATTTAAACATTCGATATTATCGATTATATATATTGCTTTTTTAATGCTGCGATATTTAAAACTTTTAGTAGATTTAATAAGCTTTTGTTAAGTACAATATTTGCTTTTTAACAAATTTCAGTAAAAACTCTTCGAATATAAATTCTAAATTAACAGTCTGTTTTGTTTCTCTCGTATCCTATGTTATATTTTCAAACATCGAGAATTTCCAAAAAACATAATAAATGAGTAAAAAGCTCGCTTTAGTGGATTGCATTGTTAATGGATTATTATTTTTATTTCTCACTGTTCATATCGAATATGGTGAGACGCCATTACGGATGGGGCAGAGAGATTATTTTGTGTCCGATATACGTCGGAAATCGCATCGATTTGTGCAATATAAGGGCGAGCGTGCGCGAGTGGCCCTTCGACTAATTGGATGCACTCTCTTCCACCCTCATCGACGCGCGTCAAATGATAATTAATAACCTCACGCTCGTTGGCATGGACGATAAACAAACAGCGATAGCAACACATCAAGAGATCGACGAGTATTAAGAGGCTATGGCCTCTCCACGCAGAGTGCATGTCGCTCTCACAATGCATGTTTATTATATACCGTGTATTATTTTGCTCATGTCATTGCTTTTATTATGCACATTCTGAGGTTCTTTGATTCAGTTTTGTAATATCCCAATTCTCAACATAATACATATACAGATATTTTTGATAATTATATATCAAAAGTTTTACTTGATATAACAGCGTCTACTTAATCAATATAAAACAAATAATTAATTAATATTGATAATAATAATTTTAAGTTCGTAATAATAATAATAATAAATTTAAATACATCTGTATATGTTAAATTAACAATATTTAATTAATTACTAGTAAAAAATCTAAATAAGAGTTGGGCAATTTTAGTTTTAAAAATTGTTGAATAAAATTAAATAGAACTTTTTATTTACTGTTTGTTCTATTTTACTTATCATTAAAAATATTGTGTACATATCATATACGAAAAAATGAAATAGATATTTTACCTTAGTAATTTCTTTATTTTCTGTCTCAAGTTTGCAAAAATAGGAATAATTTAAAAAATATTAAATATTCAGTGTGATAATTGGGGCAATAAAGTTACGTAAGCGAGAATATAAAAGAAAATTATATCAGATAGAGTGTGATCCGAAATGTGAATGTTTGGAACTGTACATTTTTGCTAAAAAAAAAATTGGTCATAAACTATTTTTCAGTCCTTCAAAGTCGATTAATTAAAAAATATCGTGAATTTGAATAATTTTAACAAAAATAAAGTAGAAAACGTCAATATTCTGTAATCTTGTTCGATTATTTTAATATCGTAAATATGAAGAATGCTTGAGCAAAGACAAAGCTAAATTCATTATATTTTTAAAAATTGTACATGCAATTAAAAAATAAATTTAACTCTTTGACAAACACATAGAAACATATAAATAAACTATTTTTATCTACCTTGCAATTTTGAAGAATAGTGAAAAAAAATATCTACACACACAGGGTTGTATTAAATATTTTTTATCTAAAATCTAATATTGTCACAACTACGTGTTGCAAACTGTAAATCAAGTTTTGTCAACTTTATAAAATTACAACTAATTCTAAGTGTCACACAACCGTGCAAAACTCTGCGAACGAAGCAATAAAATTAAAGAATTTCCAAAGAATAATCTATAGAGATTGTAACGTCTCGTTATCGAATATATACGAACAATTGCAAAAATTGAACTAATAATTATCGCGATGCCCTTTCTTTGACAGCAAAGAATAATAAAAAAAACTCGGATCAATTACGTGACACCCATCTCAATTTTCGATAAGTTTTTCCGTTGTCATTGTCGTTGTCATTCTCGGCGACTAATAGATCAAAAAGTAAGTCGACGTTGCGTCGTAATGCATTCCGGACGCGTATCGCGTCACGACGTCACGTCCCAAGGGCGACAGTCCGGAAGGAAGCATGTCAGCGTGTTGCTTCGAGGCGATTCGCAAGCATCAACCGCGAAAGGTCTTCCATCTTATCTCTATTCTTCCAAGTGGTCTCTTCACAAACTAGTGCCCCAGAAAAGCGGCACGCGACTGGACTAATGACCCAAAGGGAGAATCGAGAGAGGAAAGGCGGCGAGATGAAAAGAAGGAAAAGTGAAAAAGAGGGACTTTTCGCGTACTAAAACATTCATTAGTAGTTAATGCTCTCGACTGTTCCCCTAGTTTTCCTCGCGGAACAGAGCTCCTTCTTCTACATAAAACTCCTTTCTGCTGGTATTCTTTCTGCTTTACCTTCTTATACTCCAGCATCTTCTTCTCTTCCTCCTTTTCTTTCTCTCAGAGCAACACAGCTTCTTGTCGCATCCTCTCATTCGCAATCTATTCTCCTCTCTTTATTTTGCTGCTCTTATTCTTCTTCATCTCGCTTCTTCGTGATGTGTTCGCCTTTCTCGTAAGCTGGTTCATTCTTCTTTCATTCTCTCACTTGTTCTCTCTTTCTCCTTCTTTTCTGTCTCTTTATTCTTCTTGCCGGTTAATCAAACCGGTAGATCTACCTTCCCATCTCTTCTCTTTCGTCATCGAGATCTATGAACCGGCGTGATCGCATTCACCGTTCTAAGTTCATAAAGTTTTCCTCTCGAGATCGAAGACCTGATTTTGAGAAGCTCGAGTTTTAAATAGTATTTACGTTATACAAAATTTAAAAATGAAATTATACAAAGGAATCCCGAAAATTAAGCAGCAATATCAAACATAAATAAAATGCAGTATTTACATATTTAATAATGTTATAATTTAATAAATGGCGCTTTGAAACTTGCTTCTTCCATACAGAATTTAATATAATTATCTTTTAATTCTTTTTTAACTTATCTTTATTCTTTGAAAATCTTTATCTTTTATTTAGTTTCTTTAACTTGTTAAAATTTTATTTATTAATATTGTAAAGAATTTTAATTTTTTTGATATACTAAGATATATTTGGAGCAATTAGACAATCTTTAAATTTAAAATTTCTCTTCTCTCTAAATTTAAGAAACTCTTTTAGCATTATCAATATTCTAAAATAGTTGATTATTGGTATCTCACTCATTTTGTAATCTAGAAAAAAATTTCAAATTTAGTCAAGCTTTCGTCGATAATAAGATTTTTTTAATTCTTAGATCGTCCAATATTTATTCGATCTTTTCTTACTAACGCGATAAAAAGTCATTGCTTTTAATTAGAAAGCGTGTGAGTAAAAAAGCGTTTATGCGCATACATATCGTCGAAGCGCGATGTTTTAGCTTTAGAGCTTAAAGATGTAAAATACTTTCGACCGGTAACGAAAATGGGCCCCCGTTTGTTGGCCGTTAATTTCCTTTCGACCGGCTTTAGTGGCAATTAAATCCGACGATCGTTACCACGTTTATAGACATCGAGTGGTGCTGCCTAATAATACGCGTCGTGCCAGCCTCGGGTTCTTTGAATGGTGGAGCTCTCGCCAGGATAATTAGAGATAAACCAAATTTATTCGCCACGACCTAATTATTCGCGACCAACTTAATTAATAGCCGGACGCGAATCACGCTTGAATTGTCGAACGTAGTCGATCATAAGCGAGCATCATTCTGGTGTAATATCGGGAGAGTTTTAAAGGATTAAATGGGGAGAATTTTAATAAATTTGATGGGCCGTTATTGGATATTCGGTTCGCAAGAAGTATCATGTAACTGCAAAATATTGTAATATTAATATTCAATTTTAGATTGCTAGACACTTTATTCCATACTTCCAATACTTTAGAAGAATATATTTATTTCTAAAATATTACTGAAAGGATTGGAATTTTGATTAGGGAAAAAATTTGACTTTTAATTTACATACTGAAGAAAATAAAAAATATCAAGTACTTTTTACTAATGTACTAGCTTTATTTGTTATCGAAATGTACTTAATTCTTTTTTCATGTGAGCATTTTAAACATTTCTCTCGTTTTACATATAGTATAATTATTCAAACATACTACATACATACTACATACTTTGTATTTAGTGAATAAATCTATAGACAGGTAGAAGCAAAAAGAAATCAGGCAGGGCGACACGAATCGCATTGTTCGTTCTTCGTTTGGAAGGAATGTTTGCCTTCAAAATAGTACTTCGAAATAAAGTGTAGTATAATGTTGGCTTGTTATGCGATAGAAAAGTGAATTAACTAGAACAACTGATTCGGATGCGAATCGATTTGAGGCTTGCGCAAACGTTATTTATCCCAAGCTCATCAAAGCCGATACTGAAAGAATTTGCGCGAATAGACGCAATTAATGGCCAAGTGTGGCCGTTTGTTTCGTGGATGTTATACATGTTATAGTTCAAAGCCACCATTTAAATTACAATGACAAACACTCCAATTGTACGCAAAAATAATAACAATCCAACCGCGGGTAACGAGCAAAATCGTGAGTTTCACGCAAATAATTCCAGTACAATAAAACATATGGGTTTTAACATTTTGAACAACGATGCTGAAATATTCTATAATGTATATATTATAATAATAAAAACAATGTTTCATTTAAATAATAAGCTCTACATGATATTTGTAATGTGTATATATATATATATATATATATATATATATATATATAATTATTTTTTAAATTAAAATTCTTGATTTAATTTTTCTTCATAATCTCTTCTTAGTAATCACATTTTTATCAACAATAATACATATTTAGAAAATTTTGATTAGACTAAAATATAATATTATTCATGTAATGTAAAATTAATAGTACGTTTAATTTCTTCTCTTTTCTTATCCAAAATGTTTGATAAATACTTTAAAAACAATACATATATAATATTATGGCATTATACTTCAATATTAAACGTTCAAGTAATTAATATACGATTTAAACTATTAAAAATAAATGCAAAATTACTTAAAAGCAAAGTTTCGTAAGTAAAAAATCCATTTTTAAATATTATTTAACATTTCTGTATTTATAGGATTTCCATTAAACTTACTGCTTAACAAAATCTCAAGTTCGTTATAAAAGGCTTCAATATTTTATACGGATTTTAGAAACTATTTTTGTAATCTTCCTAATTAAATTTAAAAACTATTTTATGTAATCTTTCTAATTAAATTTTCTAGAAGCAAAATTAATTAATTTACATTGTTCTCAAGCATAGACGCGTTCTAATACATTTCCAATCGAATTCTAAGAACCGAAATTGTAAAAAGATTTCGCAATCAAAATCCAACGGAAATATCATTATCCGTGCGCTCTCTCCCCACTTTGATCATTCATGGTCAGGACACCCTTTTCCACTTCGACGGTACTTCCGGTTTTATCCCGCAACTCGTGCAGACACCTAATCGGAAAGGAGACGACGGGTTCCCGAAAATAGGTTCGTATTTTTTTTCCTCACTCTGGCGAGAGCCAAAGTGCCAGAGATGGAGAAACGGTATGCCTATCTAGCAGCAGGAAAGGCGAGAGAGGCGATCAGGGGGTCAATCAAGCTAGAACACACACAGTGGATTCGGAAACGAAGCAATTTCTCTTCCAACCACGTTGCACACTTTTATTCCCCCCTCGCTTCTTTTCCCGATTTCCAACGTCTCTCCAACCACACTTGCCACCCCCGTTCGCTAGCAATCGGCGATGGAATTTCTCCACGCGGTCGCGGGCGAGAAAAGGAAATTTTCCTCGAGATAATGACTAGAGTCCTTCGAGAGGAATACACTCCGAGGAAGAGGATGAGATAAAGAAAGGAAAAATAAAGCAAAGAGAGAAAGGAAGGTCGGCAAGCAGAGAAACCGGCAAGAAAGCGAGACGTTCGCCATTAGCGCCTGCCGTTCATGGCGTACAAAGGAGAGGAGAAACATACAACGCGGCGGCGGCAGCAGCCATCGTATCGCGCCGAAGGGCGCACGCGAGAATGCGTGAAACGCATCGGGTCGAGGAAGGATGATCCCTAGATGCCTTTGTATGGGCCGAGCACGCCACGCGGGACATATCTTGATTTAAAATCAAAGTATGCTTAGCGGCGGATGTGCGATCGCGACCATCGGCTTTAAACGTGCGGAAATGGAACTCGAACTTGAAGAAAAGAATCAATCCGATGCGGAAAATTCGATTTTAACAAGCCTTTCCACGATAAATGAATTAAAAATTTCTTCTGTTAACAATTCAAATTTCTCTCTAATAGATTTAATATAATGTTAATCAATTTTTCATAAATAGAAAAAAAATGTACGCGTAGGTTAACTAATATCTGAATATGTTTTTTCATAATAATAAAGTTTTTAATAATATAAAATTTATTCATCTCATTTAACGCTATGGATACATATTAAAATACTTATATCAAATATTATTTCTTTAAAAAAAAATAATATAAATTGATTCATTCTCGTTCTCCTTTGATCTCAAATGTTCACCATTTTCAACAGTAATCTAGCTATACGAGCGAGCTTGATTATATCTATTCTTCACTTTTCTCGTACGACAATTTATTTTACTGAGACGTCGTCTTTTCTCACTAGGAGATACAATCAAATATGATCGTCGTGGAGAAGCAAAGTGAGAATTTGGAGGATAAGGATGGTAAAGCGAGATCCCAGCATCGTAGCGATCTTCAGCACGTAACCGTGAGACATGTCGACGTACTCTATTGTTTATGTCACGGATGGCGCGAAAAGATGTAAGCAAGAGTGTACTTATAGTTTTCTGAATTCTTAAAACAGAAAAGAAAAGGTTCTGTTTATGAAACATTTTTCCTTTTCAATATGAATTGAAGTAATTTAGTTAAAGTAATTGAATATTGAAGTAATTTAGTTAAAGTAATTTTATAAATTTGTAATATTTAATTAAATTATATTGCTAAATTAAATTTATAGTGAACTAGTATTCATATATATATATTTACTGTCCAGATCAACATAAAATAATATAAACTTGTATTATAACTCAAACTCAAAGTTTGCAGTGCACTTTCCAAAGTAAATAATCTGATAAATATATAACGCTAAAAATGTGGCTGTGCATAGGCATAGTATGAAAAATTATAACTACGCCAATGTAGGCATGTAAGCTCATTTAGGTACAACTCTTAATTAGCGCCGACTCGCCGCAACGGGAGGTTCAGTTCCGATGACTTACATGAGGCGCAGGAAAAATAACATCGCCGTTAGATGGACGCGGAGAACGCTAAGTTCTCTATGAATGACAGTACCTTTCATATGTGTGTGTCATAACTGTATAACGTATTATTATCTGTCTTCACATCGCACCTGTCAACCAAACTGAGATACCTACAGAGGAGCAATTTACCAACCATTAGGGAACGAAGAGTGTGCTTACCACTTAAATTTTTTAATATATACTTTCGTCCCTTTCTCCACTTATTATTAAAGTAAACTTTTATAACTAGTTATAATAATAAAGGTATGATAATAATTAAATAATAAACTAATAATAGATTGATATGCACATTAAGAAAAACTAGTAATAGATTAATTTAATAAAATTATCAGGTCAACATATCACACGTTTGGAATTGTCTCTGGACTATTTGCAGCTGCCTGTCCGTTTTTACATTGCGATACGCCATGATCGACTATCAGCACTGTGAAATTTCCGCGAAATCCCAGCGTAGAATTTTCCGCGTAACTTTTACGCGGCCTGATTGGCGCGGGCGAGAATATTCGAGAGAGAAAGGGTGGCCGCATTCTCGACGACCACCGTTGGAGCCGCGGCTTCCGAAAACTTTCTCGTCGTGTCTGATAAAAAGTTCGAACCGCGAAGTGACGGGAATAAAATTCCCTATGAAATCTGATTCCGTCCGGCCATTATCGCAAATTCGCGCAAATCGAAAAAGCGTGCAATGGTATCATATACACATCTACTTTTACTTGTATACATTTAATAACTTCTTCGGCGCCCATCACGGCGATTATACGTTATTTTATCAAATATCAGTGAGGTGTAGCATAATTTTTTTAATATATATTAAAATAGTAATATTATATATATCATGTATTGCGATAAATTATACCAGATGGTATTGTAAACCATGCTACAAATTTCAATAAAATGTTATAACTGAATTGGTCAATACGAAATCAACGAATCTAATAATTTTGAGAATGGAATAGTTTCAAAGAAGACATATATATATATATATATATATATATATATATATATAGTTTACATTAATATTTTAGTTCAAATCTGTGCCAAATACAACTATTCATAATGTTTTTACTGTACTATTTAAAAGAATTTATTTCCCCATGATGTTATTAGAAATAGTTTTATGTTAAAATATTTTCGTTGGTAGAAAATTTTTCTATAAAATTATTTTTGCTAAAGATGGTTTCGTAAGATCATTTCTCCAGGGTAAATAATACATATGTTCATAGATCGTAAATATTATATTTATACCAATATATGTGTTGCTCGCATGGAGAATGCTGATTGATATCGTTTCTACATGAAAATATAACACTCGATATGTATAGAAATAAAGTGTCTGTCGGTGATTTTATTTTAACCGTAATATGTCAAAAATATCAATGATAGAGGTATTGCAAATAGAATGTCCTCTCATATCAGAAAATCAATAACATCAATCTAATCTAGTTTGCATTTTCTCAATTAAGGGCAAATCAGATTAATTTATCAGATCACGTTATTGGTTCCCGAAAAAAGTCATCACATGCTTTTTTCTAATTACTCTTAAATTATATAATCCCAACACTTTCAATAAAACATCCCCGGTGTAACGCCAAGCATATGCGCAAAAGTGCTCGCTAGAACCGCAAATCGTGATTTCACCGCCGCGACATTTGAGATTTATGCTTTAATAATTATTTTGACATCGGCGCCCGCTTGTGTAAAGCAGGTGTGCGTGTGCGTGCGTGTGTTGTACCAGACTGCGCGCGGATGGATGAGAACGACCGACAGGTAACCGCAGTATGCGAGGAGAGTGGGGAAGCCCTATGGATGTATGTAAGGAGGCCTCCTCGGGGCCTCCTTAGAAGGGGGGGTTATCCCCACCATTCAAGATGGCCACCTCGCATTCCTCCATCGGTCTGGACATGACCGCATCGCCTCGCGCGAGATCAACCACCGTTCTAGGTTCAGGATTTACGCCACTTCGAGTTACGCGAATGAATCGCGACCGACCGTATCGCCGGATAAATCCCGGATAGATTTCTTGTGGCACACACTCTGAAATCTTAATAATCATACGTGACTGTCGCTATCCAAGTAATCGTTTGCACGCGTAATTATTGTATTCATAGAAAAGCGTTTAAATTGTTTCAGAAATATTTTTTCTTTTCTAAATAAAAACAAATTTTAAGCACATTTTATTGTTGTATCGAGAAATATCCAAAGCTCTTCTTATTTCTCTAAACAAGTTCATATATGTAATATATATACCGATGAATTATTTTTATGCCTAGCACATCTCAATATATTCAATTTCAAGCACTTGAGCGAATTATGAGAAACTTGTACTTTCCGTAAGTTCTCCAGAACAATGCAAACGCAGCTGCGACTTTTCCCGCGCGCGGCGGCTCTGGCAATATCATTAGCAAGTGAAAGAAGTAAATCGTTTTAAGGACCGTCGCGTCGGGCGTCGGTCCACGTCGATCTCGTTCATGGACGCGCGGAGAGAATACGCCCGCGCACGTGGAAGACTCGCGTAAAATTAGACTTTCAAACGGAGCGGGGCTCGAAATTTCAAAAGAGAGAGAGAGAGAGAGAGAGAAAGAGAGTGGCCCCGGGTCAGGAGCGATCTGTTTCGATCACCGCGTTCCGTAAAATATACGTGCGAACGTCGTCGGCGCATTTTTACCCGGATCGTGAAACTTCTTTACAACTTCGCCGGAAAGGAAAGCTCGTTGGCAAAACTGCCGCCAAATTCACCGTGAAACCTTTCTCTCTCTCTCTCTCTCGACTAACGAATTAAGAATGTATCCGTCGGACGGATATATAAGTGCGAATATATAACAGGATTTTCGGAATCTTGAGAAGAAATTCAAATAAACTTTATACCAGTTTCTGAATGCTTGCCGAGTTAAAGTGGTGGTTGAAACGTCTTTAATTGAAGTTTAACTTTCTTCTCCATTTTGAAAAGTAGAGAAATAGACTTGAGAAAGTGTATTTCTCTCCACTTTTAAGACAGGAGCGAGAATACCGTAGTACCATCTTGCACATCGACCTTAATAAATTATCCCTGCGAGACGCTTCGATATTTTTCCGACGCGTGCGTTCTGCCGTTACCGTTGCCACGGTTTATTGAAAAATTAGAATAACCGTAATATGATAGCTGTGACGTAATTTTCCGCAATGGCTATTCGACGAAGCTTCCGAGACACATTTCGTAGTCTATATGCGAGAGAATGGGGAAAGTGCGTCGCACGTTCGTTGAATGGCTGCTTTTAGTGTCTCGTCGAACAAGCGAATATAATATAGCGCGCCACAAAATTATCCTCGCTAATTGCAGCGAGGAAGTGCGTTAGACGTTATCAACGTCATAGTAAGTGCCGTCGGGATTCTAGTCTGTTTTGATTATTCACATCTCGTGCTCGAAGGATGCTCGAAAGTATTGACACGCGTATTATTTTCCGTAAAATTAATCTTTCATAAATGCACTTTTGTTTACTCTCACATTCCCTTAATTTGATTCCTATGTTTTAATATTCATTAAAGAAATAGACATTTCTTAAACTGACTCAGAAAAAAATTAATGACTTGCCTTTCTAATGTTTTCAACTATACACATATTCTCGTACTCGAGTATTAAAAACCGCTAAAGTTCGCATCATAAGACATTACTGCCTCGAGAGCGTCAGAATAATTTACGGTGGTTGGTGTGTTGTCAAGAAGCAATCCAAAGTATCGACATTTCTGAAGAAAATATCGGACAATATCGATACTTTCAAGCGTTTCTAATTCGACGTCACCCGCTGCCACGGGAGATGCTTGCGTATTTCAAACGTGAATATTATTCTCGAGCATGGCAGAATATCGATAAACCACTTCTCTCCATCGCCCTTATGTCTTACGAAGAAGGTGAGTTTCTGCGTGAAATGTTTTATATGCGAGACATAGAGACTTTCTTCCACGATAAGAAAATATTTGTCAATCTCTCTTTTGTCAATCAGTTCTTGCTTCGCGAATATATTTACTTGATCATGTGTATGTCAGAAGAATGACGTAAAACTAATAATTTATAATGCCATGAATTCATTATTTAGTGCTTTTAAATAATAAAATGTAATTATATAATTAATTTATACAAAATCGAATTTAATTATCTTATACTTAAACATCAAAAGTGAGAAAATATATAAAAGAATGTATTGTAACAACAAAGTTATAAATCAATAATGTTCATCAGAATAGAAGATATAAATGATAACACATGAGAACATTGTAAGTTTCATTAACGCAGTTTTATTTCTGTAAATAAAGGAATGCAAATAAAGTTTTTATTTAAATTTTTATTATAGGAATTATAAATAAAGTTTTTATTATGAGAATACGTAGAACGTAATACATTTTCGACAGATATTGCATGTGTAAAAACTTTAATTTAATTAAATCCAATTATTAATTAATTTTCAACTCAGATAATGCAAACGTAACACATGCTTTTGCGTGTGCATAAAACTTTCCCACTCAATAAAAAATGCAAGACAAAATGTAAAAAGAGATCTGAATAAACGTTAAAGTGAAAGAACATTTCGTATACATTTTAAGATAAATTGAAATGAGAAACACAACGCAGCTTTTACCCGAAAATTTCAAGTTGTACGACTCTTTACAGGACTTTATGGTCGATTTTATCCCTTTCATACCAAAATACAGCAGATATTTGGCTAATAATAATCTTAAGTTACGGTGATATCTTAGAACCTGCACAACCCACCAATCATTGATTCTAATGTTCTACCATTCGCATTACATAGACGCATACGTTACATGCGCTTCCATTAGACGCACATGGGACCGACGCAAATGGAACCGAGACAAAGAGAGACATAGAGTGGAATTTATTATATATACTATGTAATATAAGTGTCTAGTATATCCTTGTTAGAATATAAAGAAAAAAAGGTAATAAGGTTTGTAAATAAGAATAAATATGGAACAAGGAGTAATAAAAAAAATAAGGAAAAATATAAAAAGTAACGAAAATAATAAAAGATAACATAAAGAAATTAATACAAGTAAATGATGAGTGTGTGTATTATATACATATATAATGAAATAATTATACAAAATAATGCCGGAATACATAAGAAAATTAATAAATATAATTGTAATTGTAAAGATTTTCTTTTTGAAAAGAGACAATATTACAAATCTCTCTCTCATTGTATAAAACAACCAAATTATTATCTTCACTACTGACGAGTGATTTATCCACTTAAACGAACCAATAATAAACCCTCATTACAGATTCATATCTCCTGTCAATTACACGTAATCCCTATATCTCTCGCAAGGCATCCCGCCGCGCCTTCGTTTTTACCGCCCTATAAATTTATTCACGTTTCACTCGCTGGGCAAACACACGGTATTAGACGAGCCCTTTTCGTATCCCTGTCGATGCGTATATCTGTCGGTGGCACAACACCCGCAACCTGCAGTGGCTGCACAGGATTACATCCTAACCCCCATCGCGGTCATCCCCCGTGACCCCCGCTCCGTCACGATAATGCATCCGATTGAATATTCGAGGGTGCAGCGGCGAAGGAGGAATGTCGACCACCCCATATTCGGGGCAACCCGCAAGGGTCCCAGGACGTTAAGGTCGATCCTCCCGAGAAACAACGACCCCGCACACTCATGGGCGGTCCATTTTAAATGCACAGCGATGGGGAGACAGAGGGAAATGGTGGTTAGAGGGGAGGGAGGATGGGTGATAGTCATGCCGCTCGGATTATCGTTTATTGGTGTACTCTACGGCGCCACTCTCATCTCTCCCTACGATCTAGACGCGTATAGATATATCTAGAGCCATGCAGCAGCGTATACGTTCTACGTGGTTAAGCACACGTGCCCCCGATATTCGTGCGATCCCCCAATCTCTCCCCCTTCCACGTCGGCCTTTAGCGTTCCACCAACAGTGCACCAGGGCAAACATTCTAACGCGAAATTGGTTTTTGAAAATATTGAATGGTTAGTCGTTTGGGGGAGGAGGATGGACGGACATGTTTTTCCACGCAAGAGCGCGAACAGATTTCGAGAGGGCAATTTTTGCCGAGGAAAAAAAATGGAAAGAGTTTCTCTCTTCCGGCGATGTCGCACGTATGCCGTACGTGGAGGACGCCCGATAACGCAGGCGGAATCGGCGCAGTGATTGATATTACGGGTCGCTAGGTATGCCCTATCGCGTTTTGTTCTTGTAAGGTGTCGTCGCGTAAATTGCAACCACACACTCCCATCTTTCTTCGCTCACCAACTGATATTAATCGAGTTTCGCGTACGAGGCGAATTCTTTCGTCGGCAAAATTTGGAGGGCGAGCTATGAACTTAAAATATGCGTTCGGGTGTCTTGCACTGGGGTTCCTTTAACAGTAAGGATCTGCTCTCGAATGATAAAAATAGGAGACAAGAGAGGCAGAGAGAAAAGCAGGAGCACTTGATCCTCTGATGTAATTTGCATTTTAAAAAATACGTACGAGATGGATAAAACATCTTAATATAATATGGATTAAATAAAATAATAGAGAAACAAAAATAAATTATCGTATCGTCAATAATAAATATGTATAGCATTTATTGATATAATCCAGTTCAGAACTCAATTAATTAACATAAATGTAATTCTTATTCCGAAAATCTGAAAATTGCATATTTAATTTAAATTGTTAATTTTTATATATTATTATATGCTTTATTTATAACATGTCAGTAGAGCATTGATTTTATTAAGCTAATCTCGACCTCACAAAATATAAAAAGATAGTAAAACGCGTATGTCAAACACAAAATTTTAATGTATATAAATGTATTCTGATTTGTTTGAAAACGTAGATTCGCAACATTATTTTAATGTGGTTCAAAGGATAACCGAGATTGGAGGAGGGTGCGGAAAGTCGCAGTGTAAAATCGATCGCAACGAAATTCGAGTCAGGGTTGGCTCTCTCCGATCGTATCTCTCCGTGAAATGCGGTGATTTATGGACGTATTGTGTATCTAGTATGGAAATTTTCGAGGCGAGAAAGCGGAGCGTCGGGGATGTATATCACCAGCGAGAAAACCGGGCGCGAAATGACGCTAGTAGACTAGCAGCGCGAATCACGAACGCGAGGAAAGCGTCAATAAAATCTTTACAACTTCGGTCAACTGTCAGCTGAAAAAATGTCCGTTACCGGAATTAAACGTAACTGCATTTTTAAAAAAAGAACTGAGATAGAGAAACTTTTCGTTGACGTTTATATCAAATCTAGAACATCCCTGTGTATTAATTCATCAAGCATGAAAAAAAAATGTGTGATTTTATTATATTGCTATTAATTTCATAATAATATGTTTTGATCTTACGTGTAAGTAGTGTGTTTATAATAAAACTATGCGTAATGATAGAATTTCTCGGCGGAAATTGAAGATCGATCGATTTCATCGACGTAACGTCGAGATCTCGTAATTTCTTAGATGCTCGATCGACAAACTACCGAGTTTTTCTGAGCGTTTCTTCTAGCCGCGATCGCGCTAGCGAGCGGAAGGAGAGAAAAGAGAAGACGAGGGATTTCGACGTTTCTTATTGCGCGAATTCCTCGCGAACCGGTTAAGGATTTCAGGATTTATATACCCACGCGTATAGAGGGATGCGTCCCGCCACGGAAGAACGCAAGTAAGAAAACGCAGAAGCGCCAAAACGAGTCGAGTGTCGCACAACTCCTCACACTATCGCCCATGTAACTTTAATTCTTGTTTTTTTCTCAATACATTGTACTTTCAATTTAAAACAACTAAATATAATTATTCTTTCACATTTATTAAATTGAAAAAAAAAAAAAAATATTTTATATATAACTTCTATTTGTTATTTTACATTAAGAATTAAACGTAGATAAATGTACATATTTTCCAGGATTAAAAACAAACAAAGCGTATTCCATTAAATATAAATGTTTTTATTAATCAGAATCTTAAGCTGCTCATCAAATTCCTTTCTGATCGATGTTTGCGCGTCCGGATCTATTCGGTCTCTTGAAATTCTCTGAATTCCCGATATTATTCCGATTGAACACCGAACCAGATTTAATTCAATCGTCATTACACGCGTAACACGGTGGCCGTTGCACTTAATAATGCCATCCAGAGATCTCCGGGAGCCTCGCGACCAATTGAGATCCCTTACACACGATGTATTCTCACAAAGGAGTATCCGGTCATCTCGCGCCTCATCAGCAGGCCTCCCGGATGGTCGAGAGAGCAGGTTGATGCTTGATCGTCGGCCGAATCGGCCCGTCCGATAGATCGGTCGATCGATCGATCGCCCAGTCGGCGAACGGATCGGGCCTGGATCCTAGGCTATAATCTTACGCGCGATGCCGAAGGGAGAGGAGAGGAGAATGCGTAATTCACACCCCCGTGATGAGAAGATGGAAGGAATGACCGAAAGAGGAATATTAAGGCGATTGTAGAAGACTGCAGGGATGGCTAACAAATATTAGAGGCCCTATCTCTAAATTTACATCTGATATTTACTGTATAATATTTCTAGTTTTCAGTTGTGATTAATAATTTTTTTCTCATTGTCACTTAAGAAAAAAATCTATAATATTTATAGTATGCTTTAGATTTACGTGACATTGCACGATAACGTTAAATACTAACAATAAGAGAAAATTGCTAAATATAAAAATAAAAAATATAAGTTCAATAAAATAGGATTACTATATAACTTGATATTACTTGTATAAACTGTACAGAATTTCTTATGATCATTATGTACAGTCAGATGCAAATGCGTCGTTATAGAAATGAAATGAAAGAACGACCCAGACTTGATAAAATATAGTGTTTAATTTAATGTGAGAAAAGACAATATTTGCATAGATTTAGCTTTCATACAAATATGCGTGCATTTTTCGTTCTGTTTAATCAGAATATTTGTGAATAAACATTTTAGAAAAAAAGAGATTAAATATTATAATCTTCAATATTAAGAACGCATTAATTAATTAATACATAGCAAATAATAGTAAAAGAAATTTATGCCAATAATTATTACTCACTTTTTGTTATGCTTGATACGATTGGACAATGATCAATTGTTTAATTTCGGCTTTAATTTATATAATTACACAATGATACATGTGAGTGTAATGTTTCACAATTTTGTGAGTGTAACGTTACATAATTAAACATGTAATTCAAACTAATATCAAAATACGCATGAAATACGTAATCGATTCAATTGATGATTTATACAAATCCATTTGTGATGCTATTTTACATCGACATAAGCATGTAACAGTTGCTAATCGCCAACGATATCGAAACACTAAAAACACCAATGGCAAAATTGACTCAATGTAAACGACAGCAAATCTCCTTTCACGCACCATCGAAAATCGAATATCGAAAACCACTTTAAGTACGAGCTACCAGTTTCTCCTCGAACACCAACGATCTTTATCCAGTTCGGGCCTGTAAGTCCCTTGACATCATGGCCGGTGGATGATCCAGGCCTGGAAGAGACAGGACAGGAAGGAGAGAGTCGAGGTGAGAGAAAGGAGTACAGTAACGGAGAAAGAGCCGAAGTGAAGAAAGAGAGATGAGGAAAAGGAAGCGAGGTGCGAAACGTGAGAAAGAAGGAAAGGAGAGAGAGAAAAAGAGAAAGAACGATGAGAGAAAGGATTCTAGTCGGAAGAAGAGAGATGAAACGGGGTTTACTTTGGTTTAGGCAATGGCCTGTAGTGACCTCGAGCCGGCTTGGATCGACTGCTCGGTTCGAACAGGAGAGAGACCGAATGGCCGAGAGTAAGAGAGAAAGGAGGATCAGCCGAAGAACCGGTTCTATCCTCCTCGCAAGTTGCGGCGGCTGCTACACCTCGGAGACATTGCATTTAACGTCCTCCGAAGGAACCCCGTTTGGGCCTGTTGGCTTTCAGCGATACGACCTTGCACTTTTGACAGCCAATGCGCACCTCTTAGAACGTCATATCGCGAATGCATGTATGCGTAACAAGATGCTAGTTTTAATACCATTAAAATATATATCCATCGATTTTAATTTGTATTTTTTTATTATAATTTAGTATGCAAATATGTGACAGTGGTTTTTTATGCAACAATATATTAATATTGTATTTAAAACTTATATCAGTTATTTAAATTCGATATTTTTTTCTTTTTTTAATCTGCATATAATAATCGGTAAAAATTAGTTAAATTTTATATCAAAGATAATCTCTTTTGATAAAGAAGTAAAATATTCAGAACTAAATACTGATCATTATGTAACATTAATTCGCTTATTATTTTATAAAGCAAGATTTAATTGCTTTGGAAACTTTAAAAGCCACACAAATAGCCATACGAATATGTAATTTTAATGTTGTAGAGATTCTAAAATGATTATTTAATCGCAATGTTTATTTCCGCACATCTAAAAAACGCGCAATGATTAAATATCGAATTTCCATGCGCTCACAACTTCTAATTAAACATATATTTAACATGAAGACGGCTGTCCTCGAGAAGCATGATATCAACGTGCTCTTGAATTCTCTAATAATCTAATATTTGACATCTGAAGATTGTCGACGTGCGAGGAATCGAATAAAAGCAATTAGCTTTAAGCAAACAATTACGCCGGAACAAAACAGAAATCAAAATATTAGAACAGAAAAATTTCTGTCGCTTTCAAAACTACGAGCAACACAAATTTATTGTAAATAAAAATTATTTCATTAGCTAAATAAATGTTAAAGGAGCATGCAACGTAATACGGAAGCCATAAACGAGAGAGGATAGCGTGGGTGGCGAATTGATATTTAAATTAGCGATCGACGTGGAATGTCGAGGCGATGATTTACCATCCGGAAGCAGTCGGCAATCGGTAAATATCCGAGATGGCAAAGAGTAACGGACTGGTCGCGGGTGCGAGATGAGTATACGCGCGAAGGACGACCTTAACCCCTTAAAGCATGTATACGTGCGTTACGGAGCTTTCGCGGAAAACTTGAAACGTGAGAAACTGGTTTCTTGCACAGCGAGAGACCACTCGCGTCACTGTTTTGCGCGTAGAGGCGCGGCCGCGAAGCGGAAAGTTGAGATCTCGGCAGCGATATCGCGTCGATATCGCGTTTCCAAAGACGTCACCGACAGTTAGAATTTCCTGCCGCATTTGTACGTCAGACAGAGAGTATTGTTCTTAATGTTGGAACAATACTAAGGATAGAATCAAGTTTCAAGATATTGTCACGAAATGCTCGTATTATAAATATCTTCGTTTCATTCTGTAGTGCAAATTAAATGAATAATTAGTAAATAAATAAATAATAGGCAAATTTGTAGATATAATAGATATCTTATTAACAGTTAATAATAGTCTTAGTAAAAGTTTGAAATATATTCTCGAGCTTTTAATTCTACTTTCTGCCAAAAATGCACACATGCGCTTTTCAAATCGATTTTTAAATTATGATGTAAAGAAAAAGATTGTTTGAATTTTGATAAATGATGCGCTGTTACAAATTTGGAGTTGTGAAAGCGCATAATTAATTCAACGACAGCGGTTCCCAGAAATACTCGATCGATTGGCGAAAGCTAACATTGCCACTTACGGGAACGGCTGTAGGAGGCGGAGGTACAAAAAGAACTCACAGAAGCGGAGACGCGGAAACGCGCGTTGCCCTACGACCATTGTGCTGTAAATCGCGGATTTCCACGTATGCGATTATTGCCTGCAAAATATCATCGTTGGTTTATACTTCGATGTGAACTTCTCTCTTTCGTGGCCGGCTATGCGGTATAATATCTTCCAATACCTATTCGACGTGAACTTTCTATTCCAGCTGAATGCAACTCTTCCCACGATGATAGAGTATATGTACACAGTATACCTTTCAATCACCAATTTTCTGATAAATCTTGTCGATTTTCTCTTTGCAAAAATTTGACACATCGCAACCTTCAATATTTGTATATTGTAGACAACGAAAACTCTTCTCTTAAGCTTTTATCAGTGAAATTAACAAATGAATTTGAATGAATTAGATATGTAGTTTTTTTTCTATTTATAATTATAGATTTTATATGATGGTAAAATAATCACAATTAAAGAAAAACAAATACAGATAAAAAATTTAACAGATTTTAATATTATTTATAAAGAATATAATTTAAAATGCAGTATTTCCTTTTCTTAAATATAACAAACTTAATTTCTCTCTTTTATCTAAAGCAATAATTTCTCTTATACATATTCATTTAATTATTTTTCTCAATCTTGTCGAAAGTGCAAGGAGAAAAGTTCACGGATACGCGCCAGCTTTCTCGCGCAAACACGTCGGAGAGATTTAAACACCAGAAATTCCTGGCAGGGCACGAGCATCGATCGCCGCTTAATCAGACCCGCGATTGTTAATCTTGCCGACAATGGACGCACGACAGTGTCGAATGTAATCGCGTCTGTGTCCGGGACACGGCGTTGCAACAATCGTGGTCGCGATAAAAAGGAACTGCAACGGAGAAAAAGAGAGAGAGAGAGAGAGAGAGGAGAAAAAGGAAAGAAAGAAAGAGAGAGGAGGGAAATATACGCGAGCTGCCCTTCGCTCCGTCGCGTTATAAATCGCGGATTTCTACGTAGGTGACTGCCGGCCCCGCGTGTGTACCGTACGTCGGACGTTCGGATGATCCATTTAATGCCGCGCGCCGCCATGCGGCATAAATCACGCGCGCGTTATACCGACGTGTAATATAACCGACACCGCGTGCGCGCAGCATCCCGCTGCAAGCGGGAACACCGAACGAAAGGCCAGCCGATGCCGTACTATGCCGCGCCGTGCTGTTCCGTGCTGTGCTGTGCTGTGCTGTGCTATGCCGTGCCGTGCCGTGCCGTGCCGTGCCGTGCCACACCGTGCCGTGCAGTGCAGCCTATGTGCAGCTTTTATCGTTGCATCGCGACGCGACGCGACGCGACGCGACGCGACGCGATGGAAGAAGGCGGTGGAAAAGCCGGGAATCTGGAAATACGCCTGTTCCCGATCGCTTTCTTTCGCGAGGAAGAACAATTAAAGATGCACACGTACATGTGGCTCGTATCTGTCATTACTAAAGAAAATTGATAAAAAAATAAAGCGGTTCTTATCGCTACTCTTTTGTACCTGCAGGCAACTAAAACTATTCTCTTAAGGTTTTATCAAAATCCAAATTGCCAAAATTAATTTCTAAGAAATGTAATTCTCTTTTCTATTTATGATTATGGATTTTATAACGGTGGAACAATCACGATTAAATAGATACAGATAAAAAATTAGATTTTAATAATTTTTAAAATATTTAGATATAAAAGATATAGATATCTTTACCTTTCTACCTCTAGTGATACTTGAAATATTATATTTAACAAAGACTGCTTGTAATATATTAAAAAAGAACGTTTTTAATTTTTTTAAATGCACGAATATTATGACATTTCTCGTATTAAATATGTCATTACCATATGCCTGTGCGAGCTTATTGAGGCAATTCAAACGGCATTACTAATTAAAATCGATCCGACGCGGTTTGCGGTGGCGAGGATTGCGATCTGTCTCGCCGATTGCGTTCACATTAAAAGAGCGGAAGAGCGCCTAATCGAGGCATAATCGTTGAAATTATCCCACGAGCGCCTAATCGTCACCAATTTCAACGAGATCGCCGCGAGTCGTCGTAAATGGCGCGTCATACCTATCTACCAATATGTTCGCCCCCCCCTCCCCTCCCCGACGTCATAAATTTAACGGCGTATCCGGGCATTCCTTCCCCCCCCCTCCCTCTCTACGTGTATTCGTCCTCATTCCCCGTATAATTAACGTCAGATGAGTCGGCTAGGGTGAGAGGTGAAAATCCATCAGCGCGGAACGTCGTGCGTGTATGTGGAAGGCCGAAGTGAAATTAACCCCATACACGACCGACGTCGGTTTTTTTATCGGACACGAGTCTGGTAAAAGTAGGAATGAGGGAAAGAGGAAGTAGGAGAAGAAGCAAAGAGGCGTATAAAAAGATGTTATCACTTGCGATCTATTGTGAGTTCTTGAATTTCCAATTTTGTAAGACTATTCGAGTCAATTCAGATATATTTTCACGTTTTATTATTAAAATAAATGACAATATCGTCATTTTATCACATACCGTGCTCTAGGAGGAATTCATAATTTCTGTGTTGTTAATTGATCCATGAACTTACCTGCAAAAAAGAAAAAGAAGATAATTATTACATATTGTCTCTGTATATATTGTATATATTTATACTAGATATTATAAATTTACGTTAATACTAGATATCATATTGTCATATTTTATGATAGCTTTTATAATTTCTAAAATAATTTGCTACATTATAATAATACAATTTTTTAAGCATATTCAACTGAATATGTAACACACAAAATAATTATACATTGAACAAAATTCCTGAGATATTGCGACGTACCACAAAAAAAGAAACTACAATAATCAATATATAAATCAAACAATATAATTACAATTTATTAAATTATAAGATTCTAATATAAAGACATAATTTCCAAACAAAAGCAAATCATTTTAATTTATCTAAAAAATTAGATTTAATTCTCTCTCTTTCATTCTAAAAATGAAATAAAATAAGATTAATATAATTAAAATTTATTATGTGTATTACACTTCCGTCCACATGATTTTCTTGATTGTTAAATATAAATCTGTTTCGGCACAAAATACTGAGGAGAAAGGTAGAAAGTAAACGAGAAAGTAGAAACAAGACTAAGATTTTGAATACCCATTTACTATCAAATTAAAGGAAGAGAGCTGTACGTACTTAGTGAATTAATTAGCGTGTATATCTTAAATTGTATAATTTATATCTACTACTCTCCCTTCCTAATAATTTTATCTAATTATATTAAATTTCGCTTATTGAACAAGTCCACGAAAGAAGCTTAAAACTGAAAAAAGAAGAAGAATATTTACAGCAAAACGAAATGGCAAAGCAAATTACATCATGGTAAATCAAAAGCGACGAAATGGAATATTAAGTGTATATGTATATATATATATATATATATATGCTTAAAACTAAAACTAAAATTAAATTCAAACATAATATTTCTGCATAATTCTATATATAGATAAAAAAATTTATTACAAATAATAAATTTTTTCCTCTTTAAAAAAATCATAATATATTAATTATTATATAACTAAAATGTCCAACAGAATATTGAAGTTTAGAATGTTGTACAATTATTCACATATATTTGGGTGTTATAATGCGTTACTCAATTCAAGATTATAGTCGAACGATCCTGAGGTCTCGTTTCATCTCAGCGGTGCGGTGTCGTGGGACGAGCAATAATAGTATAACACTAGCAAGATCTCATTTTGCAAGACATGTTTACCCCTGCCCTGGAAACTGAAGTTTGACCTCGAACAGCCGAAAGCGAGGACGAAGGGAGCGCCGCGGCGCTTTAGGGCGCGTGAAGGTGTGTGTGATGGTTAGGGGAGAGTGGCTATATCGTCACACACATAAATAACGAAAGTAACCCGCAACCCCCCCGCGGCCTCAACTCCCAAACCCTCTATCAGCAGTATCGCCGCCGATACCGCTGGTGGGAGCTAGTGAAAAACGGCCAACAAACTGAAATGCCCGTGGCTCTCGTAAGCCTGCAAAAGCGATTTTCGCCATTTCCGGATGAGAATTGTGAGATTCGAACAGGTCGAACCGTGAATCGTTCGAGATGATATAGAATAAATAATTGGTTAGGTTTATCGAAAGGAGAAACGTAACTTTCGTAAAGGCCGATCGTAATAAACATCAGTAGAACGTAACATCTCCCAAAGTAAATTTTTATAAAAAAATTTAAAATCTATAAATTGAAAAATTCTTTTTTAAATCGAGAATTAAAAAATAAGTTTTATAGAATTTCAGTATTTTATTATTAATATTAATTAATCTTGTGAATTCTGGATTAATGGATTTTACAAACAATATCATAAAGATTTACGGAAATTATTAACATTTATAAATATCAAGAGAAATCCCGAAAATTCAAGAATTATGATATTAGATAAATATATGTAAAATTCACATCTTTTTTGTAAAAAAATCTGAGATGTGTGTAGACTCAATGCAATATAGTATTTTCAAAATATTACTTCTCTACAACTTAGAGATTACGAGCTAACATTCACAAATCTAATAATTTATTTAATTTAAGAAATTTCGTCTGTGTAATGTAAAAAGTATCTTTAAAATACATATCTCTCTCTTTTTAATCTTTATAGTTGCATTATAGGACCGCGTTTAATAATTCGATAAAATGAATAATTAAGGGACGAATTATGTTAAATTCGCTCTTCAAGATTATATGCCATAAAAAATGCATCGTAATTAATCGTACAATATGAACCATCATGGCGGCGAATTAACTAGCGATCTTTATGTAAGTTTCTTTAATTTAAATCGATTATCATTCCGCCGCTTTTGTTTGAGCGAATGAAATAAAAGAAAACGAATGCGCGAAGGTAATGCTAGTGAAAAAAAAAAAAACGACGAAAAGGAAGAAAGAATACTTCAAGAAAAAAAAAAAGAATCCGAAGAGAGAAAGATAGAAAGAGAGAACAGCCGGAATCAAGTTTAACATAGAAAGCATTGCTTTCCTATAGCCGGGCTCATTAGGAGTGCACGCAGATTACTAAGAAGATGACCTCCAGACGCTGCAGTTGTCGTACTCTTATACTATCGACCAGTATGAACAGCGTTCGCCGTGTGTCCCGTAAGCTAATTAAGACGACAAAAGTCCACGTTAATCCGAGAAACACTCGTCTCGATACGGAGAGCCTTAAGTGGAGGAAGCGGTCTCCCTTGAGGGAGAGAAAGCGTCGCGAGAATCTATTTGAACTCGAATTAAATGCCTGGGAAAAACGGATACTGTCGTTTTATACTGCTTAAAATGTATATATTTTACAGTTATTGAATTCATTAAAATATGTAATATGCAAATGATATATTTATTATTAAAATTGATTAAATTATTAAAATTGATTAAAATATATAACATGATTTAATAAAAGATAGATTTTAATTTCGATAATGTTCTATGTATATTAACTATGAATTATCGAAAGAGAGAGAGAGAGAGAAAGAGAGAGAGAATGAAAGAGAATAGTCTCTCTCTTCCTATTGGAGAGATGCAAATCGGTGATAGGCCGAGTAGAGTGGCTCTTTTACGGCGAAGTTAAGTCGTGGCTGTAACAATAAAAATGCGGAATGCTTCGGGCGGAATAATACATGTCGGCTTCGCTTTGTCTCGTGTCGCTTCTTCGCCTCTTTTTTTCCCTCGTTCTTCTTCCCGTTAATTGTCCCTTCTCGATCCATACCTTGCGCGGGCATGGTGTTCGTCTTCGATGCATAAATGCACATTTTTACGACAATATTAAATATGGTTATGCCGGTTTTTCGGTGATGTGTTCTCGTACAACCAAATGCCTCACTGGTTTTTTCGTCCTGATCCGCGAGTACCGTGATCGTTACGAGTGCGTTTATGGACAGCTGCGAAGACTTAAATCGAATTTGAACGATGCATTTTAGGTGCATCGTTCCTCGGAAGAGTTGTTTATAGCGAAACAAAAGTGAATCGTATAATCAGTGTTTAATCATCCTTAATTACGATCATATTGTATGAATAAATTAATATTTAAAATAAATATTGAATTAGAATTCACAAAATATTTGTAGAATGACATTCCAAGGTAAAAAAGTTGTTTTAAATGTAAATTGAATGCATTTATAGATCTTTTTTATATAGTCTTTCTTTAAAAAGATTATTAAAGAAAAAAATAGGATGTTGATAATAATTACTAAAGATGGTTGTAAAAGTAATATGTACACTGAATTCTAAATGCATTTTTAAACAAGACAGCAAAAATATTAGAGTTTGAATTGTATTTACAAAAGATTGTGTACTTTGTCATAATTTATGCTTTTCGGAAAACATCCAAAAGATTTCCTATAAATAACTTGATCAAATTCAGAGTGAAATGTTTACTTCTTCGGGCAGCGGAACTATGTTACTATGTAACAGGAGCCGGAATCAACAGCGCCAGAGCAGTGCTTGAATTTCTCCAAAAGAAGTACTACCGGTTCATCCAGTTCGAAGTAAAATATAGTAGTTTGCCCTCAAAAAACAGGAGAATCGTCCTACTTTTCATTGAACTTGCACGCCTTCGCGAATCCTTGCCAGAATGCTGCATATCCGATTCTCACGCTAGATAATTCGATTCGATGTTATCGATCATTTTTTTGGGTACATCGGTGAATCTCAATTCTTAGTTCATCGACTTTCGATTCCATTTTCCCCAATGCCTTTATCACATTTGTGTTGAAAAATATGAGCCACGATAGAAACTAAAATATTAGATGAATTTTTAAGATATGTGTTCCTCATATTTTTTGGATATTTTATTTAAAAATTTTATTAAAAATTATTATTAATTACCTTATATTATTTATTCTTATCAAAATTAAATATATTATAAATGTACATAATGAATAAAAATATCCTGAAATTTCAGAATTAAAACAAGCTAGCATACATATTTTCAGAAATTTAGATATTTTCTTTTCACTGAAACTTTCAAGAGAATAAAAAAGAATAAAAGTTTCAAAGACTTCAATTTCAATCATAATTTCAAAATTCAAGCATAGCTATAATAAACGTCATTAGATTGAATATAAAGTAACGTATTATTATAAATTCAATATTAAATTCAGAAGTAGAATCTTTTGACATGGATTTTCTGGATAGCTTGAGATCTTATCAGTCGCGAACCACACGCGATCAATTAACGGTATGTGGTATAAACTTTTGTTTGAATAATGACAAAGGTGAACGGAGCCTTCTTCGGGTTTCTTTTTTTTTTTTTTTTTTTTTCGCTCTATCGTCGCGGGGCCGACAGCGCGCACGGGGCCCGCCGAGAGCACACGAGTATAAAGGCATAGAACGTAAATATCAGCTCGTTTGATCTCGAGGGCCTCATGAAAATGACTTGTAATGGCGGGGCCTCGCGTACTTTACAGGCCGCATTCGAAATAAATATTTCGAGTTTACGGCCCCTCGAAAGGTGGACGGCCCCCACTGTATCGCCGCGGGATGGGGGTCGGTGTCAGTGACGGACATTAAAACAAAATCCCATGAAGGGTGCCATTACGATGACTCTCTACGAATTATAATCCGCCCCCTGCTTGCGTCCGCATTTTTTTCTACAACGGAGTGACTCGATTATTTATACATCTCTTTCTGATCAGATTTAATGTAACGGACGTAAAAAATATCTAGATAGAATTTGATTTTAATAAACATAAAAATTGTATTATCGTGCTAATAATTAGAATTGATAAAATTGGAATTCAAGCTTCTACACTATATTATTAATCATGGCTAAATAAAATTCCCTCATATTTTAGAAATTTATTAATACTTGAAAATTGCATATGGTATTGACTGATTTAAAATAGAGAGCACAAAATTCACAGAATTATTAGGAAAATAGGAAGAATACATATCTATGAGAAATTATACACCTATTAGAATATTAAAAAAAAGATGTAGTTTAAGTTTAACTTAAAAATTGTAGAGATAAATGTTTACGATTCTGCCTGTCACATTTTCACCTCATTGTATTTGTAGTGCGCAAAAATCGCGGAATAAACGAGCTTACAAAAGGCTGTCGGCGAAAGAGATGCGCGCCCTTTCACGTGCGGTAATACCCGCTTCAAGGCCGCGCTCGGAAATATTTATATGCATCTTAAGCCGTGGTGAGAGGGATGGGAAGAACGCGCAGCCGTCGAAAAAGATTATTATTAACGTCGCTCGACGGATCCACTCCGGCATGGTCGGAACCGATAAGGGTCTTACGTCGAGTCTTCCTCGAGTCAGAAGGGGGAGGTGGTTGAAAAGGGAGAGACGCGTGCCAGCCTCGATAAGTCGCGACCTAATGACGAACATCCGCGGGGATGTTGACGAATGACGTAAACGGAAGGGTGGTGTCACGTGGAGGGATTGGCGATCCGATCGCAATTAAGTCACCGCGTGATCCATTACAGCTATGATTGATGTGTCTGGCAGATTGATATTAGACGCTGGTAGATATTTATTAGGCGTAAATTGCACGCGATGGTTTAATTAATGACGCGATGGATAGGTCCTTACGGAATTAACCTCTATTAAAGACGACCAACTATGACACTTTCATTATTAGATCTCCTTTATTATAAAAAAGGAGTAAGTTAAATATGGATTCAGCTTTTTGTATCAATCTTTTTTTGATGTGTAATTTTTAATAATTGTAAAAAAAAAATTGTAACTTATACATATAATAATTTATATAAATAATAATGAAAAAAATCAGTTTTTTTTTTTGTTATTTTTGTACGTATGTGTGTATGATAGCCCGTAAAAAAGAAATATGAAAATTTAGTATATTAGTTAAATTTAATAAATATTAAAAAAAAAACTTTCTACATTACAAATTTTTCATTTTCTATCTTAAAAGCTTTAAACCTTTCTCAATTAAATACAAAGATTATTGATGCGTATGAAGGTATTAATAAAAATTATAATAAATATTAACTATTTTCAGATATAAAAATTGGAAAAAATATTCTTGTATACAAACATTTGCATATTAAACAAACAATAAAAGATTATAAACAATATAATAGTTAAAATTATATAAATTTATTGATAATTTTATAAATTATTTTTCTTTTAAATCGACGTGTGTACTCGTCGCATTCTAATACTCTTCGCAAGAAAGATTAAGATTTCATATAACAACAACCGCTATCAAATTCGAACAATACTTATTACTGAAGGACAAGAGACCAGATATGTCTTTTTTGCCTTCGGGACATATTAGACAGCGTTAAACGTTCTTCTTGCTGAATGAGTTGGTCGATATCGAAGTGCACATTCTCTCCTCGATATTCTGCCACCTCTCGCGGCATCGACCTCGGGCATCGGGAAACCGTCTCGAGGATAATACTTTAAACGCTTCTGCCCTGCCCGTTCGAACGTTCGAGACGTCAGAAACTTCCGACGGAGAATTAATCCTCCGTTTCCGCGGGATATTCCCGGAGCAGAGTCGAGCAAAGTTTCGTCAGACTCGACCGACGTCGGACGTACGTGCTGTCTTTCTCGTCTTTCTCTATCTCTCGCTGCTCTTCCGGTTCTCTCTTTCTCCCAATCTTCTCGCTCACTCCCGCGCTCTCACGTGGAAGTAAACCGCGAAACGGGCGTATCGCACACGTCTCATTTTTTTCGCCCGTTTCCGATATTCCCGTGTCGGCGCTGTCAAGCGATAACATTGTAAAAGGATTACAGAGATGGTTGATTTTACTGGCTTTTCCTATATCCGGTATCTAGTTCACTTTGTCATAACTACATGCATTATTGTATATAAAATACATATATAAAGCGAAACTATGACGAGTTATTCTATTCAAGAAACGATTATGCAAAACAAATTATACGACATATCTATCTTTTAAAAATAAGTTAAATAAAAAATGTGATTTTTAAGGTAAATAAATTATACTTTAGCATCATAAATAGGTAAAACTTCTTTTTCGAAAAATTTAAAAAGTAGGATTTACTTGAACAAAGTTTTAATATCAGACTTAATTGCTAAGATATTGAAAGTTCAAAATTAAAAAGTTGCAGTAAAAGTCTTTAATCAGAATTCCGCCGAGGAAAATCAATTCTGATTCGGTTAAAAGATTTAAATAGAAGAAACCGTAAGAGGAATGTAAAACATGCAGTAAATCTTAAGGTTAAATTAAAATTCATCTAAAATATCTATTAAAAAATGAAGGGAAATTAAAACCAATGAAATTATATGATTTACTTACTACTTCAATGTTTCTCATTAAAATTTTTATCCTAGTTTTTTAAATATTTTAATGTTATATACTTATTATAACAAAGTCTTCTTAATTATATAAACATATATTTGCACAAATTCAAATCAGATCGTTAAATAAAATTAGCTCAAAACTTCAGAAATATGTAGACATACATATTTCATCTTTATTTATTTTTAGATTAAATTGATTATATTAGAGTTAAGCTTAGTCATTATAAGAATTATAATTATTCAAATTTTTACAAATTATTATATTTATATTATCCATTGTATAAGCATTGAAAATTAGATAGTTACATTTAATACTACAAATGTTCGGTAAAAATAGCATGGATCAAAGATTTCAGACACGATAAAGCACGTTTCTGTAGATCGATCTCGGGTCGTCACAGGTCAACCGCAATTCGGCCGAGATATTGAAATTAAAATGTCGGGGAATAATATGGAGAAATGAGAAAGTAAGCCTTTTTTTGCGCGATCACCAGGAACGAGTAGGTGGAAACAGGATAGCTGCTTTGAAATCATGCCAAGTAAAAAGCGAGCAGAGTATAACATGCACGTTCATAAATATATACGACTTCTATCCACTCTTATGATGGCCGCGGGCAACGCTCCGGAAAAACGCACTTTTTTCCATCAAAACCAGAGATATTTTCAGATATCGATAGTTTCGTTCGGTATTTGCGATGCGGTCGAGTACGAAGCGTAGACTAAAATTTTGCGTACTAATATCCAATAATTGAAGCCGGAAAATATTCAGGTGTGTGTGTATATATGTGGATTAAATAGGAATCAATCAATTAATAAATAAATAATGTGATAATATGTTACATTACAAAGTTAACAGTTTAATAGTAAATTATAGTTTAATATTAAATTATTATAATATTAATAATAATAACATTTGAATAATTTCGGTTTATAACTCTTATTTGAATAATTTCTAATTTATAACTTTTGTCAAAAAAGGTATATAAATTAATTTTCTTTTAAATTATTTATATACATATATTCATTCTTATAACGTCTCAACTTTTTTCATTATATTTTTTTTATTGATTTTTGTTTAATTACTCTTGTATCTACAGAAATTCTCCATCTCTCTAAAATGTAGCGTATATGAATATAGGGAGATAAAATCTCTTAGAAGCGTGGGCAGCCAATTTCCGTTCTGCGTTATAACATATTCACATTTTACATTGCCCGGATGAAAGGTTCACATGCAGAGGTTTACATTCATATAAATTATATTTTTATCGTCAATAGTAATCTAAATAGCACGTAGAACGTTATTTTAATAATCATACAGACGATTTTGCAGTCAAATTTAACGATTTCTTGTAAGACACACCTGTCTGCTCAAACTTCTATAACGCGGCGAGATCAAACTCGGTGAACTCGGCATATAATGTAGAATAAACCAAAGTAAACCATCGCTTTAGTATGCTTCACACACGTGTAACTCGCGTGAATGTGCAGGAAACAGAAGGTGGACCTCGCGCGCGCGCGCGCGCTTGAAATTCCACTCTGACCGTTCTCAACGTTCGCACGATCTCGCTGAGAAGAGGAGAACAAGAGAGAAAAAAAAAATAAGGGAGATAAGGAAAGGAAGAGAGAATGAATAAAGAGGGCAAATCGAGGAAAGCGTGGGCGGAGAAAGCGAGCAAGGTACTCTTACGAATTCCACGAGCGAGCGTCTCTTTTACGGCTACTTAAGACAGTAGAGATGCTAGTTCCGGCCGAAAAGGAAGTTGAAGGAGAGGCGGCAACAGGGAGGGGGGGGGGAGCGAGTAAAACGGGGGTTGGGAATAACGGTCGAAGCAGAGACGAAAAAAAAAAAGGGAAAGACTACAAGAGGGTGGATCGGCAGAGAAGGAGGGGATTCGGCGGAGAATCGAGCCAATCTTGGCCCAGGGCACGCGCGTGAAATATCGGCGTACGGGGAAATTACTCCCCGACGTGAAATTTCGCCCCGGGGCGAATTTCGCCGCGCGCACGTGGAAAAATACGTTACGGCGTGATTAGTATATTAAAAGTAACGGCGGTGCATTAAAGTGAGGCCGCGAGAGCGAGCGAGTGGGTTACCAAGCTGCGAGATTTATCTCGTAAGTGGACGCCACCGCGTCAGATGATTTCGTTTCGTTTCTTTGCTTTTTTACGTATTATCCCCGCACTTCGGAGTGATGATTTAATCCTTTGCGTTCCGCATATTTTTAACGTATATCATTAAAATGATCTGAAGATCTGAGAAAATTGAACAATCGGTGAAATAAAAAAATGAAATAATTTACAACTCAATAGTATACTCGAAATACAAAGATTTTACAACAATTTCGAAGGTTCAAAGACATATGACTCTGAAAACCTACAGATTTGAAATGCTAAAATTATTCTAATACAGGGAATGAGAAGTTCGAAATTTGAATATCGAAATTAATTAAAGATTATTAACTGACTATATATTTCGTTTTTCTCACTGAAATAAGTAGATTTCAATCATATTTAAAAGCTCGCGTAGACTGCAGTAAATATTTGTTTGAAAGTTTATCCTAGGAATCTGTATAATTTTATTCGTGAAATGAAGTCAGTTGCATTGCATTTTGACGAAATGTTTTAGTTTTAGTTTTAATGTAGAGGAATGCTATCTTTTAGATAATTCATTATTGTTGAGAAAATTAACAAATCCGAGAGGAATTTTCAGTTTATGAGAGAGAAAAAGAATATCATATTTTATTCTAACAACTCTTGAATGTTTCTGTCAAATTGTCGGAATGTTTCAAAATCGTTGCTGTCATACTTCTCTACATTCTAAATGGAATTATAATTAAAGCTTTCAAAATTTTGTACATTTCCATATGCATGATCGTCTTTGGCATAAAGTGTATAAAAATGTGAATATTTGAAACGCGTTGAAAATACAAATCAGATTAAATCCATTTTCATTAAAAATTAGATTAAAATTCAATGTTTGAATAATATGTATATATGTATGATGACTTTTTAATTGAACACCACTAGGCACTGGACATTTTATAGTTGTAATTATAATATTTAAGCAAGAAAACACTATTGTTTTTACATATAATAAAATTATATGCATAATATTAAAACGATCTAATTCTATAAGAGAAATTGATTCTCGTTGAATGAGAATCTCAAGTCAGCTTAATTAAATATAAATTATCATTCAAATATATCGCAGAAATTAATATAGATATACTACGCCGCAAATGTACATATTATCAAAAGTATTAACGCGGTAGTAGATAGTACAAAATCTAATGGCGTCGTAAAGTTTCGTTGTCGCAAGAGTTATCGCGTTCATTTCCCAACGCCCTTCGATGGCGGAATGGTCGGAAAAACGGGCGAAGAGCCGACGATAGCCCGTCGTTTCTCTCTCCTCCTGCGGGATAATGCCAGCCCATATCCAGCTGGAACGTGCGAATCTTGCGACACCTGCGTCGCCTCGCACGGACGAACACCGCAATCATCCAGGAACGACGATTACCGACACGCTCTCTCGTCGGACCCTCGTCCGCTTCTAGGAAGGCCAGACGCTGTCACTCTCGCGGCCTGAGCACGAGCACGAACGCGAATGGCGAACGAAGTACCACGAGGAGTTGGACGAAACGCGTCCACCATCTGTGCGCACCGATCTTCTGCAGCAATAGCCGCCGCTCCTTGTCCTACTAGATACGACGGTCAAAGCTGCGGAAACCAGTGGGTCGGAAAATTCAAAGTCCAAGTCCGACTCTGAAACTCAACTCGAATGGCTTGATATTCGTCTAGAAGGAACTATGAATTCGAATATCGAAGAATCTCGCCGAAACGCATCCACCGTGAATTTAAAAGTCAAAAATATAGAAATAAGAAGATCCTAAAATTTAAATGCCAGTCCAGAAATCTATTCTGAAATATAAAGAATTTAAATTACATATATCGGAGAAGAGGATCGAAAGAAATTTTGTTAAAATTATATTCAAGAATCCTATTAAATAATAATTTATAAATTTAATAATCGAAGAAAGAGTGTCAAATAAAAATTAAAAAAAAAAAACAAATAAAAAAGTGCCCTGTATATTAAAAATATAATAAACAAAAGGAAGGATCATAATAAGAGCCAGGCGCAAAATCATACAGGTAAAATAAAAATTAAATAAGACATCAACTTATAAATATGTTGAAAAATTACAATTTACATTTTCTAATACAAATTTTAGAAATATATCAAATATATAAATATATAATATTAATTAATTTTCTTTTATAATGAATTTTAGATTTGTAATATTTAAGATGATTGTAAATCACGAGGATTCGAGAATGTAAAAAAAACTGCAAAAAAATGTTGAATATATAAAAGGCTAATAGTTTTATCAAATTAACACAAACGGTACAATCTTTTAAAGTAAACTTCCGTCATTTGGATTTGGACAAAGAAAAACGATGCCACTTAAGATTGAAAAGATTGGCCCGAATTTTTTCCGAGCTTCTTCATTCCCCCCCCCCCCGCGCTTCTCGTGCGACGTGCAAGAGGGTTGAAATGAGACTCAAATTAAAAACTATAAATCAGACACAGAGATTACTCGCAACCGTCAGACTCGTCTGACTGGAATGAAAACGGGACAAGTCGAAAGTAGAAAGAAAGAACATAAGCGAGGAAAAATCAATAAAAGTTTTAAACTTTAATGTTTCTGTCGTTTTATAAGTTAGCTAACATTGTACTAATATTAATTCCACTTCACTTTTGAAATCGTTAAAACTAAAGTCTAAAAGATAATTTTCAGCACAGTAAGCTCTCATTTATAGAGAAAAGTTTCTTTATCGAATTTATACGAATAAAAAGTGTGGAAATTCTTTTATCGAAAAAAGATTACTTCAAGCTACAAATCATTGTTAAATAATATGCACTAGATTTGTAACTAAAAATAACTAACAAGATAAATAAGAAATTAAATTAAGAATGAATAATTTTCTAAAATTAAATAAACTAAAGTTAAATATACCTTTTTTTTTATTTCTTAAAGATAAAGAGAAAGATTACGATACGATTTACGAGATATAAATAAAGATTATTCAGGCATTAGCGCTAATATTTTTCAGTCACTCTCTCAAAGATGAAGGAATCCGTCGCGTGACCTCGCGCGGAAAATTGCTTCGCCCAGGATCAGATTTCCTATGACTCGAAAGAGATTATAGAGCACCCGCAGCACGTAGCGAGAATTAGGTCAATTTGCGGGGGCAATAAGGAGAAGCTGGGGGAGGCGAATTGCAGCTCGCGCGAAACAGCTCCCCTCTCTTTCTCTCTCTCTCTCTCTCTCTCTCTTCCTATCGCTTATTTTCTTGTTCTTTGCCTTCTTTCTTTCTTTCAGAAAATAAAAACGCGGAGCGACACCGATGCCACGCAAAAGGTACCCAAACGGCGCTCGTAAAACGTTGTATTCTAAGCCACTTTTGCAATTAATGGCTCAATTACAGTCGGCCAAGCAGCAGTTTTTTTATCTCCGTCGAAAAGAAGGTCGGCACTCAGTTTGCGTTCCGCATCTTCTGGTATGGAAGAAATGATATAGCGTACTTCGGGAAATCTCATTGAAACAGATATATAAAATATCGACTATATAATAAACAGAATACTCAAAATTTATTAATTTACGTTCAACATTTATTTTCGAATTCACTATGTGAAAAATGTGCCTTCGCATGCATAGATCTCGAATATAAATATCTTACGCAAATTTTTAAATATATCCTACATATTATGCAAGTACTATAGGCTTACGTAATATTTGATGTTTATATAAGTCTTGATAGAATTATAAAGAAATATGAGACAATCTAAAAAATAAAAAAAACGATATTGTTTGCAAAAGCCAAAACTAATTTTTAAATAAAATCTATATAATTGTGTCACATGAAGCATTTACAAAGAGTGAGTTTGTAGTACACAAGCATGTCAATGAATTCAGTCAGTGAAATTTTGTTTAACGGCACTGCAATCTAACTTGTAAAACTACTAATCAAACTCATTTTCCACTCACAGAAAACTGCACTTTTTATTATATATCGCGCGCGTTCTATTTATGCGGGTCGCGATAGTCCCCGGCCAATCGCGCAAATCGAAAATTGTCTCTATTCTTGCATCGACGTTACTTCGAGAAAGCGCGACGACGGAACGGTGGGTCGGCCGGTGGGAAAATTGGTTCCGCAGGTTTTTACGAGCGATTCTCGGGTGAATGCAACTTGCCGCCATCCGGCGCGCACTAAAATGCCCCGGGATAAATGCACTCCGTTGTCGTCGTCGCGGCGTGTTCCGTGCGCGATCTCGAGAGAAGATGGGATCCGTAAACGCGCAAGTCGATCGAGTCGGAGATCGCGAGCGAAGGTACCTAGATTCTAGAGCGAAGCGGATGGTTAGGAGGGGGGGAGGGGGGGAGAGCGGAAACGGGGAAACTTTTGCTGCAGCGCTCGTGTATGGCGTGTAACGAACAAGCCGAAAAGCAATAATGATACGGCAAGCGGAGTTCGCGGGTCGCGCATGTAAATCCGGTGGAGGGTAAAATAAGAGCACAACGCGCGGAGAGAAAGTTTCCGTGCGGGTCACATTCCGCGCAGCGGAAGCGCAGGAACAGCGGAGAGTATCCGTAACCCGACGGAATTCCGTTGTTGCATGCCCCGAGAACTCAAATGAATGTTAAAATAACGTCCGTATATTGTTGTCTCTCGTGTGGCTTTCAGCAATTTTCGCAGTTGTTTATACATATACTGGCGAATGTATTTATAACGTTATATTTTCGCGGAATACCAACACTGACAATTTGCCGATACCTACGAAAAAAAATGTCGTATTTTTGCTCAGAGACATCTAAGTTGAAAGAATGTTGATCATATTTCTAATAATTATAGGATAATTATATTGCGAGAAATCTGAATAAGAGAGAGACACAACTAAAATGTGTCAACCGTCATGTCTTTAATATGAAAATGAAAGATATATATTAACGACTCTATTTATTTTTCGTTTCTGCTCTAACCGCGATGCTTCCTTAATTTTCCACCAGGAAGTCCGTTATTCACAAATTAATGGTGTCGCGCGCCCATTTACCGACGTCGCCACACATGACCGCAATAAGCTCCGCGCGCAGGACACACATACACACAAATATGTACATGCCCGACCGCAGGGTCTAGGAGCGGCGGTGCGTGTCGCTGGAAGTAGAATATCCCGTCCATCGAGAGGGCGTCTCACGCCCAGGATAACCGCCTTGCCCGACGGCGCATCCCCGACGATGCCGCAGAATAATATATCGCGGCGGTCCCGTATTAATCACTTTTATTAGGTTATTATAATACCCGACCGACTGGCTCTTGGTTAAGGCGCAATTTATCTCCCGAACGATGCATATTTAACGCGAAGCGCCACTCTTCGTTCGCTATCATTCACGTGCGGCAATCTCGCGTTCTCGCGCGAGGAGAGGATAATAAAAAAAAGGATGTAAAAAGAGAGAGAGAGGAGATAGCGCATCTCGAGCTATCATGGAGAGTTCTTCGTATCGCTACCGCGATCTGCCTTATTGCTTCTCCTCCGTTTATCCTTCCGTCTCTCCACCCATCCTCCGACTGTTCGTAGGCGCGTTTGTACTTCGATCAACTATTAATTATTTAGCCCGATGCACCGGCTCTTGCAAACTCGATATGCCGGAATACGCGCGAGTAAAATCGTTTTTCTATCTTTCTTTCTTTCTTTATTTATTTTTCCGTATCGCGACGAAGGTTGCGCGATCTCGAAAGTTTGTCGTATTACAGAATGCAGTTGAGGAAAAGAAGAAAAGAAAAGATACATTTGCCCAGAGCGAGCGAATATCGCGTGTCATGATCATCGACGCACCGACCGTTTTTTCTCGGCTTCGGTTTGTTTCACGCAATGACAGCGAAGAAGGTACCTATCCTCCGTAATTTGCGGATGCATGTTTTATTAAATACCTGACGCCTGCGCATATTTAAAAAAAACCGGCTTCCTCGAGTCAGGATAATTTGTGGGAAAATTATAAATACTCTGGCAGTTATGGATAATTCCAAGATGGATACACTTCGTATTATATATACCATTTACGATAATAGTATCTGCAATCTGTAAATTTAATCGCATATTTTAAGTACATATCTGTATATTTAAATTTTTTTTCAATCATTTTCTGCAAAGCATATTATTTTGTAAAATATATGAATAACTTTATTAGTGCACACTTTATTTTCATTATAATATTTTTCAGTAGCATTGTTGGAAAACACATCAGCGTTCACGATCTTTCTTAAGTTAATGTTTTATACTACATTTAATTCTATTCTAACCCATTAAAGTTAAACCCTACAAAATATCTGTCTGTGCATAGTCTTTTATAGAAGATACGACTATTCTAAATATTTGTATGTTTTAAAGTTTCTTTAATTATTTTTTCCAAAGCCGATTATTTTGTAAAAGATATAAATAACTTTATTTTACTACACACATTCTCTCTCTTCATTATAATATTTTCAGTGGCATTGTGGAAAACACATCAGCGTTACACGATCTTCTTTAGTGTTTTATCCTGCATTTAATTCTGTTCTAGCCCATTAAGTTAAATCCTAAAAAATATCAGTCTGTGCGTAGTCTTTTATAGGAGATATGAATAATTAAAACATACATCTCTTCGTTTCTCTTCCCTTATGTTGTAATAATTTTTTACGCAGTGGTAACGCGAAGAGAATCTCTCGACATTCTCGACAATTTTCTCTAACAATTTATTTTCTATTTTATTTCGTTTTTTACATTACTATCCTAGTTAAATCCTAGAAAATTTTGTACAAGAAAAATTGCAACATTGTACGCAATATTATAACTTTTTCACATTACAGTTTACAATTTATCGATTATTTATCTTACATTTTCTTTACCTCTTATAATTTATTTTTTACAATACTAAATTAAATTTTAAAAACGTTAATTTATAAAGAATATTACATGTGAAATAAAAAACAATTAAATATGCACTTCTATTATTATTCTTTCTTCTAAAACATTACTTTTTTAAACGTTAAAAATATTCAATAGTATCTAATATATCCTATAATATCCATTTTATTGACATTTTTATATTTCAATCTATATTTCGGTTCTTCTTCTCTTTCTATTGTTTACTAAATTAAATCATAAAGAATATTTATCTAAATAAAATATTATAGGTACTATTCTTTACATATCTTGTAGATAAGTTTATTTAATCGATTGGCTAGAACATATATAAATACCCCTTTTCAACATATGTATGTACGTGCATTGGGGAAACAATTATGAGAAAAACGAAAGCGAGCGAGATCATGAAAGGAACATTGCTGAGCTGAAGACTATCCTGCAACGATACTTATTATTAGACAGCAATTTTATTAGCGAAGTTGCGACTTTCTAGCGTAGCGTTATTAAATTTGTTCAAAACTTTCAAAACGACCGTTTTTCTTACTTCCCAAAGGATTATGCTGCCCTAGTGGTTTTTTTACTCTCTTTTCTCATTCTGACGTTTATAATTAATTACTTACGTATGTGGCTTCGATAGCTGAATCATGAGAACTTACGCGAATGGCGATCTTCGCTTAATGTGCGTCATTAAAACTTGTCGTTCAAAATATTCATGCTACACGTCGCTGTTTTGCGTTTAATGAGAATGACATATAGAGATCAACTTTTCTCTCATGGTTTAAAAGTTATATAATAACCGCACATACAGAGAAGAGCCAAAATGGTGCTCGTTCATGGAAAAACTTGATTGATCATTTTTTAATATTAAAATATTTAATATTAAATATCAAAAAGTTGCAAACAATAATTTCCTAAATTTTTTTAAAAAGAGTCGACCTTAGGTTTATAAAAAAAAAAAAAAAAAAAAACATTTAACATTATAAATTTGATATTTTTATATATATATATATATTTCCCTGTCTTTTTCGATTTCTGCAATATATAAAAATATCAAATTTATAATGTTAAATGTTTTTTTTTTTTTTTTTTTTTAAACCTAAGGTCGACTCTTTTTAAAAAAATTTCGAAAAAGACATATACATATATATATATATATATATATATATATATGTATATTCCGTTAAATATTACAATACATCATTCAAAGAACAAATATCTTTTAATTGGTTCATATGACAAGGCTAATTTAATAAAGGATTATTTACTGATTAAATCGAGTCACGGAGGAACGCGTTTGAGCGAAAGAATTATCTTTATTGTACATCGTTAAAACTTTGTCAGCGTATAGCGCAATGTGACGATGCAAAGAGCTGCTGTTGAGGTGCAACGAAGAGGCTCGTTTTCCTCGAGCTCGTTGGTATGCGCGAGACACGCCGCGCGAAAGATCGACTATCGATCGCGCTGTCCGCCGCGGCTCCGCAGCACGCGAGACTGCGATTTGCGGCGCGCATAATTTCGCGTCGAAGCGCAGCAGGTGCGAGGCACAACTGCGAAATTTCAGATTCCGATAGTAAGGCAAGTAGTACGTTCTACGATAATGGCGCACGTAATGCGATTCGTTTAGTGTGAAGCGCATACAGCCCGCGTAAAGCCGTCGCTTGCACGACGAGACACATTAACGACCCAATGTGCGATTCGCGAGCATGTAATGATCTTTGTTGCGACTCGTTTCACTATTTCAGTATAATGACTGACGAAGAAAATATTGAGCTTGCTATTTAAATTCAATATTCAAAGTTTAAGTGAAGTTTTTGTTACGCGAAAATTGAATTGTTATTAATATATTATTAATATATATATATATACACATTATTTAATATATTTCAAGACAAAATATAATTCGTTGCAATGGAATTAAACCGTTATATAAAAAGAAACGTTATATTTACGATATAGATATTGTTAAACAAAATTAATGCTAAATGTGTTAATAAATATATAGATTTGTGTCTCTCTTTAATATTTTAAAATTTGTCAATTATTTATGAGAATCTTCAAAGTCAATATGTCGAAAACTGGCCGTCAAAATGTTTCAAGAATTTAATAAGCTATATGCTATGATTGCGACATTTAACACTACATCGTAGGAGAGTTAAAAATAGAAAAATTATAAAAGGATTCCTGAATTCATCCGAAGGTCGCTGCCTGTCAATCCTGTCACCCGGATCAAACATGATTTCCGGCGTGCTAGTAACTGCGACTCGTCTTGAGTCGGCTGGACTTTTTCTCCTTGGCGCTACAGAGACGTGTCTTGCATCGATAATCAATCTCGAGACCTTGGCCACCGGCCTTACTCGGAGAACGAATGAAAGACAGACTACGAAATTGGAATTCACGAATAAACAAAGAAGAAACATTGTTACGGAGTTATAGTAATATCTTTCCCAAAATAGTTTCACTTTAATTCTAATCATCGTTATTTCGTTTAAAAGAGAATTTATTTGTAACGAAATTAAACGAGCAAGTTTTAGATTAATGGAATTCGATAATTATATATGGAAAACGCTAATTGTGTATATTGTCCTACCTTTTACCTTCAAGCGACAGTATAGCTTTTATAAAGTAAAGTGGATCACAGTAACTCACCTGAAACAGAAACAAATTGAATAGAGTTAAAAATAATAACAGTTTTTTTTTTATGGACGATTAAAGCATAATTGTGAATATTTTTCACGAGAAAAAATTAGAGATATAAATAAAAAAATGCAAACATAGAAATTATTCTCTATTTTCTTATTAATTTGTAGAATATATAGATATAACAAAAGAAATTCATAGAATATATTTTCATTCTCTTCTGATCAAATAAAACGTTTGAGATGTAAAGCATAAAAATGCGGAAAATTTACTATTTTAAGAAATCCAACAATGTGAATCAATATAAAAATAATAACGAGTAAATAATCGTGACGTAAACCGTAACAAAGTATATGCCACGTTAATTTAATATGTAAAAATATAAAACTGTAAATTTGAATCATTTTGAATATTATTCATGTCAAAATGTAAAAATGTAAATTTTGAATCACGAACATCATTCTATAAAAAGAATTGCTCCTCCAAGATACAAATTTATTCATTTTTCTGATATATGAAATCTGTTAAATCAAAATATAGAGAGAGAATCTTTATTATGGAAAATTATAATATAAAATTTTAAATCTCCTTAAGAACTTTAAAAAGCAAGCATTTAGAGATCATATATTGCTGTCATTTTTTCATTCCTAAAATTATCGAATTTGAAAAGATATATTGTACAAATTTAATCTTTACTCCGTATTGTTATTTTTGGCACCTTCTAACTGTACAGGTCGGTCAGCGTATTTTCGATAAGTTTATTAATATGTAAAAGTATTTTAAAAAATCTGAAAAAATGTATATACCTTCTTTGAACATTCTAAGAAATAAAGACTAAAATAATAAATTTGAAAAATACTTTACTTAAATATATTATTTTATGATTATTTGTTTTCGAGAAATTGACGTTGTTAGAAAAATCACAGACAAAAATGATCCATCAGTACGGAATAAGAGTTAATAACATATAGAAAGAGGCATGAAATTCACAAAATCACACGACTTTATCACAATCATCAGAATACAATCTTTGGGATTACGAAGCTGCGGAATAATAAATCTGTACTGTTATTCCAATTGAATCTTTATCGCGCATGTTCGATTTCCCGGCATTACTGCGGTATTTCGTCGTTCCTGTCGACGAGTTCTTTTCGATCTAACGAGGAGTCGCGCGACAGGTCCGTAATCGAGACGATCGAATAATTCCGAACCCGTAAACCGGGCACGAGAACGTTTCTTTGCCTATCGGGAGCCGATAGCGTTTCACGGCGGGTGGTAGCGTAATTTATTGCACGGCTCGCCCTTAAATCTTAATGGGATTCGATTAAAGGCGACGTTTTCCCGGCGACACAGAGAGAAACCACCGGCTAGCCGTCCACGACCTTCTCCTCTCTTTTCTCACCGTGGCCGACTCTTGATCGTATTTTCGAAGCCGAGTTCCGTCAAGATAGAAAAAGAGAGAGACCGACCTTCCTTTTTCACGACGACGTTTCTGGCCGATGCATTACGCGTATTTGAATTTCGTTTCCCACCGTCGTCGTATCGCATTCGTTTGTAGTTTCGCCTACGATGTTTTCCGACGTAACGAGTCGCACGGAGCTCCTTTTTGCGTCTTTCACCTTGCGTCGTTTGGGAAATGGAAGCCGTGCGTTCGTGTTTTTTTGTACAGGTGCCTCGATGTCTCGCGATTTCCGCTTACATTCGATATAGCTTGCGATAATGGTGAATTACGATTGCAATGCAAGTGGATTTGAGAAATTCCGAGAGAGAAGTTATTTCTCTAAAATATAGCTTATATATATAATATCCTGAATGTTCCGCTTGAGTTCATCGAACAGAAGCGCAGTTTTCAATTCTGTACCAGTTGTAGTAGAAAATCCGACTTAATTTCCTTCGCTCCTTCACACACTTAAGTTATTATAGATATTTTGATGTCTTGATCCTTACAATAATAGCAAAAAAGGTCAAATAGGAAAATCGTATTTCACGAGATCACATGGATTGCATAACCCGTGGTCGGCATGGAAACGCGCGATTACATCCGTCGCCATCCGAGTTTAATCTCGAGAGATCGTCTGTATCCCCAAAGAAATCTCCGGGGCGATGCCGCCGAAATGGCAACTGCCGAATGCCGGTCACGCAACCGAGCCCACCCTCAAATTAGCGCGCTTCGATTTGCGCTCGCTCGCGCCGTCGTGTTTCGCTGATTTTGCGCGAAAATGTTTGCCGAACGCCAGTTGAAACGGGGGAGGTTTTCGCTAATTCGGCGAAAACTCACCGAATCTCGACGCGTTGAACGCTGATTACCGATACTCTCGATGTGAGTTGACTTATATAATTCTTGATTTCTATATTTTTTTCCATCATAATTATATATTGCAGATAACGTTAATTTCTCTAAAATTGATATAGATTTTATTAGGTGTTTTTTATAGACATATGTACATATTTTTTTGCGAAATGTAGAAATTTACAATTTGATAATTTCAATTATATTTCACAATAATTTTAACTATTATTTGATAATAAATAACACATTAATCTTTAGATATTCCAACTTGAATTGTTTCATTGATTCAACAAATATATATTTTTTTCATAATGGTCCAATGAAATTTCTCTTACAAAACCTTAAATAAATCTTTAGTGATTGTTCTCCAATGCTGGCACACTCGCGATCGGAACCAACCCAGCAGATTCGCCATTGTCGCTATTGTCCAGCCGTCCTTTTCAGAACAACGTACCAATTAACGCGTGACCATTTATAGGCGGCATATCGACTGACATCGAATTTCATCGAAAATGAAAAAGTTGGTGAAAAGGAAGCACAATGAGAGAGTGTGGTATGCTGTTGATAAATACGCAGCCACCCGAGAGAGCGTGCAAGACGAGGGACACCAAGGAAAGGGAGCGAGGGGTCGCGATCATTCTTTTTAAAAGACAAGCCATTGATTCGCTTGTTCGTTCATTGTTCGTTCTCGAGAACACACGCGCGATTGAACGCGTGTATGCCCGCCCGCCGCAATCACCCACGCGTCTTGAAAGAACAAAAAAGTGAGAGGGTGAGATGACGCTGAATATCGCTAATTAACGATGACTGTGCCCCGTTGCACATTATTGTCTCTTGCCGTGAGCCCCCTTGCTCGCGTATGCATATGCGTGCGCATATGAAACACTTGAATGCCTACGCATGCGAAATATTAAATGACATTAAGCGCGCGAGTGACAGCAAAGAGTAAGAAGATAGAAGAAATAAAATTGCAATAATGGATCCGACAGCACAGATAAATTTTCATCATAATTCGTGACATTTCATCATGCACTTTAATATGACTTTTATTATATATCGTTTCAATATTTAAACATTTTGCATCTCTCAAATGAGATTACTGTCAATGAATATTTAACAAATATCAGTCAAAGTCTTTTAAATATATTTCAATTGTAATAAATTTTTAATATCTTTATTAGTTAGTAATGTCTAAATTGTATTCAACTGCATTGGAAAAGGAAGATTAATATTAAAATTTTATTTATATAATGGAAAAATTATATTCTCAATTTTTAACAGTCTAATTAAAAATAAAATGCATACACACGTATTATAAGAATCGCGAGAATTTACTCTTAAATCTTGTTAAAATGAAATGCGATGTCTTGCCCAGACACCCAGACCCACCAGGCGGGTTAAGCCTGTCTGGTCACGCATCGACGTAATTCGGGTTAGAGCACCGCTACAGGGAAAGAGAAGGAGAGACACACAGAGGGAGAGACGACCTCTCGGAATTCCGCGCGCGTCGCGGATAAACGCCGACGATTCGTCAAGCGCTGCGCTGGCTGACTCCTCGCGCGCTTCTGTTGTGAAACCGACGGAAACGGATGGCTTCCGCTTCGGGCGGACAGGCGGACAACCGTCGAGAGCCCGAGGAGAGGATTCGTTGATTGGCCGTGCTATCGTACGGATAAACCGACGCGACGGTAGCAACGGCAGTTTCCTTCTAGTGTAGTCGCCGTCCCTCGTCTCCCCTAGCCTCTCGTCCCGAGAATCCCTCGCTCCTCTGACGGCGATATACTACATACAGTTTGTATACCCCTTCCGCGAAGGTGACTTCCAAATAAGACACGTACAAGACGCTCCAATTTCGGCTGACACCTGCGCTTCGCGCGCCCGCCCGTCAGGCATTTTCAAACCTTTCTCCTTCAACATTCCGCTCGACGGATAGACGAAGGCGTCCGCGAATATGTATTCAATATACATATGTATTCAAGATACATCCGAAATATTCTGAATCTATCAGATTTTGTCCGTCGTGATCACGCAATCGCATATACATATGCGACAATTCTTTTATTTATAATAATAATACTAAATTTTATTGTAAATATTATACCATAAAAGATTCAAATTTAAACCAATAAAAAATGATTAAAATTTAGGGATGTCAATATATTTATTTTTAAAAATTTAAAAGGCTAGTTATACTTACACACATACATATTATATATATATATATATATAAATAATATTTATATGCTAAAAAAGTTTTTTTAATGACTTTTTCATGATCTCTTTAAAACCAAAATTATTTAAAATTTTAATATAATATTTGTCACGCAATCAAATTATTATCGAATCTTAAAATCAAATGAGATTGCTTTGTTAAAGCAACATCGAGTTTAATTCGTCCAAGGATTTATGGCCAAAGAATACCCAGTAGAGGTCTCAGGCACTTTGTATAAATGTATAGTCGTGCGGCCTAGCTTAATCGCACTAGGATTTAACGATCCCGGCCGGTGCGGAGACCTTTAATTCCGATGATCGCGCCGACACGTCTCTATCTCGTTTCGCCGGGTGAAAGGTGCACGTTCGATGAATATACCTGAATTCGCGAGACAGAGACTGCGGCAGGTAGATGCTTCGTTATGTCAGGAACGCCAAGGCGATCGCCGAGATTACGTGTTCGTTCCCGCGATTGCGACACAATTTATTTTCCATTTGGTTAAAGCGCAAGGCAAAATTATGTAGCACTTACAACAAACAAGTTCCAAAATTTTTCTGAAATCTCTGTATTTGTAGTTTTCATATATTTATTTTTAATTCTCGTTTTTAGCTTCAAAATATCGAATTGAAAAGTGTATTTTTATCTTTAAATAGTAATTAATATATTTTATCCAACTAATCTCATCAACTGTGATAAAAATGATTTATTTGGCTATCATTATAAGAGAATCTGTTTTTACCAACATAATCCAAAGATATAATCTCAAAATCTAATACGTAGTATGTACAATTTTAGAGAGGTCGATTTAGCATCATGTATCGTGGAATCAATCGATGCGCGAACATCGTCCATGTCTGATCGTCGCTGTCGTTCATAATTCACATGGCGCGGTATCGGCTGCTTTAAATCACGTTAAACAGAAGGCAACTAGCGGAGGATGCACCTATCGTCGGGGCTTTAATCCTCGATAGAGCGTTACCGATGGAAGGATATAGCCCGAGTGACTTCCCCAACCGATCGATCGTACGCGGCCACCGCACCGCGCCACGCCGGAAGTCGAAAGATTTACGAACCGTCGATTTATCGATGCACGCGAAAGCACCGGTTGGTCCTTCACGAAACACGCTCACGAGACACACAGATCAGCGCTCGCTCGCACGTAACGCATTGATAACGAGAACTAATGGAGCGAGCCGAGGCGACTCGCTCACGACCTGTCGCATGTTCCCGACTAACGGAATTTGTAAGTAGATAATGTCCCAGGTATCGTTTTCCACGTTAGAGACGTAGAGACGGTAGAATTTAATTTCTTTACCGCGTGAAACAAATATATATATATCACAAAATTATAGATACACATTTAATCGTCGTTTCTTATTAGGGTAAACTCGGGTAAGATGGCCATAGTTTTTTAAAATGCAAAAAACATACTTTTAGTTTTGTTATTTTTTAATAGTGTTTGGCATATTATCTTCACTGCAGCTTAAATTGCGTAATATTATCGAAATTAAAAGAAAAATATTTAATAGAAATTTTATATTATCAAAATAGTACAACATAAACATTGGCCATCTTACCCAACTTTTAAGGAAGAGATGACCATAGTGACGGAAAGATGATCATAGTATTTATAAAAAAATAGTGAAAACGAAAATAAAAATTATAGGTCATATAACAATTTACATATCTTTATAATATGTCTAACGTCGATTACGATAGCTTAACTGTAATTTATTCAACGTTATAACAGTTTTTAGTGGACACATGAAAAACTTTGCAGGTAGTCAAAAGTAAAAATATGATATAAGATTCACAATATCAGTTATTTCGAATAATATATGCACATAAACTACAGTCTAAATATCGATTATCTTTGATAATGACTAAAAAAGCGCTCTATGTAGCGATTATTGAAAAAATTACAGCCTATGGCCATCTTTTCCGTATGGCCATCATACCCTAATTCACTGCATATATAAAATTATTATATTCGAATAAAAGAAAATTTGGTAAACAAAATCTTTTTTTAAGCGATTATCACGGCATGAAATTGTCACGGTAACTAATTATCTCCCAAGCCGTCCGGTAATTCTATATACGACGTCAAAGCAATATACAGCTTCAGCTCGCTCGCACGTAACGCATTGATAACGAAAGGTAATGTAGCGAGACGTCGGGTTCTCGCTACCGTTTCGAATCGTCGAAGGCCGTACGAGGAATCGGATTATTCTCGTTGGCGCAATGAAACGTGTCCGCGCGGGACCATATTTTATGCAAACCTGCGGCTCCGGGATAATGCGCCGAGTGCAGCGTGACGTTCCGCGGCGCAGAGTCATTGTATACCCTCTCTTTCTCCCTCCCACGGCTACCCAATAACCATTTTCCCTCCCTTTCGCATAACTGCTACCTTTGTCTAACCTTCACTCTTGGAAGGACCTCGATCCCGTTCGCGCGGTCAAGTACGTCGAATGTTGCAACAACTCGGTATGCATCGATTCTTAACGGTGCAGGTGCACCACAACATCGCGCATTCTTTCGCGATCGAGGTGATGCGAGGCACGCTCGAGATTTCTCTCAAATCGCCAGCGGTCACGAATCATCTCGCGCTTCTCGGCAATCGTATAATCTACACTTGATGATCGCTCTATCCTTGTGAGATAAATCGCACCGCACGACTTTAAAGAGTTTTGGTTCGTTGTAGCATCGTGCAAGGTTTATAACGTTGACATGTTTTTAAAAAAGCGCGAAATTTGCGTATTAATAATATAGATTACGATATTAGTCTGTCGTTTTTACACTGGAGGAACCAAACTACGACACTAAAATCGTTAAACGAGAGGGGGAATGAAACACGTACTCTCGTTGACAAGAAGTCCCTTTTGTTTCGCGGTCATGCCGCTTTCCTTCCGAAGGGATGTCGTTACCGGCGCGCGTTCTATGGGTTGCGCGATAATAATCCCCTTATACCGGTAATAGAAAACGCAGCATGAGCCTTCTTATATTTGCCGGATATTACGACTCCGTTCTGTTGTGTGCAAGGAAACATATCCCTGCCCGATCAGATAGCTACGCCGAAACATTTCGTCGTTTTTGCTTTTGATCGATAAACAAGAGTGACAGAGAGGAAAAACGAGGGCTGTTCAAACGCAGAAACTTCCGGACACGGATCAAAGGAGGCATGCTCGCTGCAGAGAGAGAGAGAGAGAGAGAGAGAGAGAGAGAGAGAGAGAGAGAGAGAGAGAGAGAGAAGAGAGAAAGAGATAAAAAAAAAAGAATGATCCTTTTAATTCATCCTCGATATTAATGTTTGTAATTATTCGCGAAAATTGCATTCGATCGATCGCTTACACTGTCCGTCCTTTGATTACCAGTTAAAACATCATTTGTATACGTGTATCTATCAACATGCCTTACACATGTCAAAGATCAATCGTTTTCGAGCCTGAATTGATTTGATCATATATGATTCTCAATCAAAATGAATTAAAAATGATAAAATATACGAAAGCGATAGGTGTAATTAAAATTGGTCATTATATAGGTGAAGAAAGATAACATCAATTATTTGTGATATATGTATACGCGTCTTTCGCAACAAGAGATATTTCGCCGAGGAAAATGGCATTTACTCATTTACTGTCTTGTTTCTCTTTTTTCGACCCGCGTCTCCTCTCGAGAGCCTCTTATTACGAGACTTTTCGTGGTTCTATTGCAGCCATTAGTCTCGCACCGTCTGCGCGTTCGGGGCGCGTACATGCACACGTGAAAGGGGTGGTTCAGCAGACAGGATTAAAGAGACAGGTGGCCTAGACGTATTTATACGCGCACGCGCGCTCGTTCATGAAGCGTGTCGCGCGCGCGCGCGCGCGCGTCTGCGGAATTCGCGCGCGAGTGCCAAGCCGCGTCTAGCGTGTTCATTCATTCCGTCGAGCATGGACCTATGAATAGACGCTATTTAAAGGACGAGTGCAATGGCTCGAGAGAGTCAGTCTGACCGTCCACCCGGAATTTTCTCCGACACATTCCGAGGTACCTTTCTTCACAGTGGCTTTACAACTTAATATAGCTTCGCATAAGTAAGAGTTTTTTTAGATTCATTTATAATAAATTTGGTGAATCCTAAATAACTGAGAAATTCGCAAAATATTTTATTACAATTATAGAAAATACATATATTCAACATTTTTATTATATATAAATATCTCTCATTTTTTTAATATAAAATTTCGACACACGCACATACACACGTAGAAAGATTAATATTAGCCAAATAGAAATTTATATTAACAAAATATATAAATGCACACAATTGAACATTTCAAATATGAAAATAAGCAAAAAGACAAATTTTCAATATCTATTATAAAATTACCTCGTGTAAAGAAAATAAATGAAGTAACTGAAATAATTTATTTAAGTGCATTTATGTTCCGGAAGTACATGTGTAAGCCATCAATATGAAAGGTTTATTTCATGTGTAATAACTGTTTCCTCGAGACATACCCTCGGTAACATAAGCAAATAGGAAAGTCAACCTCTCTCTGTGGTTGAAAACATGTCTGTCCGAGACTGCGTGACGCCGTCTATGATTATCTTGTGTTTTCGAGCAGTTTGTGTTTTCCTTTAGTTTATGTTTCTCTGGATTTCTCGTTGCGTTTTAGAGCCCTGTTAATCTTATTTCAATCGACGAGCTAAACCAAAATTCTCCAGCTAGCAATAAAATTAATAAAAAAATTCAAAATTTTGATCTTCTTTCGTGATACGTATATATCAAAATAATAAAAGAATCAAATAATTATGATAAGATATATAAATTAAAAAGCGTAATGTGAAAACTTTACAGAGAAATTTTCCAACTCTGTACGAGAAATAGAGATGCATCTCACAGAATATCTTGTCAAGTACGGAATTAGTTATTTAAACTTGAAGGGCTTGAGAGTAAAGTCGTACAAGTATCGTATTCACTGTCCCGTTAGACAATCGGAGGAGTAGAAAGCTATGTTCGCGCGGTTAATTCGCTTTTTCCGGATATATAACGTTGGTAAGCCGCTATTAAAGTCTGAGTCTCATTCGACATGGACTTGGCTGAACTTCGCCCCGACGTAAACAGTGAATCGTTGATTTTCACGCGCGTTGCACGTCTAGTTTGCGCGTGCGAGTCGTCGACGAGAAATTCGCGAGAAGGGTATAATTTACCGGGTGAAAGGAGTCCGCGAGGGAAGGGAGAGGGGAGGAAAGCGCCCGCTTCGCTCGCGCCGAGCGCGATGTATTATCTCGTTCTCGGTACAATGGGCTTTGTTTGCAAAAGTTTTGAAACGCGGAATCAAGTCGAACGACCACCTACTTCCTGAGCCGGTTGCAGCGGTAGTTCAAAAGGGCCGGAGAAACGGGAGGAGAGAGGGGAGGGCTCTCGAAATTCGCGCGAAGGTGTATTCTCGGATGCAACGATACATCGTTCAAAAGCGAAAGGGCAAAAGGAAACACGCGCGAAAATGTACGGGAAGGGAGAAAGATGGAGAGCGGAGCCCTTTTACATAATGCGGCCTGTTCCGCGCGAGTTACATGGCAACGAGGGAAATAAATGCACGATGAAGCGGAGAATGAGGGGAAACTGGCGAGGTTGATGTTGTGATGTGCAATTTTGGCGAGTGTTAAATGGTACTCTCCTTTTCCTCCTTCTTCCTTCTCAGAAGCGAGTGACACAGTTAAAAATTGCGGCAATAAAATAGTGAGAAAAGCTTATTTATTCGACGTTAAATTAGCAGAAAATTACGCCATATGCAATATATTTTAAATGTCTAAAACAATAAATATTCTAATCTCCTCTTCTCTCTTGATCAAAATTTGAAATAAAATTCTTATCATTGCTATGATTTTATACTATTTATAACTTCACATTTTCAATATTTAGACTTCAGAATAAACGAATAATTTATTACGCAGAAATCCTATCAAAGAAAATCTGTATTATAAAATTTTTATCCTGCGAACATTTTGTTTCGCAATGGTGCATTAGCTCGTATCATAAAACTCTTGTATTATCGTGCTAGTAGTGCCAACCGTAAAAATTCCTCGCTATATACATAAAAGGCCCGTAGCATGAAAATCTGATATTGCAAAAATTTCGGTGCAAAATCTCTCGAATTGGAACCGAAAGTCTCGTCCTTCCCCGTAGTGGAAAACGGGTCGAGAGTCGAAAGCTCGCAAAGACGCGATTTAACAATGCCACGCCGGGCGTCCCTCGATAACGGTAATGGCGCGTATTCGCTGCCTCGTAAGGAACGGACTTTATCGGAGAACGGGACCGGGGAGAGTTACCGGTAACGTTCGTAACGTCCGTAACGTTTGGAAGATACCGATCCACGAAGCGTGGATCGTGTAAGCGATCCTTTACTTCTTCGACTTGCCGGCCTTCGTGGCTGCAAATTCTGTGCCGCACTTCGTTTCGGCTTACATGATGTTCCCTCAGGATAACAACTGACTGGCAGAGGGAATAATCGGCGAGGAAAACCATTTCACGTTTTAACCTCCCGCATATCCAGGGAAATAGTTATCTGACCTAGTTTTATAATAGCAAGAATACGTCAATTTAACAAAAAAGATGTAGACATTCGCATTTCATCGGAGTTCACACGTTCATAAGAGAATGCAGAATACATGCAGAGGGATATAATAAATGCATTGAACTGAAGAATACTATGTAGTCAATTGTATTAAATGATATCTAATGTGCTTGCGTTCACAGACTTGATATGCGACTCGCCAATTCTTTTCATTTCTTACGAGAATAAAAACATAATTTATTATTTAAAAGAACAGATATATTTCTAAAGTATCATAAAAAAAAAATTAACATTCGACTATATGCTGTTTATTGAAAACTGAAACAACTCATCTTCAAAAATCATCTAATATCAATAAATGACCATTTACAAATAAACAATATACCTAATATAAAAGTTCTACAATATACTTTTATTTAATAATTTCTATTATGTTATCGATGTAGGCAAGATTTATTTAAAATATATACTGCACAAAATTAATATTAATGTGTGATAAGCACATCATATTTCGTATTATAACAATTCTAAAATTAAGAAATTAAATCTTAAAGAAAAAAAGGATATTATACTACTTATAACACGTAATGCGGTACATTGCATTAATATCATTAATTTCAAATTATAATCACGAGTGACGTCGTCAGCGCTGTTTCTCGATTAATCCAGGTTATGCTGATATTGACAGGGCAATCGCTAGAGAAAGAGAGCAAACGTGTACACACTGATCCCCTGATTAAATGTAAGTATCTCCAGTTATCTGCTTGCGCGTTTAATTAGAACGTCGACAACGAGTTTGCCGGGGCTAGGGCCAGGGTAGATGGAACTTCCGCGGAAAATGGAAGGAAATCTGATGGGTCGACGTTGGCGGCGCGCCGGTAGAGCGGCGCGAAATGTATGGGCGTAGCCCGCCGTAATATCGTGCGCGAACTGCTCTGCACCGGAGTCGACTCTCTCTCCCCAGCTATTTGTCATCGGCGTGTACATCATGGACGGCCCTTTCTATCTGCGCGATTCCACCATCACCCCGTCCATCCTACCCTTCACTGTTTCCCGCTCTCGATCTCTCTCTCTCTCTCTCTCTCTCTCTCTCTCTCGCTCTCTCTTTCTCTCTCTACGCTCCCGCGGTCTTCACGAAGATTTGCATTACAAATATGCACCGACCGGAATGCATGTACGTCAATATGACGTTTCTCTCTCTCTCTCTCTCTCTCTCTCTCTCTCTCTCTCTCTCTCTCTATATATATATATATATATATATATATATCTTTTTTCATTCTCTCTCTTTTTCCTCTTACTACGATTTTTCCTCTATCTCCTTTTCTCATTACGATAATAATGCTAATATTCTAAAAAACGTGTAAACGCAGCTGAAATTTTTGCCGCGAGATTTAATGATTGTAGCTTAGCAAATATCTTCAAAGCGTATGAATGTTTTAATTTGCAATTTTAAGTATCTCTTAAAAACATTAAATTTAAAACTGACATTTAAAAAACCAATCTCATTTTCATTCAATTTAATTTTAAATCATGAAACTACCGGCATTCCAATCTTATAAAATATATGGAAATATTTTTGAAATATTTTACAATATTATTAGTTACTTTAATAAAGAGTAGAATTGATAGCTCCGATGAACGTAATTAAACAAAAATCGGCGAAATAAAACACAAATATAACTATACGAGTTCATCGACCGCTTTTTCAAGCGGCACATAAATTCAATTTTTAGACACTTCATTTCCTCGGTAATCACCGAGCGGTAGATTGTCAAAGCGTTTAAAATCCGGACAAAAAAAGCAAAAAAGCCAAGCATCGCACCTTAGAACTTTATCTTTTAAGTTTTTTTATCTCGAGCAGTCGCAGAGCTTTGTCTCCCCCTCCAAGAGAGAAGAGGAAAGGCTTTCTGTACGAGTAGAATTAAGTGTTCATAGGCGAATTATAAATAATCTAACGGGTGGTTAACACTTTCGACGCCTGTCGAAGAAAAGAAGCTTTCACACGGTTCCGCGACGCTTCATTTGTTTCCTGATCAGCGCACCGCGACACACGTTGCCGGCACGGAAAGTGAAGCAAGCGCGTTCTAAAAACCGACAAAAGGCGGCCGCGGGGGTGGTGTGGCTAAATGCACGCCCGGCGTATTGTCAAAGAGGTGAGCATCGCGCTCATGGCGATCGCTCAAAGCACCCCTTCGAAAGAAGAAGCGGAAGCAAGGGGCTGCTGCCGTGGGTCGATTCGAGTTTCGTAGAACGCGCCGACGAAGAATCCTCTTTTATCTTTTACCCCTTTCTCCGGCCGTCCGAGAAAAGAGGTGGGTTCGGCTCTGTCGTCGTCTTTCTCGACCACCTCGAATCAGCCGAGCAAAGGACCGCCAGCGGGGTGCCGGCGAGCCGACAGAGGGATTTATTATCGTCCACGATAAAACCCTTAAGATGAACATGCGCGAAGTGAAATAAAGCATGCCATGGAAACGAGAGTTTCGCAGCTAGATTACGATACTCGGTCGTAATTTGTATTAAGATATTATTATATAATGCTCCAAGAGCTCACATAGTTTTTCTTTTATCTCTGGCTAATAGGTCTCTGTGGCTAATTTGAAGACTATTTCTTGACAAAAGTACAGCGATATCGTAATAAAATATGAAGATATTAAATCTAATATAACAAATGATTTAATAGTTCATTATAATATGTCATAAAAAACTATCAATTTTAAATTAACAAATATTAATAAGTGATTGATTAATAAATGACTTATTTTAAAATAAACGCGTACAAAATTTTTTAAAAGAAATATAAATTAAATTCCACATTATTATAATATCTGTTGTTTTTTCGAAAAAAAATTTGATTACGTATTCTACCCTGTAAAGGTAACGTAATCCTTTCTTGATGTAAAATTAAATAAAGTACCATTTTAAAATTTATTAGCTCTGTAGTTAAAAAGGAAATTAGTGGAGATATTAGAAGAAATATAGACCTAATTAATGCTCTTTGCTTTTCTCTTCTTGCAGAAAAAATATCAAATTATTATTCTTCTAGAATTCAGTTTGCTCTATTAGACAAAAATTAATTTTCTATTCAGTTCAAATTATGCATAATCAATTATTATATAATTAGAAAGAGAAAGAAAGAGAGTTTTACATTTTTAACTATATATATATATATATAGCGCATACAATAATAGTATAACGTAATAAAATTATATCATGCATGTGCGTCAAATTTTTAAATGCAACAAATAACTGAATAAAATATAGGTAGAAGTTGACGCGACGCACTTAACTGTTTCAACAAATTTCTTAAAGGTTCCAAAATAAACGAGCGCCACTCTTCAGACTAGAATTAATATCAAGTTACTCGAAGTTCAAAGCATATCTCATCCGTCTTGGCAGTTCTTCGGCGGTCAGGTGGCGAATGCCGCCGAAAGAACAAGAAAGATGAACAGAAAGAGATAGAGAGAAAGAGAGACGCACACAGGCAGCACAGAGAGGCCCGTGTTCTCCAAGACGGAGCTGCGGTTATGCACATGCAGTCACGCGCCGTCGTGCACAAAGATGCCGGCTCGCTAATATGTCGCGTGCAGTCTGTGCACCGCGTGGCCATTTCGCCACGCTTGGCTATATCGGGCACTCTCGAATACTCGTGTGTATTCTCCAAATGCCCACAGCTTTCCTCGTGTGCGTTTTTTCACTCTTACGCAGTGTGCGACGCATTGTTGCACGCGTACAGACGCGCGCTTGTCCGACTGCGTTCAAAGTCTTTTATCTTTTTGACGAATACTATAATACCGAGAGTATATCATATCAAAATTTCGAGAAAAGTTCGTTGAAAAGAAAAACCAAGTTTTTCGTATAAATACATGTGGAGCGCACCCTCTGTATTTTTGTTTGCTAAAGCAAAAGTTAAAATCGCCAAGTATAAAATTGATATCTTAATAAATTATATAAATAAAGAATATAACTGTGGAATGAGATAGATTATGAGAAGTGCATTTTCTCACGAGCTAATTTCATATGTGCATTAGCTCCGTTATTTTATCGTTCATTCACGCGTTCTTCTTTCCTCGGTGTCTCTTTATTATACACTTGACGTTCATGCTGTCCTTTAATCCGTTATGTGATGCCCGACGTTTCGCAGCTGTTGCTATAGCACGCGAATGGTTTTCACCTCCTTGCCACGCTTATAAAAAAAGCATCAACTAACGCAAAAACTTAACGCTGTAAAATAAGAAAAGCATGCGTTTCACATCGCGCAAGAGAAACACTCATTGATTTATTACCCTTGTTCTCCCGTTATTCATTTAATAAATATAGTTACACCGTGTATATAGGTACTATAAATTATTCTTATATGTATAGATTTAGAATTAACTTTAAAAAAAAAAAAAAAAAAAATTGAAACGAAATGCCGTATATGCTACGTTTTTTAAAGTTTTAGACAGTTGCTTTATGTTCTTTTATCATTTTATTATATTTTATTATATTGTATAGAAATTCTTATGATATTTTAATGTAGAAATTGTAAAGTATTTTTCTACAGATAAAAAGCCGCCAGTTTAATTTAATTTTGCGATATAATGTAATTTACGTTAGAGTTAACATCATTGTATTGTTCCTTCAATACACAGCTTGTAAAAAACTTGTCGCTATATGGACGTAAACTTTAATCCCGACCGTGAAATGCAACAGCAACTTTATATTCGGAAAAGCGGCGAATAATCTGTAACGGCGCTCACGCGCGCGTAACTATGCATAACAAGCGGTTTTAATCAACGGAATTACCGGAGCACTCTCGCACTCTCGTAATAAAAAGTTTCTCAATCTCGCGTCATTAGAGAGCTTTCTGACAAAATGAGACTCGTTATTCCGAGGAAACAATCGCGAACGCCAATACAACGAGTGTGTTTTGACTTCGACTGCATTGTTTCAAATTTTTAATCACCGACAATCCGCAATAAACATCGATGGAAGAAATATATTTGTTTTTTCAAGTGTCCTCTAGAGACTTATCAACCAATTTGCGCTACGCGAGTTTAACGTTTATTTTTTAAATTTTGTTTTATTAAATTTTTTACCTACGTAATTGTATTTATTTACTAGAAGTTAAAAATTTTCGTTGATGAAAATATAACGCTCTTGACTCAAATTTTTGATTAATTTTTGTTTCAGAGCACCATTTATTAATAAACATATGTTCAGTTTTTAAATATTTATTGAATACAATTTATTGTTTCAAATAAAGAGAGAAAAAAAAACACAATTTTCTCATTCAAGTTAGCCAGTGATGAAAAATGCATACTTTTCAACATTTCAATCGTGACTGCTAATTACCAGGTATCATCTGTAATGCAGCGTACGAGAGAAAAGAAGAAGTACGCGTCCGCAAAGTTCACCAATTACGCCAAAATACGCGACGATTGCGCTTCGTTACTTCCGCGACGACGGAAACACAGCGTGTGGTCGCATGATTAATTCCAGCAAGTTTTCGCGAGCTGCGGTGTGTTTTCGCGAACATAACTCGGCGCTCTTGCCGTCTCGCGGTCTGCTCGGAGCGAGAAATCGATGCGGTCGTACTCCGCCATCTGGAGCACTTTCTGCGCCTGGCACACACACAGGAGTACATGTGCACCCGAAATAATTCTATGCGTTTGTAGTAAATTTGTTATCGCAGTTTGCATCGATTATCGAAGATGATGTGGCCAAAGATAACAAACTCAAATTTTTTTTCTCGAATATTATATCAATAAATTAGAGAAAATACCCTCCCTCTTGTGTCATCAATATGTATTTTTAATCGTACACACGCACACAAATAAAGCATCATATTATTATATGTAATATCTGTAATTAATGTCAATTAATAGGTATATTTATTAAATTATTAATTCACATAAATATTGCTTACGCATTGTCAATGCAAGATGAGAACGAGATAGTCACACGTTTGGCACTAAATGGGCGCGGTGAGACATCAGTGAATTTATTGACGCGTATTATCTCCTCTTGTTCATCTCGACTGCCTGTCACAGCTGTCGCATGAACCGCTAAGCACGCGATTCTCTCATTCCTGCTTTGTCATATTAATAGAAAAAAGAAATTCAAAGTGCCGTCACACCTATCAGCCATTCGATTGCCGGCCTATTTCGATTCGCGTTTGACCGGTAAAAAACGAGCAATCCCATCAATTAGCGTAGTACAAGTACAGCCACCGATGCACTCCGTCAAACGAATGCACTTTTCAGTGCATTGCGATGCACATTGTCAATCCATTTCCCGCGACGCGAGAATCATCTTTAAAATCGGTAACGGTAAAAATTAACTTCTTATCTATGGAATATTTTTTTAAATTAAAGGAGAAAACTAGTATTAGAGAGAAATTAAATTTCAATTTAAATTAAAGATAAATTATTATGTACCTTGATTGTATAGTGCTTTTTGTATATTTTATTTACAAGAATATTTCGATATAATATTATTCATCATCTCGTATGACTTACAATTAGTTATTAATATCTCGCCATCTTCATCAAAAAAATATCGAGACGAATTGCGTATGTCGGGTGAATTTCGTATATTGATGATCCATCTTCTGAAATCTTGTAAATTTGTGGATGAAAAGGAGACACAATGTGACGCGTAGCAACAGTGTACATTAATAGCTTCGCGTGGATCATGATCTCATCGGTCTGGCGGCTCCTTTTGTCTCAGATCTCTATTAAGTGAATGAGCTAGGAATCATGCCGCGGAAGATACAGTCTATACTAACTTTGTAACAGATACTACAAAAGCATAATCTAACGTCAAGAGAAATTATGTCTGCAGCTTTGATGCGATACATTCATTGTCGGCGTAATAACAGTCGCCAAGTTTGTATGGATTTTAGGTCATAATCATAGGTTTCATTAAGCATTCGCGCGATAAACAAACGTATGATTTCAAACAATGTACAGATATATAATGCTTAAAATGAGCAGCGTAGAAAAAGCAATGGCGCGGTAAATAATCGTATGTTAGCGTCTAAGCTCTTTTATTCAGTCATTTATAACCGGTCGCCATTATGTCAATTTTTGATGCGAAATTAATTAGAAAAAAAAGTAACGATAGCGCATTAATGTAGGATGCGGCAGCTAATCGGGGGATATTGAGACGAGTATTGAGCGTACCTGATTACTCCGCGAATGCTATTGCGAATTAACGTCCAATCGACCCGGTCGCCCGCTCCATTATCATCCCGTGATCCGTAGCCTCCTCCTTCCCTTTCCTTCATTGAATCCTCGACCGGATCTCCTCGCTGGTAAGTCAATTATTTTTCACGGACATCGTCGGATATAGTAGAATATTAAAAGCGGCGTCAGTAACGGAGAAAAATAAGTTGTGCTCCGCGAGCTCCAAGTAAAGTTTTAACTATTTCCGAGATCGAGTCTACAATAATCCCGAGCTCGGCTAGTCGATTTAAGCAAAGCGACAAAGAGAGAAGATAAAGTGCCGTGGGATAAGGACGGGATAGACGGAGAAAAAAAAAGGCCAGAAGCAAGGACGCAGCGAAGAAGTAATAAAGTGCCGTTGGCGCGCGGATAAGAAGCCCCCGAAACGTAAATTTGCGCTATCTCGCTTCGTTCACGATCAAACAATCCGGAGAATCGCGATTTCTGGCGAAAAAGGTGAACGCAGGAGATCGCGAGAGGATATTTTAACTTGACACAAGCTGCTGTATATTCTAACATACTCACAAATAAAACAACAATAATAATAATTTATAATAATGAATTCCAACACAGTATTATTAGAAGAGAAAAAAAACATATGAGAACGAGATCACGTGTAAATAATTTCTCGATACATATAATTATCCGTAAGTTAATTAGCACAGAGCACTAATACGGTGTCCACGGTAACGGAAGAATTCCTCCTGCACCTCCGCTTCCTAATTATCCGTCCTGCGATTAATAAACCACGCGGCACATTGTTCGCTCCGATCGGGAGCGAAGGCGCATAATTAACGGGCCACAGTAATTTGTTTCTCGCTCCATGCATCCTCCCGGCTGCGGCGCTGCTTGCCTGCGTGATCGCGATACAACGGGCGCGCGTATATTTCGCGGCTCGAATCCGCCGGAGAGAAATCTGATAATAACCACCGGGCCGGACGGACGGGCCCCGGGGTGAAAACGGCGCGGGCGCGAGCGCGGCGGAGGGGGCGGTATCTATCCGATTTGCTTGCCAAGTAACAATTAGAGTTCCGCGCAGTTTCTGCACGCAGTTATTGCGGTTAACGAGACGGCGGAACAAGGGAGTCTCGTGCTCGCACATCCGACCCCACTCTCGCATCAAGACGCACCATCGCTCGAGAGAGGGTGGAGAAGGGAGCGCCGTAAAGTTTCTCGTCGAAGAGCACCCTCGAGTAAATGGAACAAACACGCCGTGTACTCGTTGCCGGTCCACGGCCGCTCCGGGGATTATTATGATTTGGATCCAGCTGAGTAAACAGCGCTGGTCATTATACGAGATGTGCGATGACTTTACGTCATAATCCCGCGATCTTATTCCTAAAGTGATTTCAAATTGAAGATGACATATTAACCATACGGCTATCGGTTTGTCTTCCGCTAGAGGGGCATATGATACAATAATGTAATATTATAATTCATATAATTGAGAAGTGTCAAGGAAAAACAGTAGCCTATTCTATGTAATAATATAAATTTTAATCGAATTAATATAATGTATATACTGAAATTTAATTTTAAAATATTATAAAATATATACATATATTGTAAAGAGAATTATTTTATCCCTTTATAATCACACACCTTGAAACTTGATAGTTGCCCTCTGGCATTATTCTGTCACATAGTATAAACTTATAATTCATAAAAACATGCTACATGAAAGCATAAATGCAGTGTTGTAGTGTACAACAAAGGAGGAATAAAAAAAAATATTCCAACGAGATTACAAAATTATAATTATACTATAACATAGAAACTTTTAGCTTTATTAATATACTAGTATAGCTCTCATAAAAATTTCACACTTTAAGTTTCGTGCTCCACCATCTGCCCCTCCCCCCTTTTTCCCTTCTATTTATTACGTTGCTTTTTTGTTTCTTCGGTAGCATCGTAAAAGATCATCGGTCGGTTAATCGCGATACCGCAGCCGTTATTGGTCGAGAATACCGAAGTTACCACTAAAAAATCCTCTTTCTTTTCTCGCGCGGTTATAAAGAAAGTGGAGGCAGGAGAGAGACTCCGCATTCTGAAAACCAATGTGATTTGGCGGTATCGAGCGAACGGATTACCAATGTCCAGTTTCTTAAGCCATCGCCACGATTTAAAAGCCCCCGGCGAAAGGTACGCTTCGCAAAAATAAAACTAAGCTTCGATGAGCGAGCGAGCGACGCTCTTCTCGATCGGATTTTATTCCGGATCTTGAGTAATCGTAAAATCAGAAGACGGAGGGAAAGTAACAACGAAGTAAATTTTATTGCGCTTTAAAGGATCGAATTCCATTCGGTCGCTGGATGCAACGTATTCTGATTCCTCATGATGAATCTCCCTTGAATTCTAGATCTTGCTATTGTGTACTTGACTATAATTATGTAAATTGCTCGAACATAATAAAAAAATAATATAAATGTGTGCGTGTGTATAATTTTCTTAAAATAAACACTATTTTGATTATATAATATCACTATGTATTTTTGATATGACATTATATCTTATGTTATATAATTATTATTAATTATATTAATTATTAATATATATATATATGTATATATTATATAATATTATATAACTCCATCCATGTTTCCACCAAACACATTAGATTAAGAGAATTTCAATATGAATCAAACAATAAGATACATGTACAAAATTAAATTCCATTCATATTACAAAAGAAATAAAATGTTAACAATTCTTTTTATTTGTGTATTATTTTTAATTTTTAATTTTTCTACAATATTATATTATATTATTTTTAATTATCATCAATTATATTTGGTTGTATTACGTTTTACACGAGACGGACACAATAATTTGTTATTATGCGTTCAAGGTGATAGCAATATCAGACTAATCATGGTGTTCTGCAAAACGCGTTCACGCGCTTACATTTTTGCGAAAGAACCCGTTTGCGTAATTGCAAAGTGCGACAGCCGGTCAAACGAGAATCTGTATCATCATCGTTATCGTTTTCGAATAGCTATGTATATCGGGTTCTGCATCAAATTTTTCGCGGGGATAATTTTCTATAAAACACGATCACCATACAAGGGATATCGTAGATCTCGACTATTATCATCGGTGTTTCCATACGCACTTTTGTGCGTTAATCGCGGGTACACTAATCTCTTTTTAATTGTATCGCGCGTATAATAGCGATAAGCGCGATCCGATAATGCCAACACGGAATTCCGTGCGCAACACCAATTTATTTCCGACTATTACTGCCATTCGAATATTATAGAAGCTTCTCGTGATAAAAAATTATCTTTTTTAATCATTTTTTTCGGCAATAATTTTCTTCCTATTTTTCTGAACATGATCTCATAAAACTGTGAGATTTAAAATACTAAACGATATGTTAGCGTGACGTTATAATCTTTCCATCAATCACAAATTTCTTTAAAAAGTGAAACTATAATTAAAAATATGGAAGCATTTTTAATAAATTGTAATCAGTTAAAAACAACGTTTAGAAACTAAAAGATAAGTTATAAACTTATTATATTAAATTTTTTCTATATTAAATTATAATAAATATTAATATACATATATATATATAATTATTTTAAGGTATACATATATTTTGAAAATGCTACTTTTAAATTTGTAAAAATTTACTCGTCTGTCGCATTCACATTAATACACATACACATATATAAAGTATTATTACATATATACAGAAAAAATTTTAATAAATAGATATCTTTAAAATTGCATACGTAATAAAAAAATTGTGCGCATTCTTAAGAGTCTCTTGTGGGGCAAACAAAGAACTTTCAGCGCTTCTTCACAATTTCGCAATAAAAATATCATATTGAAAGGGTTGCGCGAACTGAAAAAAATGCTATAAACGAGAGCATTGAACGCATTCATATCGAACGATTCACCCGAGATGATCGGCGAGAGCCCTGTAAATTCGCCTCGACTCGGCAGGTAGGAACGGTCGCTCGAGAATTGAGACGTCGCGACGCATTGTGTAACGCGTTTGCCCAAACAGAGAATAGAAATTATTGAGCCCGGCGTGCGCGCGCGCGCGCGCGCGAGAGAGAGAGAGAGAGAGAGAGAGAGAGAGAGAGAGAGAGAGAGAGAAGGAGAGCGTAACGCGTAGCTTTGTAGGGAACGTCGGACGCCATTGTCCTGTGCGCCATAAATTTCCCAACCGTTGGGAAATGCATTTTTCCGCTGCGCACCAGGCCGGATTGTGGTGCGGGTGCAGGTAGTCCGACGACTACATCGGGCAACAGCAGCCGAGGAGATACGAGAGGTGGGGAGGGGGGGGCCCTGCGCCCTTTCTATACGGCTCTCTGCACCTTTTATCGCCCGACTCGCCCCTAAGTTCTCTCTCTCTCTCCTTGTCACCTTGTATACGTAACACGCGCATCGGCTCGATAGGTACATCCCGCTGTGAGATCGTAACGGTTGCGAAGTATTAGTCGCTTCTGGGGATAATGCCGGAGATTTATCAGAATCGCTTGCTGTCTATCAAGCCTGCTCAATGAATAAATGTTAATAATAGAAACTATAGAAAATTTACTGAAAGAAAATTGTTGAAAGCCTGTACTACTTTGTAATACTATTGTTAATTCCCGATTGATATCACCGATATAAAATATAATGAGAATTATTATAATACCGAGTTGTTGAGATCTTTTTAAACTTTCTTTCTTCTTTATTCGTAAAAATTCTTTGTTCTTAAATGTACTTAGGTATTTAATAATTTACCTACATTCTATTAATTTTAAATTTTATTTAGATTATAATGAATAAAAGAAAGTTTGAAAAGAAAGCTTAAAAGAACGACGATAATTTTCCAATAGTTTTTCAAGATAAAAAACCATTTATATAAATAGCCGTAGTATTAATTTTTATCGCTTAAAAAAAAAGGAAAACGAAAATCAATTGTATAATATATAACCTTTAATTTCGGTAATTCATGGTTTTCTTCGCGTGCATTAACTTAATGATTTAAAGATATGACAAATTATGGTAGAAATAATGTACTGTTTTTTTTCAAATAGAGTAAAGAGAAAAAGAGAGTGAGCAAAAATTGAGCAATAATGAATTCTTTGCAAAAAAAAAAAATAGAATAAAATAATTGACGAAAGAATAATGTATTATTATTTAATTTTAATATATATATATACTTTCTTCATTATCAGATCCTTTAAATTTAAAATTCCAATTATTTATTTTTCTAACATCTCGTTGTCTTTAATTTTTACAAAGTTTTGCATTAACTCACAATTCTATCAACAACATATTTATGAAAAAAAATAATCTTTTAATTAATTAATAAAAATTCCTACAGTTTATTTTTTTTCGTTAGATTTTGTTAATTTACTTTAGCAAGGCGATTATCAGAAATCAATCAAGATACTTGGAATGCATTGCCAACAAGACAACCGCAATTTTTGTCGATATTGTCATGCGGAAGAAGAGGAACATGAGCGCGGTCAGAGCCGTCAATCTGAGATTTACGCGCAGTCGGATGATGCCGTTTCCGCGTTGCTTGTTCGAGCCGCGGTTGTTACGACCGCATCAAACGCCGACGGATTGCGGGATTTCGCGAAACGCGGAAACGGACGTATGTTTTTTTTTTTTTTTTTTTTTTTCGGACCGTCCAATTTATAGGCACGCCGAAATTGAGCGTGGAATTGTGAAATATTCGTGCGGATTCACGAGCGTAACTTGATGATCGTGCGCACGAGTTGTTAGAGAGACAAGGAGAGAATAATTTTCCGATTTTCTTTTCTCATTCCTTTTATGTGATTTGGCTAGATTTTATTACACGAGACCTAAGCATGCGCGTATCATCCGCAATCTCCATATAAATGATACCACCGAAATATTCACCGTAGAATAATTTAATCGCCGTGTTGTACTAATTTTTTTAAAATTGATATGTGATTAAAATTGACGACCAATTGATTCATTGTTTAAATTGAGATTTCTCGAATATTTCAATCTCTCACACATCTTTTTAATATTATAGAAAAAAATTCAACACGAGAATGACAAACTCAATAACGACTTTTAACAGGTTTTTTGAGTTAAATAAATAAGTGCATTACCTTGGCTCGTTATTATTGCAGTATCATCGAAATAAAGTAAACTCGAGTAACTCACCTGGAACAGAAAGAATATTAAAACATTAGAAAAAAAATCTCAACATATGAAACTTAATTATTAAATTATAATTCGCTGACGAATCAGTTTAGCTTAATATAAGCAAAAATAACTTAAATTAAGTTTTCATATTTCACAAAATCTACAAAAGGAAAAGTGGACTAAGTGCAGTTTCAGACATAACAAAAAGTCGTCTTTTATCGCGATCGAATAACAAGCAAAGAATAAGGATGAAAGGAGAGGAAAGGTGAAGGAATCCTGGATAAGTGACTGAGAAACGCGTATAAAACGAGGGAAAGTGAATGATAAATATGCTCGTCGTTGCTTAATGCGCCTCACGGCGTCACCACAATTCCGTCGAAATTCAGGCATTCAAAATTACCGTGTCGCACGGCCGGAAGGGCACAAACTAACTTCCGCCTTGGAAATCGTTCTACTCTGCTGTCGTCGCCTTCGCCAGCAGGAATTTACCCGCATCATCGTGTATGTCGCGTTCGCCGTTGACGACTACGCATAATGGCTAATAGTAAACTATGCAAAATTTCCAGACACGTAATGAAAGTCCGTGTTAGCATTAAAGGACTTATTTTTCTTCCATTCAGATCGACTCGAAGAATTTTTTTTTGTAACAAAAAATCATTTGACATTTGAATGCTTGATTAAATAATAAAAAGTATCCGCTTTCAAATTTAAACTTATCTCCTGACAATATAAGACTATCACAAAATGCATTAAGCTGTAAATAAAAAACACATTTCATATTTTAACATTAATTGAAGAGGTGTCTTAATTTTATTTATGTCTGTCTGTGTCTTCACTTTGTGTACACATCGATAATATATATATATATATATGTCTATCTGTTTTATATATACTACATAAAAGATTTTTTTGAACTTATTTAGACTTTATTCGTTACATTTGTATGTAAATAAGTTGAATTTTGTTGCTTTAAAAATACTGAGCATATCATTAAATATATATATATATATATGTCTATCTGTTTTATATATACTACATAAAAGATTTTTTTGAAACTTATTTAGACTTTATTCGTTACATTTGTATGTAAATAAGTTGAATTTTGTTGCTTTAAAAATACTGAGCATATCATTAAACATTGAGTCAGTCTAAATAAGTTTGAGAGAAAAATTAAGGCAATAAAAATACCGAATTGAGTGGGTGGTTGGCGAAAATGGATACTCAATTTGAACTCCTTACATAACAGGATGCACGTACTCGAGTACACCCGGTAGGTCATGTACGAATCACGTAGCGACTCAAGAAGGTGAAAGGAGACGCGGCGTGATAGAGCAGAAGGCAAAGAAGATGATAACTCACTAGGGAGAAAGAGAGAAGGCTAGACGACGAGAGGCTGGTTTATATTGTAGATGGTGAGGATGAGCGGAAAGCGCAATCGATTTCTCACATCTATTGTATTACCCGATCACGTTTTACGCGCGTGTTGGATCGATCTCTCTCGCCGACTCTCATCCGCACACACAAGCTCCTCCGACTCTTCTCCTCTTTCTCTCTCTTGTCTCATAACCCCGAGATTCCGCCGCGCGGATAACGCGAAGGGCCCGCTATGCCAGACAAGAACGCGCTTCGCCCTTCGTTCACTCGCGCGTGTGCGCGACACCGTCATGCGCCCGCCCGAATGGACTTTCGCTACGTGACTGGAAATCTCCGCCGAGTTTACGATTACTCGTTACGTGACGGGGACGCGGCCGTGACATACACACATACACACACGTACGCGACGACAATGACGGGCAGCAACGATGATGAGCGCGAAATATCAGAGGGAGAGATCGTAAGAGACGAAGGGCTCGAAAAGATGCGTCAGATAAAGGACACACGGTATGCGCCGGAAGTCCGGTCATTATTTCGAGATCATTGGATCGATTTAATCCGTAATATGCGCAATGGACTGAAGAGTATCTTTGCAATTTTCTCAGGTCACGTGCATCTAGCATATACAACGTAAATGGTAAGTTCATTTTCAAATATTCTGGAAAACAGAATGATTTAACATTATATATAAATTTGTGTATATTTCAAAATTAATATTTTTTAAGAGAGAGAACAGGAATCTAAAGCACATTGGAAATGCAGTTATTTTTAAATCATATGAGTACCTAATGAACTGAGGGTGAAGGAATGCGTTTTTACATATTTTTATTAATAAAAAAGTGAAAAAAATACGTTCATATCAAAGATCTCCCTTCTTTCTGCTTTCTCAATGGAAAATATCCGCGAGAAAATCATTACTGAACCTTTTGCTCCCGCGGCGGGATGCAAGTGGCAATAATTGATTTTTCAGCTGTAAGTACGAGTTTTATCTGGCAATCTACGAAACTCGTTCCCCTGCCGTCGATCTTATCTCCTCGCGATCATCCTTATATCAACGTTTCGTATCAGTATCGCGCTAACTTCGCTAGGAAGAAAGCGGTTGATTGCCGCGTAAGCGTTCGAGAGAGGCCACGTAATAGCATGGTAGAACGGGATGCACGGAAGGAAGGGCAAAATTGTAGAAAATAATCGGTTCTCCTGTCATAAGCGCGCGCACACATATATATCTACATGTACATACACATACATCTCGATTCCGTCCAACGCCGCGAGGGAAGTTCAGTCGCGCGATGTTATTTTTGAGAACGGAAGTCTGCCCGATGCTATTTTTAGCCTTCATCGAAAAATTTAAATTTATTCGACGATTAGATTCGCTTCTAACGAGCTTCGCATAATCAACATTTTCGTAACGCGACGGTAACGACGAAATTACGAATTACGGTCTGCATAAATTTGTTCGCTTTGATGAGGTTTCACTATTAAGATTGCCGTCAACATCGATCTTATCCTGAATTAATGTTAATGTCGATGTATTATTCAGAGAAAGTACGCTTACATGTAATAATTGAAAACCAGCAATTTTCGATACATGATTTTATAATACATATGCGTGAAGATAAAAATATTAAAAAGCACATATAATTTTATAATTAAATATAACTTACGTATCTGATCCTTTATAAAAACCACGCAAAAGAAACATAATTAAATTTAATTAAATTAATTTTATTAATTAAGTAATTAATTTTCCATAAAAGGATTAGAATCATGTTAAAATTATAATGTAGGGGAAATACAGCATATTTGAAATACCCAATTTCATTTTATAATCCTAAAATTAAATTTGTGCGCTTTTCATGAAATTCAAAACACTCTTTTGATAAACACAAATCATTTATTATAAAGAAAATACAATTTATTTATTATTTCTTAATACTTAAAATTAGAATCAAAAACTTAAATTAACATCTAAATAGTCAAAATTTGATAGGTGTTGGTAATTTGGAATAATGTATTCCAAATTATAATAATATATTTTTATTTGCAATAATCACACGTATAAATGGGATTGTCGAAGTACATTTACTGTGCATCCAATAACAATGAAATTACCTCTATGTTATCACTAAATATCACTAATAAAGTATTTTTCGCAAAAGAAACAAAAAAATAATAGTACTTTATATAATTATTCGACTAAAAAGTTCCAACGTGGCTGAAGTACTCAGAGCACATTACATACATTACATTAGAATCAGTTTAAAGTATTCCCAATTAGAAGCATGTCATTTTACGTCAAATCTGAATAGAAAAAAATACATCAAAAAATCACAAAAATTAAAAACGATTATCAAAATTAATTTATACACGAACTAATAAATATTATACAAATTACTTAGCATTAAAACAATAATAAGAGACTTAAAACTTATCAAAAAAGTTTGATTTTCGAATTAGTTTGTCACAGCTATAATAAAATGTTAATTTTATTCTTAGCGACATTATTAAATATTTTATTAAATAAATTTTCATCTAATTCCAATATCTATTAATAAATGGTATTAATATATACATTAATTCTTCTTAGTATTCCAAATTACCAACAGTATCTTAGATATGCTTTCTCTACAATTGTATGTAAATTTGATCAAATGCTTTTGTGCGCGACAAAGAGAGAGAGAGAGAGAGAGAGAGAGAGAGAGAGAGAGAGAGAGAGAGAGAGAGAGAGAGAGAGAGAAAGAGAGAGAACAAAAATTTATGCAGAGAAAATAATGCGAAATCTTAAATATAAAAGTCTCGATCGCGAATCGGCTTTCGTGCCGCTTCGGCTTTTTCTTCCGCCGTGATTCCGTCTACGTGTGCAGGCGGGTTACAATCTTACAAATGTTACGTGCACATAATGATTCGCAGTGGAGCTGCGTTAGCCGTTCAAAAGTGTTGATATCGGCCGACGATCTTTCGAAGAGTCGGCGTGTCAAAGAGTGTCAAAAAGTGTGTCACGCGAGATTGAGAAAGGAGCAAAAGAAACCGCCGTCACGTCAGCAATGCTTTGCTCCTTCGTTGGAATTTGATCTGCGCATAAAATGCTTTGATGATTTATATCGCAAATTTTTTCCACGCATACGCAACTCAACGTTTATGACTCTTGCACTCTTGTTAGTTAAAAGTTACGTGATCAGAATTTTGAAAATCGACGTTGAATTAGAAATGTATGCGCAAAAACTTGCGTGTAATGTAAAAATAAAGAGATTATGAAGATAATATAAGAGAAGAGATATTTTTGGAAAAAAGTTGTATACCTATCATTAATTTTAATAATACCAGGTGAGGGAAATAACAGAGGACTCTTGTCGTGTTTCGCTCTTCTCGGACTTTGTTTCTTTCACGAGAAAGACTTAAAGGACACACGCAGAGAGAGAGTTCCGGTCCTTTCGTCCGTTTATTTTTTCTCCCATAACCGTTCCAAGAGATGTATTATAATGCGAGAGCTATTTGGTCCACAGTACAAACGTTAATTGGTACAGCGATGGTGCCCGCAGGTATAATAAAAAAAAGAAAGGGCGAAGCAGTGTGTTAAAGTTTTATCGCGTTTTTCTAATAAAGTACAGTGTAAAAAGAACAGCAACGCTTTCATGCTAACACGACGCAATTGCAGGTAGTTTCCATGTAAAAGACTTTTTTTTTTGCGGTAAATTCGAATCGCTTTCGTTTGTACTTCTGTAATAAAAACTTGTAAGATAAATATATACTGTGCTGGTGATGTAAATATATATATATATATATATATATATATATATATATATATATATATGTGTATGTGCTGATGGAAATCATTTCTTGAAATAAAAACGACTTACCTAGATTTTTCATACGGCTAGACGGTGATAAAATTTAATAAAAATGTCTACGTTTCCAATGACACATCCATATATACATTTCTAAAATACCACGAATAAAAATAAATTTATTTCCATTGATAAAAACTTTTTTTAAAAATAAGTATATTGTTCGGCAAAAAATAAAAAATTGCTAAAATAATTCTTATTAAAATTGTAAAAAATTGCAGACTGCGCGACTAGAATTTTTAGAATTATCGGAGTAAGTAACGTCCATTTATACGACTAAGCTTCGCGATTACGAGGCCAACGCGCGAGAATATCTTGCTCTGAATAGCGAGCTCGAAATTGCGGCCGGAAGAAGGATGCCATAATTTAAGACGAGTGGGCGAGCGTAATTTTTCGCGGAGCTTCTAAATCGCGGCCTCGTCTCGAGAAAGATGCGCGTGCGGCCGCGTGACAGCGGCCTTATAATTCCGCTTTCATTAACGGGACCGTTTACACCCGCGGCTCACTCGAGAAACGTTCCTGTGCCGCGTCGGGAACAAATAGCGGGCGGCATTATAATATTTCTCAGAGGTGATTCTGGAAGTGGTATTAGACAACCGGGGAAAAGAGGGAGTAGCGAGTCTCGCCTCGGGCTTCCCTTAAAACGCGAGCGAAAGGGCCCCGCCTCTGCCTCCATTCTCCGCTCTCCCTTCCCGTCCCTTGCCTCGTTTAGTCATCGCCGCGGGACAACGACGTGGCGGCAGCTTACCATGTGCATTTTAATTACGACATTAAGTCCAGGGCTCGTTTCGAGGCGCAGCATGCGAATGCGTACGAGAAGAAAAGGTTTCAGGAGTATAGGAGAAGAAGAACGAAATGGCGAAGAAACGGACTGAGGTCATGGAACAGCCGCTTATCGCCCTTCTAGTCATCCGAATAGCATGGCAGATAAAACGAGACGATATTATGAAGCGATCCGGAAACTCGACTGTTATCCGTTTATGGATCGATATATGAAACCGAGCAGTGAAGGAGAAATGAGATATATGTCCTGCTGATAAGAATCGACAAAAAAGTAATTATAATTGGATTTTAAAGCATCAATTTGTTATTCTGGTTCAGAGGTTAATTAATATCCCGCTCATTTTGTCTCCAAACGCGTGTTTGATATTCTTGATCATCACATTTTGTAAATCGATTGAAATAAATAAATATGCTTTTTAATTATATAAAAATAAGTAAGACGCACAGTTGTCCAACGATTAAAGGTCGTGGTTTTCGCGAAGAGAATATCGGTTGCATCTCGATCGTAATTCATACTGTAAACATGAAAGGGAAGACCGAGCGAGCGAAGTTTTCAAATAAGAACAGCCAAATTGATTACGCGCGCGTGCGAAGGGAACGTGCGCGCGAGGGTTGGTCATGGAGGGTGATGGTGAGGGCGGAGAACCAATTACAGGCGATACCATCTCTCGCAGATATTTACAGCTAATGTATACGCAAAAGCCGTTAAGCTCTTACAAAATTATACTTGCAAATAGTAAACAAGAACATTCGAATGCGCGGCGGCCAATAAAAATCCTCCGGCAAAAGACGTGCCGCGGGAAAATAAAAATCCGACGGCGGAAAACCGAAGGTAGAGAGACGACGACGATGCCTCGAACGAGTCCATTTCCGGTGCTCGAAAACTTTTCCGAGGAAGGGACGGTCAGATTTTCAACTTTCCGAAGACTTTCTCCGCACAGCAAGTTAAAATGCGCGCGCGTTGCCGCGCGGCGAATCGGAAAGTCTTTCTTCCTTTCCGTTGCCGGAAATTGCGGCACTTTATGAGGTTGGTGGTGTGCGGATCCGCTTCTATCTGTCTTCGTTCGATCGCAAAAAGCCGGGACCGAATGGATCTCGCGGCTTAAAAAAAAAAGTGCGATAGACCGATGGTCTACTAAAGATAAGTTTAAATTATATTTATTGCACGTTTTAGAATATTCTAAAGAAAGAGAAATTTCTTTCAAAGCTCTTATAAATACGATTTATCGAAATCCTCATTTTTTATTTTAATGATTTTAACATTTGGCAATTTAAAAATAATTTTTCAAAGTAATTATTGAGTTTTCAGTTAATTTTAAATAAACTTTGCTTTAATTAATCTTGAGTTAATTTTAAGCAAACTTATTAACAGAATTTTGATATAAAGCTTGGCTATAAAAGTATATATACAAGAGAATGTATGAATATATATGAATTTATTATTAAAATTATAAAAACGAGAATATTTTTCGCGGAATTTGCTATAAATGAAAAAAATAATCGGAGACGTGAAAAGTAATTAGAAAAGTGAAAAAAATAAGCTAAATAAAAGATAATGCAAAAATACACAAACGTAAGAGACGAAAAAGAGAGAAATCAAAAATGTAGTCTTGATGCGAAACAAATTGGAGCAGAGTGCAAAAAACATCAAATTATAGTTTCCCTCCGATGCGTTCGGCATCGCAAGATTAAGTGGCAAACCGACGTAGCCGTGGGACTGCAGAAATTTTGCTCTCGCGTATGCAGATCCTCTTCGCTTCGCGCGAGCGTATTATATACCGCGATATTATCTTATCTTCCACGGCTAATACGATGGCGGCATAACGGCACGTATGAATTTTTCATACGCGAGCTTTTTTTTTTTTAATTTTTTTTCTGCGCCTTCTCAAGCTCGCTACGTGCGAGCTTTAATATCGGATGAGAGCAATGTCGCATGATGGTCCTTGCACGAAAATACGAGCGGAATTTCTCTACTGGACGCTCTAGGGGTTTGGTCCTTGGAAGCGCTTGGTCGAACAGCATGGCGATATCTTTGCCAAGATCTTTGGAGATCTTTTTCTCTACCGAGCTCCGCGACTTCAAAGCAGTATCGCGTACGTTTTGCTTTTTTTTTCACATTTATGTTCAGAATTGTTCTCAACCGCTAAGCGTTGTGCGCGCAATCTATATATCTCTAAAAATACAAAATTTAAAAAGAGTCAAACAAAAATGTATCAATTTCTGTTACTAATCTAATTTTCAATAGACTGAGTCAATATTGATTTTGAAGAAAAAACTAGGTCAAAAAGAGAGAGATAACACTTGTCGACTTATACCGTTCATATTTCTCGTTATGTATTATTAAATATTACACAAAAAAAAAAACTGAAAAAATATATCAACCCAGATATCTTTTAATTCTACATATAATTCAGAAAATATTTCAATTCTCGTATGCCCTTCCATTTTTTGATGTAACATTTTATATGTAAGACAATATGTATTTTATAACACAGTTAGCGATTATTTTTTAAAATGATAAAAAATTATCGACATATTCTTTTTTTCTGCCGTCCTTTAAAAAAACATTCACGAACAATTCTTTAGTCAATCGTTATTATCTCTTTTGTTTAATCTCAGTTATTTCTCCCATTTTCAAAGCTTGCAGTGGAGTACAAGCTGTTTCATAATTCACGTCGAATATCTCGCACAAGAGAATGCGTAGCTGCGAATCGTAAGCAGCCTAATGCGCAAAATTATGAGCGCAATGAATGCCGAAGAGAAAGAGACGGAAACAGACAGGCAGGAAAAGGAGAAGTGGGATGGAGGCCGTGACTATGAAAGCGGGGAACGATTTGGATGGCCATTGAGTTTGCATCACGCGGGTTAGCTTCCTTGTAATTTCGTTTACGTCGGAAAACAACTGTCTCGCTCGCATTTTTTCTTTTGCTCCCTCGTTTCTCCTTCTCCTACGTTCTCGTTCGCTCTTTAACTTTATCTCCATCCTCTTGTTTCCTCTTTCTCTCTCTTCTCTCGCTACGCGCGTACATCGCCACAATTACAAATTATCTGCAATTTCGTCTGTCCCCAGGCGTTCGTAATCCGTGCCTCTCCCGCCCTTCCTCTCGAGCGCGCCTTCGAAAATAAAATTTTCTTTTATCCTCGCCGGCATGGTGTCGCGATGCTTATATAAGAACGATATATTGATTTTGCATTTATTACAATCGATAAGTTGTTTGACGCCGGAGTATGAAGACTAAAGTAAGATAACTTACTAAAAAAGAGTTTAAGAAAAATGCTTATAAAAAAGTAATAAAATATAAATATTTTTACAATGTGAAAACAATTCATGATATAGGTATATTTCCGTACTTAAAATAGAATGACATATACAATGTGTAACAAATCCTTGAAATAATGTCTTTTACAACATGTGTTGTGTGATGAGAAGAAATCTGGACTAGAGTAATAAAGTAATCTGCAGAAAGCATGTAATTCAAAAGAAATCACTTTTGCGAGTCGCAATATAGTTTCTTCTCGCACCGTTTCTATGTTAAGTTCCGCGCGTAATGAGCTTCTTGTGAACCAAACCGCGTTAACTGCTAAGTAGATGCCGAGTGCATCGTATTGTATGATGTTATTACCGTAGCTTTTTAGCGAGGGCAATAAAATTGCCTCATATTAGGGAAACGTGTGATCGGCTAGACAGCATTCTAACGAAAGCTGGCCTTCGCTTCTCTCTTTCTTTTTCTCGCCCTTTCTATCTCTATCTTTCTTTCTTTTTTCCGCGCCGGGCGAAAAAACGACCAACAAGCTCGAAGATAGATAACCGGACATAATGAAGAATAAAGCTTGCGCGCGCACGCTGAACTGAAAACTCTTTTAAAAAATTATCTCCCATGTACGCGGCTGGACCACCTAGGTAGCAAAAGGAACGCGCAGGTACGCATACTCGGCAGGTGAGTCGGGCGGCGCTCATCCTCGGGATCGGGCCGCCTTAGCGAGAATCGACGAAAGTCCACGGCACCGATCAGAATCATAGTGTGCGAGAGATTAAAGAAAAAAAATGTGTACAAGCTAAAATATTCTTAACATGCAATTTAAATTTTTTAAAATATTGATTTTATTAAAACAAAGATTTATGGATGTGTGAGAGAATTTTTATAAGAACATCATTATAATTTTTTATACTGCGCTGCATAATATGAAAAACATTACTACTTTTAAAATAAGAACTTTATGTCAAAATCTTTATTGTTGAAGTTGATATATTGAAACTTTGTTTCTGACAATACTGTCTCAAATGACACAATATTACTTAATAGAGCTATTTTTGTGGCCGTTGCCATGGCTTGATTATAGTCGAAATAAATATAATTATCTTAAATTCGAAGGAATCGTCGCAAAATAACAATTTATGTACATAATGATTAAAGCATTCTTCCAAATTCCCGGAAATATCAAAAATACAATCGTGGTAGAGATAATACTTTCTTGAGAAATGTCCACAATCGTGACTAATTGACCAAATATAATAAGCTGGCGGTTTAATTCAAGATCAGATACTAATGATAAGATATAAATTATGAGTTGATAGAAAAGTGTACATATACCTATGTAAGAGCAAGAGGGAGAAAGATGTGGAAAATAAACAAGAATTAAGTAGAGATTAAGATGTAATAAAGTCAAAGCACAAAGTTATACTGATCCACGAGACGTTAAATAATCTATTATCCAAATTGAAGTCTCAAAGATAAATGATAAAGATAAAAAGACGAGCGATTTGTCTCTCGTGAACCTGTATTTTTTTACGATGAGCGCGAATGAACGCGCGAGATCGTTATACCTTCTTCCACTGAAAAATTATGACTGACTCAAATGACAAGACATACGTGCATTTACGTGCATGCATTCCTTCCGAGTCGAATCATCTTCTTTTTCTCTCTTTCCGTCGCGGTAACAAAATGGATAAAGCGAATTCAATGGAATCAAATGAATAATATGAATGCATCTTTTGTGATGGAATACAATCCACAGTACAAATATAAAAGTAATAATAATTGATATACTTTATACGAGAAACTGCATAAATTTTATTAAATAATGTGCTGTTTTTATTCTGAGGTTCTTTGATGTCCGCAGATTCTAAATTAATGGTCCCATTATCTCGTCCTATACTTGTTACTCTATCGCTTTATGTGGTTACTTGCTTCATGTAATCTGGAAAACGCCATTTGCGCGATTATCCATGATAATTTGCACAAGGGATAAGGTAGAGGAATGATGCAAAAAGAAAAAGAGCAAGAACGGATCGTTCATGCTTAACTCACCTTGATGATCTATTTTTCTTTTTCGACGAGATCAATATCCTTCTTTTTTAAATTGACTCGTAAAAAGCAAGAGATACACACTAAAAAAAAAAATGTGCAAATCTTTTTTATCTAACGGTTTTTATATTCATTTTGAATGTTTTTTTATTCAAATTTTTTGTAAAGAAATAGTTGCCAAATTTACCAAAGAATTCAAAATGATAAAATGTACGCAGAATTTAAAACACTTGTATATGCAAATAATGAATGATTAACCGATAAAAAAATAATTCAAAAGAGAGAGAGAGAGAGATTGGCATATTTTCTTCGCTTTTTTAATAGGATAGATTGACGAGATATGGTAAGCGCGACGTCACTGATTTGCCAAAGTATTCGCGACAAAAGAAAAATTTAGTACGAGAAGCAGAGGGAAAAGCATGTTGAGGAGCGGAGTATTTTGTACCCTCCGTCATCGCGGTAACTGTTTAATTATGTAATCGCGAATTTACATAATTGGGCTGGGCGCCCACTCGTTCGGCCTCGAGGGAAAGAGCAAGGGATGTCTAACCGGGTACAAAAGAAATATTAAAGCTGAATTTCCATCCAGCGTTGGCGTCAGACTTCCAACAAGCATTCTATTGTATAATTTTGGTCCCACCTCCCGTTGCAGAATTTTCGCTCTAAAGTTTTTTATTTGTCGTCCATATTTACTGACACTTGTCGGATTAAACAAACTCGCTCCCTCGACCATTCCCACCTTCCTCCTCCGCCTTCTACAAATTCGTCTTTCTTTCTCTTTTTCGTATATATATATATATATATTTTTTTTTTATTTAATCATATTTTGTTCGAGGGTTTAACGTTTCATTACATTTAATGTAAATATTATGCGTTATCGTTATTGCAGTTTGCAGACAAAAGTTTACAAAATTGATTAATACTAAATTTAATATTGTCTTATTTTTGTACTCATGCTAACAACAATCTAATCCACAGACACATCAAATATTACTAATTTAATTTAATATATTATATAATATCAAATTTATTGCCGATCCGAATCTTGAAACGTCGCGCTTTAATCTTTCATTAATTCTAATTATAAATGAACGACGATCAATCGTCAAATGAAATTGTATATCATTATATCGTAACCTTGTCAGAATGTGAATCCGATCAAGTCAAACTATATATATATATATATATATATTCTTTAATATTGTAAAAAAAATTAGGCTGTTTCTACCTTTCATGGGGTGATGATATCGTAGCAAACGATTGATAGAATTTCACTGGAGGAATCTCTGCACTTTCGTAGAATGGATTTAATTTATATCGTCTTTAACACAATGCAAATAGCACTAATCAGTTCTCGCGGCGTCCGAGCGTGCGGTAAAGAATGTATTTAGTTTTAGCACAAAGTTTCTTCTCGTTTCTTAGTCGTAGCTCTCAGCGGTCGATGTGGCTAATTATTTAATTAGAGGACTCAGAAAGTATTGCTCAGGCATCTTTCCTCTCATTATCAATGTTAATTTCACATGCAATGGAATATATATTTTTATTATCACCGTTAGTATCACTGTTTCTGATTTTTTTCCACAACTTGTTAAAATATTAATTTGTAAACGTTGTCGTATTTTTTTAACATAAAAATAATTATTTGGAATGGAATACCGTGTACATTTAATAAAAGCTTTTCATGCAAGATGTACATATCAAAATCAAAATAGTAATTCTATCGGCGATGCGGGGTGCTGGCCAAACAAAGATCGGCACCACAGTTATGTACAACTTGTAGTCTATTTATTTAGTTGAACAGGTTAATATATCTAGCATCGCATTCTCCGACTAGCCAAACGCCATTTTTAGCCGGAACCGCATAAAAAGCGGGTGAAACAGAGGAAAATACGTAGCGGAAACAAAATTGCTGCGGACGATCCACGCAAAACGAAAAAAAAAGCGGCGAGAAAGGGAAGAGAGAGAAAAAGAGAGATAAAGAAAAAGCGAAGCCTGAAGCGAAACGAGATCACCGCCGAATTTCTCTCTCTCTCTCTCTCTCTCTCTCTCTCTCTCTCTCTCTCTCTCTCTCGGTTCTCTCGCGCTCGCTTCGGCGCCTGGTCGATCCTGGGCTTCGATTTCGAGAGCCGGGCGAGACTCCCCGAGGCGAACGGTAGCACTCTCCGAGGAAATGGACAGATGGTTCGCGGGCTGCCCGATTTCACCTCGAGCGGAATCAGGATATAGCCGCGGGTTCGTTCCCGCACGCTCGAAAGAAAAGCCAGGCGGTCGCGCATTGCCCTCCATCCCCCTTCGGTGGAAAATGTACAGAGGGAAATTCAGCCGACCATGCTGCGCCGTCCATTCCCCAACGTGCACGTGAAGTGTGCAGTTCCAAAGAGAGACGTTTCCGAAATTGAGTCACTCCAGTGCGCAAAATTGTAATTATATTCCACTTAAAGAGAAAATTTGAAAAGACAACGTCGCGTCCCTTTACATTTGAGAAAATAAGCGTGATATAATGAAAGTAAATTTTTTACAATTAATTCACAATTAAGAATACCTATTTTTAAAGAGATTAAAATACGATGGTAATGTCTTCACGATAATTCCACGTTGATAGCTATACATATATATTATAACAAATTATTGTTATTATTGTAATTGTTTCTATATCGATTTTAGAAATCCGGCATCAAATAAACGGATCAATCTTCCTAATTACATGAGATCTTTTCGTAATCTTTCTAAATAAAAAGTATGACTTTAGTAGAGAGAAATTTCTTTTCGCGATACGCGCGTCTACATTCAGACCAAGAGACATTCTCCTATGGTTCGGCGCCGGGCGTCGTTTCCTGAATTAATAACGCGGCTTTTACCGCCGTTAGAGAAAGAGAGAGAGAGAGAGAGAGAGAGAAAGAGAGAAGATGGAGAAGGTGGGACGGAAGGTGATCGAGCAGGTCCGTTTCTTTTGGTACGAGGTTAGAGTTCCGGCTCGGGGGTCGGCCGGCGGAGGACAGATACAAATGGAATACACGGAATTCCGGTGCCATTAATGCGGCCAATGATAAATCGCCGACGATACTTTAAACGATAGCTGCCGGGGCCGCGCGTTCGTTCTTGTTCGTATTTTTGCGGGTTGCGCCTCGCTCAAGTCAGTCAAGAAAGACGTCCCCCGCCTTCGGCACGGGCTCCACCCTAAGAGAATTCTACGAGCTCTCGCGAGTACGCCGCTATGCTAATTCTACCTCGTGTCACTCGCACACGTTCCCGCGAACACGCGAGCGCCAGTCGCGACGACTCGCGGTTTGATTTATCGTCTTACAATGACGGGTAAACGCTCCTTTGACTTTCGGTGCTTCGAGAACGGCACATCGTCCTCAAGAGATCTGTAAATCACGCGCTCGCGATAAGCATTCGGGCACAAATAAACGCGCCTATCTTCGCATATTTCGCGATCACTTTAACATTAATTTATCAAGAGGATAGAAAATAAAATGAAAGAAAAATAAGAATTTATTAGGCCCTGATAACGGTTAATTACGTATTTTATTACTGTTTTAAATTGGAACGATTCTAAGAATTCGGTTCGGTATGCACGTCATGCAATATAATTATACTGTGAAGAAATTGTGCGCGCGTTTTCTCGATACAAATTTCGGATTTGCATTCGAACAGATAAGGCGTTGCAAGGGAGGTACAGGGTAGAAGATGATAAACCCCGACAGTTTCATTGCATCCTGTCGCGCCAGGTATCATTTGCATAACATCCTAAATCATCGGTGTTTGAATCTGGGTTATTGCGATGTCCACCGAAATGATCTATGGGAGCTATTAACATAAGTAATGTCACATTTGAGATTCCTCCTCTCCCATCCTTTATAACGATTCTTCTCACTGACGATTGTTCATCATTGAATGCAAAATATCCTCAATCATATGAATGTAAATTGAAGCGAATACGAGACAGCAAGAAATTCACGAAGATTGAGAGAGAAAAAATGCGTGCATGAGAAATAATAAAGCGGTAAGACTGAAAGTTGGGCAGTAGTCGAAAAAGCCGGTGAATGATTTATAATCGAAAAAGGCGGTTACTTAAAATCTATCCAATTATTTTCACAAAAGCGTAAATGCATCTTCAATATGATATATCACGACCGTTTTGAAAGGTATTAGATTTTTGGCGACGAGCCAAACGAAGTCAGCATGTTTCGCCTGCTTCGCGATGTTCTCCAAGACGAAATTATACGCTTCGAATAAATAATGTTTCCACCGGAAGAAACGAATTATCTCAAAACACTTGGATTGAAAATATAACAAGGCAAAAAAATAAGTGTTTCTGAAACTTGAACCTTAAGAATTTGAAATAAATAAAAGATATTCTCTCTTATTAATTTCTATTATTCTTTGTGCAAAGATGTAATGATTGTAAAAAGATATTACAGTCATATTCGAAATATAGTTAATATCTTTCGAAGAAAATATTTGCCAAAAAATGTGAAAATAATTTTTGAAATTCATATACTTTTAGGAAATTTTTTTAATCCATAAGTAAATGGATAAATAAATGTTCGCGAGAAATTATCGAATAACGTGGCAAGAGCGCATAAACTGCAATGACAAGAAACGGATTGCGAGAAAGAAAAGGGATCCCCGCGGAACTTTATAAGAAAGCTCCTCCATCTCCGATTTACAATCCATCGGGCGAAGTGCCCAAACGAAAACGTAATTCCCTTTCCGCGCCCTCGACAAGATTTAGTACGACGTTAACAGCTCCGTAGCCGTGCGTCGCCGCGTGTAAGACGTTATTTCGGCTCTCGTGACTCGCGAGGGAGGGTAAACAAGGGATGAGAGAGAATCGTAATCTCTTTCGCCAGATCGAGTCGAGAGTCTGTGTGTCGGGTCGTCCCGCCGGACGACGCCCTTAGGAATTTCTCCTGCAGGACGACGTCTGACAATCAGTGTGTACCTGATTATAGTCTAACAAATATAGAGTTAAATTAAAATAAAGTAATTATTATATATATATATATATATATATATATATATATTAATATTTATAAGGTAAATATTTTAGTATTTATACATGCTGGTCATTTATTAAGTCAATTATCATTTTTTGTTTTATGTTTTATAACTTCTTCCAATCATCACGAAATCACGCGCAATATTTTTATTCAATAATATATATATATATATATATATATATATATATACGAATATTATTTTTTATAAAGGAATATTGTAATTATTTAAATATTTTTATGCACAAACAAATACATAATCACTAACAAACGATAAAATAAATATATATATTATATCATCTGTATGTACAGAAAGGATCATTAGTGTCTTTACACATGAATTTATTTATACATATCGGAACATATATGTAAAATATATAAATGTACTGATATGAGCATAAATGTGTAAAGGCATTAATAACGTCTTTCGCACATATGCACAATTAATTTATTATAGACAAACAAAGAATGATAAAGAACGTCTCACCTTGGTACTTATGAACATGTCCGTCATCTCGGACGATTTAATTTGTTTAATTAATAATTTTTACGTATATAATTTTTTGTAGAATTATTGTGGAATTTTCAAGCGCTTAAAATCTGGTAAAAAATGATAAAAAGATCGTTAGCGGACAAAGTAAGCAGCAGGAACTTGACGTCTCGGTTGCCATGAGCCTTTTTTTAATAGCTAGAACTATTTAATCTATCAAGAATTCTAAAAATATTAAAAATAAAGCAAGAACAATTGATGACTTTCCACTAAGTGAGACGTCAGTTTCACACATACGGCTGACTGTTTACAATATGGGAGGAAAATTATTAAAAAGAAAATTTTCAAACAAATTTCTAAATTCCAATAAAATTCCACGAGACTTCCCTGATTTTTCCAGATACAAAAGAAATTCCTGAGAATTCCACGTTTTCCATATTTTTCCAAAGAATAGATCTAGATCTAGAATTATATCTAAAAAGAAATGTGCTGTCTGATATAAATATAAACTGCAAAGCGTATGCTAATTGACACAAAAATTTATTCATATGCGAGCTAAATGCGGTAAAAATGAGACAACCCCGCAGACACAAGAAAGTCTTCCCAATTCCAGGAGTCAATACAAGCGGATATTGCAGCCATTTGGAACCCCTTTCCGTCTGAACGAAAGAGACGGGGTGAGGACGAAGAATCGAGGGTCTTGGAGGGTAGGAAGAGCGTCGATGTCACATCCAATAAAATCGTCCGGGCGCCCCTCGAGGCAACCCACCCTCGAGGAATAAAATGCAGTATCGGCCTGCACTGGGTACCGATTGTAAAATCAGGGCGACGAGGGTAAGACGAGGAGGAAAGGGAACCAAATGCAATATAGAGACGGGACAGTTCCGTTTCGTTTTCGCTCTTTTTCCCCCGTTCTTGCAATACGCTCAGTTTGCGAGACTCTGTACTGCTCTCATAACACCGGGGACACACGGTATATATTTACGACCGTGGATAAAACGCGTGGAACAAAAAAAAAACGTCGCGAATAAACGAGATACTTTCGAAGCGAAGCAAAACGTCCAAGACTAGGAGGATTGAAATAATCCTTTACTATTCAGGCACGACATTGTGATTTATTTTCGACAGTTATTATAATTTTGTAAGTGTTGTTTTTAATCGGATTTGATTAGAAATTTGATGCTTAATAAATCGTGCAATAATGTAAAATAAATAAATAAAAATACCAAGATTTACTTTTATTTAGAAAATGTAATGTGATCATAACACACATTTTCAAAATTTACATAAATTATATAATATAAAATGTTTTTTTTAAAAGATAACTAATAATAAACTTATGAACAACTAATATAAATTTAAGCTAAAGAACTTTAATAATTTTCTAATGTCTATAATTAATATCCAAAAAAATTAATATAAAATGATCTAAGACTGATTTAAGATTTTGATCTAGAAATAGCACATGTAGTAATGATATAATTTTAAATAAATCTAAATACACGGTATATCGTGACATGTATCAAATTTTTTGCAAATAAATTCCTTTTTATAGTTACATACAGCAAAAGAAAATAGCATTTAATATTTGTTCACTAAAATTTATAAAATATTAGTGCAATATTTATATATTTAATATATAATATTAATTATTTTTTCAGAATTTTATTGTTAATTAACGATTATTTCCAATGTTATTTATATAAAATCACAGATCTAGCATACATCACAACCATCGATATTTTGAAATCGAGCGACCTGTTGGAAATAGAAAAAGAAACTGACGTCACAAATCATTTTTTTGCGAACATCTCTCTTTTCCCCTCGCTTCTCATCAATGCGTATAAAAAAAAAGCCGCAACGCCTTATTTTCTCTGGTGTCTCAAGGCGTCAACCAAACAGAAGAAAAAGTGGTTTCGGTTGGCAAAATGTTTTACTCGTGAATCATAATTTCATGTCACAACGGGATCGGATATAATATAATGGATGATATAATGCGGGTCGATACTCGACAGGTAGAAATCAGTTTCCAATGCTATTTCGCTCTTTCTCATCCTCTCGATATCTCTAAATATTCCTTAGGTTACCCAGATAACCCAAAAAAAACCAATTTATCTTCAATTATGAAGCCATAATAAAAATATTCTAAATACTTTTCGCGAAAATATCTCTCATTGTCAGTTTTATTTTTATTTTACATCGCTATTTTATCGTTGAATCCTTTAGTGCTATTTCAAAATTACGATTTAATAAAACATCATATTTCAATAAAAAGCATCGAGTTTATATTTATTCCTATTAAATCTCAGAACATTTCCCAAAGATAAAATTTGCGAAAAAAAATATGGTTTTGTGATCGTTTCGAATCGACGTTGTCCTGCAGGAAAAGAATCATTAAAGAGCCTGTGTCACGGATGAATCCTGAGGGAAATTCATTAACGCTTCGGCCGGGTCCTACTTAAGTACTCCAATACTGAAGCTACTCAGAAACGAATTCGTTGCGTACGCGGCGGAGGCAGCCGAGGTACTTCGAGGTCGACAAATGGAGTGGCCAAAGTCTATCCTGAAAGTCCTTCTCCCGAGATGAGACTGCTCTCAACTATTGCGATGAAGAGGATGTCGAAATAGGTATAGGCTAAACAGGATAAGTATCCTCTAATTGTCACATTTGCACAATTGCTCATAGGCATCTATCAGAAATATTGAAGTGACGAAATCCTTAAAAAATCTTACATTGTATTCTTCTAGATATTAGGAAAATTTGTCGAAAACGTTTTATATCCTTCTCGTTATATGCAAATTGTTGATAAGTATGATGATACAGTGAATATTGTAAATAACGTTTTCACCACTTATTATTCAATAAAAAGTTGTATTTCACTATAAAGTGAAATAATAATAATATTAAAAACCACTTTTTCTCATCTATTTTTCTAGAAATAAACCAACAGAACAAGCTATATGCGTTTTGAGTAAATTATCAACTATGATCCTTGCACGAAAGTTTGCTTTTCTTTTTTAACAAGGTAATGAATCTTGTTCGATTATACTACTTTTTCGTTATAACTGAAAATCGAGTAATGAATTAAAATTCCTTTGTTCTCTTCGCGCACTTCATGCATCTTGAAATATACTTAAATTATCGCTACGATTAATAAACGTGAAGCGAGGTATCGAAAGGCTTCTCGAGATCAAATCAGAGTCGCGGTACTGACCGAAGGATTAATCGCGGAGGGAAAGATACGAGAAGAGGAGAACGACGAGAGGCCGTCCCCACTTACTTCTTCGCACCTTCGTGACCGTTCGTGACCACACTCGTGCGCTGCATCGCGCTGCACTCGATCGAGACAGAGAGAGAGAGAGAGAGAGAGAGAGAGAGAGAGAGAGAGAGAGAGAGAGAGAGAGAGAGAAAGAAAGAAGGGAGAAAGAAGGGGTAGACGTCCGTTGGCAGCAGCCCTGTTTTACATAGCCGATTGCATCTCCTCTCTCCGACACACGTCCCGCACCGCATGCCGGACGATACAATTTTCTAACGGACGGCCCTCGTGTCCCTCGAAGGGACGCTGTACCGGGCCGATCGCGTCCCAGATCTCGACCGCCGCAATTAGGATGCCCTTTAAAGGGATCGAGACATCATGTCTGCGATACAAGTTATCGGAATGACATTTCTATGTCTAAGAACCAGAGTCAAGTCTCAAAAAGAGATTAAGAGCTTTAATGTTATTACGTATTATTGCAAGATCTATTCTAATAGTTTCTAAGATAAATTTTTTATTATATAAAAAAATTTTTTCTTTAAGAATAGCAAGATTTGTACTTTAAAAAAATATGACTTTTGATAGTATAAAAAAATATTACGTTCGGAAATAATGCTAAAACATGACTAAAGTGAAACGTAAATTAATTTTAACTATAATTAAAATTGATAAATGAATATGCCAATTGTATTTGTCTTACCACATTTGGAGAAGAAAGTTATTTAAAACTTATCTGGATACGTGAGAAAAGCCGCAAAGTGGACTTACCTATAACAAAAAAATATATACCTTAAATTTATATTATGTAAATATATAAAATGCATATTAATTGTTAAATGTGTTTATATCACATTATATTACATGTAATAAAAAAATTAACTTATTCTCTCTAAATATTAAAAAAAAATATATATATATATATTATTTTTATTAAAATATTTTAATATAATAGTTCTATAAAGATATTCCATAATAACTGCATTCTTCTTTTTTATTTTGATTTCATTTTTCGATATAACAATATTATTTTATAATATCATATTTGCAATAAATTAGCCGCGATTTAGTATAGTTAAACACAGCAAAAAGATTAATTGTTTAATCGATTGCTGTACATTCTGATAAAATCAGAATACAAATGATGTTGCCAATTTAAAACTGATGACCCTTCATTCCTTGTCCCTTTTACTCCGCAAGCACAAGCCATTTTACCCCGTCGCGGACTCTGATTTTAATCTGACCGTTCGTGTCCCGAGTTTGTGGTAACACAGAGGGGTTTGAAACGAGAATGAAGGGGTGAGTGCCTCGCACGAAACACGGCTGCATTAGGTGCTGTGCATTAGGCGCGCCAGACGACGGCTCGTGCACACGATTGGCCGGTAATGCGACGAGAATTTCCGACCCTTAGCTACAGTTACAGATGTTACCTCTTGCGAATCGACGATGTACTGGAAGTACATTCCGGGAATGCGTCGTTTCGCCGGCACTTCCGACCATTTTCTTATTCGCAAACACGCTGTGAAAATTTCCTCGATGAGCAAGAAGCCATTTTCACGTTCGTTAAATGAAAAGCAGATTAGGTCAATTAATTCTGTTTACATCTTGTAGCTTTAAAACAAAACTTTCTTTTTGCAAGCACCAAAAATCGAATGGTTAATAAATTAATTGATTATACATAATATATCGCAAAATATAATTGTAAACATAGAAAGTTGATGTCAATGTATCACTGAATTTTATTAAAATAATAATATATATCTCTAAACAGATAAATTAGTACCTGATTATTAATAAAGAGCAATTTATAAGTAATTAAAAGTTTGAATTTTCTATATAACGTGATGAGAAGAGAGGAAGAAAGTATAACAAAAAATCTTACAATCCTACTATAGTATCATTACATACAATTTTATAATTGTTATAAATATTATTATTGACTGATTAATAATATATGCACGATAAAATACACATCTGTATAACAAGCAATATCTCCTATTTCTCAGATAACGAAGAAATAAAGTACAAAATGTTTAATGGAAAATCTTGAAAGCAAGATCCTGAAAAATCAGGAATAAGTAATCAGAAACAGTACGTAAACGACGACGAATATGTATGCTGGATGCTGCATTATTTACAGCGGTAATCTCTTTATAAATGCGGAAATTTCTTTCCTCTCTTATATATAAATAAATAAATATATATATATATATTTATTATTTATATATCTATTTATTTATTTATCCTTTTCTCCTTGCACATGGCGCCGCCCCGTGTTACTCGTCGGCGTCTCTCGGTTCATTGTTAATGTTTCAAGATAAATACCAGATACAGACTACAATGCAGCTCTCTCTCCGTACTTTGTAGGTAATTAATTACCAACCATTGTCCGTCACCCACAGTAACGTATATGTTATATCAGCTGGACGTCAACGGTCGTCGCCGCTGCCGTCACCGCCGCTATCGCTACGCGAGATTCCATTGTCCTTAACTATTATTCCTGCCAGCGGCAATACCGTACATGGACGATAATGCCGCGGCTGAACCCAAATCACCGCGAGCCTCCACTTCTACGATCTCTTTCCACACGTTCAATTTTTTGCTATCGAACATAGTTCGCATCTCGCTACAAGTTCCTTCAATATTTTCAATTTTATCTCTTATTAAACGATTTTACACGATAATATTTAGTATTTATGCTTAATTGATATAAAATTCAAAGATTTTATGTAACCAATTTTCTTACAATTAATAACAAGAGAATACAAGGCAGAAAAACTGAGACTCAAAATTCTTTATTATTTATGAAAAAAATGAAACATCACATTTAAAGGTAAACATCACAAAAAGACTTTGACTCTTTTTGCCCGAGAAACAGACGCGTCTAAACATTTTATATAGAGCGGGTAATTAGTTGAGACGCTCGTGCTCCGACAATTAAGAAGCAGCGTCATCTTGTGCTGTCGACTTTGTTGATCCGGTCGTCGACATCCGCATGATAGCGCGTATTATTAATATCATGTCAATGAACTGCCCAGACGTTTAAGCGCCGAGATATTCCGGATGTTTACAAAGGAACATTCTTTCAAATTTTTTACGCTTTTCAGAGCATTTTGTCACTTAAATGGATTTCATTTCCTTATAATATCGTCAGCTGTTTAAACGAATACGTTAGAAAAAGTACAGTCAACAAACAGATAAAAAGACATACTCTCCATCCAGAGTCTTTTTTTAGTATCCTAAAATCGTTACGTTTTTAGATTATTTTCTAAAATCTTTAGATTGATGATAAACATTTTGCGAAATATATTTGAATAAATATCAATTTAATGGATCTAATATTTAAGTTTTTAAAAAACATAATAAATAGATTTGTTTGAAAAATTATAATAGAAAATATAATTTTATTTTTTATAAAAGTAAATAAGGGAAATAAAACAACATTTTTCGTTAAATAAATTTTATCATGCAATATCTGTTTTTATTAAAAAATTTTTTATAAAATTTTTGTAGTACTTTGATGTAAAAAGATCGTTAAAAATGTGTTTACCTCGTATCAATTTGAGATACACTCTCAGCGTAGGACTGAAAAAGATCTATTAAATAAGTTAGTCTCTTCACCAGTGGATCGCGCAGCCCATGTCACAAGAGTAAAGTGTTATTAAAAAAAAATTGATTTTAGATATGTCTTAACGGTTTCTTAAAACCTAAAAAATTAAATGTTTGAAAGTTATCTATGTCTTAATATTATATTAAGATACTTTATTGCCGAATGTGATGCTCGTTAAATTTAGCAGGATTTTATACTTAAATATTAGTTACGTCGATCATGTCACAAGAGTTATTAAAAAAATTAAATAGTGAAAAGTTATTAGTATCAAAATGCTCGTCTATTAATATTATATTATATTAGGATGTTTTCTTGTCGAATTAAGTGCTCGTTTCATCGACAGGATTTCATAATATCGATTGCGCGGTCCATGTCACAAGAATAAAGTGGTATTAAAAAAAAATTGATTTTAGATATGTCTTAACGGTTTCTTAAAACCTAATTAGCACCTAATTATAACATCTTTATTTTTTTATTCACATTATTTATATACTTTTTGTATATAGAGAGGCCAGCTTAATGTTAAGTTATTCTTCCTCACTAACTGGCTAACTTAATGGAGATTGAAAAGATTCTAATGTTTACACAACTCTCATATCATATGTTATCAAGTGCGATGTTTGTGAAAATACTCGTTGTATTTTGCATTTATTCTTCAATTTAATTAGAAAGGTATCGACAAATATTTACTGTATTACAATTTAAAAATTGCAAATATTATCTTTCAGAATCTTTAATTGCTGTAAAGAGTAAGTAAACTACGTTTTTTATTATGATTTAAATTATTCTTATAAATAAATAAATAAATAAATAAAGAAATATATATATATATTATATATATATATATATATATATATATATATATATATATATATATATAATTAGATATATGACGTATCAATTGATTAAAATTAATAGTAAAAATTGAATATTATAAAGCCATTAGCTAGCTCTCGCTTTTAAAATTTCGGCATTCATCTTGTATGTTTCATGATAATAAAGTGGCAATTAAATTCCGTAGAATCGTTTAATGGCCCATAAATCTCTCTTCCGGTATATAAGTGAGAAAAGCGGCGGTTGCGCGCGCTAGTAGAGAGAACAGAGGATCGTCTTAAATCCGTTAATGGGTTTACAAACGTGTGAAGTTACACGAACACCACAGGGCTGGATTACTCGTTAATTACGACAAAAAATGGCCTTGTAGTTAAAAAATGTTTTAAAATTTGAATTGTATAAAAATAAGTATTTTTCAATAGAGAATAAAGAAATCCAACAACGTTGTTTGATAATTTTTGGTTTTTGTAAAATTAAACAAGCAAATAAAAATTATCACAAAATCCAGATAAAAAACCTTCAATCTTAAAAGTTAGCAGAAAATCTACAATGTGAAGAGATATTTTGACAACACGGATGTCTTATTGTCTTCTCATTTTTAAAATATTAAAAATAAAACTAAGGTTTAGAATTTAGCGATATTTCAATGGTGTGAAAAGACAACTTAAATAATCATGTTCCGTAATATTAATAATGAATAAAAGTACCATCACGTGCAGTGACAGTAAAAAAAGTTAGAGAATCATCTCTGAAGCCATATTAGTTCCTCTAATGCGGGTCTGGTCACGTCGGAGAAACATATTTTCTTGGGTGTCGAATGATTTGTGGCGGCGAAAATAGGCGGGCAACGGAAAAAGTAACGCCGGCGGACACACACGCTTCCTCCCCTTTACGTCCACGCTCCAACGTTCGTTTCTCATATTACTGACGATTTGTCGGGCTACAGAGATCTATGGAATCTAAAATCAAAGAGGTGTGCTCACGCCTCCAAAGTAATTCAGATTCCGTTGGCGGATAAATCCAGCGATTCACCGACCATCGAACTCAGCCAATGTCTGCTTTACAGATTGCGAAAGTGTTTTCGCCAAGCAGAATAAACCTTACGGATTGAAGAATTACAATTCTGTCGATATTTTCGATCAAAAAGCCAAAGAAAATATAACGCGAGAATTGTTGTGAAAGCAATTTCATCATAAATAAATAGTAGAGATACATAACTCAGATTTTTATCACATCACTATAAATATAGCTTCTTTAACAACAAACATATTTCTTTCATATAATAACTTAAAAGATACTAATGAAATAAAAAAATTTAATAAAATACAAAAGTGAAAAATTATCGAATTTATTTAAAAAAAAAAAAAAAACAAACCAGATTTTTCGTCATATTCATTTAACTCAAACATGATCGAAATATCGAAAGTCACAGAAAATTATTTGGATCTTGTAACTTATACGAGACACACGATTGTAAAGAATTTCTCCAAGTCGCTCAGCCGTTTTTATCGAATACGGCTTCCTATCCATTCTCTCTCCTTCGATATTTCTGCGTCGAAACATTTTCCGCACGACGGAGTACCAACATACTTTACAGGCGCTCTATGGACTTAAATTTTCTTTGGAGCCACTCTTTGCAAGAAAGAAAAATCCTCCACGAAGTCGCGCCGCACCCTGTGCGCCGTAAGAGAATGCAGAGACAGTCCAAGAGAAGGGAAAGAAGGAGGGTGGAGAAGCACGGAAAGACGAGAAGGGGGATGGGGCACGCGGGGAGTTGAGCGATCGAGTGGATAAATCAGTCGGAAAGCGCTTCGTTTAGCCGCGATATCGCGGTATCCTGGAGGATCCTGTTGGCGGAAGGGATTCTATTGCGTTCCAGCGGCATCCAGTAGCGTCAGCAAAGGCGCGCCTCGAATCTCGATCTACTTATTCCGGGATCGGGGGAACGGCGCGGCGGTTCGGGACGAGGTTTGTCGGAGACCACCCCCTTACGCGGCGCAAAGGAATTTAGAGGCAAATTTCTTTTCCGTCTCCCACATAACGCCGTGCTCGCTCGTTCGCTTGCTCGCTTTTTATTGCATCGCCGCCTCCCTCGCGATCATCGATATCCGACGCAAACAGCTGTAAACTTCCATCAAGCCTCTTCCTCGTACCTCTGGCTCCCTTTGCCACCCTCTTACGGCACTCGCGTTCTTCTGTACCATCGTATGTCGCGGCTCTCGACCAACCCGATCGCTCCGGGATAAACCACCCTCAATCGCGAAATTATTTTGAGAGCCCGCCAGAAAATTTCGGGGATTATCCTGTGCGTCGATATTTATTTGCAGCGCAATCGAAGTGGAATATTTCTGATGTCGCGACATGTACAGACTTTATATAAATGCAATTTATAAGAGAAATTGATTTGACAATTTTTTTATCAAAATATTTTAATCTTAATTATAATCGCAATGCATTAATTCCCAAGATACATTAGTTTTGAAGAAAAAGGATGCGAACAAAGAAATGTGGCGTATCCATAAAATTTTGTAGGCGCGATTACTTCGAGTCCTTGTAGTGTTATGATCTCGATGAATAAGCAATGAAGCATTACTTTAGTAACTCTTCTAATTTTTAAAAGGCATCAAAGGCGTAGGAAGATTGAGGGATTGTCCATCGGAAACGGGAAGGATTTTCCGTAACGGCCGTAAAACCGTTTCGCACTTGATAGTAGAACGATAAAAAAAAAAGGCGCTTAGTCTTTTTACGGTCTCGGATGGAATCCTTCGCTTCGCCGAGCAGTAATTGAGCGCTATGTTCGAGACAAAAGCAAATTCAAATAAGAAGCTTCCTTAACAGAGAATCTCTAAATGGCGACAGACTTTTGATTGAGATCGTTTTATCAGAACATTTTCCGTCTACCAGTAAATGAGACGTATTCTCGACAAAGCATTAGTGAACCTGAGAAGAATCAGAAAATCAGTTTGAAATGCTGGTATGTCTTTAGTAGAATGCATGTGCGATTTATAAAAGCGATAAATATAATCTAAAGAGAATATTTTAAGAAATAATATCCTAATAATAAATGTATAACTCAAATCTTTCAATTTTCCACGATTTAAAATATAAGTATAAAAGATCACGATAATTGATAAAATATTTAAACTAATTTGACCTTATTAAAATTTCACAATATTTCATCACGAATTTCTGAAATATACATTTTTTTTCTTAAAATGTTCAAATTAATAAATATATTTTTGATATTGAATAAAAATGAAAAGTTTATAACAAAAATATGTAACAAAGGTTAAAATTTAAAAAGTTCCATGTATAAAATATTATACATAGATGATATGTAATTCCTTAACAAAAGATATTTATTATTCAAAGTCAAATATTCAATTTCATATAGTCAAGATATTAATTATAATTATTTTTATCTCTCGCTTTACATTCTGATATTTAGTTATTATATTATATTCTCTCATTTTTATATTCTCTCGGTGATGTCACTCGAGTGAACAATGAGTCCATGTCGCAAAACACGAAAATAATGTAATCGACAGCCGGCATTATCATTATATATATCTGTGACATTACAACAGATCCTTCATATTCAATTCATATTCGAATTCAATCCTGCACTTAATTTCTCCTTCTCCCTCCCTTCCTTCCCCCCCCCTCTCTCTCTCTTTCGTAAGAGTTTTATCGAAAACAAATTCTTTGAACGTCAGTCCTTTGCATGAGTCCTTGATACTTCGTTTTTGTAAGAGCGAAATCTCGAGTTTCCGGTATGAAAAACATGCTTTTGAATTACTCTTTCGCGACTCCCTTTCGGCAAATTTATCGTGATTGCACGCATGTACTGGATGCATGAAGAATGTACGCTATATTTACCGGAATATCACTCTGGAAGCGATGCCGTACGTACGGTGCTTACAGAATATTTTATATGCTATATATATATAAAGCACGCAAGTGATGATTTTGTTTAATTTTCTACAATTCCATATCTCTAAGATTCCTTATTATTCAAAAAATTGTTTGTTCAAAAAAATTGTTTACGCGAAATAAAAATTTACATATAGATAATAAAACTTAATTTCTCATTTAACTTTATAAAAAAATTTATTTTAATTTATTTTTAAAAAACTTATTTTATTTTGACATTTATACACATATTAAAAAAAATTGTTATATATTTAATTCCAGATCTTTTTAATTTATTAAAACTTTATTAGTCTTATTAATTTTATGTTCCATTTTATTTGATATTTGTTGCTCCAGATGATATAGTCTAACACATATCATATATCATAATTAATTTTTAGCTGCAATATATTAAAAGTAATTTCTTTTATTACTATTGTATTTCTTTGTAATTTTAGAATATATTGCACTGTGTATTTCTGTTATTCAAGTATTGAGGCAGAATCACCCAATATTTCTATGATTGAAAAAGATTAAATTTATATTTGTTAAAGCATGAAATGCTCTTTGAAAGAGTTGGATTTTATATCTAAAAGTCAATAAATATTACTACAATATAACTCTTTTATATTCTAAATTTACAACTTCAGAGTAAACTTTATTTTGTTCTCACGCGCAAAATAAAGTCCGAATCGTCACAAGAGGTTCGGTTTCAAATTAATTTCAAGCCGAGATTTTTTCGATATCAAACGTGTTGCATTTATATCGCAAACATCGTGTTGATTGGTCGGCGAGGTCACGAGAGAGCTGCAGTTTTTATTATTAATACTCATACCATATCAATTGTTCATACATCCACGTGACGTTGCATAATGCATATACAATGTTGTTCAACGCTTACATGAAATGCAATATTTTTTTAATGTTCATTACCAAATAGAGCTGATTTTAACCGAGAACCATAATATGGCTGCATATGAAAACAGTGTTATTGTTGGAAAAAACTTTGAGATAAATATTGTTGTCTTAAATCGTTTCAGCCCTATTGATATACTGTAAATTGTCTTTCCAATAGGTCAAATAATTTTGAATTGTCACTTTTTAACAAATTATCGCTTCTGAAAATAGTATAAATCATATGTCAAATTATATTTCGCTATATATTTATACATTTCATATATTATTATAAATAAAATATCTATAAACATCTGATATTGAGATTTGTAATTTGACTGGATTAAATCACAAATTTAGATACGTTTGGCATGCGCATTTTAAGCTCAAGAATTTGCATTAAATTAACACAAGACAATTTTATAAAAATCTTTATATAGATGCTCGTATTATTATTTTTATTGGTGCTGTTTTTGTCTTAAGTTCTACTTTTCTAATACTTACGTTACGGCGGAAAGGATGTAATTGTTATTCCTTCGTTGGCGCGACGCCACTAGATAATAAACTTATGTTTGGGTGTCTGCTTCTTGCTCACAGACTTGCAAACGTTGCGCATAAACGCGCGCATCTAATACGCGTAAACATAATGCGGTCCTGTAATGTATCCGCATACGTTCACATGCACATCCATATAATATTAACCAAGCGAATAAGCACAGCTTATCGATGTAATACGCATCACACGTACACGCTATGCACTCGAATGCGTCTAGTAGCGTAACATTCCTTTGTTCATATATACAATATACCGTTGCATTAAACAATATATGGATACATTCGAATATATGGATAGACGTGGACATATACACATATATTGATATACATACATAATATACAAAGAGTAGCAACAACGCTTGAGAGGTCAATACCTGCATCGCGAATACAGATGATGCACTCATACAGGCATCGGGGCTCGGGGCATGCGCTCATATTGATAGTATATTTCACGTGTGTTTACGAATTCACGTATACTCATATACATATGTATACGAAACGCGCATAAGCAAGGTGGCGGAGTTAAGTATGGGTAACGTTTGTGAAACACGAACTCGCGATCCCGTATCGCGTATAATGTCATAATAAGGAATGTTATTACTTCTATTGCGTTTCTCGCTTCTAGAGATAAGCTTGCACTATGCTGCGATCCTGTTTCGCCATGCGTAAGCCAGGGACACACGCGTGCGTCGAATACGCGAAGCGTTAAGTAGCGGAACCAACTTGAGATTCAGTAAGTTAGTTCTTATGTTAGATGAAATGCTATTATATCACATCCTATTACTACTTGATATTAGACTAGTTGCATAATTAAACTATCGTATAATTATAACTATAATGAAATTAAACATAAATTAAATAATAAACCGTGAATATATAATTACGAATAGATAAGTAAACTATTTATCCTCTCTTTCGCTCTGAAAATAATTAATGAATATTAAATTATATATTATTCAAATATATTATAAATATTTTATTCAAAAAGAATGCATGTCAACTCGTACAAGTATCTCCATTTCATACATTAACATTTTGCTGTGCCATTATATTTCTATACAGAATACATGTCAAAATATGTAATATATAATAATTAAAAAAAGTATTTTTCTTCGCGATGTCGTCACTTGTGAAAAGTGATGCCACGCGCGGGAAAACGAGAGGATATCAAACGGCGTGCGAAGTGATAGCGCGACATGTGTGTGCTACATTTATAAAACTTGTGTGTTGGGCTTGGTTATGGTATGCGATGATGCAAGGGAGCACGGCACAACCCACCATCATTCTCTGCGATGAAGGGGGATATGTCTTATCCTGGTGGCGGATCGTATTGTCTGCGGACGAGAGATGTATGACGAACACCACGGAAACGCGATACGAGACGGACTAAAGCTCGTAAAAGCTCGATCTCCGGTCTCCGGGCGTCCTTTTCCCCATTGGATTCGCCTATCATTCTCTTTCCTTCTCTCGCGATTCGCTTAATCTTACCGATAGCGATGTTATTATCTTTGTTGCTTTTACCGCTGCCATCACCGTTCGTAATTAGCGAAGTCGGCAGTGAATTCGATCGAGAGAGAGAGATACGATGTACAATACATGAATATAATATATAATTTTTTTTATTTTTTCACGGTTAAATAATACGATCGTAGATTTAATAACTAAAGGAATAAAATCAACGTCAGTTATAGCATCGACGTGATTCAAAGAAATACCATCGCTATCCGTGTAAAAGAAACGATAAATCTTTTTTTAAGCTAAACTTTTTTCGTGTTATATTAATTCTCGGTATTTAGATCTAAAAATGTAATTTATATATTTCAAATTACTTATTATGAATCTAATCTTTTGCGACAAATGAAATAATAAAATTTATAGATAAACTAAATTATTCTTTTGTAAAGTATATCATTTGCAATCCTGTTTATTTATCTATCCATACTTTTACTTCTCCCCCCCCCAAAAAAAAAAAATCAAACATCTTATATCTTTGAAACTTCTATTCCATCTCGTATTCCTTTAAAAAACAAAATCGCCAGCCAAATACGTATGCAAAAAACTGAGATTTCGTCTCGTGATCGACGATTCAGTCTGCGTTGTCGAGCGATTGAGCGAGTAGAATGAAGGGACACGCATCGTTTGTCCTGGCGTGAAACGCTTGTGTGGCTTCGAGGATGCTACAATTTTCAGGGGTGCTTTCGGTGACACTCGACAACGCGGGTCGCCCCATTCACGTGAGCGCGTACCAGTGCATCTCTCTTCTACAGAGAGAGACTTCGGTAAGTCGTTTGTACTCGACGAGAGGGGAAAAAAATTCACTCCCTTTCGACCATCGGCGGCCATTGGCGTGCTCGAGAAGAACGGAAACGATTTTGGTTAGAAAGAAAGGTAGCGCGAAACATACTGTGCTTTTCTTTTGCTCTACCGGAACTTTACTCACCGCAATTGCAAGCAACTCTTTCGTGCTCGTCCATGCAATTTGAAGTTAATGGCGGCAAGTTTTCGCGACGAGACGTCGGAGACATTTTGTTCGGGGGAAAAAAAAAAAATGTAACAACTTGATGCTTACTCATAATAGGTATACGGAATGTCTAAAAAACGTAGACTTTAATTTTAAGATACCGGAAGATAGAAGATGTCACGATCAAACTGACTATAATTTTTATGTGTGATTGTCGATAGTTTTCAAATTTGTGGTTTCATTCTTTGAAGAGTGTTATTATTGCTTACCGCAAAGTGCTTTCGTTTATAACGAGTGGAAAGATTTTGACGCAAAGAACGAAACGAAACACCCTTCCGTAAATGTCTCAATCTTCTTACGACTTTTCCCGTTGTTCGTTTGCTCACAGTGTCTCATGGGTAACATCGTCTAGATTACTGAGTGGAGTCAGCTAACCTCTCCGAAAGAATCTCCCCAAGCACGAGGACATTGTAATTATGTATTCCCGTTGCTCACATCTGGGACCTTTCGCCAGCAAGTTGCGTCCCCATGTATGTTTATTACGTTCTTTATTGTGTGTTATATCTTTTTGTCGTGTATATATATATATATATATATATATATATATATATATATATATATGTATTGTATATATGCTTACGTGTTAGTTTTCCAATATCTCTTTTTGCAACATCAACCGCAACATCAATTTCTCACCCTCTACAACATCCCTTTCTGTCATTTACCGTATTCTCATCGAGGTTTATCTACTTCCTATGAGAGATGAATCGTTCATGTTTTGCAAATTTTTGCTTTACGCACTACACTTGCGTGCCATTTAATATCATCTTGTAATCAAATCGTATTTTTACGCTTGCGTTAAAAAAAGCGATATGTCTAAAAGTATGGAAAAATCACACGCGCATGTGCGCGCCGAGAAAGAAATCGACTTTCCGAGGTTACGGCGAGAAGTAGGCCACGCGGAGAATATCACGGAGATTATATCATTTCGCACGAGCGGACGACTAAAGGTGTCTTGACCTCATCCACCCTTCGAAGAGTTCACCGATGCTTCGATCCATGGTAGCAACCACGAGTCGCTTACATAATCTGCACGTTTATCTCGTGTTACATACGTCAAGTGCGACTGCGTCACTTTTTCTATTATATTTATATAATTTTTTAAAAGCTAATTAAATATGTAACAATTAAAGCCATCAAGTACAAGTAGAGTATTAATTATATTATGTTTTTTACATGATAAATATAACATAACAAATATAGATTTTATAAATGTATAGCAAATATAAAATATGTTCAAAATTTGTCAATATGTGAATATATACATAATTTAAATACATGTATTTTTTAAAAGTCTATTTTATCGTCGTTTTTCATAATTTCTGAATGTTTAATTAAATATTTGGTTTCTACATTAATCTCATATTTAATTAAATGAAATAGCTCAGAATAATTCATTTCTTTTTTATCTCTTTTTGAGATTAATAAACTGTAATAATGACAATTCGTGCAAAACGCTAGTAGATCAGAATCCGAATGTCACGCGCGACATAATCGGTCACGATATACACGCTCAGGCGAGTAACAAGGCGTGAATGAAAACGCAATGCGAATGTTCTCTATAAAACTATCGGCCGCGATTCTAGCCAAGTGAACTGAAATATAATAATACGCTGATAGGCGAAACGTGCCGTATGCCATCGGCATGAACCGGAGAGGAAGATGAGAAAGAGTAGGAGGGAGAAAGACGAAAGACGGGGAGCGGTCGTTCGATCGATCCGTCCGCGTCGTCCTCGCGGAAACAAGTATCGCCTCGTAAAACGGGGCTTATCCGCAAAATTCTAATATTTATTCATACCCGACGTGGTGGCGGTGGCGGCGGTGGTGGCGGCGGCGACGGTCGACCGGGCGGAAAAGCGATCTCGAAATCCCCCGGGGGACGAAAAGTGGATGGCGGGATTACTCTTTTCTATAAGGCGAAACCGACAGGCAACGTGTACGTATAACGTATATTTTTATACATAGAGTGGCTTTTTACAAAGCGCAGCTCAGTATTTTTTATTATTGCAGTTGAAGCAAATTGGCAAAAAATCACTACGTATTATATGTCATGATGTAAATTAATTTTTATATGAACTAGTTATGATAAAATATTTCACAGAAAAAAATAATATTTTAAAAATCATATAGTTAACGAAGAAAAAAGCAGTTTTAAAAAGAGATCATATAACTGACAAAATTATTTCCTATTTTTAAAAATTAATTTCTTTATCTTACTCAAGCTTCGGATAATAACTGTCAAATAAAATGCTCTTCGACAGATTTATATTGGCCTTACAATATTTCTGACAGATTCATGTTTCCTTCTTTATCCTCTTTTTTTCTCTTAATGCGGCTCAAGTTTCATCGCACTATAAAAAGTCATGATAAAAAAAAGAAGAAAGAAAGAAGGATACAAATTGCCGTCTTTCGTAGCCAAGTAAATCTCGGTCGAGTTACCTCCCCGCACTTTCATTAAAAACCGGGTTAATCGGTGCGTGTGAAGAAACACTCTATACATAGCAAGATGAAGGGGACGAACTCGAAGCGCGCAGGAAGAAGACCGGAAAAAAAGGTCCAAGTGACGAGGCGAGCCTGCTAAGTGGCTCCACCGGAGTCTATCGGGAACGTCGATGGTTCGAGACCACTTTCCTCCCCTTGTCTCTCGTACTATCTAGCCGTTCTCACCCCAATCCTCCATCTCACCAACCCCGACTCGCTTTATTCATCTCCACGACTCAGCAGTATCCGCCAGCGAGAGAGACAGAATAAGAGTTGGAGGGAGAGAGAAAGAACGGCCGTATTCCTGTAATAAACTTCCGGCCGTCCACAGGGGTGTCGCGACGACACCATCCGGGACACATCGACCGCCCTCCCCCTCCCTCCCATCTCCTTTGTCATTCTCTATCGAGAATATGGCGAGCGAGAAGAGACGACACGAAGGCCTCGCGAGACCATTTTCAACGCAGGGAGAACTACCAAATTGCTCGACTACCCAGCTTTCTATTTTCATGAATTCCAACGAACGTCTGCACGGAATCACAATCAGCTCTCACCTCCCAACTCTTGCCTACTCCCCTTGGTCGCTTATTATGGATTGTTAGTCGTGAAAATAACGCTCGCGACGAGGCTGATGAAATGGAACCCTTATGTCAACTACCAACGTTATCTACGTCTCGCTCCCGAAAAGTGTCATGGAGTCGTTGAAATATTAGTATTCATTTATGGAACAATATAATTTCAAACGTTACTAAAAACCTATTCGTTATAATATTTTTATATACGAGCTCGTATTTCTATTCTCATTAAACGATAAATATTAATAAAATAATATTACAAATATAATTATTAATACAAATCGTTACAAGTAGTATAATAGTATATAAGTCTCATAATATACAATATAAATCAATATAAACAATAAATTTTTCTTCCACGAAAATACGCATTTGATGTAGCATAGAAAAAGATTGTAGAAAAAAAAACTACCATGAACGTTGATCTTAATGTTACTAGCAAAGCCGGAGATGCATCAATTCTGTCTAAAGATTAAGCCACAAAAACGTAGAGAAAAGAAGTCATCAAAGCCCTCCTGTCTATCCGAGTAATATGTGAAAGATGTCGCGACGAGTCGCGGTATGAAATAACACACCACAATGCATCACGGGTGCAACAACGAACGAGAAACTCGGTCTCGATATCGAGCGACATGACGATCCGTCTGTTCGCCTCTCGCTCGACATACTCACTAGATTCGCGGGAGCATTTAATTTATCGCCGAAATAAAAGAGAGATTCTCGATGTCCTCGGGAAAGACCGACGCGTATTCTCCAGATTTAATGACGTCCGAGACACCCTCGTCATAGGCACTACTGGGGTGATTTCCGAGCCATTGCGCGCGATCGCGAGCTAAGAGGCACCTCGTTTTTAATTGGGTGGAAAGGACCGATAAGCGACGGTTCTGTCTCATTATGAGGACTCCTCTGTCCGAGGAAATATCGCGTCTCGAAAATGTCCAAGCTGTAGAGCACGAATGAAAAGTGACGCACGGGCTGGTGCGTCTTCATTTCTCCCTCTCTCTTTCTCTCACTTTCTCTTTCTCGTATTTCTTCTCTAGATCATTACTAGTTTTCATAACTAATTTTTCCATTCTTCGTCTCTTTCAAGTAATAATAATAATAGAACGAGAAGTAATAATTAGACAGTTTTATGTTAGACGGAATTTATCATACATTTTAAATTCTGATTACATATCTAAAGTTTGAATTATAAAAAAATGGAATATTTTATAATTTTCACTAATTCGCATAAAATTAAATGAATCTCCGTTGAGCAATATTGTCTTATATTATTGTACAATATAATGAATAATATTATACAATATATTGTATAATATTATTCTCGAAATTAAATTAGACAATATTGCTCAACGGAGATTCATTTAATTTCGTTCGTATATTGACACATGCTTGTGATACTTGGAAAAAATTTTATATTTTTCCAAAAGTTTATTTCTTTTTCTTTTGTGTTTCACATTTAAAATTATTAAAGATATTTTACACAATATCCATTCTTTCTATTTTCCAGCATTGTTATAAAATTTCACATTTTTATCATAATTTCAATTTGCGCATGTTATGATAAAATTTTAATTAAACGTCGATAGGAATAAAAAATATTCAGAATGCACGCGAGTTGCGTGGTTATATTTCATTCATCCACTCTTTTCACTTTTCATTCGCTCGACGAGTTTCAGAGTGATAAATGCTTTTTCGACAAGAGGTGGGAGGTTGATAGGAGCCGAGTCCGTTGTCGCGAAAAAATTTGACAGCATGACACGCTATAGTAATTAACTATCAAACTTCTTTCGCTGATATCCGTATATCATAAGAAAAATAAACGGAACTTGCATTTATATGAAATTGTCAATCTTTATTGAATTAAAGAGCGCATTGGAAACGCTTGCTTGCCCTAATTTTGAAGGAATTAATTTTAAAAATAATATACACAATACACAAATATTATATAAAGATGTTTTTCTAAAAAAAAAGGTTTACGGATGTATATTACTTTAATCAGAAATTATATCTTTTTATTTTTAATATTTACTTCTTTTTTTTTCTTTATTTCTTTTAAGTCTATATATTTATGCAAATAAGAAATTACGTCCTCTTATTATTCATGAGTAAAAAATCTGCAAATACGTTATAAAATAAGAATCATATGATCTTCTCGTAATTTTCGATGAAAGAAGAGTTGAGAAATTTGCGTCTTTTTAAGAATCTGATAAGGATGACTTGACCGATTTCGAACTTGATTGCATAAATCTCCATCCATGCGCGAGATGAGGCGTCTCAAGGTGAAAAGTTTTATCGCCACAAAACTTCGGTCACGCCGAAGCCGGCAATTATCATTAAAGCCGATGGATGCCATCTCAATGGCGATGGTGTGTCCCAAGGAGAAGTCTGCGCGAGGAATGCCGTTCTCGCAGGATCTCCGTGATGAATTAGAAATCGATCGAGACCGCCGATCAATTAAGTAAGCGGATAATCGCCTGGAATCTTTCATAAATCATCTTCTGAGATAGGGAAGGGTTCACCGGTGTTTAATTCGATCGGCCGCGGAATTTTTCGAAAATTTATAAGGAACGTCCAAGGGAAGCGATTGTAAAGGCGGACAGGGGGACGTGACGACGAAGAAGTTTCGCGGATTAAGCTCTTGGTCCCAAGTTAATTGCATCCTACGCGCTCTTCGTGCCTCCCTTTATTCGCCATCCACGCGAGACGCCGCCATTTCGGAGCACAATGCGACGTGTTTCGAGAAGGAACGAATGGTAGGTGGGAGGAAAGAAAAAAAAGAGAGAAAAGAAGGAATGGAAAAGGAACAAGAGTTTGGGGCGAAATAAAGCGTTGTACCATGCAAAGACCCTTTTTTGCAAACAACTCCACTTTGGCTTGACCCATGCAACCCTTCTCTCCTTCTTCGCGAAGGTTCTAGTGTCCTTCTGTTGTTATAAGGCGCCCTTAAATGAGGTCAATTGTTCGGAAAGTAACTGGAACTTAAAGTACGTATTCGCGCTATTCGCCGAGACTCGCGTGAAAATTAAGAGGATCGATTGTTTTTATAGCAACTATACATTTAGGATAATTATTCACTCGTTTGGGTCGAGTATATATAATTTTATGAGTTATTTTATATGTTAATTTTCTATGTGTAATTTTGAAAACTACTTGTTGTTATTCTCAGTTATATCAATGCCCAAAATATTAGTCTCTATTAATATATTTATTCTTTTCTAGTAATTTAAAAAAAGCACGATATCATTTTTAAATTTTATTTTTAAGTATTTCACTTTTTTTGACATTAAAATTTAAACATGGAGAATTTTGTAAGCTAATATTATCATTTAATGAGATATTTTTACAATCTACAAGACTATTTGATCGATAATAATTTATTCGGTAATACGTAAAATGGCTATTGATTTTCTACGTGTGAGTGCAGACGGTTACTATGTAATCCATGCACATGTTTCATGCCGAATTATTAATTTTCCGTACTGGAAGAGTCAACAAATAGTAAACAATACGTTCGTACAATTAATTCTCTACCAGGAAATTGCTGCGTTTTTTTTAAATTGAAACATAGCGGAATTTTGTAAGCCGACGTTATAATCCAATACAGTATTTTTACGATCTGCAAGATTATTCGATCGATAATAAATTATTCGGTAATATGCAAAACGGTTGTTGATTTTCCACCTGTATAAGTGAATGTATAAAAATTTGCTGAAGTCACATGTTTTATATCGAATTATTAATTTCCCGTGCTGGAAACGTCGACAAATAGTAAACAATACGTTCGCACAATTAATTCTCTACCAAGATTGTTACGTTTTTTAAATTAAAACACTTTTCTCCTTTCGCTTTGGCTCTCTCTCTCTCTCTCTCTCTCTCTCTCTCTCTCTCTCTCTCTCTCTCTCTCTCTCTCTCTCTTTTTTATTGCAGCTCGTATAACAGGAAAACACGCAATAAATTTTGGTATACTAATTTATAAAAATAAAATTTGTCTTTATTATTACTACGCGCAACAACTGGCTCTTTCTTCTTTTTAGTGCTAAGAATTGCATTGGAATCTAACATGACGGAAGCAAAATGCGAATCTTTTCGCATTCTTACATGAATAAACGTCCAATTTTACTCTTTCGTTCAACTTTTTTTTTATATACACGGTTTTATCCAGTTATGCCATACATTCAAGCTAGTGTCATCTATTTCGCGATTTTGAAACTTCGATTTAATTTTAGAATTCATGAGCCATTGTCTATGAACTTTTACATCAAGAAATCAATATTATTTTGAGTTTATAATAATAATTTGCTTTATTAACTTTTATTCATAAAAATTTTATTGTTTTTCTTTCATTTTAATAAAAATAAATTTTTCTTATAGATTTTGATGTGCGATTTAAAAGGAAAATAATAAAAAAATTACAATGCATTGTAAATAAAATATCTTATAGCTATTACAATATCAGCAGCAAATATATTCAATATCATTAGAGGAAATTTCTGATAAATTGATTTCCAATGACATAAATTTTATTTAGATATCATTATAATATCATTTATATTATTGTTAAATATCATGCATTCCAATTATAGAGTAGTTAAATCGTAAAATATCAATGACCGACAAAAAAAGTTTTAAGAGCACATTTCATTTAAATTGCATTATTAATTGAACATTGATTGATCTAGTTTTAGTTTCATTAATTATTTATCAAGAACGATAAAATTGCCCTATGTTCTGATTATTATCCAGATATTAACTTTTACTTCGGGGCAATAACGATATCATATGTTCTGTCATATTTAATATAAATCGACATTTCAATCAAAGATTCTCTAAATTATATATTGTTAAAAGAATATAAACTTTTGATATAATGTCGGAACAAAACTTTCATTTCCTAAATCGTTATTGATTATCGTTATTCAATAAAATTTAATAGTAATTTTTACATTTTTTATAAATATAAAAAGAACACGTTAAGAAAGTGTGAGGAATTTGTTTATATATTTATGCATTATAACAATAATAGTAAAATTAATAAATATACTCTAACATTACGTATAATATATAACATATGTTAATTATTAATCATAAAAAGAGAAAAAAGAAAATTGCACGGTTTTCCGCCATTTCGATTTGCTCGTGAATAATTTGATCGCCGAATAAATATTGATTCGGCACAGAAATTGGTAAGGCATTATCTTTTGGCATCGTGCACCCGTTCGATTCGGTTGCCCGATTGTTTCCCCATTCTTTTTTCCTTTTTTTCACATACGCGAAGTGAACAAACAACCGAGCGAAAGCGTTCGTTCGAGAGGCACTGCTCGCCAAATGGCGTTCGTTAGTAAAAGCCACGTCGTTTCCGAGAGAAAGAGAGAGAGAGAGAGAGAGAGAGAGAGAGAGAGAGAGAGAGAGAGAGAGACAGAGACAGAGAGAGAGAGGCTCGTCCTCTTTTCCGTTCAATTATCCACATTCGGCTGTCCACTATCGCGATCGCAATGGTCTTTTCTGGAGCGACGAATTTACTTCGGACCAAAAATATCACGTCGTCTTTATGACTTCGTATACTTGAGTCATCAAAATTTTATAGGTCGCGCCTATTAAAAATATAAACTATGATATATAAAAATAAAAATAATTATTTAAATAAAAATATAACATGAAAGAGATAAGAACAATTTAATTTAAAATAATTATATTTCTAATAACTATATGAGACACATAAATAATTATAATAACTAGACAAATTTAAGTACAAAAACCTATAGTAAAATGTAAGATAAAATATAAATTAATTTAATAATCACACACGCAAAACGAAGTAGCATAACTATCGATTTTCAATTTTCCCAGAAAAATTTTCACCTCGGTAAGACGAATATCCAAAGTCTTATAAAAGTGAAAATTTTGTCAGAAATTGATAGCTTTGTTGAGAATTCTGGTGCCCCTCCCTCCAAATACTTATCCTTAACACTAAAGCTCTAAAGTTGATAACAAAAAAGTTATACCGCCTTAAAGTTGCGAAAAATGTGTAGTTGGCCCCCCGTACCTTCAAGCATAGATGCCAGATTCCAAAGTTTTCGTAGCACACTTACATTAGTGTCTTAGTTTTGCTGAAAATCGATAGTAATATTAAGAGATAGTTGCATCAGATGTGCACTCACATTATATGCCATTATAGGCAAAAACGCGTTTCGCACAGGCACAGGAGCAGTTACTAAAAATTGAAAGCTGCACAAAGCGATGAAATAAACCATGCGGAAAAATTGTATGCGAAGAAAAGATTTTCGTCAGAGAACGTGCTTGCATTTTTTGACCGCTATAAGCACCAATAGTAGTATATGAACGCCATTAACGCAACGTTAAGCTTCGACACGCAACCTTTGAACACAGCGCTTTTAGCCGAATTGCCGGCTCGTTTACCATGATGCTCTCTCCTTCTCTTTATATCATATTTCTCTTTGTTTCTTCTTTATTGCAGACTACATTGAAACCCTTCTCTCGTTTAACGGGGCAAACAAGAATGCAGCGTGCACGTACGTGTATGTGAATCAGTATATTCAAGTTCAGCACACTCAACTCCCGAGTGAACTTTCTTTTATGTAAAAAGTTGCCAAAAAATCAAGATACCCTGCCATCGCTCATGTTATTTGCTATTCTTCCACATGCAGCCATGGGATAAACGTGAAATATTTTTCAAGTAAAAAAATATTCAAACAATATACTCCAATATTTTGATAAAAAATAAACATAAACGTAATAATAGTTATAATTAATTAAGCATATGATAAGGAATGTGAATAAAACGTAGATTCAGATCGTTTAATTGTTCACAAAATTTAAACTTATTTTTTTTTTACGCTGCAATTAAATCGCAAATTAAAGTTTTGTGTCAATTGACATATAAAAATTATTATTTAATCTGTGATAGTTTTATTATCATCTTGATAGTAGGAGGATTAATGACGAACCGACGAGTCGACGATTTGCTCACTCAACTGAAACGAAAGCGACGTCGCGGGTTCGCGTATACAATCTGTGAGAAGGGGAGAAAAAAAAAGAGAAATCATGGTGCAAGGTGTCGGCGGCCTCGTTTACAGCCCCGTGCAGCGGCACGCGAAAACAAAAAGGAGAATTCCAACACGACGACGGTCCCCTCTGGTCGTTTGGAGAGGCGGTTTCTCGCCGAATGTGACCGAAACGCGGAAGCCGACTTCACAAACGAGTGTCATTTAACAATCCGGTTGGTGGGCTAAACCGAAGGCCCGATTTTTCCGGATCTCATTAGCCGCGCGGCTGCACGCGCGCCACCATTATAATCCCCCGACGTTGACTGCACTAATTGCGTTTGAAGTATAAAAAAAAGTAGCGCGAAAGCGCGGGCGAACAGAGAGGGTGGCGGAGGATGAACAAATATATCAGGTGGGGGAAAAAAAAAAATGTTGCGCGCGTTTTTAAGCGCGACCGGCGACGCTCAAAGCTGATTGGCGAAAATTCGCACTCCATTATCACGCTCGTAAATTAGTTGTTATTACGAATGCCCGGCGGCGCGTCATCTCTCTCGTTTGCGAGGAGATTGAATTTGTAATCCTTTATGGCGCGCCGGCTTCATTAAAATTGTTTCGTGCGTAATTTGCGCGATCCGATGCGCTCGCGATGCGCGCGTTTTTGTTTTTTCGGCGTCATTATCGCTGATTTTCCACGAACACGCCGAGAGGAATCGATCGAACGGCTGGAATGACAATTACGTTGTACGTATAATCGAAATTTCACATTCGAGCACGGGTGTAACGTAATGAACCGCTGTAATATCGCGCGTTAGTAATCCCAATAATTCGCTTATTCTCGAAATACGCAAAGGGAACGTGCATTATTAGAAACGAACAAGAATTAACTATTTCGTGTTGAACGCAATTGTTTTCGTGCGTTTTTTTATTCTTATTTACATTCTTTTCTCGTGTAACAATTACGTAAACTGCAAATAGCGAATTAAAGTTCTTTCCAGAGCTTTAAGTTGGGAAAAATGGATTGCATAGTCGAGAGTTAGAATTCAGAGCTGAGGAAGAAAGTGGGAAAATAAGAATTAAAAACTAAGTAAGTTCAGAGTTGATAATTAGTAATTAAGAATCGATAATTCCAGCTACAAATTCAGTATTGAGAGTTTATCTATTCAAAAAAATATGTTCGAAAAGTTACACGTAGAAAATTTTGTTTTCCCTCGGATCGTCCCTTGTTCGCGTTACAGACCTTCTATTCAACATTGCAGCTTTCGATGAATATAACTATATTTGTTCTACGTTCAATACACACGTAAATTCCAGAGCACGAGCTGTACCGTGGCGCACGCGCGATATAATAAATCACGCAACATAATGCTCGAATGTTTGCTTATATGCGAGCTCGATATAATAGGCGGGTTAATAATTTCGTGGCCCAAAGTTGGCGCAAACTCCAACGATAATTAATTGTTCATTCTGGACATGTACACATATACACACGTGCAAGGCATATGGTTGACTTTTCTGTGAGAGGTCTAACGAAAAAAACTGTCACTTTGCCTCCGATGTTTTCGAATTACTCGTAAACTGTTGATCAAATATAATTGAAACTTTCGTGAAAGATTCACGCGAAAAATAATGCGACTCCGACACAAAACGCGCTTCTATAAAAAGTAATTCTTATGTAACAAGTACGAACTAAAAACAATCACACGTTGAATACGAACAAGCAATAAAATGCATTTTGACGGAATATAATGCAGACAGAAAAATATAGAACAGGACTAATATGCAAGCGAGACACGAAGATGAGACAACAATGTTCCATAGGTCAAAGAGACTAAAATTACGATTAGAAAAAGAAAAAAATGTGAAAAGGAGAAAGAGAAGGGATAGAGAAAAGCGCAAAATACCGAGAGAAGTTGGTGTATTGCATGTGATGTTTTGTACGTCTAAAGTGAGGCGTTGCGCCAACCTGTTTTTCTCGCCCATTCTGCCCTTCCACCTTCCCTTCATCCTGTTTCACCATGCCTCCTTCGTACGTACAAGCACGTAGTAAGGATTGAAAAAAGAAAATAATAACCACTTCGGTTCCTGTAATTGTTTCGAGGAAGTAATACTTTCGACAACCGACTCGCTCGTTACAGAAAAGGTATGACTTGATCTTTTCACAAATCAATCTCAGAAAAATCAATTAATTAAGAAGAAACTAACTTTTATCAGGGCTGATTAGACAAGCGTTATTAATAAATACTATTAAAAACGATTTACATTATTTTAAAAAATCGTGTTTTAATTCATATAATTATATTATATTTTGCCGCACAATTACAGGAATGCTATGATCAAAGTGCAACCGTCATAATCATCAATCTAAAACCGCAAAATCGAGCAACGAAAAATGCTGTGTCATCGAAAGAAACAATTCCACAAATATCATTTCCGGATGTAATTTCACGATCGGAGACTTGCGGTCCAACGAATCCGTTATCCGCATTATCGCAATAATCGGCTATTGCTCGTCATTCTCATAATAAAGATAAGTTCTTGCAGAAAAATAGCGAATTAAACAATATATTCAAACAATGAAAATATAATAAATAATTAAATAATTTAATTTAATTGCTCAATTTAAAAACACATCAGTGTCTCATACATGCTTTGTATGCATATACATATAAATTTCCTATATACATACAAAAATATTATTTTATAATAAATGCATATCTGAAATTCCATCTTTTTAATAAACAAATAATATTTTTATCAATAAATAAATCGCAATATATCGGATATATATAAATGAAATAGTAAATAACTTGTTTTTATTAATTTCATGATTTTTTTTATCTGAAAATTCTTCATTCATAATCTTAAAATCATTCTTTAATATTTAAAAGTTGCAAAGTTATTTATTTATTTTATAAGCTTATATGGCATATGATTATCTCTGCTATGTGTCCAAAAAATTTATTCATGTTACCGTTGTAGGTTTAAAAAAAAATGCAAAGTCATCGAAGGTAACGCGATTTCAGGTATATCATTTCCGGAAGTGAGCCCTGCGATCCGAGAGTTTTGCGGTCCGGCGAGTCCGTTATCCGCGTCATCGGCCATAATCGGCCGTTGCTCGATAAATATATAACGCTCGTTCGCCTCGCAATAAAGATAACATTCTTGCGCTCGCTATCGGAGGCAGCGCTGCTCTCCCTTTCGGCGTGGAGAGTAAGTCGGCTCCTTAAGATTTTTACAGCAGCAGCTCCTTGCAGGTCTGAGTCGTTAACCCGCTCTTCGTGGACTCGCCGCTACTTTTTTTTTACAGTCGCTTATTATATGCCGAGAAAGCGCCGCGAGTGAGTTGACCCGCCCGTTCGCTCTCTCGCGGATGCGAGCGAAGGGACGTTTATAACTTCCGCGCGCGCGATGTTTATTATGCGACCGCAACCGTAGCACGCGGTGTAAAGTCTATATCGTACAGCAAATCTTTTGCAAATTTAGAGACTTGTTAATTAAAATTAAAAGGAATAATGCCTACTTTTTTTCGATTTTTACGCGTTTTGCTCTGTGAAAAGTAAAATTATCGCAGTAAATGCGTCAATTTTTTTCTGTTATAAATTTTATCAGTAAATATAAAATTTTATTATATTCTTAACTTTTTAAAATCTCTGTCAAAATGTAAAATTATTTCTCGCATTTAAGTCTAACTTTCAATCTCTGCTGACACGTTAAAAATGAGTTATAACAGAGTACAGAATTTCGATGTTAATGTGAAAATATTTCATACTATAATTTAATTACTATTATTTAATTAATAAGGTTAAGTATATAATAAAATTTATAAATATATGCGTATGCTCTTTCTCTTTATGTTATAAACCTTTAGATAAAGTTTATTCTCTACAAATAATTCGAAATAGAATGCCTTAATTCTAAAATGTTCTAAATCCACCATTGGAGCTCGCAATGCAATTTGCATCTGCAGCGGGTAATATGGGGTCTTAACAAGGCTTACGTGGGCTCTTAAGGTGACTTAATTGCGCGGAAATATTGGGCGGGCATAATAAAGAAGCTCGTAGTGAGAAGAAAGAAAACGCATCCTCACGAGGAACCTCACGAGGAACCAATTCGGCTGATGGCAATTGCATTACACTCGGCTGTTTAGAGCGCGAATCGCCGCACGTCATTACTTCGGAAACTGTGGCCAACCTTTAATTGGCGCGATGAAGACGTCTCCGTGCACGTGTGCATGTAAAGGCCACGAATTCGCCGAGTATGCATAAAGAACAAATGTAGTGTGAGTTCACATTAAGCCTCACGAAACAATGTGCCGGCTCCTAATTAAAGCTACATCGGCCCGTGTTACCCGTGTCATCCCGTCTTAAAAGTTCGGTTAAAACGAGCCCGCGCTGTTATCTCGGACGAACGATTTTAATGGATGCAACGAACGACGTTTCCGGACCAAAATTGTACCCAATTTAAAGCCGTCCTCGTTAAGGAAATGGAATACGTATGTATAATATGTAATACATATATAATCAATTTCCTCTTGCGAAGTCTAAATGAAATTGGCACACTCTATATTTTTAGTTTGACCGTTTTCTTTGAATTAGAAATTTATCCTCGCTGTATTCATAATATAAAAATATAATCTTGATTAAATGATTTATTAATAAATGAATTGAAGAATTGAAAAAGCTGAATATTCTTTCTTTTTAATTGAATGGTTTTTTTTTTTCGATTAAAATCAATTAATTTTAAAAATTTCAAATACATATTAATTAGAATTATAAAACAGACTTAATTATTTTATTAACTTCATTTTTTGAACTAGTGATTAGTATGATTTTTGAACATGGTAATTAGTACGATTTATTAATTTATTAAAGCAAAATTATTTTTTTACCTAAAGTTATAAAAATATATTTTAGTATTACATATTTTATAATTTTTATCAATTTATTTCATTCGATAAAATCCAGGACAGTGAAAATCGGAATTTACATAGTTCTTCTATTCACTGGACTTTTCTAGCCAACTCTGATTTGTATATCTCACCGTGTTCTTTGCCGATGAGAAATACAAGCATTCGCGATTTGATAAACGGAGTTGCCCTAATTTGGTCTACTCTCGTCTCGAGAAGGAACGACTGGCGTCCCTCAACGCGAGAGTTGCGAACACGCCTAACCGCGCCGCGGGTTATTCTTCTCGGGAACAATATATCCGGCTTTAATTGCACCGGCTCCGACAACCTCTCGCTCGCTCCCGGCAGCCAGGAATCCGCGCAATGCACCGTCGTTGTTCCATCGAGCTGCAAACTCTCGTTCGCTCGACATATCCGCTTGTGTATGTTTCGATGCACGATAAAACTGTCTTGTTTAGTAAAAAAAAATAACAGAGAAAAAGGCAATTTCATTTTGGCAAGCATAGTTGAATAGTAGACTAATAAACTCATAAACTTTATTGATCATGTTTTTTAAGGTAGTAATACAATACAATGTTTATAGCAATGTTAAGTTTATCTTTTTTCAGCAACACAATAAAAAACAATTGTAAATTATTATCATTACATTGTTAAAATATGTAGAATAAAAAGAAATTTATTATACATTTAAAGTATCCTTTTCTTTTATCGTATTCATAGTTATCATATTTTTTACCACGTTAAATAGATGAGTGAATAACTAAATAAATGAGGTTGATATTCATAAGCGCACGTGTGCTCGACAATATGCTTTTTGACTGTTCGTGTAGTATTTCGAGTTATTATTACCGCAAATGTGTTGCGGACGGTGATCCTCTTTTTGCGGAAAACTTTTAATGAAACATTGCCGCTTGTGTTTTGATAACGAGCATGATAGCGAACTCTGTTAATGTATTTTGATAACGAATGTAATAGCGTGTACGCTGGTCTCTCTTGTGCACGAACGCAGAAAGGAGGATGCATTATGATTGCAGTTGAGTCGATTGCAAGAGAACCCGATACATACAATTTAACAAAAAACTAACAGGCAAGAAAGACAGGTCAGAATATATTTTGGCGTGAGACACCCCGATAAATTTTCCAAGCGTGATCGATTGGTTTTAGAAAATGCTCGATAAAATATTAATATTTAATTTATTTTCTTTTCAATGGATATGTGTGTGTGTGTGTGTGTGTGTGTGTGTGTGTGTGTGTGTGTGTGTGTGTGTGTGTGTGTGTGTGCGTGTGTGTGTGTGTGTGTGTATTTGTGTCCGCATACTCTATGTAAATTGATCGCAACTAACCCTAAGAAAGAGAGACGACGCACCGATATAGTGGTTGAAAAACAATTACCTACATCGCACATTTAACGTTTCAAGCTGACGTAGCACGTAGATTTTAATAAACTTCATAAATCAAGCAGCAACGTGGTAGTTTCTTTTCAGACCTTCTTGAAACAATGCACACCGTTCGGACCAACGCGCGCACACGATGGTAATTATCAGAAAAAAAGTAACAAACTCGACAGCGAAGAAAGCGGAGTTTCGCGCGAAACTCCGCAGGATAATCTTTCACGTTGCGTCCGGCGGAAGTGCATAATTCGGGCTGTTCGCGAATTATGTAAAACGAGTTACCGAAATGCAAAACTCGTGGAAAATACTTCCTTGCATAATTTATCGAAATGCTAATTAATAAACGTACGTGAAAATTAAATATCAAAATAGAATATTATAAGCTTAAACGATAACGATACGATTTTCGTAGCGCTATATTATAATCGAGTTTTTACGGAAACGCACGATTTATTACAACACTTTGAACTCTTCAACGATCTGAGGAGAATATAATGTTTCAAGTTACAACTCTTTTTCCATTAAATCATCGAATTATTGATGCTCATCCGATCTCGCGAATCAATTTCACAGTGCGAGAAATCAATCCATTTGGAGGATGAGTATTACTCGATAATGCCGTGCATCTTGCACACCTCTTTACACAATCCTTCCACGATGCACGAACACATGTACATGTGCAGTACGAGAGGCAGACACAACCACAATAAAATCACTATCGTTATTACGTTGCAGTTACCGGAAGAATCTCTGTCGTCTTTGTATTATCGCCGATGGCGTAAATGAGACGTCGACCGATTCCGCCATAAAGTCCCATGATCGAACAATATTACTGTGAAATGATAGCGTCCAATGAAACTCGGCGAGAATAACTTTCGCGGATTTATCTCTCGGTCTAACGGTGCAATCTCGAACGGACGATATACGTTCTGATGATCTCCCGGAGATGCTGCTAGCTTATCCGCTTCTGATATCGCGTTTATGACATTAAATGGTCCTACGATGTTATATAATATTAAAGTATCTTGCTATAAATCTCGTCGCGCAAAATAATCTAAAAGATGTCGTTCTATCTTGAATCTTTATAACTGCATTATCTTTTAAAAGGAATTATCTCATGAACAAGATTATCCTAAACGATATTTGTTTTATATTAAATTTTTATATTTCATCATCCATTTCACAATTACTCTTCCTACATTATAAAGTATAAGTAATAACATAATAACAACTTAGTTTGAAAAAGAATATTCATGTCTTAATTAGATCATTTCCGGAATACAAACAACCACGAATAAATAAAGAAAGATACATTTTAAACGATACGTTAAAACGATGTTAAGTAATTAAAATGTATAATTCGAAACATGTCTATAAATTGGGTTAATAATACCGAGTGACTTTGCAATTATAAACGTTTGCATATTATAAATGAAAAAGTATACTCGCGATTAAGGACGCTGCAGGGAAAAGGGTTAATGTAACTTGCACGACTATACTGTTTAATCTGATTCCGAGTCACAGTTGTAGGTATGTAGCAGCAGCATGCTGCGTTTTACACATTTTGAAGTCAGATACAGCTCGACCGATAAGCGTTATTCATTGGGTCATACTCTAACGTGTGCGTTCGCACTAACTCCCGGTATTTGAGTCTACCACGCGCCTACCTCGTCGAACGTTTGCTCCGATCTACGGCTTCATAGTGTTTCATGTTATTTAATGTACCGTAAAGTGGGGTTACTTTGTGGCCGCGCTGTTACTATGGGACGATTTTGCTCGAAAGAGAAGTGAGCTTGGCGTGTCGATACTAAATACAACGGAGAACTTGCAATTAGTGTTACATGTAGCTACATAATGCCAAACACGACTAATGTTAAACTCACAATCAGTTAATGCTAAATTTAATCTAATGGCTATATAGCTTCTGCTACATTTAGTCAACATCAAATATTGTGTTAATCTCTGATTGTGACTGTGTATTCGATTTACTGACAGTATGATATTTGCGAATGCAAATATAGATGCTCTTTCACAAAAAACTTCTTTTTTTTTTTTTTTTTTTTTTCGAGAAAACGTTAAATATGTTTACATCAATTCCAAGTTTTAATCTGAACACATATAATAAAAATTTCAAATCATAATTTTAAGCTTAGAAAACTAAACATTAAGACGAATGATAAATAAGAATTTATGCATCCTTGTTATAAGAAATGTCACAAACATAACTAGCAGGCATAGAAAAGCAAAGATTAATGTTGTTCGTTGCATATTCAATGGACTGATTTTTTTACTAGAAAATGCTAGCAAATAATTTATATTTTTATAATTTTTTTCACTTCACCGATTCTCTAAGAATTTTTCTCTTGCTTGACGTAACCTTCATTTTATTCGTCGCGAACTTCGGCGGAATCGGGATGTTTCGATACATTCAGACAGGGGCAATATCGTGTAATATGCCGCGATACTTTAGCGAGGCGCTTTATACTCGCTCGAGCAAGCAACACCGGAGTTTACAAAGCGGTTTAAAGTTCCGCAACGATGAAGAAACTCCGGTTTAATTTGGCGCGCATTAATGCGCCCGCGAGAACTTCACCAAGAACTTCCGTCATAGCCAGGCCACGCTTTTTCTTCGCGCTTCCTTCCATCGATCAAATGGAGAATAGAAAAGAAATTTCTCGAACAGACCATCGATACAGAACCGTTGTGCGAAAGAATTTATCCTTTGACCGCGCTATCATTAATGTTTTCAAATACCGTAATGTAGAGATTGAAATTGGATTTTATTATATATTATATTATATTATATTATATTATATCGTTATAATTTGATGAAAATATTTAATCATAAATTGTTTACCTTGTTAAATAAATATCGAAACTTTTGTAAAATAATTAAAAAGCGACAGACTAACTGCTAAGACGTAATTTCTACCTAAGAACTTGTATATTAAAAATACTTATACTTGTCACGTTTTTAGCATGCTACAAATATAACAAGTAAAATTTATTTATTTGTGTATATTTTATGATGTCAGTCTAACAGCTTTCTGTTCAATATAAATTCAATGTAACGCTGTCTATACACACGCTTAAATGTTTGTTTTAACACACATATATTTCTATGAATTAATATCTATCGCAGTATCGAATCGGAAATCGATTCCGGTACATACAATTCAGGTTCATCGACGATGGTGCAGTTCTCGGATTTCAATCGAAGTCCGTGTCGGGGACGAACGCGTAGCCGAACGTCGAGGGAATGTCGGAACGAGCACGTACACGGGAGCGGTGCTTATACGCGGATTTAGCTTCCGAAAAGCTTTCATGCGAACCGTACACGAATATGAACAAACCGACGCGCCAGGTCGGGAAAAAATCCGAGGTTGGCGGTTATCCCCAGAGACCAAGAGGAGGATAAGCGAGAACGGGTGGTGGGTTTAGCTTCTCTTTCTCCCGACGGGAGAGTTTCGAAGGGTGAGTTGACTTAACAAAAAGGTCTCAAGCAGCGCTCGTATGAATGTTAACGAAGACGCAATCGGAAAAAAGGAGCGGCGAGGGTACGGGAAGGGAGAGGTACGTGAAACGGATGGGAGACGATTTTAGACGCGGATATGCGGATAAATCGGGTCAAGAGCGCGAAGACGAGGCAAATCGAAGAGTGCTAAGGGTGCAGATGGGTGTGGGGCGAAGAGAGCGCTTTTCAGGCAACCCAAGGAAAACTCGTGGAAGGAGGGTAGAGCATTAGAAGAAACAATGGAACGATCGGTCGGAGTTGCACGGGAGAGGTCGTTTTATTATCGCGACTCGCTCCCGTTCGCGTCTTAATAAAGCCGGATCCGCGTTTTTCTCGCTTTTTAACGAAAAGTTGCCCGACCAACCCGTGCTTTTCTTTCTCTCTCTCTCTCTCTCTGTCTCTCTAAACCCTCCATTATCCTCTTTTTATCGCCCAAGTCTCGACCCATCCCGTGAAAGCGGCTAACACAAGCCCAAATAGAGCCGAACGTAATTTATTAAATAGATAACGCCACTCCTCTCCCGTTTCTCATCGGATCCGGCTCTCTTATCCTATATTTTACGGTGATTCCCACACGATGCATACAACAGAACGCAATAGAATGAACTTGAAGAAAGAAGCAGAAAGGCAGATCCGCGTTGTATCGGAAACTACACATATATACATTATATATATATATATATATATATATATATATATATACTAAAAAATATTTTAAATTTTTTATAAAGACTTATTTTTATTTTAGATCACTTTACGCAAAATAAATGAAAAATACTCCAATTATATTTTTTAGACACAAAATGTAGTATCGTTTACAGATACATATACTTTAGATACTTAACATACTGGCAGGAGTATCATGGAGGATGGAAGAGAGTGAAAGCAGTGTCAGTAGCTTATTTCGGAGTTATTTTTCATGGAATGTTGAAAAATTGCCGTCACTCCCCGAAATCGGAAATCGATTACGCTGGCTGTTTCGAGAAGCGTGGGGGGAAAACTGATGGCGCTTCTAGTCCGCTCGCCGACGAAAGCCGCCATCGGCTTCTCTCTTCGGGGAGGGTGAGGGATGGATCTTTGCTTCTTGACAAGAGATTGACGATAGATATAATCGTACATAAATCGCAATCGCGCGAAAGTCGACAACGGCGAAACGAATTAATCCGCGCGGATAAAGATTTTTCGCAAACTAAAGAACTAAAACATCGTGCTCATAATTAGATAGATATTATTCGCGTGATTCGCGTGATTCGCGACCCGAGAACGGCGCCGCACTATCGTTTGATCCCGACGCTGTTTGATAAGTGATTTAATATGCACAGCTAACTCATTGCGGTTCGCAAAGTGCATATAGAATAAGCGCCAAGATATCGTTAGCTAAAAGAAATATGAAAGAAAATCGTGCACTTTGTATGTTCTCCGTGTTCTCTTCATACGTTTAATTTCTGTACCGGCACAGAGAAGAATAATATGCAGTTTATATAAAAAAGGAAATTAAAACAGTAACGAGAAAGAGCGATAAATTGTACAAAAAAGAAATTAATGTTGAAATCATGATTATTGAATTCCTATTAATCCATTCAATTATATCTTTATAATTAGCAGAAGTTTGTGAGATCTCTAGTGATTTAGTGACTTAGTTAGCACGTTAAAATTTAATTACATAAAAAATAATAATTTTTTACTTTGAATAAAATTTGGTAGAGAGATTATAGTTTGAACAATTCATAATATTGTTACAATAACGTTAAAATAAAATTTAAAAAAATATATATAATACCAATTTTTATATCAGTTAATAAAAATTATTATATTGCCGATATTAAAAACAAAATGTCTATTATAGTTACAAAAATAAAAATTTGAACACGAAACGGTTATAACCATAATTGCTGTGACTATTCGGGAAAGTTTTGTCCATATTAATTATATATAGACTTTACACATATATCGAGTCTATAGAGCCAAATTATTAAACTCGGAAGTGAACTTATGTCAGACTTTCTTCATGTTGCATATAGTTCTTCTACTATTATGACGCAGTATCATTATCTTATACACAGTATTACTTCAATCAAATACAGAATTACTCCAATCAAACAAGTACGCGACAATTGACATTTAGAATGGCGCCAGAAAATGATTGAGAAATCTAAAATATATGTGAAAAAATCGCACATTAATTTACTTATTTCCCTATGTGACGAACGAAACGAAAATTATAATAGTAGAAATAATAGGCCTAAATCAGGCCATAATAATTTTCGAATACAATCATTGTTTTGTTGAACGTTAATAATAAAATTTATTAATAAAAATTAATTAATATATCAATAAAAATTAACTTACTACGTATTTATAATCACGATATTAATTAATATAACGGAATAAAAACGTATATATAATAATAAATTATATTAAAATTGTAGGTTTATCTTTAAAAATTATATAAATAAGTTACATCACAAAAGTCGCAATGAAAATTATAAGCCACACATATAAATGTACAGAAGTATAAAAAAAGGATGGCAATATACATATATATGAGAAAAGCTATATTTTCAATTACATTCAAAAACTCTGTTAGTATCGCGAGGCGAATAAGAAACAGGTAAGAATTGTGTAACTCAGTGTTGGCATCCATTTTTAGGGGTCTTCACGAAACTGGGTCACGTACACCGGAAATGAACGTCACGCGCATTAGAAGTCACCGATGGAATTCGTGCAAAAAGAAGCAAAAAAAGGTATCTCGTTCTGTCGAGGTTACAGTCTCCTGCGATTTAGAAGTAGGGATGACTGTGCGTGTTATTTTTATATTATATTTATTATATATATATATATATATATATATATAATTCAATATATTTAAGCGAATACATTTGAATAAGAAAATTTAAATAATAAAAGAAAATATATTCAGTATAATAACATTTTAAAATACGATCTCATATGTGAATAAGGAATATAAAATTTTGCGACTGTGAATAACTGTATTTTAGCATGGGATTTTTATTCTTCAGTTTTCTACCGACTTGAAAATACTTGCACGAAGATAACTGACACAAGTATATAGATCAATACCTTATATAATTTTAGTTCTATAAAAAGTATGAATTCTATCACAGAACGTATATAAATACTCGTCAATTAATATTTCTGCACGTATAAAATATATTATATGCAATATCGTTCCTGAAAGACACTTGTACTTGCTTCGATTCACTTGAAAATTGAAATCACGATTGGTGCAAAGGCCATCGGTGAGAGTAGTCGCGTCGTGCGAAGATCACGACAATCTCTTATTTTCCGCGCGACCGATCCATTTGGCGCGAATTGGAAAACGCGAGTGGCAAGAGAACGAAATTCTCGCTTGAGGGAGGATGCGGAGTTCTATTTGGCCGCGTTCCATCAATCTAAAAGACATTTTTCATATGGAGAAAGCGGCGCGTGCATCGACACGGTCACCGTAGAGATGTTAGACTTATCAAAGATGTCCGACACAACCTTAACGTTTCAGGATTCTCATTTTTAAATTGACATTCGCATAGCACAAACTATTGCAAACGTATATAATAAACTAATGCAAAAAGGGATAAAAATAAACACATAAAAGAAACTAAAATAAACGTCTTAAAAAGAAATTGATGGAATAAAAAATTAATAACAATTGAAAAATTCATACATAGATATTACGGATTCCAATTGAAAAATCTTAGCTATTGAATATAGTAGTCTATAGAAATAGTTACAATAGTTTACTACGACAATATCAACGTGTCAAGTTTCTAAAAATACAAGGTAAAAATAGTTACATGCGATCTGTTTCTCTTTCACAAGTTATCAAAACGTGAGGTCAAAGCACTTTATCGATTGCTGTTATTCTCGATGTTATTTAACATCACGCTCGCCATTTCGACGACCGAAACATCGCGTCATTCGATCGCTCTTCCGATTGTCTAAATTTAGATCGTGGCGTTTGCGCGCGCTCGATTGCGTGAAATTCGTTGAACCCGATGAAACAGTGAGAGAGTTAAAACATATAAAGGGTTGATAGGAGAAAGAGATGAGATGCAGTCCGTGGGTGGGATCAGATTAGTCACGTAGCAGCGGTTACGAACAAGGAATAACGCGAGAGGGTAATTGCCGCCGTTTGTACACGTTGGTTTTGGGGACAGCGCACAGCGAGTCTGTAAACGACAAGGAGGGATGATGGACAAATTTTGGCTAAAAAGAACAAAAGGAAAATTACTTGTTGTCGATAAATATAAAATTGAAAATACAATAGAAAGAGTAAATAAAAAAAAAAAAAAAAAAAAATATATATATATATATATATACAAAATAAATAAATATGAAAAACAAAGCTACAAAAAGTAAACAAAGAAAAGAAAAGCAATGAAAAACGGAAACAGATTAGAAAAAAAGTTAAAGAATAAAATCATATAATGAAGAAAATAAAGAAAGCTAAAACTGACAGTGAAAATAAAAATAATTATATACCAGTATATTGGAAAAGGAAAAAAAAAATAAAGGGAAAGATGAAGGAGGTGGCAAAATTGGGATTCAAGTAAAGCAGGAAAAGAAAAGAAATAGAAGCGGAGGTAAAGAAAATCGCGCAACCGTCGGTATACGAGCTGGAAAAAGAAAAAAAAGAAAATAGCTCAAGACGCGCAAGGAAGAGACGACGGTGGATAACGCTGGTGGAGGAAAATGCGAGGCGAAGAGGCGGATGGGCGAGGTAATGCGCAGTAAATTGGGGCCGCCGCGTGTTACCGATGTGCCACAAATCTTCGGCACCGAGGTCCGCCACGAGGTACGGTCCTTTTCGAGTTAGGTGAACGTAAGCGAGGTGGACGAAGAGAAGTCATCGCGGACGGGGACAAATGCGGGTTACGAAAATTCTTCGGTCGATCGTTTGCCGGCGAAACGATAATCGGGACAACAAAATAAACGCGGAGAAATTATTGTATTTTCGGAGGCGCTATATGCATTTTACATATTGAGGGTACTGTACGCGCAGTGACTGATGCATCGCGCGAATTTTGCCATTACGATTCCTTCGAAAGCGACTGAAATTGAAGTCGCATGTCACGAAACGACGAAAATAACGTCGCGCTCGATATTTCGTTCATATTTCAATATACTGGAATTAGAACGGGTGTTGTAGCTTGCTATCTTGGGACAAGTGTCCTACGTCCGAATACAAATATAGTAACATTGTTTTTTCTATTCTTTAAAATTGTTATAGATAGTTCCCGATTTTAGCCTAATTGAAAGCTAATCTATAATTCATTCAATTATTTGCACTATATTTTTCTGTTGTGTTTCTTCTTCCATTTTGATTTCATCATTATGCGTATGTGTATTCAATAATGCTATTTTGTGGATATATGTATATATATGTGAAGTAATAAATTTATTTCGGTAACGGAATATGTCTTTAATTCGTCTTTAGGTGTTTTTATGTGTTTTAAATCATTAATATTGAATTAGTGTTTAATTGCAATATTAATCTTGTGTAACTTGTTAAGCTTATTTGTAAATTAAAAATACACATTTTTACTATGGTTTCAGTTAATTCCATTTTTATGAAATTTTAAAGATTATATAAGACTGCGTGAGTTGTTATTAAATTATAATACAGTTACACTTCATTAATTGTGTGTTGATAAAACAATTAATAATGTTGACTAAAATATCATTTAAAACAAAAAAAGAGAGAAAAACAGTATTTGACATTTTTTTGCATTATAATATCTATCAATAATAAATATGATACTTTTGTCTCGATGCATATTCTACATCAAGTTAAATATATTTATTAATACAATATTTAAGTAAAGGTGCTTATATTTGTGCAATCAAATAGGCATTTAAAACAGATTGTATCTGATAAATGTAATTTCGAACGTATATCTTTTAGATTTTTCCCATTTTTTAGCATATCATCGAACGATGCAGCTGTATGCATCAAGGTTGTCGGAGAAGCGTGAGAATTTTTCCTCGAAGAATCTTATCTCGCGAAGAGAAACTTGGTCCGCCTCGGGGACGCGGCGCACTCTGTAATCATGCGCTGTCCACGATGCTTATTATCTCGATATTGTGCCGAGTGTATAATAGGATTACCGATCTATCCGGCGTAAATACTAATTGCTTAGAATCCGGCATGGCGACGTAAGTAGTGGCCGTAAATTGTCCGGCAGCACCTCCCCTTTAAATCCTCGCGCTTATAAATCCTCATCGTCAGAAAATAACGGATAAGAAAGTAGACAAGAGATGAGATCTTCATAGTATGTGTCTCAAGTAGTCCACAATTTTAATACGCTTAAAATAGATTGACAATTGTTTACAATTATGGACAATAATAAATTGCCAAATCGCGATTAATTTTACGGAGAAATTTTTACGTCGATGATGTGTGCTTGTGATAATATAGAAATTTTGAATGATTAAATCAACGGTTATCAATTATTAATTCTATTTAAAACGTTAAATAGATAAATTCCAATTGATTTTGACTACAAACGAAGAAACATTACTCTTGCAAACTGAATCATTCATTTTTTCTATTGTACATTACTATATACATATATGCCATATGATGCCACATTACTCCGTAAATAAAGTTAATGTACTGTGCAATATCTACGAGCGATTAAAATTTGATCGACGATTCCATGTGATAATCCAATTGGGACCTAACGACTAGTGTTCCGCAGTAAAAACAACGAGATTGTGTTGCTTTTATTCTCGATCGGTAAAAGCCGGAAATTTTGCCCTTCGTAAAAATGTTAGCGGCGCGAGTAATCGCGAAGGAGTAGCCACGAGTGAACGACGTCTTTCGGCGCCGCTCTGATGCCGATAGCCGCCATTGCAAATTTTATCGCGCATTATTCGCGAGGTCAGCCCGATTGAGATCATCCTACCTGCCGTTAACTAACGTTTTATGACAGTCGTCAGGGTAGATTACAAAGTGGTAGCTATCAAGGTTTTCATGTAATTTTTCGAAGCGCCAGTATATTTATACGCTCGCTGAGAAAAATCATTTTCAGTTTTATGGCAGGTGGAGCGATACTAAAAAACTAATTGCTGAATAACTGAAATAACACGCGTATACTTGGTTAAAATGTAGGAGAAAGAAATTGTAAATGGCAAAAAGCGCAAGAACATTAAACACTGCCTAATTTCTAGTAAAATTTATAATTTTTAGAAAAAGAAACATCTTCAAGAATATATTAAATATATTTCTTTTAAATAATTCAACTATATTACAAAAAATAGTAAAATATAACAATTTAGCCTTATGTTTAGTCTTATATTTCGTTTATAGAATAAACATTTTCGTGTAATATTTTTTGTGATGAAATAATTGATATAATTTCGACAACGATATCACGTTATTTATATAACTTTATTAATTTATTATCTTATTTTTAAATCTTAATTTTATGTTCACTTATGTCAATTATATATACATATAATCAATACATCCATATGATTAAAATAAATATTTGCTAAAATTATGTATGCGTGTATATGTGTGTACATATTTATTAATATCATTTTTATTCAAAAAATTAATGTGATAATAAAAAAAAATATTACTGCATCACAATTATCTCGTTACAATTATTTTCTTCAAATCCAAAAATCTGATTTAACATAAATGAGAACTTCATTCACGTTCTTCACTATTTAACTCGTATATCACGACTCCACGATTCTATGCGGAAACGTAGTCGCGAGCGGTATCGAATCCACACGACGTCCTAAATCTCTATCCACCTTTGAGAGTATACAAAGCCTGTCTGAGCCTCGCTGGCACCGAGCATACAATGCGATTTTGATTTATCTGTCGTTAGGTTACTGCGGTTCTTCCGCGCGCCTGTATATATGCGCGCGAGTATACGCGTATACGTATATATATGCTTATAACCGGAAAGGGAGTGCGTAACTAGAAGGGATTGGAAGCAGAACACTGGAAACGTAACTCTACAGAGTGCTGGGCTGCGTGGATTGAGGGCACCCGGCTGTATGATAATCGTAAAGGAATATAGCGAGGACACGCGTCGTCTCTCTCCAATCAGGGATTTTCGTCCTTCCTCCTCCTAACTCCTGTGTGTCTTAGTCTCGACCCTTTCTGAATACGTTGCCCTGAAATCGCTTTTCGAGACTTAACCGCTCGTTAAAGCTCGCGTGTATTCAATGCGTCGCTGCATTTTAACCCTATCGAGCGCTAGACTAGCCCTTCCTTCCGTTCTCCCTTCCTTTCCCTTTACTTCGCTTCCTCGCCTTCCTTTGTTTTCACAATTTATCGACCTACTATATTGTATCTGTCTTAATTAAACCGCTGTCTTTAATAAATTAGTAATATAATCGGCGTAAATTAACGTACACAAAAGTCCGAAAAAAACTTACCCTATTTCAAATTTTCTTCAATTATATGTATATCTTTTAAATACTATGAAAAAACGATTTAATCTTTTGTCGATAAAATATTCATAAAAAGGATTAAATCTTTATATGTTTTCAACATTTGACTTCGCGATTATTTCGTAACCGTGAATGTGATATGTCACAGGTATTTAAATGTTTTTTTTTATTTTTGTTCCTGTCAAAAAGCACTGGATTTATGAAAGGAAAATAACGCGTCCGATTGTACCGGCTGGCGTAGCTTGGCAATGCAGGTTTCCTTCAACTTCCGCGATCAATTACACGTCGGAGATTGCAGCTGGGTGCGCAGTCAAGCTAATATGCGAGAGCGGAAATGGTCCCGGGAGAAATTTGTAGGCGCCGCCGTGTCAGTGCCTGAACAGAATTCTTTCCGACCAAGCTTTGGAAAGGCATTGCGGCAACTTTCACCCCGCGCGTACATCCCACGTACAAGCGGCGACAGAGTGACAAAAAATACGGACGTGATTGAAGCTATATAAGAGACTGTATATCTAGAAAATATATATATGTAAATCGAACGGCTTGGGAACGCTATAAGACCAAGGAAATCATTATGGAAATGATAAAATTTATTCTACTTTTAAAACGTAGCAAGTATTATATTAATCAAGAAATTGGATAATTATTATATTAAAGTTAATCAAATGTTGCAACGTAAATAGTTTCTATCAAAGATTTTTAAGCTACAAATCTATATATAAATAGTGACACTCACAGCATTGGTAGATAACTATAAAACATCAAAAGATATCTCTTTTTATATGTGAAAAAGATATCAAAACTACTTTTCAAATAACAAGATAAATGTAATATTTTTTCATAATTTATGTCAAAAGAATATTAAAAACAGATATTTTAAAAAGTGCCAAATTTGTAGATTGTTACCGAGGGTTTATCAAGAACTGTGTCATGTTTGCAACGTACACACACCCACACACATTGACGGAATCTCCTAAATCAATTAGTACGAGAACGGTTTAATTCTACGAGCGTGCTACGGTATGTTCCTGGACTTAACATGCCGACCGAAACCATCCCATCCATCTAGCGGGGTTTTCTGGGGTTTACGGCAACAACGATCTTCCGCCCCTTGTACATACACGTCATGGGTGTTTCCGCCGTCATTATTAATCTTTTCAAAGAGATTTTTGTTACTCGTTTAAAATTTATAAATGAACATGTTGAACTCTTATAATTATGTCTCCGAAAAATATGACTTGAATTAAAATAATAAACTTGATTATGATTTTTCAATGTAAATAAAGTTGTATTTTATTTGAAAGTAAAAAATTAAAATTTATATTTATATTCTTCTTTAATTTTATACTATTTGATAACCTGTTATATGATTCAATTAATGCTTTATTTGATGTTTACTATATTTTATTAGTGCCTTATTGTATACATACTGATGTTTCACTATAAAAAAAAAAAAAAAAAAAACTTTTTTAAAGAAAAAAAAGTCGTCTGTCATTAATTTTCCGAAACAAAGCCAACCTGCACAGTCAGCCAGCATAATTTTGCGGCAATTGCAGCACCGATGTGACCAATTGAAATGTGTTCGGTGCGAAGTTAAAGAGAACACACGAAAGGTGCCGAGATGCAAAACTGGCTTCGGCATGTCGAGTCGCGCCTCCGCGAGAGAGAGTCTGTACCGGATGCGTCACGCGTAAATATCCACGCGCGTTGTAGCCGGCCCCTTAATTGGCGCGAGGTTCTGTGAGGGGGAAACTTACCCGTGGCAAGAAACCGCGGTCCAAAATCGTAAATACTTTCTCACACTCACCTATATTTCGCGCGACAACGGCGCAACCGTTGGTCGAGAGCCATGCAAGCAGCAGCCCGACGAGGATCGGCGCTCCTTTCCGTCGACCCTTGCGGCACTCCATCGTGAGGTTCCGAGCTCCGACTACGCCTGAAAGCAGAAAAAGGAATGATCACGTGCCGTGCATTGGCGTGTTGCTCCCGATGTGCTTGCATGTCGCGCGAACTACGCGCTCACCCTCGAAGTGCATCGCGATTTCCGAGAACGTATGCGTTCAATGTACCGGGATCGGACGCCGCGCAGTGCGGTGTTATATTATTGCGTTTACTTAAATCTCACACTTTGCCGGAAGGGACCATCCTCCCCCTTTTTTTTTTCTCGCCACCGACGCGTACCGACTTATAGTCGCGATTACATGGAAATCGAGATGCTCGAGGCTAGTGAAAACGAATTCGAGATACATGCGGTGCACTGTCATAAATACATAAAAGAGATAGATTAAAATATATATAAAGTGTATATGAAACAAGTATATATATATATATATTTGTACCATGCTAGCATTAATTATAAGGCTTAAAATGGATATTATGATTTTCCTTCACAACAATGGGAAATAATTATTTTTATTTTTCTATCAAGACTTCTGTAGTTACTACCGAAATAATTTTATTCGATTGTAATGTGTGTGTTATATACTTTATATCACTTTCTAAACATATGATGCGCGCTTTGTGATTTTTAGAATCACCACTCTATAATTCGTCTTGTTTCGCCCCCGTTGCAACGCATGCTGTTTTTATTCGATGGCATCGCATTGTGTTTGTGCGGTCTGCAAATTCCGAAACGCTGACGCCAAAATTGTTTTTCTTTTTCGCCTTCGTTAACCCACATTCACGCGACGTGCACACATCCCCCAACCCTTCGTTTCGCTCGACATGCGGATTAAGCTGATTTATAGTATTTACCGACGATGCTCGCTCGATTTTTCCCGCGGCGTCGCGCCTGCGCGTCATCGACCTATTAGTTTGTCGCAAAAAAAAAAAATAAGGATAAAATGCCATGTAAAAATTTGTGCGACAAAAGTGAACGAGTACTATGTCAGATTTGCACCAAAAAATATTCCAAGATATTAGATGTTGAAATCTTAATTCTTCGATCAGAGACACAGCGTAAAGTATGCTGCGAAAAACATTTTCGCGGGATCTTAACAATAAATATCGCTTGTTCAATTCCAAAAGTATATTATATACGTATCTGCTCACTTTATTCTGATGGTACATGAGAAATAATAAATCGCAGATTGAAAGAAATCCGCACGACCACGATCGGTTAGGATTAACAGGATGAGTAATCATGGCAGCAGTCGGGAAAAAAATATTTTTATAAAGTTAGAGTTTTCGCAAAATACAATTGAAAATATTTAGTCCTTAAAAAGAGAAAAATATATATAAATATTATTTTCCGAAAAATGTCATATAATTATATAATCCCAAAATTATGTACAAAATTAATATTTAAAAAAACCTAATTAAATTATTAATATGTTGTGTTAATATTAGTATTATAATATTGATAATTATTTTCTTTTAACGTGTCAATATCGAAATATTTTCTTAAGTAGTACTTCGCAAAATTTTGTTTCCAGAGATGCATAACTGAAAAACCTTTGTATATATATATATATATATATACCTATGAAAGAAGAGACTCAACAATCTTTCAATGCATTTTAAATTTCAGATTTACAAATCGCAACTTCTCAAAAATTCATCGAAAACCTTCAGATCTCCCCGAATAAAGTTTGTAGGGTTAAGCATCGTCAGCATCCAATCATCTCGATTATGACCTGAAGAGAGAGAAAGTTTATCGAGCCGCAACTACCGCCGCGTGTATCACGACGGACCATTCCGCAGATTGCATCGCGTCGGCCGAATTGCAATGACGCTTATCCGCGACTGTGGAAGAGCAGTCGGCGCGACGCGGGCATCTGGAACGTTGCCAATTCGTTTCGAGTGGGCCGCGTTAATTTTTCCGACGAATCTAATTAAGTGCTCCCACCCCCGCCCCCCCTTTCCCCTTTTTACTCTGTTGCCTCGTCTTGTTCTTTCTCTCTCGATGCCGCCGGCATTCAAGCCTCACGAATGTGGAAGTCGCGTAGCAATGCGATTATCACCGAACATCTGTAAAGTCCGTGAGAGTAACGACGATAATTGAATGCGTTGCTTATTTCCTACCTTCTATTCCCTTCTTTTCTACTCCCTCCCCTCCCCCGCTCGTGCAACGAACAAATGTATCCTATGCATTACGCATAATTAATCCGGCGATGCTATCTCATTTAACCTTGTAGCCGCGCGTTCGTCGCGCGAATAGAATCGGCGATGCGCGATTCTCCTTTTATCAGCTTTCCTTTTCTCCTCTACGATGCTCCGCGATGCTGCACACGATGTGCACGCATGCACACCCGATGCACCGCACGCTGCGATAATCGCGATAAGCTCGATGACAACGCGATTCCCATCTCCGAGGTCGGTCGGCACGACGAAGAGAGAGAAAGATCATTTATTAAAAAGGGAAGTATAGAGAGAGGGTCTTAGAAGCAGAGAAGAGGATGTATGCGAGTGTATTGCACTTGGATACAGTCGGACGAGTAGTAATCTCCCAGCGACTATACTTTTTTTGCCTTTGGAGTACTATTGCGCGCCGCGGATTTTTCAGATCGGTAATCGAACATCTTTGGAGGGAATTCTCGACGCATTTCGCGATACATATACCTTCTTTAGTTCCGTCTTTATCGAATTGAATCACTGCAACGTTCTTTCGAGCCAATCTCTGAAAAATGCATTTTGATTGACGTTACATATTGGCTGTTCAAATTGCATACCGAAACAAAACTGGTAAAAGTAAAAACAAAACCAATTTTTTTCTAGAAAAAATATCAATTGTGTAGAAAATCCGATCTTCAAGACGTGTAATAAATTTTTATAACTTTATCATTATACTATATATAAATATCTTTGAATTATACATTTATAACACTATTATAACGTATTTATAACTTTTATAATTTTAAATAATATTGTGTAATATTTTATAGCATATTTATAGCTGACGAAGAATCTGTTAAATTTTAATTTCGAAAATTTGAAATATAATATTTTCAAAAATATTTCCGTGATCTAGTATTAACCCAGTCAAATTTTGTTATAATGCATTCACATAGTCTATTTGATTTATTCCAATTCAGTACAAAGATTTATAGCGCTACAATTATCTATTTTTTTTTGTTCCTAGTATTAACTCTCTCAGCTGGCAAGCTCATAAATCTTCGAGGACTTTTCTCCTTTTTCATTGCACGATAAAATTAATTAAAAGTGATACAGTGGATTGTTAAAGAGATATAACTTGACCTTGTCTTCATTTTAACATTACGTTTTATAAATACTTCAAAATATCCAATAAAGGTATTTAGGTATTTATACTGCAGTACATACATAAAATATTGAAAACGGAAAATGTATTAACATTCTGTTTTTATTGAACAAAGTAGATCTTTGGAAAATATCCAATTCTGTGATTAAGAAACATCTAATACAATCCAATATCTTGATTTAGGAAGTATGTTTTTCACGTTATTTATTCGATCTTGCAATTCTCTGAATACTATTGTTTTTCATGAAATGATCATAATAAATACCATAAGAGTTCATAAACGTACTATACTTCACAAATAAAACCGCTTCAATCTACTTCTATCTATTATTTATTTAAATAATAATGATTTTCTTTTTTAATAATTTTCTAAATTTCTCTGTAATAAAGATGCTGCTTGTTCTATTCTCATTTTAGTATTACCACGATATTCCTATAAAATAGTACAATAAAATGTCAAAAATAATTGTCCACATTTATTTTACATTTAATAGTGTCAGAGATTTTTGTAAAACTTTAATGGAACAAAGAAGATATATCGCATCGATACTTAGAATGTAATAAATAATTCAATAATAATTTTCACATGCTGTCGGACTGTGTCGGAGCGGAAGAAGTGACGCGTCGCTGCCGCTGCTGCCGCCGTCGCGGCCGTCCGGATGAAAACATAAATCTACATATTATTAAAGCAGCGGCGATCAAAGCGATCGAAATAATGCAGATTATCAGAAAACGCCGGTGCCGCGGCAATTTCTGCAGGCACTTAAAATCATTTCGACGCCTCTTGTCGATGAATATTGAACAGCCACGCACCTGCCGGTCGCCTCCTCCTTTTCCAATCGTTCCCTCTTCCCATGTCTCCTACCATCCCCACTTTTCGCTTCGCAATGATTTCAAGCACGGAACTCGTTCATCATCGACGACCCCCGCGCGAAATCACGCTCGCAACGGATTGAACGGAAGGGGGGTTACGAGCAATGAATAGAAGGGAAAGGGAGAGGAATAAAAATTATTTGTTGAAAATTATATTATCGAATCGGTGGAGGTACAGTGTACACGACCGCGATCTCGCGAGTTTCAATTTTATACCCAGGCACATTTTAATGCACATCGCGCAAAGCCCGGGGCTCCGATCGCACAATTAAAAATAATTGACAATGACAACGAGCCGATGTTAGAGGCTGGGGGCGATCACACGGGAAATTAACTCGCAATTTTCCTCGCAAAATCCACTGCGAATCTAGCTCGTCAAAAACGAGAGCGGAATCTGCAAGAACGCGCACAACGTAGCTATATAAATTCCATCGTTAATTCTTGAAAAAAAAAAAAAAAAAAAATAATATTATATAAATGACTCTCTATCTTTCTATCTCTAATCAAAAACTTAGAAATTATATATCATCTAGATTTTACGAGTTTTAATATATCGATCTGTTATACTCTATACGTACTGTGTACATACATTTCACAGTTGCTGCTTACGAAACATGTAACATTTCGCACACATTTGCGATTCGCGATAAAAGTTTACGCAACATTTGATCTTGGCGATAACTCACTTAAAGTCGAAATTGACGTCGCGACATCGAGATGACTCTTGCAGAGTCGCCGATTTGCGGAAATATATACGAATGTCGATATATCCTGCTGTTTCGATCGCAAGAATTTGGAAAGAGCAAGCAGCTACAGGAAATGGATGAGAATGAGGAGAAGGAAAGAGCCACAGGAAGCTGCAACTCGGCTGGCTATATACACACTGCATGCGAAAATGTCGGGTGCAATTTCTGAAATTCCGTCGTGTCGCTTTCCCGTGCCACTCGAATGCCATCGCACTCGTCCCTCCCTTTCCCTCCCCCCTCCGCCCCTCTCCTCCTTCGCAGCTTCGAGAGACCTTTCTTTCGTTTTGTCCTCGTCGAAGCCTGTCTCTGTCTTGCTTCTACCAAAGTTCATCGCAAACAGACATCCACGGCGTGACGTGGAGCTGACACGGTGCTTTGAAAATTTCACCAGCCGATATCAGACTTTGCAACTCTGACAGAAGCCAGGTAACATGGGCAGCTTTCAATTTTGTCTTTGTCTGTCTTTGTCAAATAGAAAGAATCTATACATAGATTCATTAATAATTACAAAACTGAACAATTTGGACGATATACATTACTATTTTTAAGATACATAATAGTTATCGTTATTAGTGCAAATATTTCGACTGTGTATTTTTTTACAAACTCTTGCTATGAATATCATAATCAGAAAATTACAAATTTCTTTATTACGTAGTGTTCATAACTTGAATAATTGCACATTTCTAATGGTATATGTATATGATAAAAATTCAACTATTGAGAATGCGAGAGAGATGCTTCGCTTATACATATAAAAATTGCTCCATTATTTTTTACTAATTTAGATTGATAAATACTTTAACAATTTGAATTAGAAAACTAGGATCGATCTAAATCGACCGAAAATTTAAATATATGTAAATCTTCATATCACATAATATTGGAATCAGAGTAGAAAATATAGTCATCGCCGCGAGAATCGCGGTTTACACGACTCGTCGGGAAAATGCAAATTCAGTACCTACGAAGAAAATGCAAATGCAAAAAAATGCAAATTCGATATCTTCGACTTTGAGAAAGATTCCAGAACAGAAGCACTTACTGAAATCCTATAGAACCTATCAGAAATCGGATGTTATTGCAAGCATGACACGGATGAGATTATTGAATGGGCGATGTGGTAAAGTCTTTTATTGCTTTCGTGCTTTCTGTAGGACACATGTACGACACGAACTCTCAATCGACTTTCGAACTATCACAACAATATCTACACGTCATAAAATTTAAAATTGCTTCTCTCGATATACTACTACTATATTTTAAAGATAAAAATTCGTATCAGAATATAATCTACTATATTCTCTGTTTTAATATTTTATTATAATATAATATATACTTAATATAATTAATATACACATATCACGTATAATATGTTATAAATATATTATAAAATAAACCATTACATATAAAATTTCGTACCTCATTATAATGCAAAAAATTTTTGTAATGAATAAATTTTATATTAAAATTATTATCACACGAATAAATAAAAACTTTACTCATAAAAAATTTTTAAATAAAATAAAATGAACTGATAACTATATTTATATTATAAATTTGCCTACGCGACATGGCGATAACATACGGAACGGAAATGATATTTCATTTCCATTAAATTTCAATGTTACAATGAGGTCAAACTAACATTGCAACAAAGAAACGGTACCTTTTCTAAATACATAACAAAATTAGAAAATTGTCAAATGAGTAATGTGTATTTATCGTGTAAATAACCTACAGTGCAGATAAATTTTAAATTTTATCTTGGAATTGGTGTTTTGGTGGAGCATAAAATGATTATGAACAAGTACCGTACAACGTCTTTAATTTTAAGAGAACTGGAAGGCCGGAGAGTTAACGACATCAAGAAAGAAGATGGACGAAAGAACGCAGCTGCTAAAAGATAATTCTTGCTGTATAAGCCATAAAAGATGCCCCGCAGATAAATTTTGTGATTTTTTTGCTTAATAACTCCCATAAACAAACCAAATAATTTTAACAATTATATAAAATATGTACAAAATTGTTTCAATATACCAAAATATTATAGTAAATAAATTAATGGAGCGAAATAATAAAGCATTAACTTTATAAACTGCGTGTGAGAATTTTTTTAAAACCATATACTCTCTTTTATATTATCAGAAATATTGACAATGTCACTCCATATAATCCTATAAAAAATTAACGAATTTAAGAATAGAAAAAAAAACTAAAAAAAAATTTAAACAAAAAAAACTAAAAAAAAAATAAATAAAAAAAAGCTAGCAATAATTTTGTCCTGTCAGATAATACAATTAGAATTGTCAAGGTCTTATATCTAGTCAATAAATGTGTTCATTATAAATGTATGATGAACTTAAGTGTTATACAATAAAATGTATCGATTATCGAAAGAATGGATGACAATTAAGTATTTTCTTTCTCGTTGCTTTTAGTTCTTTATTGATTTTGCAAGAATGTCGAGTAATAAGTAATGGAAATATAAGTATAAGTAAGCTGCTTATTCTTCACGATAGAACTGACGTCAGCGAATAATAAATAACACATTTTCGCTCAACTTAAAATATCGAAATGTAAACTGTTTTCCTGCTAATATCAATTTTAACATCTACGATAGATCACAAGATGATGCAACAATCATATTATTTTTTACAGTACAAAAATAGAAAAAATTAAAAAAACTAATTAATGATACTAATTCATGATAAAAAATAAATAAGTAAAGTTGGCCAGCGCAGTTAGATATACAGAATACGAAATATCTGACAGCATGTAACTTAAATATAATTCTTTATCATTATTGCTTTCAATAAATTCGAAAAAAATAAAGATATTAAAAAAATTTCTCCTCTCTTTTATATAATATTTTTAAAAATTAAAAACAATAAGATATCATGCATAAATTTGCAATGTTTACAAAATGTAATACTATTCAGAGAGACAAGATTAATAACAAATATAACAAAATATAATTTTTTGCATGCGCTTAGAAGTCGCAGTTGTCAATTTCCGAAAGAGATAAACCTGACATCAAGTAACGCATCAACGCCGAGGGAAAATCGCATCGCATCGCGATATAAAAGGAAAAATTACGCGAACGTCGCGGGTAACGATTATATTATTCGCCCCCTTCGGAAAACTTGATCCCCACTGCGTGTTCCGCGTGCACGATCCCGGCTTAGAGGTGCTCCACGGAACGAGGGCTCACTTTTCACTTAAGGACCGGCGGGGTCGGGGCCCGTCTAACTGCCCCGCATTATTCGTTATTATGGCGTGCATGATGCACGAGGGTGGGGTGGGCGGTATCACTGGGGTAAATCTGGAAGAGAGGAAAAGAAAGACGAGAAAAACGCGATTTTTTATAATTTATAATCTATTTATATCGAAGATACTTTAAAGATATACTTAAAAAATGATTTAAAGTTTAAATATAAAATTTTTTTTAAATCTAAACTTCTTAAATTGCTCTATTTATATGAATTCTGAAAAAAAAAAAAAAAAAAAAAAAAAAACAAATTTTCTCAAGAGGAAATAGACCTCAAGAAATAGTAAAATTAAAATCGTATAAATTAATTTTCGTAATTACACGTGGAATATTAAATCAAAAGTAATTCATTCTTATTAATTTAACGTGATTCAGTTTGGGATTAAATATATAAATTTATGAAAAAAAAAAGAAATAAAACAAAATAAAACAATGATTTACGTAAGCTCTAGCGACAATCATGGATTCATCAGTTTATGTCGGTATCTCAGCTCAGTCCTTGTAAGATTTCCGCGAGATCTCAGTCACCGGAAGCTGTCTGCAATGCCTAGCAGTAGAACGCAGTAAGAAGAGAAAAAGAGGTGTCTTCAGTGACGCGAATAGTCGTTTGCTCCGGCGACAACGAGAATAACGCGAGTTAAGCCAACTCCAAGCCGTCTCCGCTTGTTCCTCTCACGTTTTCCAGAGAAACTGGCGAGTTACTAACCACGAGACGGTCGTCTCCGAATTATTTTCTCCTTATTTACCTTCCCTGCCTGGTTTTTTCTTCTCTTATCTCCGCTCTTATTTCGTCACATCCTCTCATTTGACATAGAAAAGATAATGCGCGAATAAAGAAACAAAGGAAAAAGTTTTGAAATAAAATCGGATTTTTTTCAAAGAAGTTTAACATACTCCAAAGTAATTGTGTACTTTTAATCGATTGCATTCAGTCGCTGTGATTAAAATCACAATCAGTTAACCATTATTATTCTTATTAAACTTTCTTGACTTAAAGTTTTAGTCGGGGAATATTCTTCATCGAAAGGTAACATTCAAAACTTTACTAATCTAATAATATATCTTTCTAAATATATCTTTTTTAATATATATCTTATTTAATTCTTTTTATTTTTTTATCTTAATCTTACAATTCTTCTAAATCTCTAAAATATTTTTATAAGTTTAAATATTGTTTCCATTCTTACATTCTCTCAATTTAACTTTTATTCTTTAATAACGTTGAGTAAAGAGATAAAGAATATAAAATTACCATAATCTTAACAATCTTTACAAATCTCTCTTTTTCTCCTTCTCTAAAACGACATTTTTAAATTATTTCTATTATTATATCATGATAATAGTATCATATAATAAATATTTGCTATATTGGTGCAAAGTAGTATTATTACTAGCATTATTAGTTTGTACGAGCGGACGCGCGTGCATAAATCCACCCGCTAATCGCACAACGATAACAATAATCGAACGAGATAATCGTTTGATATTAATATCAGCGGACCGGCTCATAATCCGGCATTTCAACTCCGAATTAAATCGCTTGGTGTGTAATGAGCTCTCGTATCACGAGCGAATTCTATGATGAAAGTCTCACCGCTGCCTTTCCACTACAACGCGCCGAAATTATTTATCAGAAATAAACATGAAATTATTCAACCGCAAATAATCGCGAGCTCACTTCTCAGGTTCATATCAATTATTGAATCAATTTTGGTTATCAATGAATGCCTTTAATGAACGATCCTTCCTATCTTTATTCCGCTCTCTTACGAATAATTCATAAAATATTACGTTTTAAAAAAATATAAATTTATATTTTCTTTCAAGATATATGTAATACATGTGCAGACTATATTTATATTTGATGTAAAAACTTTGAAATAAATTTGGAATAAAAGCTTCTCAGCGAAATTTATCAAGTTTATAAAATACATTTTGTATTCGTATTTTCGCATTTGTATCTTATAATAAAAATATTTTAATTATATAAAATATATAAATATCATGTAAATATTTTTAACTATCTGTTTTATAAGACAAAAAATAATTCAACATTTTTTTATTTTATCTTATTTATTTGAGAAACATATGTATCACTTGTGACTACAACAGAAATTTAATGCTATCGGTAAATCGAAAATGTAATACAAAACACATCCAACATGGAACAAAAGTTTTTCAAATCTGGTGATAATAAATAGGCGAGTGCAGCTGCGAAATTTCTTTTTCCATGCCAATAAATCTCAGCCCATCGGCATCTACTTCGTGTTACATCTAATGATTCCGGTTCGCCGCTTCGAATTTCCCCTCTCATTCTGCGCGCGACATTAACCCTGGCAACAACGTCGTACGGCACGTCTGAATGGCACGGTAACGATTCCCTTAAAACAATTTATGCGCATTGATTAATAGGATAAAGCTCGAGATCGCGCCTCCCTCGCGAACAAGAGGGTAGGCTTCGTCCGAGCGAGAGGGGGAGACACGAAGTACCTAAGCGCGAAATGCAAGGGACCGTGAAGCCATCAATTTCAACGCGCATTGGCGCCGGATTGCTAAAGCCCTTAAATTTGGCAAAATCGACAGCCGACATTCGCTCGAGGCGAACTGAAGATATCGCGCGAATAAGAAAAGCTCTTTATCCGGCAGACGTCGTACTTTGAACACAATTAATTCTGTCAATCAAGGGGAAGAATTTACTATCAGCAAAGGACATGTTGCTAATGTCTTCCAGTAATCTTTAAAGAGTGATGTAAATAAAACTTACAGTATCGTATTGTATTTAGTTGTTCGTATAATTTTTATGCAAAACAATTTCATTTTAGAGAATTTCTACAACATTGATTAGATTTAAATGCATAATTTCTGTTAGATTGATGCGAAAAGCGTTAGATTATTCTATAAAAAAACATGGAAAAAAATAAAGAATTATGCAAAAATTATAAATACAAATGTTTTTTTAGTAAGTAGTTTAGTAAATTTATCCCACAGAGTAATATTACAGATTATATCCTGCAAACTATAATAATTTCTACATATTTCTAATCTATGTAGCTATTAAAAATTATTAAAAAATAAACAGATTAAATCAAGTCTCTCTCGCTCTTCTTAATAATTATATAAGTTTTAAACTCAAAATAAATCTTTTAATGAAAAAAAGCCTTTTGTCTGCATTATAAAATAAAGATTATACTAAAAAAATGTATAAAAGATTAACTTTGCGAGTTGTCTAAACATTTTACGATCAAAAGCATTAATTGCGGATCAAATACATTATCAAAGATCAAGAAAAAGCAGCGATCTACATGTTTGTGTATAATACTCGTACCTTATACGAAAGCCAAAAAATAGAATTAAATTACTACTGCGCCAGCAGTGACTACAGTTGCAATTACTATACTCTGGATAATGTCGCTGCTGTATTAAACCGATATCATTTTACGAAGCCCGTCGTACGCTTACGCTTTCATTTTAATCTCTTAATTGTATTCCGCCGATATCTCTTGGGCGGCGCTCGAAACAGGAAAAGTAAATTCCCCTTTCAACAGAGTCTCAAAAAATGGAAGCTCCCGGTGGCCGCGAGTGCCTTTAATGGATAGCTCCTCCTGATTCTCCCCCATTCGTGTCCGTCTTTCACCCTCCTACCGACGTTTTTTTATTATCCTGCCAGCCCGGAGATCGAGCAGCCGATTCGAACGAGTTTCTCGCCTCCCCCGTTTTGATCTCTTCATTTCAATTCGCTCCGCAATCCTTTCTGCGAGAAATACTGACAGATGTCTTCCTCAACCCTATCACAATTGTTTTTCAAATTATTTTGTAAAATGAAACAAAAAAGGTTGGGGGTTTTACGCATGTGTATATAAAATATTTTTATTTTGGTTCGTTAAAAATATTGCCAATTTCAATTTTTTTTATTTGTATAAAGTTATACTATTAAAGATATAGTCTTATATATATATATATATATTTTTCATTATTATATGTACTTTCAAAACTAATGTATATTAGAATAAACATTACATATAATTATAATTAATTTTTTTACAGTATATTATATTTAATTATAATTATTGTAATTACAAAAATTGTGAAGTGAGTATAAAATAAACATGCGAATATCAGATGTAAAATTTTAAATTTTGCGTTTATATAAGAGATAACTCACAGTTGCATAATTCGAAATTTTAATTTAGAAGTAGTAAATATCGGATATGTTATTGTAAAAGTAAATAATAATAATAAATTATATCAAACAAAATTAATAAATAATAAATAATGCATAAAAATAAATATAAAAATAAATTTTAAACAGACGAAATAACTTATGCGTTCCAACTTCCAAGTTTATACTTTGATAACCGTGGTCAACGAAATTCAAGCAGGCGTCGCAACGGTATCAAACCAAACGTGATGTCTGGGGATGCAGCATCTTCGAACTTTTTCGCCGAGTTTTATGCTTCACTAAGGTTCACTGTAGGATATAAATTTCCGCATTTTACGGTTTTCAGTACATCACCATCTCGTTTAATTACGAGCGAGCTGTCGTCGTATCGATGATTATTTATATCGTGTGCTCGCGACGTTTATTACTCTCGTCGTCCGATTACTTATACGTACCCGCCGCTCCCGAGGGTGCAGAACCTTAATGATGTCCTATGGTCGGCAAAAAGGCTCAGCATGATTTACATGTCAATCCCCGACAGTATACGCGGCAAGAAGCCAGCACAAGAAGAATCGCGTTGCATATTTATTAGGTCACGCAGTAGGATGTTAAGAAGATCAGATTTTTTAATTGCCAAAAAAAAAAAAAAAAGATACGACACGCAACACATTCCAGGCTCTCGTGATGAAAAGAATGCTTCTTTTGCAAAGACATTGTAACGACCAATGTGATAGTCAAACTCTGTATTTTTATAGAGTTAATATATTATTATTATATATTATTACTTTTTCTTATTTTGCATTTTTTTTCTTAATAAATAACATCTGCATAATTTTTAAGTTTAAATCTAAGAATTTAAAATATTGTAATATATGAATTAAATGTTGTTTTGTCTCTGTTAGACTTAAAAATATCTGATGCCGATCGATGTTGCGACGAATAAGGAAGAAATATAGCGAAATACTGAAATATAGAGGAAATCGCTCGATAAACCATCGCAGTTCGATGGAATCCAGCGCGATTAAAACAGTTATTCCCGCACTTCAATTCGCTTGTTTTGCGCTCGCTTCTCCTGCAAGAACTTGCGAACGAAATAACGTCGTTAAACGTGAGGGACTGCGGGCGGCAAGAAGCAGGCAAATTCGCATTGAAATTGATTTGATTACCTCGGCTTCCTGCCGCGATGCAGTTTTTACTTCAGCAGTGAGTTGAACTCGCGCGGGCCAAAGAGACCAAGAGTCCGAGCAAACGAGAGACGAGGCTTCGAATTCGCGTGAGTGCGAATCAGTCGTTCGATTATAATGTCGAGATTCGACGCTGTGGAGAGGAGGACGCGTGATTCCATTTGCCGGTCGCAAATCGAAACCGCAACCCCGTGCAAACCGCAACGATAGATATATATTACGTCGATCGGGGCGAGCCAAATTGGCCGCGCACTCGTCCCCTGCGCGCTTTAAAATCTAAACGTCCCAACGCAACCAATCCTATCCCGTTCACTCGGCATTGCGCGATCTGCGTTTTCCATCGCGAATTTTGTTTGCTAAATATTTTGCTCTCACCACAATTCTAATATGCCTGTCTTCGGGTTTAGATTTTACACTGTATTTTATTATACTATTGTTCTTTTTCTTTTTTCCATGTATACGTAAACTCAACAATGCAGCTTAAGCTTTTCGTTTTCACTGAAAGCATTTTTTCATATTATAACAATTATAATAGAGAGCAAATGTAAGAAATTAATGTAATATAGGAAATTTATTTTTCAACATTTTCGAAAAACAAAAGATTGTGTCAACATCAATTTTTTGGTTGCAATATCAATCTGCTTAAAAAATAGAGAAATTGAGAATATTGTGATATAAAATTTAAAAGAGTTTGTAATTCAAAATGCAATAATATTGATCTAATAATAATTTTTTATTTAAATTGCTTTAATGTTGTTACAATTGTTTTTCTTTAAGTAGCAATTTTCTGTAATATTTTGACGGTTAATTATTTAAGAAAAAAAGTACTTGCCACGATAGCAAATTGTGTTTGTATGTGTGTGTTATAATATTTCTTTCAATTCTGAAATATATGTAAAATTAAATCAAACGTATAAACATACAATTTGTTGCTGTTCTTTTTCCACTGTTATCGATTATTTTTCAGATAATTTAATTAAAGCAAATATGTTCTACTGTACAGAATATCAGAAATATACAATATCATTCCGGCAGAGAGAATCAATATTAACTTATTAAAAACATTTTAAAAACACTATTGTTGTTGCTAATACCTTGAAAAAATTTCTTTATTTTTCGAGTGAAAAGTTGGAGTGCACAGATTGATACGGATCGTTGATAGCAGTATAGGAAGGCCGCGAGATAATAATGAATGGTAGAAATTTCGTTTTCCCTCGTCGAGAAATCACGAGGGTCGGCGGCGGCGGAAGTGGAGTTCGCCGGAAAACACGAAGTAACTAGAGACCGCCGACCACTTTGCGTAATTACCAACCGCCCGACCAGGACCGTACTATTTAATCGGACTAAAGTGCAAGAGGTCCATACTCGCTCCCTAACCCCTTTTTTCCACACCCTGATCTCCGAGTGGGATGCACGCCGAAAAAAGGAGCGATGAGGTCGAAACGCAGCCAAGCGAAAAGACGAGATCCAGCAAGGATGCCCAAATATTTGAGCGAGCAAATGATATCTCTCGGTTAGACGAGCTGCGGCAAAGTAATCCGCGAGTTTTACCCCACCAATGTTTTCACCCTTCGCTTCATGATTTTCCTATTTGCGCAAAAGATCATATTTTTTAGCCGGTCGTACCTTATGTAAGCGGGAAAAGATAATTGAGAGAATCGTCATCTCTGACTTTTCTCAAATACTTTTTCTCATAAAAATATTAAAATAACACGGATACGGAACAAATATAAAAAAAATAATATAATAAATTGAATGAATCTGTGCATTTTTTTCTCAAAGATATTTCAAGATTCAATATAGTCATAACATATAAAAAGATAATCTCGCATTAATAATTGTTCCATTACACATACTTTAAAAAATGTGACAAATAATATATTTTTCTAATTATCTTTTTTGCTATCATGAGAGTAAAGAGTAAACATACAAGATCTCTGACTTATATTTTTTGCATTACTGTACAAATGGTATCAGAAGAGGATGGAGGAGAACGGGTGCAATGAAAATGGGTTTTTCCGTCCAAAACTCGTCCCAATCTCCCTTTTCGTTTTAATGATACTGCAGCATTACTGCATTTTCATGCACACGCTGATAATCTAAAAAGTTACTGTTATTGAAACGTAAATTTATGGTGCTCGTAACTTTATTTCGATATAATGGCGAGCTCATAATGAAAAACATCATTCGCTCTTTTAATCTGTTAAATATGACTTAAGAATTTCTATTATTAATTTTTAAAATAAGTTACGTTAAAAAGAATATCCAACGCTCTCATCTCGGTGTATGAGAAAAAAATCGTAAGATAAAATCTTTTTAAAAGTAAAATAAAATACTTATAGAAATGTTCTTATTTAAATATAAAAATTTTAAATATATTTCCTTTTTTAAATAATATCTTTCACAGAAGGAGTAGAATTCTTTTGACATATATTGCTATTTAAAATTCAATGAATCATATATAATACACTTGGAAAAACTTGAAACAAATATTACAGTTTAAAATCTAAAAATATAGAAAAATCTTTAAATTTGCTCTGCCCATATCAATTTAGGTGTGAGATATAGTATCTAATAAATAATATTCTAAAATAAAAATAATATAAAGTTATAAAATAAGAATTTATACGTATATAACTGTAATAGAAATATTTTTCATCGCGTTTTAAGATGCATAAATCTTACTTTTCATTTCGATTTTTCATATAGCTGTCATATCGGATATTTATGAGCGAGAAATGTATTGCGTTTAATTCTGCATTTCTCGGTCGTCAAGCGGTAAAAGCGGCATATTGCATATTGATGGCAGTTTCTGCATATTTACAGAAATGTTCTCATTATGCGACCAAGATTTTATACGGCACAATTTCTTAAACTGTCAGATACACAGCTTCATTTTGCAATTTCTATATATATACTGTATTTTTCTCATTCTATCGTTTTCAACCAAACTCGCTAGGTTACTATTATTAAAAATTCGAATTTATGATCTAAATCGTCATACACGCGATCGGTATATTTATAAAATATTTTATTTGCTAAGTTTAGCTGTGTAAATTAGTGTAATCGGACATATATTATTTCATATTTTATTTCGTATTTATTATTCAAAGAGAAACAGAATATTATTTATAAAAGAAAAATACTATTTTATTTTATTATTATACTTTAATATATTATATCACTTAATATATTTAATTTCTGTAAAAGTAAATAATTTATTGTTAAATACATTAAATTGTGTATATATGTATTTTTTGAAATATTTATATTAAAATGTTTTTTATTAAATTTGTATGCTATTAAAATTTTTATTTATCCTATTAAAAATTGAAACGGCTTGGCATATGAAAAGGTTAAAGGACGAGAGGACTACAATTTGCCATACGACTCGCTATACGGAAGGATTAAAGGACGACTCGAAACCATGTCTAAATTTCAAAAGCCGACTTTTAACGTCGTTCTGCCGTTTAGCTCAATTCTCGCCGCGGCGGAAATTCACGGAGTTACCTTTCGCGGATGAGAAATTCGAGCTCGTTTTCCAGTGCCGCTCTCATCGCCGTCCGCGTCCCTGGAACCCCTATTTCACCTCCCCTGTTCTATCATCGGCGGGGCCTTCATCGCATTTTCATGTCGCCGCGTGCTTCGTTCCTCCCTCATATTTATGCAACGGCTGCACGACCGGACACGGATCTCGCCAGAGAAACGTTTTCCAAGCTCGCTTTTCCCGCCCACCCGGCGCTAGTTCGTCCTTATTCAAAGACAGCTGTCCTATTCAAACTCGGTTGAAATTTAATCGCAAAAAAATGGCAAAATATCATTTAAGATAGTAATTGTCCTTGCCGTTAACAATAACATATACTACATTCTATATCATATTTATCATATTATTTAATTATATAGCCCTGTAGTATAGCGCTCAATTGACCAAAAATGCAATTATAAATTTTAATTTCAATAAAAAAAATTAAAATTTTATACTTATTAGTTACCAAACTAATAAATTTAATAAATACAATAATATATCAAAAATAAAAAAAATTTTTTTTAATGGAATTCAATTAAATTTTAACTGTATAAAATCGTCTTCAAATTCTTCAAGGAATCTACCTCGGCAAACGGAGTCAAACGATTTCTGATACCATTCGTATTCAAAATTCTATGTAGAAAATTCCCGAGATCGTGTAGCATCACAGGATAAAAAGAAGGCGAGCGACGATGTTAGTCTGCCAACATACGCAGAGGAATCAGAGGTAAAGAAGAGAAAGAGAGAGAGAGAGAGAGAGAGAGAAAGAGAGAGGGAAGAAAAAAAGGATGAGAGGAAGGAGAGAGAGAGAGAGAGAGAGAGAGAGAGAGAGAGAGAGAGAGAGAGAGAGAGAGAAGATCGACCTCTAACCATAATCTAGCATTATGTCGAGTGGTCTCTCTGCGCTCGGAAGAAGCGCTTCGAAACGAGTTTGTTCGTTTCGGCGGATTATCCTGCCTGCGCGCGCGTCGAGACCGCGTACAAAGAGTGCGAGCATATTTTCACGGTTAAAATTCACAGTCGGAATCCATGGGGCGACGTTACGTCGGCTTACCAGCGCGGTGTGTATTCGTTTAATCTATTCAACGGTCGATGGATGTTGATGCAAATAGTGGGAGTTGAAAAACGGCGGGAAGAAGAGCTCAGGGAGAGTGGGATTCCACGATCGAGTCGAATGGCCAAACGTTAATGAATTCCTGCGAACGGATATATATTTCTAAAGACTTCCATCATCCGCCAGTTTCTTTCGCATCTGTCATTACCAAGCAGTGCCCATGCTGTTTTCTCACTTTCTCTTATTAATAAAGGCTATGAAATAAAATTTAATTATATTATTTATGATAGCATGAATAAGTTATTTCATTATTCAACAGACTTTTACATTGTCATTTATTACAGTCTTTATTTTGATATCTATTTGAATTTTAGTAGTTCTATAAGTATACAATTTAATAAATATTATTCATCATATATATATATTTCTCTTTTTCCTTTTTTACATCACAAATTTTTCACGTTTAAAAAAAATAATCTTGAGATATTTAATAAATATTTTTCATCTGTGTCTTTTTTTTCTTTGCATTTCTATTTTCTCATTTCTCCTTTTCTATACAATTGCACACATATAGCAATATATATATATATATATATATATATATATATATATATATATATATATATATATATATTAATAATTTTTCATAATCATTAGACTTGACTATTATTGTTTGTATTTCTTGGAGTTCATAAAGATTAATATTCCAAGATATATAAAATTGATTTCTCTTGTACTACTTCTTTTCCTCTCTCATTTTCTCGCTGTGGCTTCCTTAAATACAGTCCAGTTTGGAATATCGCGTTCCTTCAAGCAATTTTTGAGTGATATTTGATAGCCGGGAAATCGTACAACCGTTCCTCGCGAATTTACCCCGAGTGCAAGTTTGCGCGAAATATTACGCCAACATCGATTAAATAACGAACTTTAGATAGAGTTCAGCAATTTCTTTATACTATCGAAAAAAAAGTTAATCCCGGTATAGAGCTGCAATTCCCTCAAACAACTATTGTATAATGTAGGGGATTCGTAATAAATTCTTATCAAAATTTAGTATGGTCGTAAAACAATTCAATGTGTAATAAAATAATTGAATTAATTAGGATAAACAGATAAAAATTTCTAAATAAAAAATATAATGTTTAAATAGAGCTCAAACAATGGTATATTAGTTTTGAATATTTATCCTAAATAATTCGATTATTAATACATTTAAATTTTTATGTAAAGCAACTCTAATTAGAATAAAAAAATTAAAGAATCTAGAAGAAAGTAAAAGTAAATAAAGGAAAGCACAAAAATGTGTTTCGTAATTAAACAAAGTTACATATAGAATTTTTTAGTGATTCAAATGGACATTATTAATATATCTTTAATACTAATTAAAAATGAATTAATATCCAACACACAATCGCAAAATGATTTATTAAACTTCCTTATTTCTTACTAAAAAGTTTTTTCAATTATCCTTAACCATTTAAGTCTTCTTACAGTCTTCTATAGTTAGTTATACTTTATAAAGTTTATAGTGCTGAAAGACTTTTATACGCTTTTTCTCGATTTTGATAAAATATAATAATAAAATAAAATATAATCTTTATTTTAAATTTTACACAAGTCGAAATTACTATTAATAAAATTTAGTTGGGATTCTTTCCTTACTTTAAAATATCCAACAATATTTTTTTTCTTTAAATAAAAAATTATATCCATAAAATATTGTTACAAAAGTTCGATTTATTTTTATTTTTTTAATCTTTGTCATTAATTTTGATAATTAAATATAAAATTATATTTCTATAAAAATAAAAGTTATTTAAAACTGTTTGACATATTGGTTATTCTAGTTGCAAAATATATACGCTCTAATGTACTTTTATCTATCGGGTAACGATGCGATAAAATTGATTCTGGAACGAATACACAGTATTGACTTTTAGGTTCATTATACACAATACGCATATATCGTTTGCAATTAATAATTGCATAATATCTACGCAAAAAGTTGTTGCAAATTAAATGTTCAATGCACTTTTATATATTAGAATTGAAAATAAAAGGATAAAACCAACAATAATAATATATATATTTACCTCTTTACTATGAATTTTTACTTTAAAATCTCTCAATTTTTTTAGATAATTTGATGGTCAAATTTTTGTCGAAAGAAAACATGATTTAAGACTCTTCTGTCAAAATCTACAAAATATCTTTTGCAATTATAAACTTCAAACTACAGGTTTATAAAATCTGAACTCTTCATATTAATTAAATCGATACATATCAGATCGCATTTTTAAGCCTCTTCCCTTGCAACCCTTGTGCGAGTTATTTCCACATAATGAATAATTCTCGCTGTTAAATTGCATGAGATGGGCGGTGTCCGATTACTTTTGAAATAACACGCATAGGTGCGAGAGAAGCATTTTGCTGAGAAAATGCGGTTTTTCGACGATGAATTACACATCGTATGAGTTTCAAGTTTTTGTTAAAGGATACAAGGATAATCGCAATTCAAAGTATGCCAAGTAAAGCGTTGGTATAAAGTAAGTAGCGCGTAATGTACATGCCTCATGTTTCACGACTATAAAAATGCAACTCCATTAATCTGCGGGCTAACACGTTATGATAGGCAGGTGCGCGTCAAGGTAAAGATAATCAAGTCTCTCGCACAATCGCGAGTTGATTGTTGCTCCTAAAAATAACTGCTTATTTCTCGCTAAAAGTGCAGTCTGTGAAGCAATAAAGAGAAAGTAAGATAATCGAGAGAGTGAAGATCTGTTTCAGCTCGATCGTGCAATCTACTAGGCAAAATCGTCGATTTAAACCAGCTCGTCTGGATTTGCACACGTGCAAGTTGGTAGCATGGTGTTCAAGAAATGAATTGAAAGGGAAAAGGAAAAGAGAAAACAAGATAAAGAAACGTTTACGGATTGGAAAATAACTGTAGATTGCGTACACAGATATAATAATTCAGAATAATAAAAGAGATATATAACACACACACAGATAAAAAAGGTAATTCAGGTTAATATAAAATCGATGATATCAGAGAGAGGAATTTGTTATACAAAAAGATATTTAAATAATAACGAGAAAAACGCTATAAAAACAAAAGAGAATTAAATACAGAAGAAAAAAAAAGAAAAAGATTTAGATATCTGAATTACAAAATAATTTAACCTAAGCACACAATTTTTTTAATGACTTAATTAATATTAATACTAATTGTGTGTGTGCATGTTTGTGTCTAGAATCGAATTCTTAATAAAAATTAAAAAAAAAATCTATTCTAACAAACTGAATTCCTTTCTAAGCAACTTGAATAATTTAATGAATATTTTGTTCCACATCTCATTCATGCGTATATTTAAAAGAAATATTTAAAAAAATAATATAAAAAGAGGATGATTTAAAGGATGATAGACAAAAAGGAAGAAAAAAAAGAGAAAGAAAGATAGAGTTGCGGAGGAAACTGCGAGGGTCACCATGCTCCAGCAGACTCTAGATGAAATGATTAAGAGTGATTCACAGCACGCTCGGGACAGATGGCGGTTGCTCCTCTAATGAGTTGTAATTAATGGTTCGGGTATGCGTATGTACGCGTGAGCGCGCGCGACTCGCCGTATATACGTTCTCGGAAAGCTCATGGTCGCGTTGGACAAGAAGTCTAGAAGAAGTCAGGTCGATTAATAATTGGCAGCAGGAAGCCGGTTACGGCGGAATGTCGCAAAGCGTTATCAATCACTCGCGTCTGATCTTTATATCCCATTTAACGATATTCTTAGATGGTACTCTTTGAATGAAGATGCTATATATCCTCCATCGAAATGAATCACATCTTGTACGATTTCTGAGCTACAAACCTATATCTTTTCGAATAACTATCTCTTCAGAGATTGCATTTCAACCTTCTTCACTCATTTTCTATAATGTTATCAAAGATAATTATATATACTTCTAAGATAAAAATATGTAAAATAATTTTTAAGTAAAGTTTTTTTTTAGTAAATAATATAATTTCTATGTATAAAATGTAGGCATAATATACGATATAATATAAAAAACGTATTTTTAAAATTGTGTTGCATAATTGTTTCAATCATACAACAATTTCTCTAACTAATTTCAGTTTTGAACATAAATTAGTTCGTGGTAACGAGCATGTTTCCAATCCTTCTCTAATTTCTAAATTTTCCTTTTTAGGACTACGTGTATCACAAGTTTACTTGCGTGCGAAACTAAACGAGTATTGTGAAAATGAGGAAAACATTACGTGGGAAATTTTCGTCGCGCGAGGTTGCGACAAATCTGTAAAAGAAACGAAGGTAACACGTAGCAGCCGACCTTCGCGACAAATTAGTCTCGTTCCTCTTTAAAAGTCGCGTACGACCAGATTTCTCCTCGTCATGGGAATGATAATGCATGAATCATTTCATTATAAAAATGTATAGAGTATATACGGATTAATTCGAACTTTTTTAATTGTGTAGAGAAAGAAACATTGAAAAATAACTTAATAGTTTTTTAAAAATAAAGGTTTCACGCACAATTAGCCTAAATTTGATATTACTTTTCTCATTTTTTAAAAATATTCAATTTTAAATTAAACAAATATTTTCATTCAAAATAATATTACTTTTATGGCTAGTCAAATGCTTTATTATATATTTCTAAAATGAATTTACGAAAAACTTTTTAGTTTCAGTCTTTCATTCGTTATAATGTAAAATTACATCTTTTTTGAATATTTTACTAATTTCTGCATCCACCAAATATTATTAAATTTTAGACATGATACCTAATATTATTATAATTTCGACAATATTAGCTGTGTCGTCATAAGAACGTCTGTACGTTTCATGATTCATATCTATTTGTCTGGATCTTCACGCGATCGAACGTGTATCGAAGACGGTCGCTGGTTTCCTTACTACTGATGCCGTGAGAAGATGTCGTTGGACATTCATCGCGTCGTAAAAGCGATCGGAGATCCAATAAAAAAGAATGGAAACTTTTATAACATACAATCGTTAAAATAATCATTGAGAAAAGGATAGGTCGTGTTTTATTTTCTGTGCGCATGCACAAAGTCCATTCTTTGTACATTGTACATCAGACATGCGGTGCAATTCTTCAGGTGCTGGCATGCAAACTTGAGAGAATTATAGTTATTTTACAGGTGAAAGAAACGAGTTTTTGAGATACAAACGATTGAAAATTAAAAAGTTTCTATGAAAATCTCAAGAGCGAAATATTAAGAAACTTCATCTCTGCCTAACAGTTGCTACTTTTGATTGCATATGTGTGACAATAATAAATATGCTAATTTACAATAATAAATGTGAAATTCCCTCGCGTGCATGTAAGTATTATATATTCACTAAAAATTTTTATTTCTATATATTTATATTTCTTTTATACGCTCTGATAGACATACACATATATTTTAAGAGAGTTAAATTAAAAAATCCTTAGTCCTTCGTGCAAATACTTTAAAGCTCGCACTTGACTATCAGTTCTCATGTTGAGATCTTGTACGCCGGTCTCGCGTTGGACATAATTACACGTCGGACGAAATGAAATTAACCGACAAATTATACGGCGGCGCGAAGGTGACGTCAGGATATACGTCAGCAACACCCACTTCCAAGTAAATAGGGGGCCGTAGGGCGCGACGTTAAGCATCGAAATGGCGTAAATAATCGTCGGCTTTTTTCCAGCTCGTCATGCTCACAGGACCTTGTTCGAACTCACGTTTCGCTGTATGATATGGATAAAAAGGAGCAAAATAAAGACATGAAAGACAATATAGTAAAGTACAACGATTTTTCGATGCATAAGTATTTTTTATACTCCTACTCTCCGATTATTTTTATTCCTTCGTCGTCAACTTTGACACAAGCCACTCAAAAATATATTTTTCTTTTTTAAGAAATTGATACAGATTTTTTTTAATATCGTAAACATTATATATTTTCTTAAAATTAATGTTGCTTTAGCCAGAAACATTTAGAGGTAACATCAGGACATTCTAATATTCTTAAGAATTTAATTTTCAATTTTAATCACTATTTATTTGAAAACTTTCGACACTCATATGCGAGTCCTATACATATACATATGTAAAATATGTATAGCCAATACATGCGCCATCACTAATGTAACATTCTGTATGAAAAACCGGATGGCCGATGACACGAGCGAAGTCTCGTTATTTAAAGCCATTAAAACCTTCCATGGCGCGGTAAAGGCATCGGAGCCGGAGTCGAAAAATGAATTTGTAGGAAGCCCGCGGAGACCTGAACCGTGAGTGGCAAAGCGTGTCTTTTTACCCGCGTCGATCAGCCGATGATTTACGCGAGGAAGAATGCACGTGACAGGTTCTTCTCTTAATGTCGCTGGTAATTAAGTTTCATCGGAGCCTCGGAACCGATAAATGAAAACTTTTAAGAGAGTCTTTAAACCGCGCCCGATTCTATCGTATCTATCGTGAATAGATACTGGCGAGAGGATCTCAACGCTCAGTTAGATCAATCTCTCTCGATCGATTCCCTTCCCTCCCGTCGTCGAGCTGGAAAACAGCTTGCCTTCCTTTGGTTATTTCATTGTGCGGCTTGTACAGTTCGTTAACCACATCAGCTCAACTCGATCTCGAGAGTACTAACTTCTTCCAACGAGAACAAAGTTACGGTTTTGTTCCTCTTTGCCTCTCGTTGTCTAGCAATACAACTGAAGAAGAAATTTTGTTCCACAGGATTTCCACTTGCAAATCTTTAAAAGTGAATACAACGCCGATAAAATGTGCTCGATTTATTCCGTTTGTCGAAATCGTTATTTTCTTCTATTTTATTAATATAAGTTATTCAGTTTGAAAATGGCATAAATTAAAAAAAAGCGCACGATTCTCCAAACATAAATTTTGTAACTCGGCATTTGTAAAGTAAATAATTGCGAAATGCTCATGCCCATACTCCGCCCATGGAAAATGGACAATTAATCCACTGCTTGTCTGATATAAATGTTCGTCGTCGGCGACATCAATCGACCATTAAGCAAAGGAAAAATCAGGGCGTTTTCAAAGCGACGAACAAAACAAATGTGATCCAAAGAACATAAATCGCAGACCTTTCCGCGTCACTAGAAATGGCTCTTAATGAAGTACGGACGATATAGTAGATTAGATCCGGTCGAGTTACTTTCGGTATAGGAAATGTCTTTCCGTCCTCGAAGGGTCGGAGGAATGGGGTCGAGACGTTGACGTGGCGCTAACCAGGGCACGTCCATTAAACGGCCGTATGTGGGTGAACGACTTTTGGGGGGGGGGGTGCAGTTTTTACGCGTCATCCTCGAAAGGGGAAAAAGAAAAAAAAACGAAACATTCTAATCGATGGTTAGAACAAAGAAGTACCTATGTCGATGAATAGAAACATTTTATGGCTTCGAATACATACTCGTGATGCAATAGATCCCTATCCAAACGAAACGAATACGATTGGATGGATCAATGTCTCGTTTACTTTACTCTTCTCGGGTTTCACGTTCCAAAATTACGGTCCTCAATCACGTGTATCTCACGATTCAGTGATTTGAAGGGAACCTTTAAGAGTGAAACTTTACATTTTGTAACGAAAATATTTTCTTAACGTTTTAAGGTTACAACGAGAGTGCTATTACTGAACGTTCAAATTTTCAACTAATAGTACTATGTCTTTTTAAACGCTATTTGTATTTAAGAAAAAAAGAAACAATATGTAAACATTAAATAAAATATATAAATTACGTTAAAAAATTAAATTGTATTTCAAAAACAATAAAAAATCTATTTTCCTAATTTGTTAAAATTTTAATAATAAAAAAGAATAAAATATTTTAAAAAAATGATATCCATTGTAGAGTGTCTAATTCCGAGCGTTATGAATCGAAAAGCGTTGTAAGAGAAGAATCAAAGTAAGAAAGAAACAAGGACGGATCGATTAGTGCCTCCAGGAAGAACTTAAATATAATCTTCCGGCCCACATAATTCCCACTCATACCTCTAACCCTCACAATCTTCCTCTTTCTTCGACAAACGACCTGGCTCCCTTAGTCGATGTCCTCCATTTTTACGTGACGTGGCATTTTTTAATTAATCCCAAAGTATTTTTTATGAGAATTCCACACCGCGATCGTGTCAGGGATCCGTCCGCCATACACACATTCACACATCTGCAAAACACACACAGACATAAAACCGTACTCGCGAACACACAAGGCAACCCTTGGCTTGCGGGTACCTCACGGCATAGGTACGGTCTCGTTAGACCCTCGGGGGTCGGCAGGGGGCTGAAAGGAGGTAAATAACGCGAAGGGGCGAGGGTACGTCAACCTAGTATGATTAATATCGTTGCGGCATGCAATCAGATCGAACATATATATATGTATGTACCACGAGCGGCCATTCGAATTATGTCCGGTAGGAGGAGAGAACGCGTTGTTTTAATATTAACCCTCTCCCCTTCTTTCTGATTCCTCTTTTGCATTGCATTTTTTCTCTTTAAAAACAGGCTTACTAAAAAACAAATAATTACATAAATGCAATTGCTTGCTTTCCTGTTGAATTTTATTTCAACTTTTTACATTTTTACATCAAATATAAGAATTTTTGATTTAAAAAAATCATGTAACCATATACATTTAGTGTTAAATGTGGCGTTTGAATATAAATTAAATTATTTTTGCATTTATTACATTATTTATTTTTTTTTGTTCTTTATTTTAGAATATTTTAAAATATTAAAAATTTGCCAAATATCTTTGCTTTCTTAAATCTATAGTTTTATTCATCCTACATATTTCTTTTGCATATTATAACTTGAAAGGAGATATTCGCACAACGTGTTTTAAAGTATAATAAATATTATTTCTGACGTCGAGGGGTTGGTCACTGAAGTAATTTTTGTACAAGGGTTAGGTAATTCAGCGGCAATCCCAGCAAAATTTTGGCTAATCCAAGGTTATTTTTGGTAAATCTAAATAATCTTTAGCGTTAAAATAATTTAAAGTAAAATTTCTTTTTCAAAATTTATTTTTAATTTAAGATACTATTAGGTAATCTTAAATAATCCTAGGTATAATTTAAAGGTAATCCGTATCAAAGGGTAATTTTTGTACATTATAACTAGTTAGTGACCAACCCCTCGTCTGACGTACTATCTTTTCTTATCCCTAAAGTGGTCGTTTTATACGACTAATTGTAAGAAATATATAGTCTCTCTGATGATCGCCGAAACTACAACGAGAAATTAATTTCGTGTTCGACGCCTACGGATCCCTAATTAATCCTAATTTAATTTTAATTAGCCGGTTTCATTAGTGATCCTCGAGCTGGTTCTCCCTGCTTTCTCAGGGTTGTTTCGCGTGCTGAGGGTGACGATTCGTGTGGAAAATTTGTTTCTATGTGCGGAAGCCGAAAGAAAAAATATTCATTATGCGTTTTCTAAGAGGATATGAAATTCTTTTAATGTAATGAAAAAATCAGTTCTAAAATGCTTTTATAATATTATAGTTACAAAATAAATTAATATAAAAACAATCTTATCTGTATAAATCTAATTTATAAAATTATTATATATATCGTACATATTTATTGTTATAAATTGTAATAGATTAATAAAACATTAATTCTATTTAATTTACTTTTTTCAATGAAAAGTGTATAATATTTTATCACTTTTATTATTCAGTCAAATGTAAATAAAATATATCTATACATTATATTTAAAAATCGTACTTTACTAAATTTCATATCTTTGTCATTACACAATGGTACACATTACATATTATGTAAAACTATTATTATGATTATTATCATTAATACACTAGCCTATTCTAATTCTTGTAATCGATTCTAAAAAATCGTTTTTATATTTACAAGATATTATAGCCCTTTAAACGAGGCTCGTTATGCAAGCTGATTGTTACGTCAGTGACAATGACCGTTTCGCACGAGTGGAATCGCGGCTCGATCGGTTGTACAATTAACCCGTTAAGTTAATGTATATCGGCAATAAAGTTGATGAAATTCACACTGTGTGATTAGTCAAGCGTGAACACGAAAAAACATGTCGCACGCCGTGTGAATAAACATACTTCGAGAATGCAGCGGAAGGCCGCTGCGAGAGAAATTATGTCAATTGTGTCACAGTCCAAAATAATGAACATAAAACTCGCTATAATATTATCGTTATAAGAGGATGTCTTCAAATGCGTTTTATTATTTAACTGTAATAATTAAGAATGATCAATTAATGATAATATATATATAAATTTTAAAAAATGTATAAATATTATATCAAATATAAAACATATATTTCTAGAATTTAAACGATTAGAATTGTTTAGTTCTTTTATATTCTACAAATATATTTCTAAATAATTTAATTCTCAGATTTTTTATTTACCAACATACATTAAATTTCGAGTTTTCTTTTATTTACATTTTTTTTCTGTTACTTTTCCAAAATTGATTTTACGTAACATTCAATTACATCGCGTCACTTTGCTTCTTTCGGACCGATTATCGCAATTGCACAGATAATTCTCGCTAGACGCGTTTTCCTCTGTGTGACTGATTTCATCGTCTAAACCCACTAGTAGCGAATGCAATAACTCCGACACACGCGCGCGTTGGATTACAAGCTCGACTGGCGTGAAAGGGTTACGAGGAGCGGCCCGATCGGCGCTCGACTCCGAGCAGCGATCCGAATATTATTAATACGACGTAGGTCGCGGCGAATGTTTACGATATAAACACGACTACCGCGCACTGCCGGTACAAGAGCGGTTATGTATTGAAGCGGTGCAAATATATGCCGAGCACCGTCACTCCGTGTGTACACACAGCGGCTCAGATGTTCATATGCCGAAAGTGTCCCGTCATCACACGATGTAAACCGTCTTACAATTGATCCAAGCGAGAATACTTTATAATAAAATGGCGAAAATAATGTTGTAATAAAATTATTCAAATAAAAAATAAAGATAGAAATATGTTTAGAAAAAAAATATATTGAATTGTTCAATAAAATGTAAGGATATCTCATAAAATTTCTTTAAGCCAATCAACTTTCTAGCTATTTAATGTAAATAATCATTCGTACTCGAATAATTATTTACATTATATTGATGCGTCGAGTACATATGATTCCACTAATTGTAAGTATTATATTTTTACGATTATATATCTTTTTAATATTCATAAATAACAAAAATGTAAATGTATAATATAAAAGATTATATTAAATTTCTGAAAGAGAAGAGACATAGAGTTCTATATATTAAGCGGTAAAGCTGTACAGTGCTCGCTAGCCTAATCTTAGAACCAAAAAGAGGGAACAAAGGGGAGACAGATTTCCATCGGAAGATATTAATCGCCAACGCGAACTCGAGCGAGCGCGCGAGATTTATGTGCAAGAGGCGTGCATACGCGAGTGTCTCTATTATTAAAAGCTGCGTAATAACCGGTGGAGTGACAGGGAGGGATAAGGGGTGCATCCCTCGTCCGTGGAGCAGACGGAACGATCGTGAATCATCGGCGAATTGGACGACATGTTAATCTTGTTTCGAATACGAGGTTCGCATTATCAGCGCGCATTTAGCGCTTAAACGTTAACTCTCATGATTCTAAATTTCATTGAGATAATCGAGCATATAAATTCCGCACATAAATTGAATTGTAATAAACAAATTTTAGCATTAAACTGTGACTATCGAAATTTAAGATTTATTAATATAACATGCATTACATGTACAAGTCCGTGTTTAATGGCATTAAAAATATTAACCGATTCTGAGAGCGAGATTAGATAAGAGATAATTAAGATGTGATCCTATTAAGAATTAATTTTACTTAACTGATACAAAAATTTTGTTTTATGTAAATATAAGATAGTGATCAGCCTAACTATGTTTAGCGTTAAATATGCGGCGTGAATGCGAGCCTAAGGCAACATCGCTCGATCGTTCGTTATAATGTTACACGGTGATATGAAATTACACGGAGTAGCGGAATATCCGGCTTTTGTGCGTGGGATTATCGCTTGACGGTGTAATTCGGCGTCGTGCAAAGTATGAAAAGCACTATTGCGGAATAACTAAATTATCCGCTATATAACGTGCGGAATGCGCGGTAGTGTGTTAATAAAGATTAATACGTGTTTGTACATATCCGACTACGCGTGTAACACACGCGTAGAAATAGTTTCTGCTTTTAGGAATAATTAATCACGGAGACAAACAGCCATTAAATTTCCTACATCATTAACGCACTGTTACATGATTTAATAGCGTTGTAAATTCGGATGGGCGTGTACGGTCCCGTGAAGACATCGTATGAAGTCAAGACTTATTGATGATTCTAGATTAGTCTCGAAATTACAATCACCGTGACATGAATTTTTACAAATGACTTTGTCAATTGATTTTGCCAATATTTACAATCTTCATAAGTACTTCGACATATTAACTCAAGCTTTTCTTCAACATATATTAACATAAACTATAATTTTTTTATGTTTTCCTCCAAAATAACGTTAATTCGTTTTGTAGCTGGGATGAAAATAATTTCGATAAAATAATAAATTGTGTATTAGCTCATATCAAATAAAGATAGATAGATACGTGAAAATAAGAAAAACGTAGAAGTATATTCGAGTCAAACTTGTGTCAAAAAAAAAAATTCAATTAAAGGTCTTTGTGCTTTTTGGGCGTGCACCCGTAATGGTCTTAAGGAAAGAAAGAGAAAAAAAAACCGCAAGAAACGCGAGCCGGCCGTTTTTCCTGACCCCGACGAAGGTGCGCGAGGACACGTATCGCATCGCGGGAATCGCATTCGAAGCGTACACGCGCGTATTCGCTGGTCGACATTCCAGAGGGTCGAGGAAGTGCGCGCGCGCGCACGCAGGCACGCACGTACATACGTATGTACGTGCGTAGCAACGCGTAAAATGCTCGTGATGCTCTATTTACGAGTGTACGCGTACACTCATACACAGGCGCCGATATAACGATGTATCAGAGTAACGCCGAACCGAACCGAGCCGAGCCGAGCCGAGACACGCGTGCGAGCCGGGCGTATACCTGTAATTTCGATGTCGCCATTGTTCGCCGGCCGCGACGATTAACGTCCCTTTAATACCCGTGCCGACGATCGACGCGCGGGCTCCGATCAAGAACGCGGCTGGCTCCGGTTCGGTCTAGCACCAGCCCCTGCAAACATCGTTGGCAAACATTGTTCGAGAGCGGCTCGCGGATTTTGATTGCGAATAGTTGGAATACACATTCGATGCGCGATGTAGTTGCCCAGTCGATTCTCGCGTCTGCATTTTCTCGGATCAATTAGTTTGTAGCATTTACAATTGAAATCGGTTAAAGAATTAGAGAGATGAGAAGTTTGTGCTATTTATAGATCAATTTTTGACGGTGTAAGAAATGAGGATAACAGGAAATGCGTGGATATTGAAAAGTATAACAATCGAGTTATTTATTTTATATTCAAAATAAAATATAATAATTAATAAAAAAAGATAAATAATAAGGTACTTTGAATAATTACATGTCCAACGATCTCTATTTATTTTTCACTAAAAGATGATGACTAAAAAAAAAAAACCACAAAGTATGCACGAAAACGATAAAGTAAAAATTCTAGAAGAGTCTGGTCAACACTCGAAAACAAGAATTCGCGGTAAAATAATATATTCAGTAATTACATTACGCATAAATTTTGCATCATAATGATCGGTATATTCACGATTCTAGAACCTTTTAATTTTCTTCAAATATACATGTGTAATCATAACTAATTAATTTTAATTCCATTCCATACTAAAACAAAAACTTGATCGCATAACTAGGATTTCTCATATTATAACATATTTAGTCATTGAAATTTAATCTCGCAAATTTCATACGAGGTAATAACGAAAGCAACAAACAGAAATAATTATTCAGAATATTAGCTGGCGCTCGCTAGCTAAAAGTAAATATCAGGCTCGTAGAGCTAACAGTGGGATACACACACATCTCGCATTCCGAGATTTATACGTCGCCGGTATCCGTATGTCGTCGCGTCGCGCCGGTGAAATTAATTCCGCGATTTGTTCAGCTGTCGACGTGGTAAGATCGGCTTTCGGGAACTAAAAGCGGGAATGACGCGACTCACTCGTACATTCCACTAGTGTCTACATTTTCGAGGCCGGCTTATCCGTAATGGAAAGTATTAAAAAAGTCGAAACGATCGGCCGAGGACGGAGAGAGGGCGAGTAGCTTAGCCGAGAAATCGTCATTTAGATACTTGCTAAAAGCGATTCGCCATAAAAGTGAGAGCCGGACTCGCTCAGTCTTCCGCGATAGCAAGTCTAATGGGCCTTACGGCCTTCCACTCGCTATAGCTATAGAAATAACTTTCGTGACATTTATGCAAAATGCAACGTGAGACCCAGAGACAGGCTTTTCTTTCGTATCAATCCCCAAGAACGAAAAAATAATACAAAAAATTTTACAGAGTTACGGAAACGATACTATGGCGACGTGTCGTCGTTTTCACGCGTGAAATAATTCGGCCTTCATTTTCAATTATGAATACTTCGATAACACAAATATTTCAACGTGTAACAATAGCATTCCTTTTCATCGTCTATAACAATTTTCTATATCTATTGCAACGAATATTTTAGCACATATGATAAACTAACATTATAGATAAAATAATATTTCACTAATATCATCTTGCATTCTATGTAAAATTATTTTCGTGATTTTTAAATTACATCTTACAACGATGCTGGTTTTGTAAAAATGTTTCGTATTATAAATCTTCGACATTAAAATGAGGTAAATTGAGTTGCACGCTAAAGTAACGTGCAACGGAATCGCATGTAGTGAAATAATCTTAATAGATATTTTACACTAAATAATGTTACATCTCCGACCCGATTTTTCTCGAAGAGAATTTTTTGAAAGAAGACGAGAGCCTTTCTTTTCGTATATCCTCGACGTGACCCCGAGGGAAACCGTATTCTGTGCCTATACCGATGCTTTCCCGAAAGCCATGCGTCCGCGACGGCAGCAGGATTACCTGAAATCTACCTGAGAATTCTCTCGTCGGCACGTCAGCATGTGAAGTCCCACGGGAGAGCCCGTAGCTTTGTTTGCCGGACGTCGACACTGGTTAGAGCTAAGCGGATTTATACTCGGTAGTTTCTGACCATGCCCACAATACACCCGGTACTATCTATTTTTGTATCGCTATCACCTGCGGATTAATAAAGTGGAAACGCGTTCTTGTAATCAGCGTGCAACGTGTTGAAGTCGCGAGAAAATTCTTGTTAAATCAAATGTTAAGTGCTATTTTTGGTTCTGGCTTAGGTTACGAATAATTTTCAGATTATATAATAAACAAAAGATTGACACAAAAAGAAGGTGCATTTAAATCTAACATTAAGAATTCTCAACGCAAAGCAACGTTTTAATGAAATAACAATATTTATACGTATAAATTTATTAAATGCTATCAAGTAATTCGCGTAAAAAAAAGTAAAGAAAACAAACTATATACCTATTAATTTTATAATAAAAAAAACAATATTTATAAAACTTTAATTTCCGTTCTGCTTAAATTTAGTAAGAAAAATTTGATTAGTTTAAAAATCCATTTCCAGCAAGTGTCAGTATTACGCTTAGATCCATTATTACCAGATGCTTGTTTTCAACATAACATGTCGAAAGAGACAATATTTCGTATCGGCCATGTTTGTCTGCGAGCAACTCGTGAGCAGCAACGCGGCTGTCTTTAATAAGACGCTTCCTTATTCTCCTGGCTATAAAGCAAACATAAATTACGAAAGGGCACACCGAGGCTACAGTGAAGGAGAAAGACGGCACTGACCGGAACACACAACGCACCGACCCCACCCTGAACTTTCTATCTTTCTACTCTGTCTCTTTCTATCTTTCTCTCTCTTCCTTTCTTCACCGTTCGTTTTGCTTCTTCCTGTCCCCCTTCCGTGTTCTTCTTGCATCGTGGGGGACGGTAACGCGAGAATGGCGTGTCCTTCTCGTAACGACGAGGGTGGCCCGTTAAAGCCACGTTAATACCGGACGAAAGTGCACCAGAAACGGATGTACGCTACTCGATGACCGATATCGTGTTTGTATTGAGTATCGTTTTCCGACAATTTTTATCAACTTGATAATTATATCTCCTAACGCGGAAACTATGTGAAACACAGTAGTGAATAAAGTTGATATTATTTTCTTTTCCAGAGATTTTTTTCATTATTCTATGATGTTATATTTAATACTTTTTATATCACATGATTTAAGTTTTGATTTGAAGATGCAAACAAAAAATTTTATATTTTTAAACACAAATCAGATTTTCTATCTTACGATAATATGTATACTAATGTTATTTTTAAATGTTAACATTTTAACATTTAAAAGATATTTTTTAACATAATATTTATATCTTAATATAAATTAAATAAGTAATAAATTTTCAAAATATTTAATTAGATATATAATTTTGATTAAGAAAGTTATAGCGAATGAAAAAGACTATCAAAGTTAATTCGAGCAAAATTGCGTTCCAAAAATAAATTTTATTTTTCTCTATTTTGTTATGCGATCAAGAATAATTCGCTTTTACGCGCAATTAAAAATGCGAATGCGTGGGACGTACATTAGTAGTGATGTCCGTAAATGTGCACATAGATACGACGATTACGCACAAGTAATAATCCATTTGAGGTGCACAGTTAAGATTTAGAAGCCACTTGCGATTTGACAGTGACGACCACCAGGATCGTTGCAGACATACCGGACGCGATACCAGTGAAGAAGAATGCGATGTGAGACCATTTGGTACCATTTACGCGCGTCTTACGACGCGTAAAGTGATGGTGTCGTTATTCGAGAAAGCGGTCGTTTGGCGAGAAGTCGGTAATTTGACAGACTACGAGCCTCCCGGAACGATTTTCGAAAGCGAATGTCATATGACTAAGATGCTGATTTTGTAGCTCTTAAACTAATAAATGTGGGTTTAAGATAATTTATCTGAAGATGGATAATTCATAACCATTCAGCATAAATATAATCCATCTAGCAAAAATATAATCAAACTTCAAATATTAAAAACTAATAATATGCATATATACATGTCAGGCATTAATTTTCATAAATACATTAAAATCAAAGTATATCATATTAATTATTAATTTTATCATACGTGATCTCTCATGATTGTTTTTAGATAATAATTCAAGAACACAAAGTAGAGCTATCGAACGATATTCAATTTTATTGTCGACACAACAAAACTAAATCCCTATTCAAAGAAGTTAATTGATTTCTTTAGCCAAATTTAACTTTTTTGTTCGGATACAATGTCCGTCTGACTTTTATGTCGAAAACCGGATGGACGACACACAGTGCGACATAACGAAAAAGCTTCCGAGCAAACTCTGAGAACAGAAAAGAGCGAGTGGCGTCGCATCGTCGGGGGTATCGTAAATGCGCTTTATTGCTCGTAGAATACAGCTCGCCGACGCCGAGCGACGGAGCGTTACTCGCGTGAAAGCGGGGTACGCGAAAGCTTTATTAACCCGCATCTTGATTTAAGACGTATCATTTCACCGAGGATTTCCGACGTCATAACGCTAAGAACTGACTATGAGCATTCCTTGTTGTAGAGGGAACGATCCGCGACGAGTAACGCTAATGGTGTGTAACAGCCGTAAACGCGAAACATCTTTATGTTGCTGTCCTATTATTATTGTTAAACCAACGATCAAAGTTGCAATAAAAGAGTTGCAATCGTGTCGCGCAATAACTGTTACGCTTAATTCGGCCAATTGATTAAATCACAACGCGAATTCAACATTTTGAACTTAATATCAGTCTGTAATTTACATATAAAAGTGGAAAAAAAGTTAAATGTAGAATTTAGATTGTATGTTTTATTTCGTATGAATGTTGATTGATAAAAATAAGGTGCAGCTTTATATAAAGAGATTTACGGAAAATTTATAGAGGAATATTATTCATTGAAATAGAAATTACATATTTTTTAATATCCTGTTTAACTTGGTTTTTACTATCAATCACCATGAAATGAGAAGCAAATATAACTTTAATGAGTTCCCTCAATCTTTTACGATTATTTTTCATCACATTGCCATTTCAAAGTTCAAATTTACTAGCATTGTAATTATGTTTTCTTTTTATTTCTCTAAAGAAAAATAATATTTCATCCACATTCATGATACATCTATTTATATACGAATTACATTTAGAAAATTTCGCAGTTTTATATGCAACGATCAAAGTACTGATTCATGCAAAGAATTACTAGAACATTCGTATAAAATGCTCTCATCTCAAGCGAAAGAAAATAATGAAACGACGCTGTAGTAACACGTAAGTATGATCCATTAAAATAACGTTAACACCATGAAAATGAAAAACAGCTTCACTTCTTTTCGTAAGTTTCCTTTACGACTAACGTTTCATCCGAAACGTCTGACGCGTGCAGCGGTTGAATAATTTTACAGTGCCATGCGAAACCGAGGTGCAACGATGTAAGTACATTCTGAGATTCAACGGCGTCTGGTGGAAAAAGCGACTTTACAGCATCGTAATAAAAAAGAAACTCTAAATTTACAAGATTTGCACGCAATAGCGATTTTCCACATCGTAATAAAATAAAACCAGTTTCTACGGGATAAATTAATTGTCAACACGTATTATTAATTAATTATGTAATTCTTTTAAATTATTAATTATATTAATTTAATATAATGCAATAATTTTTTCGCAATATGTATTTCGTAATATCATATTTTGATTATTAAATCATAGTAAAAAGTAGCTTGTTTTAGTTTCGAAAATTAAATTTTCTAACATTTAAAAATTAAATTGTAAATATGCATCGACGACTTGAATTAAAATCACACAACGCCTCTATACAATTTATGCTAAACAAATATCGCACCGGGAGACTAAATTTTCATGAAATTTGTCTATTATACATATATATGCGGCATCAATAACGGATATTTCAAGTGAAGGAAAGACGAATCAACGTAATATCAGGGGCTGACACCCACGGACGAACCGATTATATCTATAATAGGATCTCAAAAAATCGACCTCTCCCTTGTTGTCATCAGAAACCTGTCATTTTTCAAGATAAACGTATTTTACGAGACTAGGATGAAAATCAAAGTTAACACTAATTCGAGCGGAAATGCTTCGTTAGCTCATTCGTCAACTGTAAATTGTACGATCACTCAAAAACTTGATATGCCGTGAAGGAAAATTTCGCGGATCGATTTTATAATCTACAAACGTACCGAGTAGAAAAGCGACTTCGAACAGAAAAGCGTGACATAGGAATAATAATAGGGTCTAAGGCGGATGACTCCATCACCACACGAGGGTGACGTGCACGATCAGGGTGATCATATCAATAATAGTTCCCTAGAGAGGATCGAGAAGGGGTCGATCTTTACAAGCCCGTCACCTCCTGCTTGATCCAACCCCATTAAAGATGGTGATCACCCTCGAAGTGATTTCGCGAGTTCCGTAGTTTACACTCTGATATCGGCGACGTTGATATCGGATGCATCTCGCGCTTTATGGCCGTCATTTATCGCGATCTTAATGAAATTGTTTTTATGCCCGAGTAGCGTGATGCACTGTCAACCTCCATCTCGATCTACTGTGCTACTGTACGCTTTCATTTCCTTGACTGTTTTCACTAATAGCCTGGCAGCACGTGCTAGAATACTTATCTGATGAAAAGGGTATTTTTAATACGATAAATCGTTCGATAAAGCAATCTATATTTCCTATATGTATCTTTCTAAATCTATTATCATGATTTTTTCTGCTTTTTAATGCATTCTATAAAACACGTTAAAAAATATATTTAAAAAAAGGTAAAAATGAAACATAATTTTGCATCATTTTATACCGTTCGTAAAAATAATCTTTTCAGAAAATTATGTTAATAATTAAGATTAAAAATTTCATACTTCGCAAAATTATTTATAAAAATTAATCGCTGTATGATGTTTTTCATACAGGATCGCCTGCGCCATGTCAGATCAATTATGTTAAACGTGTTTCGACATAGTTGTAAAGGATTAAAATTCTTTGATAGTTCATCCAGTGCGGAAAAGTGCAACGCGTAAGCATATCCTCTGAACGCTGACGTAGTACGCCGGCGATCGTTTGCATAAAAGTCATCCCACCGCGACAACGGGAAAGGGGTAAAGATCCCCGACGTCCCTTATTTTTATCGTGTTATTCATCATGATATACCCTCGCCCCGTGAGGGTCCTATGAGCTTCAGATCTTTGTCCCGTAAAAAAGGTGTGTGAGGGGACAAAGGATTATTCGTGCCGAGGCGCCGCCATCTTGTATAATAATTTCACGACGCACTTTTTCGAATAGATCGTCAAGGTTCATAAATTTATATACAATCACAATTGAAAAGCTCTCTTACCGCTTTATTAAAATACTTTTATCAAACGGATCTTTTTTTTTTTTTTTTAATATTATAAGACAGCAATATTCTACTTTAATTATAATCTGAAGAAGCAATTGCATTTTTCACAAGAAGCTTTCTGGTAAAGATTTCGCTATTTGTGTTACGTATTCCGCTGAGAACTAGCTGGTTTGTTTTGAGGACGAAAAACGTCCGAGAGTTTGTTTGCCATCTCCCTCGTTCAAGGAAGTTTTCCGCCAAGCGGAGACGATAGCAGCATTTCTCGATTCGTTCTTCGAGAAAACGTCTCGAAAAGGACGATTGCAATTGTACACGAGACGAGACGAGCCGATCGGCATCGGCTTTCGCGCCTCGTTTTCTCCACAACTTTCAAGTTCTCGAAACTCTCTGCGATTCTTCGCAAACTCAAGCCGGCTCGCCTCTTCGACTTCGCGCTCGGTACATCCGACCACATGCCGTTTGGCTCTTGGCCAGTAAAGTGTTTTTCCTCGCTTGGAAAAAGTTTCATCGACTCGCCAGAAAAATATTTTTGAAACGGCTAAATCGCCGTCGCGCAGAGGAAGTGACCGGTTTGTTGTGTACGATTGGCCATGTTCAGTGCCTAAGTAAACTACCTGCGAGTTGGTCAATGATGCAGCTATAAAAAGTGCTACTTGATCTTTAACTCGCGAATGTACAAGATCGGGATAGAGATGTTCACGATATGATGCACGAGAAGCATTTTTCTATGATTAAGAAATAAGTTAAACTATATCAATCAATTGGTCAGTAAAGATTTGTAAAGCAAATAAATTTTTAAGAAATGCAGATATCTGAAAAAGTAAAATCCATTGCACAAGTATATCTAAATCTAAAAAATTTAATTGTAAAATTCCATATTTTATAAATTTAAGATTTGTGAAACCATTTATAGAATCTTGAGGTGCATATATCTTTCAATTATTATCGGTAAATTCTAAAATAATAAAATTCTGAAAAGAGAAACACGATTAACGATTTTGAATCTACAAATTTAAGAATGTTATTCAGAATATATTATAATAAATAAATCTTTTAATAAGAGTAATATACATTTAAGTAAATTTAACATTCTTAAAATAATAAATACTCTCATAAAAAAAGAGATTGATTGGCATCGGAAAAAAAAAAAAAAAATACGATATAGAAATGTACTCGACACTGCAACAAATTATGAACTATAATATTGAAAAAAATGTGCGAAATTTATAAAAATAAAAATCGATGAAAATAAAGTATGTCATAACCAATCATTCTGAATCTATCTATTTATGAAATGTACGCTCTCAACTTGGCGTCGAATAAATCGCGATCGCAGAGAATCGGATGATAGCGAATCGGTATCAAAAACTCGACGCGTCGCTGGAACCCAGGGCTATATTCCATACAAACCCGTACTTATCCCCAGATGTGAAGGGAGCCGCTCTCTGCTATTGCCGCGGCGGGGCACCGAAGGCCAATGAAAGCGGATAATGGCGAAGAGAGGTATGAGTAAGAACGAAGAGAAGGAAAAAAAGAGTAGGGAGAGGTCCCCCAACTGAATAGAGGAGGAAAGGAGGATTGCGATGAACAGGCGGAGCGGAGGGATTCTGTGCGTTAGTGAGAAGGATGGGCGGTCGAGTTGCGGAGCAGAATGAAAAAAAATAAAAAAGAAAAATGAGAGGAAAAGACTGGACAAAACATAAAGAATTGAAGAATGCATGCAGGAAAAGAATTGAGAAAAAGATATAAGCAGAGAAAGAAGACTCAAGGAGAGAGTAAAAGAAAGTAGATATACGAAAGTTCATACTAAAATTTTATGTTAAAAAATGGTATAGCAAACGAAAAAGAGATAAAAAAAGAAAAATTAAAAAATTCGAAATCATAATTCGCAATTCTAATTGGTGTTTCAGAAAAATTCGATATTATTTAAATATATAAAATTATACAAAATTTTAATTAGTTTTTGGATACTTTGAATATTCTTGCTTCGTGCCTAGAAGTACTTCCTATCTTACCAATCAAAATTACAATAAAATTTTAAAAATTAAAATTGTTTAATATAATATAAGAAAAACGTATTATAAAATTAAAAATGCCTGCAAAGGATGTTGACCTTCATTGAGAATTAAACAAATAAAGAAAAATGAAGAAAAAAACATTCAAGAAGTACTCTCAAATCGAGAGACCAGAAAGAGAGAGAGAGAGAGAGGGAGGAAAGTGCCAAACTTCTTCCCTTTCACTAAGATCAAAGAAAGGAAGGACAGGGGCAAAGAGAAACGCGTAACCAGAAGGAAGAAGGCATCCAGAAAAGGAAGGGAAAGAGAAGGGAATAAGGGGGGGGGGGAGGGGGCAGAGCACTTGCGTGAGATGAACCTGGGTGCGCCCCGGGGGCACATCCTGTTCCCCTTCGAGGCTCCCGATAAATCAAACGTGGCCGAATGCATAATACGCTAATTACCGAACACGTCATTGCTCGCTTTCTCCGTCCCTCTTTCTCCCCCTCGTGCCTTTCCCCCCCCCCCCCACCGTTCCGCTCGATCCGCTCTAAGATCCACTCTTACGCCCCCGCTCGATATCGAGAAACGGCTAATTGTCCGTCGCCGTTATCGATCGGTGCGATCTTCGATACGTTCGCTGAAGGAGAATTTCGCTAGTCAAGAGATCGATTTTTACGATGTAGCCGAGATAACGGCGAGTGCCACGGCTTTGAGCGCGATCGGTATCGGATTCATATTCCCCGGCCGTCGTTGTTAACTTTTGCGAAAGGCTGATTATTTACTACAGTTTTATAAACATTTGCAAGGCCATTCGCATAAATCACGATCGCAAATCTTGCATTGCGAATCACATACACTGTAAATCTTGTTATGAACAATTTGCATATTGCCTTTATGAAAAATTACCGTTTCTCTGCTTGTATAGACAATAGAGAAATTTACTTGCGAATCTTGTGATCTGCCTCGTGCAACGACACATATATTAATCGATATTATCGACATATTAACCCGAGAATGTTTAACGAAAAAGGTGTAAATCAAATGTTGAATAGATTGAATAATCCTTCAAATAAACATTGCATATTTTTCTATCTAATACTTTAGTATTTAGTATATTGCGTATGTACTTTTCGCATACGTATGTAAAAATTTAGATACATCCTTTGTAAATTTTTGATAATAAAAAGGATGATTTATAATTTGCTCTTAATCTATCTGTTTCTTTTCGCTTTATATATAAATTTCCGTAGACAAAATGTGAAGAAATCTAGGATTTCAAACAAAGCATTTTACATTTTTCAGCTGCACTAAGAAAAAGTGCGCGACTGGACATACAGGATTAACGAGGAAATCCGAGAGAGAAATAAATCCCCGAGGAGAAAAGTCGGGCGGAACCCCGATGAATGTACGTGACGCATTCTTGATTCATCGCGCTCCAAGTTAGCTTAAACTATCCTCTCGCTGCTTCCGGAACTTCTTCCCGAAGTCAAACTTCGCCGAACTTACGATACCCTCTATTACACGGCGACTGTCATTAGTCTCATCTTCCAGTACCGCGCGGAGACCGAGTTTACTGTGAAGATATCGTCAGTGATTAAAGTTGCTGCGATTTTAGATGCTTTATAATATAAGAGTCGATTTGTATCCGCTGAGAAATATTCACAAGTCAAATCAAAAATAGAGAAATACAGATTAAATATCTATTTTTGATTTGGCAAACTCTACTACCACATTAATAAATTAATTCGGAAAAATTAATCTAAATTCGCAAGATTCAAGTTTTATCTCTCGGTTTTATCGCGTTAATAAATTGATTCATAATTCGGAAGAATTAACTTAAATTTGTACAAGACTCTGCTTTTAACTCTCGATTAATTTGCTCAAGTATTTAAATGTTCCAATATTCAATTTTTGATATTAATTTGCAATTTCTATTTTCACAAATTTACTAATTACAAATAAAATAGATGGAGAAGAAAAGACATACGGATTTCTAGTGGACAGGTAAGAAACTTTGCAAGCAACACTATCAAAATTACGTCACGTTAGCGAGTCTCTCGCGAGATTTAGAATTATTAATCTCCATTAATAACGAATTTATCTTTGCGATTTTGCCGATGCAAAGTTAGTCTCATATTATCCGCTTCATGAGCGGATGAAAATACGTTCAGCCACGCGTTCACAACCCTAGGAACTGTACATTAACCCTGCAGGGACGAACGTAAAACCTGTTTCAAGTAGAAGACCGAAATTACACGTCCCGTAGCTCAAGTTTAGATCGCGATCGCACGGGCACTACGGGTATAAAACGGAAACAACCGTCCCTCGAAGGAGCTACCGAGATGAACGGCGTGTTCGCGCCTCTGATGTCTTCTCGCGCATATCATTGTCCGGTAGAAAATGTTCTTATGCACATAAAAACTCGATAGAAATTACCGCTGGAAAAACCAATGATTTTTTGTTCCGTCTAGAGCATTTCGTTTTATTAATTGTTACTTTTTTTCAGTTTCTACAATAAACTTTTTACACAAAATTAATTCACATGAAAACAAATGTAAACTTATTTAACTGTTTTGGAAAAATAAAATGTCCTTTACTGTCGTAAATTGAATTTGTTTTTACATAAACAAAAAATTTATAAAATTTCCATGAATGACAACTTCCTCTTTCCAGCAGTGATTAAAAATAACGATTCCATTTCACGAATAATTGATAATTGCATAAAAAACTAATGATAAAATCTCAGCACAAATTATAAACAATAATACTCATATTGATAATTAATAAAATTATCAAATTACAACAATGAACAAAATGCCTCAAATAGGGGGAAGCCTATACTGACTTTATCCAACTGTCATGAAAAAGAAAAGAAAAAAATAATATGTTGATCAACTCGATCGGGACAGTTTTTTCTACGGGATAAACCGTAATATTCTCAGCGCTCGTTCGCTCGCTTGCTTACTAATAACGATGGTAATAATAATAACGATCACAATAGTAATGGGTCTTTTTATTGCCAGCGCGCGCGAACAAAGACGAAGGGTTTCTGAGCGCACCGGTCCCGCTTTACGGCCTAACTTAAAGGGGCTCGAGAAACCCCAGGGGAGGGGGAAAGGTTCGCGGAGAAAGGAGCATAATAATAATAACGACGAGCAGATCCCGTCGGTGAGATACGCGACGCGAGCGTAATTCGAAAAACGCGATGTGTGAGCGAGTAGCAGCAACACAGCAGCGGGGAATTAAGAACTCTGCACGACGGAATTACAATAAAAATGGCCGTGCACGTTGCGGCGAGAAAATACGCGAGTATACTTACGTGTTTCTCCGATCGCGCAGATATCTCACCGCCATAGTTGAGCTCGATCGGGCAATAAATATATGATCGTTATTACCATCATTATTTCGATAAAAATCGCGGTTTTTTTCTTTTTCACGCGTTAGATAAAACAATTCGCAATTAACACATTAACGATCCGATACAAATAATCGACGATTATACGGACTGTAATTAAAACATATAAAAAGTACTTTTCGCAGAAAATTTAAGCAAATAGGATCAATTAAAGTCATTGCAATTTTCATTTTGCAATTTAATTTTTAAATGCATATTTATGTTGTTATGAATATATGTGACGCTAGAAGTAGTGGAATATTTTGACAGCCACGCGCACTAGACAAATATAAGCAAATTTATAAATAACTGTAAGCTTGCTATACACAAGTTTTTAAATTAAAATTCTCCACACATATATTACACGAAGCTTCTTTTCAAACTGTGCATATTTGCATTCAGAAGTTGTGTATGCTGCACTTTTATGCAAATCTTATAAAAATTAAAGTCAGAACGTTTATTCATATTTTTGTCTAACATTGTTGTGCCCCTTTGTACTAATATGCAATGTTAATCGAACCGCGGAACCGTGTCGCGACAGAGAATACAAATTAATATCGTTCCTTTGAGAAACGATGCGAGATATCTTCCGAAAGAATTATGATCGAATGCATTACATCCTGTCGGTACAAACACAACTTACGTTTGAATTAAATTTCCGCTTGACAACGTTGAAAAGGGAAAGAGAACGTACTTGTGTCCGTTTTGAGACGGCAGACACAGAGAAAAGGTAAGAGAGAGCTTATATATCACATAAGGTCTGACATTGCGATAAAAAGCCCCGAGTGTTTATCGCTAGAAAAAAAAAACGACGATTATTCTGATATATCATAATTAAATTGCACGCGCAATTAACCCGAGAAAAAAGGGATAATGTTTTATTATTTACATCAAGAATAAATAAGCTGGCGAATTTTAATTGATTAAATTAAATAGAGAAAATAAAAAATCGTTACAATTGTACGTATGCAAACATTGAAGGAATGAATAACTTCAAGCTTTTTTATTGATTTAAATGCTGTAAGTGTAGCACGAAATGTCGAGCTATACCATATTACATATATGATAAAGCGACGAATAATCATAGAGCCCGAATGCGCAAAAACGCTATTAACTATTATAAGGTATCAAACAAATCTGCCATTCGCTGATTTGTAACCTATCATGCAGTCTTAAGCTTTTTTTGGGATACGCAACGGCATGCAAGCAGCATCATCGACGCATTTTCTTCATAGGAAAACCGCCGCGAGCGATTTATGCAAATTATAGCTCCGAGAGTTATCCCGCACTTGTCTCGCCACTTCGGCAGCAGGTATGATTAAAAAGAGAAGGAAAGCAAAAGTACGGTTGGTACTGGTGTAGATATAGAAACAGAAAGTAGTGTGTATAAAACGTACGGCACAAATAATATTAAAAATTAGCAATAAAATTGGTAATATACAAAAGAAATAATAAAAAATATCTCACATGAAAACTCCGAAAAGAAAAATCTCATATATGAGATCAGTAAAAAAAAAAACAATCAACATTTGAAATTAATAGATAAAATATAACGATAAATATTTCGAATATGAACGAGCGATTTTTTCAAAATAAAATTGCTTGGTCACGCGCGATTTTCGTTGCAATCACAATCGCGTTGCTTCGAGACAGCATCGTGCGGTTTGACGCTTGTAATATGGTACCATTACATCTCTCCACACCACACCCCTCGGCAGATGTCATGTGATTCTCAAAGGACCCTTCTGCGTTTCAGGATCGTTATCTCCGATCGCGCTTGCAGTCGCGCGTTGGGACATGCGTCTCTCTGTGTATGTATAAATGTGTGTAGGATATGTATAGCACTGTGTTAATCGAAATATGTGATATCTGATATCGCTGACCGTTTGTATGATTTTTGGCGCGCATGAGTCTTCTAAATTTTTTAAATAAATCCAGTTTTTAAGTAATAAACTATTGTTTCAATATTGTTTTATACCTAACATGATATGAAACTATATTTAGCTATATTAGATTTGCATCAATCCTTGAATTTATATGCTTTTGAATACATTCTTAATTTTTTGATAATTAAATTAAGCAATTTAATTTTAGACAACAATCAAGACAAATTAAATACAAATTAGAATGTGCTCAATACTATTTCTATAAAAACAGAATTGTTGTAAAACTCGAAAAATTTGTGTGCTGACTTCGTTTCAATCATAAAAAAAATTTAACATAACATCTTTTTTACATTACAAATATTCTAAAATATATATAATATATTCTACATATATATATATACTCTAAAATATATATAATATTCTGTAACATATAAAAAAAAAATTACAAAATCTATATTTAAAAATCACTAACAGGTACATAATGAATACCAATTAATTTTTAAATTCTCGCAATAATAAATTCCTCTTTCAAGTAATTACAAAATCTCATAAATCATCGGAAAATAAGAATTAAAAGATACATCGAGTAAACATAATGGCGTGAAACCGTCTCAAGGGATGAAAAAGCAGGCTCGTGGGGGATACAGAAGTATACAGAAGGGGTAGCGAAAGGGACATCAAGGGTCGCCGAATGCGAAACGTGGCGAATCGTGCGAATTGCGGCTATAATACGAAATTCTGGATTATCCCTCGGACGACAGGGGCGACCCCCGAAGAAGCAGCCCACTGTGTGCCGCAGTGCGTCGTAACAGTAACATTACGACAATAACGATTAAAAGCGGGGGTGTGGGCACGATGCTTACGCGCAGATGGCGAGAGATCAGAGAGAGAGAGAGAGAGAGAGAGAGAAGGAGCAACGGGCAGGAGGGGATGTCTCTTACGCAGGAGGGATGCCTCTCGGCCGAACAGAGAGAGAATGCAGGAAACAAGCTCTCGAGGAGTTTTCTTCGAGCCGTCACCGACTTATGGTTTATTGCCCGTCTACGCGCTGGAGGATCCTCGGGGAGGCAAAGAAACGAGCGCACAGATGTTCCTTCCGCGATATTTCCCAGGACAGGAGCGAACAAAGTTCCCGCCGGCGGCAGCCCCACCCCGCCGCCCCCTTTCCACTCCGCGAGATACGATCGTTAGGCGTGTAAACACGTTTGTTGATCGGGAAAATCGTCGGACCCTTCTCCACTGATCCTGTTCTTCGGAAAACCGCGATAGGAAAATTATTATCGCAAGCTTACATTGCAGCGCTATAGATGTGTACAGTATAATAAGCATTCTGTTAGTAATAGCGTACAAAAAAATATTTATCGTGATATAAAATAATCGCGCGAGATACATATATTTTTAATATACAATATTTAAAACGTTAAATATATTTGAGACGATTAATGTATTAATTATTAGACCAAGTGTTCTTTTTTTTTTTTTTTTTTTTTATTTTATTATTATTAACACATGTACTACTTAGTCTTTACTTTTTAATAATACGATCCAATAGAGAAGATTTTCACCGAGTAGTAGCGAATTCACGACACGCGCGATCCTTAAGGGGTTGAACCCCCCCCTAGACACGCTTTGCGTAACCCGTCGGAGTTTACGTGACGCAGCGCAAACGGAGGGGACGCTTAGTGAACGCTAATTTTATTTAGAAACGACCGTGCGTTACCATGCTCGTTACACTAAGCAATAAAACGGGACCCGTTGGAACTTGTAGGCATACAATCTATACTGTGTTTTCGACTAATTAACGTTGCCAGTGTCAGGAATTGCTACACGTACAATTTTAATATCGTCGAGCTAGCGAATTTGAGTATTACGTTCACGACACGTTTCCTACTCTTTTTAAAATTCAGTTAACTTTGCTGCACGTGATTCTCAATATTATTAAGACTATTAGTACTTTAATTAAGACCATCTTGTTAATTCATAAAAGTTTTGCATCTATCCAACGTGAATTCATATTTTTTTGTAAATATTTTCTCTAGTGTATTATATTTCTAAAAAAACTCTAAACGTTGCATGCGTTTCAGAGAATAAAAAATATCTAATTTTATCATTTCTTTATGTCATAGAACAAAATTTCTTTCACATTTAAGAAAATGTATAAGCCGAAATTTTCCCTTTAATTTTTTTTCCACTCACTAGATTTTTGTGGGCAAATCCTAATTTATTTTGAAATCAACAGATAGTTTTATCAAAAACCATAAAATTGGAAATAAAGATAACAATTTGCAGTAGACTGCTTATCGTAACGATAATAAACATTGAGATTTTCTTTTGAGAGTTTTCTTTCTTTAAAAGTTTTAATTTTCAACGTTTAAAACAAAATTCGGAATTGTGAGAGATTCAGGTAAAAAAAAATTCAGATTTATATTAACTAGATATCGAGCGAGGTCATTCTGCGCGTTACGCCCGGCATTGAATCTTTAATTAGTTTATTCGTACACGGGAATGAAATAACAATTATATCGTAATTGCTGACCGTGTTCGCAACACAATTACGCGAATTTATTAGTGATTCGTTAAATTGAAGGTTTCATCGTGACCGCTGTGCATATACAAAGCTGGCTTAATGATACAAACAACAATAAACAGCAGTGGCAATAATATCCGGTCGCTTTTGTTTAAGAATATAATTAATTTGTTATAGATTATATATTACATTTTCGTCGTGCAGCAAATAAACCCGTTTAGCAATATAGAAATATTTATTATCGTATATTCCGCAATCGAATACCGTTGATCTGCTGCAGAATAGTAATATAATCATCTTTTCAATGTATCTACATACTGAATATTTTTGCGTAATCGCTCCTTTTCCACAACAAATATCATTATTTTTCAATGATAAAAAAGTCAATTTTTTCATAAACAAATTAAGCTTTAAAATTTTCAATAAAAATACAGCTCGTGATGCAATATATTCTATCCGTTCATCAGAAAGCGCCAGTAAGGTTAATTAATATTGACAATTTCAATAAATCGATGATTTGAAATTTATTTAAAGATTTGGACAATTTTTGATGCATGATTGGATAAAGCATAATATTATCCAAGTGTTTTATTGGAATCAGTGTAACAAGGATACTTTACATATGTATCTGTTTCTTTTTCTATATTAGATGCCCGATGAACCGAATCCATTACATATGCAACTGATCAGCGAGAATTTAAAAGAGAATTTATCATCATAAATAAATGCATTGCGGCTATTTCTTTTCTCATTAAGCATATCCGCGTGAGGCTATTTAAAATTGAAATAAGTTTTGTTTCATTGTCGGCGCGTAATTATCTCATCAATGTAGATACGTCGGCGATGTAGATATATCTTCTTTGAGTCAACCTTTTTACTGGTTCTCGTTAAAAAAAAATAATTGTCCTTGAGCCGTTCTCGAGTATTATTTCCGTGTATCAAAGTCATCTAAGTGTTACAATAACATTGATTAAAAAAATAAACATGCTTCGTACGCTTGTAGTTAATAATAGAAATTTAATCAAAACATATTTTTACTTTAAAAATAACATGTTTTTACTTTAGATAGTGATTGCATTAATCGAATGAAAATCATTAATAAAAAATATCGTGATTTTAAGTATAACAATTTTTATTTAATTAAATAATTGTAGTATTTCTGGAGTTAACGGACGTCAAGCATTCTTTTTTTTTTTTTTATTTACAGGAGTGGCACGAGTCATCGAGAGTACACCTACTACGTGATTACATTGAATCGCCAATCCTCTGATGATTTTCGAGCGGCGAGTGAAAGGACGAAAGAAAGGACAGGGGGCAGTAGGCGGTTCTGCCGCTATTTATAGGGGTTGTGCGCACTTCTGTCGGACGTACGTTTAATGTAAAGCCGGTCTTATCTTTTACGCGATTTAAGGGGCTTGTAACTGCACGTAATCACGCAGCACGCGTATTCGCTTTCCTTCCCTCCGGAATCCGTTGAAATGTCCGCTTTTTTTTTTTAGCTCGGACTTAACCTACGCTCTGCAATCACCCCAACTACCGCGGGTGGATATATATATATACACATGACCCTTTTATTACTTCTTTACATTTTCATGAGTCACATTATATGGAAATGTAACTCCATTGACATTTATCACATTTTTAGTTGCATTTTTATAAGTGTAAATCAAATTAATCGACCATAATAAAAAGATTAAATTGGTAAATAAAACATTAAATAAACGTCACGATTTATCTCTCTAATGCTCTTTTTTACTCTATTTTATTCTAATTCTTATTCTATTTTAATTTAAATATCATGAGACTTTGCACTTATACTAATTATGACTATTTATCTATTCATATTTATAGAAATTGAGCAAAATACGATTTTGTGAACCATGTAAAGAATACATACTACCTATATTACATCTTGCGCAAGTCTTTTGGTAAAACTAGAACGATTTCCTCAAAAGGTATGAAAATGCCGACTTCAGCTATACTAAACAAGGAATGTTTAGCGGTCTAGTATACACGTATAGAAGTCTAGTTTCAGTTCGTGCGGAATTAGCGATCTCCGGATCGGGGAGAGATTTGTGTGGTGAAATTCGCGCGGTCCGCGCTTAACAACTAGCAAGCGCGCGTTGACAGTTTGGTAATGGAACCAGCGAGTTTGGCGCAAGATTCAACGGCGACGACGTCTGCTGTGGACGTATCTCGCCAGTCGATATTGCCTTTCGGCGTCCTGAAAGAGCGTGTCGGCGTGTCGGTGCACGCGGAAAACGCCGAAGGTTGTGTGTCGCTTGCTTGGTGCAGCTGTATTCACGTCGAAAGCCACTTTGCCATAGGGCGCGGTGGCGTTTGCGACGTAAAGTGTAATGCTGGATGTGTTATCGCGCAATACGCAATATCGTGCAACTTCTCTCCAACTAGAGTAAAATCAATCTTTTCTCTGATTAATGAAACTGTTGGAGCGAGTACAAATTATAATGGCATTATACAAATATGAACTATATAGAGACTAAGATATTTATGTTGTTCACATTACTATTGTAAAAGTTTTGAGATTTTAGAAATAAAAATATGTTATATAAAATGCGATATAAAGTATTTTTTATAGACTATTATTTTGATTATAGTATAATAATTAAAATTTTTTAAATTTTATTTTTTATTGAGAATTATTAATTTCTTTTCAATAATACTGTTGTCTACCAAACATCCTAAACCAAATTTTAAACAAAAATTTTATTAATAACGTGTAAAATATTTCATACCTCGGCGAGCAATTTAAAAGACTAACTATGTAGAGGGAACCACAAAAGCCTCTCAACCAGGTTTTTTGACGCGCGCTTTTAATTACGCTCGTATCGCCTAGTAAAAACTAGATTTTTTTCACTGCATTTAATTCAAGCAGAATATATCACGCGATATAGCTCGTTTTTGATAGGATTCATCGCACGCAAATGCACTTCTATATGTAGGAGAATCCTGACTTTGCTAGAACGTTACTCATATTGGCAGATGTAACATCTGTCAATCCAATACTCGAGGATTTAAAACCTTTGACGCACGATTCGATGACATATTGCCGTGATTAGCGCGTAGCTTATCGCACGTGAACATTGATAAAATCTATCCAATATAGCATTGTGAATATATTCGGTTATCAATACGTTGCACTAATATATCAATGATCGTAATCTATTTTTTCCTTGATCCTACAAAACTTTCCATCAAAAAAATCCCCATTCAAGATAGAAAAACATCGCTCTAAAATAGTGTGACGTAATCAGAACGTTACTCTCGCAACGAATAACGACGCATCCGTGAAACTTTTGGTTTACGACTTTTTCCTTCTATTCAAAGTAACATTTTTCATCGGTCGATCAGATGAGAATGTTGCAGAGATAGAAAGATGGCGGGCAACTACAATGACCAAGAAACATCGCGCACGCTCGACCTCGTCCTCGTCCTCGTGAATTGCTCACCATTCATTTCGGCAACTTTTTGCTCTCTCCCCGCGTCTTATCCCCTTTTTTTCTATACCAATCGGGAATTCGAAATCGCAGATTGCTATTGGAGACGCGTGCAAAGAATTGCGCGCGAGAGGAATTGCTGTTGCGAGAAGAAGAGAGAGAAAGAGAAAAAGAGGAGGTAGAGAGAAAAGAGGAAAAAAAGATAGAGAGAAAGCCGAAGTGAACAGGGTAACCTGGCCAAAGGATGCAAAACTTCCGAAAAGAAGCACCAGGAAAGCGTGAAGTGCGCCAATCACGGAGCCGTTATTGGCGGCAATTATGATAATAGCATACCTCGAGCGAGAGCGGTCGTGCGCGTGCACTCAGCACACGTGTGTGAGCGCAGCGTGCGCATACATATGCGTATATACAGGATGTCCAACAATTATCTACTACTGCTTTTATCAACAGCTTGCTAAACGAATCGGATACCGATTTTACTTTAATAAAAGGGAAGATGAAAGGTTTAGTACAATGTAAAGTTTCATACAATGATATATAAATTAAAAACAGTCTTGATACAAACTAAGGTTGAAGAATATAAATAAATATATTTAGTAATGTCTTTAGCTTTTTTTTTTTAAGCAGAGATTCGGTATTTAATACTGAGAAAAATAAAAACAAATGAAAAATATCTGTTTTAATTATATAAATTATGCAATTAAAATTTAAATATTCAAATCTGTCTTCAAAAAGTTTTTTAATTTTCTACTTCGTTTTAAGTATCAAATAACTATTTATAAATAATATATTTAATATGATTTTCTTAAAAATAACTTCAAAAATATTGTTTCACAAAAATAGTTTTAATTGTATTCTTCTCATTAATTTTATTATTACTTTACTTTGCAAAAGCGACACATAAAAATGTGTAGTAATAATTTCAAATTACATCAAATACATTTTATTAATAAGATTGAAATTGAATAAAAACAGACAATTATATGAACTGAAGGTAAAAAGCGGTTTTTGCAGACCACTCAGTATACACGACGCAGCAGCGAGATGCTCAGAAAAGAAGAGAAGAGCGCCGTAGGCTCGCGAAATACCGGCCTCTATTAATCATGTAAACGGTTTATCGCGGGTAGGAATATTACTGGCCGCGATAATTACGCGCAAATTATGCTTACGAAAAAGCGCGGAATACGTGAGCGTCGCACCCCCGCAAGAATGACGAAAATATGTACGCTTTCACACGAACATGCTGTTTTTTAAAGATAAGATTAGGATGGGCGAACATTTTATTGTGTCACCCCTCCCGTAACGAATTGATAAGCGCACAAATGAATAGATTAGGGAGACATGCGAGTTTGTGTAAAACAACCCTAGATAAATGTAATCGCGAAAGGGATCAAGAAAAAAAGAAATCACGACGATTATTTGACAGAAAGAAAATCATGAATAGCACCATCAATTTTAACTTCGTATGACGTAATTATAAATTAGTTATTAATTCTTTGTTTCATAAAATAAAATTGATAGACTATAAGTACCCTAAGTAACAATTACCCTAATGGGCAATATTTTATTTTTCGATTATAAGTATATTTAAATTCATATATAATTTTATAATCTCCTATGTTATAAATATTATACATATACAATATTACTTCCTTTTTTCTATATATATATTTACTCGTTAACAACAAACTGACGCAATAATGTAAAAGTATAATGGCTCTGTATGATATTTCTCACAAATATCTTTACATAAAGTTTACAATAATATTTCAATTTAACTTTCGTCCGCGTGTTCTCCAAAAAAAAATGTATCACGGTGGACAGTCCGCGACAAGCTATTCGCGGATAATCGCGGGCCTCACGAAATCTCGCGGGCACATCCAACGCCGAGTTAATTACACGTCACGCGGGGCACTATCGCGAATAGTTTCGTGCTTCTAATTGGACACGTGTAGTTATTTGCTCGACGAACGCCGGGCGTACGTGCAGCCGCTACAAAGTGTACACGTACACGCACGCAAGTTACAACAGACGTCGTGAGGCGATTGCGCGGTCTTCTACACGCGCCTATAGGCGCTCCATAAGAGCGGCGCGGATACCATAACTTCGCGAACACGCCACCCACGTACGCGCTCGCGCCGATAAAAGTGAGAGAGAGAGAGATGCGCGTGCACGCGCTGCATACGACGAACGTGCGCCAGCATACACATACTCACGCATACGCATGCATATCGTAATCGACCGAAGCTAACCCCTCAAAGTTGTAGCGAAAGGTTTTGTATTAGATATGCAGAAACGCGTGCACCATCGCTTTACCGCGGTTTACCGGGCGATTTACCTACGATCACTCCGGTCGTGACTTCCACATAAAAACATAATTAATTAAGCAGTTTGCTTCGAAAGTGCTGATCTGTAGTAAAAGAACGAGCAATTTAAATGAGGGGCAAAGAAAAATTGATTTCATGTAGCCATCGCAAAAGAATCTGCAAGATATGATTCGTATCACTTTAATTTACATTATTGCTTTTCCTTAAAGCTACTTTATTTCTTGAATCATTTCTTAATATCATTGCTTTATGTATATACATATAGTAAACTTGAGATATCTCTTGTGTACAAAATTAGTTTTATAAAAAAATATAAAAAGCTTAGAAAATGAAAGAAGAGTTGTAACATTATGTTATCTATAACACAAATCTATTTTTGTATAACTCTTAAGCTTACGTCCTGCCAGAAAAACTATAAAATCTTACAAATGCAAGAAATATCAAGCAAACATAAAAATAGCGTGTACGTTAAAAATGTAAATGCGTTCAATGTAAAAATATGCTACAATCTAAGATTGATCTATCGCACGACATATCTTGTATACCCTTCAGCGCATTGCTGCAAGTTGCATGCCACACAGTTGAATTTCTATCATGTACACCGAATGTAACTTTTCTAACATCGGTCAAGGACATACAAATAATCCTGTAAGTTATTACAAGCACAACATGCAACGATTTCTATGAACTTATTTATATCCAATTATTAAAAAATATCTTTTTGTGACTGAAAAATCTTGATAAATATTTCAAAAATTATGAAAGATTTTATTAATATTTTACATTATCAACTTTTACAACAAAATGTGTATTACTCATTGCCAACACTTACATTGATAATAAGTATTCATCATTCAAAGCGCGTCGATAGTAAACCGTACGAAAAACTTTCTCCTCAAGATAAGAGAGCCGCTATCTCGGCAATAACTCTGAGTGACGTTGAATAAAATTTCGATAACACTATATACTGAGCCTCATTAAATAATATATGTAATTCGATGCGGTAGGTTATTAAGTTTTCTTTGCTGTTTTCCATGCGATTGCATGAAAATAAACAAGAATTAGAACGATCACTTATTATCGCTTACGATGGAATGATTATTTTATAATGTAAAACGTATGTACGTATTTTGCAAGTGTGACTCGATTTCTCAATCTAACTTGAGTTATTTGATGTGTAATTTCGTCATATCTATAAATAGATAAAATAGAATTATACTATTCATTACATATAATAATAATTATGTTATCTAGAGTACTACACAGAAAATATTTATATATCGTAATTAATGTATTTCAATTAATAAATTTCATTTTTAAGTTAAATTTTAAAGTATAATATTGCAATCTTAGTATTTAGTCATATACATAAAAATATATAACTTGTAAAGAGAGAAGATCACATTGATAAATATGACCAATATTTTATTTCATTTAATTATAACAATTTATACCAACTTGACACGACTACAGAATTTAAAATATCCAAGAGAATTGAAATATAAGAAAATAAACACTTTTCTTCCTTCAGAAAAGCTTTTTTTATATTTTTCTTTTTCTTCATTATTATCGCTATGTATATTATGCGCCCGCAACGGTTTCCTCGCAAAGCGAGTACATTTTTCTAAAATATCATAAATCACCCACAAGCCATCATTTCAAAACGCCAAGCCGCAAATTACACGACTCACAACGGGAGAAAATCGATATTGATTGTGATAATACGAATGCGGAGCGACATATCGCGCGAAAAATATTCCTCGGTCTGGCTGTGATCATGGAAATTAATTCGCAGAGCGAAGAGATTTTATTGTCGAACCTGTAATTTCGCGGAAATTTCTGCGATTCGACACACGGCTTTTTCTTTTTCTGCACGCGTGCTTTTACTTCCGATTCGACGACACGACGGTGTTCTCGACAGGCAAATATAAGATAAGACATATCATTACATTAACATGTCTAAACGTTTTTCTTTTTCATTATTGTTCCGATTTTGTACTATAACTCTCCGGATGTGTTACAATATTCTAAGACGTAATACAATACTAGATCTGTCGCCTAACTACATTTCAATTCAAAAGATTGAGTTATTGCACATTGATATTATTAATATTATAATTATATAATATTATTGATTTAAATATAGTATTAATCTTCTTCATATATTTCACAGATTATCTTATTTTTAATGTATTATCAATTTATATTAATGCAATTAATTATGCTGCCATTGTTAAACAACAATATTCTTATAACTTTATTATTTTATTATATATGTATATTTAAAAAAAAAACAATTTTGTACACAACTACATCAAATATATTCTAAGTTAATTACAATATTAACTTCATGTATCATTGATTTGCTCCTTAATACATAAAAAAAACTATCAATTTTAATAGCTAATTAATAAATATGATGACAAAATAAATAAAGTAAATGTGTAAAATTTTCGCAAGAAACAAATTATTTTCTTATAGTAAAAAAATGTTTGCTCGTTATATTTTCTCTATAAAAAATTCACAGAAGCTGGTTTATCAGCTAAAATGTCGATAACTATGCCAACATCAACTTTTCCTTCGCTCCTTATCCATCCTTAGACAATAAACTGCACCGATGTTCCCATGAACAGATAGATGTGAAGTGAAGGGAAGGAAAAGAAGAAGGGAGGAGGGCGGCAATTACGCGTAATTCGCAGGTGTTGTGAGAAAATGGCGGTCGCTGGATGTGTTTTCGACCTTAATCGCGGCAATTTTTCTGCCATTACTAAGTTTATCGGCACGGTTCTCGCTTGCCCGACACGATCGGCGGCCAGCTCGCGATCTTCCTTTTCTTTTTTTTATTACGATCACGCTCGATCTTGTCTGATCTGCGGAAGAATAGAAAAGACGCGCAAGAAACAGCCGTTGTAACGTCGTTGCACTCATTAATCTTGAAAGCAAAGAAAAGACCGTTGCACAGTAAACCCGCTCATTACTGAGAACGACAAAATTTGCGATAATCCAATTGGAGAGGCTATAATATCGCAGTTATACTCACAATAAATTTCTTATTCTATTTATCCGTTTACAATATCCGTTTCTACAATATACAATATACAGCATAAAATTTGTATTTCTACGCTATTACCGTAATTAACAAAAAAATTCACAAATAATCCCATTTAACGTGTGTGAAGCTCAAAATATCGAAAATTTAAAAATAAATGTATATTGCACAAAGTACGAGCTACTTTTACTCTGATATGGTATCATATCAGAAAGAATAGTAAAAAATAGAAAACAAAGAGCATAAACTGTAAAAATTAAATCTCAAAATTATATATGATCTATATATTATTTATACTATATGTGATTTAAAATAAAATAAAAGAATATTTATAAATAGTTACAATTTTAAATCATATTAATGATCTATACATATAATGTATATGTGTGTGTTGATTTTCACAATTTTAACTAAACACTCCAATTTAAAAAAAAACATCAAATTTTTTTTTTCTAATTTGTATAATCAAATTTTTTAATTTGCAAACTCAGATCAAAAATATATTTTCCAATTATCGAAATTATAATCGCCACAAACTCTCTTTAATGATAAAAGTGGATCATCTTATTTTTTCAATTAGTCCTTCATATCTCTATATTTTTCTTATTTCGTTCTGTCGTCGATTTATCGATTGAAGGATTCTCTCATGTGTCAAAACGATATTAAAACGCTATCCGTTTCTCGGGCAATGAAGTAAATATGTCGAAGGCGATGTAGAAATACGATCAGCTGAACCTACGTCCTAGTATTTCTCGTTTCCCCGTATATCTTCGCCACCTGCACCCGTTTCTCAACTTTTTCATCGGGATGTCCTTTGCATGTTTCATAAGGATTCCGCGCAAAAGTGCAAAAACCGGAGTCTGCGATGGATCCGCGGATAAATGAAGCAATAAAGTAAAATTTGCGACATGACATCCTGAATAAGACTACTGACGAAAATCTTGGAAAAAATTAACATAATTGAGATGAAAAACAAAGTGAAATACATTACTATGTACAAAGTTAAAATGAGCAAATTAATGTATAAAAAGTTTTACTTAAGTTATATAAGTTGAACTTATATAATATTCTTTTCGGAAAAATTTTATTTTATTCTTCTTTTAAATGTACCATTCGTGTCTTAAATTTTCAATGCTTCAATTATAGTTGTTGAAATGTTTCCACGTTTCCTTTTTTTTTTAGCACCCAGGGACTTGCGGATGATGTATCGTTTCGAATGAAATATTAATTAGGAGTCGCCACATTGTATGCCAAACTATTCTTTCCTTTATACAAAAATATTCATTATGATTCATTAGCGCCGTCCCGTGTTTCGTCGGCATATTATTTATCATGCGTTTCTCGTCAACTGACATTAATTAACGAAAGCTGTACTAACATTTAAAAGAAAGCGAAACATGTCGACGATATAGTACATATTTTACGTCAGAAAAATTTCCATGAAAAATTTGAGAGCTTTGTCAAAAAGTTGGACTGCGCCGCAGCTTTGTGGTTCTTCGCTCGCATGAACAAAAGTTATTATGGTTTTTTCATATAAGAACTGCAAAAAATTGCCTTTTTTTCTAGACCACTACACACACACGCACACACACACACACGCGCGCGCGCGCGCGCGTGTGTGTAAATTCCACTTTCTTAAAAAAACAATTTATCGAAACCATCATTTTTGGACCAGATATAAATATATAGATAATGCTTTTGTATATACTACTATATGTGTATATGATTATAGATTACACTATAGTACAACTATATGTGTATATGATTATAGATTAGTAAAAATAAATTATTAAAATATATATAGATAAAAAATTCAGCAAAATAAATTTTAATCTTGGAAATCATTATCCACAGAAAGACATTTCATATTTTAATTAAACGCGGAGGTATAAAAAAACATTTATTGATATATTACATTAATAACGTTTCTAAATATTACATATAAATCGGCTTTAAAAATATTCTATGCGATGATAAATTTTTATCGAGCATTATTCCAATATATTTAATATATTGAAGGTATATTTTCACACAGTTTAGCTTTTATCTGTGTATTATAGAAAGAAATACTCTTGGTTAAATTTTTGTACATATTGAATTCTCGGAAGCCGATCGTTGAAATATTCCTTTTCAGAACTATTATAGAGACAAAAAAAGATTAAAAGTTATTGGAAAATCTGAAACTAATATTCTCATAAAGCAACAGAAAAATTAAAGCACTCGTAAAATTCATAGAAAGCGAACACGAGTCGCGATTTATTAATATACATGTGTATAATTCTCGTCTTATTCTTACAGCCAAATATTTAATTTAATATGTTCGATAGAAACGTGTTATATTATTCCTAATATTTATTTGTATTATAATATTCAAAGACACCTACAGTTAATTCAGAAATATGATTGATTTATAATACAAATTGCAGAAGGATAATCTATTATCAAAAGGATATAATTTTCAATCCTTATCCCTTTTTCCAACAAGTTTTTTATACTTGTATAACTTTCTCATAACTGCAAAATTTTTAATTTGTAAGATTTACTATAAAAATATTTGCAAACCTATTCGTAAGTAAACTTCGTGAATGATAATTTATCTCATATTATTATTAATCAATTAATTGCATATTTCCCAAAGTACACTCGTTGCCCTATTCGGTCAATCATCAGTGACAAAGCTTACGAGAATGATTCTGTATTTTTTTCAGCATATCATGTATAAATGTATGCCATATGGCATATGCGTTCTTTTTTCCCCCTTCTCTTTTTCAAGGATTAATGATATCAGGAAAGGGCGACTAGTTAGGGGGACAGTAAAAACATGAGGGACATTTACGTATTTCATTCGTAAACTATCGCAAAATTATTACCGAATACTCGAACAAAATTTAATTGAGATAATAAATGACATTGATAATTTTTATAGAATACACAAATCTCTAAAAAATACGTAATACAATTTCAAAAAATACTCAAACTGACTTAATAAAAACTCGTTACACAATAGTATTTTTAAATTTTACTGCGTCAAATTTATATAACTTTTAATAAAAATATTTATTCTAAAGAATTTATTTAAAAAATCACATAATGCATGTTTTAATCTATAAAAATTCTGTACGAACCATATACCTCATCGGTATTAAAACTGTCCCATCTACTTGTAAGCCATTATAATTTAAAATCAAGACAAACCGTCATGGCAATATTATGTCGTTGACAAGTGTCACCGAGCGACTGATATTATTTAGACTTACAATTAGACGCGCAAACAGCAAGGCGACAAAGACGACGGTAACCGTCAAAAAATAGAAAGATCTAAAAGGACCTTATATGTATAAGGTATAAACAGGGATACAGAGCCCTGAAGGAGGGAGTTGCAAATTCGCAGAAATAAAACGCGCATCGAACACCGACGCAGCCTATACGCCCAGGAAGGGTAATAGTAAATAAAGTATAAATAAGTATTTGTTAATATTAATTATTACCAAGAGTGATTACTTGTCTCTCTCCATACACCTTACATACTTTAATTCTAAACTTAATCATCCTGTTGTAGCGATTAAACAAGTTGTACCAGATGCAATGGATAAATAGTAAAATAAATTGTATTAATAGTTAATTTTTTAATAAACAAAAAAAATAGAAAAAAATTATATATTATTGGTAAATATATAAAGTTATATATATATATATATATATATATATATATATATATATATATATATAATTACTATATGTATAACAATTTTTTTTGTCATACATTTTTATCCAAATAAATTATAAAATACTGCTAAAACCTTTTCTTCCTTCCTGTATTCTTTGAAAAAAAATGTACTCTCTCCATTTTAACTGTATATTATTTTCAGCGTATAAAAATACATCTCATTAAATAAGATACGTATTACTAAAAGGTGCAATCATGATACGACAAAATAAATGTCTTCTCATCTGTTGCATTGTGTGTCTTCAACAATTAGCCGAGGATTACGAGACGACGGGCGTCAGAATGACGTCGACAAGCCGCAAAGTGTTACGCAAGTGATGAGTGCGTGCGTTGTGTGTCCGACGGATGACAACGCAACGGGTACGAGGTCTAATCGCTCCGCGCCCACCCAATATTGATATAAATGAATCATCAGCGCTCCCCTCGAACAGGCTTCTCGATCACGCGACACTTAAATTTCAAAGAACTTTGTTCTAAAGTTCCGCTACGTGACGGTGGTAACTTATTTCGCGCGTTGCCGCAATGTTAAGTTTCGTCATGAAGTTCAACGTTGGTTTATCCCGCATACACCCCTGAATTATATATATTGCACTGAACATGGATTTTCGCAACACTAATCAGATTTTATATCCGTCGCTTCTTTATTATTACGGAATTAAGTGGATCTATATGTTTACATTTTTAATTAATTCTAAATTTGTACAAGAATATAGTCTATTTATTTTTTTAAATTTTAAAATTAAGCTCTTGATTTTCTCAAATAAACAAGGAAAAAATAGACGGTTTCCTTGATACGATCATAGAACAGCTACATTAGAGTCAAGTAAACTTTGCGATGACAAGTTGTCTCCAGTTTCTTCTTTTATTTTTATTTTCAAACAAAAGATATCATATTTCAAGGAAAGAAAATGACAGCTTCTCTTTAGTAAAATAAAATAATGTTAGTATGCAGTTTCTGTTTTCTGTTTTTATCTTCAATGTATGTAATGTAATTTTTTTTAATCAACATGTGTATGTCTCATATAATAATGTATTATAAAAAAAGAATTCTTATTATAAAAGAAGAATTTTATTCATGAAAATTTTCATAAAAAAAAGATTAACCGTATCACTACATGTCATAAAAACAATATATTAAAAATACAAAATAAATATTCAAAAAATTGAAAAAAATTAAGATATGTTATTTATAGCTTAATTGTAGCTAACATGTTAAAGAATTTTTGTTATTTTTACATTCAATTTTACGTATGTTCAAAATTAAATTTTTTTTTCAGTCATTTAATTGCCATTTTTTCACAATCAATGTTTTTTTCCGACATCGTATTATCAAAACGGGAAAATGTAAACGAGAAATTATTTACGAGCGGGCTAGCTGATGGCCGCGAACTTTCGTGTAAACAGACTAGTTTGTATTCTCGGGGCAACGTGCACGCGCGCTTTGAGCATTGACTTGTAAAACGAGACCAAACAGGAGGTCTTCCCGCGGGACACGTCAAAGCGAGTCTTCCGTCGCTCCCAGTAATCTTTGGCTTAATGACACGGCATTGCGTCGCTTGCATCGTCTCACGAATTATCCTTAGAAATTCAAAGCAGCTCGGTAGCACAAATTTAAATCTCCAAATGCGCAAGTTTCATTCGCCGTCTGTGCGCGATCTAAATCTTTGAAATCTTAAATAAGTTTTCCAATATAAGAAAAAGATATGTCTCTTTTAGCATCTACCTAAGATACCAAGTATATTTAAATATTAATAAAGATTGTTTCCACTGGAATCATGTTTTAAAACGCAAAATATGTTAAACGCTCGCTAAAGCATGTATTGGCATAAACGTGACTAAAGCAACTTTTGATGCAATCTTGTTTTAATGATAATTGCATTTAAGCTTTGTACTTTTTTGGGTATACATCTAATTTAGTAAACCGCGAAAACAATGATATGATATTTTATTTTTAGCGATGTAGCTCCATTATTAACAAACCACAATGACATGTACTTCGTTGTTAATTATGCACCTCGCGAATGATATGCACTTCTTTTCTAATTGCACATATATGATAATTAATAACAAGAGTTTCTAATTAAAAATTGTCATGAAAATAATGTTCCAATAAATCATGATATTGTAAAACAAGACTTGAATGAATAAAATCAACTATTAAGAATTGAACGCATGCGCATGGCTACATCGTTTCCTCGAATTGACATTTTCTTTCTATTTTCATTGATAATAAATCAAATCTCAATTCGAGAAGTTGCTTGAAAATCAAAGGCTGCATTTCCGCGCTGCTACCGAGATTTTCCTCTGTCGCAAAAGTTGCGAAAACGAAGTACGGATTTATTCACGCGTGGAAAGTAAACAAGCAAGTAGTAGCATATACTTGAATTAGAATTGATTTCCATTTTGCATTGTAAATTTGTAAAAAAAAAAAATCATTAAAATGGAAAATCGAGGATTGCATTATTATGTTTCGAGCTTTCTCACATTTTTCTCCTTTTTTATTAAATAAGAAGATAAAGATATATATATCAGATTACCATTAAAAATATCGTACAGTTTCATGTTATGCTTGTTATATCATAACGTTTCACGTTGAATTAATGCTTATTTCACTCGCGTAAACAATTGTGCTTATGGAATAAAACAAACAGTCAACGATTGCATTTTTAAATCAAACGAAATTAAATTCACGTAATTAACATTTTTCAGATTTAATTTTCACTTGTGTATTGCAGCATATTCAAGCTTATATTGATGTTATGGATTTTGTATGATGCCCATTTATTTATATCTACCTTTAAACTATTTAACACAAATTGTATTTATATAACATTAAAAGTCCATTTTTTTACATCTTCCAAATATTATACTATATATTAATATTTAATCTTTCACGCACACACACCGTCAATGAAAAAATTTAAAACGTTAAAAAAAGTTTGCATGTCTAAAAATATTATCCTCTTTATGCATTTGTTACCAATTATATCAACTTTATCTAAACATATTACACATTTAAAAATAAATATATTTAAAAATAAATATATTTAAAAATATGCTTGCTACGTTTTCACAACAGTTTCTTATTACACCATGCTTACTTAAATTTTTCTCGAAACAAAAATAAAACTTCAGTTAACTGTGAATACAGTTCAAACACGAAATACTATTCCGCGCAAAAAAGCGAGATAAAAATGTTACAAACACACATCTGCTATTGGAACAGTTTGATCCTCGGACGTGATGCACGAAATTTGTTTATAATCCTTCGTATATATTTTCATTGCTGATTACGAAATTAAATTGAACACACACGATTGTTATTGCGAATTTTCCACCAACCCAATTCTCACACACAATTGTTATGTAACAATTTTCGGGATATAAAATTTGCATCACAAATGCATGTAAATAACAATAATTTCCATTCGTGTTATATCCGCGTGCGTTTCACTTATAATACAAAATTTCATATGTCAACAAAAAAATTGCAAAAGCCGGAGTAACATTTGCACGATCTGTCGTAAAAAAAAAAGAAAAAAGAAAACAGTTCCTCGATTTTCCATTAATAACATTCTCTTATTGATGCATCTTTTCCAAAAAAATGACAACTCGGATCACTGCGAAATAACGTCGGCAAAATATTTCTCACTTCGATTTTTTTTATTAATTTAATTCACATTTGAGCCTGGAAAGCAGGCACGAAAAATCGACACGGTTGCACTTCTGCGATCAAGCAACTCCGAGATTGGAATCATTTTTAAAAAATTTTTTTTTTCGAAACAAACGCACCCACGGGTTCACGTTAACAAATTAATTTCCAATCAACGCACTCCGACTTCGAACAACGCTTTCGCATTTTTCACTTTCGTCACAGATTCACAGAATACAAAAAATTTCGTGCGCCCGATACTTCAAACCACCGCATTCCGTTCCGTCGCTCCAAATTGAAGCTCGTTCCAATCGCGATCAGTATCGGTCGATGCGGTGGTACTTTGATACGCATATCCGCGCATCTCTGAAATCGAACCGCGCAACCATCGTTTTCGAACAAAAATCAGAGCAGCGATCGCGAAAGTGCAGTCGATCGAGAATCAAAAACCGTTGATTTACGTGGTACTTACGAGACAGAAGATACGGAGAACAGTGGGACCGTAGCACATCGCACAAAAAAAATCAGAAACCGAAACAAAAACCAAACTGTCACTGTCACACGAACTAACACTGTCGAGGTCCGAGGGCCTCGTTTTATATTCCGTCGGAATTTCCAGGAACTCGGCGACTCGCGACCGAGCGATCCTGACACAGATATTGGTCGAGCGATCTCAGCCGAAGCACGTCCTGCCGACGGCTGCAATCTCCGGCTGCGTTTATTCCGTTAAGTTCTCCTCTATCGGTCCTTCGTCTCGCAAGATTTCCTTCAACAGATTCCAGGAACGAATCAGATCCCGGGGCGATCAAGTTACGCACCACTTCGCGATATCGTGCAATTGAGACGCGCCGGACGCTTGTTTCACTACGTTCCCTATATTCGTGTACACTGAAGTTGATCGCGCGATAGCGCCCGTGGCGCTTCACCGTATCGCACGAAAATTGCGAGTCTCCATATCGCGAAATATTGCGACGAAATGCACGATAACGATAGCGAGAATGCCGTCCGAGAACGTAATTAAACGTCTTAGAAGAGCGAACGTAACACCCGTTACGACGCGACAACGAAGGGAACGGTACAACGCGCGAACGATACGTTCCCTGCAACGGCGACACACTCCCTACGGCGGCGACGGAGGAACTGAGTGAGCGCAGGGAACGAGAGAGCGTCTCCTCCCCTCCACTCTGCCTGCCGAGCAGCGGCGACGGCGGCGGCTTCCCCCACCAGCCGCGCGATCGGCCGTTCTCGGCTCACCTCGTCCTGCCGTATCCTACCAGCCACATTCAAGCCCCCGCGCCCCGCGTCCCGCGCCGCGCGTCGCGTCCCTGCTTACCTTCAAGTTGGTGAAGATACTCTCTCTCTCGCCTCTCGCCTCTCGCCTCTCGCCGCGCGCGCGTCGTCTCTTTCTAACTGCACGGGTTCGTATAAACGCGTTTCGTGGAATTTTCGTCGCGGCCAACTTGAAAGTCAGTTTCACCGTTTGCGATCGTGTTATTTCTACGCGACCAAGCTCATAGGGAGTCTTTGCGACGATACGCGATACGCGTTATATGATTGGTTATCTAACAATCCGAGTCGCGTCGATAGCCTGGCGAGGCGGAAAATTTATCGGTTAACGCTCATACATAGATACATATATACATGCACACACACACACACACACACACACACACACGCACGCACGCACACACTGTAGCGCGCAAACGAAAGACGGATTCTCGGAACAAGAATATAGCACATATCGCGCGATATTGTGAGATCTTGTAATGCTTTCTCGCGTTTTCTTCTTTCCTTTTTTTCTTCGAATCTGTTCAAGAAAAGAGGAATCTTCTGTTCGAAAAAGATCTGCCTTTATATTAAAGGTGAGATATCATTTACGAACATCACAAAAACTCTAACTATAATTACCGCAATGCACAGTTTAAAATGGGGGATTTAACATTAACGGTTATTGAAACTTATAAAATAGCTATTTCGAAGTTGCGAGATAAAGTTCGAAATTGCACAATATCGCAAAGTTTTCGGCGAAACGACTGAATTCGTAGTTATCGTTCCGAGAGAGTATTAGTTGCGGTTCGCGAGATGTTCCGATATCACGTGCGATTTACAACCCTTAGAATCGTGACTTTGCATTCAATTCGTGTCAAATGGACGCTTTCGTTCAGTCAGTCTATCTCTTCCTCAACTTAATCTCTGGTGATGTAAGTAAATTCTTATTATTTATCATTTGATACTGCTACGTATAAGGAAATAAATATTAGCTTTATATTCATTGTTTGTTTGGCAGCGATTATCAGGTCATGTCGTTACAAAGACAATACATTCGTATATAGTTCAAATATACACCAACTTGGTTCTTCATTCCTTCAGTACTGCGTCACCAAAATAATGTAAGTATATACCATTATTAATTATATATTAAAGAGAGAAATGATGTGGATAGAAATGTATATGTATAAATAAATATATAATATAAATAATAATAAATATATAGTATAAATAAATAATAAAAATTTATATACAATTTATTTAATTAATAATTGATAATAGAAATAATGTACAAACAAAAATATTTCAAAAAATTGTATATATATATATATATATATATATATATATATATATTATATAAAACAGATAAGAAAATGAATAATATCTTAGCGTAATAGGATTCATTTGCTTATTCGAGAGAAATAACGCAAAAAGTATACATGAAAATAATAATATGAAAAATGCTAGTTACCATTTATTATTTTGAATTTTTAAAATATCTTTTCTTTGATGATGTTTTTTATTATATATAATATGATATATCTCTAGGATATTTTAGATTCTTAAATATCCTTTTTTTGTATTTTATATAATATTTATTATTTATAAAAGTATTTAAAAAGATAAAATTTGTTAATATAATAAATCTAACAATATCTATACTGAAATTTTACAAAGTACTATACATGGCAAACGAATGCTTCTATTAATAACGCTATGAAATTATGAAGAATTCTACATCAATTTATGACAAAATGTCCTTTCATAAAGTATTGAATGCAAAGTTTATTTTTTATCTAGTTATATTATTTATAGATTTTGTTTTTCAATATTATCGTTATGAAATCAAAACAACATAACTGTATACTATTTCATCGATCATACGAAATAAAATATTGTTTCTATTGTTAAAATATTTGCCTCTCATATACAGACACGATACATTTTATTTAACAAAATGACAGTTATACATTCACAAGTTTTTGTATTGTACTGCAATCTAACTTTATGTTCGAGTTATTAATTCAAATGCTTCTTAAAATATTGAAATCGTCCACAATAAATACAGAATAAAAGAACAAGTTTATTTGATGCTAAAATTTGTTCTCGTTTTCTTAACATAGACACGAATCTCATTTAAAATAACTAATATCATGCTCCAAAATATCCTAAAATTAACTGCTTGTTATTTATATGGTAAGTTTGTTAAATTGAAATCTTTCCTTTCTGAAAATTTTATTAGAGATTTAATTACAGATAGGATTCTTATTTCATCAGTTTTCTGATGTTTCATATTTAATATTTTCCTTGACTAGTCTTAGATTAAAATTCTATTAAAAATTTCAAATTCATTGGAAATAAGATTTTATCTTATTAATAGTCATAATAATGCATAATTTCTGAAGCTTTTCAATTGTGTATATGTGTGATATTTGTTCAGAATTAATAAGAAGTATTCAATACACACATTGTTTAGAAAAATTTGGCTCGAAAATTACTTAAATTGTGCAAACAGTTTTAAGTGAATCATTTTAGTTGTATCAATATTAAAAAATTAATGTTTCTTTAACGATGATCGCATCTTTCCGGCGATGAGCAATACGCGAACGAGATGCGATTTTCGCTAATTTACACTTCCGTAATGAATCGTTAACGCCGCGACGGAACACGTTTCCGTGTCTGCTCGTCCGTCCGTCCGTTTGCTGCTGTATCAGGAAAATCGTTTAAACCGGCGCGTCCGCCTTCGCGTTTACAATAAATTACCGCGCTAGGTGCAAGTGGCAGACGGGAAATTATCCACGACGAAGGAAAACAATCCAAGGGAGAGGTCGCAAACTCTCGCATTTAAACGCACGCCTGTCTCGAAAACTGCGGAAAACATCGGGAAGTTTCTGCTGACGTGTACTAGGTACGCTTCACCTTCACTTTTCTCATCTTTACTTATCTTATCTTTTGAATGATCTAACAAAAGTTATCCTTGTAATTTTAACAAAATAGAGGAAGCGATAATTTAACAATCAAAATATAATTAACAGGATTAAAGATAATCGAAGCACATACACACACACATAATTAAATATAACAATAAAATATAATAGACAAGAAATATGACGCTTTTAAATTACAACAAACAACAATATTATTTGCATATCAAAAACAGATATTCGTTTACATATTATACTTTATTTTGGAATGTACAATTCGAGAAGTACTGACATATAAATACATTATATAGATATCGCGTAACTTTGCGTATAATTCTGTATTTCGAATATTTGCACACATTAAATCGAGTAAAATTATTATAAATTGCATTGATGAGTACAGTGGCTTATGATGCATTCGCATGTATATGTGAAGTCTACGAAATCACTTGTGACAAGAAGAGCTCGTAAAGTTCATGCAAAACCGTAGCCGGGTGCAAAATATATCGCCGTCATCCCCGAAATTCATTCGACGGTATCTCCCAGCGAGAATCAACCGCGGACAAAAGAGCACCCCTATCGCATAAACAAGGTGGATCGCGATGTAGATCGCGAAAAGGGAGAGGGTCGCTTCTCGTTCTCGTCGCCGAGGTGTTTCGTAACCGAGTTTACAAAAGAGATGCTCTCATGCACGGAGGTTACTTTGCTCCCTCGCCTCCGCTAATCCCAAAAGTCCATAAATACTGGAAGGGAGTTTATTCTCCGAAGGGTCGTTCGCAGGATCGCAGTTGTACCCCGTGACACGATACCGCGATGACGTTTTAATCCAACGGCCCGAGAACGCACCTCGAAAACATCGTGCAGAATTTGTGGCGTCGTTTCGCACAACTGATAACGCCTCGATAACTACGATTGTTTGAGTTCTCGCGATAAACTCAAGTCCTTTAGGAATTTAAATTCTATTTCTAATTAATTTAATTAATTTTAAATGAAAGTCGAACAAATACAGACAAATTATTTTATAAGACATTCCGATGGTGAGAAATGTAATTGTAAGGATAGGAAATAAATTATTGTCAAGAAAAAAAAAGGTTAATATTTATATGAAATATGAAATTCGAAAAAAAAATATTATGTTAATATAAAATAGGAGGAGAAGTAAAAGATAAATATAAATTAATAGAAGAAATAATAAAAGAAATAAAAATTGATGTATATATATAATTAGAAATAACTAATATTTATATATATGTCTTTGTCTATTTGCCTACATTATCTTCCGAAATAATTTTACAGACTAGTATATTAAATCTCTAAGATACCTCAAATATAAATCCTCGGCGTGTGTTTCTCATGATCTACATCTATTATTGTCTAATAAACCGAACAACCAAATCTTTGTCATGGTCCTCCATTCTATATATATATATATATATATATATCTACGTATATGCCCATTTTATCCGGTTCTATCTCGATGTAAACGATTCGTGCCGGCGATTCCGGACAACACCGGTCCGGTGGCAAATGTCAACAGTCGAGGATGCAACATAAACCTGGACAGAATCGCTCGTGGCGTGTTCCCTAGCGCGCTTTACAGTTCACGAGACCATAACAATTGCCGGCGCGTTACAGTCAGTTCCGCAGCATTAGGACAGCTGGTCCGGTCGAGATTCCGGAGTATACTCGAAAAGGGACGACAGAAAAAGAGGGAAAGAAAAAGCTAGCGGGGGTGGAAGAGACCGTAGGTGGCCTATTGTCAGACCGAGGTCTGCATTTTCCTTTAACCTTCCGTGCCGTCATTGACTGTCTCACGGTTCATGCCGACAATGAGGGAACGAGCAGAATTTCACGCGTCCAACAAATAATAGAGTGATTGAAGATATTTTCTGTGAAATGGTTGAATATTATTTCCAGTCTGATCGCATTTATTAACTCATCATATTCGAATGTTGTCTTTACGTTGAAGCATAGAGAGTGATTACAAAGAATGATCAAGTCTTATTAATTACACACGTGATTATTTGGATAAATATATGATTTTATTTTTTCATGTTAAACTGCTAGTTTTCGTCTCAATTCTCGAATAATGTATTTATAATAATATAATTATATTTATATTTGCAATTTCAGTAGGTATATATATATGTGTGTGTGTATAACATGTATTAATCTTGCATTATCCGTCGTTTAAGATTCTTTATTGTCAAATGCAGCATACGTTGTGTACAATATACGTATTTATATAATAAAATTATTAAATATTTATAAACAATATTTGATATATATTAGAAATAATTATATAAATTATAACAGTGAGATATAATTTATAAAATTATTTCTAATATGTAAAATTTTATTTACGAATCAATATTTAATAATTTTTTTACAAACACTCGACGTATGTTGTGTTTGACAGTAAAGAATTCTAACAACGTATGTAAGACAAGATTAATATTATACTAATATACTAATTATAGACAATTATAAAATATATTAGATGTAACTTCTTAGAGCGAGATATTTATGTTGTATGGCTTTTATATATCAGGAGCATTAATTTCTTACACACATTAATAATTTATTATCAGCTTATATATAAGCTGATAATAAATTAATAATTCCTAAATAAATAACGATAAGAATATTAACCGATATGTCAGACGGTTTACCTTCAAAGTTAATCAGGCTTAAAGAGGTAGAATAATTTATGCTTTATTATTAAGCTTCTTAATTTTATTTGTAAACATTAAACTCAAAGTATGAACTTTTGATGTAAAATGATGTAACAGCTTATAATGTCACGATAAAAATATTTTCGAAGTAAAAGGTTAACTCTTTTATGAAAAGAGATATCTCTAAAGCTGTCAACATCAATTTTGGATACTTAGAGTTGGTATAATCTGAAAACTTTAGCATAATATTCGAATGAATAGTATAAAACTTCAAACACTTACTTAGCTAACTTTAGCCGTGCTTATAATAAATGGTCAAAAAAACCAAATAAGAAGAAGTGAAATTATAAAATAATGCACTTGCATAAAGTTAAAGTATAAAGCATATGAAAAAGTGAGCGTGGTATAACATTAACTTTTTGGTCTTCAATATTCATATAGATGATAATAGTTTCAACAATGAATTTTTTTGCTTTATTTATCAAAATTATCAATTATATAAATTGAATTTTTAAATTATAAATTGAGAACATCAAAATATATAAAAATCTTTATTTAAATTTTTATCTCTTCTCTAAAAATTGTAACAATGATCTAATTATATCGCTGATTCATTTATAACAAATTGTTTATATGTTTAGAATACGTAATGACTTAGATAACCTATATCTATCTTTAAAAGTCAAATCTTATCCATACTTCAATATTTATCAGGTTTATTGAACCTTCAGAACTATTATTAAAAGTACAAGAATTCAGCGTTAACAAAGTTTTCCTTCTCACATGAGACATACTAGACGCGTTTCGTACCAGGCAATACCGACACATAAGCAGATTCAATAAAATCATGAACACGGCAATTACACGGACAACATCATAAAATATACCGACATAACGAAGACGATTAAATGCTTGTGCATGTCTCTTCGGCAACCGGACTAATTTTGTGTACGCGGACATTCGGAAAGAAATAATCAAAGAGAACGCGATATAGAGAACTCTTGTCGATAAGATATTTCGGTATGCAAAATTTTATTATATTAATCTATGATGTCATTTAAATTGAAATTGAAAAATTAACAAGAAACAAATAATCCTATATCAAATTAGCATGTTTTTTAAATTGCACAAATCTAATAGAATTAGAAATTACGTAAGCAATAAATAATTCATTTATTCAATGAAAAATATTATACAATGAAAAGAGAAACAAAGAGAGAGAGAGAGAGAGAGAGAGAGAGAGAGAGAGAGAGAAAGAGAGAGAGAGAGCTAATTACAAGATACTTTCTAAGTAAACTTTCTAAGTAAATATTTCTGAATAAAATGATTTTGTGAGATCTCTTGACAAATTGAAACTAAAATTTTATTTCCGATATAAATTTGTTCCAGAAACAAGAGGAGTATTTGATGGAATTATTTAGTGTGCACTCGATAAGTTTATCAGTTTTGTGTGTATGTGTGCGATTAAAGATTAAATTTATTGAACTATGTTTCTACAACTCTTTATAAAGTGTGACGACATTTATGGTCAGTTTCTCGAGATTCAAACTATTACAGAATATAACATTTATCATGTTGTTTAGTTATAAATAAATAAATAATAAATTAAACAAAATAGAAATAAGAGTATATAGAAAAAAATTGTAGTTTTTAATTAACTTGATGAATATTTTCTATATCCTAATACTTAATTTTATTATATCAAAATATAACGATGTTTCAACAACTTTTTAAAAAGATTACCATAACACAGTTCGTTCGTTTTTTTGCTATGAAATAAGAAACGTTTTAAATTATCGCGATTTTTTTATATTTTAAAAAATATAATAGAATCCAAGTCTTTGTTATCTTTCCATCTTAAATATAGTATTTTAAAGTTAATTAAAATGTTAACAATATTAAACTATAATAATATGAAAAGAATAAATTCCTTAAACATTTTATACGTCGTTCATGTGAGTTACTCTATATTTCTCAGCACACTCGCAGATACGATTTCGCATGATACAGGCGTGGGAAGAATTTTCTTTGTTCAAGGATTTTGTGCGTGTGTAACACGTAGGTGTACAATGTTTTTCTGTCAAAGAGGCGTGAGAGGGAGATAATACCAGATCTATGATATAGACGAGTAACGTTACCCAATTATATCCGCTATCAGTTATCGGCTAATTAGCAGACATATATATATATATATATATATATATATACACATATAAAATATGTATGTACAATATATACTTACGTAATTTTTCCACGTTGTCGTCCTTTTCCCGCAAAGTTGACGCGTATCTGTAACATAAAACAACAAGCATTAACACAGTGTAACACAGATCGAGCTTGTATTTGTGTGTTAATCATACGAACATGTGTGTGTATGTGTGTGCGTGTGTGCACGCTTTCAAAGATCGAATCGCCGGGCCAACGAGATACAACTACATGAGCAATAACGGTGCTTAATTTAAATATATTCCCTTAATCGTCTGCATTTATTTCATTATAATCCTACCGCGCGGACGGTATATCGCGCTATTTGCATTAATTGCTCGTATTACGTTTGTACTGCGAAGATATAAACCTTCGATCGAGCAAACATACTAGCGAATAGATAGCATCGATAGATGGATAAAAAAAATAAAAGAGAAAGAAAAGAGATAATCGTGATTCCTTTATGCATATTTGCAACATGCAATTCGCGCCATAAGAATTCATGCTTATAATTGCTGTATTGAAATATTGAAGCTATGAAATAAATCGATGATAATAATGGAAAAAAGTGTCAATGCTATATTTAATCGATATTTATATAAATATCTATATTAGTAAATTTAATCACAATTTTTAAAATTTGAAAAAAAGAAGAGTGGGAAAGGAAGATATTGGAAAAAGAAATATGGATAATAATATTTAGTTTTAGATTTCAGTGGCGCGTGTCTTTATATAAATAGGTACATGAAAATTATAATACACAAAGTAACATTACCGGTTAAAAAAAATTAAATTAATGGAATCTTGTACCTTGGTGCGATATGCTCGTTTGTTCACTCGTGATTCGCATTGAAGATGCGGGCATGTTGTACAGATTATAGAATAAGCTTTTGCATTCGAGGGATTTTGCTAATCCCTTCTCTATACGTAATTCCATTATCGGGCATTTTCCTTATGCCGCGAGTATTGCGCGCACATCGGCAACCACGTACGATCTTTGATACTATGAACCTTCGAGAATAATCGTTACTATACAATCATGACGCTTGCAGGAAAACTATTAACTTGATAATGTGTACGATTTGTCATAAAGAATTATTTTAAATTGTTTTTATTTAATTAATAAATTTGTATAAATTAATATTATCAAGTACGCAAAAGATTAAGATTACATTTGCAGAAATATTTTTTATCAAGAAAACAATATGATGATACTTTTCTATTTTGTAAATTATAGGTCTGTCTTTTAATCATTTACAAATGTTGATTGAAAATTATATTCATATATTTCATAAAGTTTCTGGTTATACAAAATAAAATATTTTCTCCGCCAAGACAAACTTCGGTCACGCGTTTCGTGTACACAAATTATCGTGAATTCTCATGCTCTGACAGAAATTAGCTTGAATCTTTGAAAATAATTATCATTTTTTGAAGATTAATATCGAAAACAACCTCCTAAAAGCTAACGATATGACCGCAGTTTTAGAGGAAGGTTGAGTAAAATTCCTCTTTACGTTTCTCAGTCCATTATAGGCGATAATAACATCCTCGGCTATACTCACAGCATTCGTACACGCGTGAAATATGAATACGTGCGTGCAGCAAGCCGGGCCGCATGTTTCTGCAGTCAACGTGCGCATCAACGTGGTGACACGTATCGAACACGTTGATTCTGCATAGCTAACATCTCACTCGCTTTGCCACATGAACGAAGGTGCGTGCATACCTGCCTGCACGTGAACGTACGCGTGTACGGGGCCCCGAGGGATCCGGGGTCCTTTCGGGGACCCTCTCTCTATGTGCGGCACCGGAATCGACTCGAATTAAAGGGGAACGACCGAGGAGTAGTGCCAACTTAATGAGGGACCACCTAACTTTAACTGTTTGTTTTTCAAGGGACCTCGTCAGAGAGAGAAAATACTCGGCCCCGGACCCCGCAGAGAGATCTATATATATATATATATATATATACATACGTATGAGTGTACGTTCACGATCAGGCAAGTCCGTTTATGGCTTGTATTGCTAGCCCTATTGCCATAACTTCCGCGATTTGGGCGTGAAATTACACGCGCAGAAATCGGTACGAGAGGCTCGTCGATAGTTCGATGAAGGTGTTCGATCCCTTGCCTTCCTTCAGTCGTTGTCCTTTTTGTCCACGTTTCCATTCTGCTTTCGATCAGGCCCGATGCCGAGCAATTTGTTACGTTATCTGGGATGTGTGTGTGTGCGTGTGTGATTTACAACGTGATACACGCTGTTTTTCGCACCAGAGAAAATTGTTCGACTGATTTATTTCGATAGTACATTTTTAGACTTCTTTGTTTCAAGAAAATAATTATCAATGTATATAAAATGTATTTCATTTGGATAAAAATAGAAACTGTCATAATTTATCAATTTTTATTTTATTATTTACAAAATTTTTAAAATAAATATCTAAATCTTGACAATTAAAGAATTAAAATTTAGATATTTATTTTAAAAATAATGTAAATAATGAAATAAAAATTCATACGTTATGACAGTTTCTATTTTTATCTGAACAAAACATATTTTAAAATAAATATGCAATTGAATTGTCGTTCTCGGTGTACGTTAACTAGTAACTATTTTATATTGATTTCATAATAAGCGATGTTCTCTAACAAAACGTTATCTGTTATAAACTCGATAGATATCTTTGAAAGCAAATAACTATATTTATATAAATATACACATGGCATTAATCTACCTTTCTTTAAAATATTATTTTCTATCTGCTATATATTACAACACGTATGTTCTGTCGAAAAAAAAAAAAATAAAAGATGTATAAAAGGTTTTCGCTGACGCAAAACAGAGAGAATTATTTGATTGATATTTCGATATGTGAAAATTTAAACAGTGGAAGACAGTGCATAATAAACTTGGTCTGATAAAAGACGCGGAGGACGGTTTCGGCGACCGTGTGGAGGCTATGGGTCATTATTTATCGGAGGATGAGCTGTCGCCCTAAGGCGAAATTAAAATCCAAGAGTCTCCGATAAGGCGAAGAGACGATGGAACGCGAAGCAAAACAAAGAAACAGAGAGAGAGAGAGAGAAAGAAAGAGAAAGAGTCGCTCAAGCATATACGATAACGCGCTCTGTGAAAAATATGTACGTGGCACTCGACCACGATTTAATTTATCGTCGACAGGCGGTACAGAAAAAGGCGTAACGATACGATGAACATTGTGTTCATATTGCGTTGTTCATACCCGCTGCAGGCGACCGGCGACACTTTTGCGCGAGAAATTTTGCCGGAAGTATAAAAAGGAAAATCGGAAAATATGATTGATGAACATCCAAGATGGAGAATATCCACCTGTGCATTTATTATTACAAGGACATTTTCTTTCTCTCCTCTCTTTCCAGCTTATATTAATCACGCGTATACACATGTCTTCCTATGTATATGCGACTTTTTTTCATAATGCACATGTATCTTTTTACATTATCAATTTTTCATAAGCTAAAATTCGAATTTCCTTTCTACAATCTCGAAGCTTTCCTGCGTGCCTCATTGTCGAGATAATAGTAGTTTTTCCCTCAAGCAGAATATATATATTCTGCTTATTATATATCAACTCATACGCATACACGCATCTACTTCTATTCTGCACACGCGTCTACTTCTACAATTTCTCGCAAGATTAAACTCGAATCTTCTCTCGATAGTCACGCACGATCGAGCGAAGCGCAGCGAAACGTACGCGGGAGTGCTCCTTCAAACGAATATATTTCTATTAGCGTGTCCCGCGTGCCGTTCGAATCTTCTGCGAGCCGAAACATGAAATGTCACTTACTCGAACACATCGCTCAATACGTACAAGCCTCTCGGTCGATCGAAATACCTCGTGTCTAGCTCACAGTACGCGAATAGAACAGATTTATTATTGTGAAGATACAGCATTATATATATAAGTTAAATTTCTATTATATACGAGTATTATAAATATGAAATCAGAATCGTGCAATTGCTTTTGTATTCTGATTCTGATTTAACGATCTTTGATTATTTCACGATAAGTATCGTAACAAAAATTTAATATTGTCGTAAACGCCGGATTCTTATTCTGAGTCGTAAAAAAAGCGAACTGAATTTATACTTCAATTTATATTTAAATAAATTGAAGAGAAAAAGAGAGAGAGAGAGAGAGAGAGAGGAAGGGGAGGGGGGGGGGTAATATTATAATCTCGCCGATGAAAAAGATTGCGTTATAAATTATTCGACGCGTCTGACCGGATTTAAAGCGAAGAGAAAGGGTTACCCCGACAAAAGCAGACGGATGATGGAAACGTTAACAAGGGTGCCTCTCTCCAATGTCACCGATTCGTCTCCTTGACGTTGCATTTTGCGAGAAAGGGCTGCGGACGATTCTCCTTTATGCGCGCCCGCCGTATCGTACATTTTTATTAAGCCCGAATATAATTGACGCGAAATCTGAGATCGCCGCCGGCGTTTCATTGCCACACCTTTTCAGACTCACTGGCCTGTTTGAGACCATATGCCAAACTTGAATGACTTCGACTGACGAATCGTTGTCGCGAAATTTATTTTTAGAGCTTTCGCACCGGGCCAATTAAATTAATCGAACTTTCGGTCATGTATTTTGAGAATCTGTTACGTGTGAAGGAGAAGGAAGGGATTATTTAATTATTTAGAGGAAAACTTAATACATACGTGCTGTGCGTATCATACATACATGCAAAAATCTTACAATTAAAATAAATATATGTGCTAATCTTTTTCCATAATTTTTTTTATAATATACAGGGTGTCCTAGTAAAGGTGGGCAATCTCTCTCGTGGGCATGTAGAGCAAGTAAAAATAACTTCATAAGTTATTATAAAATTTTTTTCTATAATGCATTTCTACCGAGATATTTGTCTCTAAAGTTTAAATTTGAGAATTATTTTTCCAAAATAACTTTTACATTACTTTGTAGATTTTAATAATGTATAAGAACTTTTTTTATTATTAAGTAAAGAGCTTTAAAATAGTGTGATAGATTTTTTGATATCATTTCGGAGAGCCAGAATCTCTCCGAGATGATATAAAAAATCTATCACATTATGATTTACAAAGTAATATAAAATATAAAAGTTATTTAAGAAAAATGATTCTTAAATTTAAACTTTAGAGACAAATATCTCGGTATTTAAATGCATTATAGAAAAATATTTTATAGTAACTTATGGAGTTATTTTTACCTGCACGCTACATGCCCACGAGAGATTACCCACCTTTACCAGGACATCCTCCATGTATAAATTTTATATACACATATACACACATATATAAATATACATAAATTTCTGCTTTCTTTCTTTCTCCCTTCCTTCTCTATTTCTCTCTTTCGTTCTCTCTATGTGTGTGTATTTATTTGGAACCTTTTGATGCCAAAGACGGTGCGATCAAAATTTAATTTTCGCAAATATGCGACAGCATGCATACAAGCGAACTGAGCGGGGAGATGAATAAAGTGGAGAGAAACATTATAGCAACGCGTATATAGTTAACGTTGGCGAGGGGGGCGCGCGCGGAAGCGATTTTAATTAATATATACTTAATTAAGTCTCTCCCCGTCGAAGAGGCGTTGTCGCTGCGCTATGGGGTCGTTATCTATGCCATGCAGTGCGCGGGTGATTTACTAATAGAAACTGCGCAGGAATAGTTCGTCTAGTTAAGCCCCTTCGAATACACATCGGTTTATTGTGCGTCCGGGCGATGCGGCACTGTGAAACACATCCGACCCTTTCCTTCCCTCTCCCCCTCTCCTTCGTCTCCCCGCTATATATATATATATATATATATATATATATATATATATATATATATATATTATATATATATACATATACGTAGCCTCCATTAAAGCCCCGCCGGTGTACTTTGCCGGCGAACGCGTTCAAGCGAGACCGCGCTGATGTATCGATAATGCACATCCGCGAAGTCGCGATAAGAGCGATTTCTCTCTCTTGATTAATTCAATATCTTGACACGAGAGAACAACCGATGTCATAATATGAAGCGCATGAAAGAATATTCATTCTTTTACCTTTAAATCAGAAAACGTTGTTTCTTGATTCGAAATATTGATTTTCAAACCAAACTATTTCTCGAAATATCTCTCGTATTTGCTTTCTCTTACAATATGTGATTTGATTTTTTTTTCTTCAGTATGTTCATTGTTGATTATTTGAAAATTGTTAAGTATAGATCGAGCCTTATTAAATTCGCTCAAATTTGCAGCATTATTATCGATGTCGCGTATTTTTGTACGTACTATCGATAGTGAACTGCATTCGTTTACACTTACGATTCAAGATGGTGTTCCCGAAAGTTTCGATAAGTGCCGGTCGATACGCGGGTTACCTCATGAATATATTCACAAACCAGACACAGGAATACGAGACAAAGATGTTAACTGGTGACTGGGGAAACGATTTCCTTTAAAGATCGTCTTGTTAGCGCGACAGCGTGCGGCGCCACAATGCCCACCTATCGAAATCCCTTCGACTTTAATGTCTTCAGTTAACTGACCGTAAAAGAAATATGCGTCCACGTGCAAGAGGCGCTTCTTTTTAATGCAAAATAAGAATCAGCCATTAATATTATCGAGCGATAAGAATCCATTGCCTATCTATACGCTGCTTCATTTAAAAGAACTTTTAAATGATAATTCACTTTATGTAATGCTATGTTTTTGTATCAGAGAAGAATAATTATGAATAATTATAATTATTTGGAGGAGATAATTTGGACTAATTTGGAAATGGGGGTAATTTGAATTGCAAAATAACTTTAGAAGAATTCAACACATGATAATATTACTATATGTACCTTATATAAAAATAAAAAAATATATTAATATCTTATTTCTATATTCTTCTTATATTAATAGAATATAGAATTTATTAATAAAAAGAATTATATTAATCGAATTTTTTGTAAAATTTAGTAAGTAGTACAAGAGTAAGAGAGTTCTTTAACTAAAAGAAATTTGAATATTCCTAATTTTCTTTTTTCATTGGCGTTGTATAACTTTCAGCAAAAACAAAAAAAGTTGCCAGCAATTGCCGAATTACAACCGCGGATGACAGTCCGAGCAGAATTTTAACACATTATTTTGCATCGTAAATGCAACTGCCGTCGGAATTTTCGTAAATTCGGTAGCGCGACGTCGTGTGCAAACTGCATATGTGAGAGCGTGAATGCAATCGTCAGCGCGACGTAAACAACCGACAAGAGCACTAATTTTTAATTGGTCCATTATCGTAAACGATCGATAGATGTCAATTAACCATAATTCTGTCAATCGTATTATTATTCCTCGCTGCTCGTTCGTGTTTTATTAATGCGAGAGATAGAGGAAAGGAGAAAAAGGGAAGAGGAAAATCACTCCTGTCGGTCCAACCTGAGCTTGATTTATTTTCGTCACAAATGTGCAACTGTATCGTTCGCTTTCATTGTCAGTACTATCTTGATTTGAAATCAATTACCCTCTTTTTTCCTCTTTTGCTTAAATATTCAAATTTCTTTTAGTTAAAGAACTCTCTTACTCCTGTACTACTTACGAAATTTCTTCTATATCAAAAATTCACTCCATCCGCCACGTGTTTTTGCTGACAATTGAAATCGTTTCCTGACGTCGACAGCATTAAAAAATGCTGCGTGTTAAACAGGCACAAACGGTGAAGAGGCGAACGGTTAAAAATAAACACGAGTCTACAAAAATTGTACGACACTCTTTAAAATATCACTCTTACACTTATATATTTTTATATTTATTTATAATATTTATTTCAAATAACCAGTCATATATAAAGTTTACTCAAATAAAAATTTTTCAATTTAATACAAAGTATATATGATGAACGTTTCTTCGATAGTAAAGTTGTCGATTGTCACTTTTTAATGATGCTATAACGATTCGGGAACAACAGGAAAATTATTTGTTTGGCTTCAAAACGATGTGATTATCTACTGCAGCTGCAGACATAGAACAATCTTAGCTTAGGTATTCGTCGAAATAACTGTTGATATCGAGTATTGGCTGATCGATCTTTTCTATTTCAGTAACATAATAATCAGTGACAGTTTGATATCGACATCCGTTTCTTGAAATCATGGAACAATTAATATTAAGTAAGATCTTTTCAACGAGAATCTGATAAATGGTGTCAAATCAATTATGATGTCACTTTATTATAAACGATATTTCTTTTTATTCTTATTAATTTTTTATAATCTTTAACCGTTGAACGAAATTTCCCGTTTAATGCTATCGTCAAGGAGCAATTATTAAAATTGATAATATAATATAGTAATACATATATTTTCTTATATTTTATATATATATATATATATATATATATATATAAAATGTTAATAAATTTATCAATATGAAAAAAAAAATTTTGTTCTATATCGAAACTTATTTATTTCATAAATAAATAATAATACATCATATTTGAGAAAATTGATCTCTTTTTCTTTATGAAAATTAAAATACTAATTGGAAAAATTAAAATTAAAATTCTTTTTATACAATAAATCTGAGATAAGTCATTTTAAAATAAATTGCAAAATGTAAAATTTATGATCATAAATTCATGTATTTAAACTGTTGTAAGTATCGCGTAAATTTCAAAATTCCAAATTCATACTCATAAATTTACTTACTGAAATCTTTCCGGAAGTAATAAATCTCAAGATGGGCCTATTAATCAGAGATATTATAGTAAAAACCTTTCTAGTATAATAAATCTCGCAGTCTTGAATTCGTGAACTTACCTATTTAAAAGCTCGTTAAATTATGATAAATCTGGAGGCTAAATTCACGAACTAGCAAACCTCTAGTAATTCACTAGTAACTAGAAATCTTTCCAATTTTCAGTGTCTCGAATACAGGTATAAAACAAAGTTTTGAGTTGTCGACAGTACGATTTAAAAGAGTAACATTGTATGTCTTATGGAAGAGCATTCTTATCCGACTCTCTTTCATTGATATTTCTTTCCCGAACGTCGCTCTCAGGACGATAAAGTTTTATCGGTCCTGTTGTCAAGTCTCAAAACGGTACACGACTGCTTCACACTTGCACACACATATACACATACACACACACACACACACACACACACACACACACACACACACACACACACACACACACACACACACACACACGTTTCTCCAACGTTTCAATATTGACGCATCGTCGGTCATCCACATTATCAGACTGATCCTTTCTCACGTTCCTCAACTCTTCTGAAACTACCAGTTGCTAATTTCTTTTTTCGAATGGACACGGGAATGTTATTTTTTAATCGTTAATATAATTAATACTATTATTCTTAACTTATTTTTCAAATTTTAGCGTTTACTTACTGTACATGCGCACGCATTTAATTTGTAATATTATTTATTTGTTTAAATTCTGTCAGTTGTGTCAGTTATATTATTATGAATCACTCAGGATGTACAATTCATCATGAGATTTTCCTACTGAAGATAAAACATTACATGTTTTTTGAAATTTTTAGCAAAATCGAATATTTAATTTTATTTCATTTTATTTAAATATTATTCTATCACTTCATTGTTTTGTATCTATTGAGTTTTTTAAATAGTGAGTTCTACAAATTTTTGAAGTCGCTATTTATATAGTAGTATATTGTACTTTATATTGCATTTTATTTTAAGGAGAAACTGGATCAGCTATGTCAAAAGTTAATAAATTTAATACATTTTGAGATTCATAAATTTGGCATTACGCAAAGCACTTTTAGCATTTTAAATATCAAATTTATGAATCTCAAAATGTATTAATTTAGTAACTTTTGACGTAGCTAATCTAGACAGTTTCTCCTTAAATTATATAGTAATACAACTTTAAAATGGAGTATAAAATATGGTAGCATATATCATGAATGTATACTTTATAAACCTGTTACAAGTTAATTCGCAAAAGTGAATTAACATTAAAATTCATGTTAATAAACTATAAAAGCATTTTCTGTGGAATACTGTAAAAAGAAACATAAAAGACTTTAAAAGCTCATGCAAAATTCTAAGTTAGAAATCTTATATAAATATATAATTTTAATTTATTTTTATTTTTGAGTTACAATCTTTACAAAAAATATACATACATAAAAAATATTAATTATTAGAATGAAAAATTGTAGTTACTATAATATTATAGTTACTGATTTTATAAAATATTAAAAAATTGTAAATAACTATTGTTAAACAAAAATCTAGGTTTAGAATTATTACGCAAAAATATTTCTGATCAGTTTTCTATTGATATATAAATTTAATCATTTAATTTATTCATTACACTTTAATAGACATATATTTTCTAATTTGGCTACATATGTATATAATATAATATACTTCCTTATATATATATATATATATATATATATATATATATATATATATATATACATATATATACAGTTCATATATTTTTCATGACACTTTATTTCAATGCTTAATATTGACGAATAAAAATGCAGGATATATATACATATGTAAGGAAATATATTATACTGATAAAAATAAATATAGGGAGAGAAAAATAAAAATAAGATAAAATTAAGAGATAAAATGAAGAGGAAGTATCAGGATGGACACTAATCGTGTCACATTCTCGATCCCTGTAATAATGCAACAGCCTCATTAATTCCGCTGTCTTCATAAGTATAAAGTATACGTGCCTATTGCTGGCACGCCTCTCTCGTCCGTCCCTCTTAGCTCTTGCCAGACCCCATAGAGACTTATGCGTATCAGCATCTGTCGGTGCGCAGACCGGAAACGCGTCGTTTACGTGCCTGTCATACTCGTCATCGGACACAAAGCCCGCACGAAATAGTTTCAACCCTCCCTCCGTAAGTATACGAGACGATTCTCGCTATTGCATTTTTCTTGAGCCGTTCTTCTCCGCACTGGTAATGCGAGCCTCTCCAGGTTCGACAATGACGAAGGAAACCATAATTGGCTCCTGGTAGCTATTCCCCCGACACGAGAGATACGGAAACTCGATCGTCAGCAAGTATATCGGGGTTCTCGATTTCTTCGCGTTCGACGATGTAATTAGGCCTCCTAGGTTCAGCGCAGTTTCAGTTTCAACAAACGTCCTTTTTAAATTGCGAGAATGATCATTTCGTATTTTCTAAATTTATGTATCGTCATAAAATCTTCAGAAATAATTAAAATACAAACTTATAATTGTTTTTATGTTATTTAACTTATAATTGTTTTTATGTAGAATTAACTTTTATATATTAACAGTTAATTTTGTTTTAAAAAAAGTCAACTAACGCTAAATTTTAGCGGAATAAATTCAGAATTGATAAAAATTTGTTGATTGACGTTTGCGAGTTGCGGAGAATAATAATACACACCGGTTTATAATTCATGTAATATTTTATTACGGATATATGTATACGTGCGCTCTCATCTACCGCATGTGCATTGTTAATCGTGCAGAAGTGTGCAGAGCGGGTTGGTCGGAAGAAAGATATATTTACAACCTAGATGAATCAAATTAACCCGTTGCCATATATCACGCTGCTTGGGAATACGTCGGCATTTGCAATTTAATTCGGAGAATTATCGCGACGTATAGCACGCTGCGTGTTCGCCGAATGTAACATCATCTTGTGAGCAAAATGCATTATGCAATAGAAACGAAATAGCGGTAATAGGTTTCTCTTGAAGCGAATGTTAGGGCATTAATAATGAATCATCTTGCACTGCGTGTGCACAGAAATTGTTTGTTTGTATATTTTTCAGAAATTACCATTTTAGCCATATTACCAAAGATATTTCTTTCGGAGAGAATTTATTTGAATTACAAACAATAACCTCCAGCTTTAATTTTATACAAATAATATATATTCAAAAAATTTATTTATTTACGTATTTATAAGGTGAATGAAAGAGGAAATAATTTTTCTAAATTTTTTTTTCAAATTTCTCGATGTGAAAAAGAGATTTAAGTAATAAGAGTTACAAAGATAAATATTTAAAATTTTGAGATTTATTATGTTTGTATAGGTACATTAAAAAGGATATATATATATATCACCTTTTTGTGTATATATAAATAAAATAAATTCGATTTCTACTTATTAATTTACCATGTAAATAAATAAAGAATTTACATCAAAATTTCTGTCCGATGAAGTTTTCTGGAATTTCATCCGTCGAAATCTTTTGGTAGCACAATCCTATAGCGACTCATAGTCAACAGGGATATCTGATTACAGCTTAAAATATTTGTTAACAAACGTCGGGGAACTCCCGGCGCGATCCGCGTGACGCACCTGGGCCGCAACATGGTGCCGTACGGTACGTAGAAAGTGCGTAACCAGCCAACCGGGCCCCCGGTACCGGTACGCTTTTCTCTTCCTCTCTTCCTCTCGGTCGGTCTAATAATTCGCGCCGGAATTATTATAATTTAATACGATACCGGAGCGCACATACACACATACGCATACACATATGCCGCCCGCTCCGCCGCGGCCATTATTCGGCGTGTTTGTAACCCGCGGCGACGCGTAATAAGCCGGCTTATGCCTGCGTATCTCTCTTTGTCGTGTGTACATGCACGCACGTAACGCGGCCGCCGACACGCCTACCTTATTCTTCCCCTTGGCTGCACCGGCGCGACGTTGTATGCGGCATACGTGCGGACGTATGACGTACGTAGATCCGCCGCATCTGCCGGTGCAGCCGAGGTCGTGGAATCCGAGAGGCTCCGGCCCTTCCTACTCGCCTCTTTTTCGACACCTTCGTCCTTCTCATGCCCATTGTGTCATCCTGTTGCCATCATCATTGTCGTCATCGTCGTTGTTATCGTTGTTGAGTGGACAGATAAGAACCAGTTTAAATTGATAAATTTTAAGTACTTAGCTCTTGATACCGTACATATCTAGATATCGGCTTTGCTGTCGCAACGTTTCCCAATAGAGGTTTCTCAAAACGATAAAAGCATTCGCGTTAAGTTTACATTACGATACAATGTAGTTTTTGTATTGAGGTAATGTTAATACATCCTATTTTTTAATGTCTGATTAAAGATTATTTTTATCTTTTATTATGGATTTTGGAAAGTTATTATTTCCAAGATTTCTGTTTTATAAATATATATTATTTTGTTTTTAAACAAACTTTTATTATTTACGAAATATCTTTATAAATAAAAAGCTTAATTTTCCATACATTAAATTTATTATATTCTGATAATTTAGTATAAAAAAAAATTATCGTTATATATAATTTTTCGAAAAATTATTCTAATACAACTAAACGTTATAGTGTTAAGCATTATACTGCTGAGTTATATAACAGTAATATTACTGTTTCTACTAGCGCTTTAATGTGTTAGTCAATTTTAAGTTCAACTTGCTCTTGTACAGCTTATGGGTTCAGATTTTGGTATGTGCATAGCTTTAGCCGCAACAAGTTTGTGAAATGTTGTGCACATCCGAAACAGATATTTTGACGTTTACGTATGTAGTTACATGTGTAAATAAAACATAGAGAATCCTCGGATTTTATTCTCAAGGATTACTTGGCAATTTCAGCTATAGCAATGAAATAAAGTATCATAATACTTGTATATATCACGGGAATATATGTATCACGAGAATAATCTTACGCGGCGATCAAGGGGGCAGAAATTCCTGTTTGGGATTTTATTATCGATCGCCGAGAAGCGCTCATCGATTTCCCCGTTACACCGTAATCATGTAATAACAATCATGGCGATTCTACTAGTAAGGTGATCGTACGCGCGGTAGCGTCGAGAAAAAAATTGATAAATCCTTCAAGTAGGCGATGGAAGCGAATTAAATTTTTATAAACGCTTGAATAGAGCGCGAGGGATTTATTATCGATCATTTCAATTCTCAACGATCTCTATCTGTTGAGTTATAACGATCATCTCCGACCAAGGACTGGGATCGAACGTGTTATAAGGGAAATATACAAGATTTATAAACTGGCCGTTTTATATGCGCGTTAATTTATAGTTATTTTTTAAGTATTTCCGTCATTAGCTTTAGTGATGAACTTCATTAGGAAGCTAGCGTGATGCGTTTATGATTTAAATCCTGTTATAACCTGTTTCGAAACTTTAGTATTAATGTGGATAATTAATTTATATATACGACAAGTAACGGAAACGATGATAATATTTTTACATACGATGTTGACAATGAGTTTCGATATTCATTATAATATGCAAGTCCTAAAAAATCGGCCAAAGTTATTCTTTTTCTTTGGTAAATTAGTATAATTAAACTTACAATACACAAATTATATTTTTAATAATTTTTATATATACCCATTATTCTCGAAACGTTGATATAAATTCAATTTGGCAATAAATTCTTGTCGAAACAAATTCTTAATAACATATATCGATTTATCCTATCGTTTGTGTTTACGCGCCGAGAATAATTTTCGTCGCATGGTAATTTTCTCCTTCATTCTTCGTTCTTTTCTCCACATTTCCGTTGTAGCATATGGGATGCATAATTATTACAGTATGTCTCTCCACGGCTATCGCGGTATTAATATTCATAAAGTCGATTTGTCAAAATGGCTCCATCTTCTCCCCTCACCTTATGCTTCGTTCACGCTTGACTTCGAAATTAGGCATCGATGTATAATTAATATGTTTACCCTTATAATACATTATCCTATTTCTCTCTATCTTTTATTCTCTTTTTATATAAAAATTAGATATTTTGCAGTAAACACTATTAATAGTAAATTAACAACCAAACATTCTATAATAAAATGCACATTATATAAGGCACAATACCGTACCACTCGTTTATGCAAACTCTTATTTATTTCATACGTGAAACCATGAAATATTGCCAAAAATAGCTTGCGCGGAATTAGCTTGAAAGTTTGTATTGAATCGCTTGAAATCTATAGTCAGCTAACATAGCGTTTCAATATCGAGGATTGCTGGATTCGCCCGAACGCGGCAAAGCAGTCTGTAAAATCTAAAATCGACACCCTTCGTTGCGAATCGGGCGAGAAATACGGCGGTGGCATCTTCGATATTCCCATAGTAGCAGCCGAGAGGTAGCGGACTGGGAAACAGATTGTATGGCTCAAAATCAATAGGCACCTGATTTATTCCCATGCGCGTACCCCAGCATCCTGCGCGCCGAAGCGTCCTGAGTGAATTTATACGTATACAGAAGTACACGCGATATACATCGCGATGTCTATACTAGAACTTTTGCTTTTCCCTCGTAATGTTGTGTTCGGAAATGTTAATACTTTAATACCACTTACGTATCAGTTATCAATCATAGCGCATTATTTTAAAGGCTAATTTAATTATTCTATATATAAAAATATAATTACAAATCCAATTTTAGGAGACGTTTACGTATTTTGACACTTTCTTAACAATCGAGTTTGATCGAACTAGAGACCGTCTATTTTATAAATAATTTTCTTTTCGTGAATCTAAATTCAGCATTTATTTTTCTTTGAAAACAATTAATGAATGTCTTTATCATATTAACAAAATAATAGCAGCAATAACGTAATTAAAATATATGATATAATAATTTTGTGTGTATGAAAAATATGTGCTTTTATAGTTTTTTGTTTATACAAATTTTTTACAAATTTATTTAAACAACAATATTGTAAATTATTTCAACATTTATAGATCAAATCATATTTATAATACAACCTTAAACTATACAAACTTGACAGAACAAATAAAAACTATATTACTATGATTAAATTTAATTTATCAATTTGAAATTAATAATTTTATCGATTTCACAATTCTTCGATGCGAAGAAAGACCAACAGAGCAAAACATCGCGGCTCCTTTTATCCGCGAGATTCCTTATTTTCTGTGGCTACTCCAGCGGATCGCATGCTTCGGCCATTAATTGAAAGCTTCGTCAGAACAAAAGACCAACAACGCGTCGAGCTTTGCCCGTCGCCGCCGATGCTGGCGGCGGAAGAAAGCTCGTTTCAGGTGAAACGAAACACTCATTATCGAAGTCGGAACTTCGGGCGATTCAATTATTCCTTCTGTTAGGCAGCCGGTGTCCTTTAAACAGATGCTACCTCCCTCTTTTGCTCTCTCTCTCTCTTTCTCTCTCTCTCCCTCCCTCCCTCTCTCTCTCTCTCTCTGTCTCTCACACTCTCTCTTGTTCGAGATAATTAATCGCAATTATTTCTAATTGGTGGAAATTAAAACGCCGCGTTCTCTGATTCTTCTCTGTTCGTTTCCTTGTCGCGGTTTAAGAAGAAACTGGATGGATCAGCTACGTCAAAAGTTAATGAATCTAATACATTTTGCGATTTATTAATTTGACATTGCGCGAAGCACTTTTATTCTTTTAAAATATAAAATTAAAATATAAAATTAATAATTAATTGGTAAGTTAATATAAAGATTTTCCTAGAATATAATTTAATCTCAAAGATTTTAATATTATATTAGACTAACTTTTTTATAGCGATTGTATTACCATGAAAATTTTATAGTAATTGTTCACAAAAATTCATGAAAATAAAAATTTTTATTTTACATGAGCAAATCTTTGCTTTAACTCGCAAATTAATTATTAATTTTATATTAGATTTATTATCTTTTGACATAGTTGATCTATTCGAGTTGCTTTTTAATGCAACAACCTGGAAAAAGAAAGTTAATTATCGGTCAAAAACTCGAAGGGATGGACAATCGTCATTAGAAGAAGACTGCCACGGTAAATATACCCTTGGTTGCTCATTATATTGAATGTCGCTGACGGAATGCAAATTATTAAGATTGCAGACTGTGTCTCGTCGTCGGAATTCCGCGGCACGTTCTCCTTATTTCGAACTCGAAGATTTGAGTGATAAGCAGAATCAGTACGCGTACAAATATCATTTGTGACGAAGCATATTGAGCTCAGTGTAAAAAGTTATTAGATACTATAATATTACGCTGACTTTTAAAAATATGTTATACTGGTTTCTACTAAAGATGAAACAAAAACTGGTATTCCTTATATTTAATTAATCTAAATTATATAAAGTTTCAAATTGTCTTTTTATTTTTAAATACTTAATTTAGAATTATTAACTCTTTTCCACAAATGTTTTTAAAGAAACTCATGTTTATTAATAATGATTAATTTATGTTTATAATAATTAATAATAATTAATTGCAACTTGTTCACTTTTTATGATTAAAATAATAAACGCTAATGATTAAATTTATTTGTTTCGAATAAAATAAAGCGTTATAAATAATTTGATAGAAATTGTAAATTAATAATTGTTTGATTAATCATTAAACATTAAACATGTATTGGTTTATCTTTGATAGAATATAATTAACTTTTGTAGGTTACAAATTTTTTATTCTGTTCTTAATCACAATGTTTTATTCCAGTTTTAGCTGTTTCAGAATGCTTGAAAAAAATCTATAAAAATTTATACATATTCTCTGACATTTGTAAAAAATAATCAACAAAAAAGAAGTTAAAAAACAATATTTGTGTTAAAATAAATTTTAAACTTTTTTTGTATTTATTAATACCTCTCTCTCTCTCTCTCTCTCTCTCTCTCTCTCTCTCTCTCTCTCTCTCTCTCTCTCTCTCTCTCTCTCTCTCTTTCTCTCTCTCTTTTGAGATGTTAAAATATTAATAGACTCAAAACGACCCATATATGATCTTTACAAATCAAATATAGGATCGATGTTTGAAGATCGATTACATAATAATATTATTGTAAATCTTTTAAATAAAATTGAAATATGTCATCGCTTATAAATTTTCAGAAATAATTGGTAGAAAATGAATTACTTCATAATAGATTAATATTAATAAATAAAGTTAATCAAAATTAACAGATGAAATATTATTAGTGGTAGTAAATTCTATACAATATAATCAATTCGTTGATTCGCAAATTTAAATAAAACTTATAATTAGTGTAATAATAACATTACTTATAATTAATATAATTTCATGAATTAATATTATATATCCACATTTACTTGTTACGTTTGAATATAAAATTTCTTGTATATATACATATATGTATATAATACCCTAAAAAAATATAGATATCATGTAGAGATAATTTATGTGATATCGTGACGTAATGTAATCAAATAAAAATTATTATTTATATCTAAATTTTTTAATTTTGATTTTAATAGCGTGGTCTTGACATTGTTATGACGTAATATTTTTACATTCTCCTACGATTATGAAGGATCTCGTTTTCTTTCAAGTTTTTTTTTAATAGAATCTCGATATGCCTCTGAGTAAATTGAATGCACTTTTTACATGTATAAAAGTATTAAAGAAAAATCACTGAATGATTTTTTTCAATTATATGTACCACCATACAACACACTCACAGCATCCTTCTATTCATCTCGAGTATCTCAGCGCGGGACTTCCATTATTGCGGTACCGCCGAAGAATCTTAATTCGTCCCGAAAATTATGGCACGAGTGTGCGCCCGTTCGCGCCGCTGCTTCTGCTATTCTCCTTTCGCCGGCCACTCATTATCCTTATACCTGATCATTTTTTTTCCCTTACCTAATCGCTTCTCACGACCAAGTCACGAGCAAATCGCGCGCGCGAGGCTTCGTCGCGTAAGACCGGTAAATGCTTGCAGGTTGCAGTCTGTATAGATACACTATATGTATATTGTGTCTCAAAAAATTTAGAATCTCAGTTATTCGTAAATTTCGAATTCTTATTTTCGCAAAGATCAATTATTTGAGGTCGCAGATGAAAAATGCGAAAAATTCTTTTATTTATATAAAAATATAAAATGTTAAATATTTTGAAACAAAAAATTGTCCTTCATCTGTATCCTTCAAAACATTTTAAGAACTTTATAATCATTGAGAATACTGTAAATTAATATTACTGTGATATCAGTTAAGTTTTTAAAGACTTTTACTGGTTTCCTCTAAAAATCCTCGTTTTTTCTAAGAAAATGAGTCAGATGTCACTTTATCTACTACTTATCTCTCAAAATAACGTTTTAAAATAATATTTTTAAAAGATAATAATACATTTTTGAACAGATTACAAAAATAAATGCGGTTGTAGTAAGTAAACGATACTAATATTATAGTTTGTTTGACCTCAATATAGACGTCTATAACATCCATCTTAGCAACAGATGGATAAACTGACAGCGGGATCTGGAATCCTGTCCGTGAGATAGATGAGTAAGCCGAATGGTTGAGTAATATTAAAGATGTTTCGAGTAATAAAAAACTATGGTGAATGCTGCCATCATTTTATATTCCCGTAATTTCGGATCCATGAAATAAATCACAGTTTTGTGTCCGTATATCATTCACAAAATTAATACATTTTTAGGCTTCTATAATTTTGGTATTTTAATAAACACCTTTTTTGAAAGAAATTATAGTATACATATACATATATACGTGTATATATACATATATAAAAAATAACATTCTAAAGATAATGACATTCGCGCGTACCAATTATTAACTCTTTTTATATTTTGATTAAATTCGATTAAAATCTTGATGTTTTTTAACACGTTTACTTGTAACACATCATCATGAAATATATTGACATGACAATTATAAAAATATAGAGAAATAAAGAAAGGGAATATTTATTTTACAATTAAATAGCGAAAATGAATAATGATCACCAATATTACATAATCAAATAAAGTATACATTCAACAGAATCGCAAACTTGAAAATTGCATACAACAATAAATAGATATTCATACCAAAATTACTCGAATGTCTCTTATAGTTTATCCGCTTAAATGATCATAATTGTAACGATGTTGTCTAACAATAAGCTAAGATCCGATGACAAAATAATTACGCAGAATCGTAATGCGATAGCGAAGCGCTTCGGGCGACGATTACCCCGAGGATTCGAGAGAGCTTGTGTATCGCTAAGAGCTTCTAATGGTTTAGAATATTATCAAGTAGCTACCTAGGGCTACGATCACGAGACTCGGTGTACAGATTGAAATCCACCCTTTCGACTTCTTTGTTCTCGTTGTTATCGCCGCTCGTGTACGGCACGAAGTCGCTGGTTATTAATACAGCATGGCTCGGGCAACTTTGAAAAATGGCCACCGGCCGCCGATGATTCAGAGTTTTGCGCGGGACTAGGCGGGTGTCGTGCCTACGCGTGTACGGTCTTGAGGAATATACGCCGTTAAACAGGTGCGCGTTCGCACAGAAACGACATGCACCTCCAACGTCCGACGTCGGGACGCGGAAAGATACGCGGATCGTTGATCGATGGGCAGAATGCATTAATCAGGGGATAACGAAAAAAACAACTTAAATATTCAGTGGGTAGAATGGTGAAGTACAATGTACCCTTGCTATAGCGCTTTTTAATCAAACGGAAATACACTGTTGTGAAAGAAATTCTTTTTTCATGGTTTATTTCTTATTCGTTCATAAAATTTAAATTTGCGGGTTATTTGTTCAGACATCGAATAGACTTTTAGATAATCAAATACACTTGATTTATAATGCGATTATAATGTGATTGCCCTTTTGTAGTCTACTTACTTCAACAGCTCGAAAATATTTTGTTCACATAAAGATTAAATTTAAGAATTCCGAATATTATTTAGATTCCGGAACACACACACATATACACGTGTGCACTTACAAATTTGTATTCTCCGATTCGCGTGCGCAGTATTTTTTAATACCCCCGTCGTACCACGACAATCGATGTCGATGCCGCGTGCCTCTTTCGTTTTGTACGTCCGTTGCCAATATTTCACTCACGCTCTATTTATTTAGTCCCGATAGTGCAAAAGTTCTCATACAATTTCCCAACACACTCGTCGCATCCGCCCGCGACACGTTTTCTCGCATCTCGAAAAGAAGTTCTGAAAGACTACCTTCTTCGAGTGGAATGTATAGAGCGTTTCAATAAGACATTTTTAAAAGTTTTATTTCTTTGATACGTATATATACAATATATAACGTAATTCAAAGCCGAGTTTTCCTTGGTAAGACGACAGGGATTTAAGGATTTTCCGGCAATTAGTTCTCGCGTGAAACTCTCTTGCTCAAACAAGTTTTATCTCTCATTTCTCTCATAGATAGATAATCTTTTCGTCGTGGCATATCTTTTTTGAAACGTTCTATATTTTCCTCTAACATGATATACTTCGAAACTTTCCATCGGTGCATCTCGTCTGTCCAAAATCAATATAGCTTCACAGATTGTTATTTATCAGAACGAACGTACAGTATTCCGTTTGAAGTCTTTCTCTTTCGACATTATCCTACGAGGGCGGTTAACGGGGGTGACTGCATAGAGGCCGAACAGTATAGGGAGGGGACACAAGGGGGCATAACTAAAAGAGAGCAGGGGATGGTGTAGGAAACGACGGATTACAAGAAACATCTCGGGTGCCTCTAAGCTCGGTAATGCGAAAGCTGGAGAACGAGGGCTCTTTGATAAATGCGAAATGTACCATTCGAGTTTGTTATGGTCTCTCCGCAATCCACTATTTACGGCGTTTTCTTTGAACTTCCGGGATAAAGACGCGCTTACCATCGTCGAGCTCTAAACGATGCGGTTGCTACTTGAATTACGGGCTCGCGAGAAAAACACAGGAAGAAAAAATATCACGAATTAAATACGACGATTAGTATAATCTCTGTAGATTTTTACTCTTCGCCGAATTTGATAACGAAATTAGCTTAATTAAAAATTATATTATTACTATTAGTACTATTAGTTATATTAATTTATTTAAAAGTTATATTATTGCTATTATTATTAGTTATATTATCAATTCTAAATCAATAACTTACGATTTGGAATTTCTGTATGAAAATAGAAGGAAAGAGAGATACAATTTCTTGATAATTTTAATTTTGTTTTATAATTTATATCCTAGTGTAAAACATTGAATTAATTATATATTCTGATGTAAAAAAAATAGTTTTCCAGATTGAAAAAAGATTATATATAGACTTTTTATATCGAGTATAACATTTGAGCTTTCATGAACTTATTTCAGTCTTTGTGACAAAAAGGCCGTTTGAGACATTACTCTTAATGGCTGATTGATCATCGATTCGAGATTAAGAAAGGATGCTATTTGAGGATTAAGAATTTTCTTTCGCATAAGTTCTCTTTTTTTCACGATCAAATAAATTACATTTCTTTAAAGAGTCTCGATCAGTTTGTGCGATCCTTCCACAAGTAAATGACGCAATCCATTTTCTTAAGAATTTTCTTCTTTCTTGAAGAAATAAAGTAAAAGAAATTAAAAAAAAAATATATATATATATATATATAGAGAGAGAGAGAGAGATTTCAAGAAAAATTAAATAATGGTGATTAATATTAATGACCAAGTAGATATTGTGTTTAACAAATGTATATAAAAATAATGAGAGATACATGAATAATTATTTTTCTCAACCACGTTTAAATACAAATTATATAATACACATTCACAATAAATTACAATCTGAATGTAAATAAATATTAATATGCAATTAAATACGTATATCTGCGATTATTTCAACTTTAATTGAATTTCATTGATGGTAAATCCAACTGAACTTAACCAACGTAATAGAAATTCCTCATAAATACACAATATTCTCTCATATGAAGATATCAAACATATTTGAAAATATAATTATTAATAATTATTAAATATTTAAATATTAGGTATGGAAAGAATGTTAAACGAAAATATATTAATTTTTCGAATATATATTTTTCTTAGATGAATACGTCAATTGTTTTAATGTATATTTTTCTTTAAATAATTTTTATTTAAAACCTGCAAATTTTACATTTTTTTACGTAAAATATGACAGTGGGCATTTTTACGATACAGGAAACTTCTAATTAGTATTTAATTGCAGTGTTATCTATACTTAGGCATTTGTTTTATACATACCGCGCATATGAATGGACAGTGATGAAGTATTGTACATTGTCGTGCGTAGTAAGATTTATCATTTTCATACGAAAAACAGCGCGGACATTCCCCGTATCGCGCTTGCCACATAGTCGCAGGGGAATGCGAAGGGTTAATAATGGCAGCGTTAAGTTATATGTATGTACATTGTTTTTTGTTATCGTCAGAAATACATTTTCTTTTAAAGCGCACGCAATCAGCTCATTTGGGGGAGCGATCTTCAGTTTCATTCATCCAATGTTATAATATCAACTTGGTATTCTGCGAACGATTAGTAAGCCATTTTTTATTGAAACATTTTTGGGTGCAAATTATAATTAATAAAGATATTGATTATTTACTTTTTCGTTAATAATTATGTGAGGAAATATGTATCATTTATAACACAAATACTTGTGTAAACTTTCCTATTGTCAAACGCTCTGTAATTTGCAACTGATATGCAATTTATATAATTTGCATAATGCCGCACATTCAGATTTTAGTTGGAAATATTAATAAAATATTAATTGCATCTGTTTTTATATTATTAATATTTTATAAAACAGCAATTCCAATAATTAACCTAGTATTGACTGATTATAGAGAACAATTAATTAAATAAATTTTAAAAATGCTAATGCGTAAAGTAGATAAAGAGCATCAAAATTATAACGAAAATTCGCAAACAATTTTGTAAGATTGCAAGAATTTGTCCGATCAAAGTATACAACTGGTATTGTATTTTTCCATTTCCGGTTGCAACTCTCTGGTTACAATTTTCTACGTATGTATATATATATATATATATATATATATATATATATATACACATTACTACTTTCTCGTGTTCTCGTCGAATGACGATTCCGTGCCAACTGTAATTATAATAAAAGGCACGTGGTCGCCAATCGAATCGGCAATCAAAATCCACCAGCCAATTTCGTCCGTACGGGATAAAACTGTGTCGTTTTAATCGGAATTCCAGGAGAATTACATGCACTTCGCGATCACCCTCGTTCACTCGCTCGTCCGGAAAATTTGCATGCAAGTTCTTTTTTGCACAGGAGTTGCCGCCGCGCGATCTTGTGCATTCTGCGGCGCCGTACGACACCGGCAATCAATCATTGCCCAGAATCGCGAATGCATCGCGGATTTGATAATTTCCTGTTCTCCTTTTTTTGTCTTTTTCAAATGACGTACACGACGAGAATCAGATTATTAATTGCAGTTTTACATTCGATGTCGAGATCGATCCATGTCGCGGCGTAATGTACTTTTCTCGTAACTTATGTACGTTTTTACACTGCTGAGAAAGAAAGAGACAGAAAGAGAAATTTTACAAATTTTTGTGAATTGTAAATATTGAGAGATACGACTATATTATCAATTTTCAATTATTTAATTTTTTATATAGTAAATTAATTTTTTTAATCAATTGTAAATAATAAAATTTTTTTAATCAATTGTAAATAATAATAACTTATTAAATTCTTTATAAATCTTATCTAAAAAAGCGAGATGGAAAATACAATAGACATAATTTTCTTTATTGGATCAGTAAGATTATAACGATTTTATTTTTCAATATGAGAATCTCAAACTAATATTTTATAGAAAGTAAAATCCACAAGTTTATATAATTGTATGGTTTCGTTTTAAAAATTTATTGCGTGATACATAAAAATGGACGTTACTTTTATAACCAGAGCTCCTGTATTATATGAAATTAATGATGAAGAAAGCTTTTATATATAAAAGTTTTCATTTTGTGCTACAGAGCCGCGTGTAATCTGTACGAGGCGATTCGGTACGCTCCGCTTTGCCCTGCGTCGTTATCGCTATCGAGCTTTTCAGCGAGCTTTACATTCGTTTCATGACACTCTTCAAGGCTCACGAAAGCGCGGCCAGCTGAACACACGAGACCAATGACGACGACGACGGCACGTTATATCCGTCGCGACACGACGATATGTATAATACCCACCGTGTTGAGTACACCGGGTATTAATTACGCCACGTCGAAAAACGTGTATCAAGATAATGTAATCCCACTTTCTGCAGAACGCAAGTGGGGACGAACGTTATTGCTAAACAAACCACGGGCGTCTCTGCATGTAGAAATTAATATACGTGTAAAAATTAACGGCATGTGAATAATTGCGTCGCCAACGATAAACTTGGCGAAAAGAGATATTGTGAAGTAAAGTTTTATGCCCACAATGTGTGTTAGTAAATCTATATACATTGTAAAGTAAGATAAAGTACACATATCTCGGAGCTATTTCAATATTGGGTACATATTATATATATAGTATATATATATATATATATATATATATATATATATATAAATTAAATTTTTTTTATTATCTTTAATTTATTTAAATCCTTACTGGTATTTAAAAATATTTTAGCGTAGAAAAGGAGATTTTCAAACAGTACTATATATATGTATAGCATGTAAAATGATAAATGTAAATTGAAATTCTTGAAAACATTCTTTTAAAGCAGAGTCAAATGAGCATTCTACTAGAATTATAATGTATGCATTTGGATCGTCAAGCTAGCTTCAGTAGCAAACAGATTGTGAGTAACATAATCGCTGGTAGACATTTTCGCTTCATTGCGAGCGTGAGTATTCGCTGGCGAAACGATTTTCATTCCTGGGATGTCTTTTCTATTCCCGGCAGCGAAGCAGCGTTCCGGTTATGCCGTCATAAAACCTAGCACGTCTTCATCCCGTTTAAAAGATTTGCTCACGAAAGGTGTGTCAGAAAAATATTCCGCTATTGCCGAGCGAACATTTTACTGAATATACATCAGGCAGGTTTCTATCTTTTGGACTTCCAATATAGTATTAAATATTCTAGGATCTATCCAACGCGAGAGCTTGTTTATTTATAAACGTTGCTTTGTTTTGATGAACTTTCTTTTATCGTTTGTTTTAATCCGATCTCTGTATATAAATACTATAATAGCTCGAATAAAACGGGTTTTGTCGAACGGAATTATTATCGGTCTTCGATCAACAGAGTCGGAAAATTGCATGAAATATTTGAAAATTGTTCTCTTTATTTTTGTGATCCAAATCAATTTAATGATGTACGAAATTTTTAATGAAATGTTTAAACATTTACAAAAAAATGGATTTTTATTAACAAAGCTTCCAATGTTATATTCTTACATACTGTTAAATTTTCCAAGATTGTTTTTTATTTTCCGCGGAAAAATATCAAAGCAACCATAAACTGTTAGTAACGCATTCTAAATTTCAGAAACCTTTTAACAAAATATTGTTTACATAGAGGCATTATCGCAAATTTTATCGCGAATATTTTACAAAATTACATCATTTTTTTCCAAAGAACGAGAGAATGTAATCTGTAATAAATCGTATTTTCGAATACTTCAAGTAATTCATGATAATGAATAAAAGACGTAACAGAATTTCAATATGCAACCAACTACATATAATTGAAATCAGAACTGTTGAAGTCTCGTCGAGTTTTTTTTCTTAATTAAAAATGCATCTAGTTTTTATTTTAATCACAATTAACAAAGCGATAATAATCGATTGAAGGAGGTAGTTTTGACATCAGCATTTATTTCTTAATCGTCATGTATTATTGACAGCGAATGTGATAAAGCGATATATACGTCCGACACTTAAATAAATCAGATGAACAAGAGGATATAATGTGCACGCGCGATCATCGATCAGATTTCGCGTTCTTCGCGGATCTATCTCGTATTTAAATCGACGCGGAAGAATCGTTAGCGGCTTTCGCCAAGCACGACAATGTATTGTTAGAGAGACAAACAAGGCCTCCTCGATGTTCGTCTAATTAACTAATCGTTGATCTCATCAGTCTAATCCCATACCATCGTCGTGATCGAGATCGAGCATATCTGTGAGCGAAATCGCCGCGAAGAGGGGCGTTTCTTTCTAGGTTCAGCTTGAGAGAGAACTCATTATTAAAACCCGTGTTTTTTATATCATCTTATTGAACGTCAAACAGGTTTATTCACGCTATTATTACAACAACCTCAAAAAATTTATCTGAACAGATCGAGGATCTCTTATTAGTTGTGTAATATCTCGAGAAAAATAAAACTAAAGAATTTTGTAGAAGTAAAAAGTAAAATTGACAAAAAAGACATTACATAAAGATTCTCTATAAAATAATCTAAAGTCCTTTATAAAATTTTTAATGATAAATATTTTTAAAATAAATTTGCAATTTTAATTAATTGATTCTCATTGTAGTAAGAACATTAATAATCCTCTTCGATGCAATTGTTGCGATGTGTTACAGAGTAATTTTTCTTGCTCAGAATACATTTTCGATATTTGATGTTCTGTAACCGTCTATGAACAAAAAAAAAAAAAAAAAAAAAAAAAAAGAAAAGAGTAGAAGTAAGAAAACGGGACGCACGTGACTCAGCGATGTAAAATACTTCTGTGAATTCGACATAAATTTCCGAGCCGCTCCACGTGTTTTCACGGCGATAGCATCCGCTACCGGCAATCGTCTTCTGGCCACGATAGGTGTACGTAACCATGTACGTGTGGGTGGACGAAGAGGGAGCGAGGGAGGATAGCAGATCAGGACACAGGGGTGCTGGACGGAAGAGGTGCTCGAGGTGCCACCGAGGCGCAGCAAGAGCAAAGAGACATGAATATGTATGCAACGGGTGGCAGCCGAGCGCTAAGATACGAGCACTATCGCGCTTATTCATGCGCCTTTTAATATTTAACCCGCCGGTTTACCTGCCCCTTCGCGCACACATTACTTTTCTAATGCGCCTCCTACGCCCGTTCATCAAATCTAAATTTCGCGCAAGAGAGGAATATAGGAAAAAAATGAGTTGCATGAGAGAATATGTGGAAATTATTATTGATTACGAAATTTTCAATTCAATTTGTATGCATTTACTTGAGAATCACATTTTTTTTAAGCGTTTGAAATTTTTATATTTTATGCGCTTATGAAAATTTCACTCTGTTATATAAGCTCTCTGTGTTTTTATTAGAATTATTTTCTCAACTTATATATATATATATATATATATATATAATAATACAAATATTCCAATTTTATGTTATTTTAAGCAATTTTGTTATGAGATTTTATATTTGTTTTAAATGTGGATGAGCCATATATTTTATAGAAGTGTTTTTCGCGTACATATTTATCATTAGAGAATATAAATCATCATTAGAGATTATACGAATTCAGCAAAATGCTGTAACTACTTTAAGATTACGTCTTTTCCTCTCGGAGAAGATTTCTCCAGGCGCCTTTGCGTCGCGACGCACCGGCTCTTTCGTTCTTTCGAACGATGCGCAAAAGACTGCGGCGGCTAACATGGTTGACCCGCGATTAGTAACGGGCTAGTAAGAAACGTACAAGCGATCCTAATCAGTCGTCACGCCTGTGCGTACGTAACGACATCGTTATCGGTGTCTCTGTATACTCCTGAACCACCACATCGTTTTCCCCGCGCATCTCTTGTTGTACCTACGTACGTTATACGGCTCGCATCGTCTCTCTCTCTCTCTCTCTCTTTCTTTCGTTCTCTCCGTATCCTCTCTCTGTTACTCTTTCGACAATGATTACGGTCGTTTGTCGACAGAGAGATTGCTTCGTCACCCGCTCATACCCGTGCAAGAGCGTGTTTGACAGCGCTTTAGTCGTGTCGCTTTTGAATCACGGAGAGACCTCGACAGAAAGCGACGTGCGAGGAGAGAAACTCGCGCGAGAACAAGTTGAGAATAGAGAGGCTCCCCCAGGTAAGTCGTTAGATCGGGATAAACGCGCCGAGCACAAAAGTTATAGGTACCGTATCTGCCATACGCTCTCTCCTTAGAGAGTTAAAAAATATTGACGCAATAATATTCACAACGCGCGAAGTGCACAGGTTTTTGCCTTGAGATCGGTGTTACGTTTTATATCCAGATGACATGTGGGGAGGGGGGGAGAGTTAAGGTACGTTTGCATTTTCACGCGGAATGCATTATTTGGATAATTGCACCTTTGAAGACATTAAAAGTCTAACAAAAATGTTAATATTTATAAATTATAATATTTATATCTCAAGCCTAATATTTGTAACTCTTTTAAATTTCAATTCAATAAATTTACTCATAGAAATTATAAAGTGATACAAAATTTTGTAGAGCTACTCCTAATATCTCTCAAAATTAATTATGATGTATACATTTAATATCGCACAGATAATAGCAGCGTTCAATTCTGGCGTTCTTATTATTGTGTTAACCTTTTCGCTTTATCACGCGATGATTTACCGATAGTTGCGTGTGTATGACATGCGCATATGTATTGTGTACGCATTGCATCATTCGAACGTCGCGTCGCGAGTGCTTGCATAGTGCGCAGCAGGACTTTAAACAATGCTGCGATGTTCGACAACGAACGTGTGTCCGTTTTTGTTCTCGTATATTATATAGGTTGACACATATATGTATATATCAGCGAAGGAAAGTACAATATGTAGCTACAATACGTTATTGCAGTCACACATATCAGAGAGTTTTACGTTAATTTAAAATATAATGCTTTTTCTTCTCTTTAAATTCTTATAAGATTTTCGAATACTTTATATTTCAAACATTTATTATTGATTTCAAAACACAATTTTGTTAAGGTATAATCCTGATGTTCCAACAACCAGAAATATATTTAAAACATTTTAATTTTTGATGACTGCATTTTCTGTAAAATGCAACAGTTTAAAGGAAAAATTTAAAATTATATGCGCAGAGTTAACATTAATTTTTAAAAATTGCTTTTTTTAACAATATAATCGATTTTGTTTTACAGTTTTGTATGAGGAGAGATAAAGCAGTTAGCAAAAGACAGACAGGAAACCTTTACAACTCTAAAGTTGTACGACATACGGTCTCCGCAAAATACAGGCATTGCTGCATTGTTGCACCGCGATGCGGTAGAAATCGTGTGTGACAAACTAACCACGTGCACGCGGGCAAACCCTCATGACGTATAATACTGATTTTCGCCTTTGAGAACGCTGTTCAACAACTTTGCAGATTATCTTTTACCGTATGTTAATGCAATTTATCATTCTCCCCTCTCCTTCACGTGCATATATTTTTTTGGTACTTGGTTAACTGTTTTTTATTAATTTTTTTCTTTGTCAAAGTATTTACAAAAAGCCGAATATTTAATAATGTTGAAAAATTGAAATAAAATGTTTAATGTGTTCTGTAGTTTTATTAAGACGTATGCATTTCAAAAATCTATAAATTATTTCGATATTTGTTAAAAATAATGTTTAATAATAATAAATTAATTTTTAATTTATATGATATATTTTAAGTATTTATCTCGATCAATATATCTTAGACAATAATATAATAAATATTCTTTGATATATTAGTAAGCTGTTGCGAGAGATTTCCCAATATCCCTCACTGTAATTAAATATGTATTTTCAAGTGTCTCGTGCAATGGACATATATTTACGCGATCAGCGCTCGACGATATTATTTTGAGATTGTTAAACGATAAATCATCGATGACGCCATCTGACATCGTCCTTAAGACCTATTCCTAATCCTCGCCGCACGCCGCGCTGTCGCGCTAAGCGCAGGATCTCGCGAGAGATGTGACGTAATCACTCACTGATTGATTGACAAAATCAGGCGATCGAAGGTCGGCTCGCTCGTCTCTTGCCATAGTTCACTCGATGACCGAGTGACACACATTAAAAATTAAAGCAGATATTACCTGCCGAAAACGATCCCTCGCATTTTGATCAGCTCGAAGCTCGGGGGTGTCGTACAAAGTAATTCGCGCGTTCGCGGGAGTGTCGTGCAAAGTAATCGCGCGTTCATTTTCAACGTGTCGCGGACGATCCGTCGTGGTTTAATTAGTTTCAATCTCGGAAATGCCGTACAAAGTACATCTCGCGGGAGTGCCGTACAAAGTAATCGCGCGTCCGGGAATGTCGCGGATGGTTCGCGCAGTCGTATTTTAACGAATAACTGAGACGTAAAAGGAGAACTATGTAATATCCGAGAAGAAAAGGCTGAGGCGCCAGCAGGCCATCTCGCAATCGACGGAGCAATAATGAGTGAGTAAAATTTATTATTTATATATCATATTGTCGTATTAATCGCACGTTTACTCTGCCTGATATATTTAACTGAAATATTAATTAAGAATTAGAAAACACTTTAATGTACATCTCACAAAAGCTTGCAATTAAGAAGAGTAAAAGAATAGACAATTTTAACGGAAATTATATAATTATTTCCGTTAAATATCTGTATAAGTATTGTATAGTGTCGTGCCGTGTATGTGTCGTGTGGACAGGACAATGTTTTCATTAACTGAATACATGGTGCAGCGAGTCGACGGCCCGTTCAACATCGTTATACCGACAAATAAAGGACGCGGAAGAAGCTTTTCGAAATTTCCGAGCGAAATCCGCGCGGGAAAATCCAGCGCCGCGTGTTCGCGTATAATTGAATTGTTCCTCGTCTTTCTCGCGGAACTATGTATGTCGAGAATTTTCACTTGATTATGTTTGTTATGAAGATTTTGAAGAACAAAACTTTGTCCCGTAGAAAACTTATATTCCATATGAAGATATTAACATTGTAATTTACATAAAACTGATGAGAGATTTACATTTTAATCTAAAATATTGAAAAAAAATTAATTTAAAATATTAAAAAAAAAACCTAATAAGATACAGAAATAAAGCTATAATATTGCACTTGCTTGTCGCGACTTTATTTTACTATTAAACAAAGCTCATTTTAAAATATATTTAATCGTACTCACCCACGTTATACTTAATCGAATATCGTAAAATCGTGTTAGTTTGTCATTTTATCTACGGTTCTTCCATTCTTCGATGGAATGTCATGCACAGGCTTATCATTTGCCGTCCGACAATATGCGTGTAACCAAATACTTGCGCGTGCAAAAACAGCGCGATACCGCTTGCGCGAAATCCTCGTGATCACGTTTCTTCTTTTTAATAAACCAAACGCGAGCACGCGTCGACTCGGCTAACTAAGACGCGAACGTGCTGCTCCGACGATGCGTCGCGTTATCAAGCGACTCGCTCGCCAGCATCCAACATGCAAAAAGTAATTATGCTTGCTCAGTGTAAAAATAAAAGCGTTACTTTATTGTTGAAGCATGTTCCTTTATAACATTATATCTGGATATACACAAAACTCGATAAAAGTAAGTCGCGAGAAAGAAATATAATTATAAAATAAAATTGTTATAAATATAAATTAATAAAATTTTATATTTATATTTACTTTTAAATTTATATTTATAAAATTTATAAGTAAATATATAATTATATAATTATAAATAACTAGGTATAACAAATATTATGATATAATTATAAAATAAAATACGAAGTAAGATAAAATAATTGAAGGTGGAAAACTTCAAACTGAATTTAATTTATATAAATAAATAACACGAATAAAATTACATCTAGAAAGATATGAAACAGGCGTAATTTCTTTTAATTAAAAATTAGTTGATAAGTTATACCGAAAAATGCATAATATTCATATAATTGTATATTTCTTTTATAGATATATTGCGCAACATAAAATATCACAATACACGTAAAATTACATGCGCAAGATCTTATTGAAAATTCTTTTACATATTTTATTTCGAATAATTTATCATGGTTTTATTGTAAATAAAAGTAAAAAACAGGCTTGTATCATTCTTTAGTACAAATAATCATTTCTGAAAGAATACTATTTATATGATTTATTTTTTTTTATATCGGTTGATTTAAAAGATACGACTATCGCACAGTAAAATCGCATAAAGTGGCCTTAAGGTGTCACAACGAATTTACACGACCAAGAGCTCGCAATGCGACGGCCAGCCGCGGCTCGGGGACCGCAAATTTCTGACGGCGAATAAAAACGCGAGAAAAGTGGAGCATGCAAATATATTCAGGCGAACGCGCGCAATCCCTAAAAGTTTTGCGCATCGGGCCGTCGGGGAGGTTAGCGGTGGCAGAGCGAGAGGTAGGTTGCTGGAGGATAGAAAAACGACGGACATGTATATGCACGGGTAAATTAAATATACATGTTGTGCAAATAAGACCGCCTAGCGACTCGTTTTATCGTCTTCTTTTGCTCTAGTCGGCTTCTCGCTCTAACTTCATCAGCGTCGCGATATCGCGCGAATAGGTGTTATAAAGAAAAATTCTATATGGAACTCGTCATTCTTTTGTGAGAAATTCCAAACACAATAAATATACGATAAATCATTAATTGTCGTATACATATTTTTGAGAAAACATCTTTTCAAATCATATAACAAATTATTTTGTACATTCTGTAATTTACAATTTTTTTAAGTAATAATATTAATATAACATTTTCATTTAATATGTAACAACCTTATTTTGACTAGTTTATTGATTTCTTCTTAGCTGATTTATTTGCTTTAAATGATTGAAGAAAATTCGAATGTACGATTAGTGATAAGGATATTATAAATATTTTAGTATTCATATGATCAGTTAATATATATAATGATAATTAATTATAATAGTTTGTGTAAAATTTTATTAATTTGTTTATAACAGATATTGATGATAAAATTCAAAATTACGAACTGTTTCACGATGTGATAATGGCATAGAATTTTCCCTAGCACAAGTCTAAATGCATCTAGATTGTAATTTGTGGTAGCTATTAGAGGGATCAACCCCTCGCAAAGTAATATATGTAATGATCTTAACTGAAGAACGTCGTAAATGGGGTACAACGCTGATTGAATGAAAATATACTTGAGTCAATCGAATTCTATTTCGAATATTGTACATCTAGATTCTATCTGCGAACTATGAACTTCCATCAGAATCGTTCATGTATATCGTTCATTACAGGGTCATGTAATAGCATCTCGTGCAATACGCACAATAGCATTTGCTTAACATAGTTACCCAAAAGTTCAAGTCTTCAGAAAGAGATAGCGTAACAGCACTGTAATAAAACGTGCGTGGTTCTGCAGGTTGAGAATCGATTTTTCCTTTTCCATACCTAAAAAAAAAAATATACAACTATATGAATATTATGCATTTTTCGATATAACTTATCAACTAATTTTTAAAATAAATCATGTTTGTTTTATAGCTTTCTAGATATAATTTTACTCGTATTATTTATTATTATAAATTAAAGTATTATACTGTTTATACAAAATGATGACATATATATATAAATTGAAACACTTTCTAGGTACAAAACAATAATAAAATCAATTATATTTTCATAACATAAAGAAAACCGATGATAAAATTTTTCAATCATAATTAAAACAAGAAATATTCTTCCAATATTGCGACTGCGATAAATTAATAAAAACGAGCGACATCGGACTGTATGTGTTTCGTACAGAATAAATTTATTTATGAAATTGTATCATATCATACTCGCTTTCTGAATATTTTGTTTTTGGAATTGCTATCACAATTGTTTTATTTTAAAAAAAACTATGCTGAAATTGTACTGCACTCTAAATACAACACACGTTGCTACCGATTTTATAATTATTAAGCCATCATCTATATTATAATTAAATTGAAAAGTTAACAATGAAGGTTAATAATGATTAAGACCATCGACTCATATAAAATAAAATTTTAACTTGCCTTAATTTATCTTTCTTTTTAGAACAACTAAATATAGATTTATAAATACAAAAGTTAAACGAAATATAATAAATTCAATATTTAAAATTTATTTATTTATATAACATAAAATAAATAAATTGAGATAATTATTTTACATATTAAAATTTAATATTTTAAAAATAGCTAGAGAGAGAGAGAGAGAGAGAGAGAGAGAGAGAGAGAGAGAGAGAGAGAGAGAGAGAGAGAGAGAGAGAGAGAGAGAGAGAGAGAGAGAGAGAGAGAGAGAGAGAGAGAGAGAGAGAGATTAAAGTCTTAACACTGAACATAATTGACTGATTAATTACTTTATTTTAATATTTTATGAGTTTCAAAAATGATTGTAGTTCAAGTGCGATCCAATTTTTTAATGAAATTATATATTACGTGATTTATATAGAAAAAAAAATCGATATTTAACGTAAGCAAGTGAGGGTTGATTATTTTTTACTGGAGAAGTATCTGAAACCAAGACTAACTTTAATGTCATGTTTATTAAGACATTATGTTTACTGAAGCCTGTTGGAACATGTGATCGCTCGTGACATATTCAATGACGAAGGGCACTAATATTGCTATACTGGGCAATTACTGAGTATATCCTCAATGATTAAGGGGAACTATTGACGTAATAATTGACGTATACCTATATGTAACTATTGAGTATGTATCTATCATTGAAGCCAAACATTCCGATATTCATATGCGAAATTACATCCAAAATTATATGGCAGTATATTTCATAAGTATAAAGCTTTAGCTAATAAAGATTTCTCTCAAAAGCTATATGAAAATAGTTTATAATAAATTTTTGTCACGTTGCGAATTATCTATTAATGCTGAATTTCTGATGGAATTAATCTTTCATAATATTTTATTCGTGCTGATGCATTATAGATATTATTTTGTCTTTTATGTGACAAATGTCATTTATATGCATGTTGGATTTTATGCTATGAGATTATTCTAGTGAACTTCTGTGCGAAAAATAAATCGTATCCCGATTTTAAAACAGGTAGAATAAAAAATTTCGCACAGACGAAGATAAAATTTCAACTAGCTGCCGCGGCGAAGCGCATGATGATCCACATAGAGATTCATCGGTCAAAGCGCCAGTCGTATTACTTCCGTTCACCGATATGCATACTCTCTATCCAATATATACGTTTAACCTTTTTAAAACGATTGTGTTTATAAAATGAGGAATTAAAAATGAATTTTTTATAAGAGTGAGCAACATTTATACAGAAATATATTTATATATATATATATATATAACTATATATTATTTGAACACATTTATTTTATTGAAGAATAAACTGGAATTTTAATTAAAAGATTTTGTAATTCCTTGAAAGTCTTTGTGGAAGTATATTTTATATATAATCTATATATATGTATATATATATATATATATATATATATATATATATATATATATATAATTCTATTAGATCTTAATATTAATATATTTATTTTATTAAAAAGTCCTCCATAAGTAACGTGTGTTACTTATGAAAAGAAAAGAAATAATTATTTGGCAGAAATTTTTTTGTTATTGTGAATACAATCATACACTAGTTTTTTTGCACCGTTTGTTTTCCCCGCAAGAAGTTAAACATTGATAGACAATGACTTCGTCCTATCGAGAGAGATTGGAAATATTCGGGTTCGGATTGAAGGTCTCAATCACTGATAATCGGGTCGATGAACCTGGAGGGAGTGCCCCGTGTCGTTTCACATGTCCTATTCGGAAACCACTTAGCGAGAGAGAGAGAAAGAGAGAGGAGGCGAGGGGGAATCAAATACCAGAGATAATAAAGAATTTCACGTTTTTGCGAAATTGCCGTCAATTGGAGACATCGTCTCCCCGCGTCCCCTCCTCATCCTTCTCTCATTCGGAATATCGTTTCGAACAGACGTGATGGTCTTTGCATCTTGGCAGCTCCATTATCTGCGCCATCAATCGGAAATTCTTCTCCCTTTGCATCATCGCGAGGGATAGGGAGCAGAGTGGAGAGAGGAAAGACCGAGGGGGTTTGAGAGGGAAATGGTTTCATTAAAACAATCTCGCTGGTTCGCGTAGCTCGATCGAAACCCCGTGTACAGAATAATGAGCGTGTGTCATTGACGTGCGCCGACTACAGTACTTTTCAGAGATGGTGTGTGATTTTGTATCGCTGATAATATTAAAACGCATAAAGGAAAGGAAGTAATTTTAATATTAATATAAAATAACACGGTCTCTTGCAAAACATTCTCAATACAAAATATTTAAAAATTATTTTCTTACATATATTTCGATTTATTATTATCTAGTATTAATTATTCAATTTTTTAGAATATATAAATTATTGTTTTCAATTTATTATTTTTTTAAATATATTTAAAGTTTAAATTAAACATATACATATATAGTGGAAAATATTTAAAAATTTGTGAAATGTTTTTTTGGTACAATCTAATAAAGTATCTGATATCATCTCACAACTTTATGAGATATCCGTAATTTTTGATATTGATGATTAATTTGTTGGTATTATATTTGACATACATACATAATATAGTTTTACATTTATAATATAAAGGATAATATATCGCGTTTCATTCATCACTACTGAACCACCCTATATTCGACTCATGTATTTAACGGTCGGCGCGTGTGCGCGTGGCGTCGCGGCCGTGCGGTGGCAGTGAAATGCGTGTATCTGAACAATTAGGTTTCAGGCCACCCCCAGTCCGACATGGCAGTCCACAAGGGCTCGCTGCCCCCCCCCCTCCCCCGCGATAATATGTATGTACTAGAAACTCTCGTGTTTTCTGTTAACGTATCGCGAAAACATGAGGAATAACGTTTCCCATTGCCGTGCCGTGACAACGTCGCCTACCGCCCCCGACCTAATCGCGAAAAGATATTTCCACCTGGCATACGGTAGAGTAAAGGCGGGCACCGCGTCCGCAAAAAGCGCGGTCGCTCACGAGTGGAATGTCAACTCACGCTCGCACGGCCGTACTCGCGCGGCGATAAACGTCGCGGGGTGGTTTCCGAGATATTCGCCGTGGACGATTAATTCGCGCGATTAAAGATAGTTGAGTAGAATTCCTCAGATAACGCACGCCGCCCTCCCTGATAATCCCTCGGTGAATGCACATACGCAAGTGTTGCGCGACGAAATTGACTCGTTACGAGGCGCACCGAACAATTCGGTGAATCATATAAATCATTAGCGGTAATAAGGGTTACTGGATAAATGCTAGGCTCACAGTGGAAACTTGATGAAAGATAATCACAATCCGTAAAGGCGATATTTTGATGAGATGCGCACGATTTATAAATACTTGTGTGAAAAAAACTGCACACACATGTGTAAAAGCGGAGATGATTTTTTTCAAATAAATTTAAATTTTTTCACGCAACATTATTCTTATTACAATCTTTCTTTTGTTAATAGAAAACACATTTTCTTTTAATAATTTGAAAATAATTACTTTCAATCTTGTGTAACTATTCTAATATTAATTTTTTTAATGATAATTATAGAGAAGGTTTTTTTTGTTGTAGTGTATTTAATTTACGTGGTTTTAAACTTTATTAATATAATTTTAGAAAGTAAAATAGTTAGTTTTTTTAGATACAGATAATATATACATATATGTTACAAAAAATATTTCTTTAAATCAATATAATAATGAACGTTGAAAATAAAATTTGAAAAAAGTAAATTTTTTTTATAACGAGCAAAGAAAAATATAAAAGTAACTCGTAATATAACTTTTCTTTTATTCAGAAGAATACGAGATGTATTAAAAATCCGACTACACAGATCCTTAACTACACAGATATTAACTGATTGTGAGGTTGGTTAAAAGGAAAAGTATTAAAACTTGCATCTATTGTTTGACTAGAATACCTAGAAGCTTTATCCGAAAAAAATGAGCAAGCATTATTACGATAATGCCTGACAAGAGTGAACAAATAACAGCGTAGCGTGCGTTTACACATATTTCCGTCAAAACGAGAAAGAATGCACGTCCTCATTCGTTAAGAGCTCGGTCTTTCTTCCTCTTTCTCTCTCTCTCTCTCTCTCTCTCTCTCTCTCTTTCTTTCTTTCTTTCTCTTTCTCTCTGACGGTAGAACCTATCTCGGAAATATTATATTCCTGCCACGACAGCGGGGTAGAAATAATTTGATTAATGAAGGTTACTTAAATTAAGTCAGAATACAAAATCTGCGCAGCGACAACTTAGCAACGCTTACAAAACAAAAACGGCAGACATATGTTTTCGTGAGAGTGAAGTATTTACGTTCTAATACGTATATTTTTTGTAATCTTAGTACAAATTCAGTACTAATCAGATCAATTTTTATTTTTCATTTTTTAATGGTTTTTAATACGATAGTTGAATATTAAGTTAGCAGGATCATAATTTTTTTTAATTGGCACGGGGTACAAATTTATTTTCGGTGGTACAAATTAGTACAAATGCTGTATTAATCAGATCAATTTTTATTTTTCATTTTTTAATGGTTTTTATTATGATAGTTGAATATTAAGTTAGCAGGACCACAATTTTTTCTGAATTGCCATGGGGTACAAAATTATTTTTGGTGGTACAAAATAGTACAAAATAAGTACTAAATAATCCATTAGGTCGCATTTGATTTTGCTGATTTAGTCCTGCCAGCCCAAGAGAGCTGATATTCTTACGTGTAGTTAATCATAAGAGTTAATCAATTATGTTAACAATTGCTAATTATAAAGATTATAATTAGCTAATCGTATTTTAAAGAATAATGCGGTATATAAGAAGTACGCATACCTATTCCTTCGAATGTCGCCGTACATATGACAAGAGCAACAGCGCGCTACGTCTGTAAAGATCGAGCGCCGAACACTGTGTGACGATGTAAGATAACAAATTCCTTATGCCTATAAAATAATATGACATATGTATGTCGAATACGTACTTGTTAACTCTCGAGCGTTGGCTGAACAATAATAATTTTTTCGTCTCTCTGCTTTCTGCGCGACGCGGCGGTCTTTTCCCCCACTTGCCTTCCCCCACTATGTCCTATGCCGTGTCTTCCTACGTCACGCATACCAAGGATACAAACAAGGACGCGTCACTATTTTTTACAAACAATATTCGGCATACCTACGTATATTATTTTATAGGCATAAGGAATTTGTTATCTTACATCGTCACACAGTGTTCGGCGCTCGACCTTTACAGACGTAGCGCGCTGTTGCTCTTGTCATATGTACGGCGACATTCGAAGGAATAGGTATGCGTTTATTTCTTATATACCGCATTATTCTTTAAAATACGATTAGCTAATTATAATCTTTATAATTAGCAATTGTTAACATAATTGATTAACTCTTATGATAAACTACACGTAAGAATATCAGCTCTCTTAAGCTGGCAGGACCAAATCAGCAAAATCAAATGGGACCTAATGGATTATTTAGTACTTATTTTGTACTATTTTGTACCACCAAAAATAATTTTGTACCCCATGGCAATTCAGAAAAAATCGTGGCGCTGCTAACTTAATATTAAGCTAGCAGGACCAAAAGAAAAAATTAAAAAAATAAATAAAACAAAACAGATACAATTAGTACTGAATTTATACTAATTTGTACCACTGAAAATAATTTTGTACCACCAAAAATAAATTTGTACCCCGTGCCAATTAAAAAAAATTGTGGTCCTGCTAACATTATCGAAATTATTATTTTATTATAATATAAAATTTGAACATTATTTTTTACAATAATCTCTCTCTCTCTCTTTCTCTCTCTCTCTCTCTCTCTCTCTCTCTCTCTCTCTCTCTCTCTCTCTTTCTCTCTCTCACACACACACACACACACACACACAAATCGATCTATTTTCACTTTTATATATACAAAAATGTTATTTGTAAATTCACAAAGCGTGTAATGAAAGAACAATTTATGATACATTCTAAATACATTCTAAAACCTAAATATATCAGATTACATTTTGTACCGTTTGGAAAGTAAGAATACACGTTGACGAGGACTTTTAAAAATGAAATAAACAGACCATTTGATAAACGTTTTACCGATTGGCTCGAAGCGCTTTAGTTAGGAATTATTTCCACCATCCTTTGTATAACGTTGTGATAAGGGTTGAAAGCTATTATTCGACGTTAAAAAGATTGCAGCTCGTGGTAGGCATCGGGCAGCTGCTCGTTACATGCAAATGCGCGAACCAGAGAAAGAATGAAAAAGAGAGAGATAGAGAAGCTGTCCTGTGTCGAGGACCATTGGGATTATAAATTATAAATGGAGTCGACGACGAGATTGTTGCTGACTCTCGGTTGATCCAAACAATCAATTAAAGTGAGTGGGCTTGTGTTCCCGAGTTATTATTTTTCTGTAACAATAGAATCGTTAAATTCCTCTCCTTCACAACCCGACTTTGATTTCCGGAATCCTTCTGAGACAATCTCAAATATCTTATGATGCAGTCGAAACGACATTATGTAACTTTCATGTTCCAGAATCAAACTTTTCGTTGAATTTTTATTTATTTCTCTAAAAATGATCTAAAGAAAATATGAACAGTGTGTGTACGTATACACTAAAATCTATTGTATTAATCAGTGTTGAAAGATACAATTATGTCACGTGGTGTCATGATTGAAACACTTATGACATATTCATACTGCTATATCTATCTACCTACTGCTTAAGAATTCCAACCGTCATTGTCATCGGGCGACAGCTTCGGATTTCATTTCAAAAACAGCGCGCCCCTCGAACGGCCTCTTTAAATATACATATACGGCGTGCCGTATTACTGAAACACGAACGGGAACGGGTGTTTACTGAGCTTGTTTTGGTTAAGTCACGTCTGGAAAACAAACCTCACGGGGTGAAGTGTGTATAGGATCGTACTCTGCGATAAGTCCTGTTTTCTGACGAATGCCATCCTGCACGGAAAGTCATCCGAACGATCTTTTCGGTTGCCGCGCCACTTCTCCCTTTTTTAACAAGAAAATGTTTGACATTTGGACTTCAACTTTCCGAAAGGCAGAGCATACCAGATGGAAGACACGTTCGTTTTCCCAGAAATATGACTTATTTAACTCATATTAGTCGTTTTTTAATATTATTACCGGAAATTCTGCAAATTATTACAACGTGTTTCTTCAATAAATTATTCTATTCCATTTTAATTTTAATTTTATTTATTGGAAAACATTGATTTAAAAAGTTGAATTTTATCTTTAGTTTAAACTTTTCTGAAAGATGAGAATAATAGATTTAAAAGCTATCTAGTGATGAACTGTGATGAATCAAAAGAGGTAAATTTCAAATATTGATAGATAAATTTTAATAAGAAAAAAACTTGATAAAAAGTGGAATTACATTTAAAAATGATAAATTTTGAACATGCTTTTGTGTATAATACGATAAAATTATCGATTTAACGCCAAATATTCCCTTATTTTGCGAAATATTCAATTATTAAACATGAGAAATCAACTTTTGTTTCGAAACAATGTAAATGCAAAATACAAAATGTGTAAATATCAGTTTTTGAAAAAATATTGATTTTTAATAATTGGTGCGAGTAAATAACTGCAATGAAGAATAGTACTATTTCTTTTATATATGTAAATAAAATACAGAGATTGTTGTATGCACACACACACACACGCACGCGCGCGCGCGCGCGCGCGTATCCATATGAACACATTTTTCCCTCTGCGCTCCACATTTGCCAAAACATGTTTTTGACCATTTTATTGAATTTCCTTCCGATAGACGGACGTTTGATGGCTCAAAAGAGGCCGTTAAAAACGAATATAAAGCACATTCGGCTTGTTGGGCGAAATTCGTAAAGCAAAATGTAGTAACATTTCCTTCTCCGGAGAAGCAACGTTAAGATCGGACTTCGGAAACTTGCGGGAAATCGAAATGCACTTCCGACGGAAGCTATTTTTAAAGCGACTCGCTTTTCCTCCCTGCTGTGGCGAAATTGCACTTACCTTCAAACTTCCTTTACTACCTTCTAAAATAGATGCGTTTACAGCAAGAGATTCGGAGAAGTCGAACGAAAACATATTTTTTAACTATTATCTCACGGGTAGGGGAAAGGAGAACATTATATCTAACATATATCCATTTTTAAAAGAATATTTTAAACTAAATACTACTTATAAGATCCTCTCTCTCTCTCTCTCTCTCACTATATATATATATACATATACATATATTATTGTAAAGTTATACTAACTAAAATTTTTTGTTAAAATTTTAATTTTATTTAAAATTGAAAATTATATCTTTAAATAATATACTCTTTAAAAATATACAATAAAATAAACATGCAATTACAAATATATAATTAAAAGTAAAAATTTGATTTTAATTATTCAAATAACTTTTATTATAATAGAAATTATATTTTAGATTTTGTTATAAATTAAAATTTAGATTCAAAGTAATGTTCAAGATTTAAAAATTGCAGCATGTAACAATTTTATTAAATTTACAAAGATATTTCAAAATTATTAAAAAAAAATATTATGGCAGGTAAAATAAATTAATTAAACCTAAGAATTTTTCATAATATTATTTGCATACAAGTAAAATTTTACTTAAAGCGGATTAATAAGTCGACTTTATTGACATTTTCATACAATTTTTTCTTAAGTATTACTTATTAAAAAAACTGCCGCGCGTGCATGTTCATTTCGGCTTGATTAAAATATTTAATCGTTAATCACATATTGTAATCATCGTTAAGGGAGCATGAAGCGTAACATGGGACGAGGGATGCCATGTTGACGCATAAAGGGACGATCGCGGTGATTTTCACGTAGCGTTAGGGAAATTTGCCGGCTCGCATTTCATTACGGCTCGATAAGACAAAGAAATCCCTTTCGAAGAGAGGGAACGGTCTCGTAAAGTGAATTAAAAAGCGCTGTTTCCCCCTTTTCCGCTCCCTTATAGAATTCTCTTTCAGTCGTCTTTTGGGCTCTTTCTGAGCCGGGAAACTGAAGAATCGGAGAAAACGGTTTGGGTAATCGGAGAAAGGGATGCAGTATCTTACTCGAGATATTAATAAAGATTTATAAGTAAGCGCGCGTTGCGCCGGTCTGTCAAGTCTGTCTCATTTCCGGCGCGATACGAGACGAAGGCCCGCAACGCATAGATCGTTCCTCTCCATTAAAGAAACATCCGGCCGCGGCGAAATTATCTCGATATCGCTCTCGTGAGTAAGAGAGCGCGACGAATTAAACGCGGTACCGCGTTAAATATTCGATGCTGCAATTCCGTAATAGCGGGTCAGAGTGGTTACATCTGACATTTCGTAATTATGACGATGAAATATAAGAATTTATGGCAATTCTTTGTCCTACAAAAACAGATAATTTATTTAATTCTTCGGTTTAATTCTTCGATGCATTTAAAAGTGATCTTTATTCAATATTATTTACAATTTTTTTTTGCAATACATATAATTTTATATATGTATGTTCGTGTATACATATATATATATATTCTATGTTAAATTTTTTTATATTTTACATTATATCTTCGAATCATATCTTTGCAAATATAACATCGGATAATTACAGTTATTAGTTAAAAATTGTATTGCTTGTAACTAATTTTAAATGGAAATTAAATGGGTTATGAGAGAATTAATACCATCTTAGAATTTTTTTTATTACTTGAAATAATGTTATCATAATTTTATGATTTTGTTATTAAAAGACTCAGTTGAACATCAGTGTATATTATTTATAAGTTATCATTAGTCTGTCCTATATACGTCCTATATATAGAGCATGTTCTATTATGTATTCTTTGGAAAATTTATCCAAAAAATTCGAATAATGTTGTATTAAATTAGGCGCAACTACTTAATATTAATAATTTTAATTTTAATAATCCCTCGATGAATGATAATCTTATTCGAATCACGAATATGATATACAATATTCAATAAAGTAATAATCTACTTGCATGAAAACAATGTGTGTCATACAAATCGTTATTTGTCAAAACAATCTTTTTTCGTTGCATCTCTTTTTCATTCCATCTTTAAAAAACATTGGACATGTAGTATCTTACATCAATTTGAAAAATGGACAAGTCACGATGAAGAAAGAGCATGTACGAGCGAGATGTCGAGTACCGGCTCGACGGTTGTATAAGAACAACGAAGACAAGACAACGAGAGAAGGAGAGAAGGATCATTTTCGAGCGAGCAGATAGCATCCCAAAAGATTTAGAGGGTCAGCGTTGCAATTAGCGATGTTTAGAAGCGAATTATGAGATCGTATATCTTTCACTCGCTATTTCTCTTGTAGGCCACCTTCAGTTCGCATTCTCTCTTTCTCTTCACGGCTCGTTCTCTTCATGGCAACGTTCTTACTGTCTTTTTCTTTCTAACACGGATTTAAACTTCTCTCTCTTTCTCTCTCTGAATCACCTTTCTTCGCGTTATAACTCGCGAGTACAAGCGAGCGATAGGTGAAGCCGGCCGCTATCTACGTTTCGTGAACTGTCGCTGTATTTTTTTCCTGAACCACCCTCTCTTGCGCCATTCGAGCTTCTCAGTAACCCTTGACCGCAGGTCAATCCGTTTCCACCTACGAGAACTCGCTATACAGTGTCCGATTTATCCTCGCGAGAGTGTTGCGATCGTATTTTGATCATATTGACACCGCAATAAATAAATATCTTTATTGTGAAAGTAAAAATTTTTTACATGTAATTCTTTGAAATACTTTGATGTTAAAAATGATTTTATTTTAATTTTAAAAAGTTTTCCAAACATAATATAGCATGATGTTATATATTAATTTCATGTAATTGAAGTGATATAAACATATTACTATATTTATATTAGCTTGTTATAAAATTTATATAAGTATATTAGGTCGTATTATTGTAACCTGGAAACGAAAGACAAAAAATGTAAAAAAGTTATAAAGTGTTATTGGTTGGTATTTTTGTTTCAACATACTCTCACATTATATTTTCTTTCCCTGCAGAATCGAGGTTGGATTAACTTTGTATATAGGTATAAAAACGTAATACCAGAAATTCAACCAGCTATTTTTAATAAAAGGAAACATAACTAAGCATTTCATATCTGCGTTCCGTGTACTGTCGCTGTATTTTTTCCGCACTTCTTACTTACTGCATCTCCTATTTACTCAATTTACACAGTAAAAATCAGAAATGCTGCCCGTTTTAAAGTTTGAGGCATTAATAGCATTTAGCACGTTAATTTCTTATTTTACTAGAAATCTGATAACACGATTCGCTGTTTTCTCGGAAAATTGTCTAAATGAAATAAAAAAATTATAAAGCTATATTGATAAGAACATTTTATATAAAGTGATGGAAACAAAAATATTCGAAATTGATCAACTGAAAACAGAATGAAAAAATCGAAAGAATAACGTAACATTAAATTGCTATTCGAAAATTTATATATTCATATATTCTTCAATTTTTAATGTTTTATATTGAATAGAATTTTTTTTATAGTTTTTAATATTGTATATTTTATTTTGTTTTTTTAAAAAGACATTATATATATTCTTATTTTTTTCAAAAATGCTGTGTACGGATTAGACTTTGAGACAAACTCATGTTAATGTTTTATGTAACGTAAAAATTAATGTTCTCTGTTTTTTTCTAGAAATTATATTTTATAATAAATTGTATATATATATACAGAAAAAGCATAAAAATTTACCACTAGATTTTATGAGAGAAACCGTATAGATATTTCTTTCTTTTTTCTTTTTATAACAAAAGCATAGTCAGTTACATCAAGATATTCACAGGAACATGCGTGTGTTTGATCGTTCCGCGGTCTTGGAACTACTCGATCGTATCCGTTGTGGCCGTCTTCGTGTTCAAGAACCCGGTTTGTTATCCGCGCTACGTTCATCTTCCATCGTCATATTTTCCCGGTCCATTTTTCCCGCGCGAGAATATATAAAATGCGGTGAGAGAGAGGAAAATAAACACACGAGTGAACTAAGGTTAACGTACGTGTAAGCAGAACATCTTGTCCTTATTTCGGACAAGCTTGCTGTCGATCTTGTAAACAATCGTTCGACGATTTCCAAATATACGTATTTCGTGCCATGTTTTCTCTCAATATTGATCTGTAAATCTGCAATACGTCGAGAATAGTTGTACGTTGTTATGCAAAAGAGTGTAAATTGTTTTAAAATTATATATATCTCATCAACATTCAACATCAACATTTTTCCCAAGACATTTATTGAATATTTAACGGTTTATTGTGAATATTATATTTTATGTTTCAATATTTATTACGCGAGCATAACAATTTTTAAATTAATTTACGTTAAAGTTAGAAAGAGGCTTATTTGGATCCATTGAATTATATTAAGATAAATCATACAAGTCATATAAAAAACTGCAAATAGTATGTGCATTTGTCGGTTGGATAAGCAAGATGCATCTCCGAAGGTTGACAACTTGGCGTCACCTTCTTAGTCTTCGTGATTCCATGATTGGAAGACGTAGAATAAATTCGCGAAAGAGCGAAAACGACAATGAAGATATATCACTGATGTTCTCATCTTCGCACACCGCAGCTTCGTGCGAGCTACATTTTTCCCGTGTTTGCCAACGTTTTTACCTTTGTGAGACTCTTGATATTTCTCTGCGTTAGACGAGAATTTGTCGAAGAGTGTTACAAATGCGTGCAAGTCTTCTTTGCACGTTATTATACTTGCCAAATAATATCAAAAATATGAAAGATAGAAATACATGTAGTATGTGAATATCAAATTATATTAAAAAGTAGTTTAATATAATTTTAGAGAGTTTGTAGAACAACGATATAAAATACAAATATTAATACACTAAAAAATATTTAAAAGTCAAATTAAAAATTTATACATATATTATATGTATATATATATATATATATAATATAGAGTTTGACAATGTCGATTTATATCAACGTCAGTATAAATATGTCGCATAATTTTCAATATATTGACTGCTACAAGATTCGATGCTGATCGATAGTTTGAGACCTGAAGCTGTAATATGTATGTGCATGTAATATTTTTATACTATACGCAAAAAAAAAAAAAAAAAAGCGGAAAGCAATCGATAAACGCACAGTAAACATATAGCATATGTATATAGTATAATATATGTAGAGGGAGAGAGAGAGAGAGAGAATATATTTTATAACATAATTATATTATAAACTAGACAATATGTATAAGATATGACATGTGTATTACAGGAATATGAAAACTGCATTATTCAATAATTTCGTTTAATTTACAAATTAATATTCATTTCTGATTCAAATAGTTATTTAAGATATGATTAACTGCCTTTTATGTACATAATTTTTTTTTATTAAAAGTTTTATCTCTTGTTTTTAAACATTTAAAAATTAATAATAAATATATTACGGGTGTCCTCAATGACGAAAATATTACGCGTAAATTGTTTTTGCTCACAGAAACGTTCTTTGATTTCTCACTTCGCAACAATACAGAATCAGAGAGGAAAAATGGCACAAATATGAAGTGTTTTTTTTAAACTTATAAAGCTGGGTCGGGGCGATGGATGCGATTCATCGCTCAGTTTTCAACCGTGTAACGTTGAATGACGTCGTCCACCGCGACGGCGGGCGCATTCGGAGGCCGAACCGCAACGTTTGGTAAATTTGGCCACCCAGAGGTAAAGCAACGATAATAAATGAGCGGCGAGTGAGAGAGCATTGCTAGCGCCGCTCCAGGTCCAATTTCCCAGGAGAATACGAGAGAGATAGAAGAGACTAAGGAGAGAAAGGGAGAGAGAGACCGGGGCAAAACCGCAGCCTAAAAACAATATCCTACCACCGTGAACCAGTGACAGTATCTGATAGTCACCTTCACCGCGGATAAGTTATCGCCCCTTGTCTAATATATCCGAGTGGTAATAACCCGCGTCGCTATCGATAAGACGACTCGATGAGATTTCAACAAAACTTAGGGAGTAAAACTATGAACGTTATTATATGTCACGTGAGATATGTATAAATACGTTATAGATAGGTATCTTTTATTACGTCACGTGCGATGTGATTAATTTTATTGTTAGAGTAGTTACTATTACAGTATAGATTTTATTGTTATTATTATTAGATAAGTTATCACGCTACCCTATTATATGATTTCTTATTTCACTAGTGAATGATGGTGATTATTTTTTGCCATAATTCATGCCATATGACAAATTTATTCGACATCGGCAAATCAAACATGTTTTTTTCGTCTTAATCGTACAACGTAAAGATTCGTCGTGATAGTTCGAGAATTACACGAAACAAATCGCGTTCTACCCACGCATAAAAGTAGAATCGATATAGGGAGGAAAAGGAACGATGGTGTCCAAACAAGGAAAGCTGTCGAGGAAGTTTATGAATGACATAATCCGCGGGTTTTGTAGCGAGCTGCCATAATCCCATTGCTTGATTATGGCCGGAAAGAAAATACACGTCTCATTGTTCGTGAATCGACATCTCTAAGAAACACGATCCGATCGTTAGAGGCTCGTCTTTATGATTACGTCATTATAAATTGACAATGATCCGGGTTTCCATCGGGCTGTCGTCGGGAAACTTCTTAACTAGTCGATATAATGATTGCATGTTGAGGCTTTCGTTTTTGGTATGTCTGTGCTTCTTTGCTAGAACAAATCTACGTTTACACAAGATACGATTATTATTTTAAGTGATAAATTTACATAAAAAATGCGAAAAAAAATTTCTTAACATGTGTGATTTGAAATATATATTATTAAATTATAAATTTGTTACCGTTTAACTTTTGCACGAGGCAAAAGATGCACTTATAAAATATATACAATACGCTTCATTAACGAAAATAGAAACCTGATTACGTTCTAATACACGCGATATGTGTTAATGACAACAAATGTGCACGTATGTACAATAGTTATTAATTAGCAGTGAAACTCGGCAATTTAATTACGTATGCTGCATTATCGAGTATGGAATTAAACATATCCGTCGGGACCGACTTGAGGCGAGTGCAATCAGCGTAGCCATATGCGGTCGTGCAACCGTATAATTTACGGCCAATCGCGATCGAGAAGACACCACCCAACATATAATACATAATCGCTGACGTTGCGCGAGATATATACGTATTGTATCGCCGCTAAAAATCATCCACGAGAATACGGCGCGTTGTCAAGTATGAATTATACCTGCATCTTATATCTTAATCGAACGTTTTAATTATTTTTCGGCAAGAGGTGGAACATTCAAGTAAATTTATATTCCAGATGGAAGGTCGAACCGAAAATCTTGCTACATTAATAAAATTCGAAAGATAAAACGTATGGTTAGATCTTTAAAGCGCATATATGTCATAAAATCAATATCATATCGTACAACAAATAACTATTGTAATCAGCTGTGCGATTGAGTTCAACTCTATGATATAGTATATTTATCAGTTATTTTTTTACAGTTATATATTTATATATGCATCTTTCTCTCCCTTCCTCCTCCTCCTTCTCCTCTTTTTCTTTTTCTCTCTATCTATCTCTCTATCTATCTATCTATCCATATCTATCTTTCTATATATCTATCTTTCTACATTTTTAATTGTTATTTAAAATGCATGATGCATTTAAAGATTGTTACACTCTGCATCAAAACAGTGAATTGATTATGTGAATGTGGCAAATTTATAATTTCATAATATATATTTCAAATCACACATGTTAAGAAATTTTTTTCGCATTTTTTATGTAAATTTATCACTTAAAATAATAATTGTGTCTTGTATAAACGTAGATTTGTTCTAGCAAAGAAACACAGACATACCAAAAATATTCCACTCTGATATACTTGATGCACTTAATTATTTTATTTTTATCATAATGAAATATTTATCTTATAATGATATTTTAAATTATTACAATAAAGAACCATAGATCTACTATAGATAATACTTTTATTCTTGTTAATAAGCCGAAATTGTTAAAATTTCATTATTTTAATCTGTATTTATAGAAATTTAATAATCATGTAAGTTCTAGCGAGAAATGTGATCTTTTTTATTGAAATGCAAATTGAAATGGCACGTGGTATCATAAAATGATAGCGGGTGATTGTCATCTGCACAGGTTACAGTAAATATGATAATATTTTTCAACGTTTTTTGGAAGTTGATGTCGCATGATAACTCTCATCATGACATTCTCGATTACTATAATCAGAACGCAATATCATTCGTGCAGTGGAGTAACGGTGACGACGTCATTCAGCATTACATACTTGAGAACTAAATAATAAATTTCTAAAGAATGATCCTGATTTATTGGCGCATGTACATTTCAAAAGCTTATTTGTTTTTAAATAAAACACAGAACTTTATGTTGCTATATTTTCGTAATATAATTTGTTATAGTATTTTGACATCTTGTAGCTTTTTTCTTTTTCTTTTTTTCTTTTAACAGTCTCTACATTAATTCACAATTTTTTAAATAGAGTATTTAAGAAAATATTTTGTGTGTGTATAAAATTATTGAGGAGAGAATATAGCAAGTTGACTGAATATAAGCTTAATTATAAATATTTATTATATATATTATATATAAATATTTAATTATATTTATTACACATAGACGGAACGAAATCTCTTCAAAATTACCTTTATGATTTTGTTACATAAGATAATGAGTAGCAATTGGCCATAGAAATTATTCAATAGAAAACGCAAATTGAAAAGAGATTCTTTTTCTCAATTTGTTCAACTACAAATACTCAAGAAGGTTTAAAATAATCGATAATAATCGTAATATATTGCCATAGTATAATTCGAGAAATGGGATGGAAAACAGTGTAATATGTGTAGTAATTAGCCAGTTCTCGAAATTAATTGGATCGGACGCAGGAGGAATTTATAGTGAATACGATTACATTGCACTATAACACGGTAATAGTGATAAATAATGATTTAAAGTAGTAATTAAGATGAGCTATGTTCATCATAAATTGTCGATTCCAGAAATCGTTTATATAATTATCGTCCTGTGAGAGATTTCATTTTCAACCGTAGCCGGGAGCGCTAGTTAATCCTCGGAGCTCATATTTTTTCTTTTTTTTCCCCTTTTTTGATTCATCGAAATTCATTGTTTCTTGTGTACCGGATGATACTAGCAAAAACGAGATTTGCATGCTCGCAATATACGCCAGCGAATTATTTTTTCACACCTCGCTGCTCACAATCGCTTTTTTTAAACTGGACTTATCGGTCCTCGATGTCATATTTTGATCCGGTTTGCTCTTTTATTAAATAAAAGCGATGTGGGGAGGAGGATCTATGAAATGAATTGATCAGTCGTGTGTTAAATGCTCCGCACAAAACCCGTGGTCGATTAGCAAAAATTCCCGATCTGTGATCGTTGTCAAATAATTCGAGTGTTATTTGCCGGAGAGCAGAAACAAAATATCCATTAAAAAAAAGTTACACAAGCGATTATTTCTGAGCAAAGCAAGTGACTATTATTTAATGCAAATATTATAAAACAGTAATATTTTTCGAATACTAAACAATCAATGTTTCTCATAAAAAAGAAAATGGATAAATGGAAATATCATATTTTCGTGAGAAAACAATTTGACTCGTTTTTATTTTTACACTCATTTTATGTTAATATATAAAGCATGTTTGATTTAATTAAATTTAAGTTAAATAAAATAAATTTCTTTTTTGATTAAGAATAATTTAAAGCCAGTAATAAGTATATTTAGAAAAGTTACTCATTAAAATCACTCGAAAGTAGAAAACTTATATTTTTTTTTTTTTTTTTAAGATTTTATTAAAAATATATTGATTCACAAAAATGAATCGAATGTGAAATGCGACACCTGAAGAAAGTATGAAACTTTGAGTACACACTCTATATATATTGAATTTTTATCTTTCACATCCACATCGAAAATCTGCGATAATAATTTTCCTATCATGAATTTGCCGTAGAAAAATAGGATAAGATAAGCAGTTCCAAAACTTGTCTTTAAGGCGAACGATGCAGGGGTGCAATTCTAAGAGGGTGGTACGGTGATGCAAGCGATCGTGAAGAATTCGCTTTTACGAGATTCCGCCGGAAAGTCCTGAAATCGCACGAAATGAACGCCGAGAGCGCGTCGAGCGCAGTCGGAATCTTGTAGATGCATATCAATGCAGACGGGAATTTTCATTTACGGATGGAGAAATCGCGCACGATCACGCTCAATTCACGCGTTCCGCGTTCCACTAAAAGCGCACCGGATTTTTCTTTACGCGTTTTTATTGCGTGTTAGGCTCTTAATGCGTGCGAAGAAAAGTGTACGCGGATACTTTTTCCGACAAAAGAATTGTTTTACTGACATATATATAATTTAATAGCACACTAAATCTCTTTTTGTTTCTACTTCTAAAATTAAAATTTTATTTAGGAGAATATGGTTTATTTTTTACTTAAATGTAAAAGAAATATTAACACTTTGGATAAGAAGAAAACGCAAATATGATGCTCTATTCTTAGATTCTGTAGCGATATAATTAATTGGATAATTATTCATATCGCCTGACTAAATACTCCTGAATATCATGTAAAATTAATAACGTTTAAAATGTGAATCGTAAAGTAATATATGCATCAAAGAGAAGTCACAAACTAATACGAAATCGCAAAATTGTAAAACGTATGCGCACACACAATATCTTTGAATCTCGCAGAGCGGCGCGATTAATTGCAAATCAATTTGCATCGCGAACGAGACTGCTGAACAGATCAGCAGTAACAGCCGGCTCTTACTTCTTCGCAGCGCGGAACTTTAAAACGATCTATACGAGATTATATTAATGGCAAGGTACGAGTTATAGCGTCCGCGCCGTAGAAGCATGCCTTTCAATACTGTAAACGTTCATTGCGATCACTTCATACGTGATTGAAGCCATCGGCGTAGCTCGCCGTTTCATCATTGAAATCTTATCACAGCTTCTGCAGGATCTCGAGTTCGCGTCACGGCTTCCCGCGCCACTGGCATATAAGTTGGTACGGAAAATCGATAGCAATCGCGATTAAATAAGTTCTCTCGGAGAACTTTTTTTTTTTTTTTTTTTTGTGACGATATATTCGCACACGTTGGTCACGATAATGTTACAAACTTCTTATACGATTCTCGTTACAAAAGAACCTATCGGAGAGACGTAGGTATGATGAGAGCAAGTAATGTTGAAAAGACATTTTAGAAATATGAAAAATATATGAAGAAAAAGCATTTTAAAATTAATATAAGCGTCTCTGCCTCGCGTTTTTCTTTATTGATAGAAATACTTTAATCCTTCCGAAAGTAGTCGAAATTGATCGGAAACAGATGGAATCTCATATGCCAATCGTTATACATTCTTGTAGCAACTGTGCAATTTTATTTGCCGAATATTTCTCGCGTCGCGGACGTAATATTAAATAAAATCGAAACCCAAATATCGCTGTTAAATATTTTTCGAGATAATATTGTCCCGATAGGATGCGCTCCGGGTTTGCGCTCGCCGCCGCCGCCACCGTTATAGATTGAACGAAGTACACTTAAATGTGTGCATTAGGGAGGACATCGAAAGAAAACATTTGCTTTGCACCCTCACGAGTCCGGTCCAATGGGTCACAAATTTCCTGCGTAAGCATTAGGGTCTATCTGGCTGAACGATAGTGAGCCGTGAGCTCGTTTTTCTCGTATTTGCGTCTATTTCATGACATGAACCAACCATCGATTCCCTTTATCCCCGATCTGCTACTATCATTTCGTTTATGGCTACATAAGTCATCCTCACAAAGGAACATTTCAATGCACGCCGAACTTTACCGACGCAATGCACAATTTCAGGTGTATCGGTGAACACATAGGAAACGTTCTACAATTGATAAAAATATAACTCGATATTCTTAAAGTGAATTTCTTAACCATACGCACGATGATATGCAATCACGAGATAATGTTTTGTATTCAATATGTACACATAGTTGAAATAGTAAAATTGTAATTAATGTATGGTTATCGGTGTAGGTTCCATCGATTTATAAAATAACTGCAGGCAATAAACATTTCATACAATTATATGTCAATTTGTCAAATGTTGATGTATTTTTCCGGAGTTGTTTTGCTTCTTATAATTGTTTTAATTATTATTCTATATTGATATTGCTTTGAGCGAAAAAAATGCACCACTACTATTAACACTTGCATTATATAACGTATCATATATATATATAATAATAGCGTATCATATAATACAAGATATTTTATCGCAAAAAGCTATATTTTTATATTAACTTTTCTATGAAAAATAGTAGAGAATTTTTTCTGCAAGATATTAAATTACATTCGGATCTCGCGTGTAAGATATAATGATGTAAATAATATTCTCACATGCCGTTTCTCGATCTGCTCGATTTTATCACTTCCGCGATGCTGCACGTCCGCTTTACAGAATCCTCGAAGAATCTATTTATGGATCTATAACTATCGATCGGTATGCACGGTCGGTTCGGTACGCGGATAATCATTTCCTCCGTAATCATATTTACGGGGATTACAGTATCGCGCTAATCAGTGGCGCGTAATTCCGCCAGAATCAGTCACCGGCACACATTACTAATTACTTTGCAATCGGCTTATTACAGGCGACGCGAATTATTATCAGGTATCGATCAAATAATTTGCTATCCGACCGAGACAAACTCGCAATGCATCTTTTGCAAATAATACTAGTGCGTTATTCAATCTTTCTCTTTACTTCGATGTTATTAGTTCCGGTTTTTTAGCTGCACTACTTTTTACGCTGATCTTCTTTTTTCTCTTTTTCTTTTTCTGAATCGTGAATGTGTTCTTGTTTTCTCTTTCTCCATCTTAAGTAGAAAATTCTATTAATATGAAATCCGTGTTTTTCTTCCGTTCAGCACAGAATCCGCTTTAAACAGGAAATATAAAAACATATTGAGATTAAAAATGAAATAAAATGTACGTTGCGTTTCTCTTTAACTTTCGCATTTCTTGGACATTTGAAGTTTGGGTATTAATTTCGCCCCGGGCTGTGCAAGTGCATCGCTACATTCCCGCCCAGAGAAGAACGCATCTGCTCGCGATAATATTTCATTCAAATGATCACAGTGAAAAGTATTGATGACTTCGAAAGACTTATCGCATCATCTGCGCAAACTTGTGAGCACCGGGCGATCTGCAAACGACGTCGTTTCCATCGTCGAAATCTGCAAATCGATGACGTTTGCGTGTATACGGAACATATTAAGAGCCGACTTTATACTGAATTAATCATTTACTATGAATATATGAGCAAGTTTCTGATTAGACACGTCATGAGAAATAAATTTAGTGCAAATGCAGTTGCATGAAACTCAAAGTTTTGATACAGAGTGAAAATTTACAAAATCGTTCTCAAATTATTTGGAATCGAACTCGTGTGTAGTTAGATAAAGCGTTTATAGATTACTCAAAAGAATTCATTGTTCAAACAGACGATCGATTTTGACCCTAAGCCTTATTTACATAAGTCACTTATCTTGACTTATCTGGGACAACCGTTAAGAGTCAGTTGTGTAGTTGTGTAAACTCGTCTATATATGTATACATACACATATACTATTGTCATTCGTATCATAGCCTGCCGAAACAGGCAGGTGCGTCCTGCGCGGGACATTTCTGGATCCGTCGTTCGCGAATCGGATCGAGTTTCGACACGAAAACCATCGCGGCTCGATCGTGTATCCAATTACCGAGACATTGCTATGCGGAATATCTCGTGTATGAGCGTTCGACAGGATGATATCGATAAGGCATTCGTTGTGACATCGGGCTCGAGCCATCGACCCACGGATATTTTGTCCCTCCCTCTTTTTTCTCCTTCTCTGCTTGCCATTTATATATCTCTCTACTCTCCGAGAGAGAGAGAGAGAGAGAGAGAGAGAGAGAGAGAAAATCCTCGTACAGGTCACCATCTGATCGATGCGACTCGATTTTTACGAGTCATAACCGCCGCACTCGAACCGGACCGGTTTAATCTACCGATCGCGATCTAATTTATCTGTGGGAGTAATTGAAAGCCTTGAATTTCGAAAAGTGTGGAGATCTTTTCCCTCGGGAATTGACATAACTGAACGATAAAGTGTTTGATCGGAGCTTACTTTTTTGGAAGTAACTTGACTTTTTATTTCGAAAATGTAAAAAAAGAGGGTTAACCTAATATAAAGAGCCAAAATTTTACAATAGCTTTGTTAGAAAGTTTATTCTGTTAATAATTAATTAATAAGGATACAATTTAAATTATATATAAAATATAAAAAATAAATAAAAAAACAATGCTATAAGTTGTAAGTTATAAATGAAATTGCTATTTTTTTTCTTTTATTTCTCATTTTGTAATACGTTGCTATAAATGATGTCCATATATAATACCATATACGTATTAATATATACATATATATGTTTACATCTTTGTAAATTTTTAATACAACAACATCGTTATTTCAGCCAAAACGATGTGCGAAGACGCTATACAAAGTTTCAAACAATTGTGCGATGGGTAGAAGAAAAAAATTAGCGTCATATCGCTTCCTGACTATAGGGATACGGCCGATAGGTTGATACCAGCACAATATTACACCAGTTACAGCGGCCGTTGATCGTATGGCTCTCGAAGTGGCTATGCAAATTAACGCGGGCTCTATCGAGCGAGATTGCCTGGAGAGAGTCTCAGCTAAAGAGAGCGAAGGATAGATATAAAGAATCAAAGAAGGACAGTAGAGATGAGTAGAAAGAGTGAGACTGTACAGAAGAGAGAAAGGAACAGAGAGGAAAAGCCGCAGGGCAAGGGAATCTGAGAGGGCAAGCATCAGAGAGAAAGAGAGAGAGAGAGAGAGAGAGAGAGAATAAAGGAAGAAGAGGAACGTCAGCCGAAGATCGTAGAAAAGGATAGCGAACGAATGGGTGAGTTGATTTTATCTTATTCAGATGAATTCTTCGAAGGATAATTTCGCAGTGCAAAGATTTTAGACTAAATTATTGACACGCAAATGCTAAAATATATATTGATAACATATGTAAATTTTATTTAATAATGATTTTTGCTTTGATATTATATTTCATATACTTATCACAAAAAGAATTAAGGATTATTTCGAATTCTGAGCGCATAAAATGCTTACGAAGGTGAAAATCGCATATCAAAAAGCAACGTTTGTCGCGCAACAAACGATCTGCACGCGTGGGGATATGGAAGCTTTGTATTACGGGCACGACAAAGGCAAAAAGCGTTCCAAGTTACAGTTCGGAAAAGTCACATGCGCGCTCCTAAACGCGGTATTTTTTTTTTTTTTTTTTTTTTTTTATTTTCAACTGACTCGCCCCATCGCGCTGCTTGGCAAGAAGTCGTCGAGCGAAATTGGAAAAATGATCATGACCCAAGTTCATTTGTCTCCGCCGCGAACATCGCTTGGCGCGACCGCAAAAAGCGACGGTGCGCGATCGATTCGCACGCGCGCGTGTGGAGGCTGCGATCTATATTCGCGACGCGCGCAAAAAGCGCGTTGAATTATTGCCGAAGTTCCCCCCGCACGGAATATCAGAGAGAGAAGGAGATAGAGGAAGACAGAGAGAGAGAGAGAGAGAGAGAGAATGAGTGAGGTGGCGTCTGCCGTCGATTGCAGGGGTTATTTCCGAATGTATATTATAGATATTATCAATTCAATGCTCCTGCTATATGTGGTTACTAGTGAATTAGTTGAAATATCATAGGTCTGCGTGCGATATTAAATCGATCCGCCATGATCGTTGTATGAAATGTTGTATTGCGATATGGAGGAGGATGACATTTTATTGAATTTTGTGATAGTACCGCGAAATCTTCTGTATTTTACAATTGAAATTTTAATGTCACGCACATACGCATTTCTCGTGGTTTGCGATAAACGTCATTTAATTCTATATTGGCACATTTTGATCGCAATTAATAATCATTAATAGATATGACATGCACACATACACACACGCATAGACATATATATGTGTGCCTTACATATATTTCATGAGTCCACTCCAAAATGCAATGACGTTTACGTCATTGCATTACTATTATATTAATATTATGATTAAATTGATGAGAAAATACAGTTAATCATTGATAATATACAGAATACGCTAGGCAATCTCAAAATTTCCTACTCGTTATTTATTATTCCTCGATGTTTTTTCCTCAATAGATATTTGCAAGTATAAAGTATGTAGAGTGTAGGATCAAATAAAAAAATTCACTGAAAACAATGTCTCGCGCGTTCATAATTTCAGTAATCTCACTGTTACATTGAATTTTCCTCTCGCGGAAAACACGGTCCAAACACGGAGAATTCTGACCTCGTCGCGATGCACGTCCGTTTCGGTTATTCTGTGAAACAAAAAATGAACATGGAGGAGAAAAGAATGAGAAAGAAAATATGTGAGTCTGGGAAGGTAAGAAAAGTAGTAAAGAAGGGAATGCGTTTTCTGAAGCGAAACGTACGAAATGTACGCCGAGAGAGCGATAAGTTCTCTCTCTCTCTCTCTCTCTCTCTCTCTTTCTGTGTATGTGTGTGTGAGAATTTGTCGATTTACTACTCGAAGATAGATAGTTTACTCGAAGTCTGAGCACGAAATGATTTCAGAGCTACGGGTGTGGCAAGTGTTCGTTGCTTCTCTTTACATCTCTCTCTCTTTCTTACATTCTGCTTTGACATATCTTTCTTCTCTCTTTCTCTCTCTCTCTCTCTCTCTTTCTTCCATTTCGGAGGCACTCGAGTTCGTCGAATGGAGAGGCTGCACGAAGATCGGGTTGTATTTCATAAAGTGAGAAGCCAAGTTCAGCGTGGCCTGTAAGTTCGCCAGGTCCAATCCTGACGTGCACTTTAATACAAGTTTTCTATTCGCTCCTCTCCTCTCCTCTCCTCTCTGCGCTTTACCTTCCCCCTCCTGCTCTTTCGTTTAGTATTCCTCTTGCTCTTAGTTTATTAACTAGCGCCGGGAATCTGGCGCCGGTGCCAGGAATATGACGATGCGTCGTCGCAGGTCGCCGCAAAAACGTGCCTGAAACGAAGTCCATGTAGCGAGAAGACGTTATGTGACACCCGCGCAGAAAGTGTTATTTACGGGCGAGGCGTTTCTAGGGAACGGAGCGCGAGCCGGTGAGTTAACGTCGCCCGAGGAAAAACAAACATTTTAATGCGCCACCCACTGTAATGCAGCCGCTGTTGTGCGCGGCGAAGTGCATCTTTGCTGAAAAGAAGGAAGTAGCGCGATTTTTTCGAATGATTAAACCTCTTTCGGCAGCATGTCTTCATTAAAAGAACAGTCTAACTATTTCACGAATCGGTGTTATCATACTTTTATTATAAATTGTACGAATTTTTAAAATATTTTTGAACATATTAAATATTTTGCTTTCTAAAACGTTTTTCTACTAAACTTTAATTATATTTTAACCGCCCAAAAGACTTTTATGTTTTACATATTTAAAGAGACAAAATGTTTATTATATTAAATCTTATTATTTATGAATTTTTAAATTGGTCGATATATTTCTTTCTGTGGAGTTATCAATAACTAATATTAATGTTAATTAACTTGCGTGCGTAATTACATTTTAAAAAGAAAAATAAAAGAATACGATTTACGATTACATTTTGACTATTCTTTTGGAGAAAATAATGGCGGTATAAGATTCCATTACTAATATTAAACATTAAAATGTTTTAATAAATTAGAATATATAACTGTATAAACTGTTAACCAAACGTAATGTCCTGCATAAACATTTTACAAAATATTTAAGAATAATAATTATACAAATTTATAGAAAAAAATAATAATAATTAGTTAAATGTTTTGTTGAGAGAGATAAAAGTCTTTTATATATTTTTATTTAAAAAACTCTTATTTTTCTTATTTGCGAAAAAATATAATAAAAAGCGTCATAAGAGAAATAGTTTCTCTTAAAATAACATCAAACGTTGATTAGAACCCACTGCATAATTAATTACACACGTGGGCGATCTAAAAAATCAGGTCACCTGAAGCAACTTCTGGTCAAAAGTCATCGTACACGGTAATAAATTAATTAAGCTGATCAACATTTCCGAAAGTGTCACGCAAACTCCAAGTTTGTCGGCTTAAGTAAAGCATAAATTCTCGACGGTTTTGTATTAGGATCCGAAAAAATGGAGACGCACGAGCTACCGAGAAAAATGGAAACGGACTTTCGTACACAATACTCGGTGGCGTGGTAAAACATTCGCGGAGGTTATAATTTCGAACAGTTCTAACAGAGCACGAGTAACGACCAACTATCTATTACCGTCATGTATTATATATACACGTATGTAAACAGAGGTATATATGCACGTATCTCGTAAACTGTTTTGTCCTATAATTATCTCACAGTTTGTTTTTTTTTTTTTTTTTTTTTTTTTTGTCTTGATAGTGAGAGATTATTTCTAATAATTATTCCTAAACAGTTACTTCCATTTTCAGCCTATCCTCTTTTATCTTTTATTCTTTTTTTCGATATTTCGCAAAGAATTGCAATCAAATTTGCAAAGCGCTGCAATTAGTCATTCCGTGGACTCTCTAAAACACTAAAATAGCTTTTCTCCATCTCTCATTCCTCTCTCACTTTCTCGAGCTCGCATAATTAGAGCGCATAATTTCTGAAACCGTTAAGAATTACTACGACCCGTCTCAATCCATCTCTTGTGCTAAATATTCTTTTCTTGAACTGGTTCATCAGTACTTGAATAGAAAACTGAAAAAAAGATAACATCTAAATTTTAGAGACACACGTTCCGTAAAAAAGAAATCTGTTCTTACTTTAGGTAAGACAGATAAGCGTTAATACGTACGTTACTTTTTTGCATTAGATTTTTTTTTATACTTGATTTCTAATTTTTAATTTAAAAGTTTCTTAGACTTCTTCAGTTTTACTTTTCATATTATTGTTCGATATTATTGTTAGCTTAATGGTGCTAAATCTGTAACGTCTTCCGAGATATAACTAGAGAAGAGGTGTTGGTTCGGTCGAGCTCTCGAGGATAGATGGTACGCTGGCAGCATAATTTCAGTTGCAAAAACAAAGGGAGTTAAGCAGGAATATATATGGAGGACGATAATTAACGTAATCTGTTTCCATTGGACGCGGCGGAACGACGGCTGGCATTCACGGCGGGAATATCCAGTTGCAAACTCGAATCCGCGAACGTGAATAAATGTTTTCGGTGGTGGGAGTGGCCGTAATTAAATTATAAATTGCGAGCAATTTTATACTAATTACCAGAGGTACACATTAACAGAGCCATTAAGTCTCGCCGCACAGACACTTCGCGATTCGTCGTATAGACTTTCTTGCTGCGAATACGTTTACACGAGTATATTGCACATGACAATAACATATTCTTAACTAGCAACGAGATATGAGAACTGTATAATTGGTCAGAAAATCTGCATATATTTATCCGCGAAAATTGCAACGCATTAACACATTAATTCACCAACAAAATACAAAAATTTGCATTGCTACAATCAATTTTAAAGAAAATATATATGTATACTTTTCATTTTAGAAACAATATTAATTTTTGCAAATGTGATTAAAATAATGATATTTTCAAACATATTTAATGTATTTTTTAAAATCTTATTCTACATGTATGTTATAAATGAAGGTAAAATATCTTTATTTTCATGTTTTCTCAGTAAGAAAAATTATAGTCACATGCCGAACAAAGGTATATCGATATAAATAAATAATACTTTTTAATCATTCGTAATTAAAACTAGTTAAAATTAACAATTATGATTAATTTAAAGGAATCTTTTTACTTGGTTGAGGTATAAAAATACCTACAATCTTATCAAAGACTAGGTTTTACGGAAAATCGAAAATCTTGGCAAATCCTCTTTACTTGTTTTCTCTTATTTTCTTGTGCTTATTAAGAAACTCTTCCCGTTCATTCCCGCTCTTTTTCTTTTCCATTGCTGCAGGTAGATATAATGTGTCTTATAAGTTGACCAATCGTATACTTCTTGAGCGGCTTATCCTGCAGGCGCTTTCCCGTAAGAATAATAGGAATATGACGACCAATCAGAAGCGAGTGTTTGGCTTACGGCTCGACGTTGTACGCTTAGAACGCTCCGTTTGAACGATCGATCGGAAAACAATTCGGTTTTACGCGACTTTCGTGTGGATTCGATTTTTTCCGATTAAGTGCGGAGGTTCGATTGAGCAACATCTTTAAAAAGTCTTGAGCAATTAATGCTAGGAAAAAAGGTTCTAAAAAAGTAGAATTTAGATATGAGAACTACGATTCGAGTTTTAATTTTAGACATTAATTGTTTGATGTATATATGAACATATTAACTTAAGAGTATTTCCCGCGTCATTATAGCACGCATTATAACGCATATTAATAAAAAGTGTCGACCGCAGAGCGCTCTCTCTCGCGCGCGACATTATCTAAAATAATTTTGCGAACCGCGCTGCGTGTCCGCGAAAGTGCTGCTAAATTCATAAACGCGCGCCTGGCCTATCATTATCGTCTTAACCAGCTTATCGTGGCGTATAATTATGCGGCCTATTACATCCCACTTTCTCATTTGAATGCGCCAGCCCATTTTTGCGAGCAATAATTTGTGACATCGTTACAGTCGAGTGTTTATCGGTCGTGACACAAGAAAAATGAACGCAGGCAGCATTATTCCGGGCGATTTTATCTACTCGACCGAGACTCATCGATACCGCGACCGCGTGTCGAACTCACGTACATTAAACCTGTTCCAGGACTCGTATCGTTGCATCGCAAAGGGTCGCTGCTTCCTCTAATCACAAAGAAATCATAAAGATACTCCATTCCGTCTTCGACTAAAATCCTGTTTATAGTCAAAATAGATAATTTCAAGAATGATCATGCAAAACAGACTGATAATAATATCATATACAATTTTAATGCAATTACTGATAGACTGTTTCAGTAAAATTGATTAATTTTATTAAATTAGATAATATTTGACTATTGCACGACAATATATTCTATGTGTGATTTCAATCAAGATATAATATAATAAACAAATATTGCTTTTTACAAAAATAAATAACAGTACTTGGAAAAACATTTAATTTTATTTTGTGGACAAAATAAATATCGAATCAATTTAAATGTACATAATTGAAACTTGTTACGTAGTTGTATGCAACAAGTTTTGATTGAAATATTATTAATAATTTGCTACAATCTACTGTTATGAGATCTTGATATAATAAAATATTTTAAACAATCATGCAGAACGGACTATTATGTATAATTTTAACACAATTATTGACCACATTGTTTCAATAAAATTGATTAATATTATTAAATTAGGTAATATTTGACTGATGCAACGATATAATCTATGTGTGATATCAGTCAAGATAATATAATAAACAAATATTGTTTTTTTATAAAAATTAACAGTACTTGTACGTGTGGAAAGTAGAAACATATTTCATTTTGTTGAAAAAATTTCAGAATTTTTGTTTTAATTGATAAGATCATTAGATAAGATTACTAGAGTACAAATGAAAGCGATTTATGAAAGCATTCGGTCTACTATCTAATCTACGCTAATATTTCTCTTCCGATATCTCGATAATTCCAAAAATTGGGAATTTGCGGCAATAATTTAACATAGAACTCACCCTAATGATGCTGACGTGCTTTAACAACACCAAGCAGCGACACTATACGACGAAACGAGCTTGCAGGGCGCGTTATCCCACAACAAGTTTATACATACGAATTGCAACTGATAGAGAAACAAGTTACAGCGGATTGCCAATTGGATTGCAGTTAGCGTCGGGTGGATAGTTTATTCGCGGGCCGCCGATAATCTCGTCGGCGCGTGTGTGTTCAAGCATATCATAAACATATATGTATTCGTATATATGCCTGCGAAACACGCGAGCACCATTTGGCGCGCATGTTAATTCAATCAAATCAACCGGCGGCGCGCACTCGAAAAAGCCGACGCTGCAAATAAATCATTCAAATGTGGCTCGATGTCCCGTATTACGCGAAAAAGAATCGACACGGAGAAATCAATTATTTCGCAACCGACGCTATATTTTTTTGCAATAGATTTCCAATTATTTTAATCGCATGTACGCGCGGCTGTCACTTTTGCAATTTTATTTTTTCTGGAATTGTTTCCTCTCTTTCAAATGTTCTTTTTTTCGTTCACTTTGCTACTATATGGAAATATGAATGATTGTAACAAGAATTGACAAGCTTCTGTATGCTTTTTATTAAGTTACTTAGGACATATATTGACATATTACCACGAAAGATGGAAACAAAATTATTTTAAAGAATTTATCTCGAGAATATGTTTTAAGAAGCTATAATAAAAAATTTAATAAATTTCTACAAATTAAGTACAACAATATAAATAGATAAAACTTGTTTTTTTTTTCTTGGTTAGACATTTTACTTTTATTATTTAATTTCATGACTTGATCCTTGATATTTAATTGTTAGTAAATTTTAATATTAAATATCGTAAAACTGCTACGAACAATAATCTCCTATCAAATTTTTGCGAAGAAAAATTGGTCTCATATTATTAAGGAATTTGCTATTATAAGTTCAATGCATGAAAATGAGTTATCTTTTTGTCAGAATGAGGATTATAGGAAATCGAACAGTCGAAAAAGCGTAATGTTATTTTATATGTTATTTACTTTTAATAATTTTCGAGATACATTCTACATATTTTTTTTTTTTTTTTTTATTTATTCATATCAATAGCTCTATATTAGATTTTCGAAGAATATCGATAAATAGAGAGAATTCAAAACGCATTTTAAGCCGCATATTTTATCACAAAGAGATAATGACGCGCGCATACTAAATGTGCAATCTCTCCACATACATATCGCGATTTATAAGCGCTGGAATTCTGGATTCTGGTCAAGTATTCACATTTACCTGAATCGCGCGCTTCATTTACAATCTCACAGGATCCGTGATAGGGTGATCGAACAGGCCCGGGATCTGATGGACCTCGGAAACAGAGAAAGAGAGAGTGGGAGAGGGAGAGAGAAAGAGAGAGAGAGAGAGAGAGAGCGCGAATGCGTAATAAGAGCGCATATTCGTGTTCATGCTTTCAAGTATTTAAGTCCAGGGGAGCGCGGCCGGATATTTTGTTTCTACCGAGAAACTGTGTGCCTCCTCCCTTTATCTTAATCCCTGAAGCGTATCTTGCCCTTAGTCGTTTTCTCCAGGGCCTTTCGGCTTTAATCCTCTCTCCTCGCCTACCCCTTCTTCCCACCTCTTTTGCTCGCGATCGCCACTTCTGCGCGGCTCCCTAATAAAGATCCATTTCTCAGCGTTACGACAGGCCGATAAGCAAGGCCACAATTTCAATTACGGCGTTAAGCCAGGCAAGATCGCCGAACCGTAAAAACTGCGAGACTATAAGCCAGATACTAAGCAAGTAAAAATCGACGATACGTCCTGCGGGCTTGCCCCTTCGTCTCTCGCGTTCGCATCCCTCTCTTGCCTGCATCATGGCCGGTGCATTTCTTTTCCTTTCTTCGTCGTCCTCGTTTGAAATGAGAGAGAACGGGGGCGGAGAAGAGCGTGGAGCTCTGAGGTTTGACTCGTTAATATATCAGATTATGCTGGAACAGCAAGTCTAATTTATACCACAGTAAACTGCCGGCTGCACCTCAGGCTTCACTACTGCCTGCCATTTTTAATACGTCCTTAAAGCGTCGCGTCTTTTAAAAGATTTTTCGTTTCCCCCTCCCGCTCTACGTCGAGAGAGTCGTCCATCCTTCCTTGCTGTCCTTCATTTCTCTCTTTCTCTTGTATTCCGCTTGGTCTGAAACGACATGATGCTGCCTCCAGTAAAAATCTTTCTGCACTTCTTCTACGTTTCGAGCTAAGCACGATAATGCGCTTAACCGAGTAACGAAATAGCGACAGTATTTTCGCGTTAAGGCTTGTGCTCGAAATTGTCTTTATCGATTTGTTTTTTTTTTTTTATCGCTCTTGCATTTTAACAATCTTCTATTTTACTGAGAGTTATGATTTAAGATTTATTAAATACTAGCGATAATGCGCTAGGATCTCGACACTTTGCTAGTTTTATAGTACAATTTTCTCAATGTATACTCCAGCAAATACATTTGGCATATTAGTGAGTAATCAGAGAGAAAACGATTTTCAAAAAAATTTTTATAAAGTCATTTATTTTAATTAATTTATATTTTTGTGTGTAAAAAAATATTTAATCCAACCTTTAGTGAAAATATATGTTAACATCAGAAAATATGACCTTCTTCTTTTAAACAGATTCACCTCAAACTTTGTAAATTATATTTTTAATACTGATGATTATTTCCGATTATCTCATGACACGATAATGCGCTTAGTTATATCTCTACACATTGCCATTTTTATAGCACTGTTTTCTCCGGTTCGTACTTTAGCGAGTGCGTTATATGGCATTATATTGCATTCCGAGGAAACATCTGTCTTAAATAAATGCATGCTGCATCGTAACTACCAAGAAAACTATATAGCATTCAGCGATAGCAAACACGCTTTGAAATACAGGGCTCCATAAAAGCAATATCTAATTATCTAGATTATGAATAAGAGAAATAATCATTTTCTCGCCAGTACAAAGCAGTCACGTAATTATTCGGCACTAAACAGATTACATCGGAGACGAGGAAATTTATTCTGAAACCTCTCTCCTTACTGAAACCTATCGTCTTACCCCGCTTGAGTGCAATCGATGAATGGTAATGAAGATTGCGTAAAAGCATAATGTCCGCTATAGTAATGAGAAAGAAGCTGCCTCATTATGATTTATTTGTCGCGGTTAATTAGAGCGCTGCCAGATCTTCTATCCTTCTTCCTACTTTTTTTCTTCCTTGCGTTTTGGCCGCGGCACTGAAGAAGAACGCGATGAAGGAATTACATGGACTCTTATAAAACAACTTAACGGTTCTTTCAAAGGAGAAAAAGAGAAAGGGAAGGCGACAAAGAAAGAGGATATTGAGTACGAGTTAAGTAGGTAAAAAATTGTTATGCTTGAACGGACCGTCAAAGAGATGCGTTTTTCTCAGACAATTCGTCAAGCCAATCGTTACAAAACCTACGCTGCCTGTTTCTGTCAAGTACTATGTCTAGATCGCTCTACAATTCATTAATGTAGACAATGTCCATAATATAAAAAAATGCTAAGAACGCAGCACAAACATAAAATATATATGACTCCTTTATCTTACCATTATTCGTGAGGTATGATGTAATATAACCAAAAATAGAAAACTTAGTAAAAAGTAATTTAGTAAATAGCGGTTATTTCAGTAAAATTCAGAAAAATATATTTATAGTGACATTATATTTACATTTACTAATATTTAAATATTTCTACTCTTTTTTGCTGATAGCTATTCAAATTTTTATCGGGTAACATAATGTATGTAATATCGATCTTAATATTCTAAAAATACAAAATGTAATCTTGTTTCATAAGTAACGTAACAAAAAGTCACTGCTTTATTTATCACATTCTACTTGTGCGAGTAATCAAGACTACTCGTACTCGTGAATCGCAAAAATTCTCTCTTTCAGTACATCATTGCAGGCAATTAATTATGCGCGATCGCGCATCATTATAATCATTATAAACGATTGCGGACATACATTCGCTGCGTGCGTGTATGTGTATACACCTCGGTGTGATTGCACGGTCGATTTATAACGCTCCATATTTGCGGCCGTGATTAAACATTGTTGCGAGGTGATTACCCAGAAACGACGATCCCGGCTCGAAGAAGAAGAAGACGGCCTTGGTCGATAAATCCCTAGCGAGAGCTCGATTTCTCGCGCCCGATCCCGCCGCCGACGCCGACGCCGCCGGAGTTAACTCGCGAGAGAGGTATCTTAAGCGCGATTAAATCGCCGTGAAAAAGTGGCGCTGTGTAGGCTCGATAATTTACTAAAGAATAATTATTGTCTATTCACAGCGCGGCTCTCAAGGAGAGGCACTCGCCGCGATGCGATGCAATACGGTACGGCTGCTCTCTCGCCTCTCTCGCTCCCGGATCATCAAGCGGACCTTGTCCCTAATTATAAATCTCATTAATGGAGATTGATTTCAAATTCAACGTCCGTAATAAGCGTCGATTCATGGCGCGGCACGTAATCACTCGCCCCCGCCCTGCTATTAATTTCTGTTAGAAGTCGTTATCAGAAGTGTTTCCTGTCTTGTCGCGAGTCGCAATTACTTAATCGCGGAATATCGCTTCGTTGCCGACATCAATAAACCATTTGCAACTATTTCTGTCATGCCATTCTTGTAAATCGCCGTTAGATTCCGCTCGATCCGCGCATCTTTCATTTCTATACAATTTGTTGAAAAACTCTAATAATGCCAGGAATATTCGAGTTTTTCATAGCGTTGCCATAATTAACATTTTTAACGACAAATTTTTCAACGAAAAATTTTAAACGTAAAAAAGGAGACTTTAAAATATCTTTTATTTAATTTTATATTATTTTATACTATAATAATGAAAAAAACATCGTATAAGTATAAATGTGTATATATGTAAATTACACACAGAAATTTTATACAATATAATATTCACACTGAATAAATAATACGCTGGTTTATAATTTATAATTTGTATTATCTTGTGTAATCTTGTAATTTTTAGGTTTTTTTTATGACTTAATATTTCTTAATTAATATATTCTATGTTATAATTTAATATATTTTAAATATTGGAACATATTTATTACAGTGATAATAATATTAGATAACACGTTATATTTAATTAAATCATTATATGTACATATGTGTATGTACATATGTAACTTTGCTAGAGTGACAAGCGATGTATTATCTAATATTATCATCGCTATAATGTGAATATGTCGCTATAATGAAATATTTAATTTATATTAAAACAATAAAACAGTTTAATATGTGACTATATAAATATACATATACATAATCGCAGCGAGAAAATAATATTGTATAATATCTTTGCTTCATTGCATAAAGATATTTCATTATGGCTATCTACTAAATGGTAAAATTAAAAGACGGCGACGCGTATCGACGAATTAAATGCTATTTCATATCAGCGACCCGGTTTAATTAAATCAAATAGTGAGGATAATACATACTTTCAACTCTCTCACAGACAACAGATGTGGTTAAAAACGCGACGACGTTGCCGAAAGTTTGTAACACAAAGCCCATTAGGCTTATCGGGATAATTTTCCTTAATTAGTTTAATACTCATACGATTTAACTCGCCGCTTTACTTAAGATAGCACAAAAGTACAGAGTCGGTAATTTAAACTTTTCAAACTGAAAGTGTTTACATTAGAAAGCGCTGGTAGAAGGCAAAAGGCCCTCATCTTCGAGGGTTTCTGCCCTAATTATGCCTGAACTGTGGAAGTATAAAAAAGGGAAGCTACGCACATTGTCTCTTGTACGAATGTATGCAAACATGCAAGATTTGACGCGGAAATAATAAATGTTTTCATAAACTTTACGAATTATTTATTCGATAGAAATGTCGGTATTACGCCATGCATTCGGACGATTGAAAGGTTTTTACTAAAACAAAAGCGGTTTAAAAAAGGATTTTGAGTTTTATTGATTATTTTTTATAGTTTATTGTCAGAGTTTATTCAACTAAAAAGTATCATAGGTCAATGAAATTTACAAACAAACAGCAGTTGGCCATTTTTATAAAAGCAATTGTAAGCTTCATTTTTTTTATTTTGAAATAATAACTTCATTGATATATGTCGTACAAAGTATATTAAACAGTGATAGTAGCTAAAATATATACATTTTATTTAAATATTATATTGAAAGATATATATTTATATTTATTACGAAAAATATCTGAACATGCTTTGCGAAAATATACAATTATGTTTTCTCTAATTTTTCTGCAAAGAATATTTAGAAAAAATATATACAAATAATAGAAAAATGAAAATAAGAGATTGTATAATTACATAATTTTATTACTATATATTAAACAATTGTAGAAATACTTTCAATTTAAAATAAAACTGCATAATATAGTACAATTTTATAAAAGGGTTAATTTTATAATCAAAATTAAAATTGTTTTTATCTTTTAGAATTGCTTTTATTTTTTGGTTTATTCTATATAAATTATTATTAAAATTATTTAATTTAAGCATATGTGTATATACGTTTTATAGAATAATTAGTAATTGCAAAATTTGAGAACTCTATTAGAAAATACAGAAGAGAGAGACGTCGCAGTACAAATATGCCGAGTCGTCTAACAGATTAAATTAATTCAAACATTTGCGAGACCGGACGGGCGTTGACGTCCGATTCCATCTCGCAATGTATCCATATCCTAATTTTCTTCCTACGTTGCGGTATGTAGCATGAGGGCCGTGGGCCGTGGGCCGTTTGCCTACGCGGCGGAACGAAGGGCGCGGCCCTCGGATGAAGAAAATAAAGAGATCGCATATGTACAGGGTGCATCGGAAATTTGCAGCTATCAAGATTCTTAATTTAATATGAAATTAAGCTTTCTTTGATTGAATTCACTGGAAATTTCATTGAACACACTGTTAGTTGCAACTTTCCTAACTTTTGGCATTGAGTATCTGGAGTAATTAAATGAAACTTCTACTAAAATGAAGTGTACTTAACATTGAGTGAACAAGGAGCAAATCTACATCACTTATATAATCTTGAAACTTAATTCGTCGAAATCTTTTAATATTCGATGTTAAGTAACTATGCCATTTATTAAATTCGTCTTGAAAATTCGAAATTCTTTCGAAAATGTACTAAAGAAATAAATTGTAAATATCAAAAAAATACATACGCATATATACACAGGCATACATTTTATATTATTATACTTATCACATATATATATATATATATATAATGATTGTACATCATATATTATTAAACTGTTTCAATGATTTCGGTAACTGATATTTCCTTAAGAAAAATGTCGTTGTATCTCATTATTATCACAATTATTTGATGTACGACATTATAAATGTTCTGGTAATTAAAGTTTTAATTAAAATTTGATTTGATTAATCTGATACGTTTATATCTTAATACTGTAAACTCTGCAAGCTTAATTCATTAATACTAGATGTGAGGAAAGATCTATTTGAAGAGTTTGTAAGCCAATCTCTTGAAAGAATCTAGTTAGAGAAAGTGTGTGATCTTTGACACACCCAGTATACATGTTTGTAAACCGTAATTGGACGCGGACGAGATCGTGCGTTGAAATTCTCGGTCGCGTGGGCGTCCTCAGGGAACTATTAGTGTCCGATTAGAACGAAAGAAGAGGGAAAAGGGAGTACGATGAAAGTCCGAAGGGGTCAGTTGGCGGATTTCTCTTCGAAGCATTCCCCCGTATCGAGATAAGGAGAAATCGAGTTTTCTTCGCGAAAAGTATCGTCGGCTAGGCTCGCCGAATCGAACCATTTCCGCAAGTAGAGATGGCTTCGATTTTAGCGTATAGCCATTCATTTCGCGTACAGATAAGCGCCGTAACGTGAACAGATAAGCCGCATTGCGGTCGCATTGAGACGTTAAGTCTTCCACCGTGTGACGCTTTGACCCTTTAAAAGTATTTTATACTTGATAGCAAACCAGATCGGGATTATTTTACTCGGAGAAAACCGCGAATCTAAAAGCTGAAACGATTTTTCAAAGAAGACGTAAAACGCCGATAAAGAGGGAATACGTAAAATGGAGATACATTAAAAATAACAAAGCAAAAAGTGTAATAATAGTATCTATTTTCTCTTAAAGAAACTCAACAAATTCGAGCTATAAAAATATAAGTTTATTTAAAGTACATGATACATAAAATCACAATTTTGCAATAATAATACTGTTATTAGTGATATACAATTTTATCACCAACAATAGAAATAAATCGCTTTTGTTGTGCACAAGTCGCATCGAAAAAATGACGCGGCAAATACTTGTTGTCCGTTCGCTAAAAGGATGCGTTTACATCCATCAGCAGTGTTATCTCGCAGTCCGCTTAAAAGTTTAAATTAACTCAATTCGGTAGTCAATTCGATATACTTGTATTCGCGCTATCGCACCTAACGATCTGCCGCCGTATCGAAATCTCCAAATGTTTCTCCAATATATGGTCGGTTAATACAAGGTTTCCTTAATCTCGTTCATGTCGAGATTACAAAAAGCCGACGAATGAAAAAGAAACGGCAGAAAAAACGCAACGCGAGGAGTATCGACGAAAATGAGAGAGAAAGAGAGAGAGAGAGAGAGAGAGAGAGAGAAAGGAGAAAGAGAGAGGGGGCGACAGAGGCGTAACGTCGAAAGAAAAAAAATAAAAGAAAGAAGAACGGAAAGTGCACGTGAATGGGAGATGAAGGCAATGGGCGAAGAAGAGGAGAGAGAAAAGGAGGAGAAACTCGCTGCGGACCGAATCGATTGGAAATAAGCCGATTGCTACCTGCACGGAGGTCCGCGTGCAAATCTCGGCCCGTTCGTTCTGACACTCGAGACCCGCAAAAAAAAAAAAAAAAAAAAAAAAAAAAAAACGCCGTGGAACGCGAAAAACGAACGAGCGACCGCTTTCTTTCGCCTGTCGGAACGCCGTGGCTGTTCTCCATCGCGCTGCTGCGTCGCGCCAGGCCGGTGCAACGAAGCGCGATCCGCACTTCCATTATCTGTGAGTGAAGGATGCGGTCGCGCGAAGCTTCTCGTACGAGAGGTGCGATAAAAGGGATACACGTATGGCGAAAAAGGCAGGGAAAAAAGAGCTGCGTTTTTTCGATTTAGTATCGTTTCATATCGGCTTTAAATCTAAGCATAATATATACAAGAAAATGAACAGAAATTAAAATTACGAGATATGAAAGAGGGATTTTAGCGGCAAGTTTTGTAAAGCGATGTAAAGATGTAAAATTTAAAGAACAACGAAAATAGAGATATATTTTGTAGATTTGAAAACTACGTGTGAGAATATTTATATTCATATTTTTTCAGTATATAGGACTCAAGATATATTATATATATATATATATATATATATGTACAGTTTGACTTTAATATAATTTTATATTTTTAACCTCATTAAAACATTTTGGTAGCATCTCATAAATCCGATAAATCATCTGAAACGACGAGTTTAAATCGTGATTGCCTTGGGGCAATGAATGCATAGTGCGATGAAAAAAACGGGGCTATAACGTAATATGAAAAGAAGAGCGAGAGAGAAGTAAGAGTTCTAATTAACATCATTGTGAGGTGAACGAGAATCCGAGATGGCCGTCGACGTTACATGTGCACAAATGGGGTAGACGTCGCTTAACGTGTCGGGCATCGTGCGAAGAATGGCCGATGTAACAAAGACGAAGGAAGGGTTGCGCGAATACGGTGGAACAGAATTGAGAGAGGTAACGCGGGTAAGATCGAGTTCGATGACGGACGGCGCAAAAGGAGCGAGTGTATGTGTGCCGAGTGCACTTCTACTTATTCTGAGAAACGGCTCCATTAACGAAACGGCTGGACAAACGAATCCGGCGCGGCCGCGCGTCGCGTCGTGTCGGTATCGAAGAAACGATCGGTTATCTCTTCGCCAATGCAGCAGCAATAGCAGCAAAAGAAGGACGAGAAGCAGGAGAAGAGTGGAATTCCGTAGTCTAGTGGCAGGTGAGGTCTCTGCGAAGCAACTGAAGAGAAAGGGACCGAGACTTGACGTTTCAAGTACGCGCGTTGAACTAAATGACGTGTGTTTCACACTTTCATCTCCCTTTCTGTTAGCCGTTAAAATTAAGACGAGTGATAAGAAAATTTGCTCTCTACTGCGATTTGAATAAATTAAAAAACTAACACACACAAGTAAGATTTTAAATCGAAGTTTCGAGTTTCTTTCCAACGAACTTTACCTTATCGCGAATTGAATTTTACAAGTTTGACAAGGTTACTGAAAATTAAAAGATTTAAGGAATTAATTTTAAATTTGTATGCAATCTCGTTCAAGCATCCCATTTTGCGATACGCTTTGCAAACCTCGCGACACATTAAACAGCTACGTTTCTCGAGAATATTAACATTTTTTTACACACAAGGGTTTCGTATATAATACGTCTGGTTCTCCGTAAAAATATTCCCATTGATTTATGCAGAATCAGACTATTGTAATACGGAGTTCGCGTGTTTCAATGACGGTACAGGATTTCCAAGGCGATCTAGAACGACGTAAGGCTACTAATTGATAGCAGGATGCGACAAGGTTGCGAAACGTAACGACAGGCCGTTAGACAGACGACCTGTGCTTGTGCTTTGGTGCAAATAACACGTCTGCAGTGTACGCGCGTGTAGCTACCGATCGCACGCGGGTTATTCGAGACGCTTGTCGTAAGAAAATCCTCGTTAATGTCAATACCCGTCGCTGTTATAATCCAACCTTCCCTACCTCGTCGTTCTTTCCCTCGCGACGTTGTCTTCTTTTTACTGCACGCGTACGCTCCGCGAACTTTCTGGAGTCGACTTGTTCGCAGATAATGGGAATGTGCTACGTTTCACTCCGTAAATATGGCTCGCGAAGAATGCAGAAGAGAAACAAAATCGACGAGCGAGCTCCCTTTCATTATGCAAATCATATGAATATTTTTAGTTAATGGAGTATACATACTATATAGCGTACACTACTATATATGTATACGCGCGTAATACAATGCCTAATGGAACGAATCGAAAGCATGCGTTTGAAGTGAGATGTTTTACATATCTCTGTACTCTCTTACGCATTGCTCTTTTTTTATTATTATCGAAAATTTATATATATATAATTTATATTAAAATTATATAAATTATAAATTATATATAAAAATTATAATTTAGACCTATGTATGAAATTATGTGGATCATTTTGATTTAATATGCTAAGATAGCTCTGAAAAATTTAAATCAATGAAAACAATTCACGTATAATTACATACAAGTCTAAGTTATAATTGTTTTTACTTTCTCCGAAAATGTCAAGATAAAAAATTCATAGTATAATTACACATGAGGTTCTCTATTAATATAGTACTTTACTTAAACTTCTATTTCGATCATTATTTACTGTTATTAAATTACGCTAATTATCTGCTGCCATCACATTATCGCTAATTAAACTGATAAATTATTTATATAATATAAATAAATCGAAATGCGAGACTCTAATGCATTAATAAATAACTAATCAGACTTCAAAGTTATTCTTGCCCTACAAAGCTAAAGGGAATATTCTAATAACGAACCGAGAAACTAAGCACAAAAACGCGTAGTACGATCGCTGATGAATAGCGGCAGGAAAGTCGCATTAGAAAGCGCTCGGAATAGAACGGGACGGAACAGTACAGGAGAGGACGGGCAAAAAGGTCTCTACGTTTCGCTTCGACTCGGAAAATTGCCGTGGCGCGGATTAAGAAGTGAAATAGCTTTTATTACGGTAGAACGGTAGCTTCGCATTCTGCCGTGCCGAATGAAAAAAGGCCGCGAGCGCAGCGGATGGATAATAATGCCCGTAACTTGTGCGTTTTGCGCTAAACGCGCCCGCGTATAGTTGACTATGGGTATATTACGTGCTCTTAATAGCCGGCTTAACATTTTTTCCCTTTCTGTACATCTCGTAGAATCTCGTAAAAATATATGTATAATTGCTCGTTTTAACAGTCCAGAGTGATTGAGTGGGCAATTTTTATTCTTACTATTTAGAGTAAGGTTAGATGCAGTTTAGATTTGCGGTTGACTTTGCACAGGAATAGAAAGAAAAGGACAATTGTAAAATCAATATGCGATCTACAAGAGCGCGATGATATGGTTCTCTTCTAGATTTATCTCTTATCAGATTTTATTTAAATGTCTATGCAAAATGCGAATTTTTATTAATTTTACCCTAATTTTTTTTATATATATAATATTAGAAAGGATAAATTATAGACTGACGTTTGCTGTCGGACGATTCTAAATTTTTACTCATTATTGTATCATTAATTATCAATTAGTGTGAAATAAAATTTAATTATATATTATATAAATTTTAAAATGAAGCTAAATAAAAAGAGAAAAAAATAAAAAGGTAAAAATGTAATTTGTTAATTGTAATGACATTGATAACATTTATCTTATTATGAGGCATTTACATTTTTATAGAAAGTACGGCTTTTAAAATATGAAAAGACTAACAAAGTGCACAATATTTTTTTTTTAAAGCTCGTTTTTAACGCGCTGCGGGGCATCGATGCAATGCAAAAGATAAGCAATAAAAGTCTGGATGCAATTCTAGACGCTTTGCGTCAACCTGTGTTCGGAGGCAGGACTTGATTGTTTGCATTACGTACGAATGTTCACTCTATGGTATTCTTTACAAAGCGGAAAAAGGGGTGTGAAATAAAAAATAAAGATAGAACGATGAAAATGCAATAGGCGTTTCTTTCACGCTATTCGCGCGTTTTTTATCCATAAGATGCAATTTTCATTAAAAGTTATAAACTATTTTTTTTTTCCTTTGAAGTTAATCCATAAACGTCTAAAGCGTCTATGAAGAAATTTTGTTTGTGAAAAATATCTTCTTTTGTGATAACAGTCTCGATCGCACTTTTTAATCGCAATAGCATCGAACGATTTTTCATCCGTGCGGTTATTTCACTAATGGAACCATTTCTCGTGCAAGGGGATTTCCGTTCGTTTCGCGTATTAATGTGCTAACAGTATAACACGTACCGTTACTCCACGTTTGCGTTTCGGTGCGATGCCCGTAGTTTGTCATTCTGTTACTCGTCTGCAATAGCGAAACGAACTGAACGGCATGTGAGTGGCACGACGAACGAATCGTCGCAAATCTCAAAGCCTTTAACTCAGTACATGATATGTAATTGATCTGTTTTTATGGATTGGCTTTATCAAAGAGCGTGAATGTCCGATATCGGCAATAGGTCAATATAATACATAGCTTAACATTTCAGGGAGGATATCATTAATATCAAAATATTACACAATTAGAGTATATCATAATTTTTATTTATTTAATAAGATGTTTACACATTAAATATTTTGATATTTATTTTTATCTAAATTCTTAATATAATATTTAGAGAAATATTTATGTTACACTCCGACCAAATAAATTCTTATGCTTTAAGTTTCTTTCTCCTCAAGAGAGAAACATCTCTAACACACAATCCCGAATCACTTTTTCATATCCTCGAAAAATTATATTACGACGATACGCGCGATTCTTATGTAAACGCAGTGTTAACGCGCGTCGAGGGATTCGAAGAATTCTCGAGGTAACGGTTCTCTAGTAAGCATTCTCCCAGGACTCCGGACTGGTGTACGTATCATAGATTTATGCGACAACGCGGGTGTCGTAGATAAATCGCTGTGCTGAAGTGCGGGTGCGAAAGTTGGGCGGGCGAAAAGGTTGCGCGACCGTCCGGGCAACGCACGTAATGCGAGCAATTTATTCGTTACACCCGGGTCCCGATTCAAGTTCAACGCGACGCGACCGCACGGTCCCCGATGCCCTCTTATTCAAATCGTATCTTCCAGGAGCAATTTTCGATCACAACAACGGTATTGACAAAACCGTTCCCCTCATGCAAAATGCATGAGGGCGGATTTTTTTTTTCTTTTCTGCTCGGGCAACCTTTCCGCCCGCGACGAAGGCGTAGCAGCCGTAATCTTGAAGCCCGCGAATCCCGAAGACGTCAACGTCGCCTCCGCGAGAAAAATGCGAAGCTCCCGTCGCGTCGTCCTTCTGTGAGAAACCGCACGCGACGCACGCGTCTCAGATTAAGGGTAACACGTGTCTTTTGCAACGCCATGGGATTATCATAAGAGGACATCTCGAGAATTGAATGGTTTCGACTTAGAGAGAGAAGATACGATCTGTAAGCACTTTGGACAGCATTACATTAGATTGCAAATCCTTTTCAATATCGATTGCTATTATATTCAACAGTAAAATCTAACATTATACTTATTAACGTTATTGCAGTATGAACTTATGAGTGTTTGTAGAAATTATCTTTGGTGCAACATGATATTTATCTTTGTGCATTTTCCGATATTTCACGCATATCTTTTTAAGGGAATCAGAAAAGGCGTGCAATTTACATTCATTGCAACTAAAGTGTGAAAAATTCAGAGATAGAATGATGCAACTATACGAATAATATCCGCAAACAATGGCTCATTATCGGGCATCCAAATCGCAATCGCATGTACTTTAAACACTTCTCGGCATCGCCGCAATTATGCCGGCGCATCATCAACGTCATTACACATAGTTGCACACCTTCTCTCCCTCATATCGCCGATCAAAGATACACGCAACATATAATTTCCTCACATTCGTCGTCGTTCAAAGAAGAATCAGCCCCTCGAAACGTTTCGCGTGACTTTCATTCCGATGGCATTTATATGAAAGACACCAAGCTATATCATAGTTGAGAATATAGACATTTGGAGTATTTTGTAAAGGACAGTATAGGATAGAATTTTGCACCATAAAAATTAAGAGAATTGTCCACCGCCTTCCGTACCAAATATATAATAAAATAAATACCCTTTTGCGAAAATTATTGTCTCATTGTTATACATTGCATTCCGCGGAAAAAAATTACTATCTATTTTACAGGATAATTTATAATAGACGTTTATATACATAAATTTTAATTAACAAGGATTAACAATTAAACTTGTAGTAATAGTGAATAGATTAACTACGTAAAATTAATGAATTTATATACGTATATTTTTATGCTGATAAATGGATAGCATAAGTAAATAAGAAAATCCATCAATTCATATAGGTTTTTTTTTTTTATTATTGAAGAAGATAACATTTTATTCTTTGGATAAATGTTTTAAAAGCATATGTTCCTTCTCAAAACATATTCGATTTAAAATTAACACAAAATTTAAAACCAGTTTGTTTCTTCTCATAGAAAAAGTCATTCATTTATTGGTCCGCTCGCGTTGCGTACTAATGGAGTCCGTTTTTTTAATATCCCGTAAGCGCAATTTTCAATATTTCGTTATTTCATCGGTCTCTATTTCCGATTCGACCGATTCGGTATCACGACCTCAAAGCGTGAGCTAAACTATTTCGAATTGCAACTACAACTTCTGGAATTCAAGATAATATGCTGGTGCACTTTTCGGAGCTATAAAAGAGATCATGTTTAGATAAATTTTTCAAAAATATTTTTAAAACACACACATATATATATATATGTATTCTTATATATTTTTTAACAATAAAATATGATTAAAGAAAATTAATTAAATTAATTAAATGAACTAAAGAGGCAGCAATAATAATACAACAAAAACGATCTCTAAGGACGCTAGTTTTCAATTTGATGCTATGAAAGTTTTTAGGTCCGCCCCTGGGCAAGACTCGTTTTTACAATCGCGGTGCCCTCGCGACTCCCGCCGGCAATTATCGTATATCCGGTGCTTAGAGCCCGCAACATTTAAGAGAGCGCCCGTACACGAGTTGCAACTGCAAGAGGATAAGAATGCACCGTGCGCGGCCAATTACGGTGCAGCCGAGAGCGGCTCGGCTTCTCAGGACGATACTTCGTGTTTTGCATACTATATCGCTCCTCGTCTTCTTCTCGTCTCTATATCTCCCGGCCTTGCCTCCGCGTTTACTTTTCCTTTCGAACGAAGAGCAAGTTGCTTCGACACGGTTCGATACGCTTATGAGTCGCGCGAGCTATCACCTACGGCAGCCATTTGGAAATTTACATTTATCATACTCAATGTCTATAAGCTACTTTTCTTACAGTGCCAATCATGTAACGTCAATTTATTCAATAAATAGGAAAGTAATTTTTATACGATGGCTTTTATGAAATGTTTTTATAATAATTTATTGTAGACCAGTAGCCATAAAAAACAGCATTTGTAAATTAAAAGTTACAAAAACGACATGCTTGAGTAATTACTATATTTTCATATTTATTATATGATATAAATAATATTTATTGTATCCTTTAATTTAAGAAAATTAACTACAATTATTATGTGTGATTCTCATATTTATTTATTAAAAATACTCTATATTTTTTTTAAATTAAAACATTGCAATAATACAAAGCAATAACCAAACTTGTATTTTTAGTTAATTCCGTATGGAATTTATTTTTGCACAGACTTAATTCGAGATTTAATTTGAAGCGTTTAACTTTGTAAATCAATCTTTGTAAATCAAATATCCAAAGAACGATCGATTTCAATTCCGAAAGGTAAATTCATAAAAGAGAACCCTGTAGTTTTGAAACGGTTTGGGTGTGCATAAAAAAAATATCGTGTAAAAAACAATATACCCCTACGATCGAAAGCGTGAAACGAACGAATTGAGATGCGAGAGTAGTCACAACGAGTCCAGGCCTCCCCGAGAGCGTGGCGGACGTTACTCTCACAGTTATTATTCACTCTTTCACCTCCCACGCTCGGCTTTTATTCGAATACGAGTGCGCTGTCCGGGGCGTCATAACTGCACTCGATCACTCGCCAGACGCTGCCGCCATGTATTTTTCTTTCGCCGGACAATGCGCGAATATCTCGTGGCACATTTTGACATTCTTATGCTAAAGAAACCGTCGACGCCGTTACTTTAAGTCTTTAGGTTGACACGATTTTCCACGTGCGATCAACTACCGACTTGTGCAGTCGGTAGTAATTCGTTGTTACTCTTGGAGAATGTGTCTCATTATTATCCTCATCATTATTATACTGCTGTTAAATACACAAATATTTCTCTTGTTATATTACAATATATTATCTTATTATATTTATCAAAATAAATTCCACGATTTTATACATAGAATATTGAAAAATTTCTCCATTTTGCTGCGTTTGCAACAGTGAAGATTTTATAGTAAAAATGCGAAATTTTTTGGCAAGCAATTTTCATCATTCACGCGGCCATGTCTGTTACAATTACCTGTGCAACTATTGAAGGGTTAACGAACGAGCCGCTGTTAAATTGTACGAGCTAGCTACTCTGCCTTTCTTCTCTCGCAAACACAACGACGCGATGTAAATGCAATCGCGCGAGCGTGTGAGTGAATGAGTGTATACGATGCAATGCGTGCGTCGGACACGGCTCTATTTTATGCCGAGTTAACTCCTGTGAGAAAAATCCGCTTTCAAGGCCGCGTGGTGCTTAACCCTTCGACAGCGCTTCGACGCATCTTCGTCAACTTTACTTCGACAATACGTAAGAAAAAAGTTTGATCCTTGTAACGAAAAGAGCAGTTATTTTTCTTTTCCTTTTAAGTCGAATTGTTCGCGAATTTATTATAAACGAGCGTTTACGTTGCTACATATAATCGCACTGATGAAGTGAACAGAAATGTGAAAATGGATAGGAAAGGAAAGCTTTTATATAAATTTTATCTTAATTACTATGCAAAATAATGATACCTAAAAGTGTGTGTTAAATGTACGTTTTTTTTTTTAAATAAATATATAATATATAACACAGCAGTATGTGTGATTCGATTTTAAACGTGATTTATTCATGGATAATTCATCAATTTCGCCAAATGTTATTCGGCGTTATTGAATCGATAATATTTACAAAAAGATGTAATGTCATTTTACTAATCGACGGTATGCATGCATGACTGCTCGGTGAGGAAGAACAATTTATGGCTATAAACCATACATTGTTATACCATATACAGCTTAAGAGCGTGACATATAAACCTCTTCCATTCACTTGCCCTCTCAATCACTATTCACGCGATAGATCCCTGGCGCGTTAAACACAATGGGAAATAATTTATCCATAGGAGTAACTCAAGCTAAGAATTCGACTTGACTTTCATCTACTCACGTCCTACGAGATTGATATGTATTTTATATACATATATATATATATATATATTTGCTAGATATCTCTCGACGACCAATATCCGGCGGTAGTATAAAGCGCACTCTACACTTAACGCGATAACGTACGTGTTCGTCCCGCCGACTGACAGGTGAGGCTACATTCAATTTTTGTAATCGAGCCCGGGAGGGCTCTCTCGCGCTTTCTCACCCTCTTGCTCCTCGTATGGATTCGGCAGTTTCAACCCCCTTTGTATCTGACAGTTAAACCACAGCCATTATTTTCTCCCGCCCCCTCTGCCCATTTTCGTCTTGTTCTGTCATGCTCACTCTTCATATCTTTCTCTCTTTCTATATTTCTCTCTCTCTCTCTCTGTCTGTCTGTCTGTCTCTCTCTCTCTCTCTCTCTCTCTCTTTCTTCTTCGACAGTATCCTTTCTGTAAGCAGCAACAGTGGTACAAAGTCCAGTCGTGCTCCGATAGCGGTAGATAACCGACACGAGCAGAGTACAGAGCGAAGCACCAATTAGGAATTAGATTTCTCCGGGATGCCGGATCTCTTTATTTGCTCTCTTGGCGTGCCTGTATGTTCCCCGCTGCGAGATCTCTCCGCCGCCACCACCGGTAGAGACGTATGTACACGTACGTAATGTGTACCGGTTGCACCGCGAGCGGCCTTCGTATCGTACAAGCAGGGCTGCATTCACCGTTGTAGAGATGATGCATCCGATGAGATACGCAAAATCTAAATTGCAATTGTGTTATTTTTTTAATAGATAATTTATAAATTTTATTATATAGTAAAGTGAAATTTCTTGAAGACTTTTTCGATATTGTTGAAAGTTGGTTTGATTAGTTTCGAAAAATATAGATCGTCGTGTTTGGTCTGACGCGAATAAACAAAGAGATTCGGTTTCGTCTTTATCATTTTGTTGAAATTATTTCCAAACTCTGTAAAGATGTATAAGAAAATAACTGATTTTTACGTAACATGCTCAATTTTGTGAGAAACTTACGATTACCGAGATGGACAGTTTGCATCGCAATTGCAGATGCATTAAAGGGATTTTGTGCGCGGCCCTGCGTGCAAGTAAGAGTCCGGCAGTAAGTGTCGCGCGAGCGCAACGAGAATACACGCGTACGGAGACCCGCAGCTCTAATGAACGCTGAAAATTAGCCGCTATCTATTCATCTGCCTGGTAGCTGCATCCTGCGGCGAGAAAGACTCGGGAGGGAGAGTAGGCGGGAGGGCGGAAAGAAGGAAGAGGGAAGAAAGGCATGCGAAAGCTACTGCATTCTGTCGTGTGGCACGTAGCTTCTGCGAGATTAAACTCGATCGTTCCTCGGACGAGGCATTAAGAGTTAAGTAATGCCGCTCGTTGGAGAGTCCTACGAGATCAATCGCATCTAATAGATGTCCTTTGCGTATCTTTGCGCGAGGTTTACCGCCTCTTTGCGTGCAGCTACAGGCTGTTCACCTAGACGATTAACCCGCTGATTAGTGTTCCTCGGAGCTCGACGCTTTTCAAAAAACGAGAGCTCATTTGTATTATCTCGATCGCAAACGATAGCGATGAAATTGAGATTTATTTATACAATTTCTTTTCAAAGTTTAAACTTGCGCAGAAATATTATATCTTTGTGCAGATAAGACAATTTACTTTTCTCTTTTTTAAATAATAGCTTTCAGATAAATAAAAATCATTGAAGAATACATTTTCTTATAGCCAACTTATTTATAGACTATTCATATAGTCTATATTGAAAGTCAGACATTTTATCATTGCAATTCTTTATTGATCTAACAAAGTATATATAATACATTCAAAAAGAACGAGTACTCTGAATGATAAATGAATGTATGATTTTCTACAATGTTGTATTTATTTTATGTAACAAAACTGTTTTTGTACAGACGTGTGAAAAAAATGTACTCGGCAAGCTCGTCTACGTGTACGAGTTTGTTTTAGCTCTGCTACGTGCAATGTCAGTATTAGTTTCGTTTAATTAGGTAGATAACGAGCCGAAAGGCAACAGAATTGGATCGGCCAGCGTGTGGAACGTAATCCGAGAGATCCCGATTGATCGAAGTAGAAACTCTCGTACAGTCTCTGTTCGTGATAATAACATCTACACGTATGCGCGATCACGTCGCGTGAATGTCGCGTAACATATTTTATCCGTGCTCGATCGCTGAATTGTAGTTGACGAAGAAGTATATAATCTGACACATATATATTAAATTTTTGCAGATTCTGGATCGTAGAAAATATTAAATTTATTAGAAGTACATTTCCCGAATTACAGTTGTTGGTCATTTGTTATTATCTTAGAAATGAAAAAATTAAATATATTTCTTATTCGATTATAAAGGAAAAAAAGCTTGTAATAAATCACATAACAATAATAGTCTGTATTGTATAATTTCATAAAAGGAAACTGATATTCTTTGCTATAATTATAATTTTTTTTTCATATGAAAGAAATTGACTTTCCTTTAGCTCTCTAAGCTATAATTTATTTAATTATTTAATATATTAATCGATCTCAATATCTCGCAATTCATCCTCGCACTGTCACTCACAAACACTCATGCCGGAAATAACGTTCATATTAAAAAAGGAAATCAATAATTTAATTAATAACTGAGAACACAAAGAACACAAAAATAATACAAGACCCGGAAATATAATAATAATTGTGATCGATTGCGAAACTGGACAAGATGGTAAGTCTCCATAAGACTATAATTCAACTTTATTAATGAACAATCCCCGCTAACAACACGTTAAGAAATGATCTTCCGGAAACGGATGCAGCAGATATCAAATGTAACCGCTAAAAGACAGCTTTTATGCAAGACTGAAATACAAGAGATGCAACAATTATTTATACAACTTTGCATTCACTTTACTACGTCATATCTATACAAAACGCACCATAAATTATTAGTAAAAAATAAAGTACGTAAAGTATAAAAATACGCACTTCTGATATATATATACTGATATATATATATATACTGATATATATATATATATATATATATATATATATATACTGATATATAGATATGTTCATATTAAATATTAAAATGATATGAGAAGTGAATATCTCAGAAATGATACTCAAGAAGATCAAAGGAAATAGCGAGCTTGCTCGGCCATCATTTGCATTTGCCCCAAGAGTCCACCAAATCTTGTATATGCGTGACCCGTTGCGGATACCGCAATTTGCGCGTTCGCTGTGACCCTTGATACCTTTGCGAAAGCATCCGCAAAGATTGCAAACCGAGCGCCCTTCACGCCCGCGGAACTCTGTCAGTGCCGAAAATAAGTGCGTCTCGTGAGAAACGAAGTGGCAAGAAACAATAAAAGTGGTCATCGGATGATTTTACAAACTAAAATTGTTGCACAGAGCTATGCAAAATAACATTTTGAGAAAGTACGAAGTTGACGGTAAATAGTAAATCAAAATATTGTCTATTATTTTGAGAATTATCTTAAAAAAAAGTTAGGGAAACATTTTCCAACCGTTCCAAAGAAAAATGATTTTTCTTTAAAAATGATCAATAACAAAGAGCGAGCTGTACCAACAACAGGAAGAAATGCAATATTAAACATAAATACACGCAATTAATATAATAAACATCACCATATCATATGTGATTGAATTTGTAAGTAATAATTTTTAAATAATCGTTTTACATTTGTTGAAATGAGTTTCAACAACAAAAGATTATAATAAATAACGATATTTCACTTCAATATTATATAATAAACTCTTTCTTTAATTTTAAAGGATTTGTCTGAGATAATTCGACAAGTAATCGTAATTTATTGTAACATTTATACAAACGTGTTACGTGACGAAGGAGTCGTATCAGGTATTTAGGCGTACGAAATAAAACATTATAGGAATCTGTAGAGTACATTTTATCCTACAAATTAATTATTATCTTGACAATGATATGCGCTTTGTGAAATTAATGATATACTATCCACCAATACGTTGTAAAAATTCGTCAACTCTATCGAACAGAAGTAATTTTTTGAATTATTAATTTTTTTCGAGTAAAAGTATTTAATGTTTATAATAATTTTAAGAAATTTAACACTTGTACCGCAAACAATAGATGAGAAAACATAGTATTTTTTTTTTTTTTTTTTTGACGCATATATTTTTCTAGATTTTACTCCTGTCATTCTGGCTTTAAGAACAGTATCGGGTGAATTTAAAATTGAAAACAACTTTTAATATTTACTACAGCAATGTCACAACATTGCAGGAAAATAGAGAGAATTGAATGTTTCGTTCTCAGATAGCGAATCGCGAAGCACGGAGTATCGCTAGACGATTAAAAGAGAGAAAGAGAGAGAAGAAGATGGCAACGTCGACTGCTAGTTTAGTTCTTCCTTTTTTTTTCTTTCTCGCTTTCTTTCTGTCTTCCTCCGTGACGCAGTCGATTTCCATTCGACTGCCATGCGTTATGCATGGCGGCGGTGTAATTCGCCCGACGGTTGCGGATGTACATATCAAAATTAACGCGCCCTTGGCGATGCGGAATTTCCATCCCTCTCGAACGGCCGAAAAGGCACTGAGCGCATCGGTATCTCTGAAAACCCACACTGCAAAGCCGGCTGGCCGGCCTGCCGGTGTGGAATTTGCATTACTAATGCGCAAACTGCGTCAAACGAAATACACCAAAGTGTTTTACGACGTATGAACGAACGCGCGCTGAATAGAGGCCAACGCGTATATGTCTTGTCTGTGTGTATGTGTCTCGGTATGCATCGCGCCCAGTGAGCGTACAAGGCCCAATCATTCAATTAACTCTGTCCTATACGATCCTCTTGATGCGATTTTATTTAATAAAGCTAATGCCGCTTATGGTCCCGCAATGACCACGGCTGCGCCTTCATTAACCCTTTCGCCGCGACATGGTCCAGCTGAAAACCAGCTTGCGTGGCGTTATTAAGTGTATACTGCAGTTATATAACCGCGGTATCATAATCTCATCCTGCAACAACGTGCACGATATCAAAAACTATTCTATGATTGAAATGTAAAAATTATAATTTTTCCCTTTATTATTTTTTATCATAGAAAACTGTCATATCGATGGATTATTTTCGCTGCTGTTAGTGACATAAATGAATTATTTATTTGTTAATTTAAACTAACGCAGCATGATATTAAACTCGATAATTAACTCGATAATTATGTGTGACATTAATTTGCAATTATAGATTAATGAATTTAATATCGATCTTAGTGAAAATTAACTCGACGGCGTTAATGGAAAACGATCATTATAATGATCTTGAAGGAATAGGAATGCCTATTAGAATACCTAAGACTCGATCATGATGGAAATTTCATAATAAAATAAGATAAATATATTAATATATTAAATATATTAATTAAAGAGAGTCAAAGTCATCGAAAATATTCATCTTAATTGCAAAAATTTGAATAGTAGAATATAATCTGACATATATAAATACGTATTCAGAAACATTTCGAGATAATTCTTAAATATATCTTGTTATTTTTTGTACAGTCAAAAAATTCGAGACATCGCATAGAGAAATTGAAAGATCCATAATGAAAATTTCGGATTGATTATCTCATGTATAAATGTACGTAATATATAAGTAATTCCATCTAGCGATTAGGTGCGGTCGACTGTTTTTAATTGGATGGTTATTAACATCAAAGTAGGTCGTAATGTCACTGCGACACGAAAAAAATTGCCGATGTTACTGCTGTTTCTCATCATGTCGGCGCAACTTTATAATTATTTGCACATTAAATTTATTATGTGCCATTGCTGTAAGCTGAAATATATATAAACTGCTTGGCAAAAAGTATACAAAAGTATACAAAAATATTTTTATGAAATTAGGTTATTTCTCTCTCAGATTTCTCTCTCAAACAAAAGTATGTAAACGTCTATATAAATGCATTAAATAGCGACTGTAGTTAACTGGCGAATCGCACAGAGAGTCAATTTTTTATGATAATGTCAAACTTTGTAAATAATCAAAATTTCATATTTTCCGACAAAAAAAAAATAGCAGTTTTACAATTTATAAAAATATAAAAACTATTATAATAAAATAATATTCGGAATTTACAGAGAAAATACTTTTCATTCAAGTATCATGATAAAAATGACAGATTATTCGATCGCCATCATTACCGTGTAATTGTCAAACATATCTATTGTAATCTTGTACAACCACAAATTTCAGAAAATTATCTAAAAATAGATGGTAAAAATGCAACTCTGTTCCTGTCCTATTATAATTTGCTTTTACTATTATTGTATTTCTAAAGTTTTGTGTGATTTATTTCTATTTTTCGAGAAAATTTTGTCATTAACTGGTAACAGTATAGAATGGGAAATTCATTAAGAGTCTGCTAATTATTACGGAACGTCAACAGATCGAAATACTCTTGAAACGACAATCGAGGGAGGAAACTCCTGAAATGCAATCGGTGCAAATGCTAATAATTCGACGACTCGCATTGTTCGACAGGCTGTGTATGTGGAAGTGATTCACTAATATGACGTGCGACAATGCTTTCTTAATATTGGTTTGCAGGGCGCGACTATTGCGCCGGCGGAACATCGTAATGAGAGTTCCTGAAGTATCTAGTTACGCTCGCGCGCGACCTGACCTCGGCGCGCCGCTCTCTCCGACGCTTCGCTACGTGAATAGAGATAGCTCTGACTTCAGATGACTTTCATCCCAGTAAACTCATCTTTGTTATGCGCGCCCACATCGCCCTTTTGAAAAAAGGTTGTTGAGAATCGGTGGATATGTTCTTTACGTGCCGGTTGACGAGGCGACCTGTGTAACAAAATGTACGCGCGCACACGACATTCGAGTTGTAAATTGAGATTCTGAGAATATGGAAAAGGAAATTATTTGAAATTAATGAAAATACAACATTTTATTAGTAGATTGTAACTACAAAGAGTTATGTTTTATCAAAGATGCTAGAGATATGCTATATTATTTATATTAATATATTTATATTAATTTGATTAATAGTAAGTCGAAATGTGACACTTTATTAATTTAATATTATTTTATACAAATGTGTAATATACCTTATAAATAATCTATGCATATATTATATGCATACAGAATTTAACTTGTATTTATATTAAATAAAACATATATTTTATATCAAAGTTTCGAAGCGTATTCTCTGAGTGTATGTGTGATAAAGTATTCTTTTCTCGATAAAAATTCAACTAAATATTCTTTCCTCTTGTGCCAATTGAATTTTTAATTTTTAAAGTATCTTTGTTACTTGTGTTGGTGTGTGTTGTACAAGAATTAAAATTCTATTAAAATAACTTCCACTTGAAACATCCTGTGATTTGTATTCCGATTTACATATCATATTTTGTGTTGCTCTAATAATTTCCAAGAAAATAGCTTGTACAATTTAACATTAGATCATATTCTACATACATATATATAATCTTTTTAAGAATCTATTATTTAAAAGCACAGTTTTTATATATCTATGGTAAAAAATATTTGTGTAAAATTATACATATGCTATCACATTTTTATAACTTGTGATTGGAAAATAGCGTCACCTATTTAACATCGATGATTATTCACGTACAGAAATAAATATACCACACGAACCACGTTTGCATTATTGAAATATGTGCACCAATTGCGTACGATTCATAAATCGAGTGGCACATTACATTTCTATTAATTTTGATCCAAACGCCATCATTGATTTAGAATCATTAATTATCCATGCGATGCAATTAATTTCTCGAACCGCGTTGACTCTATCCCGTTAATCCCAGTATAGAAAATTCATTTTTTCTACGCATATATGATGTAAATGAAAGATAACTATATTGAATTAAAGGATCATGCCAAGTTAAAGCTATAAACGAGAATATCGATTGCAGCTTCCTCATATTTTTCATTACATTTATATTTGAAATAATCTACTATTTTATATATATTTAAAATATTTAAAATATTTTTAAAACCTAATAAATCAATAAATTAATTTGCAATGTAATGGAATGATTTATATAATTTTATAATTTATTTTTTTTATTTATTTTTAATATTAATATTATTATAATTTTTTAGCATAATATACATACATACATTCATACATATTCTACGTAACTTATTTTTCAAAATTGAAATGCATTTCTTTGCATTTGTAAATTCATGTCATATCGAAAAGATAATAAAAATCATAGCAACAGATACTTTCATATAAAAATATACTTTTGTATATCAGTAAATCTTGGATAATCTTTTATTCATGTTTATTAATTTATTCAGAGACTGTTTTTGTTTTTATTAAATAGATTCTGTAACGCGACTCTCCGTCCTAATTACTACAATTAAATGTAGCCACCATCGCGTCGGTTAAATTGCGTTTATGCGTTTTTCGCGAACTCTGGCAGTACGTATATTATCCGGTTTATGGGTGTGTAAGCCGCGATGCGCGCTGAAAAGCGAAAACGTTCAGAAAGTGAAAACGGACAGGGAGACTCAGCCGGCGATCCAATGAGTCAGACGAGACGGCCGAACGTGCCTACTTTTGAATATTTATACGCGCGCCGCCCACTCGCGAATATTAATTTACCGGCGTGCAAAGTACCGAACCGCGTCTGTCTGCCGTTCGTGATGGCGTGCACGTCATGGTTTCACGCGTACACGCATACGCGAAGTGCAGTCATGCTAGACGACAATAAAAGTCAACGGACATCATTGTCAGTTTAATTAGCCCGTTTATATAAACTGCATTGTGTAATTTTATGCAATTCTGCGGAATTTAATTCATATTGAATTAATATTACAATTTCTTATTCTATTGTTATCTCTCTTAAGTAACTTGAAAATTAATAGAACATTTAGAATATATTATACACACTTTACGATTAATCGATTAAACTTGTGTATATTTTTCATTATCTTGATCGTGAAAAATCGTCCCTTTCTTAGAACATCATTTAGTACGTTTATATTGTGTATTTCACTACTTATTTCCTTACTATTTAGTGCGGGGGAAAATTATTTTCTTTAATTTCTATTTAATACAGATCGTGTATTTTGTTTTATATTATACAAAATTAAAAAGCAAGATATTTAATATCTCTCGCTCTCTCTCTTTTTATACTACACTTCAGTTCAATTCTAAATTTTCACGACTTTGTAGTAACACTACAAGATATCTGAAAGTGATTATAGATTTTATGCAAGCACTCATTTCGTGAAACACCTGGGAGTGACTTAGCGCATGTAATTCCAGCAAACTAGCTGCGCGAGATTACAAGGGAATGAAACTTGGCGAGATTCGCGCAGTAGTATTCATCGTTCACCATTATCCGTTTATATTGTTTCCAGATTCCACGTCGATCAAACGTTCTCCGACCGAACAATTACACGTCTCTGCCTTTTTCCCGTGCGCAACATTTTCAAAAGGTCAGTCGGTACATTAAAATAGGTCGTCCGGTCCTATCTCTTCTCATCATCGTTCTACGTATCAATTTTTCTCTCTTTCTTCGCCTCTCCCCCCTTTTCCCCCACGGGAACGAAGGCGCGATTCGAAGATAACCGACCGACTCACGTCATAATAAAATTAAATTCATATCTCGGATCAGAGCAACGCGATAGCTACCGCGACATGACCTCCCGCGTATTGTAAGCAAACACGTATGTCCTCCCTCGCTCTTGTCCCTGTCCGCCCCCTCCCGTCACGAATAGTTTTGATTCATGAGACGGCTGAACGTGCGTGTCGTGTGTATACGCATATTATACGTATACATCTCGAGGTGTGCGTTCTTCTCCGCGCGATCACCCTCTCCCTCCCCCCTTCACTCTCTCCGGGGAACATGGCGAAATCCGACACTGCATACCAGTAACCCGACTTCCAAGCCTCCTCCCAAGTTACCTCCTCACTTCTTTCCGCGCGAGTTCGCGCGCCCGTAACGTTTGAACACGTGTCAACATGTCGGTTGACATAGATTTTTCGCCGAGATAGAGAACCTGAAGAATAAGACGAGCGGGTCCCGGCTTGAGCGAGAGGCTTGATCGACTCCGCTCCGGCGTGTGAGAAAGAGAATGAGGAGGCGGGGAGATCGCCGGTGAACACGCGGGGCAGCGAGGACGAAGGTAGGAAACGGCATCTCTCTTCCGAAACCAGTTTGTACCTCTGGTAGACGAGAGGTGGGCTTGTCCTCTGTTCTCCGCAGGGAGAAAGAGAAAGAGAGAGAGAGAGCGATATGCTCCGGGCGCATTTAACACCGGGAGGCATAGCATCGCTGCATTGTCGGACCCGATCGCGCAGCGACGTCGTTGCATCACGTTTCCGCTTAATTAATGCCTCTTTCCGGAGAGCGTTACGGCCCGGACGTAATTAAAAGTAAGAATAAGATGTGAGGAGCCAATTTAAGAATCCATATATCGAATCGAGCACACTATGCGTGAAAATCCTTTAATTTAGTATTACAGGTTTAAAAGATATGTATATGCTTTTTTATGTGACATCAAAAAGAGAAAACGGCAATTTAATTTACTATGAATATCAGGTTTATGTCATATGTTGCCGAGAGAAATATTGCCAATCAACGTAATTGTAGAGTACATGTGAAATATTTTTGAATAATGAATAATGATCGTATAATCATTAAAGACGTATGACCGTTCACATAATAAATAACATAAAATAATTAAGATTAATGATTGCCAATTTTATTGACTGAGTTTAAACTGCAAGCTTTCTGACTAAAGAGTATTGCAGAAACTGTAATTGTATTACAGCTTCGTGCAATTATATCACGATCGTAGAAAATAAGAATTGCAACATCAACTAATATACAGTACGAAATAGCGTAACTTAAGGAGTAATATTAAAAGTAAATAGTCAGAATCAGAAACTAATTTTGTAGCATTTTCCCAAGTTTTGCTTTAAATTCCATCATAAATTTGTATCTGGCCGTCGGTGGAAGCCGGTAATTGACATTGCGATATTTCGCTGATACTAATATCGATATCGATCGATAAATTACGCCGCTTGATAATTCTCCGCTTCTTACTTTCGCAATGCGGGCACAAATCATCCACGCCGAGGCGTACTATCTACTACTATTCACATACACGAGTGCGCGTTATGGGGCGAGAAAGTTGCATTATATCCGTTATAATTTCGCACCGAAGGGATGGGTACGGAAGGTGCGTATTGCTTCCATATATAGGGACCATTTGTTCCGGAAAATGGCGCATTTTTGTCTCTCCGGCGTATAACGCCGGAACAAATGCAATACCTTCGCGACCATAATTTAAGCGGCGGGCTCTTCACGTGCCGCGTTGTATTTATTCGGAAACTTATAAGCAGGCTTATATACATAAGGATTCTATTATATATCCTGCAATTTCTGTTATGTATTTATTTAGCGTGAAAGTAAGCTTTTTTTAAATGTCGGATGTACGTTCAATAATAAAATATTTGTTTTCAAAATAATATGTAATTATATAAAGGAATAAAATATATTGTGAATCATGTAAATTACAATAACTGAAAATAATGACGTATTTTGAAATTGTGCTTCGAAAGTATTAGTCTATGCGTCCGCACGCGAGAACTCTCTTGTAATAAAAATTTGCAATAAAATTATTGTCTTTTTACAGGATTCAAAAATCGAATAATTTGCAGAATCTTTCGTACGCAATATCAGATTGAAAGAGACCTACATGATGATCGACCCAGATAGCACGTTCAAGTTATGACTTAACGAGGCCTTTGCACATGCAACGCCTCGGGCGATTCCCTAGTTCGTCCCGACATAGATTCTGAATTTACACACAAACAGGTACGTGGTACCTCGTAGACTAACATTTGCAGTTGATAATTATTCTGCTATTATTCGCGCAATTCTTATCACAACTACTTTTGAAGATGTCATTTTCACACAAATATATTCTTTAAATATATAGATTTCCTAAATTATATATAAATAATAACATTATAATATAAAGAGGTAGAGAAGGGAATGTTTTTCTGTTTTCTTGGCATCTTGATGTTAATAAAAGGATATATAATAATAGTATTGAATTTTTTAAATAAACAATTCATTAAGGTTGTCAAAATAAGTTTTCTAAAGCGCACGATAACTCTTTGTTTAAAAAAATAAATTAAAATATATAATCTTTAGATGTTTCGCTAAAATCTGTAAAAAAAAAGTGAACTAGTCCGGTACTCTCGCACTTCTTACCATAGTATAGTAGTAGTATCCTGCCGTTGCAGGACCAAAAGGACTCACCTTCGCGCGTTGCACCGGCAGTACTCTGCACGGTCGGCGAGATCCGAGAGGGGGGGAGGAATCGACGAGCAGGAAGAAATCAAGATCCCTCGCGCGCCGCGGGCTCTCTGCTTCTCTCGGAGGGGCGAGTGCGTGCGTGCGTGCGTGCGTGCGTGCCTGCCTGCCTGCCTGCCTGCCTGCGTGCGTGTTCGGGGTCTCTCGCGTGCGGCGTGAGAACTCTTTTTCGGGCCTTCGCGAAACGATAAAAAGTAGATGTGAAAGAGGAGGACGAAGTAGCACCAGGAGTCTCCCTCTTTCTCTGTTCGTCCGTCTTTCCTTTCTCTCTGCGACTCCTCGTCTCTCTCTTTCGTTCTATCTTTCTTTCCGTTCTTTATCTCTCTCTTTCTCGATCTCGCTTTCCTCTTTTACCTACCGATCGCTTCCCTTATTATGCGAAACGGCACACGAATCTCAATGGCTTTGCGTGATTATTAATTAAGACGTTCCCCTTGTCAAACGATTCGTCAATGAAGATGTCTCGTCGCACGATCGTTTCCGCTATCCCGTGGCTGTCCTTAGGTCACGTTAATTATTACTGTGAATAAATAGCGCGCAGCGTTCATTCCTAAATCGCATTTCGATCATACGCGAATATGTGTTACACGGGCAAAGACACAAGACGTTGTCAAAGAGCGAAACGTTGCTATGTGTACTCTATGGCACATAGAGTTAATTAGCCTGATTAATCAGAGCCTTAGTGTTGGCTGTCACTACGCCTGTTTTGGTCCTTTGAGGAGAGAGCGGTAGTTGCGCGTGGTATATAATTCAACATAATTTGTATTAGAAGCATTTGCAAGACATTAGCAATCATGCGATGCAATTCATTAATTAACTAAAACCTAGATCCTAATCATCTGTGTGTCCTAATTCTCTCGACGGTTTTGATCAGGACTCGTGAGGATTTATGATTGTCGGAATTGAGAGAACGAGATGTGCATCCGTCATTAATAATTTCTATCAATTAGCTGTCAGCGATGCACGATTATTGCTCGATGTACTGTTCAATACTTCTTCTTTCGATATTCGTATCCTTTGTCAGTGATTGAAACACATGCAATTTTGTGAATTGATTCAAGCAGCATTAATTACTGTTAATGACTATTAATTAGTTGCAGCGATGCGCGAGTTCTAGTCACTTGTCAAACGTTCCTTTGATGTAGCACTTTGATCGCGTGCACATAGCATACATTCTTCATTCTATCGATACTTCCATAGAAGCGTGATTCTTGATACGTGTTAATTATCCAGATATTAATTAGTCGTAATCACTTTTACAATGATCATTTCACTGTGCGATTCATTTTTTCATCGTTCCTTTATTACAATATCTCCATCTCGAAGAGCAGAGAACTGAGAAGCGCAATCCGTTAATTATTACAATAACACACCGTTACAACAATTAATCGTTGCAATCATTCGCGTTTATCAAACAACTCATCCGTCAAACACGTAAACTTTCTATGTTCGATTGTCTATTCAATATTCCAATTCGACGTTCACGATCACCTTCCAAAGGAAGATCCTCTTGTCAAGAAGCCACGCTCATACAACATTCATGTTACTGTCGACAAATGAAAATCCTTAATTCATCGTCTTGTTTACGATCGGTAATATCAGTTCGGAACTTTTGCAATCTGAAATTCTTTTCGAAAACAAAACGAAAGCAACAATCAAGTTTCTCGTATTTCTCCTTTCTTTTTATAGTCAACTAATCAACTAATTTATTTATAATCAATTTTTCCTTGCACATGTGCTATCTCGTAGCTTGCTTATATTCGTTACGCATTAAATACCACCAGTGTGTCCTTGAAATATTCATTCGCGAAGTAACGATCGACCCTTGCGTTTCTTCTGCTTTAAAAATTCATTCGCGAAGGGAGTAATTGACGCAGACGCTTATCAGCGTTTTCAGGGCCGTCGATTAATTAGAACCGCGATTAATTCGATCTTTAATTGTCATTGGATATTTCTCAAGAAAAGTGAGTTTCAATATACATTGAGTCAAATTTTATTTTGCATTCTACAGTCTTTTTATAAAATGGAATCATTGATTTTGGAATAATCCCTTTCAATATTCATTTCTCACACACGAATGATCCTTTATAAATCAGAATACGAATTGATAATTCTATGGAAAGAACAAATGAATTAAAACAAATAGAATAAAGCCAATGCTTTTCTAAGTTAAATTAAACTTCATGTTTTATCCCAGAATCGTTTTATTGAATAAAGTTACGAAGTTTGAATGGTCGTGTAGAAGATAGCTTTATTTAACACAAAAGCCTTTAGTTTTTTTATATCACTGTTTATGTAGCGTAGAAATTTCGTATGGTGTCCTGTGACCAATAACGAAGCAACATTAATGTAGATTCGTATGTTAAGTCAAGCTTCACTTTCCATTTCTGATTCACTGACGAATTGGAGCACAAAGTTTCAACGTTCCCTCGAGAACGTAGTAATCGAATTGAAATAAATCTTGCGCTCTTAGCCTCCGGTACACTAGATTATTTTTTAACCAAGAAGCTCGAATTGTTTTATGACGGATATAAAAGTGATAGTGATAAACCGGCGTTGTCGATCACTACATATATCATATTAAGTCAAATTTAATTTTTAATCTTCAGTGTGGATTTTTTAAATTATTTATTCATCATCCTCAGATCATTATTTATGATCTGTACAATTTTTAGATAAACAAAATCACTCATCTGTTCGATTAAATCATGTTTCGTTTTCTATTCCACTTTCTATTATTACTTTCTATAAATTCGGGATCCTTTTGTCAGCTTCGCAAGGTCACTAGTTTACGAACCTGAAGCTGAATGCAAGGGTCGGCTCGATGGAAATGGTTCACGAGGTCGCCGACGAGTGAGACAAGTTGGATTAACTATATCGATGAATTAATCAGTAGCCGGAACTCACTCGGCCAAATAGATCGCAGCAGTGAACGCTGCACTATCGCGGTCACTCGTGGCGACCGCACTGCTGGACGCATCTCCCGGGGGCATTCGCACGCAGGCTTCCGGTTAACCGGAAGTGGCACGCACTTGAGAGTTTTAATCTCGCGTTTGCCCTCTCTCCTTTTCCCGCGAATGCACTCCTATCGCACTCACCCGCTGGATTACAACATTCGGTAGCGCGCGCTACCAAACAGCACTGTGACTCAATGAACACACAACAGATGACACACACAAACACGCGCGATACACACATATATCAATACGTACGAGAACTATCCAATGTCCTCGTGCGTCGTTATGGCGTGTCCAGCGAGAAGATCCTTCTGTAGAATTGGTCAAAAGGATCGAGCACGCCGGTTGATCTCCCTCGCGAGAGTCACGTGACTAGTTCACCGACCCGATGTTGTCACGATGATGATAACGATGATGACACTGCGAGTCAGTCGGCATAATCCCAAATCAATCTCGTCTGTCAACCATAAAGATTCACGAATAAATTTGTTGGTCACGATCTTTTCCGCCGTGGTGTCCGCCGTTCCCGCTTGCGGAATGACGTAACGCGGCAAACGTGGCCGATAATCGATCAAGGGAATCGATTTGCGCGACCGGGCGGCTCGGATGGACTACCGTGATCCGGCCTCGGAACACACGCTCGTTGAACTGTCGTTCGTAGCAGCTCGGGCCGCGGTTTAGTATCAACGTCCGTTCTTGGCTGGCGTCGCGCCCCTCCCGGGACGCCGGTCGACGCCAATCGAGTGCGCGTATACCTACGTGCACGTACCTGCGAGTCTGCAAGAGGTGAACCCACCTCTGCCTTCCCGGCCTGAATCTCGACTGCGCGCGCGCGCGCGCGCACATCTCTGTCCGTATGATTGTACCTGGTACATGTGTTCGTGAGGGTGAGGTACTATACATGTACGCGCATTTGTCCTTGAGAATGGAGAAAGGGGTAGCGCACTCTCGCGCGATTTTTATTGAAAAATCCTTTTTCGCGAAACATAAATATTAGTGAGGGAAATTTATCTGATAGCGACGAGACACTTAAGATTCTTGTAACTTTAAAACATACTTTGTTGCCATATTAATCGTTAAATGATATTTTACGTATTTCTTATAACAATGATTTTCTTGCATTTGTTAATTGTTTTCATGGATTTAATTTTATTACATATCTTATAAAATTAATGTATGATTAAACACTTTTCACTTTAATATGTCTTTTAAAAATTTATCTTTGTTTAAATATTTTTTCAATCAGTTTATCATTATTGATTTTGATAAGAAAAAATTAATACTAAGTAAACTTGTCATTATACAAAATACTTTAATGGCAGTAAAAAAATGCGTAATCTACATTATATGAATTTAAAATTCTATTTCTACTACATTTTTTCCAAACAATAATTCGGCGGATTAGTCAAATTAATCTGAACAGTACACTCGATAGAACCATACGCGTCGTTTCGATTTTACGCCTGCTCTAATTGGTAGACACTAATCTAAGCGCTTTTAAGCATTCGTTTAACGACTAGTCTGGCTTATTCCCGGCTGTCCCTTTCTCTTCGTTTGTCTCTCTCTCTCTCTCCTCCTCCTCCTCTTGCCTCCGCTCGACCCGAGAGCGGATCGATAGGATGAAAATGGGTTAACGTTTTACGATCCTCGCCTTGCGCCGCTAATTTCGTGCATATTCGAATTAGCAGATACGAGGCGAGATATCTAAAACTGCAGATTTCTTTGTTTTGTTTTTCTCCCTTTTTGTCCTCTTTTTATTCTCTGTTTGGTGAGATATAAAAATATGAAATTACCGTGTTCTTATCAAGAACGTTACCGATTCTGTGTTTTCTCGCATACAATTGCTTGCATGGATGTTATCGAATGTCGTACACGATGTACAGATGGATATGCACCGTTTTGTACGCTTCGTTAGCCTGCGAATGCACATGCCTTCACAGAATTCTTCGTATTCGTGAATATTTTTTGTAAGCGCACCGTATCTAGCATCCGAAAGTGTGTCGCGGTGTATATCTATCAGGTGTATGCAGCTTTTGCAAGTAGCTGTCATACCGAGTGAACAGAAGCACTAGCAATTGATAAGCATGCATGTGAAAAACTTGACAGCTGACATTTTTGACGAAAATTATTTGCCACACAGGAGCGTTAGACTCTCTGTAAAGCTTAAAATATATTTGGAAAAATCGGACATGAATAATATTAGATTATTAATACTGTCAACATATTTCAAATCCCATTTTTAACTGATAAAATTATTATGCGATTTTGCTTGCAAACTTTTTGCGATTAATAAATAATTACGAATTGTTTATGAAATAATAGAAATATCTCCCTCTTCAGAATATTTTACTTTAAATTAAATTATCGAATTCTTACATACATACATATGTATGAGTGTGTATATTTTAAACACAGTAAAATATTATTATTTTGCCTTATCAAATAAATATCGTTGCTTCACAGACATTATTTTTCAAAAATATTGCTTGAAATATTTTATTATGCAATTTTGCTTGCGAACTTTTTGCGATTAATAAATAATTACGAATTGTTTATAAAATAATGGAAGTATCTCGCGCTGCAGAATATTTTACTTCGAATTAAATTATCGAATTCTTATATGCATACATATGTATGAGTACGTATATTTTAAACACAGTAAAATATTATTATTTTGCCTTATCAAATAAATATTGTTGCTTCACAAACATTATTTTTCAAAAATATTGTTTGAAATATTTTATTTATACAGTATATGTAAAATAAAAGTATAGAAAAAACTTCCACACTATATATATGTAATTATTCATTTTTATGGTATAAATCAAATTCTCAAAATATAACATTTAAGCTTTTAACCATTTATAGACATGTGTAAAAATACAGAATTACGATATTAACAATTTAAAAAAAATGTAAAAAACAATTTATTATATATTATATGTATATTAGATTTCAATTATATTATATTTATTAGCAAAATGAATTTGCATATACGAAATAAATTAATGATTAATGGAAGGAGAAGGTGATTATATATCATTTTACATGTATGTATATTAAATAAAATGAGATGATTTCTCGCAGGTTTACATTTTCTCGCATATTACACGCCTCTCAACGTGCTTTTGGATTATTTATTTTATCGCCAATGCGATGTATTTTACTTTCTGATCGTAGCCTTTTCTACTTCGCCACGTACTTGAAGGAAAACGCTGAAAGTGTCGTTGGAAGAACGCTCGAAAGTTTCGAGCACTCAGTCTCACCATTATTGTTGGTAGTTCACTAGAGAGAAACGCGGAGGGAAGCGCCTACGCGTGCGCATAGATACGCGGGTATATGTATATGTGCGTTGTCTCTGCGTACTGAGTGTGTGCGAAGGACGGATTTCATAGTCCATGTAGTTTGGCATCAATGCGAAATCTGGGGTTGGTTTCAGACGCACGATAAAGCCATTTCAAATTGAATAACAGATTTCTAGACGCACAACAAAATGCACTTGCCGCGAAGATTTCTGAAGGCTAGAAAGAGAGGATTTAAGTAACGATATGTCTGTGCCTTTTTAAAGCACACGAGTCTTCGCTTATTTGACCGTATAAAAAAAGGGGATTCATTTTTCCACTTATTCGCAGTTATTTACACATAGTCATTATTCTAGAATTTTATATATTGAGGAATTTGCACAATTTTGCCATGTGATTTAGATCAGTTCGATAATTTTCATGTAAAGGAAGATGACTCGCTCTTACCTAATAAGTCTTTGAACTCCATTATGTACCCATTGCCGTTCCGGAAACGATTCCAGGTAAATCCGATCGCGGAATTTGATTGCTAACCACAAATGGATTCGGCTTGTGTGTTCTGCTGAGTATATTCTCAGGAATGCTTAAAACGACTGGTAAAAAATCGCTAATTAAAAACGTTTGTCATCGACTAATAATTCTCATTGTTAGTACAGAGAAGGAAAAAATTCCTGCCTGTTTATTCAGATTCTGATGAGTCAGATTTATATAGATTAAATTAATATTAAATTTAACATGATATATTTATTTTATATTTAATAATATTTTTATACATTTATTTATACATATATACATATATATATTAAATTAATGTAAATGAATATTTTGTTATATTTATTTTTAATAACTGAATGTGACATTTTAATATATTATTTAATTTACACTTTAAAATAATAAGTTTTTAATGCTTTGTTAAATTAAGTATTTACATTTGTGTATTCTCCTTTATTTCTTTACATCTTATAAATTTCTTTTCACAACATTATATTAATTTTCTCATTACATTGCCGAGATTCGAAATCGTTGCTAAAAATTCACCGAGCTTTTGACACCTGTCTGAAATAAAGAGAAAAGAATTGGTGATACCGCATTACAATACATTACAATTTTAAAGCGGCGTCAGCCAGAGAACGAACTCGCTTACCAAGCGAGAGGTATACATTCTAGCTCACAAGCTCACACTCGCCTCTCGATTAAGCCGCGCGATTAGGACGGGCACCATATTACAGAAGTCCGTTTGATCGCGACGCTTTGATCAGCGTTGTTACGAAAACAGAATTACCATTCGTTCCTGCGCGCGCGTCACCAGTAACGTAGTCAATTTCGGACAGAGTTTTCAACTTCCGGCGTTTGCCTACGGAACTAATATTTCGAAACTTTTCGCGTCTATGACACGATCTTTTATCTCTCTCTTTTTCTCTCCGTCATTCTCTTTCTCGGCTGCGACTCTCGCGAGAGTTTTATGACGCGAGTTCCTCGCGTCTGAAACGAAATAAACTTTGAATGCGAACGGATTCGAGCGGCCACGTGTTATGTAGATGGCTACGTAGACGGACCGGTACAGCTTCCGGAACCCGAGAGCTTTTGTTGCGCGAGATTAGCATGCTTTCCCTGATGGAAGATTGGATTTATTCATGTACAATTTAAACCGGCCTACCAAAATGCGCCGGCCTCTGTCGCGCGTCTTGCTTCGCGAGCTGAACAATTGTTGAAGATTAAATTATGACGTATTACGTGAGATAAAACGCAGAATCAATAAATTATGTAATGTCGATTAGTGTACAAAAATTAACAGGAACATGAATACATAATTCACGGTTTTTTTATTGATACAACCGCTTCATCGCGAATAAAAATAATACCATTCATCAAATATAAGACTAAATCAATCATGATTTTATCTATGTACAATTATATTAAAAATTTAATTTATTAAACTAACAGTGTGATGTATCTCTTTCTTAATCAGTGCATGGAATAGTTAGCTCGATAAGCGGAACGTGCGGAATAAAGAAAATAGATATGCTTCCGCTTTCTTATTCGCATGGCGATGCAATTTGCCGTGGCAACGTTGTTATCTCGCGACGCTTTAACGTCGTTATCGGCAGTGGATGAATATTACCCGAAAATTCAATTCCTTTCACTCTGACAACAATCGAGTAAAGCAGAGCGGAACGCGAGCCGCCGGAGTTACTTTATGCCCGGCGCGATGTCAGAAAGGAATCCCGATAGACTGCATTAATCGTTCGGTCGTTCGTTATCGCATAAATTGCGCATTCTCGTCGCGAAATGAATTTCCCGCGCTTTCTAATCGAGCAGAAATGATTTAATGACGTATAATCGCCGAATAACGCCGGCTGCGATAAAGCGATTCTTCGTTACTATACATATATCGAAATACGTTTGGTGGCTGGCACGAGAAGGAACGAGATGTCATGAACTTATTAAGAATGCTATCGATTAACGATGACAACGTTATATTTTTTTTTATGTACAAATGTGTCGATTAATTGAAAAGGTGCAGTGGAAAAGAAATTAAAACGTCTAGATTGTTTTGTTATTAATTAATTTTTTTAATTTATTGGTGATTATAAAACAAAATATGGAAAATAACTTAATAAAATATTTTATGTAAAATTTAAAATTTCTACGGAATAGAAGATTATTTTACAATAGAATAGATGATTTTATTACGATTACGAATCTGGAAGACGAAAGGGCAAGTATCGTGAACCTTGTGCAAAGACACTATGTCTACAATTAACAGAGAAATATACTTTGCAAGCAGCTCTCTCTCTCCTTTTCGCCCACGTACCAACGAAATAGTAACAGCACGTGTCACGTGCGCGCGTTCTCACAGAATCAGCTCGGAGTAGCATTTACGTACAACAGCAAACACGTGTCGCGCCTTACTAAAGTATGCATTACACCGGAGTAACCGGTAACATTAATTGCTCGAGAATTAGTTCCGGCGTAAAACTCGAACGCTGCAACATGCTGGCCGTTGTGAATTCGTTAAGTATGTACCAAGCGTCAGTAATATGCTTTTCGACAATAATAGCTTGTATGTCCATTAATAAGTTATTATTGTCAACCGGCATTCATTCACGCACGAATAATATCTTCCCTCTCTCTCCTCTATCTTAGAACGATATACTTTAAAATTGAGCTTCATTTAATTTCACATTAGATAAATTTCGTGGCTCCCGCAATCTGAAGAATATAGAGAATTCAGAGTCAGAATAGTCTAATCTACATCACTGCAATAACGAGAAAAGTTTAATCGTAGTTTAATGGGTAATAAAAGAAATATATATATTCAATCTCTGATTTTAAAATACTAACAAATTTCTTTTATATAAGGTAGATGCGCTTGTTTCTTCTTATCAACTTGACAATATATTTACACAAGAGAACGACTAATATATTAATTTTCTTAAAATCTAAACACGTAGAATGAGTATGGTAATTTTATTCTCGAGTTTTTAATTGGTACTAAGGTAGAAAGTTTGAGACATTAATTTTTGTAAATTTATCTTTTGAAAGATTAAACGAAGATATCGTGTTAAAGGGGATTTCCGATATTAACGAAACAAATTACAGAAAATCGATGCGCGCAAGCTTCGAGATTGCGTCAATAAAATACAAACAACTCGTTTCTTTAGGATCTTATCGCAAAGGGAATGGCGAGAGTCTTTTAACAATGCGAAATTCCAGGGCGCGTACGCATTCGCTTCTTAATCCTCGGCAGTGTAATTGCTTCGAGGACTTACGCTTTTATAGCGAGACTGCGGTCGGTTATCCAAATCAGTTTTTTTAATTCGGTCGTTTTATCGCTTTGCTTAATGTAACTTACCCACGGGAATCGTAAAGCTACAGACGGCAATTCCCATGGTGAAATGAAATTTTCATTGACGGAAGCGCGGACCCGCTTAAGAACGAACGGGGACATCGTGCTCGTTCTAAATCTTAAAGCAGCTACATGCTTTAATGGCTGCGCCGCGCCGCTGAAAAAGAACGTACGCCGAACGAATAATGGCTGACATGAAAACAGCGTATCCTGTATTCCGCCGTTTATTCAATGCTGTGTTTTATTTCACGCCGCTCCGCCTTTATTATCCCTCTCTTAGTTTTTTGTATAAAACATGCAGATACCGTTTTCTCATACTGAGAGCTTCTCACAGAAAGCTCTTCTTCTTTAGTCAGAAAAGGTGATGGAAATAGTTCTTTATACTATAATTTTGAGAAGATTATGTCTCGTGCAACACAATTTTATGTTTATTACGCAGATCAGCGGTTTCCAAACTTTTTATTTTCAACCGTCCTTCTAATATTAAAGTCCTAATATCCTTTTGACACAGAGTTTAAGCCTTACATTATTATAACGTAAAATTATATGATGACACAAATTGCTTATGTATTCTATCATTCTCGAGAGAAAACTTTAGAAGCCTATGCTTTAACATAAGAATGACACAAAGGCTTGGCTGCATTTACATAAAAAACGTACATCCCATGGGAGATGTCAAGCGTGATAAGCTGTCAAACTTCAGAAAGTGAGAGGGCAATCATTTACATACACGGTTACACCCTGTGCGTGACACGTGCGTATATATCGCTTAATTAATAATTAACGGAAAGTAAAACTCGATTAATTTCACGCTAATAAATTAAACTACGAATATATGCACTCGATATAGCACAGAGGAAGCGCGTTTTAAAGACGATCCGGATTCTCCGCCACCTTTATCCTCGGCAAACACCTTCGTGCGCCACCGGCTCGAGTGTAGCCTCTCGCGACCGGCCCGATAATTATCTCCGACCGGAGGTGTACTATTAGTGATTGCGGTTTGACGTGTACAGTGGGTTTTTATCATCCCTCCTCGTGTACACGTTTTCCTCTCTTCCCCCTCTCTTTCTCTAATCCCGCGTCCTTCGGAGCGACATGCCGCGCCACGCTTTTGCATCCTTTCGCGCCATTAAGAGCCGTCCACCTCACTCGGTCTCACCGCCATTACTATACTTGCACGATGCGTTTCACGATAATTAATACATCAGTTAAAGTAAGAGAGAGAGAAGGAAAGCGAAGGGGAACACGCGAGTGCACTTACGTATACTCACGATCGGAGCGAGCGAATGAGTACGCCGATGATTCCATGTGAGTTGCATCAAGTGTCCTTGAGTGTGTTGTAGTAATTTACTTGCAATGGTATTTCTCTTCGTCATTCCAACAATAAGTTTTACTAGTTTTTATGTATGCGATCTCTATATCATACATATAAGCTTGAAGATAATTGAAGATTTATCATAGTTTATTTTGGATTAGCAATTTAATTTTTCAGATAATTAAAATAAGATTGTTACGTGAAGTTTATAATAATATATTAGTTGTATATATGTACTTTTTTTAAATGTCAAGTTTCTTATCTCTTCGAATTTTCTCGATCAAGATTGTTTTTTTTTTTTTTTTTTTTTTTTTTTTTTAAACGATATCGAATACCTATTTATGTTTGATTGTATTACGATTAATGCGAAATTCAAAATTACAATATATCGAAAATAAATCTTCTGACGATGAAAATTAATTTCGAGGGATTAAAGAAAAACGTGTTCCCTTAGAAAATTAATACTTTGTGAAGCAATCGGCTTGTCGATCTCCCGCATCGCTTTTGATCCTGGTGACGACGTATATGTTCATATAAACTGAAAAGCGCTTTGTGATTAGCCCTACCGCCAAAATCGCTTTCATCTTGTCGACGCAAGCGACGAAAGAAAAATATGTTAAATCGAAATTGTCAAAAGCTTATATGCGTCGTTTGAAGTTCGAAGCGCAAAGTGATTCCAATTTAAATTTGTTTAGCCAACAATTACAAAATGATCAACTCTAATTAAACATTTTAAATCAATTAACATTAGTGCAGAGATATGTCAAACATCAATGATTTACAAATAATAAGAAAAATTGTATTTTTGCGTTGTTCAGGATAAAATTATAAAGTGTTAGTGAATATTTATTGATATATAAATTAAGTATATTTAAAAATTAGCTTTTTTAAATTAAAAAAATGGATGTAGAAATTATAAATGAGTTTTAACCAAATATATGTAAGTTAATTAATTTTGCTCATTTATAAATAACAAACAATATTAATTAAATAATATTATATAAATAATATAAATTAATATTATTAAATTTTTGCCTGTTTATAATAATAAGTAATTAACGTTTTAATTTTTTGTCAAACGGTGATATTTTTCAGCTCAAAATTAATTTATTAATATATTAATCTTGATTTTTTGATAATCAATAACTCTGAATTATATCAGACTTCTAATGACGGAGTCCGAAACAGCTTACGTAATGAAATAAATGATTTAAATTTTCGAAAAGAATTAGAGATTAGGGAGACCGCGAGGAACACGGAGATTGAAAGATATGAAAAAAAGACGATGTGGAGAGATCACCATCGCGTGCTATGAGCCGGTTGTATACCAGACGTAAGTGATAAAAACGGACAGCAGGATCAACCGGTTCATGTGGTTAAGTCTCAATAAATGTAAATGTGCAAGCAATTATGAAAGAAGGACATCGTGTATCTCCTGATTGTAAAATATTAATTTTTTATGTCAGATAATTCACATTTTTAAAATGGATTTTCTCTTATATAGAAGCGTATATACATAAGTTGGCATGCCACTGACAGATCTAAATGCAAACCATATCCGTCACGAAAAGAATTGATAAGATTACCCTTTCGCACATGTCGCATGTATGATAACATAACACAAATGTTACACATTTTTTACACATGTTATCATACAATTCTAGAAATTCTGCAGTAATGTTTTATAAGCGTGAATTATACAATGATGAAAATAATTGACAATTAAAGCTAAAAGATAGTACACATGCAAAACCTCTAATAAAAATTCCGTTTATTTACCAGATATTATTCTGACTCACTAATTTCTCTTTTTTTTTCGATACATATATATATGTGTACTATAAATATACTTGCCTAGTAGAATTTTAGTGATTCATCTATCGCATTGATAAAAACGCGTGGGCGAAAAACGAACGGCATTCCTCGACATTCTGCAAAATGACTTTCCCGAAACGTGATTTGTCAGAATCTTCCGGCGGAAATACAGAAACGATCAACTCTACTCGACTTTCAGTGCGACGAATTCGCGAGGAATTCGCGGAATGTTGCGACGATCGGCACTCGTTCCACAAACTTTACGAAACAGAAAAATTAGATATCCGTTGTCTGTCGTCGAGATTCGGGACTACGCCGTGAATTTCCTAGGTGAAATGACGACACACTAGGGGAACGGCGAGACGAGAGAGAAGAAGAGCGCCGTATGATGTATGAGAGTCTAAATCGAATTTTCGTTCGTTTGTAAACTTTGTTTGCCCGAAGAGTAGCCGGCTTAAAAGGATCTTCCAGTGCCGGGGGGATGATATTTTCTCGTTATTCGAGAAAAATTTAACAGGAAAGTTGTCTTTTTAGCTTGTTTGTCACAAGTTGTTGGCAAAAGTGGATACATAATTATAAATTTTTGAACTTGCTATTTGTACGGACTATTTTGAATCCAGTATATTTTAGAATGTTTACATATTTTTGTCGAAAAGATACAAGTCGATTTAATTATTTTTTTCTCTTATTGAAGAAGATTAATGACTTGATGTAACAAAATAATATTCCTGAAGAAAACTAGGAATTAATACGTCTTTATTTCAATTTTGTTCTTTCATTTTTTCTTAGACTCAAAATATAGTAATATAATTTCTGAGATTAGCATCAATGAACAAAGATAGAGTTACTTTAAAAAACTTTGTTAATAAAAAAATTTTTTACTCAAAGAAAATTTATATATTGCATTTATTTTTATCAATCATTCACTATTATTTGAAATATTGATTTTATAATATAAAATTCTATATTACTGTATACGCGGCTGTAGCAAGTCTCGCAATACAAAGAAAGAATTTCTATAATCACTATAAAGATCATTAACCGCATTAATCGAGAATTACTCGCGATAAAAGGAAAATCAGCGTTATTATCCTCGGCTGGGCTATTCTCGCGCAAACGTAAGCAATGATTGATCTCGGTGTCGTCAACTCTCCGAGTCCTCGGCTTCTTCCTCTTTTTCTCGTCTTCTAAAGAGCCTCTTCTTGCCGCACGTCGGTATCCTGGCGTACGGTTGACAGTGATCGAGCACTGTCATTCGAGCGGATGGCGCATGCCTTACAAGATTCTGTACGCGTCGGCAATTACGCTATCTCGGGAATGCCTTGTATCGCTCGATTCTCGCTTTTCGCGGCATTAACAAAAGTGTTACACATATCGCTATCGGCTACTGAAAACGCCGAACAAACCCGTGGCTGGTCTCGGCAGAATTGCAATTTAGAGGCAAAGTAATGGTATTCGATATTATAAAGAAAACATTATCGCGAAAGAAAGGAGATTTTTAATTTCAAATGACACACACAACATGCATACAGATAAATGTTAAGTATTGCATAAATTATTAAATATTGGCTTTTTTATTCTAAAATGTATAGATATTTTTAACAGGAATGGATTTTTGCCTGATGTCAAAGCGTATTGCATTATATAAATTTAGTTATTTTATATATAATATTAAAACTACAAAAACAATTTTTAAAATATTTATAATTCATTTATGATATTTAACAATATTTTATGAAAATATGAATTTATCGAAAGAGAGAAATTTTAAAAACCAGAAATTTTATATTTATTTTATCATATTGTATTCTTCAAGCGTACACGTTTGTGTACAAACTGAAAAATAACAATTTCATACATTTTGTTAAAAACTTTCATACTTTTTACAGAAAAATATAACATTATACACTTTCTCTCTAAAAAAAAAACAGTTCAAATATTTGAAGTATTTGAAAAAAATATAGTATTTAACATTAGCTTAGCTTTTTACGTAGCTATTATGCGTGATTAATTTTTTCTTTATTCGCCTCCGGTTAGAAGAGCATGAATTTTAGATGTAAATGGAAGTTGTAACCAAGTTAGAGACGCGACTATAAAAGTGAAATTTTGCGGTGTCGCTCATTATCAGGGTATCGCTTTAAGCATTATTTCAATCTATCCGGTTTTATCTTTTCTGTCTTATATGGTAAGAGTATGTCATCGTTACAATTAAATTTTTTGATACACGTTACGCTACTTCTTAATATTCTTCTATTAAGTAATATATAATACATAAAAGAGAATTTGCAATTTAATTCTGTACAAGTTTGTAATTAGAATGAAAGAGAGTTTTTTAACTTTTTTTTATGAAGAATAAAAAACAGCACATTTAATTAAAATTGTCACATATAAATAATTTTTTTAACGCATTTGTTTAATAACACAATAAATTTAATTATTATATATATATGACATTCACGTTTAAATCTATTATAAAAAACAATAATTTTATATATATTACTATTTTGTTATTCTAGACTCAATATTCATATTGCAAAAGTTCTTCATTTGAAGTTATGATTCGATTCAATTATCGGATATATACCGGAAGATTAATAAGTTCGCTGGCGATTATAGAATAGTTGAACCCTTTTATTTCTTCATAGAGAGATCGATGTGAGCATTACGGTTTTTTCACGAAGCCGCTGCTGTTAAGAAATCCATAAAGGCTCACCGTATCGGGCCCTCGTGTACCCTTTCCACAATTTCGTGCACGTGCTCGTCTGGTAAGCGTCCCTTTTTACGAGAGAACTATGTTTTACACAAGCATAAAGCGCGCACCGAATTGTTTTCGCCGTTGATATATGCGCTAGCAGCCTTGGCAATCGTGCTATAATTATAGTATTTGTATTATAATTTCATCATCGCGTATAATTTGTGCAAATTATAATAAACTCGAAATAACTGAAATAGAATTTTTGATATTGTTATTTTTCTATGACGGGAAACTCGACGTTATATGCTTTATTTTTACATTTTTCGGGGAAAGCTATTTGTAATAATTATCGAATTTACGCTTATCTCTTCAGCATTATAATAATAATAAAGTTTCGATTCACTATAACTTGGTTTCGTCATACCAGAATTCCATTTAAGAAAGATGATGACGCGGAGAAGATCGGCCGAGACCACTTTCGATGAACGCTTGCGGTCGGTCACTGTCAATCTTTATGGGATCCCGTGGTCGATGGGCGTAATTTAGAACGTTTCCATAGCGATTTACCGCGCACACTTTGTTACGACGTCGCTCGAAGTACGCGTGTTTCGCGACTGCGCTGACGGAATTGTATAACGACGGAGCAGGAACCGCAAGAGAGAACATCGCGCGCGTGATTGTTCATGAACTATTCTGCTACCCTTTTTAACTAGATTTTTTTTTATACATGAGATATTACATATTAAATATTTTAATTAAAATTTGACACAAAAATATGGGAATATTTTTATTAAAAGGTTTTTTTCTAAAGACTTTGAATCGTTGAAATGCTTTGCTATTATAGTTTTATTTATAAATAAATATCTGTGTTACGACAGGATTGTGTCGCATAAATTGTATTATGACAATCCTGATGAATCGACGAGTCAATAATGATTAGCAATGAAAAATATTAACTAAATATAGATAATTAGTTATTAATAGATATTGAATTACACTCTAAATCAAATTACTTATACATATATTTAACATGCAAGGGGGGGGGGAGAGGTACGTATTACAATGCATTTAATAATCTATATAATTACATAGTATTTATGTAATCTAATTAATATAGTCAGCACAGAGTGAAACCAAAAAAGCAAGGCAATAACTATAAAATATATTGCAGTAATAAATATTTAATTAAATATATATTTAAACATATATTTTTATACATGATTAGTTCTCATATGATATACGTGACTATATATTTAACTACTATATTTGATTTTTTCCAAAAATTCAATGACGTGGAACATTTTACGTGAATTGCGTAGTATAACACTTTTTACATCAAATAATATTGTTGAAAGCACGAATCGTGGAAACACAGTGAGGGAAAGTAGAAAGGGGGAGGGGGCCTAAAATAAATGAGGCGGTTTAAATTTCAAATGTAGTATCTGCAGGCCGCGCTGGATGTTGTATGCACATCCTGCTAGCGCTCAATTTTGCAGGTGCCCTGCTATATTTGCTCGCAAACACGTCTATGTACACGTTAAGGCTGCGCAGTTTACTCGTCTTACACTCGCCTTGCTGGTTCTGCTCATCGATCCGCCTTGCCTGGTGTTTACAAGCGCGCGTCATTTGCCGACAGATCAGCAATTTGTGAATGTTCGTATAGCCATCATGTAAGAACACTGGGTGTGGCAATCTGACCATCGTTTGTTTATATTAAGAATATTTTTTATTGATGAAATTGAGGAAAACTTGTATGAATCGTTCTATGCTTTCGCGTTACTCTAGTTTATAATGTTATTTTATACATATATTGATTCAATATTGAGTATATATCAAAAATTTTAATAGAAAAAGAAAATAATGTTAGCTAAATATTTTTACACACACATTCATATGTTAAGTCGTTGTTTTAAAAAACTAACATCAGTTCCAACGTTATATTTAAAAAATATATCTAAGTTATACTTGGCCAATTTCCTTATATCTTCCTAACTGCAAAAAACCTCATATACTTGTATCATACATCCAATAATTGAACGCTTATATGAACGATCATTCGATTAAAGTCTCGTATATTGCATCGTTGCTCGTTTGCTTCATCTTATCGATCATGTTAGGAAAGGAACATTGTTATACTCGCTCCATACTGTTTATCATTTATCGTCCGCAAACTTCACTTCAACGAAGACAGGGGGATACATTTACCTATGTTGTGTATCGATCTTCCAATACAAACGAGTAGGACTTATTTTTCGAGCAGCAAAATGAACGCGGCAGCCGCATGCATCGTCGTTGTCATTTCGCAATCGAGTTGCGCATTGTTTCTACAGACGCGAAATTGGAACGTCTTCCAATTGCGCGCGATTATTCCAATTACCGTCGGTCGCGAAAAGACAAAAGAGAGGACGGGAGAGGAGAGACGGCGGCTGATGGTTCCTTCCTCCGCGTACTTCCGATATAAATTCTCACGAAAGTGTAACGGAAGCGATTTGCAGCGCGCAGCGAACTGGCCGGAGGCAGTTATGATCCGTTGCCAATAGCTAATGCAGGAATGGCGTGCAAATCGACGTAGACGGAACATAATTCAGTTGACTCGAACTTGGCGCGGCTGTCCCACCGATCGATGCGGTGATATCCTCGCATAAAACGATGCCGCAATCGGTGCGTCTCCCGTATTGCAGTTCTCTCGGCTCCAGTTGCAATTTATCAATATGCGAGAACAGCGTGCGTGAAAGAAGAAAAATGGACTGGCAGATATTTTATTCGATTCTAAAAATAACCACTGTCTATAGTGCTTCCAAGAACATATAACGATTTCGCTTTGCTCGATTGCTTGATATTTGACCTTTTATATCTATAAGTGCTATTCTTTTTTTTTTTCTTCAAATTATTATAAATTTTTTAAGAATGTATTAAAAATTTAATAGGATTAAAATTTATCGGAAGAACTCAGAGATTGTAAAATACATATAACCAAAGTTTTAATGTAGGATGGTCTCAAATAACTTCTGCCCATTCGGGAGTTAAGGAATATAATGTAATACGGTAATGTAATACGGATATATAATGCAGAATAATATACAGTATAAAAAGAATAATAATAAAATGATGAAAAAAAACCTAATAAACCAATATATATATATATATATATATATATATATATATATATATATATATATATATATATAAGATGCTGAAAAACGAGGAGAGTATGAGAAACAATAATATATTTGCTGATGCGTGTCTTAAAAATTTCTCTAAACAAATGAAACATTTCTAAAAGGATAGAAAAAATGAAATTGCAGGAACAAATTGTAACAACATAAAATCGCAGGTGAGGATTAATTTCGCCAAATCCTGGGGAAAGTAATCGCTATATCTCTCGCGAGGAATAATTACGCGACAACACACATTGGGATGCGTCCCGCGAGAACGCTGCGCGATCGCTTTCGTATCTCGCGTGCCGTAACAGGTGTCACGTTTCGCGATAAAACGCACGAATTCCGCGTACGCCCGGCATTTATCAGCCACGATTCGGGGCACGTAAACGCGCGGGCGTTTCGCGATTCCGCTCGGCGTGTTACAATGCGCAATATTATGCGCCGGCATTCAGTCGTGAAACAATTATATGCGTTTCCTAGTGAATCGACGTGCGCCTCGTAAATCTATTTTCGCGCGCTATTGTTTGGCGCGCATATTAACTCGTTACCCGGATTCTAAATGGGCGATATGAGCTCGCTGGCAATAATTGCGCGATCGCATTTCTAAGCGGACGTGTTTGCCGATCGATCCACTATTTCCTTCTCTCGCCCTCTCTCTCTTCCCCTATTTCTCTGTAGTAAATGGATTTCTCTCGGTTTCATTCTCCTTCTCTCTCGCGATCCGTCTACCTTTACGCTCGATCGATCCCCATAGAAGCGTTACCTCGTAGTGTTTAACGATCGGCGTGCAACAATGTGCTATTCTACCGCTGATATTATAGTTTTACGTGAAGTGTGTAATAGGAGCCTGAAGCAAAGATCGAGCGAGATAAAATATTACTTTAACGCCTATTTGGATTTTACAATTTATTGGCAGTAATTCCTGTGAGAAATTGCTCGAGTTGAATTAGGGATAGCTTAAACAATCTAATGTCACTGTTTAAAAAATACAATACGTATAATGCTCATAGTTATAAATTGACAGAAGAAATAAATCTTATAATATTCTGTTACGATATATATATATATATATATATATATATATATATGTATGTATATATGTATGTATATATGTATGTATATCAAAATAAAATTGCAATTTTAAGTATACTTATAATTTGCTTATATAAGTTTTATATTATATTATATTTATCTTCTTGCGAGTCTTTTTGATCCAATGTCGAGATTTTCTTTTCGGCTCGCATCTTGGCCTACATTGGCGACTATAAAGTCTCGAACATTCGTTTTATCGCGACGATGCTATACGGCAAAAGCAAGAGTTGATAAAAAGGTGGTGACACGTGGCGAATGTATAACTCGTATGTTGCCACGAGTTACTACTGAGCTGCCTTTATGCTTTTCTAGATCATCACCGGCGCCTTCGACCCTTCGGTGTATCGACAACTTGACCATTGTCCACGATGCGAAAAGAAACGTACGGGAAATATCCTATCCGAGTAAAGAAAGCTCGTCTTTAGTGACGGTGATAAAATCTGGTCGGATACTTGCTCACGAAATCGCGCGCGTGATTGTCAGCGCGAATATAAATATACAAATATCGGCGTCGTCGTGTCGCGTCCATATTCTGTTGATAGATTTTATCCATGTTTCCACATGTTTTACGTGAATGTATGAGCACGTATTCAAGCTTATTTGCACAAGGAATTATTATTATCAAATAGCCGTGGGTTATTACATATCTCGGATGAATCTCCATTAATTATCTTTATATAAAAATAACGATATAATATTACATTACATTACTCTCTTTATCCTTTAATCAAATGTCTCTTTTACAAATCATTTATTTGTTAACAATTTACCTCTGATTTGTCGAGAAGCGAATTTCGGTATTTTACCGAAACCAATCTGCATGTGTGAGTATACAGGACTGCAGCTGTATGGTCCTGCAGAGCCATCCTGATTCGCTGACTCGGATAGTTCCAACACGTGTCTCGGCTCGTCTTTGTGCTCGAATTCGCGACAAAATAGACGGCGCACCTACGGCGCCTCGCCAGGATTTCCCACGTGTCACCGGGCCACTCTATTTTCTCGTAACGATTCCAGCCTCCTTTTTCTTTTATTTTCTCTTCAGCGCATCCTCCTCCCGCTTTCTTCGCGCAACCGACTCGCCGTGAGGCCGTTTTCGTCTTTCTCCGTTCGCATCCCGCTATTCTTCTTCCTTTCCTGCTCCTTCGTCTTTTTCTTCTTACCCTTCTTTTTCTTCTCGCCACCGTGTTGGATGCTGTTCAGGTCCAATCCGAGAGACGCGACACGACTCCGACATTTCCCTGGAGGTGGCTAGAGGCAGGGTCGATCACTGATTTCGGTAAATCATGTATACGACGTTGTGTCGGGGCAGAGGAACTTTGCTGCAGCATTTGACCGTTGTCACATTTGGAAGTTAATTTTAAATCGACAGTTATGTGTCACGAAATCTTGCATGTATATTATGATAAAAATGTCGAGAGAAAGATGCAAAATGCGCTTTTCTAGAGAATAGTTTTAATAAAATAGAAAAAAGGATATAATAGATTAAAATAGAAGATTTAAATTATATTAAATATTTTTTTTTCTATTTTATAAAAATAAAATATCAATTGTATGGTAAGCGCGATAAAAGCATAAGAGAATTTAATATTTAATATAAATATAAAAACAAGTATAAAAAAAAGAGAGACTAAAAGATTGTCGTTATTTAAAATATGTAATTATTTGATTAAAAGATAAATATGATTTTTGCAACATCACTACTAATTAGGTTACTAAAATTGTGTTGGAATTCAAAGAATTTTAAAAAAAAGTTTGATGTATCATTTTTTGCTCCTCGTGGATTGATGTGCACTATTAGTAAGATTTTTATCTACACGTAACTAAGAGCCGAAGTAATCGTATGTGTAATAAATAAAGCAACAACTTACGTAATTTTATGAAAATTCCGCCGTTAATCCCGCCTTGCAGCAAACAACCGCGGTAGTTAAAACGTCTTGTAATTCACAGCGAGAGAATATTTCGCAGTAATACCATACCACATAATATTCCTTTCTATGGTATGTATATGTATTGTATATACAGGGTGTTATAATAGCATTTCCTTTCAACGCTAGATACTACACGACAATTATGATGAAATGCTTGAAAGCAATTAGGACTTTAGCTTCCGAACGGCACATATACCTGGATAAATTCATAATCACACACGCCATTTTAACGTGATTGCTCAAGCTGCATCGTTGCCACCAATGAAAGATAGCACATTTCTTACATATATATATATATATATTTTAATTACTTTCTTGCTAACGTATCATTTCTTCTACCTGACATACGGTTAAGGATTAAATAATCTTTCTTATCTTTCATTCAACTATTAAAGCCTTAACGTTTGCTCGCCTTCCTCTCCTCCAGTTACTACTGTAACGTCTGTCATATCGCAAGGAAATGTGTTTGTCCGTGCGGCAGACACTCTGTATTTGCATCTCGAATATATCGCAGACGGTCAGTGACGGCGCGAGCGCGCGCGTACACGTGCACGTGCACGTGCACGTTTGCATCCTTTGAATCGCAGGTGGGATTATGGACGTTGTCCACTTTGATGTTCGAACAGACGCCGTTGGATTGTTTGGACCATGTCGATGGATTTCCACAAAGTAAATGTCGGCGGCAGGTGGCCGTGGCTGGCGCGTCGGAATTCCCCGCGTGAGCAGCAATCGTCGGCGGTGGCGTAATCGCGGCCCCCTGACCGGCCTTTGCCGCACCGCGGGAGGCTGCGCGTTTACGCCACGTTTGCGACGACGACGACGGGGGCGTATCGCGCTTGTCGGATAGAGAACCGGCGGCATCAACGCGCGTAAGCGCGCGAGCACAGTTCGTCGATTCTGGCTGTATTTTCTCGTAATTTGCAATTCCCAGTTGTATCAGTCATTGGTAATTAAATATGAAGAAGCACACACTTGGTAGATTATACGTTACATGTATATACATACTTATGTGTGTAAGGATTGTTAAGTTCAACAAGTGCTCCTATTTTATAATCACTTGATTGTACTTAATCATACGGTTATATTTTATAAAGCCTAGAGCCTAGTTATAGACAAACATTTTATAGGACCAACTTTAAAATTCTATTTGAAAAAGAATTACATAAAAAAATTCAATGAGAAAGTAAAAAATTACATTCTCTTTTTCCATTAAAGTGTAAAAGCGTAAAGAAAATATTTATATAGAAAAATATGAATATATATGTGTACAGATAAAATTCGTTAATATGATACTTTATTTTCAATTAATAAATTTCTCCTCTCTTATCGCTGCAATTTTTCGCTGTACAATATGCAAAAAAATTATTACTAAAACATTAAATTAAATTTCAACGACGCAAAATAATGTATCAATAAACAATAAATTAATTACAATTAATTCCATAAGATCGACATCTATTTCGCGCGAAGATCTCTTTTTATCTATCCGTCGATTTAATCTGCCGATGTTTGAACAGAAGTTAATTTTTACCCGTTTTCTGTAGCGAATATTTGTCAGTACAAGGATGAACTTTCCATATTCTGTTTTCACTTTCAGAGTAGACTATATTAATTTTTTTTTTGAGTGACGTTACTAATTATTTACTTTAATACAATACTTTTACTGTACTTCTGTTGTACTTTATATGACGTGTTTTAATATTTAATATTGAGAATAGAAAAAGAAAGAAAGAATCTTTATGTAGGTATATTATATTTAATGAACAAAATATATTATCAAAAGAGAGAAAGAGAGAGAGAGAGAGTAAAACGCATTTGTTATTAATTATAATTTTACTTGAATTAGAAAAGAAAATGTCATATTTAAATCATCAATTTCAGTCTAACAAAGAATATTGAAGTAATAAAATTCTATTTATTACTTTCATTAATTTGACTCAACTACATATAATGAACGTATTTAATCTGAATGATTTAGATTCATAATAATAAAAAGATGAGACAACATATATACATATAATTTGTCGATTATTGATAATGTTTAATTGCGACCTTAAATTATACGAAATAGTTCACATTACGCATTATTTAACGATCACCGATCTTACGAAGACGCAGTTATTCAGCAAGCAGAAACAAAGCATTGGTTCAGCGAAACGTTCACCAAAATGACATCGCGATGATCCCGCGCGTCGATCGCACACTGCGTGTGGTCGCCGACAATGAAACGTCTGCGTTGGCGAAACGCAACGTAACGCAACTCTGTATGAATTCGTCATCATGTTCGTTATTATTACGTAAACGATGTCTATGTGTAGCACCAATCGTGTGACCGAATCGCGGAATGTTCAACCAGTCTATCGCCATCGATCTGTAAATGCGATTAGATCGACAGATGCATTCACACATATCGAAGGAGATATAGAGGTCGACGTGTGGAGCTTGTCAAGCACATGGAGCGTTTCCTGATTTCCTGACTGTCATCCTGTTCCTCTCATTCCCTCGGTCGATCTCAGCAAGGTAGTTATGGCAGGACAATTGGGCAATTTGAGTTTGCATAGATGTCATTGCAGTGGTTGCGATAGTGCATTGCCTCAAATGTCATCCGATGACGAAGGCGTTGAGCCTATAACAATAAGAATTCACATATTGATGTAGATTACGGCAAATGTGTTTTTGCGTTTAATTTGGAAGATGTTTCAGGTTTATCTTTTTTTCTCTAGCTACAGATTTTTAGTGTGTAATTTAAAATATTGTTTTTTACATTTAATATTTTGACTTATTTTATTTAACAATATTTTGTTTTGATAATCAACTATAAAAATATTTTTTTTAAATGTATATATTAAAAAGAGAATAAAATCTAACATGTTACTTTATTAAATTTTCAATAAAAACAATGATGACACAAATACTGAAAAAGAATAATTTTGTGTGCATAATTGATTTTTGGTACTATTTTTGTTGCGATTTTTAATAATAATTAAATTAGTCAAATAGTTAAATATTATTATTTCAGTATATTATTAAATATCAGTTTTGATGTCAGTAATTAGTAAAGTAAAGAAAAACAATAATGTTTGCTTCAAAATACTTAAATTTGCTATCTTTTTGAATAATTCACAAGCTTTTGTTGCATTTTGATGATCATACATATAAAATTACAAATTTTGCATCATTTTGAACGCTAGTTTTATTAACGGTTAAATCGAACAATTAAATCGAAAACTATTAATCGGAAAAAGGTAATAGACAAGTCTAGACCTGGATGTTGCACGTTTATATGTATAAACCGTACGATCGATAAACGGGCATAATTCGATCATAACTTTAAATACATACATAGCGATCGATACGGTTAAAGCACAGGCTGCTGCATGTAAATACGAACATTCGACGAGCGCATCAGCCACTTCCTGTCTAGCTCATACATATAATCTGATTCAATAAGTAATTTGCAAAATATATACAACATCGTATTCTACGACAAATCCAGACAGTTTTTTATTTAGAGATAACAAGAATTGCTTGTGCTTGTCACATGTTTATTTATAAATAGCCATATTATTCTGCATTACTTGGTAAAATCATTACTTGGTTATATGAATAAAATTAAATTCTTATTAGAACCTCACGAGATAAATAAAGTACATCCCGAAGAATAAATTAATGAATATTATTATGGAAAATGTATATAAAAAGAAATAAACGTTATTTTGATTAATTAATTTTGAAATTTGTAATAATATATATGTCACATATTCTCGATATTAGATAGACTTATTGAAATGATTCCATAAAAGATAATCTATATTTTACGTATTATATTTTACATCTAAATTATGAATGCTTCTTTATTATAACTAGGAAATATGATATAGCTAATTTTACCTGATATGTATGCAAATTTATTTAAAAATACGTCACAGAAAATTTATTTATTGCTTCTTATATTCATCTTTGCTAATATCTCTTTTTTCTAATATCTTTAGTCATATACATATACATATATAAAATGTTATGAATATATTTGTTCAAAAATCAAGTTGCATTTTATAATACTGATGAAGAAACGATCGAAAATACGGATAGTTCGCAAGTAATCGATGACAAAAAATGAAAATGCAGATGCGTCTGACTGATATGAATGTATCGTCCAATCTATGACACCGACACGCTCCGATTGTAGTTTCAAATGTATATATGGAGATTGATGTGTCAGGGAGAGGAGAAAGAGTGAGAGAGGGAGGGAGGGAGGCAGAAGAGAGGGAGAACGAGAGAGAGAGGGAGAGAGAGAGAGAGGACTGAGGATACGCGAATGCGCGGACACCTGTCAAATACATTGAACATTTCAGCTTCCTGTCTGTCCCGTTCATACTCCCGATAGAGTAAGGCGCGATTCAATAAGTAATCCGTATTTGCGCATATTATTCATAAACACATTCTTTTTACAGAATATTATTTAGCTTAAAAAACTAATCATGCAATTTTAATTTTGCAAGTCTTACGACAATTAGAATACGAAATGTCAATTAATATCTCAAGTTTATGCATTTAATACACACATTTGTGTGTTATACCTATCATTATTGATCTTAAATATAAGTTTTTTTGGGCGGAAAATTTTAAGTATTATATTATATTGTATCGTGCGCACTCAAGAAAATCTTCAATTAGTCTTTATTTATATACAGACTTTTTATAAATCTGCAGTGATATATTTGACCTCATGTGTCTACATATACATATCTGAAGCTTGCAATATGGGATGTGTATACAGATTGATGCATTGAAAGTGAAGGACTGTCTATCTATGAATAGCTGGCACCTGTCAAGTACATCAGACAGTTTGCTGTCTGTTCCCTTTCTACTCTCGATACTCACGACACTGTTCGATAAGTAATTTGAAGCGGCGCGTAAGCGGATAGAGTGAAAGTACATCGTAATCTTGTAAATTGCTGACTATGCTCGACCCATTATCCAAGTTTTAATCAGACTAGTTGTATTCTTTTTTTAATGTATTTTCTCATAGATTTCTTCATAGATTCGTATTATGTATGTACGTACTTGTGTACATATTGTTGTTTCGATTATATTAAAAATTAAAAATTCGTTTTATTTAATATAAATATTCATACATGTAAAAATGTCTGACATTTTTAATTGTAATTATAAAACTTCCATTTTCTGAATACAATTAAATTACTGAATACACAAGAATGTGATGTGAAGACTATCTCTCACATGATTTTATAATTTATTTATAAACAGCATAGTGGTCTTCGATTCTTCTATAAGTACTTTATAAACGATAATGATAGAAGGATGTGCTTATATATCGACTCGATTATGCGATTTACGTATAGACATCGATTGCATACGTCTTAAACATACATATAGCGATTGATGTATTAGCAACGAAGGGCTGTCCGTCCGTGAATACGCGAACACCTGTCAAGAGCATCGGACATTTCTACTTCCCTTCTATGGGCCACTATTCTCCGTAAGCACAATTCCATAAGTAGTACGAGCATTATAGGAGACAGGGAACAGAGTTACTGTCAGGAGGCCATCATAGTCTATAGAAATAGGATAATAATCAACCGACCATAGATTCGATACAAAGATAATTTTAACCGGCCGGTGAAAGTGGACAGACATGCATAAATGCGGGCCCAAGTCATCTGTAAAGGTGTTTCTATACATTTGATTACTAATTATGCTCGCTTTCAGCATGCCGGATGCAAAATAAATATGAAATTCATCACAGTCCGAATAGTTGCACACGAGTAAACTAGGTAATGCAATTGATTGAAGTTTGTTCCATGTTTGATATTGAAATTCAGAATAAATATATAATAAAACGCAGTAATAAAATGTTGATACCTAGGAAAATTGCTGCGTTTAATATATAAAAATTATCTATAAAATATTTGATTACTATTAACATAAATATGACATATCGAAAGATTTTTATTTAATAATTACCTATATAACACAAAAAAATTGTTAATAAAAACAGACACGAATAATGAAAGTATAAAACCATTCATATATACAATATATATATCTTTTATATATTTTATATAATTTGTTTAATTATAAAAAAAGATATATATATCAATATATATTTGAATACAATAATTGATGCAAATATTTTATGTTGTAAATTTTAAAAATAAAAACTTTTATTTGTACGATCTTTTTATTAAAGCTTAAAGTAAATGACGCTAATTGGCATTTCTTTCGAAAGTCAAATCTCGCCGATATTGAGCTTGTCAGAGAGATGGCGATTAGCAATATTTCCATCGAATGTATAACTCGAACAGCGAATGCGAAAACTGAATTCGTGCCACTTCGCCATTCGTTCCGCTCGTCAAATATGGACAATGGTTCGTCGATCAAATCGATTTTACATATGCGCGTGTATATGGGTTTGTATGTGTTGCATCGTGTCGTTGGATATGTCGTTATTCATTAAACCGACATCCTTGTACTTTAGTTGGTCAAACGATAATCGATACAGGTGCCGTTGGGCGTATCTGATCAAGTTCTATATACAATATATTTTACACTGGAATTCACAAAATTATATATGCATACAATTGGCAAGCGGTAACAAGAATCGATCCGAACATTGAAATAATCCAATGAAAAATTGATGAATGTGAATTAATTAATTATCGCAATCTAATATTTAAACTTTGGTGGCAGCTGTAATTTCACAAATTTGTTAATAAATATAATATTAAGCGAGAATTATAATATTAGATATCTCGCAAAATTGTAAAAATATGTATTTTATTATTATAACTCAGTATGCAAAATTGCAATTTTAATATATATTATTTATATATTAGCTTTTTGCGCTAACTTGTTTGCAGAAATTTAAAAAGATCTCGTGATAATCTGATCCTAACAAGAACAATTGTAGAGCAAGAAACGATTAAAAAACTATTGAAACTTATTAAACTAATTTTATGCACACACATAAGTATATAATTTATTCTATTTAAATAATAAATAAAATACCTACAACAATTATACATTAATGTGAATTATAAAACATTTGTACAAAATATAGGACAAGATTTTAAAAACTTTAAACTGTATTTCTCTTGAAACACGCATACATATAAAAATTTATAATTATAATTTTGCCAAAGTAAATTAGTTTTCAATTTTTCAACTTTTTCTTGATTTTCAATAATGGATCTCTAACATACTTATTTTATTGAAATTATATAATCTAAGTTTTACATTTTCCCCCATAATAAATTTTTTAATTGATTTTGAAATTCTGTGCTAACCTGCGATCCATCAATAATTTTCAGGCAAACCAGACAATTTTCTGATTGTTTTATCAGTAACGGTCCGTGGGGCGCATCGGAAAAGGCGTGGTACACGGGAATCGCTGCGCTTTCGCGCTTTAGATAACGCGCTTCGATCCGATCCGCTTGGTTCGCACGCATCCGCGCAAATCTGCAAACTATTCGCGAGACTAACGGTCTCTTGGAGATGAAAATTGCGAACGGATTGGCGCGGTGCCTCGAGGATTAAGGAGATCGGAAGGATCAAGACAATCGCGGCAAACGATCGCGCGCGTAAGCATTCGCCTTTTATCGGCTCGTATCGATCCCGCAATTAATCGGGACCGATCGCACGCGGCTTTAGCCTTGTAAATTATAATACACGCCTACTAAACGATACACTTCCTACTCGCTTAATGAAGTACGATCACTAACGGGATTCCGATGGCGGCCTCAAAAGGTCGGCCAGAATGATCGCGGTTAGAGGCATCGGCATTGTTCGCCGATTTGTACGTCGATTCTCGACAAGGAAGGTGTATTTCATCGGCCGCGTGGGATCAGCAATATATTGTACATAATTTTCTCTATCTCTGTTATTAAAGGCTAAAATTTTTATTGAATATTATATATAACAGGGAACGATAATAAATGTTGATCTATTTAAATAATGTGGTAAAAAAACGTATATAATTATTATTAATAATAATTTAATAATTACAATGTAAAATATATTATTAACTTTGCTCTTCAATTATGAAATATTAATTATTCGATTTCACGAAAATTTCGAAAGTGTTTAATTATTACATAACCGCAGAATTTATTATTATTTTAAAAACTAATATATTGTGAAATGATAAGCATAATGTTATATTAACTATTCATATTATACTATATAAATACATAAGATAAACACATTGAGTCTGTGATAAAAATCCTAAACTGTTCGAGTTGCGCACAAATTGCATTCGCTACGCGCTCGAACCTTGCATTCCAGCGTTATCGTCACTAAGCGAGCAGATACCCCGCTCTTCGCGGCCGATCTCGCTTATGAGAGAGATGTCCTTGCTATTCCAGTTATTTATCTCCTTTTCTTCTCGTATTCGCCGTTCTTGCACGGGCATTCCTGTTCGCTTATGCGGCGCGCACTCACGTGCTCCTCCCGCGCGATATCAAAACACGCTCTCGCCATCGAGTCAAGATCGTGGCGTGGTATGCGCGCACTCCTCGAGCGGAGTGCCTCGCGGCGCGCTTAGAGAGAGTACATACTTGCGCGGTATTGACGCGTTGCATGGATGCTGCGACGGCCGTTGCAACGCGCGAGGGCGTCGCGAGTAACGGTGACTAATGAAAACATGCATTCCCTCTCGTATCGCGGACGCGTGGGACGCGTCTCATTGTGCTTTTTTTTTTTTTTTTCCTCAGCCCTTTCCGTTCACTCCTTTCGCCGCGCGTATCACAATCGATGCGGCCGTATATATGCGGCGAGAAATCGACGATACCGTGGATGTCACGGCGCCGTGATTTTGTAATGCGTTGTCAGTATAATTGCGCGTGTTGCAACGCGTTTCCCACGTCGCGAACGTCCGTTACCTTAATTATGATGGATACGTTAAATTATGATGAATATGGAAATTTGGATTCCTAGGCCTCGAGTGTTAAGATTCGGGGGCGCTAGGTGAGCAACCTTGAGAGAATTGCAATACATTTTTCGGACTTTTTGATTTAATTATCTGTTCTTGAATTTTATATCCTATTGTTTTTCTTGCACTTTAATCTTTTTACCAACTTTTTAAAACGCTAAAATTTTTGAATATCACAGTTTTTATATTAATGAATATTCTAAATCATAAAATATAAAGTAACTTAATATATCCTATACATTCATTATTTTTGCATTAAAGATTCTGACTCTTTTTCCAATCCATGAGTCTTCAAATCTCTTGACTTAAATTTTTGAATTTTTAAAATATTTTTAAAAATATATTTAAACATAAATTATTTTAAACATTGATTATATTTTTAAACATATTTATTTGATTAGCTTTTTATTACTTGTAATATAATGTGCTGTTTCTAATTATCTTTAAGTAATTTTTTTTTAGTGTCAGAAATGGAAGATGAACCTAGATAGGTTCATTCTTACACACGTGAAAATGTTTTCCCAGTTCTATGTAGTACACACGTGGAGACAAAAGTTTTTAAAAGTGATAAACTCTTTTAGTATATATATATATATATATATATATATATATATATATATATATAGAAAAATATAGAAACGAGACATAAAGTATATATCACACATACATACATGTTCGCACATACGCCCGATATATGCCCAGCAGGCAGACAAGCAACGGTGCATTTGCACGGTATAGTGCGGTGCATCGCACCACTCGCGCGTTGAAAATAACGGTGACTAACGAAAACAGGCATTTCCTCATCTCTCCTACGTCGGCGGACGCGATAAGCTTTTACGTCTTCACCTTCGCGAGCGAGCGAGCGAGAGAGAGAGAGAGAGAGAGAGAGAGAGGGAGAGAGAGGGAGAGAGAGAAAGAGAGAGAAGCAGAGAATGTAAAGGCAGCGTGGTACATTACGTTGAATTTTGCAAATTATGCGATGCAACACTTCCGAGATCGGTCACCCATGATCGACGGGAACGTTACTCGAAATTGTACGCAAACTGGGTCTTTATAGATTACCTTGCGAGATATCGTCACTGTGAAGCTGTGGACGTGACGAATGGAGCAACATCAAATATTCGATGTGAAATATTGATTAAAATCTTTTCATAATCTTAGAATTTATACATAGTTCTTATAATATTGTAATAATAATTATATAATTATATAATCATATATATTATATAATTATATAATTTATAATGTAATATAAAATTTCTTTGTCTCTGAAATATTACAATAAAGCGCAAAATTTTTGTTTTAAATTTTAATTTCACGATATTTTCATAGAAATAATATATAACAAAAAACATATCAAATCGCTGCTTTACTTTTTCATTTAAAAATGCAGGATGAAATATCGTAAATCGGATTGCATGGCCATTCAATTTAATAAAAAATTATTGTTTAAAAAATTACAATAAATATATTATATATATGTGTAATATACAATTTTATGTAATAAAAAATAATTAGTAAATCCAATTATGCGCGTCGATATTTCATTTTAATTAAAACATTATAATCGGTGTATATAAAAATAAAAAAAAAAAATTCATACTGGTTAAACAACTGACATTTTCTATCTTGTAATAGGAAATTTACTTTTATTGAAAGAGCATTGAGATAAAGTCAACATTTATCGTTGCGATGGTTTTTAAATTCCTTATTCTTCATTAACTTGTTAAGTTAAATATACATTCAATTTGCGAGACACGTACAAATATCATCAACGTAAAGTTCGTCAAATCGATTAATCTGTTACAACATTCGCAAAACAGAAATTTCTCGAAACACAGATGTCTAACGAGATAATATCATTCTTCTCAACGCGAATTAAGAAAATCAACTTTCGACATTTTTACTTATATATTTTCGAACGCGGGTAGTTAATTTTGAATTTTATCAAATCAAAAATTGAAGTCATTGAAAGAGAAAGATCTTTTTTTTTTAAACCAGAATGTAATTAAAAATCTAAATTAAAAATTGACGAAAGAGAGAGTTAAAAGATAAAAAGGTTTATAATCGATATATTTCATATTTATAGACGACGTAACATTATTATAAGTATCTTTAAGTTACTTGTGAGTTAATATTTATCTATTAATTATCAAAAATATTAGCCTTAAATATATTTATAAACTAATCAATTTTATTCTATAAAGAAATTAACTTGTTTCCTTCTTAGTTATTCTAATGATATATGTTAAGGATATGAACCAATATTAACTTGTTTTGATTATATGTTATACTTAAAATGACTTGATCGATTACTAGACATTAGTTGTTCTAGTTTAAGGCGTCGAGTTGTTTTTCCCGCCAGGTAGACCCGCCGGGGAACTTTCAGTGACAAAACTTTCGCGGGCGGCGAAAGTTTCGATCGATCTCAGGTCCGCCGCCGCGACGGCGGCCGCCACCCCGCCCGCGCAATAAATTGCCGATATCACAATGAGCGCGTATTGAGCCGTCGGCCGCGCGATGTAATGGCGCAATGAATCATGCGAGAACTTATCGCGCGCGCGTCTAGGAGATGAGGGAACGCATGTTTTCATTAGTCACCGTTATTCGCGGCTGCGCGCCTCGGGGACGCGAGCGAATAAAGCGCGCTCCGTATTCCGCGTTTATCCGGCCATCGGTGATCCATCAGGTACCGTGATTGGCCTGAGGATCCTATAGAATGGAGCAGGATGAATAAAATCGCCGAATTCATTAACAAAAACTGTACATTCTGTGTAAAAGAATGATTTGCAGAATTTGTATAACGCAAGAAATATATTTTTATGCTAATGTATGTTATATAAAAAGATTATAATACAAGCCACTTGAAAAATGTTTTTCGAAAAAAATACTAATATCCTAAACTACATAATTATGAGATGTAAGAAGACAAAAAGAGTAATTTTAATTATATTTTAGAAAGTTTATTTAATAATAGCAGCTAATTCGTTGAATTTAATTTTATTATGAAAACATGACATTTTTCAAAATGAAATAAGTATAAAATTACTGTCACTTTATGAAATGATGTCCTAATATTTCACAGTTCTATATATGTATATAATTTGATAAAAATTCAGTATCTAAATTAATTTTTAAATATAAGATTAATTATCAAATGAAATCTGTGGTTTTATTTTAAACGTAAGGTTTTTTGTGTGATCAAGAATATCTTATGAACTTTTTCTCTCGTGCTCATATATACGTCTTCAGAATTTTATGAGTGATTATTTCCAGAAAGTAGAATTTTTAGATATATTTAGCTTAAATTTTAAATTTTATGTGTCATGCACTATTTCGAAATCATTTTTAACTCTAATGAAGATTGAATAAGAAACATATATCAACCAATCCATTTCAAACCAATGTTGCATAATTATAACATTTTAGACCTTAGTTTTCTAATCTTAAATATTTATGTAAGCCCATTTAATGCTCTTTAAACAGATATTATCTTTCTAATATTATCTTATGACATATATTCTTATCTCGAATCTCTCTCGATGACATTTGTGCGCGTGTGCACGCGGACACATACATACACGCTTTTTCCTGTGTGATATTTTTCTTGCGCGTAAAACATGTACTTTATGTGACACATAGTCCCCGATCTTAAGAAGATTTATATGGCGGATCGTAGATCCTATTATTCGTCGCGTTGGCGAAGTTACTGGAAACAAGCATTTCGTTCCTCGCGAAAACCGCGAAATAAAGTCGCGAGACGATATGACTGTACTTTTTTATGGCTGCAAACGTACCCACCATATTTAAAATCCATCGAAGTATCAAAGTAGTCAAAGAAACAATAGGACAAGTAATATTTTGGCTAACGAATAATCATTACTCCGAAATTCTTTCATTGATTAATTTATTATTTAATTGGCTTTATTTTGGCCACACTGTAAATATATTTCCGATTCTATGATGAAATATCTTTGGATTCGCAACGTCTGTCAGTTATTGTCATTATTAATCTCGAGTTATTAAACTTAGTAGAGTTATATCTTTCTCGCTATCGTACTGCATTGATTCAAGGTAATCTTCTTTCAACTAAATGAAAATCCTTCCTAGCGATCCGTCCTAATTATTTTTTTCAGGCGTTTCCTTGATGAAACGAGAAAAAGTAGAATACTTATTTTTGAAAACCACACAATCGCACACGTGACTATGTATTTGTAACGAATGTATGATTATAAACGATGTCATACGCGATATTGATTTAACAAGAATTACTAATCTGTCGTACGTGTTCCGTTCACTGTGGTTTCGAATGTGAGTCATAGCATAAAGAGAAATATAACGGCTTTTCTTAAAACGGAAATAGAAAGATCTATTTATTATTAAAATAGGAAAATTATAAATGAATAAGAAAATACATATTATTCTGTTCCAAGAATATTTATAAAAAATAAAATCAATAAAATTGTATAACTACAAGTACTTATATAAAAATATGAACTGATAAAATTGTGATTAGTATAAATAAAAAATGCTAGAATATCTGCAAAATAAATATATACAAATGAATATAGGTGGAATCAAAACGATTACATAGATATTAAAAATAATAAATTAGCAATAAATTGAGAAAAAAGATGAATTAATTGTTATTCTCGTTTAGTGATTGGAATATAATATCGTACGTGATTATTAGTTGAAACAAAACCATATATTTCTTTATACAGAAAGAGAAATTTAGACAGAAAGTGCGTAATCAATGATTCAACACATTCGTCTTATTAGGGATCAGTAGAACTCAGTTTGGCTATAATGTAATATTTATAATACGGTATATCAAAAGTGAAACGATAAATGATATATTGAGTCTATGATCTCTGCAAATTTCGCTCGAAGAAACATATTAGATAGAGAATTAACAGATTGGTATTAATAATAAGAAGCTTGATTTTAATAAATCTACGCGATTAATATTTTCTTATACAGAAAATAGGTATAATGATATAATCGAAAAATTATCAATAGCGTAAACAAAATAACGTTGCTGAATCAAGCTTCCTTACATAAATACGACAGAAAACCTTTATTTATTGAAATACATTTTATTATAAATAATTTAGAAATAAAATAATTAAATATAATTTAATTAATAATTCAATATAACTTAAAAGTTAATTATAATTTGAAAATTTGAATATTGAAACAATTAATACTGAAAATAAGAAAAAATCAGGCTTTGAAAGAAGAAGGTCTATCACTTAAGAAAAAAGTAAAAATTATAATTTAGTGAGATATTAAGTGCCTGGAAAAAAGCTGGATACATTAGCTCTTTTAAGGAAAATAACTCTCCAGATAATAATCTAATATTATTAAATCCATGGTTGGATTGTCCTTGCAACTTTTCTCGTTCACCTTGTATAACAGATACATATCGGCCGTTTCAGAAACTCGCGGAGCGGCTAATCTACTCACTCTGGTATATATCTATCAATTATCAATTATACATACTGGCTATACCGATTTTTACAGTCGCGCCGTGCCGCGTTGGATCGCAATTGCGATCGCGCAAAATGCTCTGCGAAGAAAGGTCGTCGGTTCGAGCGTGGCGGCATTCTGAAACGTGCTATGGGAATCTCACGTGTTCGCTAAGCTATATGGGCCGCAATTTACTACGTGTGCTTTTCGATGGGAACGACTCTCTAGCGAGCAAAGTATCGATACGGAACGAAATATAAAAATATAATTAAAATCATAAAAAAGAATTATAAATAATTGAATAGAATATAATTACGTATAAAATATAAATAAATATTAATTAAATATTTTAAAAAAATAAAAAAGCAACAGCTTCAACTTTCCATCCTCTATAAATTGGAATTTTAATTAAACGAAATTGTAATATTCTGAGAAATATTTTTTGTATAATTATTGAATTACACATTATATATTTTAAAGAAAATTTCAATTTATATTCATGTACATATATATATATATATATATATATATATATATATATATATTGTATTCACATATACGCAGAGAAGACAACATTATTTTAATAGTGATGCTATTAAATGCAATGCATTAATCTATCAGCAGTTTGCCTGAAACATTTATTTCCATGTTAATATTAGCTTCTACATTGAACTGCAATTGCGGTTTCCTGATGTAGTGAATCGCGACGCGTTATTTTATCGAATAGACGGCTGCGACGCAAGACGTCGCGATGGCTTCCATGTTCGTCGACCGGGAATTATCGTTGTAATTACGCCGATCACCGGACAGCAGCCGTTAGCCGGTTCCTACTGCGACCTCTCGGTCTTTTCACGAGTTACCTGACGGTGATGTAACGTAATGATGTAACGTCGGCTGCGTCGAACTTTAAAGAGACTAGTTGGAAAGGCACGATGATGATTAATATCCCGTAACGACGTTAGAAATTAGTCTCTTGCGAAACTCGCATTTAAATGTAACCAACTCGTACCACCCATGATGCCCCCGAAAAAATCTATAATAGAGTAATATTTTTCAAGAGAGAATATTCCGTAACTTGTGTGTGATTACAGAATTATTATTATAAGAGTTTAGATTTCTCTTAAGCTTATGCTTGTCACAAATTGGATGTCGTCAATTATAGAGTTAAATCAACTATCAGAGAAATTGGGGATATTATTATCAAGAAATACCAGAGATTTCAGTGTATCTCAGATCTATAATATTAAGTTATCTTAGTGTATCTTTGTTATGTATCTTTTATGTATGATTGTTTGGTCAAAATTTAAAATCAATTTGTTGCATAAATTAACAAAAATACATATCAAAATAATAATAATTTTTATAAAATAGAGCTGCAAGGATATTATACGGTCTTATTCTTTTTTTTTTAATTTCATATATCTTTAACAAGTGGAAAGTGCATAAAAAGTTTTGCAATATCGATTCAAGATTAATAAATGGTAAAAAAGGCAGAACGGTTTTCTCACTATAATAATTAATCAGACATCGAATGCGTAAATCAATTCATTTGATACTATTCAGTCTATCTCAGCATATGTTGTGATTGTCGCGTTAGGAAATGCGACAAAAGATACGTTTATAAAAGAACCTTAATGACATGCCCACGCGAGCGCGCCGAAAATGACGGGTAGTATTGTTGAAGCGTCGTCGCCGCGCCCAAAAATTTCGCCTCCTCGCGGCGCGTTGGTTCCGCGTGCGCTAATGACGATGGTTATTAGGAGACGCGTGCGGGATGCATACGCGTCATTAAAGCACGCGTGTATGTACGTTCGCGAAAAAAAGAATGTGTGGAGGAAGGAGCAGAAGAGGAAGAAATAGCGGTAGAAGAAAAAGAGAATGAGGAAAGACGAGGAAGAAGAAAGAGAGGCGAATATTTCTCTCTTGACAAATATAATACGAAGGAAATGTACCTGGCGGAGAATATGATGAGAAAGAATATAAATAAATGCACTAAATGTAATAATATGGAGATAAATCAAATCAAATATTATAAATTAATGAGCGAAACATACAAAAATTTTAACCTTTTAAGAAAAGTCACTGAAATGTGTGTGATATTCATTGCTAAAATATGATATACAATTAATATACGATAACTATATAAAAAGATGGAAATAGAAAGATAAAAGAAGGAGCTGGAAAGAGATAACGAACTGTTGAAACAGGAAAAGAGAGAAGAGAGGACGAAAGGTACATGGGAGGAGAAAGGGTCATTATCGACGATGACTGGCAGTGAGGTCATCGTCGCCGGTAAGTTTAACGCTCTTTTGTGAACGGGCCCTTACAATGTACGCGGCTGGTGTGTACAAATCTTGCCGAAATCATTAACGCACGCTTCTTCGCGTAACTCACCGTCTTTACCCTCTCTGCCCTTCGCGCCCTTCGCGCGTCTTCGCGACTTCCGCCATTGTAAAACGCGTGTAATCGCGTCGTACCGGACATCGACGATCATGCGATGATGATTGTACTGTTGTCGAGTCAACGGCACGTACACCGTTGTGTCGTTGTCGAGTCGCTATTTGAGTAATTTGTAGGTAGCGCGGCGCGGATTACCGCTACGAGATTGATCTTCGGATGGTGCAGCGCGGTTGTTGAGTGACAGAACGATAAATTCATTCCTTCAGGGATTATCTGTGCGATACTCAGCAGGGAGTATATAAGTCGAAGCATCTTATTCTTTTCCAGATAGTCCAAACATAATTAATAATTTTTATCTAAACATAATGATTTATATCTGCGATGGTAGTCAATACATCATCTTTATGATATGCTACTTATTAAAATTTTTTCCGATATCGTTTATTCCGTATACATTATTAATTGTTTGAAATTAAACAGAAGTTGAGAGAGAAAATCGATTTTTATGCAAAATAAAACATTTTTCAAGAGTTTATAAAAATGAAATAACTCTTTAAATCAGAAACAATTAAACACATGATAATTTGTAAAAAGTCATATTATAATTGATCTCTGAAAAATAATCATTCAAATATTAAGTTGCACATAAATGTAAATTGTTTTTCTTTTTTTTAACATTTTTTAACATTTTTTATATATGATCGCTACGTAAAATATTCGAATAAATTAACGTTATATAAAATGGACATTGAAATTTATTAATACAAGGTATGGCTTTCTATATTAATTTTATAATTGCAACGCGTTATTGATATTTTTGAAAATTTTTGTATCTATTCCTTTTTTTACATTCTACAATTATAGGCATAACAATCTACAATTTCAGGAGACTTGCTGATAATAAAAAATCTACAAAACATTTTGCATCTTTTCACGGAAATTCTAATAATATAGTTTCTTCCGTGCAACTCTTTAAGGTTAAGAATACGATAGGAAGATCAGGCTTTCGGTAGTGCGATTATCCAAGGGTAAAACTGATCACGTACGCCCAGACGGCTCCTACAATGGCGAACTTCATCCAACTTAAGGGCTATTAGTGCCAACCCCTTGCGCCCTGTCCGCGTCCCTTCAGGATCCATGAGCAGCCATGTCGGCTCGAAGAGATAACCGGACGGAAGTCCCTCGTCGTCTTCCAATAAAGTTACACGATTCCGGAGTACGTGAGCGGTCGTCGAATATATCCATTGGCGCGGATTGCATTATGACCCGATTACTATACCGGGCACGGCATTCACGGTCTTACATATTAGAAATTGTAACTGCGTGCAGAGCGATGTAACACCGCATAATTTGTAGAGTTCGCGTGTCGTGGCCACGTGTAATTTCTCGATGGTATTGTGAGATGTTGATTTTTAGACGTCTGTATATAATTAAGTTCAATCAAGATTCATAATTTCATCCTTCTTAAATCCTGCGAATATCAAATTCTTGCATTATGTTTATCTTATATATCGTTGTTAGATCTTACCTCGCCTTCGAAATTTTCCAAATTTCTGAATTTCACCCCTTTCGCATAGTCGATCGGATCGATTACACGATTCCTTAACACGCGAGCGAGTGGCCGCTATATCCAATCGCAGATTACATTATGATCCGATTACTATACCGTGCACGGCGTGTATGTATGTATATAGCTCATAGTTACATCCCAGAGATTGCAACTGCGTATGGAGCGATGTCGCGCTGCGATAATTTCTAAATGCTATGTGATACGCTCGTCCGAGGAAATTGCAAGCGATATTGGCGGGTCATATCAACACTGCTTGCACCCCCATGATAATTACTTTTATCGGATAATAATATCATAATATAAAATATTGAATATTTTATTAATTTAACACATTAAATAAAACAGCTGTAAGTGAATCCTTTCATATTTATCACAATGTCATCATATGTTCACAATTTCATCATGTTTTTTTAAAAATATTTTTCAGTCTCTCCAACGCGTAATTTTAATTTTTTTTTATCTTTCCAAATCGAATAAATAAACGTTATTTTTTGAATGAATAAATGGAACAATTAATAAATTCAACAAAATAAATTTTGCCAAAATAAAATCCAATTACTAAAATAAAATCAATGTCTTTCTATCAATCCAATTGCTAAAATAAAATCAATGTCTTTCATTTGTCTTTCAAGATTGTAATCTGATAATAATTAAGAATAATACCGAGAGATTCTTGTTTTGCATCTTTCAATTCTTGAGAGGAATTTATCTCGCTGACGCTTTCCTCGCTCGGAAGGGCTCGAAATTTGTACGTCGGGCTTTCGAGCATAAGACGCGGGTTATACATAAATACGCGTGTAAGCCTGCCTTGTTTCGAATAAGGTGAGAGAGAACCGGGGATACAGCAGGCACGGCGGTGAGAGAGAGGATCTATGGTTTCCTTGTGGAACCCGAAGCGTCGTGGATTATGCTCGCGGTAGAAAAGGAGAAGCTAAGGGCGACGACAAGATTAATCGCCATTCTCTTTCGCTCGTCGAATCATTGTTCGTGTACGTAACATCGATTTCATGCTAAATAAAAATTGTTTAAAAACGCGTGAACCAAGTTATCTTTATTATAATTATAAAAATCAATCCCAAATAAAAAATATATAAAAAAATATCATATTCTTAAAAATATTTTTTTACATGATACAATATGTATATATACGAACAATATTGTAGATAAATAAATGTTATTTAAAAATATTATATTATATTATAAATAAAGTAATATTTTGCACTTTGTTTTTTTTTTATAAAATGTTGTCTACATTAAATTTTCTTTTTAATTATATATTAATTTCGAGATTTATTCTAGATGATAAATATTGACACATGTGTTTTTGACGTAAAAAAGATGCGTGAAAATCATTGTGATGAAACGCAGCTGAGCGGATTTAAAAACCCAAGCGTGCCGGAATAATTTAATTCCGCGTAGTAAGTTACTTCATTGCAATTAAATGTTTTACCTCGGCAAATACAGCGTATAAAACGGCAAATTCGTCGAAACGGAATTCATTACGCGCAAAAATAAACCGATATCGCACCGCGCCGGTTAGAACGTCGAGAAATGTTCATCGAAATATGTCTGGGAAATTATGATAGGCTTCTCATTAGTCTTTTCGAAATTCTGCAATACAGGGCATTATGTCGTGAATCGAAATTGCAACAACGTCACTTATGGCAGATGCACGAGCAAATTCACGGATGATGATGCAGGTTGCAAAATATCATCAATCTGCTTAACGTGCTAAATAGCGAAATACACGCAAGCCGATTATGCAATTATCTAGGCAATAAATCGATATTAGGATCGATATACAATTAGTTTCGCCATGTTGTTGGACTTTATGAGAAGCTCAACAGCCATTTGAATTAGTAAATATTGTAGAACGGTTTCCAGCATCTACGAAAAAACATTCGAGAACTCTCTTTGGAAAAGATTTGTTTACTCGTAAAATGCAAGAACGACACATTGAATTGTTTGACAAGCGTTTGTAAATATCGATAATTTAAGAATAATAATTTTTAAAGAAGAATAAAAGAAGGTATTAAAAAAATATATATAAATATTTTTCATAAAATGCATTTCCGATAAACTAAGAACGATTTTCTGTCACTTTTGCATGGTATACATTTTCTGTGAAAATTGTGAAAAAAAAATATGCGATGAGAGAGATATGAAAATAAAATCAGCAGTGTAATCTTATTTGTACAAAAAAAAAAAAAAAAACAAAAAAAAAAATAGAATCGCGAAAATAAATATTTATCTCGAGGATCGCCGGGAGGGAATGTATTAGTTTCGACAAAATACGCATTTAATAGAGACTCTGTAAAGACATGCGCGCGTTCAAGCGTGGATATCCGCGCGAGCGTAATTTCGATGTTGCAACCTCGAGATTCCTTCGGCACCTTTCAACGCGTAATCCTTAACGTGCAACTTAGAGAGAACGTGAGCGCAAAATTTACTCGTGTCGAATCCGGTACGCTCGGCGCGTATCGCGCCAAATCGCGTATCTCTTGGCTGCGATGCAAGTGCACTTCACCATCGTCTTTGCACCCGACGAGCGTCGCTACAATAACGGTAACAACCACCGAGATAACAAGAGAAACAGCATCGACGGAGATAAATACGGTGTGCAACCAGCCACATACATCGAAGTCGTCGATGACAAAGAAAAGTGCAAGTACAACACGTATCTGATTTCAAGGAATATTGATACCGATAAAGAGCTGATCTACGTGTAAATAGGTGTCGCGTATGTTATTTTCATTGTTAAAGAGCCGAGGAAATCGATAACATAAAAACGAGGCGAGTACTAATTAATATTATATATATTATATATAATCATTTCAAATAGTCTTATTTTCAAATTAATCAAATACAGTTAGATATATAAATTAATAATTTAATTTAACTTATTAAAATATTTTGTTAATATTAGATTTATTTTAATATAGAAAATCTCTATTAATATAAACGATTTAACTTTAATATTAATCAAAATTATAGAATTTTCCAGTAACATTCTGCTTATTAAATCTGTTATATAGAATATATATTAAAATTTAATCTTATTAATGATAAAGTAATATATATGTATATATGTGATATATACGTATAAAATAACTGTCCTCACATATATATAACTCTCTCAGCGGAAAGAAAAGTATTAATTCGAACACGTTACTGGAAACTCGCGTAGAAATCCGATTTATTGGGAGTTCCAGTTTTCAGAATGTCGGCAGCTTTGGTCGGAAATTCGCAAGCGCACTTCTCGGTGATGTTTGTCGCGTGCGAACCATCCATCCGCGCAATAATCGCGGATCTTATACGCGCTCTCGAAACGCGTCTGCAGCCGTGCGAAACGGCTCGGTCGGGTGCGCATCCGAGCGTAAGCAATAATTAGCTTAATTAATCCGGTTGGTCTGGCGCGGCGACTGATAATTCGGTACAATGTTAAAGCGACATTAGTCGATACACGATCCTGACAGTTCGACCCTCCTCCGTTCCAAGAGATGTTACCGCTCCTAATATCCCGGTGGCGCCTGGAAGTCGTCCAATTAAATGCAGCTTCTGTGCGATGCCGTCCCATAATTGCGTCTAGATTCGCTCTCTCCTAGCCGAGATATTTCCAACTTTCGAACAAGACGCGTGTACGCTAATGCGCTTGTAAGCTTAGTTTCGGTTTGCCCGAGAGAAAGAAAAAAAGACAGTGATATCGCGAATTATATGGAAACAAGAAATAACGGTGAAATTGATTCAAGTGGCATTGATATCGCATAATAAATCAATGTGAAAAAAATTGTAAGATGAATATTTAATTATTATAATTATATTATTTAAATATAATATATATTGTCTCATAATTATAAAGTAAATATTATAAATTAGATGACAACTTGCAATCGAAAATTGATGTACAAATAATCTGTCATATTTCGTTTATAAAATGCGCAGTTTTTATAGTCGACTTGAATCTAAAAATAAAGAGAATATAAGAATGTTACCATTAAATATTAAATATCATATTTATTTTTCTTCCAAAAAAAATCACAATAGTTATTCGCTCTAAATTGAAAGCTCTGAACTGGAAGCATGAATCGCATGGAACTTCGACTACCGACTCTGTTCTTTGCCCTTGGCGTTAGATCCGATTTGATCCCCGCGTCGTAAGTACGCGAACCGAAAGGATACCCCTCTGGGAGACAAGTATTCAATTACAATAATAACGTCGATTTACAAAAGAATCGACTTCAAAGGCTTTACTTGGCGACGCGCGTCGTCGTTGCTCGTGAGGCAATGAAAAGAAAGAGACGAAGGAAAAGGCAGGAGTGAACAAGCAAAAAGAAATAAAGAGAGAGGCATAGATAGAATAAACGTGGATCAAGAGAACGAGAACAAGGAAAGATCATGGTGCGACGAGAGCGCGAAAGATTCTCTCTTAAGGCAAATTTATACGATTCACTCTGGATGATCGTCCCGGATGAGTATTTGGAAGTGAAAGAAAAGTGAATCGTGGAAATAGTGTTTCCGCAAAAATGTTTAAAATACAATTTTTACTAGTATTTAAATAATTTCCGATAATCATGCAAACTAGAATATATAAGCTATAATAAATAAATTATTCCCTGAAATGTGTGTGAACATAAAATACACAAAGTGTTCTCACAGTTTTCTATGACTTAATGTGAAAGAATACGGATATTAATTTGACATATCATAATCTTTCAAAGCTATCGCATAGGCTCAACAAACGAATTTAATAGAATAGGTATTCCATAATTTTATATTAATAATTATTGTAATTCACAGTGTAATACCCTTCAAAGAGAATAGTCACACTTATTAATTACGTCACTCTGTATCAGTTCGAAGTCAAGAATAAAAATGCATCGGATTACATCAAGTAATTTAATATCGATGATATGTCTGAATAAAAAATGTGATCATCAAGAATGTAAATCGTGTAAATTCGCTCTTAGAACCGATAAGTCAGAAAGGAACGAAAGGGAGAGGATAAAGAAAGAGATATTCTTCGAGGGAAGGTGAGATCCTGGCGAGAGGTGAGAGCGAATGGGTGGAAGAAAAAGGCAGAGGGGGAGGGGAAGGACGATATGCGTCCGTTTTTTGTGTTGGTCGCGTCGATGCCTCTGGGATTATATACGACGTCCAGCGACAATACGTTTCTCAGATCACTATCAGGCCGCTATTGTCGGCCATTAAAAATACCTCCTCAACATTTATTCGGCAAATAAATCTTAACCCGATGGAATGCGGCCCCACTGTCCTCTCCCGGTTCATCGATAGGTCGCTCCCTTGTCATCCGGCCGTTTATGCTCGGCCATATGCAACCGGAAACAAACGGCCGCGTCGTGTCAACCACCTGGGCGGAAATTAATTTATACGATTGGTCGCACGCTAATCACGGAAGGCATCTTCGTTCAATGCGTTTACGCCGTAGTTTTTTTCTCATGTATTACTTTTGACATTTGTCACCTGGTGATTGCAGGATATATCATCGATCAAATACATTTTTTATAGCTTCAAAACTAAAGAAAATATATTTTTATAAACGTAAAATTAATAAAATGTTATAACAGTTCTGGTCATAAATACGTTTCGTCAAAACTTATTATTTTCTTAAAATATATTTATCAAACTTTATTCTGTTTTTCTTTTTTTTTTTTTTCGAAAAGAATGTATTCTACTTTCCTGTCTTCTCGAATGGATTCGCAATTATTACCGACAGTATTACATGTAAAATAATGTCAAGTGCCGAGCTTCGAGATGCCACGAGAGAAGAGAGAACAGAGGGAGGAAGGTAGTCACGTTTTCTCACGTTAATAACGTTAGCAACGCTCCGCCGTTGCTTGTAGCAATCATAACTGTATCCTCTCGCGAGCAGGATGTGTGCGGTGGATATGTGCTTCGCGCGGCCGCGGCTTCATCAATAATCTGCCAACCTTATAGTACCCGGCACGCAGACAGTGTAATACCGGCCTAAGTAGCTACGCGAATATGTGTGCGTCTTTCGTGTGGCTTTGCCGGACGATAAACGCCGGGTGTGTGAAGGAACGGCGGTCCGACAGCATTGTGGAAATAGGAAATTTGCTCGTGCGAATTCCACGAGGATTCTGCACCGGCATTCCGGACTCTTGAATCACATGCGTTTCTTCTCACGTGCTATTTTTCTCGCAAGAATAAATTTTGCTAACCAGAGACTATAGGTGAAGATATAGACAAATGTGTATTGGTTTTTTTTTATTATATGTATATCTCCTATCTTTTTAACGCTCGACTAAAAGAAATATTCGCAATACGAATTTCGACAACAGTCAGAATTAACATTTCTGTTTATTTTTGAAAAGTATTTTATTTTGTAAGCACAAAATAATGTAATCTAGAGTATTATTATAGATATTTTGCGTGGGTTATTTAGGAAATTAAATCATCCTTTTATAAGATTAATACGAGCAAAAATAAAGATTCCACATATGTACAAATATGTTTAACATACATACATGACTGAATATATAAAATAAATCCTGCAATCTATAACGCACACACACATATACCACTTGTGGAATAATCAAGTTTATTCTTTCTTGAACAGCACTTATCTTCGTACATTTTCTACACTTGAAGTAAATAAAGAAAATAGTTTTCAAAGCAAAAAAGAAAAAATGTGAATTGTTTAATTAATAGTTTAGAAGGAAAAAATATACAAAGAGTGCTGAAAAAATTCATTACGAAAAATATATGTCTAATTCAACCCTTTTTTGTGCTTTTTTTTCCTCAGAGTTGGGGTAAGAATAGAGATGGCCTGTCAAAGAGGGTAAGGTCGATGGATCATCGCGACCTCATCCGCAGCTGCGATTTACGGCGGGCGTTTAAAGATGTGCGATAAAAAAGATGGCCTACTTCGTGAGATCTCTTCCCGCCTGACGCCGTGAAATCCGATCTCCGATCGAACTCGCGGCGTTACAAGATCAGATGGTAGGCGTGTTCGACAGGGAGAGGGACGCTGGGCAAAAGCAAGCTCTTTCAATCCAGGGGTTCCCAAACTTTCCGGTCTCATGCCTTCTTTGGATATTTTGAAAGTTGACACCTCTTTCGCAAACTTCATTTCATTTAATAAAAAATTAATACAAAAATAGCATTTACAACTTGTGGCAAAAAGTTTAATAATTATATATTTTACATTTTGGCATTTATGTATTGTATAATGAATTTTTTTATAGTTCTTTATGTATAATACAGTAATTTTTTTAAATATCAACATTTCTGTAGATATATGTACCAAAAGTAGAACTTTTTTCACTCGATAAATAATATAGACTGTGCAATGAATTTGCTGCAGTTATTTTGTTCATAAATAATATAATGTAAAGGCTGTATTCAGTATCAATGTGTAAGCGTGACAAATTACTCTATTAAGTTAAAATTATTCAGACAGTACCTTTGATTAGTTTTTTGTTCTCTCGAAGATACAGAAAAGTGCGAATATAGTTTCTCAGTCTTCTTTTATAACATCTGCTCGCGAGCCTTCGCATGTATTTCAGCTTGATCACGACCGAATTTGATCCGGCGATTTAAATGATTTTACACACCTGTCGGCGCGCGACGAGTTACGCCTTACGGGCGTGAAAAGTCGGTTTTTTCCTTGGTGCTCGTTGCTTTCACTCACCGACCATTATTATTTTACATTGAAAAAATGGTGCCAAGGGGCTTCTGATGTAACTATACACGTCTGTATACGTTAAAGAAACTTGTAAACAGGAAGAGTTCCATTAGCAAAAAAAAAAGACTTGTCTTATTTATGTTAATTGTTGCATTTTTTCTAATTAATTATTTTTATATTGAATGCAATTAAAATCTATATTTTTTTACGAGAATTTGACAGTTGATTAACTTAAGTCATCAAATTTATGAATCACACTCAGATATATGTTAGATATATAATAACCGATAAACACATCTATGTCATCAATTTTTTGTCGATCTGGCTGAAAGTTTTCGGATTCGTCGCAGAGTTTTTCGGCACGAGGTGTGACATGAAGAATTCATGACGGGTTTTTCAAGCGGCGTTATCGGCGATTCTGACGTCTCGATCGTTACAAAGATCTCGGGACGGATCCTACGGCTTCCTCCGAATAATCGGACCGCATTCCTGCACCGGCGTTGCTCGCCCGCGAGGATAGGTAATGCGAAACAAATACGATTATGCCGATTTCGTGCGCATACCTCCCGTAGAATCAAATTCCACAAATCGGGAATGGAATGAAATCCGGCCAAGAATTTCACGTAAAATAATGCCCATTTAATCGAATTCGCGACGAAACATAAGCATTCTTATTGATATCTTATCCGTGCGTTATGCAATGCTAGATTGTCTTAATTTTCGGACTTATAACATGCACGTTGATTTTTCTTCTGATTTCTCTAATGCGATTTGAAAATAATATTGTTATACATTTTTTTATATTTATTATTAATTCCTCAAAAAATTATAATATTATAAACCAATTCTTAAAAACACATATATCAAGAAAAAAAAAATACGTAAAATATATGTTTACTTATATTACTAAAACAATTTCGACAAACAAAGAGTTCCATATAATTTGAGAAACAGATTTTACTTTTAACTTTTTTAAATATTAAAATATTCCATATTGAGAGTAATAAATTTTTGAAAATGATGAAATGATATTTGATTTAAGTTTCGAAGAATTTTTATAGTTTACAATAACTATGTAATATTAAAAACTGTAATAATAATAAAAATTCTTCGATTGAAAGTTGTATTGAAAAATACCATGTCGTTTTTAAGTCACGTTGGCCATAGTAGTTACTTATTCTTTCCCTTCGCTTTTCTTGTCGGTTTCACTCCTTCGCTATCCACAACTTCCATTGTATTCAGAAAAAGCACCGACGTCCATTCCCGCCGCGCAATGACCGCCACTTTTAATGGCAGGCAATTGTCACTTATTAGCGTCGCGGCGTCACAAGTAGGGTTCCCCACGCCACGAAGGGTCCCGATTGGCCCTTCCCAACACATCGAGGTTCTACACTACATCGTCCTACAACGGCGTGCGACGAGCACGTCGCCTGAGGCTTCTCGGTGGTGCCTTTGTTCGTCCTATAATGAATTCAGTAAGTTTTGTCGAGGGTGGTAGTTTCCTGCTGGCGCCCTCAAAATTGAGATCGTTGCGCCGTGGGTGAGGTGGAAAGGAGAGAGGAGGACGTGGAAGGGGAGGGGGCAATTTATGAACCGACGCTTCCTTTATGAGGGGGCGGCTTCGGGCCGCGACTGAATTTTAACCATCGCTTTGTAGATACGCGATACTTATCCGCCGCCGCATTTCTGCAAAATAAGGCGGCGATCGTTTCGCTAAACTGTTATTGCGCGATCGCTTTTGTGGCGAAGGCATAATCAGTTAAAGTAGCACTCAATTCTCCATTAATTTCTCGCAATAAAAGCAGAATTAAAGAAATCTGTTATTTTTTCTCTTAACGTTTATTCAATTTTTATTTATTGTCTTCGTGTGAGATTTACTATCCAGTTTAATTCACTGAATTTTAATAGTTTGAATAAAATACAATTAATTGAAATTGTCTTCTTTATTTTGAATAAATCTCGAAACTGCCCCCCCCCCCTCCTAGCTTCTAGAAATATTCAAACTACCATTGAATATACCAATGGTCATTGGACATATCCATATAACTACTGCTGATGTATTAAAAGGGGGCCAAAGGGGCTAATGTTGGAACAATAGGCAATCAGTGGGTATACCCCGAATGATTGTAGCGATCATTGATGTAACAATTGACATACTTATATAGCGAACGTGCACATGTGTGATTGAAAGTGACCGAACATATTCCCATGGGAACGTATTATCAAAGGGCATCTCTGCCGACGGGTCTGTTTAAAGATATATATATATATGCTTGCTTAACTGAATTCCTGTAAGTGCAAAATGTTGCAGGAATTTGTCGAATATCCGGCGAACGAACACACGTCGTCCGAAGCGGGCTTCACATATGGACCGTGCGCTCGGTGCAACGAACTCCGGCGTTGCACGAATAATACGCGAGAAAGCGTACACCTTTCTTCCACGAGAGAGCGGATGCTACGCACACGTGTGCGTGTGTCCCCTCGTCCTCCTCTTTCTCCCTTTTCGCGGGAAGAAGAGCTGATGCGGGGCTGTAAATCAATCGCCGCGAGACAGAGTGGAGCGAACGAGCGCGCGGAAATCGCACGGTGGGCCGGGCTTAATGCCGGTTCGGCTCGCGTGTTAAACACCAGTTATCTTGCCGATCGGTGAGTTTTACGTTTGCCCTTAGCCCAACTGGTCGCGTGCTGGCTGGTGGTTTCAGATCTTCATTGGTGGACCCTGAGCTCCTGCGGAACGGGCGGAGCTTGGACTTCGATATCTCGATACGCAACTCTGGCCGTCTCGCGTAAACCGCGGTCGTTTCTCCTCGTCTTTGCCGCTCTTCGTGCTGTATAGCATTAGCAGTCGAGGAGGAATCGTCCTGAACATCCTTAGTAACGTTCAACGTGGGTATGGTCGATCGCTGCAAGTTACGTCATGACGGACACGCAAAAAAATTTTTTTTTTCATAAAAATTTAAAATCGACACACACAGATGTAGGTTTAGAATAATTTTTGATATGACATATCAGTTATTAATATGATGGAAACGAAATTATTATATTTTTGGTGCCACTTTAAATATTCATAGGACTGACTAAATTTTTTTCTAGATTTTATTACTCATTCGGTTTCAATGTGAACAGGTAAGGAACAACGTAAGTGCTTTCTTCTGGCCGGCTGGTGCAACACATTTACGTTTATGTTGTTTGTTCTGCCTTTCTGTAAGGCTTTCTGCGATCTTGCTTAATGCATGACATTTCTCGGCGAGCGCGGTTTTCTGATTAGGGTATTAAGAATTCAAAGAAAACGAATGCCGACGTTCGTCCCGATGCACATCGTGACATCACCGTCTCGCTACTGATCGTTCTTATCTAAGCCCGTCACTACATTCGCAGATAAGATTCATAAAAATGCCGAACGACTTTAATTAGTTAGTGGCCTGTTAATTAAGCTACATTCGAAAACATTTTGAAAACAGATAAGCATCACCGGCGGAAAGCGAAGAAACGCAAGAAATATTGATCCAAGGTAAAGTGTTACTGAGAATAATATCAGGCGCAATAATGTGTGTGAGAGAATTTTTTCTTATATCTTACGAATACATTTTATGGTAATGGATTATAAATAATGTAATGTAAATATATTCTAGATCGTATTTTATATTTTAATTTATTTCTTATTTTTCAAATACTTTTTTCTGATATATAAAAAAGATAAATTAAAATAAAAAATAACTACACAAAAATGATATTATATTGTACAGCAATATTTAAAATTTTTTTTCTATTGCTATATCTGATTTTATGATCATATAGAAATGTCCTAATTTTCTTGTCGTGCATAATGGATCAGCAAGATTCACACATTCAGCTTAAGTTGAATTGCTCATGCACATTGTGCAAATTTTAAATTAAATCGCAAATGCGATCGCCCTTTATGAGGGCAACAAAGCAGGTTTATGGTAATCCGCGTTGTTAGCATCTACGTGCACTTCAGTTAACAAACAACAAGTGTGCAACAACTGTGTCAGTAGTATACTTAATTTAGCGGTCTATCGGTTGTCGTAACAAGTTAGTTACGCTTCTGCTAACAGAATAGTTAAAGTTACACAGCTTGTAGCCGATAATAACATGGCCGACTATTCAATAAATGCAATCAAAATATGTTATGCATTAATAAAAATCATTCATAATGTAAAAACAGAAAACAACGGAATATATTAATTTTAGTTTTTGTTCATGTTGGAATTTGGAATCTTCTAACAATATTAATTACTAGTTATATAAGTCAATACAACATATTAATTGAAGGATAATACTTACTCTTCAACTTTCGAGAGTGTAACAAATAATTAATTTTATTGAAATTTTTTACATGTATTTTAAAGTTGATTTTAAATTAATAAATGCATCTTTTTTAGTTATATTGTTAAACTGAGACTTTTATACACAGAAAAAAGAATATTCTTATTTTGACAATATCTTTAGTTTCAAAATGTAAATCTTGAAATGAGATTATATTGCGTTAAACAAAGAAAATTTGCTTGGATGAAGACATTTTATATAGTTTAACCAAGAAAAATATATTCTTGTTATTTAAGAATAGTTTTCTTAAATGAAGAGGAAAAAATGTTGGATAGAAAGTAACACATGTTCAAATCGAAGATTATAATTTTCTTATAAAGTTAAAATAATTATTTTATTTTTGAAATGACAATCGTAGTATTGAAATAAGAGTATAATATTGTTAAAATTTCAGATTTTTAAATTCTTCCAAGAAGATTATAAATTATTGCGTACATATGAAACAACGAACGCGTTCATATGAATATATAAGTTTTGATTTGATACTTACTATTTTCTGTGTATTTATATGTTAAGAGAGACAGAGAGAGCAAGAGAGAAATAATATATGATGCAAGATAAATAGAAAAGTTTAAGAGTATAAGAATAGAAAATAGAATGTTAATACAGCATTATAAAATTGCACGAAAAAGTATCGAAATTCTTCTAATTACTTTATCGCGCGATATTTTCGCATGAGCGAAATTAAATCCTGCGATGACCGAATTAATACGTCCATAAGTGTATAGTGTATATATATATATATATATATATATATATATATATATATATATATATATATACCAATATAAATAAAATGCGTTTTTTAGACCGACACTAGGAAAAGAGAAGGGATGAGTAATGGCGGACAATTGCATTGCTCTCGATTTCCGTGAAAACGAAATGCATGTCGAAACACCAGGATAGTGCATTCACTTCGCACCCGCAATGCGGAGGCGACCGAAAATTGCTTTTTGATGAGTTCTTCATTTTTGATATATCCTCGCGGTAGATATGGTCAGAAAAAATATTTCAGATATGTCATATTTCAACGACACCGTGAGACACTGCAATTTCGCGATTATCCTTACGTGTATCCTCTCCAAACATATCCGAATTGTATTTTTATTTACCGTCGTTAGCAGATCGCAAATATTCGTACAAAAATGTGCACGGGACATAAATGTTTATCTATTCCCTTATTTATTGTTTATATTCGACAAGCGATAATATAGCATTTGCAGAAGCTAAACGTGTTTTTTTTCTACCTGAAAACGTATGTCGATACAACATTAAGAGCTATTTTGTTTTTCGAAGCTTAAACAAATTTTGAGCACTCTGTAACCATGAAATTTTCGAGCGGATTTTTTCCGCATCGCTTTTGACGAGACTGGTAATTTTAATCGATTTCTCGCGTCGCTCGCAGCTATTTTGGCACTCAAAGGTTTAATTCAATTGTGAAAAATATATTACGAAAAATATATAAGCCTCTTCACATTCGTTTTTAGTTATTATATCCACAAAAAAGGGTTTAAAAATATATAGACATTGCGTTGCACGAATAATACGATTTATATTTTAAATGTTTCAACTGGATGCGCATTATAATGTAGAATTAACAATTTATTAGGACGTTGTCACACATATTACTATTGCAAAATTAAAAATTTAAGTCTTTCCATTTTTTTAATTAAAAAATTCTTAATGTATTTTTTCTGCTTTTTGATTTATGAAATAATTATTCTAAATAATCAATTATTATTGCGGCTATTAAAATAGAAGAAAAATAAAATGTTGAGATGTAAATGATGAAGAAGAATAATATTCAATTCATGATAAATTAATCATTCAGAGATATTAACATATCGATACAAAAATTTTATCTTATTAATCGTATATTATAATTTCGAATATATTTGATTAATTAAATAATCAATAGCTAATAAACGTGATTCTAAAATAGATAAATTATGACAATTTTGCGATAAAGCGGTAATAAATAAATGTACAAAAATTAGAAAAACGTAATAGAGACTAACTATATAAAAAAAGATTATTTTATTTAAAACGTTCATATGTAATTCTTGTTAAATCTATATTAAAATAACTCATCGTCAAAGTGTTAACGCTAAAGCAAACCGAATAAAAGGAATGCCCTTTTTTGACATGTCGAATGTGTCCTGGCTTCACGTTTCGTTCGTCAGAAACCAATCGGGAATATAAATCAGCGTCGTAACAGGTAATCAATCAAGATAATGCATCGAGAATTGAAGAAAAATTCACATGTGCTAAACCGATAAATAAAGACAAATAGAGCCTGTAAAGATCATCACGATATTTCACATACATAAATCTTTAATTTTTTTCAGATTAATACAGATCTACAAAAAATTGTGTTTGTAAAAGATGATTTCTTAAATAGAAATATAATATATATATTTAATTTATAAATTTAATTTATATATTTAATTTATATATTTTAATATTACACAAAGTTTACATATTTTTGGCTCTGTTAAATATTTCTAAAAATTCATTTATATTAATGTGAATTTATGAAAAATATGATCATTTTTCTTTTTGTCAAAACTCAACTTTTTAATATATGTTATAAATTAATGATTAGCACTGCATAAACTTGCGAAACATAGACAGACAGTCTCGTGTGCAAGGACCATCTTGTGTTTGCCAGAAAAAGTACGTGCTATAGATGTCGTTCAACTATACGTATACTGATGCATGTGTGCGGATTCGGAAACGGTGAGTTGCCAATACATGACACGTACGACGTTACTCCTTTTTTCTTCCGCATGAAAGAAACCGGACTCGCAGTTGGATTTACAGAGTATCGACCAATTCACGAATAGCGAAAACATCAGAATTGAGTTGTCGATAAGGCGGATTTAAAGGTGTGTCGAAATGTAGCTATATAAATATTAAATTACTGCATGTTTTTTTTTATTATTCTTCTGCCAAAAACGTTTAGACGGATTTTCATTAAATCTTTTTTACAGATATTATAAATAATTTGATTTAAAACATTAGTTGTATGACCTGAATATAAAATATAATCCATTATTAAATTTTATAATTTAATAATGCACATGTAGCAACAAAGCCTGGCTTTTAAATTAATTATTGTTACCTGACTTAAAAGACTTTTTTATATTGAACCGAGAATTGCGCGCAATCCGCTTTTCATTACTAATTAAATTTGGTTCTAATATAATTATAACTATCCAGCTTACCTAAAAATTAAAAAAATTATTGAAAGAGAGATATTGATAGAAAATATACAAGCACGTAATTTTGTTACATATAACGCCAGTCTTTTTCAATATTGAAACAGTGTATAAAATATTGACACAAATTACTCTGTTTTTTCCAAGGAAAAATGTATTATCAGTGACTATATTTGCAATATCGATTACTTGATACACTCGACATTTATATAATCGAGTTATGTATACAAAAATGTATCCTGAAATCGAAAAGAAATCGCAAATGCGTTTTCAAAACATGACACGTCCAATGCATGTTCTTTCTGAAAGTTTCTGTGAAAGAGATGAACTCGTCGTGTGGATTTCATGTTACTGATGAACAATAGTTATATCAAGATTAAAATATCCTTGGACGGTAATAAACTTGCGCAACATTTTATATTGCATGTCTGCAAAATCATTAATAAAGTCAACTACGTCGACATCACTCACACACATTAGTTCTTAATATAAAAAGTATATGTCATAAATATTACAAATAAATATTTTGAACACAAACATTGCGTTTAAGAAAAGTTATCTCTATTAACTTTAAAACAAATTTGTAAACCATTATAAAATTTAATTTTTAATTAAATTCAAGTTTAACTTTTTTAAAAACCCAAAGTTTCTTTCAAAAATTGGAAATTTTTAATTTTTCTTCTGTTTTCTTAATAATATGTTAATTAATAATTGTAACCACAAAAATCAAATTATTGTAAACAATGTCGACAATGTCGACAATGTTCTGATTCTATTAAATATCTATTTCTCAGTTTATGACTAAACAGTCATGTGATTTACGTCTATTCACCGTTATAAAAATCAATGCAGTTTATAAAAATAAAGTCTTTCTTGCGCGTGGCGTGTGTCGCGCATCTCATATGACGGATGATGAAGTCCCGACACTATCGCGACAGAGCTTCGATCGCACGATCGTCGCGACAAAAACCCCCGGCCCGCTACACGAGGAGCATGCTGTCCAGGGTCTCACGGCCGACAATCGCCCATAAAACCCGACTTTGAGCCGGGGTCGGTATCGTGATCCAATCACAAATCAATTTACCTGCCATTCCGCGCGGGCATGATAAAAAAATTTCGCTACCGAGATTCGTCCCCTGAATATCCGCGATACGCCGATATATCCCTGCCTGCTCTCGCGTATTAAAAATCGATAACATCGCATGTGCAATCGCCGTTTATAATTTTCGAAAGGTACAATTAAAAACGAGAAAAGGTATACAATTAAACTCGAATTGCCGCGAAAAGACAGCCGAAATTAATAGCCGATTCTCTGATTTACGATGAAAAATTATGCTGGTTTGAATGACTCGATTAAAAAGCGAATAGTAAGATAAAAATTTACGAAAAAAATAACACATCAAGGGGAAATCGACTTCACACACATGCTATATAAATTTTTACGCATTCTCAATAATACTTATTTATAACATATATTAAACGTTCTTAAATTGAGCTATTCTCTTTCGTACATAATTTATCTCTTTCAGAGGAACTAAAATATAATATGAAAAACAATTCACTCATAAATAAAATATTAACACACAAGTCGCATAAATGATAATTATTAAATCTTTAAAAAAATATTAAGAATGAAATTTCTTAATAGGATTACAGCATAAAATAACAATGAAATCTGAATATTATTTAATGACAAACTATTATACTTTGGAATCGCGATTTCCCGTTTTCTTTTCGATCTCAAAGTATGACGCGACGTCAACGACGGCGACATCTTAACGATATCTTGCGGCAGTATCATCGGTGATTATGGTATCCGCAGGATCTTGATTAGCTTTCCGACGATGTCTCGAAACTTTCGTCGTTAGCTAATTGGCGCTCTCGTGGAACCGCGTTGTTTGCAAAACCACGACGTTGCAAACGCCGCGTACCTGACACTCAACGCCGTGTGTCGCGTCACTTCGCTATGTAACACCGTGGATAACGGTGTTGCGAATTTAATGAAATCTTAATTTGCTTGGATGATCTTCTTTCTATCCTTGAGTATCATTAAGCTTGATTTTTCCTTGCTAAATCTTTTTCGTGCACTAGTTTCTATTCACTTTATGATGTTGCAGTTATTTTGCTGATTTTTTATTACTTTTATTATTTTTATATTTTACTTGCATAAAGAAAAGAATAATTTTTTATATAATAGCTTTTCTCTCTCTCTCTCTCTCTCTCTCTCTCTCTCTCTCTCTCTAATTTAAATTTACCAAAATCTTTCATGGAAAAAATAATCTTTATATGTATATATGATAATATATAAAATGTTATAACAGAAATATATAAAATTTACATTTTACATTAGTTAAGAGCAACGTAACATATAATTTTTCTTTAAGATTTTGGTATTTATATATATGTACATATTGATAACATATAAAAAAATATTTTTAATTTTGTTTTCTTTTTCTTTTTGTCAGCAGAAAGTTATATAATTTTATCTTTTTGTACACTTATTATGCTCTCGATATATTTGATATCTGTAATTTATTGTTATGTAAATCAACAATATTATATTACAAACTCTTATGCTTATCCTATGAAGAAATATTCCGAGAGAATCTATTTCACGAATTGTTTCCTAATAGAGGCAATCGTCTAGATGTCAATACAAGAACATGATGTATTTTCTGCGCAACGATTGCTTGCAAGTTTACGAACAAAGAAGCAAACTGTCGTCTCGATAATGGAACTGTCATTAGGGCGCGTGGGTGGCCGGCCGAGTCAAAGGCCTCTATTATTCGCGGTGCACGCGTTCTCCACGACGAGATATGGTACGTCATCCGTAGTTATTAAAAATTAAAGGAGCCTAAGTACATGCGCGCGTTACAGATAGCCATGTGCACCCACACTCACGATAACGCTAACGTATGATCATGTATTGATTGTATGCGACCGTTGTAAAGTTTATCGTTCTGTGAAACTTGCCGCGTGATGAAAACGTTAGCGTTTTCAATGAAAAAAACAATATCTCGCGTTCTTATTATCAAAAGTGTCGCAGTATAACAAGAAAACAAGAAGCAGACAGAAAAAGATTAATATTTAATAAATATTGAGTGTCGCAGAAAGTAAGAGACAAGAGAAATATGCATACGATTGATTGTCTTTGATGCATCGTACAAGTTATTTTATGCAAAATTTATTTTGCAAAAATTGATATAGATATGCATAACATAAATTATGAAATTTATCAACTTTCTCAAAAGTAAGCAAAAAAGTATTTCTTTTCATTGTCAGATACGTTTTTATTTAACTATTTAAAGCAAATATTAATTTTCTTAAATATTCACTTGTAAAATTTTATTTTTAATCTTATTTATATTTTTTGCGATTGAGAATTATAATTGATTTTTTCGCAATTTTTAAAAGTGATTTTGTAGAAATATAATATCGTGAAGAAATAATTAATATAATATAAATTTAAATATAATAAATTTGAATATAAGAGAGATGTTCCGAAAAGAGCACAACTATTGTAATCGTACGCCTTTATCTGATGTATATAAATTATATTATAAAAAGAATATACATAGATTAATATAAGTGATGCATAAAATGTCAATTTACATAGTTCATTAAATATTAAAAAGCACAACAGTATCTTCGAAGCTACAAATATAAAAAAAAATATTGTTTATATGGAGCTCACTGTTGCTTCTCGAACGATCTAAATTTATGACGGTGTATCGACAATGCACAGGAAGGACATTCTGAAATTCAGATTTCAATTGCTTATCTCCAAGCTTATTTCGCATCGACACGGTCGCCATAGTATCAGCGCCATCAGCAAGCCCATATACATCACCCACCGATTGCATCACCGCGTGTGCGGGCGAACTTCATTCGTCATACGCGCCGATTTTTCTCCGATAGCGCCGGCTCTGCGCCCTGAGAAGAGGAGCGCACGAGGCCCTGAGACTGAGAAGGGGGACAGAAAGAGGCGCAGATTGCATCTGCACGGTCGTGTCGCATGTTGCACCGGCCGAGACGGGCGGCGACTCCGTCCGTCCGTCCGGTCATTATCGGCGAGTTATTATTATTCTACGGTCGGCCACACGCTCTCGCAGCGCGCGTCTTTCACGTACCGCGATTCGCCCCGGATGAGGAGGAGGCGGAGGACGTGGATGCCGTAGGAACGCGGGACACCCCGGAGAAAAGAAAGAGCGGCGTGCTGACCCGCGCGGGTCATTGACAGAGAAAGAAAAAAAATTAGATGCCGCGGAGAACGAGAGAGAGAGAGAGAGAGAGAGAGAGAGAGAGAGAGAGAGAGAGAGAGAGAGAGAGAGAGAGAGAGAGAGAGAGAAAAATTGCCGAGAATGAATGCACGACGGGTTTCGAACGCAGCTAAAACATTCAGCAGATATTCGAGGGATTTCTCTTCTTGGATAGTTTTCTTACTTTTTCTGTGATGCTTAAAAGAGGAAAATCATTGCATGCGATTATATATTTAATATTAGAGCGTCAATTTTGCGTCTATATTTTTTATATTAATTTCTGACTCAGTTTTGGATTTTGAATTATTATGATTGTATGATTGTTTTAAAAATGCTGTTGCACGTGCACACATAATTAAATACGCTGTCTTTATCAAATATTATAAGAATATTATTATGATTTATGATTTATTATTTAATATCGGAAAATTTTTGAGCTAGAAATCAATTTCGATTGTTCCATCAAGAATGTGAAAAACAATACTTTTTTAAATATGATACTAAAATATGTTTACATAACTAACTACAGATACTTAACTACAAATACTTAAATCAACTTTTTAAATATATGTAAAATTCAAAGGAAAAACTACAATAAAGTTACAAATTGTAATATTATTAATGATTATACCTACTTCTATCATTATACAGAAAAAAAAGAATTTATTATTCGTCAAAATAATGAAATTAAATAATGGACACTGGTTGTGGTGATCTTTTAAACTGCGTCATTTTACATTCTTGAATGGTCAACCTATTCGATCGTAAATTACGTTAATCTAGGATTAACATAGTGCTCAAATCACATTAAAAGCGAAAAGGAATGTCCTACATTAAAATTATTACTGACACTATATGAATATTATCGATAAACGATGCGACTCATAAATGTTTTCGATATGTCTTTGCTGCGAGTGACACAAAGCCGGATTAAAGTGACCATAGAATTTGACTAGACGACTACACACGTTGGCTTCGTCTTCATAATTCATAGGTATGCAAAGCAAACTATGCGCGCGTCTCTCATCCTTTTTTTTTTTTTTTGCCTCATGCCTGTTGCATCGAGTACATCTGCATATCGATATTGATCGAGATTTTATATTTCATCGACACTTTACCAATTCGATGGCGTAGCGTGTCGTTGAATTTTTCTTGCAAATTTATGCTTTGTTACAAAAATGTTTTGAAAGAAAGAGAGAGAGAGAGAGAGAGAGAGAGAATATCAAAAACATAGAAATACATAATAACAAATATTTAAAAACTCTCTATACCATACAAATTGTATGTTGAATGTATGTATGTGTACGCTCTCTGGGAAATTAAAAAATATATTTCAAGATATATTATTTAAATAATTAATATAGTGCATGTTGATAAGGTTTCGTTATATAATAATTATAAAATTAAATTTGTTTCGCAAATATAAGACTAGTTATGTAAAAAATAATTATTACGTATCAACGGATTCATAATTTTGTTGTTGTTTATACATACATATGAGTGTGCATTTGTGTGTGCATATAATTAAAAAATCCATGTGTTATTTTAACGAGAAAATAAGGAGATGCAGGATTAAATGTTTCTTGAAAGAAATCATTTTCGGGCTTGTTCGACAACTTATGTGTCTTTATCGTATACAACGTGTTTAAGATGTCCGAACGTAAACACGGACGTGCACTCAGCCTTTTCGATTATTCAGAAACACCAAGGGGCGTGTTTACCTTTTCTATTGATCACGCTTTCACACGTCTACATCTATTCAAGATCTACATCTATGTGTATAAATTTAATCCAAATAATTAATAAAACAATTTCTACTTTATGTGTTTTAAATTCTTAGTAATTAAATCTAATTTCCAATGTTTATATTACAAATTTATCGACATACTATTCTTTATTACAGTATAAGAGATGTGTAAATATTTATTGCCAAAAGTAAAATTAATTGCGAAAACAAATATGATATCATTTTGTTTCTTTTTTTTTTAATATAGGCTCAAAGGGTATATATAGAATTTGATTTTGTGCCTTTTGGCGTCAAGTACACATATTGTGTGGAAATGGCATTTGATATGTTTTACTCGATTTTATTTTAACAACGAATTCCCATACGCATTACACAAATAAGCGCCTATCACATACAACGCTGGGTGACCTTTTCTTTTTCGCTAAAAATAAATGAATGTGAGGTGCCTTTTGGGAACGAGCTCTGTTGTAGAATATCACAATGCCATATACAATTTATAATGTCGCAATTTCATTTTGCTTTTTATCGCATCGTATTTCAACGGACGTTGTAGAAATTCTGCTATCAATCAGCCGTGAAATACATATAGCTCGGTATCTCGATTCGGCGGGCTATGGAATGCAAACCGAATGCAACGGAATATCTCGCGGGCTCCGAATAGAATTTCGAGAAATTTTTTTTTTCACTGACCCGTTACTCGACACTGCGTAATCCGTTATTTTTATTCGGGTAATACGTCCGGAAATAAAACAGCGTGCAACATTCGGCGCGCGCGGATCATGCGACCATACGATCGATCGCTCGATCCAACGGACCGAGCTCGTGATGGTTACAACGGCGTTCTGATTGATATTTGGCGGCCAGCATCAAAATAATCTCGCGACGATAGGCCACGCCGGGATGAGGTTAAACGCTTAAAGAATTGCAGGCATGATATTGGACCCGACGAAATTTATGATGCCTTATAGTGCCCGATGGGGCCCCGAGTCGCCTCCCGCGGTGTGGACCGTGGTTCCCGTTGCTACATCAATAAGACACCGCATCGAAATAAATTCGCTGTTTTGACGGCATTTAATAATAATTCGCCGATTCTGCACGGATGTCGAGTAGAACAGTCGGGGATCCCGTTAGGAATTATCGAGCTTCTGAGTCCTCGCGTACTTCCTGATACGACTAGAAATTCAAGTTTGATAGACTCTGATGAGAGATACACAGACAGAGACACATTATATTTACATTAATGTGTTACATTTGTATTAATTATACGTTCTTATATCGTTATAAAATCAATTCTAAGTCAAGTGAATTCAAATTGAATATTAACAAAATCGTATCTCGCTTGCTCGGATCTTTGCAAAACTATTTCGTAGAAATTTTTTTTACGAATTGTTGAAAAACTATCCGAGTGACTTGATATTTCGTAACTTGTTAACATATCCATCTCTGGGTAGTGGACACTAAAGTGCATCGGTCGACGTGTCGAGAGCCCGGTGTTTCCACGTTACGCTGCGGGCACTGCAGGCTCGTGCAGTATATATTCGCGGCTCCATCGTTGGCTTCACGACAGAAATTTCCGTGGACGATACCCACGAGGAAGGTAACGGTAACGGAAATGCTAATGCGCGTCGTCCTGGCTCCAGAAAATGCCCCGCCAAAGGAACGCATCCCTCGGCGAGCGAGGAGATATTCGTAAACTACGCGCCCTCGAACACTATCTCATCCCCAACGATGTACTCCAACGATGGCAGCCATGGCGAAATTGGTGTCTCGTTATTAAACGACGTCGAACCATGAAATTCCCCTCGTAATAAAGAGCTAAACGCGCTTTAATTTAACGATAGACCGATTCATCACACACCAAAATAATTATATTTTTTTCTATATCATTGTCGAAGATAATTTTTATTTTAATTACTCTATGTAATATCTTTAGACAGAACATGGTAATCAATTTGATAAGGAAATAACGAGAATTTATATTATAAATATATTATATTTGATTTTTTTATAAAAACAAATTTTACAAAAGCAAAGTCTACTTGAAATTAATTCAAGAATACTTAATATATTTTATTTTAATCATTAAATCTTCGTTTTATTAAATCTTAATTTATAATACAAACTCCCCTTGATATATTTTTAAACATTAATTCTATGCAAATGTATCGATGCGATATTTTCGTCGAAGCAAAATTCGATATCACATCGAGAGACGAAGAAGCCTATCATTAAAACCTTAATACAGTAGAAGCGGGCCATATCTTATATATCGAGACTTAACGTACCTCGCGGCCAATTGCTCTCTCTAGTTTAGCGACTGCCATTAACTTTTGCTGTTTGTGCCATATGCGCGCCACTATAATTATACTGTAAGAGTAGCCTGATTGAAAGGCAAGTGTTAGACTCCTCTCTTGCGTCGAGCGTACGAATACACGCTCTAGACAGATGGAATAATGAGCAGCTGCTCGCAAACGGTCGATCTCCTCTTAAGCTTTAAGTAAGTTCCGTAGGCGTCGTCTAACACCCAAATCGATTAAATCGAAACATCCCTATTCATTGTACAGATACACGTCTGGTACATCGCATCCAGTCGCGAAATATATATTTACATATTCTGTTACACACTAATATCTGTATATTTTATCTTATTTGAAAATACATGACTTGAAATAAAAAATTGAACGAATACCAATCAGAGGATATTTTTAAGAATTCAATATATAATTATGCGAGATTTATATGATGCAATTTATTTGTTTTAGATATTAGCATTTAATGAAGAGATTTGATCTACTTTAATCTCTCGACAAACAGGTTTTTATAATGTAATTCAAATTTTCAAGAACATAAATAATTATGTTTTCTAGAAAGGACATCCTTTTTTTCAAAATCCACTCAAGTTAAAAGATGTATAAAAACGTATTTGGCAAATCACGATAGATTATATCGTATCACGATCTCGTGAGAAGAAATTACAAATTAAAAGTAACTGGATTCGATTAGCAAGTATACGAGTGAGTTGTATAAATTGGCCTCTTCTCTGATAATGAAAATCATTAATTCTCGAAGCGCCGAGAAACGATACTACTTAGCGGTCCTTATCTAAAAGCGATGATTACTTCTTTCGTAATTAGACGGTGGCAGTTCGTTTAAACGAGCAGCAAACATGTTGTATACAACACGTGTCGATCGAAACAACGTGCTTGACAATAGTTTGTTTTAATGAATCGATATATAATATTTACGAAACGACGTCATTTGCGTAATGTATATAGAAGTCCAGCGTGTTTAATGCCGAATGGCATCGCTAATAGAACAAATATGTTGATTGCTTTTAAACGCGCCGTACCTTTGTCACGAATTCCACGAATGCGTACGCATCAATGACGAATAATACCGCTGATAGCGGGAATTTCTTCGTGCGATTTACATAATTCAATCTACAATTCATCGAAATATATACGCAATAAGTTCGTTGCTGCGATATATTATGATGATTTTTTTTCCCAAAGCGTTATATGTATCATATATAAACTATAAGACATATATATAATTTATGATACCGCGTTATTCAAGGGATAATTATGCCCAATAATTATTCTTTTGTATTAATAAATAATTAATCAAATTTTCTGTTTTCGTCTATAATATGGCAACTTACAAAAGAGAGACGAAAAATCAGTTAAAATATATTACATGAATAATTTAGGACAAATTGCTTTCAGATTATTCAGGGTTCACCATATAAAATATGATTTTTCTTCACTTTTTCTTAATATAAACTATTATTTATTGTTAATGAAAGTATAAAAATCACAAAAAAATTTAAGCAAAATATACTTTTAAATATCAGTCCCAAGTTATCCTCAACTTTTCTCGAGGAAACTACTGCGTGTTAATACACAGTGTAGCTCACCGCCGCCCGCAGTAATGCCATTCAGACGAATGCCATTACTGCGGCGGTGACGGCGTCGATTTGCCTGAAGATTTACAGCTAGTACTAAATATCCGCGGCTCCGTGTTATTATCGGCTTTATTACACGCCCCGGATGCGTCTCCGCGACCCGCGCGATAGGGTTAACAGAAAGAGCGAACGCTATTTCGCGTCTACGCGTCGTATTTCATCCCCGAGAACGCCATTGATTCTGCGCGCGTATTATGTATTCACGCGTGCGACGCGTGCATGTGTGTGTGTGTGTATGGATGCACACGCGTGCTCGGCGTACGTCGACAGACAATGATGCGTCTGGTAGGCAGAATACGACCGTTGTCTCCTTCCTCCTGAGCCTTTCCTTGCTTTTCCCGCTGCGCGACGTTTCTTATCTCGGCTGTCGTGGAGTGCGACACGATTCATAGTCGCGTAGCTTGACTGACATTCCTTTAACCCTTTCAAAAAATTTATCATGCGCTTTAGTGCACGATAAAGTATACTTTCATCATTACCGGAAGCCACAATTATGACAAAAAGAGGATTGTTTCTTGAAATACAAAGATTCTTTTAAAATCCTCTATATATAGATTATGTTTTAAGTGACTGGTATGTTTTTTGACATCCTGTATACAAACACTGTGACGTGTTCATATCTTTTTGCGAGGAGATTCAAAAAGCCGTTTTGAAACTCACCGTGCACAACAATGGTCCCGCAAGAGAATCCTATCACCAGAACGTCAAAATCGCAAATAGAACAGCGCAAGTTCGTGCTCAAGCTATGAAATCCTCTCCATTATGTGTCGTTGTGCAAGTCATTAGCTTAAAACGACGAGCGAAAGATTTTTTCACGCCGAGAGGTAGCTAATCGGGAATAAACGAGTACGTAATTAAAACGTGACTTGTATGTGTCAAGTATCGCGATAAGCGTAAAAAATAAGCATCGAAACATGATCAAGCAAGAGCTAACAGGCGTAGGCAATTACATTGCTATTTTTTCGCGCGATTTGAAGAAAAAAAATATTATCACGTTTACCACGCAATTTCTTCCATCCCTTACCTTATATACTCAGCAAATTAATCACATTCCAGTATATTTAAAATCTTAAATCAAAGTCGTTCTCTATTTTTCGATCCTAGCCAATCGAATAATCATTCCTCATCTTTTCTCTCGAGAAGGATCAAAATTACCAAATAGGCATGAATGCAACTGCGACAAATTCGTCGCTCGCGACTATGCATTCGTTTATCGACGGCTGTATGCACGACATTCGGTCGGGCAGCAGCTATCAACTGGCGGTCGGCCGCGAAAGACGCCCCTTTTTGATTATTCATCGACGATGGCAAAGGAGAAACCGCAGGGACAGGGACTGGCCCGAAATGATTTTCGCGCGCCGAGCAAGGGACAAGAAGCCGGACGGGGAGGCGCGAAGCGGAGGAAGCGTGGAAGCGAGAAAGAGAAAGAGGCGCCAAGAACGAAGTGAAATTTATTCGCGTACACAAACGGATGTAAATTTATTTAAATTGCGCGATTTCGGGAGTGGACGGGGGCGAGTGGGGGAGGAGAGGGTGATGGAGTTTATTGCGGCACGACGGGAGCGCGACTCTATTTGCTTTATCACTGCGCGGGACAAGGGATGGGCGTGGAGCGCGCTGGCGCGCGCGAGAAGAACTCTATTTTGCGGGAAATTAAAAAGTCCGCCATCCCTTTTCTCTTTCGCGCGCATTTAGCTTGCGTTTTTCGGAGAACGAAGCGAGGCCGCGTGTCTCTCGATATCGTACCACAGTGATCAAATATCGTGCTATCATCAATTATACTGGAGATGAACAATGACGACCTTAACGTGTTTGTAATGTAACGTTAAGTACTACTACTATTAGGTAAAATACTCGTTTTTTTTTAGAAATTTATCTAGAAATAATACCTATGAGCTTTAAAGTAGGTACTTACATTCGTAGTCAAGAATGAATTAGTCAAATATTTTCATGCAAAAATATTTCAGTTATATAATAGAATAAAAGATAAAAGAAATGTAATAGAAAATTATACAAAATTTTTGTAAATTATACTCGAAAATTTTTTTTTATTCCAAAAGGATACTTAATACCAAAATTATTTCTTGCAGACAGAGCTGACTTTCAGAGGTCTGATTGGAAAACATAATCAACCTCTTGGTAAGTATTAACAATTTACGATTGGTACATTCTGTATGCGTAAAGATATCAAGATAAAAAAATGCGAGAAGCAACGGGTTATTGGTTTCCCCGTAAATCTCGATTCGCCTCGCTTTCACAGAAAGTGATAGGATTGCGTAACCGGTTTCATGTAGCGATTAATTTCGTTTCGATCGCTCGGTTAAAGAGCTCAGTATTCGCTATATTCCCATGATACACTATGCAATATTTTGTGACTACGTATATCTTAACATGCTTACTGAATAATTATCGTATCGTAAGCGTGGACATAGGGGTGTCTCTTGTGTAATATTGTGTCTTAAAATATTAAAGAGAAATAATTATATTATTTTTAATAACATTAAAAATAAATGAAACAATTCTAAAATCTTCAAGTTCTTTGTTAGTACTTGGAATCTTTCTATCTTTTCATTCTAATATTTCTTAATTAATAATTGTTTGGATCTTTAAATATTTATATATTTGTTTATTTGATAGATTATTATTTATTCTAACTTTTTTAACACTTAATTCTTAGTATTATATTTTTAAAATTACATATTATGGTAAAGTAATAAATACTTATTAAAATATTCTCTCTTTTCTTATAATTTCTATAAATTTATTTATTATTCAAATGTATTGATATATTATACATTGCACGTGTCCCTAGATACTACTACTGAATATGGAAATTTAAAGAATCTCGAAAGAATTTGAAAAACACATTTAGAGACACCCCATATATATGTGCTTGCTTCGCGCGTTCTATTCCGATCTTAATTAGATCGGTTGTATAGGAGCGGCTCGCATGCGTCTTTAAATACTTTGCGCGCATAACGAGATAAGTACTCGAGCTCGCAAACCGGACGTGCAATCGAGGCCGCTTGATTATCTCGTTACTCAACGTGCTACGGACATGTACTTTTGCCGAAAGACATTGATATGCGCGCGGGTGCATCGATATTACTAATGTACGACCGACTCGCCAACATTGTATGTCTCTCTTCGCCAGAAGAAGTCTCGTCATAGGAAAAATAGTAATATTATTACAGCGAATATATAAACGAGACGCGCGTGACTTGTTTGTTATTTTATTACGCCATTAAAAGAACAGGTAAATCGAGTTCCCGGCAGAATCCATTTCCATGCGAGCACTTGGCCAACGATTTCGTATTAATTGACGTCAGCTCTCGATGGAGTTCTCGCGACGCATTATGTTAATATCTGATAAATCGTAGAACGGAAATCTTGCACGGCTTTTATCTGACGAATGCTAATGAAGATATGGAAAGTAATAAGAATTAGCACATTAAAGGACATCTACAAAATTGCGAGAGTCACATATAGACATTTATGATTAAGTAGGTATATGGAAATAATTAATAATACGAGTTTTAAAATAAGCGTTGAAAAATCGTTAAAAGAAGAATAAAATATATATCAAACGTATTTAAGTACTTGTGTCCTATTCCAGTCGATCATCATCTCGATTGCAATTATTATTTTTACAAGATCATGAATAATTCATGATAAGATTTGGGAAATTTTCTTGATCAAATTAATATCTATAGTTAAGTAGAATTTAAATTTCAATTTAAAAAAATAGATGCAATTGTCACACATATAGATGCCGAGAAAGTATGGAGATGAAAGCATTCTTTAGATTTGATTTTTCGATGTCGAAACGACCGGTCTGGCTGTCTTCAAGATCGGTAAAATCAAAGGACCATCCCGCGGGTTGGCAACCCGGCAAAGAATAACGATTCCTTCGGCCTTGCCAAACGTGCCTCTCCACGTGCCCTTCTCTTCCTCCTTTCTCATCCTTATATCCTTTCGTCGTTGGTGCATCGACGGGCTCCAGATAGGTTGTCACTGCAGTAGCCTCGAAGTAAATGCGCTCCTCTTATTATTCGGACAGAAGATTTAAACACGGCTCGCTCACGCATGAGTTATGCTCAAAAATTGAGGTTACCGCAGAGAGGGAGCTATCTTCTCGACCTGGCCATCTTCTTTCCCTCCCAACCTCCCCCCTTCCTCTTTCTCCTCTTCTCAACCCTTTCCTCGTCCTCGCCGCAGCTTCGCTCTCCGTCTTTACTCATACGAAGGAAGGCTCATCTTGTTTTTGTTTCGGCGATATATTTTCTCTTCGTATCGAGAGAGAGCGAGAGAGAGAGAAAGAATCCTCCTCTTCGGCTTCTCGCCCCCATTCACCCCCTCCTCTCTCTATCAGCCGCTTCGATCCCATCCGCAGCGCGGAGGATAACCCGCGGAATCTTCTCTTCAGGATTTCGTGGATTATAATAAATGCGTATGCAGTAGCCGGAGGTATAAACCGTCCAGTGATCCTTCTTTTATTCCTTGTTTCTCTTTCTCCTTCTCCTCCTCCTCATCATTCTCCTTTGCTGCCATCGGTGGCTTCCAATACGTCCGTTCGGAGAAGGACGACGACGGTGGCATGAAATAATTCAATCCAACGAGCAACGTTTCGTTTCGTTTCAAACCAACTTCGTTTCTTCTTAAGGACGAAACATAGCGAGGTCTCGCCGCGATAATCTTTCGTGACAGACATTGTTTTCGAATTATAAAAGTCTTAAAAAAACTTTAAATTTTGAAGTGTTGACAAAATCGTGGATGGAATAAATGCGTGTATATAAAATAAGCAAATATTTTTTACTCAACGTGGTAATATTTTTATAATCTCTGTAAATTTCTAAAAAGATATTTCTGTCGAACTTTTAATATTTATAATAAATTTTCCATCACTCTTTCAAGTTTCAATACGTCTAACTTTTCGGTAAAATATATTGTTTTCGAATCGGACACTATCCGCGAGAATTCAGTGACGTGATGAAATCGAAATCAATTTATATCCCCGTTCCGTCATGTTCCCGTAGGGACCAATTATTTCTTTATCGTCATGCTTTCACCACCGTTCGCTGTCATGCAAAAAGAGTCACGTTAGTCGCAAACTCGCGTAAAGAAATACAAGAAAAGAAAGGAGAGGGTGGAGGTGGTGCGACTCTGTAAATATTATTTGTATAATGGTTTTATCAAAACCGCTTTTTTCAGTAGTTAATTCAAATAATTCACTATTCCGTTTGCTCATTTTTCTTTTTCACCTACCGGTAACAATCGAGTTAATGTTATATTCAGATTATCTGATTATATTTGTCATAAAAAAATAATAAAATAATAAAATAAGCCTATATCGCATATCCCTTCTAATAACATATTTAATTTAAAAAAATCACAATTGTAGTATTAACTCAATATGTGTTAGCTGATAAGATTGTACAGTGATGAATGAAATAATCTGAAATTTAAATTAATAATTTAATACGAAAAAGTACATTATGATGTATACATATAAAGAAAACTATCGTTTTCTATAAAAAAAATTTCAAATGGATTCAATTTAAAGATAAAATTTAATTAAAGAATTATTGTATCAATAAATAATTACAGCTCTATGAATTTAATTTATTAAAATTCTAAAATCAATTTTAATTCTGTTATACATAGCATGTTGTGCAAATTAATTTACCTCATCATATTATCGAATATTTCGATTTCACAAAATAATCTATAAGTTATCTTATACCATTTAACACACACACACACACACACACACACACACACACACACACACCTACATACACACAATTGACAACTCAATCCAACAAGCAAACAGATGGCTAACCGACCATAACTAGCAAAATTCCAATGCGCACAATCAGCGACACGCTGGATCTCGGGATCGTCGCGGCCGATAGACAGATCGACATCCCTGCAAAACGGCGATTTATTTTTCGCAGCGAAAAACGCGTCCATTAATCTTTAGCGGTGGGCTCAAACCAGGCGTTACTCTTACCTACCTATCAGCCTGGCCAACCTCTCTCCGCGGTGACCCCGCACGTCCACCATCGGACACACCTCGACAACTCAGGAGAGAAGACGGCGGAAATGCTTTTTGTCAGCAACCGGCGGTGCGATTAAAACTTTTATAACAACCATCGATCTCTCTCGCTTCCGCGCACGTACACGTAATTTACCACAATAACTGCTCCCTTGTTTTGTATTTTCTTTCGCCATTGTCAAGCGGCCATCGTCAAGAGAGATCGATCGTCTTTATTCCCTTCGAAGCGATCAACAATCACTGTTTCCGGTGTTTCGCGAAATTTATTTTGCAATCGGTATAACGTGATGGATCGTGACACTTTACGTCTTTGGAAATCTAAACAACGGATAAATGTCTTCAGTTCGAACTAACTCGTTCCTGTATTGCAAATGTAAAATTTGCCTTTTTTCGCGATCGATGTTCAATAATAATTCTGATCAATAAATTATTGACCACGACTGACCGCGATTGACGTCAATTCACGCAATTGTCGACTTACGATTCGCTTAGAAAGACCTTTATTTATCATTGTGAATGAATTGTATTTAAAGAGAACTCATTGTTTAAATGAGTCTTTATTTAAACGTATCATCAAACTATCCAATAAATGTAATGTAGAGAGAGAGAAAATTCTGTGAATCTTCACTGCTTTTTAATTTTCCGCACTTGAGTTATATTCAACAATCGTGTTCGATAAAGCAATAAATGTAATCGATATGTCATTAATAACGATATCTAGTTTTCTTATTATTTGGATGAAAAAATTAATTGCTAAATTAATTGTTAAGATATCAATCAATTGAATAAAAAATTAAAAAATATACCAAAATATTAATAAAATATTAAAAAGTTTTTAGCAATAATTTTATAATTTTAATTTTTTCTAAAAATAATAAATTCGTTTAGAGATTAAAGTGCTATTTGAATCTTTCATTTTGAATTATGTATTTGTCCTGAACCAAATTATTCAAGTTCTTCATTAATCACAATATTTTTAATATTTATTACATTTGATTCGTGTCATTTCATCTGTAAGTGTATTTTATCAATGCGTGTGAGCAATATATGTTGATGTTTACATAACTCGTTACTACCATCGATTGGATCGATCGACATCACAATCATGTACTACTATAATTTACAATCGATTCGATCAATCGTCCACGAGATATTGACATCGCATATTCGTGATTCATTGATAATCTAATTAACTCGATAATCAAAAATGGTTAATAATTGATAGAATAACGATTAGTGTTTGTTAGTCTTGATCTTATCGCGCTGAAATTATACTATTTGAGATTAATCTCCTAACTGTCGATGGGAAATGTCATTTTTCTTCGATATTATTTACAGAAAAGATTGGACTCGTCCTTTGCCAAAAATCCGTCGGAATCACTGTCTCTCAATTCCGCGACAGAAATCGAATGGTTTTATCGCGCATCAGAAATTATCATCTTCTTCTGCTGCATCATACAAAGCCGAAGATCACGTCGAAGATTCTCGCGTGAGAAACGCAAACTGCAATTACGGCAGGGCGTGTGCGCACGACATTTTACGTCTTCGATCTCTCTCTTTCTCATACTCTTTCCGTTACACCTTTCCCGCTTTCCCTTTCTCTTTCTCTCTCCTTCTTTCTTCTTCTTTCCAACTGCAATAGCACAAGAAAGTTATAGCGGCACGTATGAATGTGCATTTATGATGCGCGTTTACATACACGCTCTGCCACACTTGCGGATGCGTACATACACGTCGTATGATCATCTCTCTAACGGTAGAAAGATGAAGATGCCTGAACTCTGAAATTGATTATACATTTTTTGAAATAACTTCAATTTTTTAATTTTATTATATTAAAAATATAAAAATTTAATTAAATATAAGAACTTGGACGATTAAGATTTTAATACCACGAAGATCCTAAGCTTTGAAAATTATATTTTGCTAGAAAATTTTTGAATTAAATGACTTTAAAGTTTAAAAAAGTATATATGTATGTATAATTTGCGTGCGTATGTATATATGAAGCACAAATTATTTCAAATTCTCCAAAAATTAAATTCTTTTTATTGTTGTTTTGGTATTTATTAATAAAATATTTAATTCTCGAAAAAGACGATAAAATTCTAATAATAGTTAAAAATCATTGTTTTTATCATTTTAAGTCTAAACACGATACTATTTCTTTCAAATAATTTTCTACTATCTGAATAATTAATCGAATTTAAATTTGACCACATATATGCCAATATTGATGTAGAATTAGACTGAAAAACCTTGAAGATTTTCAACGCTGCGGTCTATACCCGGCTCATACATTCCCACACGTACGCATACATGCACGAATCATGTATCGCTCCGCGGGCGGCTGGTCGCAGACATGGGCGCTACAAATGGGCGGGCCAGCCCGTGGTGCCCTCGGGTCACGAGGAGAAAACGCACGGCCCTGCCGAGACCCTCCGGATGCGAGAAGGACGCGAGAGGAAGAATGAGAGAACGAGAGATAGGGGAGAAGGAATAGGTGGCGGCGAGAGGTTGGGGGAACGGGACCCGATGGTAGAAGCTAGCAACGGTGGGATCTCGAAGCCGGGGCTGGGGAGAGGGAAGGAAGAGGGCCCCGAGGTAAAGGAGGCCCTATCAAGGTGAACCACTTACACTATACCGACCGGATTACACTAAGCGATCGAACCCGAGGCCTGGCACAGGGTCCCGGTTGCGTGCGATCGTCGACGCTGGGAAACCGACCGATCGAGCCGGGCCAGTCCAGGCCGAGCTGGACGCTGGACCTGGTAAATGCGGCCGCGGACCAAGCTGCAAGACCGTTGTCCATCAGCTGATGCCGGCCGATTGTTTGCGCGGATCCTTATCTGATATTGCACAGAGAAAGATGGAAGATAAAATAGTTTATTACTTAATCGTTTGGAACTGCTGCATCAGTTCACGCAATTACCGACACGAGAAGAAAGAGAGGTAACGTCAAATGACAATATAAAAGCCATATTGTTAACTATTGTCCTGAATGACTATTCTGTTTTATATTCAGGGTCAAGCGTTCTGAAAAATCCTGCGGGATCGAAATAAAGGACTCGATGTTACATGAACGCATATGATGTAATCTTTAATGCAAGAGCATCCTAAATATATTATTTATGCTTGATAGTGCTATATGTATATATATATCGTTTATTTCTTATATAATTTTAAAACATCAATATTTATTATCAATTACAAATTGTAAACCAAATCTAATTTTCTTAAACAGTAATAATTGCGGAACGATAATTTTTCTCTCAAATCTCTAATTTAAATATGATTAAAATTCTTTGCTTAATTAGTTTTTATCATTTTATAAGCTAAGTCTTTCTAGGCTACGAAAATCAATGTTGGTCAACGAAAAAGAAGATCGACCCTAAGATAAATTGATACAGCAGGCTTTTACCTACATCTATACTGTGTCCCTCCTGTTATACGATAGGAAAAACGGATCATGGGAAATCTCGCGATGTTTTACGAGCAGAACGATGGTAATCTCGTATACAATGTCAAATGCGCAGAGTTGGGAAATTAGATGTCGCCGACTGACGTACTATTTTGGGATATACACGCCTTTAATAAACAAAATTAATTTTTATTTGTTCTGCTATATTTTATATTATGTATATATACATATATTGTTATTTATACTTTAATATCAATTTATTTTAGTATCAGTTTATATACTTTAATATCAATTATTTTTTTTGGAATTATATTTTATTAATTATTTTGGAGTGTGTATGTGTATATATATATATAATTTAGTTTTTTACTCTGTCTATAAAAAAATATATATACGTATACATATATTATTTTGTTTTTTTTTTTTTTTAAATCATATAAATTATTATATACTCAAATTTTCTAAGATATTTTAATATATAATCACATTTTAGTAAAGTAAATGACCAATGTCGCTAAAATTTTTTTTATGCGTACTTTTTTAAGGTGTACTTATTACTCGCTTTTCATTCATCCTGCTTTACTCTTATATTCATCCATTCCTACTTTGTTCTATTTATCAACCTGAAAGGAGTCTTCTTTTTCAGTTATTGCATCTCGATAGCTCGTTGAGATCGTTTGAAAGCGAACGGAAATGCGAGCATCCGAGATCTCGTTCGCACCGCAGTTTAAAACGAAATTTGCGTCCGAATTGATTCGCATCCCAACCGTCAGTGATTCGCTATAAATTCTGCAAACGGTCGAGCTCTGGTAATTTAAGAAACGAATAAACAGATGCATCCGTTTCGTCCAACGAGCTGTAATCCAGATGAAAATGAAAATAATCCGATGCCCGTCGTGTTTAAATTATTTTAAAAAGAGGAAGAAAGATCGTGAAGATGAAAAAATAATACAATTTGCTAAGCAAACTAAAGATATTTAAGCAAAATTAAAAAAATAAAATATATATTTCACGAATATATAATATATGAATACTTATACATATAGTAACTGTATTCTAAGAAAAACAGAATTTGTTAAATGTTGAATCTTTGTAAGGAAATTTGTACTAGAAACGCATCAAGGATTAATCAAATCAGATTACATCGCGGTATATTTTTACTAAGACGAAAGTTAAACAGTTGCCAATTAACGTAGCACAACTGATTTATGTAACCGACGAATGTATTTGTTCGCACATCGGAAGCGAGCTTCGACGTTGCAAATACATGCAAGCAAACCGCGAAATCTTGTAGCAAGGCGGCATCGCAAATAGGAATCCACCGAGCGTATGCAGACGTAATTTATCTTCCAGAAATTGCCGGCACAACATTCCGCTTGATGAATCTGCAGCAAGTCGCTATTCGTGTAAAGGCTCGTCTACAATAAATACAGGACATAGGACAGCAAATAAATGCATGCCGCATACGCGAATCTCGGATACAAATCACGATAAACACGGGAATATCGTAAAAACGATGATCTCGCGCTTGATTTTGCTGTAATTATTATATTATGATAAAATCATTATATCTGGTGCATAAAAAGAATCAAATGAATTTAATTTATTGATTTAGATATCTACACAAAAATTTAAATACTTCTTAAATTAAATATATGTATATGTGAAGCATCAATTTACCATATAATTTATTTTAAATTTTATTTATATTTTTTATATATATTTAAGTTGTAATTTTTTTGACAGATATACAATAAAATGTGACTTAGAAAAATATTAAATTTTCGAGTTTTTGCAATAAAAGTTACACTTTTAAGTGTGTGTGTGTGTGAGAGAGATCTATAACCGCATATATCTCTCCAAAAGACGTTTAATTATCTTGCACGGTAAATCTTTCAAAATTTCTTCGTATCAATTTGAATTCCATTTGCAACAGTTGATTGGTTTGAGCGATATTCAAACTGCATCGCTACTTCTGTTAATTATACACCTCTTCGCCAAGTTCGCAATTAAGTTTGCGCTTTCAATCTCAGTTCTGATCCGTGAATCGCGGATAAAAGCAGTGAGCGTGCGAACAAGATGAAAATGTGAGCCAGGAAAAGAGAATGCTTGTAGATCGATGATATTTCAAATCTTGTCAGTTATCTTTAGATACTGATATTACTCTCTTAGCAAATAAATATCAAAACTTTTTCAAGTAAGTTATATATTTTTAGCAAATAAAGTAGTAAGTTTAGCAAATAAAGTAGTTTTATTAAGTAAAAAATATTTTACCTAATAAAAATTTTTCCTCGACTTGAACAGCAAGTTTTATTTTTATAATCAAACATATTACGTCATGTTACTTCATACTTAACCTTTAAGATTCTATTATAATTTTTTCTTCATATCATGGACAGATTTTAATCGTAAACGCGAACAGTATATTAAATCATGGAATATATACACCTTAATGTCACCAATGTTATATGAAGTATATAATCGAGAGCAAGAGATCGAATATAGACGTGACAACAGTGGTGGCGCGGATTATGAAGTCGTCTTTTCTTTTTGCAGCCGCTTGTTTCTCACGTTATATGTCAGCATACTCTTTTTTCCAGCTTACTATCCAAGATGTCATGTCTCTGAATCGGTTGACCACTCGACGTGCAAACAGAACGAGTTTTTCTCCATACTTGAAAAGAAACCTCGAATGAATGCGGAACCATTGCTCGAGAAACTTATAGAAAAGTTTGTTGGTAAATTTTTTATTTACAGCATATGTATTCGACTTTCTTTTATACTTATATTCTGTCCAATGTGTGAGAAATATGTGATAGTAATAAATTTTTAAACTATTTTTCTGTAGTGATTTGATTCAAGATTATTATATCAATCTTGATAGCATTAGTATCTTAAGTAAAAAAAAATCCAACTTGAAACTAAGATTAAGAAATAATAAAAATTGAATTTTTTAATAAATAATAATCAATAATAAATGGATAATAAGAATTTAGTATATGTATATATTTTTCATTAAACCACACACACACACACACACACACATATATATATATATATATATATATATATATATATATATATATTACGTAAGATAATTGAACAGAAAAAAATAAAATAAAATCTGTAAGGAAGCGGGTAATATCTCGTATATATAATTTAGAATTCTATCCTTCGTGAATTAATGTGTCTTTATATATTTTCTTTATATCTTTATATATCAGTTTAATATTTATAATCATTTAATATACTTTGTTAAATATACCTAATGTTCCGTTTCATCATTGTGATTTATGTTCTTGAATTTATGTGTCCGTAAAAGTCGGCGCATTTGATCATAAATTCAGAAAATTAGCAAAAAATGAATTATTTTGAGATAATAAAAATTGATTGCATCAAAATTTTCGTTTTTTAATTAATGTAAATTAAAAAGAACACAAATAAACGACAATGTAAATTTCATAGATATTTGCTATCACAATTTAATAATATCAAATCCTAATCAATTTTATATTTTATTATTATCTGAGAGTTAACGACTAAGTTATCTTGTTTATGTGGGGAGTTCGAGTATCGAAAACATTAATTTACGAAATTACAGCAACGTGTAGATCTAAGTCTATCTTCGCCTGAATATTCGACGAAGTCAAGAACTACACGGTAGTAAACGACATTTAGAGCAAATGTTTCAAGGAACAACTTGATGTGTTGCAGTGAATGTGTGAGGAAATGAAACAACTTAAATAAAGTCAAAAGTTTGTGTGTGCGGAAAGAAAATATACTTGTATAAATTGAACTTTAAAATACTTACTTGTGCAGCATGTGTGTCCGATGACAGTATTGCGGAGTATGATTTACGATCAACAATTCAAACACGTTCTATGGATGTTTTAAGAATCTGTAAAAAGATTTTTTTTTCAGACTAATTAGTAACTTTGTAAAAATTCCTTTTTAAAATTGCTCTAGACAACAACGTAAAGTCGCACATTTTTTATTAAATTGCATATTTTTTAAATAATTATTATTGAATAGTAATATCGATAAAACACACTGTAACTTAATTAAGCCTATCTACAAATCGCGATAGGTAGAAGAATTATTGCTTAGAATTCCAAAAAGTGCAAATATAAGTGCAATATATATTTCTGATAATTGGTAAAACGATAATCACAAGAATATTAAACAATTAATTCACTTTTTTTCAATGGTTCGATTTAATAGAGTATAATTATTTAATCGATTGTTAGAAATTATATATGTATTATATATTATATGTATATAAATAAGTTAAATTTAACATAATAAAAATATAAAACAATTTATTCAATATACACAATCACAGCAATAATATCTTTTTTTTAATTAATCGAATATTCGAAATGATATTTTAGTCAATTAAATAATCTAATAATCGTGTATAATGCAAGAAACATAAATTAATGTCCATAAAACTTATTTCGTAGTATCAACTCTACACGTCTTGAGACTATTCTAGCATTTTTTGAGTAAAAATGTATTAAGTAATTAAATAAATAGATGACAGGGTCTGCAAGATAAGATAAAATTGTGCGATGAAAAATGATTTTTTTAACGATTCTCTCTGTTCTCTTCCACAACGATATCTTCGATCAGAGTGCGTGCCGACGCGTGCGTCAGTTCAGGCCGCATCAAAGCGCATAATTGTCGTCATCATTAGAATACATCTGACAATTAAGCCTCTTGTTTCGCATGTACTTTATGCACAAGAATGCAAACTCTACGGTTGGCCGCACTCGATCTCGTGTAATTTCTGTAAAAAATACGCTGGCCGACCGACCGGGCGGAATATTACACAAAAATCGCCAGTATGTTAGCGTAATTACGCGGTACTTAAGTTATTTAATCGTCGGTAATAATAATAAAAACGCGCTCTTTATAGCGGTTGAACGAACGCCGCGCGATCATGTCACGCGTAGCAGACTCTTCCGCGCCCTAAAATATCACGTATCGTTTTCTTTAATATGATGAAGCTGGAAAATACAGGATGTCTCTGGTCTCAAGTTCACTCCCTGTGAACCGAGCTGTAAAAACAGGCTTCTAAAATTATTTATCTTTGTGGATAAAAAACAATTAAAATATGTGCACGTATATCATATGTATATATTAATACATAATATATATATTTATAATATTACATTTATTCATAAAATGTAATAATTTTGTTATTTATTATGTGTGTATGTGTGTGTGTTATACATGTATATATATATATATATATATATATATAATTCTATTGTATATATGTTATATAATAAGAATATAATAACTAATATAATAACTAAATATAAACTATGTATAATAGTGTAATATTAATAAAACGTGTTACTAAAGATCCCTCATTATATTTTGCTCGTCTCTAGTAAATCAATAGCATGCATAATTTTGCATGTTTAAATAAACATGCATAAATTTCTGGATTTATGGGTGCAATGAAAAGAATGAAAAAAATAATGAGACGTAGTCCAAACGCAGGTTATCTGAGATTGATCATTCGATTACTATCTCATCATTGTGGCATAGAACGATGCATGTGTGTAAGAATTTCCGTTTCTCAATTTCATTTTCAATTTACCATGTAAATCTCAACATATAATGCTGGAAAAAAAACTGTTGCTCGAAATGCCATCGCGATGCCACGCGGCGCTCAAGATTATTTCTGTTGGTAATCAACGTAATCACGGGCCACACGGTAATTAAACCGGGCGCCGCGGGTCGTTTTCCCGGGTCAAGGTTAATGGAATTAAAATCTACCATGAGATCACTTTCATCGCCCGGAAATCGTTTCTCAGTGGAAGGCATCGTGTAACATCTGTGATTCCCACGATGTAACATTTCGCAACAAACGATTGTCTTTGTTTCATAGTGAAACTTACACTCCATCATATATTCATTAATTTTCTTTCTCGTAATTTTTTTTTACGAAAGTGTTTTACTTTTTTTTTATTTCACCCCTTCCCCATCCTTCTATCGTACTAGTATTTTTATTATATATTGAATGTGTGTAACTTGCAACTTGTAAATGTGCAACTTAATATATAACTATGTTAATAACAGCATATTAATATTGTACATTAGTGAAGTCATATTAGAAAGTACTAATTATGTTTCTGCATCCCATTAAATAAATATATTATTATGACTTTCCATTATATTAATTAAAGCAAAAACGTGCATAATAGATTTATTTTCTAGCGCGTATATTATTTGATTTGAAATAACTTGCTCTTTTTTCTTTTATCCATTCTTTTAGTATTTAACGAGACAGACTTATTATCATTTTCAAATTGTTTATTATTCTTCGAGTTTGCTGAATTGCTAATGAGCTCATTCTATTGTGCCTCCCGATGATCGAGAGGAGAATGAATCACGCTTACCGTTGATCCCACCGTGCGAAGGGAACGCGACGTCCACGTGGATGATACAAATATTGGGACCGTATACATTCAATGTGTCATACAACACACGAGTGTAGATCAATATGCTAGTGTATGTCCGTTGCACGCTGCGTCGACCATGGATGCTGTACGCACGTGCGGCGTGCGTGTGCACGGATACAAAGCACGATGCAGAAGCACGCCAAACATTTATACCTCTATTCATCTCTGTCCAGTTGAGAATCGACCCTGACGGATGTCGCTTTCCGCCGTTTAAACCGCTCCGTCGTTTTCGTTATGCTTTGCGAGCGAACGAAATTTGCGGAATCTCTCACAATAGTCACGGCAGACTTTAAGATCTCCCATATTGTCTCAATATAAGTTAGAATAATAATACCTTATATCAAATATTAAAAAACATTTAATTTCAACGTATATTACATTGAAAGAAAAAGATTGAATATTTTATTAAAATTTAATATTAAGATTTGATGTATTATGTTAAAATAATCAATCTGACCTAATTAACCACTCTTTAATTGTGACATTATAGATTACATCCAATACTAGAAAATATTCAATTTTAATACATTGTTCATTTCATTTTTATGGTGGATTCAGTTTATGATTTCGATTTTTTTTTATTATTTTTTCGATTGATCTAACATAGTGCGATGGTGCTCTACACATCGCTATTTTAGTTACCGCTTTTACGACCTTCCGCGATTTTTTTCTATTTGCTCACCACTCGTCTCGTTCATCCTCACCTCTTACTCCGTTGCGTTTCAAGTGCTCGTAATTTACGATAACATTCGCATTGTTTCACGAATACAATCGCGGCTCGTGTTCCGTGAAATGAGATCCTTTTCCTCTCTCTCTTTCTTTCGTCTCTTCGTTGTGCTCTCCTGTCGTACATCAAAATAATAGTGCACGATTAGACCGGAAGATATTATATCAGACAAAGTAGCGAGCGATGCGTTCGACCGGGCTCGATGAATTATACGATTATTTATGAACAGCGTTAAACCAGACGTGTGCCAAGAAATAGCATCGACGGAGAAAAATCGGACAGATTTTTGTAATGCGAATCGCTTTCCTGCCACGTGGCACGCGGGGACGTGTTTGTAAATTGCTTCCGATGCGGAGACCAACAAGAGAGCCGCGTGCATGCATGCGTGCGTGCGTGCGTGCGTGCGTGGTGCGTGCGTGCATGCAGTCTGCTTTAAATTTACGACAGTTGCTCGACAGTTCTGTCTTTTTAATCGACGCTTCGCAGACTTTTAGTGCGCTACAAATAAACGTAAAATTTGAAAAAAATATCCTGCATATCTTTGTTTAATCCATGAGTTAGTACAGTAATTATGCATTGTTCTGAAATAGTCTGAGTATTTTCCTACATTGTCGTGAATTATTTTATACATATTCGTATAGAAATAGACGAACGAGCAAAGTTTGCCGAAGGGAAAATAACGATGATATATTTAACTGTCTTAAATTCGACACACAGATAATACTAATAATTGCATCCTTTAATAATTTCATTTAACGTCTATTTTATGCGCACATAAATATAATTTATTATGATTTTCGTTCGATTCGTCTAAATTAGAAGTTTTTGACGAAAGAGAGAGAGAGACTGCGACGCAGTAAAATAAATCCTCAACTAGTGTGGTCCCCCAAAAAAGTGCGTATCTTCATGCTCTCGTGGGTGTCCCTTCCATCGCGCGCTTTATAAAACCGTATGTTGAATTGCTTCCGATTGCCAGACAGGACGGCACGCGTGCTTACGGACTGTTTTAAATTTACGACGATTTTTTCGATCCCCGCACCGAGTCTCCAGACTCATCTCTCCACTTGTTCCGTAAATGTGAACCGTTAAACCTGGCTCTCTCCCTCTGTAACACTCGCCACTTTAGCGTCTCGACGCCTCTCGACGCCACGCGGATGGTCCCTTTCTCGTTCGTTCTTTTCCTGCCTTTTACTTTTTTACCGATGTCGCCGGTTTGTTTTGTCTCCCGGAAAGAAGAGCGCCGATTTATGAGAAGAGAACGACGTTCGAAATTCTCGTAAATTTCGAGAAACACTCGATATTTGTTCCTCCGCTACTGGACAACTGAAACTTCTTTACGCTTAAGTGCCAAGAGAAAACACAGCTCAGTCGAATGGATTAAAAGTCGACATGGTAATGTCATTTCAAATAGTGATACTACTGATATACATTCTTATACGCATACGTGCATACAAATGTGATTAAAGATCATCAAATCATATTTTATCATGCTCTAACTTTGATGATTCTTTTAATTTATATGTTTATGTTACTTGACTTGACATAAAAATATCTGTTTCATGCAAATAATATTTGTTTATATTATTTGCTAAATCACTAATATTTTATAAATATTTGTTTCCATCTATTTTGCAATTTTATTTTATGTAAATGTTACTTTATTATACAAATTATTCATAAAAATTATGTGTATTCTGTTTATAATACTTTTACATTTTAATAAGTGGCTTTATTCTTTTATTTTAAAAAATTTGATAGTAGCAACATATTACTAATAATGAAAATATATTTTTTATAATTTTAAATATATTTGAGTATCTTATAACTTATATTATAGAAAAAATAAAGATGTCTATTAAAAAAATGTAATCCTTTCCCACATACATTTAAAAAATTGATTAACTGCTGCTCTGACAAACATTCTCACGCACGCATTAAGGAATGCATTTTTGAGTACGGATCAGAAGAGACATCGTTGAGGGTCGAGCTCCGCAGGCGGCCAAGAATAATTTCTATTTGGATCATTAGAAGACAAAACGTGTCCGCGTATGTTCGGTTGATGCTATCGCAACAACAAGATCGGTAAGGGACCGGAACGGTGTGTTGCTCATGTAAACGGTAGACGAACAGAAGAGTCCACTACGAAGAAGCATCGGTGGACCGACCAGTAGGGCAGGTTCTCTCGGACCTCTCGAAGAGAACGAGAGCGAGAAAAGGCAGGAAGGGAGAGAGCGAAGGACAAAGAAAAAAAAAAAGAGATCGAGAGAGTTATTACGGACAGAGGTTACATGCTCGTAACTGCGGAATATCGACTGTGTTGGGATCGACGGTGCATTTCGCCAAACTGAAATGGACTCCCGTGTATTACAAAGTCGCTTTGTGATGTTTTTTATTGTGATTTTCTCTGCAGGGTTTATAGGGAACGCGCGGTTCTCTTCTCGTGTACCGCGGCGTGAGTTCGCGTGAATGTGGGAAACCGTTTTCGTGTGTGGTTTTGCAAGATTTGAAAGAGTCATTACGTGGTTGATCCGGTAACATGACCATTCTTTACTGTTTTAATCAAAGGTAAGAACTTTGCGGCGTAGGAAATGATTCACGAATTTATTAAGACGAATTTATTATGTATTTTGTTGAACTGCCCGAAAGAACATAAGTTTGAAACTTTTTGGATATTATAAGAAGATTAAACAATTTATTATGTTAAAAGAATTACAACTAATTAATACACATTGCATCAGCGGATAAAAAATGCAAATAATAAAAATATTTTGCTCTCTTTATTTTTATAGAAACTTAATGCTTTGAATGGTAAATAAGTTTGTCACATTCGTAAAGAGCTCGGTGCATACTTAAGTAATTACAAAGTTAATAATAGCTTTAATCACGTCATTGACGACTAGGTAATGACGAAAGTTTCTATTCATATCCAAAATGACAACTCGTTGTACATCAGACACTTTAACTACCCATCATCGCATATTCCTAGAATGCATGTCTCACATACTTGAATGTCTAACCTTTCATGATTATGCATAGTTATCTCATCTTTCGTTATATAGCAATTAGTACGTGACATTATAAATGGCGTTGTATTCAACTCGAACGAAATATAAAGTTTAAAATTAGTATTTTAGTAAAGCAATCAATATTCTAAGTATAAATTCTAGTTGTTATACAGATCTACACATAAAGGCAAAGAGAGAGAGAGAGAGAGAGATTTAAAATTACAGAATATAATCAAAGTCAAAAACTGAAAAATTAATTTTATTTTAATAAAAGCTTAATTAAAGACTTTAATTCTTCAAATGTTTTGAAATAATTTGTGAGAGATATACTATTTCAATCATTTTAGTTTCTAAATATACTGCAATGTTAATGTAAGAATTAAAATAATGTATCACAAATAAAAAGAAAATTATATGTGATTACAGAAAAACACGTGGCGTCAACGTTACAGGCTGCTGCCTAGTCACTGACGTCATCGAAGAACGATTCCAATTATGGATGTCGAAGTAACCGCAGGGTCTGATCGCGCGTTGGAGAGAGGCGTTTCTTGTCACTAACGCTAGAGATTCCGACAGGTGTGTGTATGTATGTATGTGTATGTGTGTTGTGTGAACATTCGTACATATATTATGATTGGTGCATCGATACGTGCCGTTAGATTCGCTCGAGTCGAACCGTGAACTCGATGCATCCTGACTCCTGACAGGCATGCCGGCGATTTTGCGTAAGCATGGTAGTTCGAAAAGAGATATCTTTCTCGTGACGTATGTCTACAAGTTATTAGGATCGCGTCAAATAAGAGCGTATTTTTCCGATAAAGTTAAAATTAAATTGAAATGAAGACATCAATAATTGAAAACATCGATAATTAAAATATTTTCGTGTATTGAGTTGATCACGTTTTTTTCTTTTGAGAGATCCAACCAACGTTTGAAAAGAGAGAAGACGACAGATAGGAATATATAAATGTAGATTTAGCGGATCGTATCGCAAAATCTGCCGATTTTATCTTTTGTTTCTCGCAGTCTCTAAAGCATTCATCTTTCTCTCTCTTCTTTATTTCTCTCTTTTCCTTCTACAATTTCCTCCGCCCGTTGTGTATCGAGAATTCACCAGTTTCTTATTATTCCCCCATTGTACACCATTGTGCACATCGGACAAAGCGCCATGGAGACGGCACTACTGCCTTATCTGCCTGAGATATTTGGCAATATCCAAATGAACGGTCGACCGAAGAGACAACCTAAGAAGGAACACGATGAGAGAAGGTAGGATGAATTAAAAGGGAACGCGCGGAAGAGATTACGTACGCGCAGGGATGCGGAATACCAGATTCTTGTCCGATCCTGATCGAGACGGGAATCATTTTGAATGTGCCTGTCTACTCTCATCGACTTTCTTTGGAACTCCATATAACGAATCTCCAGAATTAGGCGTCGTATCACGTGTGTATCGTTCCGACAAAAAAAATTAGGCTGTATTGAACATGTACCATTTAGGCCTCTCAGACGCCAAGTTTACTAACTCTTAATTTCAGAAAGATAACCTAATATCCGCACTGAATTATAAACAAATTCACACACGTTTTTAATACGTTCATATGTGTTTATTTTAATAAAGTTCAAATTTTTTTAAGTATTATTTAAAATAAAATAAGATTTAAAGTCTGAAAGACATGCATATAAAATATACATATTTTATGGGTATATAATATTTACATATATCAGATATATATGCAATATATATATATATATATATATATACAATACGATTTTAAATAAAAATTTTTTATGATTGTAATGATTCTCTCTTTTTTTCTCCTTTGCTCTCTTTTTTTTTTTCCTCGCGAAATACAATTGTCGGCAAATGACGAGACGAGAAGGCGAAGGGGACAGATTAGGGTGCAACCATCGAGTCCAACTGGGGGCGGGTACCGGCCCCTCAGTCCCGGAGGAGTCCGCACAGCACGAAAGGCGAAAAGTCATTCGAGGGAATGACGGAGATCTCGGAGGATGATTGCACGCTGAGGGACGCGTGTACGTGTCCGTGCGCGAGCGAGCGATGTCTAATGAGGGCAGACCGCCCTGCAGGCGAAATGCAGGCGGGCCCAAACTCCGGCGGAGTCCCTCTCTCCGGCGAGGTTGGGCCAGGTAAACAGACAGAAGCCGATGCACGCGTACTTTCGTATGCAAGAATCCACCTTGGCTTCTTGAACAAGTTGTAAATAGTTATTTGGAATGACAGTTGGATTTTGTCTGACCAGTAAATTTCGTCGCGGGAGAGGGTCCACATCGGCCTCTCGTCTCGAATCGCAGAACTGTTTTCTTGCCGTCGACGAGTCGCAAAATGCATAAAGACGGGATACGATGGGTCACGAGGCTTGGTGAAATGTGTCGCGATATTTGAATTTGTCTTGACATCGCGAGAAATATACATTAGAAACGCATTTTTAAACGAATTTTTATATAATTCTTTTAAATGAATTTTTATGTAATGTTGTAAAACTGTATTTTTTAACATTCAAAATAAAATCAATTAATTTTAATCTATCTCAATTTTTGATTTATTAAATATAATTTATCTTCCTATATATATAAATATGTATATTATAATCAATATTATTATCTACAACAAGAGATTATTTACAACAGAGAATTAATTAAATAGCATTTAACTAATCGACATCAATCCAGTCTATGCTGTATTACTCGTATCTATGAAACAATAATGTAGGAAACATGAGGCATCAGTAACTATTAAATAGATTTAAATAGTTATTATTCGTGTTCATTTGCACATGTGTATATATGTGTTATTAAACTAGGAAAATCCATAAATGCACATAATAAGTGCTATTTAACATGTATTAATTATTCGTGTATAACGAGCAGTTTGTATATTAATTAAAATTTCTATAAATAAATATTCAATAAACTAAACAACTAAATTAAAGGCCAATGATGAATGTAAACAAGTAAATAGCACATTTGGTCGTATATATACAATAACGAAGTATTTAAAGTTCGTAAAAAGGATGAGAGCGGTTCGTCGCGAAATTAACTGATTATTTCATTGCTGAAACATGTAACAGCGTGTGGAGAATGACTCTGCATTCGTCGTTCTGATCGTTGCAATTATTATGGTGGAGACTGGGCGGATGAGAGAGAATATCAGAGAAAAAAAAGAGAGAATATGTGTGCTTGAAGAAAAACGATGTCTTAAATATCTTCACCGGCAATTATATTTCACAAGAATATCGAGGATATTACTGGGTTGATGCGTTCTTCACACACACACACACACACACACACACACACACACATATACATACGAATGATCATAACTGAATACTCAGCAAACAAATCGTTAAATTCAGAACAAATTTTTAAGCAGTAATTTTGTTTACAAGCCGTGTGTTCGCATCTTATTCTGTATGTTAAACGATGATAACATATTAATTTTACATAAATACGAAAGAGAAAAAATGTTACATCTCATTACAAGAAAGCAGTAGATATAAAATTCGCATATGTTATATATTACATTCTTTAAACTAATACAGTTTTATATATTGTAATGTTTGTTTGACGATTAAATGAATAGCAATTTAATATTATTATTATTATTATTAAATATAATTATTATATTTATTATATTCATATTACTATTAGGAAGTATTATATTTTCCAAATGTATATAAAAACATTATCTACAATAATCACGTCGATTGTCAATAACAGATTAACCTTATGATGTTTATGAATTATTAATGCATGCATGAATATTTCGGTTTAGTAAACATTGCATATTTTTAATTTCGTACTCATTCAGGAAGGGAACGGACTCGAATCCACGTGACTAATTCGCGATTAATCATCGATGAGTCGCATACTTGCAAACTAAATACCCGCGGAATAAGTGCACATTTTTTTCTAGAGATTATACCGAGGTAGCTTATATCGCGCGCGAGAACACGCGTAAAATGTAACAGGACTGGAAGGAGGATAAGAGAAGGGTGGGATACATATGCCCTCTGTAAAATTCAAAACGTGGAAACGCGGTCGCTCTCTTCCTATAAAATTGTAAAATAATTCCCGGCATAAACCCCCGATGCTGTCGCTTTAAATCCACAATGCTGGCTTCTCCCTCCTCGGTGAAAGCCACCCCCTTCTCCGGAGTGTTTTTCGTCGAAATAATCGAGAACCACGTACTCCCCGTACAATCTCGTTATGATTTTATTACGGTTTGCAAGTTGATTTTATCTCGTTTGACGACGATTATATCGAAGGATATAATCGTCATTTTAATAAACACAACATATTATCGTCAGGTTCGATAAATATTATCACACCTCGACGCGATTTGTAAACATACGGATGACTTATAAGAATTAAATATTCAGCAATAAATTCATGGATAAATGATAATCCGTAAGATAGTTATTTCTTTTCCAAGCTCAGAAAATTTAGTATTTTAATTTTTAAATATATAAAATACTTTGTGTTTCTTGTTTACTATTAAATTATTATCATTACATGCACAATCGAAGAAAGTAGAAAATACGAGACTTCATTTTAAATGTCTCTGTTACGAGTGTATAAAAATTATGATTAATTTTTCTTTCAATCTTCGTATATTTTTAGAAAATGATATTTTCCAAAATTATGTATGTTCTTCCTTTCATTGCTCAACTATAGTAAAAGGACGAAGATAAAAAAGGTAGAAAAATGATTCGTCCGATAAGGACAAACCTCAAATGCGTTGGCCGTTAATTAAAAAGTAATAAGCCCAACCCCGCGGGCTTATCGATGACGCGTTTAAACTACGGCCGACGTTGTTTTCCTTTAATTTCACCCAGTTTCTGACTGGAGCGTAATAATAATGTCTCGTAGAACTTTTCTGTCAGATAACGGATATGGGGTTTACGATCGGTTATCTACAACAGAAGTTGTAGAGTAAAAAAGCATCTTCTCGAGTTTAATCAAATCAGGTAAAGAATGATCTCTTCATAAAAGCGAATCTAACACATTGACGATATTAACAATTGCGAAAATTAAGTGGAAAAGCACTATCTAACAATATTTTATTTCATAACATTACTTTGTTAGAATGTGAATAAAACTTAAAATGTGCTCAAATGTTTAATACTTCTACTAAAATACTTGACTGAAAATCAAAAATATACATACCATACAAACCAAAACTTATTAAAAACAAAATATGGATATGCAAATTTCACAAAACGGATTTTAACATGACAGTTATACCTGTCACTATATGTCGACATGTTAGCTTTTTGCTATGACTTGTTAATTATAGCGGAGTTATTCTCCCTGTTTCATTTCATTTAGAACTTAACTAAAGCTACGTGTAATTCATAGTTACGATTGCAGAACTGAACTCGAACTTATACTCCATAGAACATTAAATAATTTTGGCAGATTACATTTCAGGCTAATAAAGCATAGAATTTTCCATAAATAAGATAAAGCTTATTTAGAAAAATTTAATTTTTGGTTCAAATACTTTGAAAATTCTTTTGGTTGAAAAACAAAATCTATTATTAAAAACAATAAACCTTCTTTAAGAAATCACAAAAAAGTTTAGCTTGAAACTTCCTCTTATCCGTAAATTGCGCGTAGCTCAAAATAAAAATATATTCACTCTTCGAATATTCTCCGTGAAGTCCCAGAAACCGACAAAGAAGAAAGGTTAAGGGAAAGGGAGACAAGAAGAAAGAGGAGAGGGAAGAGAGAACGAAATCGTCCGGTATGCAGTCTCGTCCATCGTTCGTCGTTCGTTAAAGGTGACATGGCGGCTTCTCTGGAGAATTCTGCGGGCACAAGGGAGAGCTAAAGTCCTGGTTTGATGAAATGTTAGCCGAGTAATTGAAATCTCGTGTTCCTTACCGAGTCGATACGACGTTCGTGGGGGCCTCATTCCTACCGCCTCTCTCTCTTTCTCTCCCCCTTCCCGTATCCTCTCCTTCTTCATTTCTTCCTCTCTCTCTCTCTCTCTCTCTCTCTCTCTCTTTCTTTCCTTCCCGTTATCTTTCTCCAACTCTTCCTCTTACTTATTCTTCTAGAAAGATATCTGGACCCGTTCACGTGTCAAGTCAGTGGAATACGAATGCGAAGAGGTAGGGTCCGATCCTAAGTTACCGGCTCGAGACTATAAGCCGATTATATCTTCCCAAATATTGAGACATGCCTTCCGTGGACCAAAACCAGCTTGACTCCGGGAATCTCGGTAACCCGCGAATATCGAAACTAGGAGAAACCGAAGCGAGTAGAATAACGAATAATTAGAGGAATTATTGGAGGAAATTGCATGTTTGAGAAAAGAGTAATTCTGTTGAAAGACTATTTTATATTAGAAACTGAATATTTTTAATATAAACACTACTATATGTGTGATTTTATTATATTTATCATATTTGATAGATATATCTATATTTCTATACACTTTAACATTGAAACAAAATTATTCAAGTTTATTTACAACGATTTAAAAAAAGCTTAAAAGTATTTGTCTTTTTCAATCTAACGTATTGATATAATTTTTTTACATTGTATTAACAGAGAAAGTATGTGCAGCATAAAATTATATTTTTTTTTATTTCCTAACTTATTATATCATATAAATAATTTTTGAAAATTTTGAAAATCATCAAGAACGAACTCGAATTGTTTAATCTTCCAGCTTTAAGTTGACGTTGATTTTCGCGCAATTATACTTTTTTTCAGTATCGGCATGCAAATCAACGATACAATCGGATTTCAAGAGAATCGAATTCGCGAAAAAAACCGCGTCTCGCTTTGCCTAGATTTTTCTCGACTGATTGCACGCGCTAATTACGAATCTCGATCGCCTTATTTAGCACAAAGATAGCGTCACAACCGGATTGTATCTCTCTTTCCGCGCAGATAGTTTACGATGTAGCATATTACGAGAAAATTCACCGGAAACGCGTAAACAATGACAAAATGCCAGCGCGTCTCTTTAATTAGTATTACTGGACATTAATGAGCTCCAGGAAGTCGATAAGGAACGTTGCTTCTAGTACTAGTAGTTTGTTAACAGAGGATAAGAGCGGCGGAGACGTTTCGCGCCATAGCAAATATAAACCGCAATCGTATCTATGCTTTTTTTTTACAGGTAACCACGAGATACCGAAGCTTCTATGCGGAAGACCGGTCTTACAAAGCATGCAGAAACATTCCGATCGGCGCCGGAAGCGGAATAACAGCTTGCGTACTGCAGAGATATTGCAGAGACAATAAATAAAAGGAGTATATCGGAAAAGATTTATCATTTCATGAATGGCTCTGACTGAAGTAATACATGCTTCATAGAAAGATAGCGAGAAGAGAAAAAGAGAGTGTCTTACGTTACAGTTATGAAATAATGAACAATATAACAATGCGTAAAAGCGGCAGTAATAATAATATATAAATATCTAAATATAACATTTATATAATAGATATTATTTTGCATCTGGTTATAATTATAAAGATATGTGTCTCTGGTCTATTTCACATTAATAAGAAGCAGAAATTTTTATAATTTAGAGTTATTATTTAGAGAGATAAAATATGTTATTTCTTACGGTTTATATAAGCGCTTTTACAGAAAGTTACTTCATGAATTGAATAATTAGAGTGATACCGAAAAATGCATTTTTCTGAATGAAAGAAGAAAAGTATTTGAAAAAATTGTTCTTTTACATGAAGATATTCTCATTGTAAAATATCCTTTGGACGATTTTTATCAATTAAACTTCATGCGCAAACAATTTTTAAAATATATAATGATTACTTAAAACTGATGCAACAGTACAATTGTGTTAAGATTTTTTAATATGATAATAGGCATTTGATAAGATAGTGCAACGATATACTTCTCGTCGAAATGCATCGATCTCTTTCTTTAGTGACACGATAGAGAAAATAACTCAATGTTTATTAATCCGAAAAATTCCTGATATAATAATAAAATTTATTCCAATCTCGTTCAGTTTTTAAAATAATATCTGTTTCAGTATCTATTACATTTCAGTGTAAAAATTAAAATTTTCCTTTATTTTTTGAATGTTACTCTTATATACATTAAAATTGATTAAAAATATTTTATGCACCCTCATATAGCCAAGATTGTATGTAATGCACATGTAACAAACATATATGCTAAAAAATTGTAAAATATTTCAAATGCATGTAAATCTCAAGTATTAATTAATCGATTAACATTAGCCGTAATTTCATTGACAGTTAACAAGCGCCGATAAGCTACAAACATGCGTGTGAATTCAGTTGATAAAAATATATCGGGCAAATCGCAGGGAATTTACTAAATCTAGACGAACGTAGCAGAGTTTTCGAGGCCCGGCGCTTAAACACTGTGGCGTTACATAATCCTCCAGGATCAACCATGTTCCCATGAGATTAACTCCCGGAGATGGATTGACGATGCACGAATAAGTCACTTTTCGAGTTTGCTCGACCGGCTAAAAATATTAAATTACGCATTTTCGAGCATCAGCTCGTTATATATTTTCTTAAATTAAAATGAAATAGAATTGAATTACTTCGCTGGAGGATTCTCGCGTTATGTGTACGGGATGAGGGTCATTTCCTTGCCATCGAGGAAAAATCGCGATTTTTATTACTAACAGAAAATTGATTAACTTACGTTGAAGTCTCGCGATCGGTACGCGCCAGGAAAATTATCCGAGATAGCGATCGTTAATTAAGGTTTATTAACCGCGGCGAGTGTGGAAATCGAGCTGCCCAGCGAACAATCTCGCGTCCTGTCAATCCATTTTAATTAATTTACATGTACACAATATTGGAGTAAATTCCTGACGTAATAACTTTGCCATACAATATGTATTGATATAGCATTAAGATAATTTACGTAATTTATCTCTGTGCGTCGTAATGTAGCTTCGCAATTTAGAATTGTAATTAGTTATGAATTATTACTACACCATTATCATCTGATTTTACTGTTTAATTTCTTTGATTATTAATTATGTAATATCGGTTTCATTAATTATTACTTGCTTTAAAAATAGAAAAAACAAACCGATTATAAATACCATATTATAAAATTATGCCAGAAAAATAGTAAACTAAATTGTAAATACGAATTTTATTCTCCTTTGTTACTTTAAGAAATATTTGTTGTAAAAATTAAGATTAATCTTTTATCATATAATAATTGAAAAGCAATGTTAAAAATCTGATTTATTCGATAACCAGCGAATAGAGGGTATGATGAGATGCATTTCCGAAAGCACCACGATTTTCTCAAACTTGAGATGACAATCCCCGTAAGAGAAGACCCTTGGGCTTCAATTCCCTTGGCATCTCCCATTTACCAGAACTTTACCGTTTCTCCTCTTGCGACGTTCATTCGCAAACGTAACGACGTTAGTCCAGGGCGTAGCCCGACGTCCCTTATCGGGACCGCGTCCGCTCTCTCTTCGTAAGGACGACGATCACGCACGCATAAAATAAATGGTTCGTAATGGAATTTCGATCCGGCGAAAAAAAGGCAGAAAAACGGGGGACCGTTCGCTCTCGTGGCGATAGCGGTTAATTATATCGGCGGCAAGAAAAGACAAGTGTGGGAGAAGGGGAAGAGGATGTGTTACGAGTGTATTTTATCTGTGCGGGTGAGAGCGGGACCGGGTAAAAGCCTGAGTGAGCCTTGGCCAGATAAGCGGCTGAAAGCTTGCCCCATTAAAGGTATCTAGATACCTCGGGCATTCTTCTCTCGAGGATATCCGAATAATTATCCGACGTGTCGCCGAGATTACGATTTTGTCGCTCCGATGTTCTTCGCGCGAGCGAGCCAGCGAGTCAATGTGACGTCCGCGTGACTTTACGATCCTTTCGTTTGTATGTCCATAAAGTAAATGTGCTGCTCAAATCTCCGAAAACGAAGTATGTAAAACAAAAATGTATGGACGCCACATTTCTTCGCCGTAAAATCTTAAGGGTCGATTCTTTATCGAATTCAAAGTTAATTTTTCTTATACAGATATTTGATTCTTCATCCTTTTACACGGTAACTTATTACATTTAAAAAAGTGTCATATATATATAATATATTTGTAACGCTCGTACATGCACAAAGAAGCTTGCGGATATTTAATATCTTACTTGATTTGCTTTGATCTAATTTTGTGTTAATTATTTATTATTGATCTAATTCGGTTCAATAGATCGATCGCTAGATAAATAAAAAAAAAACTATTTTTTAATCTAGTAACTTTACAAAAGTATAACATGTGGAATAAAATGTAGTGTGCGAACGATTTTTTTAAATGTATGAGTTCGTCGAACATATGACGTTTCTTTTTTGGCGGCTGTTCTTTGCCTCCTTCTTTAATCAGCAGTATTTCCATTTAAGCTGGTCTGACGTATTTCGATCCAGTGAACGGTGATCGGAATTTTACGATATCGTTCGTTAAGTATTGACCATCGGGACTTAACGTGCGCGAGTGGTGACCATAGGCGAGGGTGTGGGTAAGAGCCACACGCGACGTGACTTGAGTGGAGATGCAAATTTCCAGAGACGCCTTTTATATATCGTTCTCGACTCGCGCTGGACCGTCGTTAATTAAATATCAAGTCTGAGTGCCACGCGGGTAAAAGTGGAAACGTGATGATGGAATTCCGACGATATCGTGGAATAAGTCAATGGGACCAAAAGTGAAGGGCCACGAGGTGGATGTTCATCGGTGCACGTCGAAGGATACGAAAGATACATTCATTCCATTGGGATTCGAATATCTCAACTGTCAATCGTAAATTACACGAAATATGTCTTAAAAAATATGAGTTTTTCGAAGGAACGTGTCTCTTTGAAAGAGATATTTGTCATGTAACTTCCTTTAATGATAAACTTAAACTGTATGCTAATGTGTGTGAAAATAAAATTCTAAAATTAAAAAAGTTTTATATATATATATATATATATATATATATATATATATATATATACACATTTTGATATAAACTTTTTTAAAGAAAATTTCAGCTAAAACTATAAAAATGTCAACTATAAACTATAAAAATTTAAGAATAAAATTAACTAAGTAGAGATACACATACACATACACTTTTAAGTATACGTACATATAATTATATAATTATACTATTAAAATTATCAGCGATACAACAAAGCGAGAGTCAATCGAGAAAACTCATTCAGGTATATATATATATATGTAAACAATTAATAAATAAATCTGCCTCTCAATTATCGAGCGCTTTTCTTCTGTCCGCCAATCAATCGAAGCCAATTAAAACGCTGTGTAAATAGACCTCGGAAACGCTCAAAATTAAAATTAAAATATCACGCAAGACAACGATCGCTATGCTATTAAAATTAGGACGTTGGACATATAAAGATAAAAAGCGTTAGTTGGAAGAATTCCATCAACGTCTTCTAAGAAATCGTAACAATTTTCTGGGCTTGATGTTTCTTTATGTTTTTAGGACACACATCGTGCGGATTCATAAGTCTTTTTTCTCTAATCAAACTATGTGATATAAGTCAATCTGGCGCGAATATTAATATCGCATTATAGTTTCAGTATTGCGCGAAACATTTAATCTTATGTTTGTATTAATTTTTTCTTATTAATTTAACATTGAAACATTAAAATATCATTATGCCTTTTTTGTAAATTAACTTATATTATTATTTGATTATTTATAATTTAATAATGTATAATGAAAGTTTATAATCTTTTAAATATAATTAGAAATTTTAGAAATTTGTGAAACTTTATGATAAATTTCCGAATATATTTTTAAAAGTCTCCACTACTTAAGGAGAGGGTTCTGAAATTTTAGAAGTTTCGCAATAACATTTCCCGCCGTTTCGCTTTGCTCGGCCATGCAAGGCCGTGCCAAAAACGGTTTATCGAAGAATCGTCGCGCGACGAAATCTTGGGACGACACGGGGGATAGCCGGGTGTATCCGCGGACATCCTCAGGCCAGTTATCGAGAGCGCATCGTGACAGTCCATAATTTCCCGAGGATCGGCGCTCTCGGCGATCGGCGCGTGATAACCGCGTAGGAAGAACGGCGGCCATTGTGTTATCGCTCGTGGTAACGATGCGTCTTGGCGGTCGCAGCAGCTGTCGTTCGCCAGAAGGAGGAAGAAGAGAGAAAAAGGAGAGAAGGACAGATAAAGAGGAAGAGGAAAAAGGAAAGGAAATGAGAGAGAGAAAGAGAGAGAAGAGAGAGAGAGAGAGAGAGAGAGAGAGAGAGAGAGAGAGAGAGAGAGGCGCGCACCAAAGTCTTCTGCGATTTTTTCGAGAGATCGCAGTCGGTCAGCCCACGAAAGGAATATCAATTTTGAATCCGATCGGTGGATACGCTTGGCCGTTCCATCTCTTCGCGACCGGTCCCAAACTGGTTCTCTTTTCTCCACTCGGGAGTTCTTCTCTCTCTCTCTCTCTCTCTCTCTTCTTCTCTGACGATACCTCGCGGCGGACATCGACGGACGATTCGTTATGATCGCCACTATCTAGATGCAAGCGGGGAAAAAGAAAAGCCGCCGAGAAAGAACCGCCGCTAATTGGTGATCGAACGCGGCGTCGAACACGTCGTTGTCCTCTTCCTCGTTTATTCACTCCACTCTGGCTGCAATATTCTACTTACATTACCCGATGTAATTAATTTCCCGAACCTAATTCACAGACACAATGAATGAAGTGTGAACTCTAAATCTCTGCAGCAGTCGGTGAACATAATCGGCAAAGATATCTCTTACTAATCGACTTTGAAAGATTACATCATGTTAATTCAATATTGAAAATTATTTTTCGACATGTTATTTTAAAAGCATCAAATTTTTATAATATATCACTCTGTTGAATATCTAATAAATTGAAAGATACCGTTAATCGAGTCAGTCTTTAACGTCGAATGCAAATTTATCGCTCGACTTTTACAAGATCTCCATTCATGTATTGTGCAATGTCCGTCGATTCGTTTATGCCTGCTTTTGCTGGATACAAAGTAACGTCGTACAGTCGCAACGCGGCTGTTTACAAAGATCGCTATATTTAATTGGCTTGCCTTTAAAACGCGAGAGCCGCGACGAGTAGCTTTCGCAAGCTAGTTGAGCTCCGGTTGGCGATTTTAAACGAGAACTTGGCTTATAGCCGACGACCGTAATTAACCACTTGTCCCTAGCGAGTTCGTTCCGCGTCTCTGTTTCCGCATCCTCGGCCGAGTTCGTCCTGTCTTCATTTCTTCCGCCAATTCGAACGCCTTAATGGAAAACCATTCTCGCGGCTGATGAAAAGTCGAAGAAAACACGAGCTTCGTGTACCGACAACGACGAGGACCCATCCATCGCTTCTCGCAGATCCTGGCCACGCGGAGAACCTTGATCCTTATTTATCCTCCGGGTGCTCCCTCGGGAGGAAAAGCGGCGCTTCAGTTCGTTTACTCGCGCCAGTCGGTGGCGTTCTCACTTTGCAATTTGTAGGGCGCGTCGGGGATGTAACTTGATTGGTTTTGTTTGTCCTGGCGTTTGTGCGTGCGCGAAGTTTGTTCGCGACGTCTATATTTTTTTCTTTTTCTATATTCGATTATCCTTTTTCGATATGTTCGTCGTCTAAGAATTTTTTTATTTCTATCTTTTTATTCTGTAAAACAGAGTTATCGCTTATTTTGACTTTTCTCCAGCGTTAAATTCTCAATTTCAAATTGACGCGGTTTTGTATCTTTAGTAAGGATTAAGATGTGCATTCATAATCTATGCACATGCATGGTTTTGGTAATTGGGCATTTACAATTGCAAGAATCAAGGGAAAAAATCAAACGAAAGAATTAAACTTTCAATTCGACATACAATTCAAAACGTAATCTTGAAAAGGTTTTTTTTTACTCTTGAAAAAGCCTATTTTATTATGATGTACTAATTGACATTTGCTATTTTCTCTTCAACGTGTAGGTGAATGATTCAAAACTGACAAACTGTATTTATTCATCCGAGAAAAAAGATAGATAAAGAGATATATATTTTTCTTTCTTTTTCTCTTTTAATATTTTACTACAACTACTAATAATCAATTTAACTGCACTCTTTTATTCAAGACTAACGTACAATATAAAGTATTATTCGGACTTTCTTCTTTTCTTTTCAGTATCTAAACATATATATTATAGAGATAAGCATAAAAACAAAAAATTATAAGATCGAATTCTAAAAATTTATATCTTAGTTTTAACTCATTTTGAAATTAAGAATGTTTTAATTAATCTAATTTATATAATAATTATCTTTTAAAATTAACATAAAAAATACTTTCTACTATTAAATTCAAAATTGCTCTTTTTGTGGTCATTATATATAATTATTTAAATATATTCTTTATATAAATGATTTAAATCTTTAGATCAAAATATCAGATGAAAAGTGGATCAGCTTGAAAACGAAAAATTTGATACGTGAGACTCGCCGGGAGCCTAAAGATTCGCAAACGTGAAGAGGATAAGCTTTGATCCCGTCAAAAATCGACACCTGCCATTATCTGCGCCCGCACAAAGTCTCGCTAACAAGGATTCTCTGGGTTTCTCCCTCGCGAAATCCCTCGTTGTCGTCGTCTTCGTCATCGCCATGTAGTATCGCGTAGATCGCAGACAAGGAGAATCTCATTAGCCTGCGAGACAATCCGTGATCTTTGTCCAAACACGCAGGAAAGCATCTGCCTTCTCCTTGTCCTCCGTCTTGTGTCCAGCGAGGACACGTTGATCCGAGTGAAACGATTCTGATTGACGGGCGTCGGCCTTGAGAGTGACCTTACTCGCAAGGAGCGGTGTCGTCGTCGGGGATCATCAAACACCGGCAGCCAGCTTTAAAGCCACAGCAGAGTTCGTTGACGAACCATCCGCAAACATGGCAAACGTAAGAGAAGGATGAAATTATGTTTGCTATATCGGCTGACGCGTTACTTTGGCTAAGAGTTATTAAAGCGCAAGATGATCGACCATCTCGACGTTGCATAATAATTTAATAAAACAATATTAAATAATTGTGTTATATATTATGTTGTATATAAGAAAAATTGTAATTTTTTTTCTGCATTTGTTTTCTGCTTATATTTGGAGATTGTTCGAAGAGAGAGAGAGAGAAAGCCTTTATATATATAACTTTTATGTACATTTTTTAAATATAAATTTATTTTGAATTTCATGTTTTTCATATATTAAATTTTAATAGAATAATTTGTTTGTTTGCTTTGTATTTGCATGTACTTGTGTTTGCAAAAAATCAATTTCATAAAATTATGTGAGAATATTTATAAATAGTTGTAGAATAATAGTGAAAAAAAAAATTATTTTTTTTATTAACTAATGAAATTGAATAACATGATATAAAGGATGACATATGGCGTTATCACAATTAATGAAATCCGCAATTAATATGACGATTCTTAGAAACTGCTTCTTAAATAAATTTTACATAATCGCGTTTTTTACCGGCCAATATCCTATCAAAATGCAAGACGGCCGCATCTATCGTTTTATATCCTAAACTTCAGTTTTCCGCGAACTGAAAGAAGATTAAAGTTTCGGAACAGAGTTAAAGCGATTTTCGCGCAAGTTGGAAAGTGTGACGCGACGCTTTCTTTCGTAATTCTCTAAATCCTCTTATATTAATCTGAAAATAGCCTTTAATTATATGCCACGAACAGTTATTTAAGTATTACCAAACATCACTGCGTTGAAGAAAAAAGTTCTCGTCTTTGTAACAAATTTTAGTTTCACAAAAGTGAAATTTAGGAAGTATTAAATATATTAAATATATACCTATAAATACTACAGTTGCAGTCTTAATTTTAACTACATATATCTTATCATATGATTGCAATAATAAAATGCGAAAACAACTAAATCAATTATTGAAACTTACATCTCATACCTTATACAAATATATAATTGTACAAATAAATATAGATTAAAATGTAAAAAAATATTTTTAAAAATACTTTGTAAAAAAGTATTTTAATATATAAAATAATTAATAATATATTGTAAGTATAATACATAAGTTTTATGTGCTGCAGCAGCAGCATGTACAATAAAAGTCAAATAATGATTTTGTTTGAAACTTTTCGGCTTCAATTATGCAATTAATATTTTATCAAATGTGTTATTTTAATTTTCACAGGAATCAGAATGTTTAAATACGATTCCATTTAAAATCGATGATTCGCTCGCATGTGTTGCGCTTTTGAAAGACGCGGCATATTCCAACGTTCTGCGGCAATTCGTGGGCGGATATCGCGCGAATTTCAGTAAATTTATTACTCCCGCCATTGTATTGGCGCTTTTATCGGAAATTTGTTATTAACAGTCCGCACGGCAAGATCGATCAATGCTCGTTCGCATTGACATTTATTCGTGAAATTACCGTTTCTTTTAATTCGCCGCATAACGAAGTATCATGTTTAGCATTCTTCAAACTAAATATGTTAAATTGTGAAAAGCGACGCAACAAGCCGGGCGTTTTAATTAAATAAATGAACGCGCGCGCGCGCGCGATGACTGGTTTTAAAGGGATTTAATGCATCTCAATGTTTAAAACGCACCGGCCATATACCAGCCATTCGAGTTTTATTAATTCCGATGGCCCCCGTATTATTACGTCAGATCAAATAAATAATTAAATTTTCGTACAGGCACATTCGGCGCGTCGACATTAAATTGAGACTCTCGCACTGTCGATTATTACCGAGAAAGATTTATTACAAAGTATCGCGCGATAATCATTTTCGACGTCGAATTTGTACATATATTGCGATCGCTCGGCCGATAGTCCGGAATTATTTTTCCGTTATTCTCCTTTGGCATTAATTATTTATTTCGATCGTTATCGGCTTCTTTTTCTATCAACGTCAGTCCACGTTATGTTTTCGCAAACTCATCATAAAAAACACGATCGAATAAAAAAATATATATAAAAATATATATACAGAAAATATTAAATATCAATGTAAAAAATTATATGTATCCAAATATTACAAGCTTAGTTTTAAAACAAAATTAATTCTATGTTCCATTATCGACGGATAAAATATCAGAAAACAGAGCAAAAAAGTAAACTCAAGAGTGTTTTCTCTCAATATTTAATAATGTAATTTAAAAAGCTGTTGCATAAAAAAATGTAAATGAAAAAAGATAGTGAAAAATCTCGATAAATTCTCCCTATATTATACTATTATATTGTAATACTATACTATTTTATTCTATACAAATGTACATAAAGTATGAAATATATTTTGCAATAACAGAGAGAAATTTTAAATAATTATATTTGTCATTTTATTTTGTATACTATATGTTATCAAATTCAATAAGGCTGTTATTATTATTATTGTATTATTATTATATTATTATTATTATATGTATTTCGACTATTGCCATTATATCTGGTCCAATTAACAATGCACATTCAATTTACTTTCGCAACATTACGATAAACAATTATTTTTCTACCTTATATATAAATTATTTGTTTTTACCTATATAGAAAACTTGCTCATGATTGTCAGTAACATTTTCACGAGCACAGTATATATAATAGGTCAATTACATTTATTATTTTCAAATTATTTCTAGATATTAAACAATGTAAATATTACTTTTTTAAAATTAGATTATATTAAAATGCGATAAAAACGTTTCTGCCTATTTCTCTATTTAAAGTTATTTTTTATTTTAATCTTTTTTTTATCGAATGTTTTTTATAATATTTATGATAATTGGTCGTGTATCCGAACTATAATTTATATTGATTTGAATCTTTTTTTTTTTTTTTTTTAGGAAACCACGGAGATCCTGAGTAGACGAAAGCATAATGATATATTTTCTGTTAAACAAAACGCTAATATTTTCTGCTAATTATTTTCATTTCTTACACGATAATAGTTAGATAGCGGAATTAGTTAGAAAACGATCAGTTTGTAATGATCGCAGATTCCGAGAAATCACACGGTAATAACAATGAAACCTATTTACGGAGAACGTGTGTAAAAATTAGAATTGACTGCAGGATAAGAAAAGAGGAAGCATTATACATTTTGCAAAATGAATGCGTCTTATCTCACGCATTCTATTTCGTTTTTCCATTATTCTTCTTAGCTGCGTACACGTTCGTTATTGCCGTTATTACGCGAACTTCCGCGGCCAATTCGGCGTTCTATGAATTGCTCATAGCTCGCGATTGCGAACGCTACCGCGTACAGAACGACGCGCCGCTATGAATTATGTAACAGACAATTAATTAAAGTACTCGCTGATTAAAATGGCGATAAAGCGCGTGGAGGTGTTTGCGCGCCAGCACAGAGCTAGAATAATTTCCATTACTAACGAACAAGCGGAATTAATAGAACACTCGACGAGAGGAGACGCGTGCGAGGGAAAAGAGAGAAGGAGAGAGAATCTCTTCTCATCGCTTCTTCTCCCCTGTCGCCTCTGGCATCGTCCACCCCCGCTTCGAGATCGATGCGATCTATTTTAATCCAATGGTCCCCCGCTGCAACCCTCAGGGCTTCTCCGACGAAGCGCCGCGTGACAAACGTCCGGCATCTTTGCCGATGCGCGCACTTATTTAGGAGGGATTAAGAAGTCCTCGGCGTTGCCGTGGAAGATACCTTGAGAGGCGCCTTTCTACCGTCCCTGATCGTGTCTTAAGCTAAACGGTGGCTTAATGGAATCGGATAATGATTGGACGAGCGAGGGTTTACCGGATGGACGGCGCACCCTTCTTGTCGACATTCTCGGGCAATGAAAAGGGGAGCAAGAAAATTGTTTATTAAGGGTTTCATTTCAGCTCTTCTCTCCAATATTCGCGCAAACAGTTACAAATTTGGCATAAAGTTCAAAATTAACAATTTGAAAACGAAAGCCTAAGAATTGAATAAAAAATTATAGTAGAGAGCGTGTTAACAAAATGTTATTAAAAGAAACTCGCAAAAGCGTAAAGATATTTATGTGTGAAGAGAAGTTAAACAACAAAACATTATTAAAAATTCGATTTTTCAAGATTCTTCTGAAGAAGAGAAAGAAAGAAAATACACACTGAAAAAAAAAAATATTGAATCAACAACATCATCGTAGTTGAAATTTATTTGATTAATTCAACTACGATGATGTTGTTGAGTCATTTTTTTTTTTTTTTTTCAGTGCACATGTAATTCGTATTATTAAACGTCTGACAAGGAATAGAAGTACTTAATGTTGACATTGTTAAAAAAGTAGGATTCCATTTGAAGAGGAGAAAAATAAATGAAGGATAAAAAAATGCAAAAGAAAATGCGACGTAAAATTAGCGTATTCTACACTAGTCGTCGGCTGTCGGTGCTCGCAGCAACGGAAGCAATCGCTATTCCATGAATAACAAAAATTTACTGCAACGGTTGTGTGCGCCTATCTTCCACCCTCCTTGTCGTTGCTCGTGCTCAATCTCCGTCCCCTTTTCCACAGAAAACACGAAAAAAGAAGTAAAAGAGTACATTTTGCGTATCCCCTTCGAGAAATATCATATCGTCAGGCAGAAGAGATCCTTGTTAACAAATGCATCATAAATGCATTAAAATACATTCCTGTCGTATATGATTGTGTGTATTCACTTACGATTTATTTGCGGGACGAACATTGCAAGAAAAATGCCGGATTGTAATTTCAAGAAGAATGCACGAGCAATATGCTTGTTTAAATAATATGAAGAAAAAGACTATCAAATAACAAATAAATATGACAAATATAGTATATACCGTTATTAAAATAAAAACATGAAAGACTGTTATTAAAATGAAATAACATCATACGTATTGATACATATCTTAAGTTTTAAATGTTACTATTGCAGATAAAAATAAATAATCTTAATATCTATTGAGGTTAATATGTAAGAAAAATTAAAAGAAAAATTTTCTTTTTTAAGTAAAGTCAAATAAACTCAGCAAAAAGATATATGAATTTTGTGAAGATTAAAATTTAACTTAAACCTTCCTAATAAATCACTATAAGCAAGAATTCTGCTGTCAATCATTGGTCGCTCGTTTAAAAGACAAACAGCTAAGAACTGTAAACTTAAAACTTATATGCAAATTATTTTTAACTGTTATGTAAAACGACAGCGAGTCGAAGGTATGTTCGTACAAGGCCAAAGTGCACATGAGAGAAGTAATTATTTATCAAGCGACCACTAATTCCGTCAGGCCTTTATTCCGCCGTCCGCAATTCCTTATAATTAGCATAGCGAGTAATCTTGATCGGCGAGGCGGCATACCACTCGCACGCGGAGGGCCCTCCACGTCCGGTTAATGCCGGCACTCCGCATGGCTAATAACTTAACGTCGTCCGAGAGGTCCTCGTAAATGAAAATGGCACTGCGAGTACGGAGAAAGAGAAGGAAGGGAGAAAGGACGAGTCGGGTTACGGAGGTAGATGCCGTCGTCGCTGCGACACATCGCCTCGTCCCCAAGGATAATGCGCGCGACGTACTCTCGACTACGCTGGAAAGCCCCGGGAAACTTTCCCTCAATTCTCATTAAAAGCCCACGCGCATCCTCATTCCGCAAAACGGCACCCCCTTCCAAGTTGAATTTTCACGATCCTCGAGGACGGCCAGATTAAGCAGGAGAAATACTGGCAGAGAGAGAGAGAGAGAGAGAGAGAGAGAGAGAGAGGGAGAAAAGGAAAGGAAGAATCGTATAAATATAATTATAATTATAAATAAGAAACGCAATTGTAATTACGTATACAAATTATAAGAAAAGAATCTCTCTGCTTAAATTGTTAATTATCCATTATTACTTAATAACCGCGCGACTGTTACATAGATTATTACTTACTAACTAATGTATAATAGATTTAAAAAAATAAGCAAAATCTTTTTGTGTGCGTTCACTGATCTGTTGTTCTTTTTTTACCTGTGTTTTTAGAACAATCAATAAAAAAATATTGTTGCAACGAAAACGTAAATTTCGGTTTCAATGACAATTCTTGCACGCATTCTCATGTTTTAAATTTCGCTGCACTTTCTAACGATATTTCACCGCGAAAATGAGCGACGCGATGTTGAAGCGTATTGTTCGTTAAACACATTTCGACACTTGTGATTTATTTTATACGAACGGAAGTGTCATGACGGAAGCGCGCGATGCATATTTTATCGTGACAAACCGATACTGTGCCAGGCGTGGTAAAATGGAAATGTAATTCGACTGACGCATCTATTGAGCGTCATATTGTGTGTATGCGATAAAATAAAAGATTATTCATTAAAATTGTGGGACACAGATTTATCTCTTTTCAAATGTTTATCTTTGTAAGTTTCATCAATCGTAATAACAAATTTATTTACATCACGCACAACATATGATTATAAATAATAAAAATCTAATTTAAACAAACATATGTACAACGCAACAATTATGACAGAAGCGCTGTCATGACAAAAGTTATGATATCACTTTGTAATATTAAAAATATACATTGTAATTATTATTTTTATATTTATTTATTTTTATATTATTAGTTTTATTCGTAATATTTATATTAAAATTATAGCTATTACTATTCTTTTTTCAATTAGTGTTTAAAAGACTTAAATTATGTTTACGAGAGAGAATCGTTTTTGACTTTTATATATTGCTTTTCTCTTCATCACAATGTAATCGCGCTCTGAAATTCATAAAGACTCGTTGCAGTATACAAATGCCGTCGTTTACGGCGACACTTTGGCCACGGAAACACAGTTCTCTCTGGTTGAGAAATAACTCGAAAGAAGTTCCATTACGAGTCGCGCAAGGTTTGTAAACAGCACATCAGGGCTTGGTGGAAGGTGTCGAAGGTGATTCGAGGGATGGAAACGGCGTGACGCGACCTGGATGAGAGAAAGGTATGGGCAAAGGGGAGTAGATGCGTCCCAGAGAGTCCCTTTGGTAGCTCAACTTTTGAAAACAGTGAAAGTCATTTAAAGTTTGCTCCGCGCGTTCACCGCGTCACCTCCCTCTCTCATTTTCCGTACCCTCGGACAACTCGTACTCTCCACCACCGTCGCGACATCCTTTTTCCCACCCCGGCTTCGTCCCCTGCACCCCTGCCATCAGGATCAAGCGTGCACGACCCGACCCCGACGCGCTCAATCGCTAAATCCTACCCCATGAGAGGGGAAGAAACAAAGTGAGAGAGAGAAAGTTACCCCCGAAATTTCACATTCGACTTGGCTTTTTGCTTGAACGGGCTCTCACGCGATAGATCGACTCCTCGCTCGATGGCGTGAGGCTTGCGAAATGCGAGAACGTGGGCGCGCGCGCGCATGTAAGAACTTGGTCCTTACATTTCGAATACATTTACTTGGCTTTGAAGGAGAGCTTCAGTTTCGTGGGCGAAATTCGCAGGACGAGTTTCAACGAGATTCCCGCGATGCATCGTTGCTGCCACGCGAAATAATTAGATACAGAAACCGGTGTAATTTAGACGAGTTCAGATTTCGATACCGCAAACTCACTAAACTAGTATCTATGTCTAGTGACAATGGGAACGTGACATATTTACGTAACTATAGTATCGAAAATAGAAGTCATAGAAATATGTGCATTGCCAGCAGATCGTGAAATATAACACAAAGACTACAACTACAATATTTGTTATAAATTTTACGTAACGTTGAGAGAAGTATAAATATCAAATAAATTTACATCTAAGAAATAGACAACTGAAAATAAATTATATGAATAAAGATTGTCAAATGATTTAAGCCATTTATAATATATCGAATGATATTTTAAATATAGATAATTCAATTGAAATTTTTATTCTTTAAATCTCTCAATTTATTGCCTTGCAATGACGTATAATGTAAATATGTGTCTGTTATTATTGTGTATTAATATAAATCATAATTTCTAATTTCGCTGTAGAAAGATTATTCTCTTGCACATATTAAACTTTACTTAGCGCAAAGTTATTTTTACAATAATCTTATCATGCAATAAAACTTATGTTAGTGTCAATCATCGTTGTTAAATGTAAGAGATATAATAGTGCAAAAAACAAATTATTTTATTTTATTTAATTCTGATATTTATGGTCCATTGCGATAATTGTTACTAAATTAATATAAATCGAAATATTTGTACAAATTCGACAGAAACAATATCATTACGGTTATGACATTTGTTCGCGAATAAATTTTCTGCAGTCAGTTAATACGCATTTGCGTTGAAAACATGCATGCACATCTCTGCACTGCAAATCGCTGAATATTCCGAGAGTGTCGCGAAACAAGCATTGAAGGGACCGAGATGAAGAGACCATCGGTAACCATTATCACCCTTCTGTTTCCTTTTCCTTTGTTTCTCTCTTTTACAGTTTGCACATCATGCTGTTAAAATACTAACATAAATGGAGTGTGCAATCGCGAGTATTACGTCCGCCTTGACGCTGATATTAATTCCAACATTTTTCGTGCCATGATGACAATTTTTCATGCTTTTGCAAACAATATGAAATTATAAAAAATATATTAGAAGCGTCTGAAAATTTAAAAATAATTGCTGTCTAAAAAATGCAAAAAATATTAAATTTATTTATTAAACGGGGATTAATCCAGTTCTTTCAATACGCTTTTCAAAAACAAATTAAGGGCAACGTGATTCTTTTCATTATTTCAAGAAAGCTAAAATAGAGATTCAAAATTGATATCAACATTTTAAGTTACATTCCTTCTGACACTAAACATAGCATCGATACTTTTCATATATATGTGATATAATATTTATAATAATATATTTAATAAGTTTAAAGTATGGTAAGAAAGGCACAACGAAATACATACGTTCTCTCGATTCGAGCAATCCAACATGTTAAGATTTGATGTCTATTGAAGTCGAAATGAAGTTTATGTCGAAATGAAGTCGATACTCTATCCTTCTCGGCACACTTTCGTCTCCCCCATCTTTGTCTTCCGTCGACGGCCATCGTCCGGATTCTAGGAGGAGACGCGCCATTTGAATACAAAATTCGAATACGCTGACGAACCACGCATACATCAGTCTACGTCTGTTTGAACTGGCCCTTGTATGGTAATAGGCCCGGCGCGGCGCACTGGAAACGCATTGACTCGACTCGATGCGTAAGCCGGATCGAAATGACTCCGGTCTGCCGTTTCGCCTCGAGATACTTCCGCTCGAAGGGTTTTAATATTAAACCGCTCTCCCCCTCCCCCTTCCCTAACTCGCATCCCCCGATTACGTCCAAGCGGGATAGAAACGCGGGAGCGTCAGTGTGGTATATTTGCGAAGAGTATTTCGTCGATCTATAACTTTTTTTTTTTAAGTGTGGTTAGGGATACTTTGTAATATATGTTTGCTTTTTCTCATCAAATATACTGTATTCAGGAAGAAATGAAATATACTATATAAGAGAAATAATATATTTAAAAAGAAAAATAACTAAATAAATTCAAATCGTATTAGAAACTGCTACTATAAATTAATATTGGATTAATCTTAGTAGATTTTTGTTCCTAAATAAGATCTAAAATTATAAAACATTTTCCTTTCTTCTCTAACAAATTCTCGATGCCTAATTATTCCGTTTAAAATTTCTTTCTCTCTTTCTTCTTCAATGGATCGATATTAATTATTCGTAAGAAACAATCCTACGAAGTAAACTTACTGCAAACAACTTGCGTGATGCAGATTTATTTGTCGCGACATTTTTCAGCGAGGATAATTTCGGAGCGCGTTGGGAAAAAGGGAAGCACGTTAAACTCCGGAAGTTACTTTTCGGAAGCCGTTCCGGTCCACATAACGAACGCCCGTCGAGGTCAGCCGCGGTATAACTAACAGAAAACTATTCCGCTGTCTCCTTCCTCTCTTTCACGCCTCGAGTCCGAAGGAAGCCCTTGCGAACTTTGTTGAGAACTTGCCACCGCGTTCTTCAACCCTCTCCTCAATCCCCGCGGTGTTCCTGTCCGCCTCTCTCATCCCCTTTTCCCGCCTTATTCTTCCTAACCCCCTTTACACCAGAGGTGGCACGAGCCCAGCGAAAACGGTGGCTCGCGTTAAACTTTATCTTCGTGCGAGCAAGAGTCTTAAAGTTCACTTTATTAAAGACCCCCGCGACTACTCGAGGAACCAGAGGTTGGTCGGATGGGGTGAGAAAGAAGGGTCCACGGGAGGAAGTAGAAAAGTGGAAGGGATGAGAATCGCTTCCCTGCGGTTCCGCTACGACTCTCCTGACATATACGTTCACCACGGAATTAAAAGCTCGTGGAGTTCCCGCGTGTATCCGTCTCGAGCTTTATTAATGGACTCAATGTTGGCCCGTAAACAGAGAGAGAGAGAGAGAGAGTAAGGAGGGTGGAAGCTGTTGAGAGGGTGGTGACAAGAAAGTGGGAGGGAAGTCTCCGCGGAAATGGAGTAGGTACCTGCGGTATATCCGGACTGCGCCAAGTTGGATGGAACGCGTAGAAAGCACGGGGATATTGATGGAGACTGTTGGGCGCCGCGTGGAATTTGAATGGCAGTTGATTAAAGGCTCCCCGCCTAGCTCGCACGTCACTGAGGCGTCACTGTCGTGTCAGTGCGGTCCACCTGGTCCCACTGATAGTCCTATTAAAGCTCAGTCGAGCCAATATCGTTTGTCAGTGTACTCGAAATGCGATATATTATGTTACACAAAAGACACGTTATAGTAATGCAATATAAACTTAAGACAGTGTGTTTATCTGATTTAGTGCAAGTTTTCAAACAATAATAATTATATAATATTTTTAAAGCATCCATTATTTCGAACAAATGTCGAAATTTCGACATTGTCAATACGAGATGTACCCGATAAATGAAGGGGATAAAATCAGAGAGGGCGATATCTAAGAATATATATGGGGGAGGACAAATTGAGTAGGCGAGAGCTGCTTGTCCGTATTTCGAATCATCAGACCATGCTTAAAGACGCTGTTACAGCTCATTATAGTAATCTGCCCTTTCTGAGTAATGCATCGATGAAAATGTATAACGATATCTAGCTCAGCTTGGCAATACTTGGGATACACGATATAATTCTGTGATTCGAGCCGAGATAATTACCTTCGTCAAGATGATCGAGATTATTGCGCATCAATGATTCTGCGAAATGCTAAATTTTACCTCTCATATTTTAGTATAGTATACAAATAAAAAACAATTTTATGTAATTTTTTAAAAATAAAATCCAATCTACATACTTACTAAAAATTTACTTAGAATATATACAATTCTTAAAAACTTTAATGTCCAACTTTTAAAAGTTTGATTGTAAAACAAAATATTATGATTTCAAGATATGACTTAAAATTCTAATTGCACTACAGAGAAGCATACGTACTACTTATCAAAAGAAAAAATTTATAAGAAAAGTGTGTAGATAGTCTCGAAGAGAAATATTAAATATCCAAAATGTGTATCAATTTTCATGATATCCACGCTTCGGCTATAAGTCGTATATTACGCGATAAGTATGATCCGAAAGGAAAGCGGTGGAATTCCACAGCGTCGGAAAGTCGAAGGATGTACCGAATGCTGGATATCTTTCGTTGAGACACGAGAGAAAACGGGGTGCTAATGCACATCGATGAAATATCGATGCGCAGCTATAAAGAGAGTGCATCGGCGTTCGCCGAGGAAATAGCGTGACGGTCAATTTCTCTAGAGGCTAAATGTACGTGTACGTATATAGTACGTGAACGGTACGTACCCGATACGTGGGATCCGACCGGATGTGCGCGAGGGCTCGCACGTGTTTCAGGAAAAGGTATGATTCGACATGCGTGTCTGAATTCTGTGATAAGCGAGCGGCGTCAGGCATAATCAAAGGGAACGACCTGCTTTCAATTATTTAATCCTTTGTGTAGCAAAATTTCTCTTTGAAATAATTAAATGTTGCTAAGAAATAGAGAGAACGACAAAATGAGAGAATAACATGGAATATAAAAAATTATATATATACAAGTTGTAAGGAAAGAAGATATTTATTTGAAGATAATAATAGAATCTTTCTTATAATTTCTTATTATATATATATATATATATGATGAGATTATATACAATTGAAAAAATATCAAATTTCTAAAATATTCAATTAATTGAAACTTTTAGCTATTAGTTTTTGTAGTTCAATTATTGTTTATAATATCAGTATTAATATATTATGATGCACTATATATATATGTCAAAAATTTTTTTAATGTGTAATTTTCATATAAATAATATGCTACAATTATAGGATTAAATTATATTAAAAATAAAAAAATAAGAAAGATTCTATTATTATCGTCAAATAAACATCTTATTTTTTTACAACAGTAAAAAGGTAATCTATGTAGAATGATGAAATTCCGAGTACAAGATATATGAATTGAGACTCCGACGCTTTGGAACAAACGCACGTTACTGGGAAGCAACAACAAGTATATTGCTTCCGTCTGCAAGACGGATATTGAGTCGATCTTCTTCGTCGGCCAAAAAATCTTATTGCGCTTATCTGTAATACAAAATACGTTCCTCTCTCTCTCATATATATGTCCAAGGAGTTCCCGAACAAAAATCCTTCCCTCCGACTGATATTATTCCTCGCTATGTAAGGGAGGCGACACTCAGGTTTCCCACTTTATGTCGCTTCCATTTCTATTTTTATGCTACCATCCTTTGCCACCCTTTCCATGGACTTATCCGACTTACTTCCGTGTAGAAAGACGCGCTTTTATGGATATCCATTTAAGTTTCACAACGAACGTGCAAGACGATCAGTATAAAAAAGCTATTGCATAGTTAATAAAATATTTGTGCGCTCTCTCATGAACCTGGCATTACATCTGTCACTTTTATCATGTTAAATAACGTCATGAAAATTTAGCAAATTAATTTCAACCTTGATTAAAATGAGGAAAACATTTAAAATTTTATTACATAAGATATAAAAAAGAGATATGACAATAAACATTAAAATATTGAAACCTTTACTCTATTCACCTTATAATATCTCTGATTATATCTGAGATTTTTTATTTTGATTATAAAACAGATATTAACTATAGAAATAAATGTTCACGGATATATCTTACATATCTTTTCAACATATCTAAAAAAGACAGGAATGTGAGAGGCAATATTATCAATGTGAAACAATCTATATATGTATACATGCCTTATTTACTTATATCTGTTTAATATTACTAAAGAAAGTCACGTTGAATCGATCAACTAAAAATACTATGAGAAATGTGCGAGATGCAACATTAGTCCTTAAAATATAACTTTAGGACTGAGAACAATACTAACATGATCCGAGCGCAATCGTCGTGTCCGGGAACGAGCAGATCTACCGTACGTAAATCATCTGGAAGGCCGCGTTTTCCTGAATTGGCCCCGCGTACACCCGGTAGATCCCATCGTTTGAATATGTGTTTAATGTTCCCGTCTATTGTTAGCACAAACGAGCGTTGCGGACAACACAATGGCTGAAACTTTACCTTGCGCATTTCGCGTTCCTAAAAGCGCGACTATATACTCGCGGACTTTATAATAATTGGAATTATACACCTCGAAGGAGAATTAACAGTGTCGGAATGTGGAAACATGGTTATGCGATATTATTTTAGAAATTATACCAAAATTTTTCTACCGAAATTTATTACATTGCATAAGAAAAGCCGTAGTGTTATAATTATCAGAAAGAAAAACATTTCATTGAAATTAATACATATATATATAATTATAAAATTGTATTTTGTGTATATGAGAGATATAGTAAAATAGTATAAAATTAATTTATTAAATGAATTAACTGTATATAATATTCATGATTAAAAAAAAAAAAAAAAGTTGAACGAACAAAATTATGCGATATTCAGTCACAATTCAATGAGAACTGTCCGTAAAATTTTTAAAAATTGAATTTACATATTGCTGATATTAATAAGCTGATTTTCCCCAGTTTTGGAAAAAGTATATCGCGTATTATTTTTTTTCTTTTTTTTTTAATAAGACAAACCTGAAAAATTACAACCCGGAATTGTTACTGCTGTATGTAAATATCTATAAGCATATAGATATTTGCCTAGTACGTGGCAATTGTGAAATTACGTTTACGAACTTTTATTCGTACGCTACGAAGCATTCGCGTACGTGAGCTTACGAATTTTCACCGACACGCGAGACGCGAGTGAAAAACAATGAAACATGCACGCGCGATTGCGAAGCGTTCGTGTGCACGTGGAACTTTTCCGTCGCGCTCACGACTTTTCGAGCATCCGGCGGCTCCCACGGTGTCACCGAATGTATACTCACTTGAATCTATTGTCGGAGCGGGAAACATACACATACAACGTACCACTGGCGGAACTTGGCAAAGCCGAAAGGATCTATGTACCGGAGTTAAATGATCATGCGTATATCCCATTGACCTTTTCCCCTTTAGAATGGATTAATTTCCTTTGTGTGTTTGTCAATCTTTTTGTTGTATCTATAAAAATACATATAGAGAATAAAATATAATTTTATATATAATATATATTTATATTTATTGAATGTAAATTTTTTTAGTTGGAAAGTTAATATTTTAATACTGTAAAATAATATAAAAAATTTATAGATAAAATTAATGCTATAAAGAAATTAATACTTACATATAAAACATATTTAAAAAATATACTTTAATGACGATTAATGTACTTAAATGTAGAAAGTTAAATAATGTGAATAAATTTGTCGGAAAATTGTGATACATTATTCATTAAAATGAAACAATGCTGGAAAAATATAAATATTTGCATTTTGTGGAATACTGAAATATATAACATTTCATGAAAAATATCACATTTCATAATAATATTAAGCTTAATTAAAGCTCATTTAGATATTATATTTCGAATCCTATTATTTATTTTGCCGCCGGGACACATTTTTCTCGCGTACCTCCCTTTGCGATCATAATTTTACACGCTATCTTCATATATTTCAACCAAGCAACGTCTCGTGCATTTCTCTTCACCGCGAAAAACCTATCTCTGTATAAAAACAGTATGATAAAACGTCTCGCGGACGAAGAAACAACCGCAGAGAAAAGCGGTATGGAATTGCGTCGAAATCTCGGGTCGTCTCGCAGAAAAATATGGTAAAGCGGATCGACGGAGAAACAAAATACAAGTGAAATGATAACGCACAAAATTGATCGGGTTATTTTGGACCGTCGCCACAAACTGATAAAATTATTGAACGAAATAGTTTCACCCAAAAACTGCCAGTCGAATCATCATTATTTTAGCGAATATCAAAGTATGCGATTGCAATGTAACAATTACCATTATACTTGCATATCTACATAAAAATCGATCATAAATATTTAACAATTTAGCGCTACAGTTATAATTATTTATAAGCCATCACGATGATTAAGTCATGTTGACAAAAGAAGATAGCAACAACTTTAGCAATTTCGATTTAAAAAAGAATATCGTAATATTATAATTTCGGATGGTGAATAAGTATCTTAAAGTATGCTTGGAAAAAATCTTTCACATTATACATGTCACAAGTTCTTCGTAAGTTCAACCTCTTCGCCAAAAAAATTTCTTCACTAAAAAAAGTCAACTTACTAAAAATTCGCGCTTTACGAAAAGGTTAGGAACTTTTTATAAAGATTTTGTAAAAGATTAATTTTACAATAAAAGATTTAACTTTTAAGAAATATAAAATTTAATTTTTTTCAGTGTAATTTTTATAAAAAAATTTAAATATTTAAAAACACAAGACATTATGATTTATATAATTTGAAATTGAAAATTTTAGTATGTATTAAAAGTACAAAATTTCACAAAAAAAAAAAAAAAACAAATATAATTATATCCAAAGTAACATAAAACAAAGTTATAAATTGAGCTGACTATTTTGCTTTCAGGAAGTAAAAAGTCTTTTTTTATTCATACGCTCTATAGCATTTGCTTAAGAGTGTACTTACAAAAACAAACTTTAACTTTGGATTGTAACTTCGAACATAAATATGTTCTAATAATTTAACAGAAATTTTATATTTATATTCCATATACATATGCCCATAAGTACTGTAAAAATAAACGTTATCTAATGTTATACATTCGCTTTTCTATTTCTAAATCAAACTTAATTGATCTAGAAATCATTATCAAAAATTAATCACATAAATTCAGCGCAAAATAACGGTACATAATTTTGTGATTGTTCTTGTAGCAGGCTAAATTTATCTTTAAAATGTGAATCTATCCTTATTTCTCTTATGCCATTCCAGAAAGCAAGATTTGAGATTTAGTATGTGCTTTACGTGCAGCTTAATCCGTTCTTACATCCTGCTGGATACGCAAATTCGGCGGAGAAATGCAAGTCGACACGAATGGCTCAGCATAGTACTGGTAATAAGAATGTTTATGAGAAGCACAGTTTCTTAATCCTCTTCGTGATAGTTATTATTATACCGAATTGTTTGCCATATTTGATATTATCATACATATACATAGTATCATAAAATATATAAGTAAAATCTTTTTAATCATATTTTATACAATATGAGATATCGTCACAAAAAAGTGTAATAGAGTATAAAGTATAAGCAACAAATTAAAAATTAATTAAAAGTAATTAGAAATACAGTATATAACTACTACATGTGTTTCGAAAATTTCTAAAATATTTAAGTAAGTAAGAGAATCGAAACGATTATTGAAAAATAATTTCTTCTTTTCGACTTAATATTTTACATTAGCATCTTCGCTTTATATTCACGGTTTATCGACAGCGATTTATCAAAATTCTCACACTAATGATATCCCAATTCATTTTTCGTTCTTGAAGATGGTTTTACAAAGAACCGAAAATGGTCATCCGGGAGAGATTCACTCCGATAAAAATCCCCGCGAGCCAATAAAACGAAATTAGCAAGGCGACGCGCACCGTCATCATTCGCGGCCGGGCTATATTTTAATTTATCTCTGTTGTCCACCGTGTAGATTACAAGCGGAGGAAATCTCGCGGGCCGGTTAATGGCCCGGCGGTCTCGTGGGGGCAGCGCGAGTCTCGGGGCCCGCGAGAGAAGAAGGGAACAAGAGTGAGGGCGAACGATCCCCGCGTGTGTGAAAGTATGCCCGGCTTTAACGATCAACAACGGGAACGTGGGTGTATATTAGCCGTGGTGGAAAGGTAAAAGGAGTAGAGAAACGGAGAAGGAAGAGGAAGGAGAAAAAGAAAGGAGCGAGACAGGCAAATAACGCCGGGCGTAAAAAAAAAAAAAAAAACGCAAGAGAAGCAAGAACTGCGCCGAGTGATGTCTTGGAGGCCTCCAGAGGGAGCGAGCCACGGGAACCACCCATGGTGTCCGTTATTGGAGGACATTAAGTCATTATTGATTACCCCTTCGCGTACGGGCATCCACCGTGCACGGAAAAGCGAAGAAAACGAACCGAGAGAGAAGTTAGCGGTGCAAGCTGATCGTCTGTTCTCTCGCGGCTTTTCTGTTTCTCTTTCTCTCTTTTTCCCCTCTCACTCGCTCGTGCACACTATCCGTCGACTCACCTGAAGGATATTGCAATAATTTGTTATTTTTCACTACCGGCCGTGCCTCTTCCGTCATAAGTCACTCTCGGAGCGAGCCCATAATGAATCACCGAAAGTAAACATTCCTTACGGCCCATCGTGCTCAACATCGCGTTGCTCGTCTTATGCTTACGGTCGTCTTAGGGAGTCTGGATGAGAAGCTACTTCGTAACGAGAATAAGTACGGGAAAATATTGGTGCATCGGTGAGTCTCAGATCGATGATATAAATCGTGTTGTCATATTGGAATTGCAGTCTCTTATATGTATGTCTCTTATTTGTATTTCAATTAATTTTAATATCAACGATAATAATTATAAAGCAATGATTTTTCAAATCTTTTAGAATTTTGAGAAATTCCATTACATCCTCAAAATGTCTATATTGAACCAGGAACCATCATTTTGATCCTATAAGTACACGAGTAAACATATTTCTCAAATTTCTAAAGTATGAAAATCAAATAAGATAGATTTCAAGTATGTCACGTATTTTTTTTTGTCTCAAAAATATGCAGTTAAATTTAAAAAAATCGCAAATTGAATTTTTTTATGCTAATATTATAATAAATGTAATATTTAAATATATAAAAAAGAAAATCTTATATATAATGCAGAGGTAACATTTTATCTGTTTGCAGCGGTTTACAAAAAGGCAAGAAATATAGGTACTCTTATAACAGCCTTTGTTGACCACATAAATGTGTAACGTAAACGCACGCACACGCACGTATGAATAAAAACGTCTTCGTGGAACTGCCAGGATATGCATACTGATGCATGGACACGCATGATTGAAGATAGTCGGGCTGTGGAAGTGACACGCTCCGGCTAAAACCCTCGTAAACCCGGCATTACAGAGTCGGTGTCGCGGCGACACTGTACGCCGGCCGTATTAATTAAAGCCTATCAATTCGAGGCGTATTGCCGTTATCCTGACGCGAAACCGATGTGGAATATCTCGCTAAGCCCAGTACACACGTGGCCGTCGCGACGCCGATGACGTCCCACTATTTACACAGTACACGTGTGATACGGTATATGTATGATCACGTGCGAAATTACTGCGCGAATATCAGTGAATCCATCTAAAACTATTAATACTAAATCAGATAATCTTTCAAATATTTAAATTTCTTATTGTTGCCAAAGCGTTTTGTATTATTGCTGTAAAATATCTTATTTTATATACTACAAAGAATTGACATTTCCAAATATGTATTATTATGTTTTTTTCACTATTGGTTATTATTTTCTAAATGACCTCTAAATTATAAAAGATGCGTGTTGATAGGTGTGTATAGAGCATTTAATTTTATTTTACAAACATCTCAAGTGTTCCCGACATATGTTTCCTAATAGAAAATAATTAAAACTGACACTGAACTTTATTTATACAAAGTAAAAATATTCCGCTCACTATATAGGATGTCCAAGATATTCCGCAGGCGGTTATAACCACACGCACTCGTACGATATTCGCCCGACGCGGCACATTGTTGCTTGCTCTTCCTGTTCTACCTTTCTCCCCTCATGCCCGGTTTCTCCGGTTCTCGAAGGGCCCCGTAACCTCGAGGCTATTAGGGCGGTCCAAGTATTTGAACCTCACACCTCGATCCCTTGGCCGGGAGAAAGGCACCTGCTCTTTTGGGACTGGGCGGTTCGTAATTACCTACCCTATGCTTCGCCCACCGGGCCCCGCGCGTAGATATAATCAAAACGAATGATTTGAAAACTCAATTACCCTCATTACGTCTATTAAAGTGTCTATCCGGCGCGGCTGTTCTTTCACTCTGTTTCTTTCTCTTCACTCTGACATGAGGGATGTGAAGGACTTTCCGATCAGCTTTATAAAACTCACGTTGTACTCATATGTATGTACGTATGTACGTCATACTTTTTTCACACATTTCTCGCATATCCACAATTATCTTTTATTCAAATTTTCCAACCGTATTAAAACTTGACATGATAAAATAATGAAAACTCATCCCTGTCTATCTCAATGACAGTCATTCAACATCGCTTTTATTCTCATTATTTAAAATTTTTGAAAATTTAGTACTGTACAACTATACTGCATGTATGTATAAAAGATAACGTATATTTAAGTATAATATAATTTAACTTGATAATACGAATGCATAGCTTTTTTCTTCATCATGTAATCTTTAATTTGCGTAATCAAACAAGTATCTTTGCATGTAAAATTTGCCAATTTTTAATCTCGTTCTATATAATAATGTGTTTTTAAAGGAACTTATTCTCAGGTTACGCAATAAATAATATTTCTCTCTTTTTTTTAATCCCGTCTGTCCGATCTCCGTCTTCTTTTATGAAAAGGAGGGAGGGAGGGGGGGGGGATCAAGGTGAACGAAGGGGTGCATACCGCCCTGCTGTGCAGCGCTAATTGTCACGTGCGCTTCGCTTGTCATCTATATCTGTCTCCCAAGAGAATCAAACGCGTACCCGTAAACACAGCTCTCACCTCTCGTGGGCACGATTTTGATTGATTCGCGTGTTGCGCCTTGCGGTGAGCTCTTAATCGTTATTGTAATTCTCGCATTTGCATTTTCGGCACCGCACGATCCGCGTATGCAGGAAACGTTATCGACGATTATAATCAAATTTGTCGCTCGTCGAAAAAAAACGACGACCCGCTCGGAATTATTATTGTCGTTCCGTTCGAGAACATCATGAAACTGTTTCATTCGAGACGTCATTTCATTGATTAAGCTCTTGAAAACTCATCAATATTAAAAACATTAATTGCAAAAAAGCAATAGACAAAAATGCAATATATGTACAAAATAAAATATGTCGTGTTGACAATTAACTTAAAATAACCTACAACGCACATAAAACATCAATCACACATGAAAAGTAAATTTCTTATCTCAATCTGAGTTGAAATATCAATTATTATTATTAAAATATTAATTCACTATTTATTACAGTTTTTTTTTATTTTCGTAAAAAATATTTTAAATAAAAAATTTGCTTAATATTTTATAGATTACAAATCATATGCTGTAGTATGTATATGTTAAAGAATCAACATTTCTATTGTCGGCAATAAGACTTCTATTTCTTTCACAGCCTTATTATGTTAATCTGAATACGTTCTTGGGTGCTTCGAGAAATTCCGCACAGACACGCGCGATTTTTATAACGTATTAGGTGAGCAAAACGAGCTCGCTTTTTCCACTTCTATTTTCTTCCGAGCTTGTCGGCCTAGCATTATATAAGAGTACATCTCTATTCGCGATTGCACGCAAGCTTCAGATTTTAAGAACTAATAATTGTTTAATCCTTAGATTTTGTAAATTGAACGAACCCAAATACTATTTATTCGTTCTTGTAATTTATTTTTTTGTTTATTCTTTGCCTACGTAAATTGACTTAACTTTCTTGAATTTATACGTAGAATTGTAGAAATACGTTAGAAATTTAAAAAATTAATATGTATAATTATTATATATAACATGTATAATGTGGTCCATAAATTAGTGTATGTAATTAATGTACAAATTTATATCTAACTTTCTTAAACATCTTTTCGAAAGAATTATATGTAATGTTCATAAAGCTTTCGTTTAACATAATAAAATTTTAAAATATAGAAAATTAATGTTTAATTTTTTTTTCATATGCAAAATACATATATCAAAATCAAGAAAAAAATAATTCTAAACGTGTTATTATTGAATTAAAAATTTCGATTATTATAAAGTCTGCCAGCTGATTTTAAAACGCAATTCTTGTATAATCGCAAATTTGCCTCACTCACTCTTCACGCCGGGAAGACTTATTTGTGAGCGATCACTGAACTTATAATGAGCGATTCAAGGCGATCATTGTAAAGTACGCAGTAGCCTCGTCGCAAATGTCCGCCTTCGACTAACCGATCCCGCATTGCTTTCAACTCGGCGTAAGAAACAGGAAATCGTAATTAGCCGTCTGGTTATTACGGCACGTCGCGGTAGGTATTAAGACATTTCTATCGCGATTATCCCTCAGTGGTATTCTCGTTCCAGAACGATCTCACGCGCCAGTGTAGAAGTAATTAGCCCCTCGCTAATTAGAACCAACGTTTTTTTCCGGCAGTGTTCGGTTTTTTGCCGACATCGTATCGCGACGAAGGAAGGATTTATGCAGCTTCTTGAGGCGACAACAACCGAGACGAGCTTTGCCGAGCTTGCGGAATTTTAACGCGCCATTTATTATTATTTGTAAGTAAATTTAATTCGAAATTTCTATTTTTTTCCACAAACTTCTTTACTACATGTGCAAGATTGCTAATTTTATGCCAAAAACATTCTCGAAACTCCAATAATTTGATAGATGAAAATATAAATTGACGGAGAGTAAAAACGTTCGAAGGAATTGTGCGACTGTGGGAGTTGTTGCAACGTGTTTTGTAAATGTCTCACGGATATTTGTTCGCGAATTTACATTGTTTTCTTTTTAACGTGAAATTGCCGCGCGGTCGCCGCCACGCAAGGATCAACGGGGAAAAATTCCGTTTAGTTTTTATTGTCCTCGTAAAATTCCTCGTATGGAATACGTGCGCGCGGTTGTGGGCCCGCGGGCGCGTATTTTCGCGTATCTACACGCGCGCGCATGCTATGTTTTATGACGCAAAACTTTGCGAAATCGCTTTCAAAACTGGGACGGTCGCATAACCGGCGATTCACGCCGTTGTCGACGTTCTTCTATGCGCGGGGTCGCGCAAGTCGAACACGATTCTTAAGTTTCTCGAGACTTGTAAAGCCAATTTCCCGAGTATTCTAAAGTTTCCCCGACGTCATAACTAAAAATTAGTCTTTATATTTTCTACGCAACTTTCCTTCTGATCGTTCCATCATGTACCGTACTTTCATAATTTCTTTCTCTTGTTCTGTACTTTTTATTGTTATTCATAATTAAATAACTTTGGTAAGTTAATCTTACGTTTCTAAATTGTTACAATATAAGAATAGTTGGCAGATATTACCTGGAAATACTTGGTGACAAATGACAACTGAAAGTACCCTTAAAGACACTTAAGAAAAATTTCTTAAGTATAAGAACGCGTCATGAGAAAGGTTCTAAGAATATTTCTTCCTTTCCCTTTCCTTCACCGTTGTAGTTTCGAACAAACTCTGTAGTTTTAGAACATAATGTAATAGCAATTACAAGTTACTACTTTCATTTCCGAGATAAAAGACATTTCTTTCGTCGATCATAACGGAATTTCTCAAGCGACGAATATGCCGCGATAAAGACGATGGTAAAAATGTGAAAATCGGCAGCAACTCGCAAGTCTTTACTCACGCGACCCTTAAGTTGCGATCTTTTACGTCGTCGAAGCTTTCACGTATTACTCTCGTAATTCGTTCGGCATAGCATTCGACCGTATTGCGCTCGCGCGCTCGTTAAAGCGCTCGAAAATGCTCTTAACACCTGCAGCACGTCACACATTCCGAAGCTGCATTAAATTCGGCTTGGCGCGACGTTAATGCCCCGAGAGATCGAATAGGAAGGAGAGAGAAAGAGAAACCTCGTTGGGCCGAGCAACCCTTTTGATCGCCTCAAAGTACCACCCTCCACGAGCAAGTATGCATCGCTCACGTGCATCGAGATATCTACGTCAGGTGAGACGATGAATTGTGACCAGCCTCTTTTAAAACCTCATTTTTATACCCTAGTGTATATATGTGTGTCGCGTTTATCACTTCATGCGCGGTTGCAGTTATGAAGGACGGATTAGGAAGGTCGTACGAACGGATTAGACCCGGATTCTAAATCTATTCGAATACTGCAATCTACGACGCAAAATTGAATTAAAACAATCGATTGGGAAATATAAAATTTTTAATAAACATATTTTGTCTAGATTTTTTTTCGAAGATTAAATGAGTAATGTGGTTGTAGATATGATTAGAAGGATATGAAGAACATGATTAAACTCTAAAAAAGCCCGAAATCGAATAAATCAGAAAAATTGAACGATTGTAAAAATATTTGAGCGAATGATGGATGACTGCATTTGCCATTCGCGTCGTAAATACTCAATGAATACTTGGGATGCATTATAAACACACCGTATACGAATGCAGCTTATCGGTTATGCATTCGGTTCTGAATGCAGACGCACCGCTTTGGCGCGCGCGTGGTCGTCGCTTTTCTGATTCTGTCGTTGCGGCATCGGTATTTCATGAAGGACCCTGTTTTGGTCGCGGCCGGCTTTTTCTCCGATTTAACGTTTCGGCATTTATTCTCGGTTACCGGATGCGCGCACGTTTCTGCAGCGCCCGGGATTTATCATTTCTCGCGTCGCGGGAATATATCTCGCGAGGGCAGAAGCGCGTGTTAGGTTTGTGATTTGTGGCGCGTTGGGTCGGTCCGGATGCGCAAAAAGTCGGGGATACCGCACGGAGTTATCTCTTTAATAATTACAAATTTTTTAAACGAGCATTGCGGGAATAAAGTTGTCAAAGATCCGTGAACGACGAAAATAGCCCACATCTCTTGTACACGTAGAATTTATAGAGGATAAATTAATAAGAAATAAATTCATCCTACACCGGTAGGTATTTCAGAAATGTATCTCATTAGTCTTTTACCTCTTCGAAACGAACGCGTTTTCATGCGCGCGCGCTCATCGTGTACGTGTTAATACAGTGATTTAAAGCGCGCGGTCGTACTTTCCGAGACGAAGTCGTTCGTGCGTGCGTGAATGGTCGGATGCGAGATGCGTGGTAAGACAGCGGGGTGACAAAGCATTAATTAAGTCGTACATGTTTATCGGATATTTTAGCGACGGCCTTATAACTCGTGAACAGGTATACCGATCTGGCCAAGAAAATTGCTCGGTATAACGCGACGCAGACGATGAAATATATCGAGCGTTACTAGCGAAGGTTGTCTCGTAAACCTCGGCAAAATTAACCCATGAGTGTTTGCAATATAGTGTGTGAGCACCGACCTCGGATAAAAACTTGCCCTCTTCTTGCGAAGAACGATTATACGAAATCGTCTTGTGTAACTTTGTGCGCTTTCCTTCTTAATCATTTAAAGTACGAAATGTATTTTGACGAAATAAATGCATTTGGTCCAAGCATGGTGATATTCTTTAAAAACACATGCTGGAATCATTTTTATTTTATAAATTTGAAATTTAATGCTAAAAATTAAATTTCCGTAGAGAAAAAATTGATTCCAAATTGATTGATCAAAGAATCCATGGATGTGGAGTTTCTAAAGAATATTATTCAGTTACATGCTGTGCGCTAATAAATTGTGAAAAAAATAGTTTGTCGGATGGAAAAAAAGAAGAAAATGAATGAAGCTTTATAGACGCGAGTATAAAGGATTCTGATGTGCATGTGTAACTGTAGGAGCGATATTACGTTATCACGAAGCTCTTCGAAAATTGCGTTGCAGCAAAGATGAGATAGGCGTCGGCTTAATGCGACAAAGATCTGCGTATTAACGAACGCACGCCAATTAACAGGGAGCTGCTTTGTATCCTCATTTGATCTTTTTCTTCCTAGGCATTCTAATTCGCCGATTGCGACAAATTTATTTGCATTAATTTTCACAAAGAATTCTCGTTTGTTGTTCGATAAATAATATTTAGCGAATCTAATAAACTATTAATACATATTTCAGAAAAGTATTTAAGAAAAATTTGTAACATATGATACGTTAAATAAATTTGCACGAAATTTGTAAAATTTGAGTGTAAATATAATGTAAGTGTAAAATTCAACTGTATTAAACTAATATATAAATAAACAATATTTTCAATCAATTTTGTTGCGTTTTTTCAATCAAGTATTATGTCAATACTATTTAATACTGTGTTTCTTAAAAAGCAAACAATTACATGTATGTTTAAAGATAACTTTTATATTACTCGATGCATTGATTGAAATCAAAGTTTTAACCTCAAGTCGCTCCGAGGTCCTTTTCATTTCTTGAAATTTGAATATTTCCTGGAACCGGCAGTTATTACTGTTGAAATACGAAAGGCGCGGTAATGACGTCGTTAAAACAAACACCGGGAGATCACGAAAGATAAATTCGACTAGCGCGCAAGTTTCATTCTTTTCCGAAATGGCTACCGGCTTTCCCAGTCTGGCCGTAATTCAATTCTTAAGGGTATCAAACACACAACCCTTTCATTAGGCGGACCCCTTCATCAGCGTAAAGAGACGCGCGGGAGTAAGATGGGAGGGGGGGAGGGGGACAAGGGGAGTGAAGTAACGGGATGGAGCTTGATGTTGAACGGACAACGAAGTTACGTTGTAGAAGTGCTTAAAGCGAAAATTCCACGGCTCGATAGGGATGTCGTCGTTGCCCTTGAAAATGAACGTCGATAATTCAAACTAAAATCATTTATAATCCGCAACGTAGGCATTACGTTGCATAATGTAAAAAATTAACAATAATGAAATATCTTAAGAATTGAATTCTAGTGAATTATAAAACAAAAAAAAAAAAAAAAAAAAAAATCAAAGTCTCTATAAATATTATTTTTCATAAATAAAAAATAATTCTATATTAAATTTTATAAGAGGGAGATTAAGCTTGAAAATGTATATACCGAAATTCCGGCCTAGAGTTGCATCACGATATCGTATTCTTAAACGCTCGCGTTCCAATGGTAGTCATAATTCAACGATATTACAATAGCGTGTGTGTGGCAAAACGTTCGGAAATACACACAAACAAACGAGATCCTTGACAAGGTGATACTACGTTCGTACGAAACGAGCCTAACAACTTTGCCGTACAATTTGTCGATTGCCGTTTACAATCCGCGCATTCGCGCCAGAATAATAACGTCTCCGCGGGCACTCTTCGAAGTGAAGGAGAGAAACAATTCGGCGCGTTCGACAAACGGGCGTCAGGCTATACGCAAATAATTCATTGTAATGTATTCCGTGTTCGAGCGAGCGAGCGAGCGAGCGCGCGCGCGTGTGCGCGCGTCCGCGCCCGCGCCCGCGCCCGCGCGCGAGAAGGAGTGTGAGAGAGAGTATCTCTCGCAGGCGTATCATTAATGCCTTTTTCCGATGCAACAAAAAGGCGACGGTCGTGACACGCCGCAATATTCAACCGGACCGATACCTTTCGCGACCGGGCGCATTCGGCTCGCTCGCCGGCCACGCGAGAAATCACGCGATCATTGACGGCGACGGCGAGCGCGCTGTTCGTTCTACCACCGACTCGCAGATGCCGGCGCGCGCTGGGTGGCGGCGGTAATTGCATGTAATTTTCACTATAGATTAAGAGAATCGAGCCGAGGCCTTTTTTTCCCGCGGGCGCAAAAATTGAACGCCGCGTTACACGAAACGCAGGAAAGGCGTGGAGCGAGACGTGAGCGCGCCGATTGCGCGCGAGCAGACCTTCTTTCTGTCCGTTGCTCGCCGCAGATCATGGGCGGCACAAAATGGGGTTGTTTCTTTTTTTTCCTAGAGGTGGCAAAACTCCGTCGGAATGAGTCGCCAACAGTTTGAAGGACACACCAATCACAATCCTTAAGCTTTTTCTGTTGTCACTTTTCTTCAGCAAAATATAAAAGAGTATATTTAATAACGATTAAATAGTAACTTCTTTATCGCATTTACTCCACAAGATTAAAATCAGATATTTATACAATGTAATAAATCATATATATGTCATATATAAGAAAAAAAAAAATTTTTAATATATATATTATTATCTTCTTCATAATAAAAAAAAAAATTGATAAATGATAATGATTCGTCAAAAACATTTTTCTCATATATTGTTATCAGAAAACACATAAAACATCCTGACAATCTCTAATGCAATCAATTGGAACAAACATACAATTCTATCATATTCATCTATTTTGCACATATGTATGTTACCTGTCTTACATCATTTTTCATACACTTTTATGGATGTTGTAAGAAATATTTGCATATCGTGTCGAGATATTATTATCGCTCATAGCTACACGTCACGCCGGTTTGCGACCGAAAGGCTAATTCCGCGAAATGAATATAAAATGTCCCAATGGTGTCCTCATTAGCGTTTCATGATATTGCACCGTTTTTATGATTTACGACGGCCGTGCAGCGGTCGCTTGTTCCCGGCTCGTGTAGCCCCTGCAATTTTTTAAATCTGCGCGTCGCCGCGGCGCCGCGTGATGCGTACACGCGCTTATACCACGGCCGTGAATATTTAAATATTCTGACGTGACGAATAATTAATGTCACGCTAATAAAGCGAGCAATGCGACGCGACGCAATCGCGCGATCGCGCGAAGAGCGATAACGAGACTACGTAAAACAATCGAACACTCACGTTTCTAGTTACACTCCCGCCTCCGCTATGAATGCACGCGTAGATTCCATAGAGATTTATAGACGTGAAGAATATGTCCAAAATTGGGAGCAATATGTTGGAGAATATTCTATGACCAAAAAATAAAAATAAAGCTCTACTGGTTTTCACCAGTTGTTGTTAGTTTAATATTTTGCTTCTACTATAAATTGTTTACGCGTATTGTCTCTGTAGGAAGATTAAATTGTCTATTAAAAAAAAAAGGGTCAAAAAGAGACTAAAAACAAAATGAAAAATACTTTAATGCTTATTTTCCGAGTGCACGTATTGACGCTTATAACACGTAATACGACGTTAACTGTTGAAAAGAAATCGCACGGCGGATTTAAAACCCCAAAAAGAGACTTCTCTATACTTTCCCGTAAGAAATTTCGCAGGGTCTAATTATCAACAGCAATCGGTAATCGCTATGTTTATACGCAGGGTAAACCGCGGCATGTGGCGAAAGCGTCGCGGCGCCCGCACGGAAGTGAAAAAATTCGCGGAATCGCAAAATTTCGTAGGCGTGTTTAGGGACCATCAAGTCGCACGCTTACCCAGGCGCTCGCGAAAGAGTCAGGCTCTCTCATTTGCTGGCGGATTGTACCCGCGCGCGTTAATGCATCGCTCGCACGCCATCGTCGAGGGAGGTTCGAACGAGACATTGTGCGCTGAACTCGCGCGAAAAGTGCACGTTGATTGAATGTCGAATTCGCTCGGTGAGGTTTGCGTTCATCCCGCAGCTCGCATCGATATCATTAATGGTACGTTCATCAGGATTTGTTGTATTCAAAAGATTTTGTGGCCATCGTACGCAAAGATGAATTATCAAACTAGAGATACAAAATGGTATAAAGAAATTAATATTTTATTATTTTATATTTTATATTATTTTAAAATTATATAATAATTAATTTAATCATTTTTTAAATCGCACAAAATTAGATACTGCAAATTTAGAAAAAAAAAATCGAGTTGGTCATAGTAATACATTTTATTGCCTTGTCACTGAAAGAATAACCAGCACCATATGTGGTTGATATCTTAATAACTTAGTTCTCTTACACGCGCTAATAGAATAGAACAGCAGTGACTCGCGCTTTAAGCAAGGTTGGATTACGGGGACGCACGTGACGGCATCACGGACCGGATAGATTTAAATTTACAATGGGTTTACACCGGTGACTTTGGTGATTCTGCGTAATCCCACGACGTAAGTCACTGTGGTCCATCTAGACAACTCGGCTCTTACTACGCACTAGGTCACATGCCATAACCAGATTAATCCCTTTACCCGCGCGTCCTTCGCCTGTCAACCGTCCTTTGCATCTGCCACTTTCAACCGTGGTCTGTGCGATTGCTACGAGTATCCGCCGATCCCTTGGGGAAACGCGTTCGCCCTCGGATAAATCCCTCTCATGATCGGATCTAAAAAGCGATTGAGCGAAAACGACACAGCAGCGTTTTGTAAGGGTTCGTGTTATTATCTTCACGGTTAATTCGTAGCTCGATATACGAACAGAGTTTAACGGAATAGTTCAAAGGAGTTTTGCTTCTCATGATGCAATAAAATATTATAAATAGATAAGAGTATATGTGTGTATAAGGAAAATTTACATTATTTTTAATGTATCATTATTAATGTATTTATGTACTTATGTATTTAAAAGAAAAAAAAATAAAAGATATAATATATTTTATAATATATTTAACCGAATAAGAGAGATCCGGCATTTTGAGATTTTCACATGCATCGATAAAATATTCTGCGATGTTTCTTACAGCATTTTATTTTCTCGTGATTTTCCTCTCTCGTAACTGCCAAGAAATTTCTGGATGAATCGGTTGGCAGATATTCTGCTTTCTTGGCTGACGTGTTATGTATATACTAAATTACAAATATAGAAAATAAAAGAAATATTTGATAATCTTCCTATTTTTTTTCCTTAAGAACTCTAGTGTGTTTTGATATTTATTTAATATTATATAATTTAAAACAAACAATGTATAATCAACATTTTTCTATTAAAATGTTCAGGAATTTATTTGCTTATTTCTCTCTCTGTTTGTTTTATATTTTGTTTTTATATTTAAAAAATTTATTCTGTTCTTTTAAGAAATGTTTTAAGAATGTAAAATAATAATAACCGATACAATAATGCCAAATTATTAATGTGAATAAACATATCATTTACAATTATAAAAATTGCATGTATTAATCAAGCAGAAATTTGCAAATTATAAGAGAAAGAGAAGAGAGAGATACATAAGAAATTTAATTAAATATATTCAAGCAAAGAAAAAAATGCAGCAACGTGCTCGGATGCAGTTAGTGACCAAAAGAGATAATTTCGTTAGTTCGGACGAAGATAGCATATGCGAGGCAAAATGTTTCGAATCCCGTTTTAAAGAAAATATGTTACAAAGATACCACAAAGATGCCACGAAGCTGTTTTTCAGCGCTACGAAAGTGCACCAGAATCGCCCGGGTATTTTTGGTCCAAGAATTTGGTCTTGCATACGAGGATTCTCGCATCGGTTGCACATGATGGGAGCATTATAGAGGTAAAAAATAAGTAATATATGGAACTACTAAAGGAACGCAATGGCGGATGGCCATCAACTATAAATGACTCTTGCTTCACATTCTTTTTTATGTCAATTTTATGGGATTATTAAAAATGAAAAAATAAATAGTAGCTATCATCATAATTGATAATCAAATGACTTTACATGAAAGAAACCAAGCACTATAATTTTAATTAATTGGAGTAATTTGGACATTCTTTCTCTTTATTATAAAAATTTTGATGTAGTTTTTAAATTCAAGTTGTATATTAAAAATAGTACAACTACGAAATAATTAAATAACAGATTTTCAAGTTATATAAAATCTAGAAATATAATCATTTAAAAAATATGGATACATCTCGAGCCATCATTTCAACGAGATATTTGAAATCTGACTTATGTACTTATTACTTTGGAAATTAAGGATTAACTAGAAGAAATATGATTCTTTATGAAAAGTAAAAAAGATCATAAAATGAAGAGATAACATCGTAAGTAAAAAAAATTAAAGAGATTCTCCGTATAAGTTGTCGGATCCACAGGTCTTTGGTGCCACGTTCGTAATTCTTCTTTTACATGGGCTATATTATTATTGTAAGTGCACCGTGTCTTTATCAGTGCGGCGTGATCGCGATTGTTCTCTTCATCGGACACACTCGCGCGGCCTTCGATTTTTCTTTCGACGGGCGTGTATTATCCTTCCTTTTTTCGCTCCGTCGCGAATAAAATACCGTTGGTACTACTTACAAAGTAAGTAATGGCCTGCCTTATAAATGAATACCTTCGGCGCGGACAAAAGTCGCCGCTCGCGCCGAGAGGTACTGAGGAAATTAATGTGTATTTCGTCGAAGACGGTTATGCCGGAGATTAATACGCGAGGAAAGGATTAAATTATGTTTTAAGCGGCGCGCGACTAATTTGCATAACGCTTAATAATTTTACGCGACCGCACTCCACCTTAACATTTGATGTCATTCTTAATCTCCCCCGTCTCGCGAACATTTCAGTAATAATATGTAATTAAATTTCGCACTACGTAATTTGCACGATTAGTATTGAAATATTTCGCGCTTGAATCGCGATTAGTTTTGCAATAGACTTAAAAAATATTCCCCGAATCTCCTATATTATTTAATATTTAAGGAGTCTATAAAAGCAAAAAATTTTATTTTATAACATTTTTTTTTATACTTCACCATTTTTCTAGATGACTCTTAAGTACATCAGGATTATAAACAATAAATGTATTTTGTTTTATAAGTAATCATACAGAATTAAATTAGAAGGAACAATTTTTCATATCTACGTGTCTTAAAATTATCTTTAAATTAATAAACATTTTTCAAATGCCTAATTTTCAAAGCACTTTTAATCCCATAAACTATAAATTTACGTATTATCTTAATTTTAATTTATAGCAGCCTTTTTTATCAGCAAAAAGTCAACGACAAAATCTTTTCATTATCACGTACTCTGTTAACAACAAAAGTACACATACGCCTAAATTGATTCATGTTTCGACGTTGACGACTTTGCGCTTTGTCGTAATTAGTATCAGGCACTGTTTGTGTACTGTTTCACTAATCCACGAATAATAACGTGCTGTCGAAAGTTTTGCGACGCGATGGTAACGAAAACGCCGACACAAAATTAAAATACAGTTGCCATATATGTACGTACATGTTCCAATATATAGATTCATTTAATTTGACTAATTTTTATATATTGATCTTTGACATTTTTAAACATTTAATTCAACTTTTTTTTATATATCTTAACATTTTCAGATAAAAAATATTATCTACGTATGTATAACTCTTTTATATGACTTTTCAGCTTTACGTTCATATTAATTCCATTGTGCGTGATTTATATAATTCCGCGTAACATTTATAGGAATTATTCATATGCTGTCTTTGATGAAATTCAAGTATCACCGAACGAGACAATACGCGTATCAAACGCGAACAATGTGCCGCTTAATAATTGTGGATGCTTGTTATTGATACACTACGGAAACACAGAAACCGCGATGTCGGGTGATTTTTCTGCGTTTTCCCTGAATAAAGACGAGCATATCCTCCGCTGCTTTCATCGAAACCTTTCACAATAGTCGATAGATTGTAGTCGATGGAATTGAGTTTATATTAATTGATTGTCGATGTCGCACGTTTCCGACACACGTCACAGACGAGGAGCCAATTTATCGATCACGTAACTTTTCCATTTTTAAAAGCATAAAAGTAACGATTCTAGCACGATTATGTATGGATAACTTTTCTCAATGTAACAATTGCATTAACGCGAACAATGTAATATGAAGAGTCGAGTGATTTTTCAAATAGACTCAACTGTCAGGTCAGATCAAAACAGTTTGAACATGACAAAGTTAAAAAGTAGCAAAGTTCGATGATTGTATCGATCTAAGGATTGTAAATTTCAAACTTCCAAGTTTTCTGGACTTTTAAACTAGGAAAATCCAAGCTTGGAAATTTTGGAATATATGAAAGTATATACTAGATGTAAAGATGTCTATTTCTTTATGCAAGATTTGGTTGATTCAGAAAAGAGATTGTGTTCGAGCAAAAATAAAAATATATAAATATATTGCTCCATGAAGAACGTTCGATGAAAAAAATATTTCATTGCATCCTTCGAAATATAATATATTCATTGATAAATCTAATCTACGAAATTTTTGATACGTTCAATCACAATAGTTTTATATTAATCGTAACGAATATCTAATAAAGTAAAACATATCGAAACAATTCCTCATGAGCCAATTACATGTGAAAAACTTTAATCTACAAAAAAATAAAGAGAAAAAAGAGTTTAAGAAGGAGCAGGATAAAAAGAGTAGGAGGATAAGAAAGCGTGACGAGAACCACGAAGGGCCTCGCGTACGGTCGCGTGAGATAGCCGCATCATTCCTTGGCAGACAATTAATTACTGACATTATGTTTTAGAATGCTTACTTGCGTCGGCTACCAACCACTGATCTGTAGATTTGTGGCCGTGCACTCGGTACGCTATATCCACCGATGCATTCGCTCACTCGTTCGCTCGCACGCACGCGTGCAATGCGTTTGCCGTCGCAGCGGGATGGTGCATTGCCCGTTTTACCTCCTTCCCTCTTCATCTTCCGAAAGTAACACAATCAATCACAGACTTTTAGTAATAATATACTGTAGATCGCTAAAATCAACGAAATATAGACGAGGCAATTGTAGAAATGTATTATAAAAGGTAAAAATTATACGCATATAGATACAGAAATGTTCAGATTTATTCTATTTTTTTCTGTTATTTTGCGTATAACAATATATTATATACATAGTAAGTATTAATGTGACAGAATAATTAAAATTTGTATTCTTTTTAATTTCTTCACGATTAAATTTTCAAAATCTCAGCAATACTTGAATCAAAAAGAACTTTTTCGAGTCGAGAAAAAAAGTCGAATAGAGGACGATAGCATTTTTTTAACGCTTTTAGACGCGGTATGTTGGCCGATTAAACGGTGGAATTGTAATTAAGATTGATGATGCGAAACGCGCGGTGATTAGAATTATTGATGGGTCCGACGGGTGTTATTAATGACTTACGTGGAATTTTAATTCTCGGCTTAATTTGGTAATTATGGTAATTAATTGATACCGTTTTGAGTGACGGTTGATGCTGCAGATGGTACTTCATACCGGATGATCAATAATACATAATAAGAGAGATCATATTCTTTATGGATCATTGAAATTTGTTGTTCCATGTTGGTTGGATTATTGATCAATTATTTATAGAAAAAGACGATCCCTAAGGTACATCAAGTAACATTTTATTTATCACGTTTTTGTTCATTTAAAAAAAAAATGTGTCATCTCTTATATCTTTGTAATACAAGAATATATTATTGGATTAAATAAGAGTTTCGCGATAATCTTATTGAGCGACAAATTCATGTCATGCATACACACAAGACAGGATGGAATTCACGATGCGAAAATACACATACGATTTCCGCAAGAATCTCGATGTAAGGATCGTCGTCCTTTCATTAATTATGCAGCCGAGAACCGCAAAGTCAAAACGCACTCACGTGTTTTCGGACGGATGCCAGTCGGCTGTCGTGATATTTCAAGCAGGACCATTGTGCAATTTGATAATCATTTTGCCGTCGAAGTCGCCCGCTCATTAGCATATTTAATTATGAATATTTAAGATTTTTGGCGCAGCGGGACGGCGCATCCCGGCCCGAAAAGAGAGAGAAAGGAAAGGGTCCTGCCTGACGTATTAAAATAAAGCCCGCGTGGTGCGCGAGGCTCCATCGTAAATTTCGCTGGACACACGAGGACTGGTTGTTGCTCCGATCATGCAGCGAGCAAAAAGGAGATCGCGAAAAAGACAGGCGTGTACGATACGTATTACGACTAGTGTTGGGTGCATCGTGAGGATGCATCTCCCGCATTTCTCCAGAATTCTTATTGTTAGTCTCTTGGTTGGATCCCTTTGTAAAATGCTGCATGTGCAATACCAATTATTTCTTATCAAAAATGTCAAGATGTCAATTTATAGTAAATACACATAAAATATTACATACAGATTATAAATTACAAGACATTTCGATAATTACAAGTGAACTTAATAGATTTTGAGTTGATGCATGTAAATTCTGTTCAAAAATTAACCGAAAAACAAGATAAGAATCATAAGAAATATGAGCCGTTAAAATATTCGATTACTTGTAAACCACTCGTCACGTGTTATACAAAATGTTGATTACTCGTTACGTATGAATAAACCTTCTTGGAATTTGCAATTTCGCGGTGTCGCCGGCTGCTAAGAGTCGTTAAGAAATCGAGCTACGTACCTCTTGCCAGACCGTTTACACGTTTCGTGCATGGGCCTTTGTTGTTCGATGGCACAAAGACTGTTTTTTCTCGCTGGTGAGTATTGTTACCTCACGTCAGTATTAGCGGAAGAGAGCGAACATCGCGCGAGGATCGGCCTTTTCTGCCCGGGCGCGGATTCTTGGGGCCCGTTGTTCCTTTTACGCGTCCTGCTTTTTCTCCCTGTGCCGTACGCGACCCACGCATTATAATAGCGGCACTTTTCGAGAAGCGCGAAGGATGAATACAACCATCGTACAGCGGGTCTTAACACCTGCAGCCCATTATAATGAGAGCGAAAAAGAGAGGGGTCCCAAACGCCTTCTTTTTTAAATAAAATGTAATGGGCCCTAATAATTAGTCGGCGAAGTGTGTACCTAATGCCCCGCGAAAGGCCCGAAATCATTTACATGACCAGCCAGTTGTTCCCTTCTGTTCTCTTTAATTGCCCGCCACTCTTCACACTCCTCCTTTCTCCCAGTCACTCTCGATCATTTTTGATCCGTGGCTATTATCGTTTAGCGATTTAATAATGACTGACAAGTTATATAAGAGTGCATGTGTAAATGTGTGTTAAGAATTTTCAAATAAATTCAAAATATAATATATATAATTATATATAATAATATATTATATAATTATGTATTATATAATTATGTATTATATATATATATATATATATTTAATAATATTACAATTATAATATTATATCATAATATTGCGAATTGATATACTCTCTTCGCGGACAATTATCATATTATAGATATAAAATAAAATTTTAGATATTTTGTTTCTTTTATATTTTATTGTTTCAGATGATGATTTATTGTTAAATAATTACAAGATTGTTTTTAGATTTTTACTTGAAAATATTATCTAAATATAAATAAAACAGCCAAGTTAAAAGCTACTTCTAGCTGCATGTATATAAAGTTTATGTAATATATCTCTATCTAAAATTGTAAATTTTAAGTAGCCCTGGTCAACATTTAATTTTTAGCAAAAATACAAAAAAATGATACAGAGAAGATCCTTAAAGCCTTCTTAATTCGCAATAGATAACTCTTTAGGAAAAATAAGAAGCAAATTAATTACATCGTGGCACATATATAAAAAGTGCGCGGCAAGATAATTTTTCGACGATGTTTAATAGTCTGTAAAATTACGAAGCTACAAAATCCTTAAGTAAACGTGTTTATGCGATTACGTATTTCTTATATGACGTATAATAAAATAATTTGCAGTGGTCAAATGGTTAACATCGCGAATCGGGGAGAGATTAAAGAGCCCCATCATCCCTGTATCACAATCCGGAATATTAGGTTTGAGGATAAAGGAGCACGAAGACGTCCGCGCGAAATGACAGAAAATAAAAGGTCTGTGCGATTTTAACAGGCTCCGAGGTCCTTCATTTCGCAAACTGCCCGTGCGGCCAGTTCTGCCCCCGCTGATCGCGCGAGCAACGTCCGTCCCGCGGGCCCCGAAATGAAAGGTCGCTTTTTACTGCAATTACGGCAGAATCGCGTCCTCGAAATATACCGCCGCGGGGGGTGCTGACTTAGCGGTAGTTAAATAAATATCGCCATAGGCATCCCATTCGTTTCTTCGGAGGAGGCTACAGGCGAGGACGTGCCTTTTTAGCCCTTCGCGCTTGCCTTTAGAGTGAAGCCCAATCGCGTTAAAAGCTCATTTCCCCATGACGTCATTCATAGTAACAATATGTCGATTAGAATTAATATAAAATATATAATTTGGTTAGAAAAAAGAGATCATATGTACTATTACAATATCAGCTATTTTTTTACCAGCATTTCGTATTATATAATGTGTATCGTATGTATATACAGAAAAAAAATACATGTGTATATGCATATATAATTTCATGTGTATAGAAGCGAATGAATAAATTCACAGAATTTATTCATCACTGGCATTAATCAAAATTTTCCAATACGAAGGAGCACATCGTGACGGCGATGTAATGAGTCCGGCAGCGACTCGGGCGGTCATTTTGATAATGCGTGGGCATGCCACGGGCAAAATGACCATAACGGAAGACACGAATTACATGATGTAAACGCGCCACCTACAGCGAGACGCGGTCAGGATTGAATTTAATACTAATTAAAAGTAATAAATCGACGAGCGAATCATCTCTCGGCGCGCCGCGAGCGGCGGCATGGCAGTCCTATTCCCGGGGCCCGTCACGGCCCAACCCGTCTCGTTGCTGGACCCATTGCGCATATGCCGAATTAAGTCGGACGGTATCTTTTTCTGACTTTAGCACGAGAGAAATGCAATTAAAGGCGGACATCGGAAGGGGGCCACCTCGCGTCCGTCTGAATTATGACGGCGGCACGAAAATGTTTCTGGCCAGGCGGACAGAAAGCTTCCACGCTTTATATACGGTGTCGCGGAATGAATAAATCGTAGAAGAGCGGGGCGGAAGAGAGATGTGTTTTTAAATCTGTTCACTCTCAATACGACGTAAACCACGTTGCGAACTGTTTTGCACCACTTGATTTGCACATGTCGGCTCTCCGCATCCGGGTAGCAGTATCGTTAATTTTTTTTTCGCTAGTCACTTTGTACGATAAATTGTCAAGGCAAAAATCCAATCAATACTGTTCAAAAGCTTATATATATATATATATATATATATATATATATATCATTTTATGATAAATATTTATGATATTATATCATTAAGTTTCATCAATAATACAAAAGAGAATTTTTTTCTTCTATTTGACAAGTTTAAAAAATTCAATAATTTAATAATAAAAAAATGTACACATCTTCTTTGATCTTCAATAATTTAACCAGAAACTTCTCTTATTCTGCAGAGAGATCTTCAATATTCCGTGTATACAGCACCTTAATGTTCTGCACTCTTCAATGTGTTGCTCTTCGTGAATAAAAAAAATGAATGAAAAATGCAGAAACAGAAAAGTCAAAATTAATATTTCGAAAATTCATGCAGACACTGATAATAATTGAAGGTAGCAACGCAAAGATAACGCTGACTTGGCCTGGGTCAATTACGGAAAGTATCGTCGCTCTACGAAGCCGCCGCCGCATTATAAAAATGAGATGCATCCACGGCATGATGCACATTCTTGCACGCCGGTAGCGCGGTACCTTTTTCTCGTCGCTCCCACGTGACTAATTTATTAGGTGCATACCGGCGTCAGAAATTCACCGCACCGTGGGACGAGACGGCAACGTTGCATTCTGCAATCCAGACGCAACTTCCTCGTTTTAAATTGTAACCTTGGCGTATCAGTTGTGATAATCAGTCATTACACGTGCAATTTCATTATTCCCACAAATTCCTCACACTTCGTAAACATATGTATTCACGTTACAAAGAATAGCGAGTGATTCATCGCGACACTCAATGCCGAAAAAGCAGATAACTATAATTATATAATTCAAATAATCATTCTAATTCCAGGTGATATAATTATTATTTGAATTAACAATGTAATAATAGTGCTCAAATGTTTAGTTATTTAAAAAAGACATTTGCCGGAAATATGAATAATATATTAATAGCATACTATTATACGATGTAGGCTAAATCAAATAACTCAATTAATATGATAAGAGATAATATCAAGAAAATAATAATAAGATAATTTAATGATATATTTGTAATAATGCAAATATATATATATATATGTAATATAACGAAATAACATGTATATTTTAGGATTATCAAGATTAAATTTTTTCATAGTATTTTCACGCTGTTTTAATATTGGAAATAACATTGAATCGCCAAGTATAACATTAAATCCTACAAAATTAATAATTCAATAATATTATATTTATCTTGTCATCTTAACCTGATTCTTTGGTTGTTAATAATCCTCACTTAAAATAATAATTTATTATCAAAGATTACAGAGGAATAAGTAGTTAAATTACTCTTTAAATCTTTTAAGAAGATACGAAAACGTAAGAGAATATAGTTTTCAAGATAAAAATAAAATTATTATCTATAAATTATAGAAATTTGAAACAAAATAAAAATTTAAGCAACATTCCTCATTTATTTTATATTCTTTACATTTTTCATTGCTAAATCCTACGTATGTATGTACATTCTTATTATATTTCAATTTTATTGTTACTTGAGTATCTTTTGTTTTCTATATCTGTAATAAATAATTGATTATAAAAAAAATTATTTTAATTATAAAAAAAATTAATTTGTTATTTATTAACGTTTTACTTTCCATATCAAATTAAAAGAAAAAAAATTATCTTTCCTAATGTCACTGTCGTTGAAAATGACTATCAATGGAAACGCGATTATATAATCAGTACATTCAACTGCATATTTTAAGATTCTATTTTAAGATTCATTATGCAACTCTTAAAAATCCTCAATAATATGCTAGCGCAAATAATTTATTAATGATGATCGCGAAGGAATTCTAAAATCGCCTTTTATTTTAAATCGCTCTTAACGATATACGATTATTTGTGGACAAAATATAGTCCTTCCTTTTATTTATTGGTTTATTCTATTTTGTATCTATCAAAATATCTTCTAGAAATAAGCAGAATTAACATCCATATAAAAACCGAACTTGGTTCATTCTGTAGCTGTCTTTTCTGAAAGAAAATGAAATGAGAGATTAAGAATATCACACATTTTCACATATGCACGGATAGATAAAATTGAGGAAAGTCTTCATTTCCCGACAAAAATAACTTTCCCGCAGGGGAAAAAAATTTTTAATTAAAAAATGTATTAAGATCAGATATTCGCTTGCCATCTCTTTTGATTTCCTGTATTATATAATTATATCATTTCCGAATGTCTCTACTTTAAGACTGACATTTTATATTTATTTTTTGTTTCCTTATATAAATGAAAAAAAATGACAATACAATCACATCTAAACGCACAATATCTTCTAATTATAGATAGTTTTGGTTGTCTTGTTCTTCAAGGTCGTCTTTATCCATTGTCGCATTTTAAAAGCGGGCACGTGTGCGATAATTGTAAAGGTGAGATACGGCTGATGGGTAACCCGACACTGAAACTCCATTATTAATTTAGCCAATCATAACGTAGCGTCGAGCTGTGCGTTGCGAGTTATCGGATTAAAGAGAGTACGGTTTGCTGTAAATTTCAAGCAGCCCTCATCGGCGGCGTTTTTTTTTTCGACGGCCACGGCGAGACGTGATACACGTGACTTAAATCAGACTTAAGCCCCTATCGTAGGATAAATACTTGTCGTGTATTCTCCAAAGAATTCAAGGCTGAACACTTTAGGAATATCACCGTTTAATCTCTGAATATATCGAGTTGTTCGATTCTATTGAACTATCCCAAAAAATCACACAATGTTTCAAATAATTCCGTACCAAATAGTTAATTAGTATATAAGAAAAACTACTGCATTTAAACAAAAATTTTGGAAAAAATATTATTTTAATTAAAAATATTTTTTACATCTATATATAATTCCAATGATTTCTTAATATTTTTCAATTTTTAATTAGATCAATAATACTTATTATTTTAATCAAATAAATATTTATAACATAAATTTATGTAATATCGAACACACATAATTAACGAGTGATAAATAATCTAAAGTACACGCTCATGTATATACATCGCTGCGGTTTATCTATTCGTATGTGCGAGAGTTTTACGATTTTCATACCAACCATTACTCGGCTGCTGTAGGATTTGGCGCATTACTCGCCGCCAAATCCTACAGCATTGTAAAAATTAAATACAAAAGCGAGCTCGTCCGCCTTGCATGGAGGAAAAAGCAAAAAGGTGGCGCGCATCTCTACGACGTCAGGGACTTAAATCTGATTTAAGTCATATACCGTGTCGCGATGTTTCTGCTGAGGAAAAAGGGGAAGAAAGAAATGCGACGAGGATCCCTCCCGTGAGCTACCTTAAATTTACATCAAACTATACGCGCTTTAATCCGGGGAATGCGGTCCCTCTCGAACGCACGTTCCATCCGCGAGAGCCTATAACGTATCTCGCCACTTAATCTTATTACCATACGGAAGAGATACGTACGAGATAAGTATCATTTTCATTTTCACCAATTTATCACTTTCCGCAAACTTTCAGCATGGATCTCGTAACACAAATTTTCATGCCAGAAAAATACGTAACGCGTCAAGAGGCTTGTTAAAAAAAAAAAAAACTAAAAAAATTTCCCGTAACATATATATCTATGTACGATGTCTTAAATATAACCGCGGTATATATAATTTAAAAAACTATGAATTGATATATTTTAAGAATATAGATTCTTTTCAATACTCATTTATATTTTCTTAATAAAATTATCACATTCGTTAGAGCCCCATTATAATTTATAATTAATTATAAATGACGTTAGAATAATCATCACAATTGATTTGATAAATACATTCATCATAAAATTTTTTTATAGTTTTTTATTTCAAACTGTTCGCGTTATATTATATAAAATATAAATCAATGAATTAAATTCAAGTTTTTAATTTTGTCACATATATGCAGATGATGATCTCTTATTGGCGTTATAAAATCCAAAGACACAATATGCGTTTTATACGCGCGAATAATCGGACATTCGCTCTTCGATGTGTCGTATTCAATATCGCGGCGAAACGGGATTCGTCTCGGACTGATCCCAGGGGGTACGAAGAGGCGAAAGAGCGCGTATCTATATATGGCGACATGTATCCCGAAGCAGTAGCAACAACAGAAACAGCAGCCGAAGGCGTCAGGCTTAAGGCCTTAAAGCCCGCGCAAAAAGGTCGTAAAACAAGGAGGAAGGCCCTATTTAATAAGATTACCGCGTCTCGAGAAGATTGTGTTGCCCGACTCATCGAATATCGGATAACGTAAGCTTCCCAAGAGCGGCAGAGAGACAAAGGGGGTTGGATGGTCGCCGTTAAGCACAACGGTGAAACACCCTCGTTATCCACCAAATTTTTCAGCGTTCCCGAGAGTTACGTCGCGATTAACTCCTGTGAAGACTTCTCTATCGTGAGGAGATTTCGTCGCCTTAAGGGCGTCGCGGCGACAAGATGTGATAAAGCGGTACGAAAGTGATAAAAAATACTGCACGCGAAGAGAGGATAAGAGCAGACGTCCATTTTGTAACAAATAATTTGATAAGAGCACATCTCTGTCGTACCTTTTAGCAGATTTTTAAGAGAAATATTTACCTTAAAGTTTAAGTTCCTGTCTTTGAGAGAGGAGAAATTTCCTTTTAATCGTTACCGATAAGAAACGTCGAGATACATTTGCATAAATGCAAAATAATTGGCATTTAAAATGAAATTGTATAAAGAAATAAAAAACACATAAAGGCGACGTAATACAACTGTCGTTTTAAGAAAGACACAAAAATAAATAATTTTCAACAATGCAGATTCCACATGTTATGAAAAAATTCTTCCACATATGCTAGAGTGTCTACTCAAATCTTGTAAAAAAATTATCTAAAAATTCCCTGATTTTCCAAGTATTTTTGTTCAAAATTCTAAATAAAAAGAATATTTTCAAGATTTTTTAATAAAACTTTATCTAAAATAAATTTTTTGTTACATATATTTTCTACTGTTTTTCATTCATACGAAGGAAAAATACACCCTCTTAAGTTTCAAGTGTTATATTTGTAAATGTACTAAAAAAACTGAATAAAAAACTTTTATAAGCTAAACATTTCTCACTTAAATAAAATTTTCATTATCATTAAAAATTACAAAAAATATACTTTATATTATTCAATATTATTATATGTTAAAACATTGAATATATAAATAAAAAAAATATATATATATATATTATTATTATTATTAAATAAATTATATTATATCCGAGACGTACAAGTACTGATAGTGAAACATTGGTCACATTTTGATTGTTGTATCGACTTTAAATGAGATTTCATGTTATTTTTTTTTTATCGTCTGCAGTCACTTATATTTTCTGAACAAAGTTCTAGGTATGCGTAAAAGTTATTAGAATATTTATTAAACAAATTAGATCGAGGCGCAATAGAACAATAGAACAAATACATAATTTATCATCTTTATAGTTTGTACAGAAAGAGTCATTAATGTCTTTATAAATTTATGTACATATTAGAACACATATTATACATTTTCCATATATGTATAAATAAAACACAAATGTATTGATATAAATTCATTTATAAAGGCATTAATAACGCTTTCTACATGTGCACAATTAATATAGATAAGCGGAGATACGAGCGCCTCACCTCAAAACTTATATGTCCGGTATCTCGAACGATTTAATTTGTTTAATTAACATTCTAATAATTTTTATGCATATAACTTTTTTGTAGAACTGTTGTAGAATTTTCAACCACTTAAAATCTGCTAAGAAATGCTAAAAAATCGTCAGCGAACAAAATAAGTCAGAGAGCGAACTTGGCATCTCTGTTTGTTCCATTTTAGAACTCTAGAATTAAAAATAAAACTAGAACTCTCAACAATTAATGAGTTTCCACGAAGTAAGAAGTCAGTTTTACAGACACGGTTGCTTACAATATGAGAGCAGAATTATCAAAAAAAAAAGAATTTTCGAAAAAATTCGCTGTATCTCATGTCAATAAAATTCCATAAGATTTCCCTGATATTTCCATATACAAAAGAAATCTCTGAGAATATCTGGTTTTCCATGTTTTTTTCCAGCAAGAGGGAATATACATTCTGTATGCGGCAATATCTATTTTATACTAAAAGAAGAAAGAGAGAGAGAGAGAGAGAGAGAGAGAGAGAGAGAGAGAGAGAAATTAGATATTTTAAAAATAAGTTATAAATTATCGTGATATGGTTTGACAAAGACGTATTATAAAATTTATTTAAAAGATTATACAAAAACCTCACGATCACGAAAAACGATATTGCACAATACATTCGTACATTATTCAAATATGATAAAATTAGAGATGCGATAGAGAGAGGGAGAGAGGAAGAGAGAGAGAGAGAGAGAGAACAGAGGGAAAAGAGCAAACTCTTCCGAAACGGTTCAAACCGCTTTATCGCAGGAGCTTAACTGACTGGTTTCGGTCAACAGGTTTGACACGGCGGGCCCGCCGTGAGGATAAAGATGATTCCCGCGGACAAAAACGACAACGGGCCGCCTGCCGGCGCGACGTCGTTGCGGCCGCAACCTTGTTGCAAGCGGCAGGGAATGCGAACCTTTTTTGTTGCCGAGCTCGGAGTCCGGCGCGATGCCCGGCCAGTCGTCGAAGACGTTAATGGACACGTTGGGCCGCGCCGGGCGGACAGCAACATTTCCGGGCAATGTTTTATCACTTAAGGCCCGATCCGTCCGTGGCTTCACGCTTTAACTGCGCCGAGATCGATAACAACGTCGGATATCGATGCGAAACCTTGTTGTAAGCGGGGCCCGAGCTCGAACCTTTCCTCTTTCTCTCTTTCTTTTTTTCCCTTCTTTTACGCACCCGCAACTGAAGTGGATGTTAATGGACGCGCGCGCGATAACAAGCGAGCCGCGCGACTTAACACCGTCGAGCGGGGTAAGGGTGCAATTTGTTGCATCTGCGACCGGCCCGGCTTTCGGCCCGACACCGTCGAAATGTCTTTATAGGAAAAGAAGCAAAGGAATCCCGCGACCTGTTTCCATGTCTCTAATGAATCGATCGATATTAACCATGGAAAAGTAATGTCCCGTGCGAGTAATACAGTACGTGGGATGCAACATCGCGCTCCAACACAAATTGCTCTAGATATATATTTTTGCTGCACGATACAATAAAGAACTTGTAATGAAAAATTTATAACAAGTAGAATACTAATTATTTTAATTATTAAAAAATTACCTGCACTGTTATGTGCGTACGTATTTAAGTTATTTATTTATTCACAGTTAATTTGTTTACGCGCAGTTTAATGATTTAGAATGAAATAGAGTCAAAATGCAAATAACTAAAGATTGGAGAGTCAAAAGCGATCGATTGACCATTAAGTGGCCTAATCTCCGCCGAATTGAATTTGACTTACGTCGCTTCGTCCTCTCCCGTCTACACAAGCGAATATCGAAACGAGGTCTCGGGTCGAAGCCATCACTGCTCGCACCTAGTCCGTCGTTGGATTTAATCCCATCCGTTACACTTAGAACTCGAGAAGGTCCTTTCCCTTCCCCCATGTCGCTGCACACTCGACAGACGGAGAAGGAAGCGGTCCGAGGAGTCGCATCGCTTCTCAATCCGTTTACACGAGGGGATTCTTATCCCGGATTAATCGGTCGTTTGCGACGCTCCCGCGACAGATACGACAAGCTTAATGCATCCAGGATACACCGTCCGTTTGCAACAACGTGTCGTTTGGTCGCATCTCCCCCTCCCCCCGAACTTCTTCCTTTGCTTCCCGAAACCGCGCGCGCGAGAGCTGCATGCAAAATAAGTTAAGGCGCGAAGATCACTACCGAATGATAAAACAACTGACCAAAAACCTACGGTCCGTCTCGACGTGCGGCCATTAACGCCCTCGACGATTGGTGGGACCTGCGAAGTTGGTGCGCCATTGCACGCAATCGGTTATTCGACGAGATCGCTCGCGGGCGATAGCGTGAACCCCATTAGCGACGATGTAACGGGGAACGATGTAAACATTCCGAGGATCGTCCACGAGTAAACTGCGGAGAACGAGGATTTAGCGGGTAAACGGAAGTCCGACGGCTATCCGTCTCCCCGTTCCTGCGGTCGAGCGGCAGCTGCATCCGGACGGCTTATTGGCCCTTTGCAATGTGATACTGTTGAGTTACGGTCGAAGCTTGCGAAGGATTTCATTCTCTCGCTCTGCTGAAGAGATACGGGGTTTCAAACTTTAGAAAAGTATGGTAAATCGTGCTGATTTATTGGTCATTTTAAAGATATTTGTTTCCAGTTATAAAATAGTTAAACTCAAGAAACTCAAGGAAGCAAAATTATGTAACGTTTCATGCATATCATCTGATAACTTAATAATATTAATATGCCAGAATATCATACTGTTATAATATTATGAGATTTAAATTCTCTTGCGTCAAAATCAGATCGTTTTAAAAAAATACATACATTTCCCTCGACCAATATTATTTATATTTTCAGCATAGTTAATTGCAAAATATGTTTTCGCCAAAAATAAACAGAATTATTTTAAATTTTCTTTAGAGAGAATTTCATACTTTTATAATAAATTTTATAACGTAATATATATGTTTACATTGCAAAAAATTGCAGTTTTTTTATGTGGAATATATGCGCAGAATGACTAAACTTAATCCGAGTAGTTCGAAATTATAGATATGAAAAAAGTTTTTACGCGCACACATATGCGTTATACAACGAATAATGGCGCGAATCAAAATATACCGTATACGTACGGTTAGGTTATTTTTCACGTGTAATCATTGGCTGCCACGTCGTTCGTTTTTATTCACGAACTCTTTGAAATCTGAATTAAAATACGAAAAGAAGTAAAAAATGTTTCATTTTCTACGACTACGCAAGATAATTAAACCCCGAGATTGTGGGTATATTTCAATGTTTGTCATATTGCAAATTATTTTTTCTTTTTGCATTATTATCGCGTATCTTTCAAAACAGCCACGAAAAAATATAACAAATTCATTTAATGAAGGATTGGAGCGTAAAAAAAATTTTATCAATTATTTATATAGAATAAACTCTATATAAAATTGTTATTAATTTCCAAGTAAATCTACTATATACTCAAGAAATTCTTGTTGAAGTAGCCTCGTTGGTTCAATTTTATTGCAAATTTATAATTCTGAAAATACGGATATATACATATAAAAATTGGATGTATTATTCTCCTCAGTATGAGTCCATCAAACTTTGACAGTTTAGTTAGCGGGTGATCCCATTTGCACGGCGTGACGCGACTTTTAAGGAACGGAAAGAGGCATAGTGAGAGGGCAGAGGCCCTTGCATGCACACGGCGCATCTATCCGAACGAAGAGAAGCGAGAGAGGAGGGAGAGGAGAATGGGAAAGGGATGAGGGTGATGAAGGGCGCGAACAACCTTAAATACGTCGTATTCACGGCACGTTGATGAACCGCTGCAACGGGGCCGCTGAAACCCGCGTGTACGCGTTCGTACGTGTGAATCACGCGGAATGAAAATTTATAATACGGTATTTATCACCGTAGACGCGATAGTCGGCTCGAATCATGTTTGAGACGTTCGCTCGATTTTCCGCACGGCGACGATTTATGCACCCGCCGAAAGATCGAAGAGTCGCGCCGCCGATGATCAAAGACGTGTATTAAGATCGACAGCTGCGCTCGTGGCGTCGAGACGTCGCCGCCGTTGACGGTGATGAAGGATTACTAATGTCAATCGTACTCGCCGTTTTTATATCACGTAATTGCGAAATACAAACGTGTCTACTGCATATACGTTATTACATCTTCCCGTGCGCGCTCGCTTTATGTGTGCATCATAATTTAAAGTCTTGGGTACAGTGTGAGATGCAAGTAATCAAATTGTCATAAAAAGCATCGCAATTCAATTATAAATCAATTCGTATGCAAATGTGTATTAGAAAAACATATTAAAAATTATATCTTTTTGGCATATAATATGTAAAATATGTACCTCTTCTTATTTCTTAAGTTTATAAATTTTTTAATTCGAATCTTTTTAATTGATAAAATATTCAAGTTATTAAATTTTGATTATTCTATCATATATTTATATTCTCATTTCTCTATTGAAAATTGGTAAATTTTTTTTCTATATACTTTAAGTCTCAGTTAGATTCTTATTTACTTTATTTTTTATGTAATTTTTGTTATAAAATTCCCACATTATTTTTTGACAAAAAATAATTTGAGATTTTGATTTCTAACGTATGCATAACTAAAAGGATCATCAAAAAGTGAACCGCATATAAATCGCGTATTGATCTAAATAGCCAATAATTCAACGACCCCTGCTGAAACTAACTTGAGTAGATGAAAACAATAATTCTGTCTGCGACCATCTATACATTTCTTTCGACGACTCGTATTATTGGAAGAAATCCGCGGGAAAGAGAAGCGTCGAAAGTTCGACTTTCCCTCGGCGGCGACCCCGTCATTCCTTTTTACGTGAGAGTAAAACTCTTTCTGAAATAAATCTCATTTTGGAGCGTGCGTGGGCGACGCGTTGGCTGCTTCGATTCCTTCTGATGACGTTACCGAGAGACAGAGTAGGGGCCTATGTCGTCTGAAGCTATCGATCATCGATACCGGATTCAATTACCTTATTGTATCTCCGGCGTATGCATGTGTGCTTGAGAAAGACCACGACAGTTTCCTGCCTATACTAGATCACTGCTCCAGTTGCTTCCCTTAAACGAAAGTCTATCGACATCATCACTGGCGATCCAAATCGTTATCGAGATACATTATTATTTTTAATTTAATTAGTAACGATAATAATAAGCAGTGGAAAAAACCGCAGAACGTGTTTCGATGCATTTTATATGAACAATAATAGAAAAAACAGAAAATTAGAGGGAAAAGGAGGATTGTCCCGTTGGCATGATCCCCGTAAATACATGTCTATATAAAGATTACTCGGAAGGAATGTAGACGTAGCAGGAATTACCGGGATTTAATCACGTAATACCACAAATGCGGCTATGCGTATACGCATGTGCAACGATCTCGGGCTGTGCTGAATGGACCTCAAACCTCGGTATGTTCATCTAGATATGCATGCTCTACGACGGCGAATTGCTGTTAAACGGACCACGATTACAGGCTGACTCAGCGCGACTCCTCATTCCGCTGGATAAGGAAATACTTCTTCGTTAAAACGAAATTCGTAATGAAGTCCTAGTAAGATTATATTATGCTGTAATCGATGCCTGAGTTCACATTGATTACTATTAATTGCAAAGTAGATATATGCGGCTAGAATATAAATTTTATCATTTACTGTAGAGAGAAACAGAGCCAGGTACAACGCAAAGCAAAAGTAAAAAAAATGCACCTTAAATGCAAAAAATTCTATGCAATTTTATGTCCAAAGTTATATAAAGAAAGAATTTATGCAAGAAAAGTTTAATGAACACTTTATTAACTATACTCACTTAATATAAGCCAAATTTGTTTAATTCAAGTTTTAGATAGTTTTAGTAAAAATATTCTGAGATAAATCTTCAATAAATTGGTATATCTAAATAATTAAATTTAGCGAAATTAATGTTAAACAACAATATAGCATGGTTCTATCTCAAATTCACAACAAACCTGTAATGTAATCATTAGTCTCATACCTACATACATATATCTCTAAAATCATTATAATATAATATTCTATTACACACAAATATGTGCTGCGTTATTTCAATTATTCTCGCGTTTACTTGTCTCACAATTATTCTGCCGTTTACCTTACACATATCATATGTTGCAATATTATCATGCCGTACTATTGTTAGAGGAACGTTAATTAATGTTGATAATTAATACACTTCCAAACATGTTCTAAATATTAATATAGGTTAAATATGTCTCTTTTCGACACATGACGAGGCAATATAATTTGGAACGTCGTATAACATGAACGAGGGGACCGTCGTCGGGCACTGTCAACGCATCTTAGACGTCCAGCAAACCACTTTGACCGCTGCTGTTCATTTCGCGTAGACCGTATCCGGAGATGGCTAGCCGTAGACACTCGAGATTCCAAGATTGCTATCTATACGGTCAGTATCGGCGTACAATTGCGTTCGCCAACATCACCGGAATAGCAGCCGTAGCGATCGGTGCACCAACTACGATCGGCGATAATGTCTCGCAACCATGTCATTCCGCATGGAAATCGGACAATTTAGTCTACTGATAAGGAAGATACCGAATCTTTTGTCACGGAAACTGTCTACTGAAACGTATATCTAATTTAATCGAAAATTAAAATATCTTGCAACTACGAACTTAAACTTGGGATTGTATAAAATTTTATTTTTCGACCGTAGGAAACATCCGGTATGGAACAATGCGTTTAATACACAAACCGCAATTTTTACAAGAACAAAATGTTTTATTAATACTAATGAATCATCAAGAATATATTATAATTTTACGATGTCACGGTTTAACGAAATGCTTAGCTTCGCGATCGAACTTTTGTTTGTGATTCGAATTTTATAATTCAAACGCATCGAAAGAATGACCTCTTATCAAGGCGCCTGTTTTCGTGTCATTAACGTGGAACAAAACGGAGGAATAAATGTTTAATTAAGCAACAATTCATCAGGATAATAAAAGGCTCCATATTCACTAAGATTGTGTACTTCTACTTATGGTAAGAACAAACTGAACGCGATAAACGATGACTATAACAAACCTCTGTGGAATTGCGAGGTGCGATGCATAAAAAAAAACTTCATCAGCCTCGATGATCATGCCGTTTCTATACATACATGTCGATTTATTTCTCTCTCTCTCTCTCTCTCTCTCTCTCTCTCTCTCTCTCTCTCTCTCTCTCTCTCTCTCTCTCTTTCCCTTTCATCTTCGTTTTATCTCTCGCAAGTGATAATCGTGCCGATGTGATTCGCGCCGAGTCATGCCGGTAACACCGATGTACTATTTTGTAACAGATCGCTGATTGTATCTTGTCTCATTGCACTGTAGCGTGATATTTGCATTATACAGGGTGTTCAGAAAATCCATATGGCAATGGTATTTGCAATGTTATTTGTGCTATTATGTGTGTTATTATGTTCAACAATTAACTATAAATAATAATTAATTTGTTTAAACGAATTTATTCCAAATTCGATTAAATATACATTTTAATATATTTAATGTACAAATATTACGTTGAAAAATATTGTCAACATTTATATGTATTTTTGAGATCTTGAGAGAGAATAATAAGCTTTAAATACATAAAATGGGGTTTGTATTTTGTTATCTTTCAATCTATCGTTGTTCAAAATTCGCGAGAAACTATATCTCATTATCGGCAATTGGGTTGCAATCCAATTGCAATCGAAGCGAATCTTACGTGTACATTCAGCGGATCGGCTGGCGTGTTTCGCCGACATCGCAAACACGCGGACTATACTTAAACGACAATTTAGCCGGGCCGGCGTTTAACTGACGTGTATTTTAATTTCATCGATTTCGCGCGCGCTAAATCACCACTTACATTAGCCGGCAGAGTGGGCTGATTACCTTCATCGTGAGCCCTTTAAGCTAGCCTTGCACGCCGCTCGATTAGCGGCAACTTTCGACAGAGTTGCGCTCGATTAATCCGCTCCAATTTTCACGCGGGCCCGATCGAGATCTCGGTTAGACAGTTCGCCAATTTTCACAGTATACAGTACGCTGAATTGCAAGCTAAACGGTACTAAAGGAAAATTAATCGATATTTGATAGGAAGTTATCGACACAAATGGTCAAAGTAATAAATGTAAAACGTACAATATATGTGTATTTAGCTGTAACTATAAAAGAGAACATAAAATTGAAATATTTTACAAAAGAAGCTAACTTTTTAGTATTCTTTATATATGATAATTTTCCTTACTAAAAAATCTACGTAAGTAAAAATATGAATAATTGTTTATACTATAATAGAGTTGAGGTTTTATGTATTAAGTTTGCTAATATAACATTTTATGCTATTAGCATAATATTCAATCTTCCTTTCTACGATTGCATAAATTATTTATCATCAATAAAAAATTGTAATCACGATTATTTTCTAAAGATATTTGAAATAATGAAATCAATTATTTTTAAACATTCAGGTTTTAACGGTGTAATTCTCATGGTTTCATTATATTTTTCACTGACATTTCTTATGAGATCGAAAGCGAGATATAACTTCTTTAATTGCTCCAATAAACCGACCGTTTATTACCGCGGTTGGACTCGCGATCATACGTGATATGAGATCGATAAATTACGGGGCCGTAATAATTGCCTCTCGCGTCGATGTGCGAAGCTCGAACACGATGTCGTTTCGCGATCCTACAATTCCGTGTGACCTTCGTTTTGTTTACCCCGTTAAATAAGCGTGGACGCATAGCGATCGAAAACGCCGATCTATTCCCAGGGATTTATCGAATTTGTGGCGATAAGAGGAGCAACCGGTTCGCCGACTCGCGGCGGCTCTGACAGAGGAGGCGGGAATGGAAAACCGGAATGCCCATCTCCTGCGCTGTCTTAGCTACAAAGTTGCGGCGTGTGGCTCGACTCGTTTGTAAGGACGCCGGACTAATACGTAATCCTTGGAACGGAGGCACATTCCTGAGGAACGAAGGCAGATGGTGAACACGAATGCGCATTGGCCGGCTGCCTGAATGACAAGTATCTGTGACATACGATCGATACTTTGAAATATTGACATTTTTTTATCCTATTTCGACATTTGTTATCGATGATACAGATCTTCATACAAACACAATATTTTTCGAATAAAAATAATAAAATATTTGAAATTTGTAAAATGTACACATACATTTTCAAAATTTCTGAAAACTTTCACTTTCGCTAACGAATTAATGCAACATTCTAATATAAAATGCAATGTCGACGGAGCTTTTAAACGCAAACATCAACTTTACGAAAGTGGAATAGTCATTTAACTTACTCTTACGTCTCAATTAAATATTTCTCCTAATAAAAATGATAAAATCTTTCAAAAAGTGTATCGCTTACAAGTTCTTAAAGGAGTGAATTTTAAGTCTGAAATTAAAGTTTTCCACTTCCATATCTTTTTAATGAAACACATCAAATCCCACGAACACGCGACATCAACCGAGCGTCTAAACGCGAGGACTAACTTTTAACGCGGACGTAAAATACTCGGCCGACTCACGTACAACCTTAAGTCGTAAAATCGCTTCGGCGAAGCGAAACGCGTGTGCATACTCACACGCTCGGCTTCTTATTATTAACCCCGTAGCTCGCGTAATTACGAGCGCTCTAATAAACCGGCGGGCCAATCGGGGATCGAGCGGCGACGTCGCCTCTCAGAATCGAGAGCATAATTTTCCCATTTCTCAAAGCGGTGACGCGATAATCGCAGCGCGGGCTTTCCACGTGCTAGGTTCATCTCTCTACGCGAGCAAAGTGTGTGTACGTATACAGGTACATATACAGAATGACGAATTAACGCCATGTGTGCCGCGCCGGAGGCCCTACCCCAATTCACGATTTTTACGGCTCATCGGGGGTTATCGTGTTATAGAAACACGTTGCCACGGGATAGAGACATTTGTTAACGTGGATCGAGACCCGCATATTGCTCCTCGCCTGCATTCTCTTTCTTTCCCTCTTTCTTGCACCCTCTCTTGTGTTACATCGCGTGCATTCTCTCTCTTTTTCTTTCCCATTTCTCAACACCCCTGACGAACCCTCGTGATTTATTATGTCGATTGTCATTATAATCGAAGCAGGCTGTCGAGCATTGTACGCTGCGTATGCATCAACGATTTTCTAGACAACGCACTTTTGTTAGGTTTATGATTCGTACGCTTTAATAAAATAAAATATGACTTTATTATAAAAATATATACATAAATAATAGACATCTTAAATTAATAAGGATTTCATGTTTAAACAAACGGTCCTTTTAATTGGCTTTTAAATAAATTAGTTTTTGATGATTACATCTATACAAAATTAATTTTCTTTACTACGTAAATAATTATAAGCAATCTCTTAATTTATTAGAAATAATTAATAAAAATTCTATACAAATATATTCATCATTACATCTCTATTCTCGTATAACCATATCGTAATCATCGTATTAAAAAATCATATCATAATTATAGTATTGAAAAAAAAGTGAAAAGTTGCAAATACATTTTTAAGAAGAAAAACTCTTGAGAAACAATTCTATTAATAACACTTGGGAAAATGACAAGATTTCTATTTGTTATTTCCAACAAAATCACAATATCGTAAAATTGTAATATCTGTGCTTTATTTAATTCTCCCATTGTTTAACTCTTTCTTCACTCTCGTTTGTTGCACAAGGAAAAGTTGATCCTTGAACGAAAAGAAATCGCATTCTTTTCTAGTCTGTTTCTGAAATAGTTGATCTGAAATAGAATTGATATCCAGATCTTGGCAAATGTCGAGAACGTCTAAAACAGCGGAACTTCAAACGCTCTCGATGTATTTTCCCCAAGTTTTATCTCAATGCTTCTGCGGAAAAATCACGACATACAATTCTCCACGCAATATCATTTTTATTTTCCACTGTTTGCATGCACACAGGTATAATTCAATTTTTAACACTCCTCGCGTGGCACTTTCATTCATGATGTAATTTTGTCACTTTGCATTTTAAGAGTAGCAATTTTCGTGAAGAATTATTTTTCTATTTTATTAAGATTGTAAATTATTATTAAGATATAACACTGTAACAAAATGCCAAATATTATTTATGTGGCAATATAGCATATATATTTTTAAAAAATATACGTGTTATATTGCTACGTAAATAATTCAATCAGGTAAAGGTATTTAAGAGTGAAGCGTGAATCGAATTGTGTAAAGTTATATTCGATCTCAAATATACACTTCTAGCAGAAATAAAATATACTATAGCTTTTACCTCGAAAAATAGAACTTAAGTTACTCTCAATAAAAGTGAAAAAAAAAAAAAATATACGGGCCCTATTTGTATATTTGTATAATATATTAGTTTTATGTCTCTGAATTTTCTGCGAGACTTTGAAATTAAATTAATAAAAAGTAATGTGCATGTATAGGTACATATACACACATAAATAGAAACAATAACTTTTCTATTGTAAAAAATATAGCTATAAAGAGTAATAAGTTCATAATTGATTTTATTTTATTTTTATTATGTCATAAGCTATCTGTCATCCATCAGAACATCTTCGCTAGAGATAATTTTGCGACCCCCTTACCCTTATGTAGATACACGCGAACATGACAGGAAGGCAGTATGGGGAGAAAATGTCCCTCGGTAGCAATAAACTGATGTCTTGTTGCGCGCAGTTGCTAACAACGCCCGACAGGACAATAAACGCACGTTTTCGCGACCGCTTTTACACGTATAATGCGTGCACTCATGTGTATACTGGCACATAATAAGTAACATAAAATTGTGACTGTTTAAGTTTAACGATCCGAAAAGCATAAATTAAAGAAGGAATAAAAATTGATTAAAAAAATGGTTAATTCTTAATATTCAGAGTCACACATTTTTAAGATTATTTTGTCTTCAATATTCGACGTAAATAAATCTTTGTACAGTCTTCGTACGATAAAAGTATATTATATTCGTATCAATTTGTTGAGAAAATTTTTCAAAAAAAATAATTACTCTAAAAACTTAATTTAAATTCTTCTGTGCATCTGATAGTAGATTGTAACGTACAAATTAGATTTGATCAGCATCGTAGAAAGTAAAATGTGCATTTTTTTTCACGAAACTCTCGCTAACGTACCCAGTAATTCAAGACAGATCGTAATCGGTCGACGTCTAACGTTTTTATTATCGTGTAAGTGAATAAGAGTTATTTCTCGTGAGTTACAGCGAACGAAACGGCGCAATTACAAGCCACGGCTTTTCAATAAAATCCTCGTCATAAAGCCCGACTCGCAAAATTCACTTAACGCCTTTCTTACATCGTAGCTGCTGCTGCAGCTACGACGTTGCACGACGACGAGCTGCGTCGATGACCAAGTTAGTTCGCTAATCAGCGCACAAGTTCCACGTGGCAATGCAAACTTTCTTACGATCGGCGTAAAGTGCGCGCTACCAGCGGCGATTACACGCTCCGGCATAATCGCTCGCTCGTTCTCGGCCGTCCATGAATAACTTCATGAATACGCAGCAAGTATAAAAAATCATATAATGTAATCGGAATATTGGCACATTGCTGCTATTATCGTAAATCTTTGAAGTAACGAAGTCGGAGTAACATAATTGGCCGCATATGAACATTATTACAACTATTAACATAAAAATTTCAAAAAAATTGTTTAAATAAAAAATAATAAACTGAAATAGATAAAATAAAATACATAATTTTAAATGTATTTACATACAAATATGTAAAATAAAGACTGGAGTGATAAACTATTCTTTAGTAAGTAAAATTGTGGAAGATCTCTCCGTGAAATTCTAATCTTTCTACAATGTGATATATAATCAAATAATATACTAGCACAAAATTTATGCTTCGCTAATGTAGCATCAGCTAGAAATTCTTCGCAAAGGTAAATTTTAATCGCTTAAGTATGCTTATGCGTTATTTAGTTATATTCCTTTTTTGAATATTTTCAGAATTTATTTACGTGATTAAAATCTTCTTACAAAAATATCGCGATATAAATTCGACGATATTGAAAATCCTAAGCACCATCGGACGATGTGAAGCCGAGTCTGCACCAAAGTTACTCGTCACGCTTATAGCTTTTAACATATAAGCAAAAGTATCGTTAAGAGGCTTCCGCTTTTTGCACACCAAGCCTGATATCGCGTTAGTCTGCAAGTATGCAACATTTGCATCCAGCTAACACGTGCCAAGTGGTTTTGTAATACGACGCAAGGACGCGCCGGCATTCCGAAGGAAGCTGTTAAATCGATGGAATCCTCATTTCCTTGTTTCTTGCCGCGTACCAGGAGCGAACCGTAATGAAAATTTCAGTACCCTGTCGAAATGCATAAAATACCGACCGTGTCGAAATGCAACCCTGCGGGTGGAACGTAAACAGAATCTATTGACCTCCGGTGTTTATTTACGTCGAGAATATTTTCATTCGTATTTTCCATCTATCATATTCCAGCGGGGTAGCAGTTTCATATTTTTTTTTTGAGGATTTTTAAATATATTTTTATCTTACTGTATATATAGAATCTAAAACTTCTGTGTGACAGATATCTTCCAAGAAATATAAAGAACTATATTTAGATGATATTAATTCTAATTTTAACAATGCGCTAAAAAGATAAGATTGTGTAATATTATTATAATTTTTAACAAAATGCTGAAAATGTTTTACATATATTTTATCTAACATGTCTGTATTAAAAAAAATTTCTACAAAAAAGAAAAAAGTATTCATAAATTTTTTGTGACAATCTAATTAGACACAGTGAATAGCTCTCTCTCTCTCTCTCACTTATTCAATTATATCGTTATAAATAAGATATTTGTGTAATATTAATTACAATTTTAACAAGATGCCAAAAATGCTTTGCATATATTTTATCTGGCATATTTCTATATATTCTGACATATTTCTGACATATGCAATATATATTGTTATTATATATTGTACATAGAAATATAAAACTAGATTATTGCAGCTTAATATAGTTAACGATATAAATAAGTAAGAGAGCTGTTCACTGTGTCTAATTAAAATGTCATAAAAAATTTATAAGTACTTTTTCTTTTTTGTAGAAATTTTTGTTATAAAAAAATTCCTAAAATCTTTTTTCTTTCAAAAATAAAATCTTTGTTTCGAAACATAAAAAATCATTATTTTGTGTTATAATAACTTTGCCCAATTACATCTGTTAATTGTGGAAACCACGATATCATTTTAATCTCGTGATCTATCGGCACGTCTTGATGCACCGGGTATATATTCCGCTACGTCTCTTCCTTCGAACCCTACGCATTCTTCCCTCACACGTCCTTTCGCAATCCAATGAGACTTGCGGCGGAATCGGCAAATGGTAAAACGCTGAATTGCGACTTCATTAGCCGCACGACTTTACGCTCACCGTAATTCCGGCGCGCTCTGCGCTTCTCTTTTTCCATCTGCGTGAGCATCGCGCTACCCCCGTGCCACCCCCGCGCCACGAAGAGCGGCAACGAAAAGAGGAACGGAAGAAATTCGACAAAAGAATGGCCGGGTACACGCACGTGAGGCAGGAGGCCAAGGGAAAAAGGCGAGGGGGAAAGACTCGAGGGAGACGGGACGTTGGTCGGACGATCGGTGCGGAGAAAAAGGACGAGAGGCAGGAGAGAAGATGAAGAGCACGCATGCGGCGACTTTCGACGGAGACAGAAGGCGAAAGAGAGACGGTGGGGCCCACCGGGGGTATGGGAGGCAGGAATGAAAAAGGATGGAAAAAAATCGGGCGTTCTATAGATCGCACGCCATGGGACGACTGGCCTCTGTCTCACTTTTCTTTTCTCTCTTCCGCTTCTTCTTTCTCTTCTTCTACTTGGTTGTCGTCCCTTTCTTTTTTATTTCTTCAACGTACAGTGCGTACAGTGCGCGTCGCAAACACAAAACATGTCATGATTTGTCGCAGTTTCTATCGTCGTGTTTTCTTGTTCCAACATACGTTATGCGAAACGCGTTAGAGTGAGATAGATTTTTATAGGATATTAACGAGAATTTTTTCCAGACAGAGTATTATCATTATGTTATATTATCATTATTATTATATCAGTAACCACAATGTCCTGAACACATGTCATTTTTTTTCTTTTTATTATTCAATGATGTTGTTCACATAAATGTATAAATTATTAACAACCTTTATCAAGATTATTTGAAATTTTATTTAATATTTAAAACATCGATTGAAAATATAAAAATAAAAGAATTTATTCTAAAAACATATTTACATACTTGTTTTCGTTATAATTGTAGAAATGCATTTGCAGCGAATGCTCAAAATGTTCTCCATTCGAATACAATATAAGTGTAAATTCCATTTACATTACTTTAAATCTTTTTATCAATGCAATACATCTCGTTCGATGCCAATGTTTAATTCATTGCGTGAGTACGAGAAACGCAATTAAAGAAACCTCTTTCTCCCAATCCCTCGATCCTTCCGTTTGATTGAAATACGCAACCTTTCGCGAACGACCGAGTTTGTCCAGTACTAAGGTGTCTCGAAAATCGCTCCGGACCTCTCGTCCGTTCTGAAAGGGGTACTCATTATTTACATAGTGTCTCGCAGCAAGCGAGATCTTGAGAACGCGGAACACGAAAAACGCGGGATCCAATCTTCGCCGCCGTTGTTTCCAAGTTTCCGCGGGCGAGATAATGGCAGCTAGCACAATGCGCCAGCACGGATTCCACAAGTTCCTCCGAATGCGGAGAGAGCGCCTTTTCATTATCTCGACTGTACCTGGGTACAGTTTTGTATCGAAGAAACCCGCGGACGAGAGGGATGGATGGATTGCCATCGGCCGAATCAGCCAAGGGACCAGAGCAAGCGGGGGAGGGAAGGGACACCGTCGGGAGGAGGGAAAAGGACCGGAGACCCAGAGAGAGCTCCAAGGGATCCCGACAAGAGCACGAGAGAAGACGAAGAAATGACGAGGAGACAAGAAGAGAAGCGCGCACTAAAGGACGGACCGATCAGCCGTGGGCCTGGCTCATTATAAATTTTATGACTGGTCATTTGGTCCGCCCGAAGCTTTAACACGGATGCCGACATGCAAAGGGCGCATCACCGTCACGGCCGAGACGGGTCTATCTGCGGAAGTGTTCGTCGCATTTAAATCCGCGACTCGCTATGGCTATGGTATCGCGGAAGTGGATTGACGCGTGTGTGGAGTTTTGCACAAACACTCTGAAGGTTTTATATTTTAGAAACCGCGACACCTGTGCACACACAACATTACTTGAAGATAAAAGGCTAAATATCGCGTGTTAAAAAATTTCTAAAAAATCGAAAATATTTCCTCTCTTCTACTATCTATTTTAAATATTTTCTAATAGACGATCTCCCACAAGTTTCTAGTTTTCAATTTGAAATTATCAAAATCTAAACACAAAATATATCGAGAAAACATATTCTCTAACATGATTAAAATTATCAACATCCAAGTAAATGAATTTTGGCGAACCGAAAGAAAATCCATTCAATTTATAATCGATACGTTATAATAAAGAGATCATTTTAACGTAGTTGACAAAAGTATTTAATGCGGAAGCATCGCCGTTAATTGATCTCATCGAGATACAATGACCACCAATTCCTCCCCGACGCCCTTTCCCAGTTCCGCCATTGACCGACCTCGCTTCTTGCTTCCCGAGGACCGTCCGTAATAACCGTCTAATTTAATAACTCTAACCGAGAAACCGCGCGCACCCACGTTCGCGTTTGCTCGCGGAAAATTTCATTCCGATTTGCGTGATAGGTAGTAGAGGAATGCCGCGTATGAGGAATTGAAGGCCTCCCACTGCTTTCACCCGCCCCGCGGGCCCTGATGCAGAGCTGTTCTCCTTTGCCACCGCCGTGGAATCTGAGGCTAAATTAACCACTACCTTAGACGAAACAATTTCACGTAGCTACTTTCCGCCGTAAATTGACTTGCACGTACAACGCGTATGTAATAGAGCTGAGCGGGGCCCGTGATGCGAGGGTTCAGGGCCGCATACAGTGCTCTCGCCGAAAAAAGAACAGGCCACTATAATTGTGTGTTCCACACCGCCTTTTAAAAATATAATTTTATCCTGACAAAGCCTTACGCTTTTAAAGGAATCGTTCAAGTTTAATTTTAACAAGTATTTTCTGTTTTATAAGTTGGACATGAAGAAATTGATTATCGTAAAATGAATTATCGTGTACAATCGACGGTAAATTTAAAAATTCGAAGCTTTTTTACTTTTTTAGAGTTTTATTTAAATAAAATTATATATAAAATTAACTGAGAAAGAATGAGAAAGAGAGAGAGGAAGATTCTTTCATGTAATAAAAGTTTTGAAATTTTATCCTTGAATGAGTTAAGCATCTTTACAGTATCTAATATTATAACATATTGCTATGTTAGTGTTAGATTTTTCGAATAGAAAAATTTCATAGACTTTTCTTACAATCCTTTAAACACGCGGCCCTGCGCGACGAACGTATCCCTCTCCATTCTTCAACCAATCGCACCGCGGCAGATTACTCGATCTTTTATGCCTCAATTATCATACCAAGCCGTTATTAAACTCGCGCCGGGCGTATCTACTGCTCCCTGTTGTTCCTTCCGCTTAACAACATTCGGTAGCGACCGCATCTCTCTGCATGCGGGTGAAACGCATGCGGGAGGATCACCGAACGTTTTTCGCGCGCAAACTATTAGTACGATCGATCGCGACCTGAACAGAAATATAAGAAATCTAAATAATTGCCCAAGTGTTTGGACGATAATAAATAAATACAAAATCGATTACTTAAATTTCATGTGAAATTTTGTTTTTTTTTTTTTTTAATTTATAATCAATGATCTGTCACAAATCTTTCGCGAGAATAATCAGCGTCGCCTGTTTTCAATTTTAGTCGATACGGAAAAAAATCCTCATCGAGGATCGATGTTGCACATGAGAGATAGGAAAAAGGCTCTCATGGGGGCCGAGAGCTTTTTTCCGGCCGATCGATTAGAATATTGTTCATTTGCTCCCTTTGTCTTCCTGCGACACTCCTTTCTCTGATATTTTTAGAACGAGCTTTGCTACCTATCTGAGTTTGCGCGTGCATAATAAAGGAACAAAAAGCGAATGAGAAAATGATAAGATGGTTTTTCATAAGCAGACATGAGTCTGACATCGATTAGATACAAAACAAAAGAGTAATACTTCAAATCTATCGCTGTCTTCAAAGATTCTAAAATCAAATCTAATTTCTTGAGACTAAAGTCTCACATAAAAAAATTTGCTTCTACATTTGTTATTAATTCTTTTGTATAAAATTATTATATATATATCTTCTTAGTAATATCAACAATATCATAATGTATTTATTTATTATACTTCGATATAGAAAAATATTAACATATATTCTCGCAAATGAAAAGTAATAAAAATTTTTGAAACTTCGCATTATTATACAATACATATATTATAAAAAGAGCTTTGAAAAAAATTATGTAAAACAAGAGGGGAAAACTTTTACTTTATCGGCAAATTACCGTATGAAATTGTTATCGAGACTGAAGTAAAGTATCATCATTTACGCCGTGTTAAATAACATGTATTCCGCGTGCGTGAACTTGTCGCAGACTATAAAATTTCAAAGAGCGCACAAAGATGTGCCAGGAATGTAGCTGAGTATCATTACGATCGATTGGCTGTATAAAAGCCTCCCCATTACCTTCAATAAACTCATCTATCGACCTAGTTTCCCTTTTCACAAGAAGAAAGCTAAATTAGAAAAAACAATTAGCCGAGATACGTGTAACGATAAAGTATTTATCTAAGACTTTCTCAAATATACAAAATAATATACACATAGATATACATAACATATACAAATATTTAAAATATTTAAAAATATTACTCTCATAAAAATATTTTTACCATTTTTATTTTATATTTTTCCTATTATTATATATTTGTAGCGCGTGCCTATTAAATTGTATATTTGTATAATTGTACATTATTCTAATTACGTAAACGAATCGTTATCATTTATATCAATCTATCATATATTATCGAATTATTGCGAATATTTGCTAATTTTTTTATTGTAAATCTTCACCACTCTCGTACTCACACGCGCACGCATACGTGTTTTCGATTGAATGATAGCCCCCCCCCCCCTTCGTTACTTTTTTTATTCCCCTTCTTCACCTGTCCAATCTTTTTCCTCGAGATAGAAAAATCGAGATCGTTACCACAGCGTATCGGGAACGAATTGATCTCGGCTCCTTTTTTTTGCGTCTTAGGTTGGCCACTTAACCCTTTCCTCCAAGAAGAATTGACGTGTTCGAGAATTTCAAGATACAGAACTTATCATACATTGAGAATATAAAGTAACGAAGATTCGCTTAGGTTTCTTCCAAGGTCTTCGACCGGTGGACACGAAGCTAATTCATTAATTTATTATGCCTAACTATTATGCTCATTAATTAATTATTCTCATTTAGGATTACAAGTCTTTTAATCAATTGAATTTAATTATTTTATTATAAGATGTAATTTAATATATTTATTATAATCTGATTAAGAATTAAACCAAATTTTAAACAGAAGTAAAATAAACAGAAATATAAACAGAACAAAATATAAGAATATAAGATGAATTAAGTAATTTATTTCATTTACGAAAAAAAACACTTTGTATTTAATATTAATGCAGAATTATCTATGATTGCTTGAAAAATACTTCTTTAGATTCTCAAACGCAGCCAATTCCAATTAATACTTACTCACAAGGTAAAAAAAAAAAAAGAAACATAATATTTTTAATTTTTCATCGTTATCCCAATATTGATTCGGCAAATGCAACTTTAATAATTTTCATTAATGAACTATTTTGCTAGCGATGCTTATTATGCTACGATCACGCTCGATATCAACGTCAAAGTATTACCGATGCATTTGTTGTATTAAGTAATAAGCTAGAGAATTCGCTTAAAAGAACCATGTTATGGCAACGTTCTTTTATATTTTATTAATCCATAGCCATCATTTTTAATTACTCTCATACCTTTTGCCTTGTAAACAATTATTTTCATTTCTAACATTATTTTAGCGTATCAACCATCAGAATAATTAATATTATTTTATAGCTAGAAAGAAAATAGAATATATATATAATATATATTTTTTTAGAGATAAAAGATAATAATATAAATATGTAGAATTATTAGAATTCCAGATTCTGTGCAAAATTGGAAATAATAAAATTTATATGTAATGAGCGTAATAATTTAATTATTCATAAATTTAACATTTTTAACTATCATTTTTAATTATTACAGACGTTTTTCTTATCTTATATTTTCAATAATCTTATTTATATTTTTACAGATTTAGTATGCAGATGGATATTTTGACATGGATAACGAGTAAACTGATACGAGTGAATTATTTTTTTATTTATAAAAAAATATTGTATAATTTAAGATATAAGAATTATTTCAAAAAATGAAAATTAGTCTCACATTGTTTTATTTATAATCACGTTTTAAAACTATTAAATCTCAATAATTTTTTTAGTTGCATAGAAACTCACGTAAAAAATAAATTGAAAATTGTTCAATTATTTATTTATCGTTTTTTATGAACGATTCGTGAAAGGTATTGAATGAAAATTGTCGTTTTTAATAAATGAAGGTTTAGTATACTCTCTGTAAAAGACTTAAATAACGTGCGCTGGCATCAAAATGTGAATATTCGTGACACATCAGCCTGAATTCGCGATACGACATCGTTATGAGTGCCAATGTGATTGCAAATATTCATGTCTATATGAAAATGATTTTCGCGTGCGGATAGCTCGCGCGCAAAACTCGCGGTTTCCGCCCGTTCGACATATTTCGGAATTACAGCATCAAGGGCTGATGTGGTAGGATGGCAGTGTTGTAATTCGATTATAGATTCCATTGACGTCGAGTGTTATTAACGTTGTTATGCAAGCAATATGGTCGCATTACGGGCGATTCGTGATACCCAGTGGAATTATTAAATAGCTAGCCCATTGCTCTGTTCCCTACGCATAAGTGCTTTATTTCTTCGATTGTTTCCGTTAACAGTAATTTTACGGAGAACAACGGGTTATATCAGCATGCATAATTTAAGTGTCAAACAAAAGGACTACGAATTAATTATTAATTACTCACAATCAGTGACCATTTTCGTGTAGATATTTTAATTCATATTTCGATATTTATATTGAACATTATGCTGGCTTATTAAATCGCTTGGATCTCTATTCGTAAAAAATGATTGCGTTTGATATCTTTTAATATATATTATGATCATATTTCGAAAAATAATACGACGACTTACCTCGCACTCAACACTAACTTTCTCCGTAAAATACGTAAACAGTGCGATATATGCTGCCAAAAAATAGCGGCGGCTACGTCACGCAACATACTGCTCCCTCCCCCTTGCCTCCTCCTATTTTACACTATTTATATAATACAAGTAAAATACGAAATATTCTGTTCTTGAACTTGACATCAATTATTAACAAGCAGTTTGATGTATCACGGCTTTTCATTATTGAAATAATTTAATTCTGTGTATCGTTCAGGAATACATAATCAAAATCCAGTGTAAATAGTAGAAAATTACCTGCTGTGATGAATCGGACCGATGCTTCAAATGCTTACGAATCAATCGCTACAATTATTGAATCGCTTGGATCTCTTAAAAATAATTGCGTTTGATAACTTCAAATATATATTGTAATCATATTTATATTTCAAAAGATAATACGATGACATACCTCGCACTCAACACACTAACTTTACCAATCCGAGACTTTTCGCGCGAATGACTAGGTCGCGGTGTACGTAGTGATGCTAGATAGAAACTGATCTCAAATCTCAATAACAAATTTAGGAAATTACGAGCAGGCTAAAGCTTTGTTCTGATTGATCTAGCACCTACAGTGTGAAGTCGACAGAGAGGAGAGGAAATGTTTCCAAACTGCTCGCCAATGACGCGTCTCTTTTAAGAAAAAACCTGTGGCATAAAGAACGTAAATATATATATAAAAAAGTGTATTACTGCGTGCGTTCTCTCTTTCTTTTTCTCTTTTTCTCTCTTTCTCTCGATGTGGAAGATTTATCATAATCATCACGATTAATATTTACTCTTTCGTATAAATATATTTGAAATCTCTATCTCAGCTTGTACTCTAACGCTTTCGATTTAAGTGCAATTTACTTTCTTCTTTCAGCTTGAGAGAGAGAGAGAGAGAGAGAGAGAGAAAGAGAGAGAAAGTGAGAAAACATTTAGTAACACATAAATCAAATTTCAATAATAAAAGAGCTGTGTTGTTACATCGCTCGCTTATTAAGAACTAATAGAAAGTTTAAGAACAGAGAATATAGCTCGTATAAATTCATTTTTTAATATATAAAATATTTTGTGGCGGTGATAGGGGCAATTATATCGTCCCATATAACGCGTTTATGGTGCGCATCTATATAGCGCGTTGTTTATGTATGTATGTATGTACTTTTCATTCGTGCGGCGAAACTCGAGCGGAAAGCAATAAAGCGAAGTGTACCGTATGTGTGTCGGCTGGCGTATTACTTCTCTTCGAATTACGATTACGATAAGTACTCGAAGATATCAAACGCTATCATTTTTCACGAACAATTTGAGATCCAAGCAATTAATTAACTGTCACGATTGACTCGTAACTATTTGAAGCACCGTTTCGATTTATCACAGACATTTTCCACCATTTATACTGAATTTAATTATGCATTCTTGAATCGTACATCGAATCAAATTATTTCCATAATGAAAAGTCGTAATACATTCAACTGCTTATTAATAATTGATATCAAGTTCAAGGATAGAATATTTCAAGGATAGAGTATAAATTTATTTTATAGATAAAATAGTGGTGAGTAAAAGGGTGGAGCAGTATGACGTAACCGCCGCTATTTTTTAACGCTGTTGTTTACATACGCCGGGAAATATCGGACAGGAAAGGTTAATATGTTAAGCGTGAAAAGAGTGTGTCGTCTCGTATTATTTTTTAACTGGTTTTAAATAGTTATTATTTTTATTCGAGTCGCTTTGTATTAAAGTAGTCAACATTTTTATCATTAACGGAACGTCACGGATACAATAAGAATTAACTTTGAATCGAGTTTCAACGCTTAATTAACAAATAAAGTCATATTTTTTTATTAAATTATAACATAATATTTACCAATTGCGTAATAAAAAATAAATGTTTATACATCGATAATTTATGTGTACATTACGTTTGTTTAATCTTTTGATTAGAATAGAAATTTTTTTCTATTGCACAAGTATTTTGTTTGTTATATTATGGAGATATTTATATATCTTTGATTTTTCAATTTATTTATTTATACACATATTTAGGTTTTAATACAATAATCATCCTGAAACAAAAGCGTATTATTTATTTGAAATCTATCACACAATTTTCTAGTACCGATCGGATCGTAATTTCGTGTAAATGTATTGCTCCTATCGCAACATAATATAAGGTGCACCTCGCGTGCGATTAATGTCGGAAGTGCCGTGCAAATTATTGTGCAATCATCAAATACTGCTAATTAATGCGCGCGTGATCGTGTTTTCAGGAGTATTTTTGAGAATGTTTTCGTATGTGAGTGCTATAACGGAAGGACAAAGGACACGAAGGAGAAGAAAGGAGAAAAGAGTAAGACCCGGGTGGCATCGTGCGTCGGCGGAGCAATCGAGGTACACAAGTACATTTTGCAACTTGTTTATTTATGAAATTAATTATTTATTTATCTCTGTACATCTTTAGAATTTATTGTAATGTTATGTATGTATTATCACTGCGTTCAAATAGGATTATATAAGAAAATGAAACACGAATGATAATTTTTTCACGCAAATTCAGTTTCTATATCTCAAAATATAAAAATATACGAGTTGACAAAAAAAAAAAAAACTGTAAAATGACTCTTGAACATTTATCGATTTAAATTTTTGTTTATCATATTTTATACATACAAAAGAATTTTTTTCAGAGAAATATATTACTGCCATATTATTATTATACTAAATATATTATTTTATTAAATATCTTTTTGAAAAACATCACGAGAAATTTATTATGTGCAACAATTATTTTATTTACATATTAATTATTTTGTACACTGTTTCATATAATTAATTATAATTTGATTTTGAATTGTAATGCATACGAAATTATGCTAAACTTTGTAATTCGAATATATTTATGTGTTGGAAAAAATAGTTTCGCAAGAACTCAAAATGGACTTTATTTATTTAGTTCACAATTAAAATAATTAAAAATAATTTTAATTAAAATAATTAAAAATTCCTGATCGTGTTTTTTGCCTTTTATGCAAACACATTTTGTTAAAAAATTTTACTTTAAATTTTCATTAAAAAGAGGGAATTTATTTAGTTGAATATGTTGTTTCTTTTATATTTGATTTCGCATAATAAAATTAATTTCATATAGGTAAGGTATATAATGATTATTAAAGATAATATAATTTTTTTACAAATACTTTTATATTACATTACAAACATTTTAATCTGCTTGAATATTAGCGAATTTTAAAATTTTAACGGTAAGGTAGAAAAGTTCCATATTTTAATGAAGTAATAATAATTATTAAGAATCACAAGATATTATATAATTTTTAAGAAATCGAGAAAAAAGTAAAAATCGATTACGTGTTGTAAAAACTTATTAACAATAGAAGTAATCATTTCTGACCATTTCTATTTTTTAAATTAATATCCCATTTTTTTTGTGTAAAAAAAATGAAATTCTAAAATATTATATCTTTTCTTGAATCATTTAACAAAGAATATAATTGATGAAAAGTTATAAAATTTCAAAATCTTATTTTTTATACAAGAAATAGGTTACTAATCTAAAAATAGAAATGATTAAAAAAACCGCTCGGTACTTCTGGTATTAAATTAAAGATTAATTCCTGTCACAGATAACGAGATCAGTTTTATTCTAATATATTATTCTAATATATATTGGAAATACGACATATTTGCAATCATTCTATAACACGCCAGCTTTAACATTAAGAGGCTCGTTATTATTCCTAGTTATTAGTCATTGGAGCTGCGAAGTGCAGTCAAATTCATCATAAATTACAGTCAATGTTGGGGTGAACGATTATTTATAGCCGGCTCATGCATACGTATGATATACATTTCATGATGTACATTTGCGATCCAGCTTTCGCGAATGACTCTCATAATCATAAAATTCTAATCAGGCAATTATTGACGCGATATTTTCATGCGAAATTATGCTAAATATAAAGCACGCTCGCGAACTTTTGTACATCATAAACCGAGTATAATCGTTAAATGGGAAACGTATTTGTGCGGGTTTTTTCCTCTTAGACGTATACTATTTTATGAATCTCGTGGTGTAACTTTACACTTAAAATAAGTTAAGATAATTAATCGTTATAATATAATATCGAACTGTTTATAAATACAGTTTTAATACTTGTGGGTAGATTTAAAAATTCCTGAAAATGTTTTAAGTAATTTTTAAGAATTATATAAATATTTTTGATTTAGTTCATAAAATCATTTTCTTAAATCGTACGATAAAACGACATTAGGAAAATTTTCAGCGTCAAATTAAATTCTTCTGCGAAACGGTAAACGATCTGAATTGCTTGTAAAAAAAAATGATTAACGGCGGAATCCGACAAGGTTGAAAAGAAAGGCAGCTTGTTTCGCGCGAGATAAGCGTTAGAGCGGCACGAAATAAACGCCTTTCCGTAGATGATAGCGATTTCGAGTGAACGAACTATCGCGAAGGGAGCATTAACGGGTGGAAAGCGTGGGAAGAAAAGCGGAAGGACTGAGGCTGTGTGTGTATGTGCAGTAAAAGAGACATCAGGAACCTATTTCGAAGTGGCGCGGCACGATTTTCTACACTTACTCGTCCATCACGCTAATGAGTTCGCAGGCGGCACAATGCCTCGTAAGAACTCGGCAAGATAAGACTGAAAAACCTTTGCGAGCAATCTCTAATCCGCGCGATAAATATTTCGTATGTATGTACGTGTTTTACAGTGGACACGAGAAGAGAGATTCGCATGAGCGCGCACATTAATCGTTGACTGCACGTTACTTTACTTTATTTCTTTATATTTTATCTCATTTATCTCTTTTTCTTTCTCTCTCTTGTATGTTTTTCTTCTGAAACTTTTTAACGTCCAGTCATTTTTAACAGCAACTGAGAATTATGTTTTACGTTAGTCAAATATATGGTTTGCTATAATAGTATAATACAATCTTTTTCAAGTGTATGATTCTTTTAAATAAAAAGATACGTCGAAAAAATTTATGTATTGTAACTTGTAGGAAAAAGAAAAATCAGTAAATTGTTTTATCGGGAAAATAAAGGAAGAACGAAATATTTATACGCCTCGATTTTTTCTAGATTTGTGTATGTGTGTATGTGTGTGTATGTGTGTATGTGTGTGTGTGTGTGTGTGTGTGGGGATCACACTTTTTTTTTCATTTTTATCGACACTCTTATAGTCCTTGGTTATGTCCCACTTTCGCTTTCGATGCAAATTTTTACCCTCAGGCACGATATTAAGGTATCGCCGGTAAATGGCATCTTTAATATTGAGAACAGTTGCCAGATCACGTTCCATGAATGTTTTTACATTGATGGCTGACGATTGCAACATATATCAAAGTTTTTTTGAAATTTTACGATGTTATATAAAAAGTGCATAAAGTAAACGGTATACATTTTTCATAAATAACAATTAAAAATTATCACGTATTGCATTAGAATATGTATAAATAGCTGGTAGTAATATATTAATATAAATTTATCTCTCTTTACTAATACTAAAGACTTTAAATATATTTTAAAATAAAAAGCATTTATCACATTACATTGTGACAATTACTTTCTTTTTTTTTTCAAATATATTACACATTTATAATTTATTCATAATTATAATTATTTTTAATTATAATTAATTGAAATTATTCTAATTATAATTAATCAAAATTATTTATAATTATAACTCTAGTTTTCTTTTTAAATATATAATTAATATTTATTAATTTTACTTTTTAAATAATTGTCTTTTGCCAATTGACGACATTAAGGAGCAAATTTAATCAGAGACGCATAACCGCAATTTTCTAAACTCTCGACACAAAATTCCATAATTCATATTTCTAACATTTTACATTGAATGCAAATTATCCTCTCATAAGTCGCGTCTTATTGTGGCGACCAGACCGGTCCGCTCTCGTTGTTTAAGAGGCATTCAGTCTGCAAACAGTCAATCATAGGTCCGAGGGTGACTTTTGGGGTGGAAGACAATTCGCACAGCCACTGAATATTATCCTCTCTCATTGTACTGCGCTGCACGTCGTCATCTCCGGCGAAAAGCAAGACGCTCCCCTGCCAATTTATCGCTACGATACCCGTTGTTTTCCTTTCTGAAGAATACCTCAACAGCGGTAGCGAACGAATGAATCCTCTCCCTTTTGCGCCTTTATCTCTCAACAAACAATCGGTCGCCAAAATCTTCTATCGATATGATGCGCCCCACCATGTCTCGCTAAAACAGACAATATTATCGATTAAAAATGTGGACTCTTCAAAATTTATTTATATCATACAGGGGTTATATACACAGTTAAAATTAATTTACGCATTTTCCATGATGATTTCGTGAGACATTAAAATTCGATGCATTTCGAACGCGCTGCAGGTGAAATTTATCGCGTTACGATTATCCGTTCGGTCGATGAACTACGGGCTACAACGGGAAGCAATCTCAGACGACGAAGATTTGCTGTTTTCAAGGATAATTAAGGATCTTCCGAGCGCCTGCGACCCTCTGATACGAGACAGAAGTCAATTAATAATCCTTTGTGGAGAAGCCAGTTTGGTCCTCCTTATAGGCGACTGTATAATATCCTGACGCCAACGACGGCCGTCGCTGCTATTCAGGATCGGCATCGGGACAATGGTCCCTTAATCCTGAAATTTTTTCCAATTATCTCGGTCCGCGAAAGCTGCCGCAAGCTAATTAAACTTATTCCGAAATTCGCCGCAATTTCTTTCGCAAACATTATTCATTGTTAAGCGGTTGGCCACCGGATCGACCACCGAATTATTCCGCAGAGACTTATGTAGATCGAGAGATCGAGAAATCCTTTCGTCTACGAAGAGTCTCGCTTCCTTTATGATTCAAAATGAAAAAGGTCGCATGTGTGCACTGTGTGACTGCTTTTTCTATTATTTGCATAAATTAAGAAAAAGTTAAATGAAAATATGGTTTGTGAGAAATTCATTATTTCATAATTATTTATATTTTCTGAAATTATGAAAATATCATATGGAAAATATCAATTATATTACATTAATATATTTCATTAATAATAAAATAAACAAACGAGAAGGAAAATAGAATTATAAATAAAATTAATTATAGAATAAAGTTAGTTTAATATAATAAAAATAATATAAGAAAATAATTTAATATAATAAAAATATTACTTTATTACTTTCTTTTAATTGCTATTTTAAATTTCGAAAAACTACAAAAGAGCTATTCTACTATTTGTTTTGTATTCTTTTTTTAATAACTATATATGAACGACACTTGGACTAACAAGAAACTTTTACAATGCTATTAGCATATAGGAAATTTTCCAAAGTAATGGAAAATCATTTAAAAAATGCACTTTTGCAGTAGGACATGTTGAATTAAAAAGACGCTAACAAGCTGCTCTCATGCGAGATAAAGCTAAAAAATTGTACCATTTAAATAAAAAAAGAAAAAGGAGAAGAGATGAGCCTTCGAGCCTTTAAGGACCTTTTTATCTGCCATGCAGTAGATCCTGATGGTCGTCGAATAAGCGTTTCGTAATAATTTCAGGGGCGTCGAACCGGGTAATTCCCGAGTGCGTCGAGGCGCCAAACGCGATTATGTAGCGCAGCCGGAACTGGATATTTCGCGATAATAAAAATTGAATGGCCGGCGCCTGGCCGTCGAAGATACGAGCGTAATTACGACGAGCACTCAATTTCAAATCGTCGTGTGCATACGCATGCGTATATACGAGAGTGTGTGTCAACAATCGCTTACCCTTCTACTCGCGATAAGCACCGTCCATATCGTGCGTAACAATTTCACGCATTAATTAGCAGACTCCACGATAAAAACATTTTTCCAAAATATTATAACAAACGCAGAAATTAACTGCTTTTTGCTTAGTTGTTTATATTGACTATGATAATCTTTTGAGTGACTGTTAATTGAATTTTGCTCATATGTATTTTGCGAATGTAACAATGACAGATAAAGAGCGTCAAATTTTAATGTATTTATTATTTAAAAAATGATATAACGTATTTCTTTATACAGAGTAGAAAAGCTTGATAATTTTCAAATTAATACCATGAATTTTCGCATATTAATAAATTTCTTTACATAAATCTACAAAACAATGTGTACTATTTATAAACATATATAAGTAATTTTTTTATAGTCATAAGATTTGTAAACATATAAACCATTTATAAACATATAAAACGCATAAGTTGTAATTTAATTAAAAAAATAAAGTCACCGAAATGTTTTCCACTTTTTTGCATACATTCTTAGTAATCTAGTTTGGAAGTCTTTCATTGTGCGTTGCACTATGTCTTGCTGTAATTTCCTGATGAATTGCGTAAACTAATTTTTAAATGAACAATTACTTATGCGTTTTATACATGTTTATAAATGGCTTGTATGTTGATAAACACGCAAATTTTTCTGCCAAATAAAAATTGAAGATTTTTTAATATTTATTAAGAGAATTATATATCGATAGATAATATTATTATCTATGAATACGATTTTAAATCTAGTTGTTACCTGAACTGAAATTCTATCGGAATGTTCCTCATAATTGATTATTTATTTATTCATGACCAAAATACCGCTTTTCGCGATTTGCAACAAACCGAAAGTGACAAATTAGTATTGGTTCAAAACGAGAATGAAATAGATCGGAAACGAACTGGTTGTAATTGTACGGCGTTCATTAACGTCGCCAATTAACACGCCAATAATTTCAAGCTGCAATGAGCAAATTGGTTTTCAAATTTTTAATCTTAATTACGAGTTATCTTTATAAAATGCAGTAGTACCGGTTATTTCATTAATATTTGTTTTTATTTATAGACATGATAAATATTTATTGTAATTATAATCTAACGATGAATTATTTTTCTCCATACTCTTCTCTTTCTGGTTATATATATATTTATATATATCTTACAGTCTTCACACAATAATATGAAAATAACACAACTTTTATATGTATACATAATATAATCAAAATATATTCTATATACTTGAGAATGTAACTAGATACAAAAAAATTGAAAGATAACTAGATACATTTAATGACACAAAAAACAAAAAAGCAAAAAGGTCCTTATTAATTGGATAAAATAATAACATATTAGAGAGAGAGTTATTCAGTTTGCAATTAGTGAAATTTTTAATGATATTGTTTAGTAATAATTTTTTTAGTTTCATAACAATATGATAGCAACATAATAATTGTAAGACATTTGAATCACGTAATTTAATTACTTTAAGAGAGAGAAAATCTCGATTGTCCAAGATTTTTGCATGAAAGGTTATTGTTTTATCGACACTGTAAAAAGTAGTCAAAAGCCCGCCTGTCTCTTCCGTAATAAGTAATTTCACGACTTACAACGCATTCTGGCTGACTAAAACGAAATTGCATTCGTTATGGCGTTGTAGACGTGCGTCACCCTAAAGTTTTCTACGACGGGCCACTTACAACTTTGTTACAACTTCCTCGTGCGGATGAGGAGTAATTTTTCGTATTTACTGACTGCGCGCGCTATTTCTGATTGCCGTCACGTGTACTCGTCGAGAAAAAAAAATTCCGGAAGATTATCTCAGACCAAATGACACACGACATATAGCAGAATCTGAAAGTTTTAACCTAATAAAATTGTGAAATTAGAGGACTCAATACTAATGAAACAGAACTAATAAAAAATTTTTTATATAAAGAATCTTTCATTAAACAGTATTTCTTTGCAAATTGTATAAAAACAAACTAAAATATATTTTTTTACATTTTAGATTTAATTCATATTTAATTCATATTTAATTTCTCATATGTATTACATTAAATTTACATATGTGCATATGCATAAGGAAGACAAGATATATAAATCTTTTTTATTATAAAAGTATATTAATTTTTTTATAAAATAAAACTTTTATTAAAAAATATATATTAATTCTTTTCAAAATATTCTTTATATAAAAATTATTTCACTCTTTTGAGAGAAAGATTTTGTAATTTACAAAATTAAATGAAAAACTATACATTGTACTATATATATACTTCAATATATATTTATATAATATATATATATATATATATATTGATATTTATATAATAAAGTGAGATAAAATAAATAAGTTCTTACTATAGAAAATTCATTAAAAATGTTATAAAATTAAAAATATTTAAAAACTGCTTCTAATATGCATTGAGATATAAAACAATAAATATATGTATAGAGTGGCGCATCATTTCTTACATTTTTTATATCACTGTTTATATGTGTTATTACTCTAACATAAGTCTTACAATTGCGCCCAGTATCTAAACTCATGGAAAAAGGAATTTTCTTAAAAGGTTATCGTACTCAATGGTCTTCAATTGGTCGATCGTACGGTGGTATTTCGCGTCGGTAAACTTTTCTCGATGCTCGAAGGCAACGCGACAGATTAAGGGCGGCCGGTAAACATGCTCGGCAAATATCAAGCCGCGCGTCTCGGCCTTAAAAATAACAGACTTTTCTAAAAGCTCGACAGGCACGTCGGCGCGTCAGCCACTCGAATATGAAAGGGAGACACACCGGGAGGAATGCACTATCCTGTACTTTGGATGCTGTGCAGGTGTTATGATACCGCGCGTTTACGTGTTTGCTTTCTCATGCCGAGTAAAAAAAAATCACGTCCGCGATGACCGCCAAGAAATCGACGACTCACCGTGATGCTAGTGCAAACATTACTATTAATTAATTATGTATAAATGTCTAATCTGGCCCATTAGTGTAGCTTTGCTTTTTCTTCTCAATATACTTGTTATTAATGTATGTAATTAAAAATATTTAACATAAACAGTACTATGTTTTTGCAGCAGAAGATAAATTTTAATAATGAGTAAAATTAACATGATAAATATATCGAATTACTTAACAAAACAATTGATAATTAGATTTAGTTTAAAAACGCAATTATTGCAATTTTAGAAAGATATGTTAATGTAAGGAAAAGAGTATATTCGTAATTGGATTTATGTATAGACATCATCAATCTTCATTCACAGTTTTATTAAAGTATCAAACAAATCCACCTTGATGAAGGCTATAGAAATTTTATTGATTCATCTCTCGGCGTTGAATCAATAAAAGTCGTTCCCGGATTGATATGAAACGAGTTTTTTTTCTTGACATAGATTTAAAATCTTTGATTGCGATATTTTCAGTTTTAACAATGATTTACGTTCGTTTATATTATTGGAATTCTTTTTGCACTTTGATAATGTAAAATTACGGTATAAATACTTTGTTATAAGGATGCACTTTGCAAACGCATGTCGATTGCATCGTCAAAGCTTTCGAATACGCGAAAAAATCTCCTTTCTTATTGTTAGTGCAACCGAAATTAAAGCCGTAATGCGGAGAGATACAAGTTGTAGATCCGGCAGAAATTGCTGTATATCTTACCGAGTTTCGCAAGGCGAGTTTGAGGAGAGAAGCGTGCATGCATATAAAGTGCGGCGAGGATACACGAGGGTTGGTGGCGAGCCTTGCTTGCCAGAAATTGTGTTTATACCGGCGCATAAAGAACGTTACGAAATGCGCGGGTGGAGGCGGTCGCGTCGCGAAATTTAAAGTAACAAAAAGGTACGGCAGAAATAACGAGAAATAGAAATGCGGAGACGAATGGGCGTGCGTTTTTATTTTGCCACGGAGAAATATACACACTGTCTCGTAATTTGCATGCTTTCTTTAGTCAATGAATTTTTTAAGTACACTTTCAAGCAATTTATTTTTTTTTTAATTTTCTTTCTTGTTAATATAAATAATATCTAGATATATTCAATAGCTGTGGATAAGCTTCAGGACAAATTGATAAAAAATTATTTGATTTCATTTTTAATTATTTTAATAAAATGTAATAAGTATAAAGTTGTATGAGTATTTTTATAACAAATTTTAGTGAGAATTTTAATAACAAAGATAAAATTTAATATGTCATAGAAAAATTAAATTTTTATCTTAAGAAAAGCTAATTCCAAATTATTAAAAAAATCTGCCAATAAAATTAAGATCAAAGATTTGTCCAATATAATAAAAAAACTATAAAACTAGTAGATTTCTATTAAATTTCAATTTATTGAATAGACAAAAATATGATTTACAACCATGTTAGAACAAAATAATAATGAATAAAAACAAAATTTTGGATAATTAACATAGATATGTTTCAATCTATTTTACAAAATTTACGACATTTCTGAGAGTTTTAGTTTTAAGATTTTATTGCATAACAGAAATAATTTTTGCAATCTTACTTGAATAACACAAAAATAGAAAAGGAATCATTATTTTTATATATGGCAGTGCAAGCTATCGAATATATCAATCTACATATAACTATTTATAAATTTCTCGCAGACATTTCCCGTATTAACATGATATATATATATATATATATATATATATATATGTATACACGTTATATTAACATGATTATAATATAATAAATAATATATTATTCTTCAAACCAATTATAGCTTTTCCAAATTGAAAGTTTTAAATCATATATATATCTACTGTATGTATAAAAACAGTCTGTGCATCTATATAAAAATAATTATATTATATAGATATTATATATGTTTGTATATGTCTTTTTTATTTATAGGATATAAAATAAGTAAGAAAATTATAACAGTTATTTTAGATTATAAGAAAAATTATTAAATTATAAAACAGATTTCAAATAAAATGTTTAAAAATACTATATATTACATCCTTTAAATGGAGGATCCAGCAATCTTAATTTATTTTGATAGCATAATAATTTTTTTTACTATAGAATAATAATCTTAAATAAATTTCACACACACACACACACACACGTTTTCGATATTTGCGAGGACGGAATAAATTTCTTAATAAAGCAAATAAAATCAAATAAAAATTTTATTAATGTAATGTATGATGCCTTCCTTTTTTTTAATTATATTTACATACAAATATTATTACATATTACAGAAGATATAAAAGATGTTCTTCTTTTTAATATGCTATCTATATATATATATATATATATATATATATATATATATATATATATATATATATATACACAGTTAAAATCACAAGGGTAAACTCTGTGTAGGTAAAACGCGTATATTAAATTGATAAAGATATCATGAATTTATCGAATAAACATCGAGCACAAAATGTTCGTAAATCACGCTAATGGCGCGAGATTTCTTAATGAGAAAACATGTCTTAATAAAACAGTACGTCACATGCATTAGAAATATCGACGTGCCTGATAAAAGACTAGTATTTGTACGAGCGCTAATGGCGTAATAATCCGACATCGGATTTTCAGAGTAGGATAAAGCGAAATCTTAACACATCGTACGCACGAGTAACTACATTAAGATCTCTTTTATTTATTTTCTAGTTGCGTACCACTAAAATTAATACGCTAATATTCGTAACATTTTAAAAATAAAAAAATTGGTCGTACATATTACACACACACACACACACACACAAATAGAAACAGAGAATGCAATACACAAATTATAAATTCATAAGCACTCAATGAGTTTCTTATATGCTTGCATAATAAATTTGTGTAATCATTGTAGATAAATTTTTTTGAATCTATTCAGACAGGAATTCATGAGAAATGTAAATCAGGTTATATTTCTACCGTATTGCATGTCTTGTATCTTATCCTGACCAGTCGGACATTAGTCGTTGCAAACCGACAATTTTCGTCAGAAACGCGGCAGGCGCGTGAAATAAAGTACGAACACATAACTACGAAAATATTGCTCGATACGTCGCCGGTGATATATGAGGAACCGGCGTGTGACGCGCGTTCTTACAACCAAGGCACGTGAACGGGCGTGATTAAGCTTCCACGGGCACGCATCTCCTACGACGGAATAAAAAATTCAACGATCGAGGAGAAAGAGACGAGACGGGGGAGCCAGGGGAGCGGTAAGTCGTTTCGGAGCGCGCACAACAATTTCATTACGACCGCGCTTTTAAACTTTTAATATCGCCCGGCGGTCGCCTTTATTGCATGGCTCCTTCCAGGAGCGCGATCCTAGCTTTCGCGCATTCGTCCTTCTTCCCGCTCGTGCTCAATCTAAGACTCGAGACGGAATTAATGCGCGACTTTTATGAAGGTTTCGAGTAATCAGCGTATTTCAAGTCGCGCGCGTGTTTATTCACCGGCACGAGCTTCTGATCACCTTTCTTCTATTTTAAAAGATCCCATTTTTCAGTATTTCTGTCTTTGTCTTGCAGAATTCATTATGAAATTAAATCCAGCCATTAAATCGGTGAACAATTATAAAATACAGGAAACTTGCTTTTTTCATAGGATTAATATACAGACAATGGCGAATTAATTTTACTATAAAACACGCTTTTTTGATATCTTTTTCTTAACACTATTTGCAGAAAAGACATGAGTTTTTAAACTTTTTTGCTTGAAAGATACAGATCGGTGATTTCATCAATTAGGATCGTTATTTACCGCGTCTGTGTTTTACGACAAAATTAAAATCCGTTCTCGTGTATTTTTCAAGAAACCGCGCAAAAAATGATATTGCAAATCGCCTTTCAAAGTAAATTAGCGTATTGCGGGCATGCAATTTTCCTTTGCCGCACCCGTCGTGACTTAAAAGATTGCACGGAAACGATGCGAGTTTAATTCAAGTTTACGACTTGCCGCACTTGCGTTTCTAGTGTAATTAAAATTTAAGTATATCGTTATATATTTACAAAAAGCTCTCCAAACTAAAAAACTTAAACTATAAAATTTAACACTACTAATTGCAGTTTAATAAAATTATTCTTCTATACTTTATTACTAACTTTATTACAATAAAGTAATAAATTATATCTATAGAATAGATATAAGAAAGAAAATTTGTTTTAATTTTGTAATTTCTAATTTATATTGTTTGACGCGCTGATCAAAAATTTATTTATTATTTATTTTATTAGATAATGGTTTTATATAATCAGATGGAGATTTATAGATAAAACAGACAGACTTATTGATTGATATCGATCATCCTTAAAATATTATATTAATCGAGTGTATTTTATTCAATTATCAATCAAATCCACGTCATGAAACATTTACTGTAAACGAAGGGCTTCATGATACGTTACTCGGGAGTAACGTATTATGAAGATTTAATTAAGAGTAAAATAGTTTCTACAATGTAGTAAATATAAAGTGATAATCCTACACAAGTATTAAATACAAAACGTTATGATCACCCTTTAACAGTTTACTGTCAGCGGTTCACGAAACGTATTGTTACTGCATCAACATGCGCTCTAATTACCCTCGTATCAACCAACTCATAAGTCGTTATGAAATGCAATTACTCGATGCCGGATTGCATCTGCTATTTGTAATACAGTTGTACTGAATATACAACATGCGGGTAATACGAATACCAGGAGAGAAATAATTGTTCATTGTTAGCAAAATTATTACAATTGTCGGATTAAGGAGCTTGGCTACTATATTAACAGTAACTGATAATACACTGAATAAGAGAAGTAATGAAAATATAAATTTTAGATTTACAAATCGAAAAGTGTCGATGCTGATCGTAAAATTATATATTGTCAATAAAGTACGTATATATCACTATAATTGTTATAAAATAATTTCTTTTTAATTTTATATAGCATAATCAGGGAAATAACATTGTATATTTTTAAGACACGTTTTAAATTGTTAAATGCTTATTTTTTACAAGCAAAAAATTTTATGTGTTATAACTTTGTCACAAGGAACAAAGAATAAGAATATTCTTTGAGTTCCTTTGTTTCAGTTTCACTACATTTTAAGGTTAAATAAATTAATGCTTATAAGTGTTAATATATGTTAATATATAATATATGTATAGTGGCCGATACTTTATTATTTCTTTGATCACTTTGATCATGGAGTCAGGCCCGTCTCTATTGTATTTTTCTGCTGCTATGTATAATATTCTCATCTCGCCGATGCTCTATTACCTGGCCAACAAAGTATTTTCTCATACATGTTGCAAAGAAAATTTCACGCATATAATTTCAATGAAATTTTAATGGTAATTTATCTAGCCTGCACGAAGTGACATTACGTGAAAATTTCGTAAAATAAGTAACTTTATTCCAGTCAATTCTATGCAATTTACATATTTTGATGACCAGAGATTGAAATTAAATAATTCACGGAGTAACACGTGCCGTTAATTTGCATGTTAAATTACTTGTATTAAACTATATCACAACTATCACAAATTATTTTTTTAACAAAGTAAGAAGTTAATGCAAAAGTAAGAATATCTCTATGACTGCAAAATCGAATATATATATATATTTTTATTACATAAGTATATACATACAGGATTAGATATAATATATATTTCTTTTCTTTTATATTGTTAACAATGTAACCTGATTTGCGATATTCCGTAACTGCGCCAAGAACAAATACACATGCATAGTCTTCTGTCTTTCTATTTTTTCTATTTATATTAATTTTTATATTAATTTATATATTGTTTCAATATGTATAAACGTAACAGCAAATTTTATATAAATGCTTTTTTCGCACTAGAAAGTAAAGAGAAGAGTGCTTGTTAGAATTTTCTCGCCCGATGTTTATTCTGACTAACCTCTATTTCACGTGAATGAGACGAGGGCACTAATTAATTCCGCGATCATTAGAAGACCGGTCACATTGTCGTGAAAACAGCTCGCCACAGAACGTCCAGCAGAAACGTGTCACTTTCATCCCGCCTTGTTGCCAGCACAGGGGCCGGATCCCGTAATTAAAGCGAGTAAACAGAGTTATCCTGAAATTCGGGAACGAGCACCCGTGGCTCGGGGCTAAGCCGTCTAATTGACCCATTTTCGCGGTAATAGATCATCAGCTACCTGTGCACGGGATATATCCATTACGCGACGCCACGAAACGGAAAGAAGAGCTACCGCGAAACTGTCGGCGAGCTCGTTACCGGTATATATAGACGGATCCTTGAGTCTTGTACGCAAAACGTTATTTAATTTCGCGTTAATTACCGTCTCGATCAAAGCACCAGAATACACGTCATCTTCCTCAAAGATTTTCGATTTCGTAACCCGTAGAGTACGATTTGCTCACGTGAAATTTCTACCTGCTTGCATTTGAAGGTACATTTCTAGAGAGAAAAAGAGTCGATTTTATAAATATTTCGTAAAAATGTATAAAAATGTAGAATATTATAAAATTAGAGCAAAAAATGTTTAAAAATTCGGAAATAATAAAATACAAATTAAATACGACTATTATATTCTCAATTTAGAATAAAAAAACAAAATTAAAAATAATAATTGATTTTGTAAATTTTTGCCAAGGCAATTACGTTCGTTAAATTACATATAACTCTCTAGATAAAATTTATTTCTACAAACAGCCAGAGAAAAGCCAAAAGATTTCTCTTATCTTTTATATTAACAGTATTATTAAATTATTTTTACTTTTAACTTTTTAGTTAATAAAAAATTATTACTTCATTCTCAACATTCGTTAACGAGATTCGGTAGAATTTGCGTCCGCTATAAAAAATTCTAAAATCTCTCGCACAGATTTCAAAACATTGGCCGTATAATCGGATATGAGATCCGTACCTGGTCTCCAGTTTGCTCGGTAGAGTAGCATAGTTTTAATAAATTTTGACAGTTTTCATGCACTTATCTCGAAATCCTAATGTCACTCCGTCCCATAGTGCAGTATAATCGCGTAATACAGTTCAATGCAGTGATTTATAATTAAATGAAGGTGAATATTTTATTCTTTATGTATATAATTATAATTATATTTTATTAATTTTATATATATATAATTATAATTTATATAATTAATAAAATATAAATTATAGTTAATATATATATATATATATATATATAAAGTATTATTAGAATTACTTCTTCGGGTAATGTCCTACGAATTTGTTTTTTGTAAAGACGTTTCTCCAACCGCAAAATATTTGCTGACTAATCGCGATTTATTTAAAAACCATCGTGCTGCCTTGGAGTAATCGGTTCAGTGCATTTAATGCTTACTGATATTATCGTATAGTCTCGGTGAGCCAGAAATTATATCGCAATAATGCACAAATAATTTTGCTTTAACATTTTGTAAGCCGCACAATTGCTTCAAACATAGAACATGAATTACAATTTTTAAAAGATTTATATAACTTACAAGTTTTCTGTGCAATAAAAAAGAGCGAAACGTGTCAATGTATTGTATAAAACATACAATTCTTTCATATCGAAGTGGCACAGAAGAATCTATACCTATGTTTCAAATATAAAAATTTTTAATAAATTCCATGAGAATGAACCAAACAGTTGAATACTTGTAATCGCTGAACACAGGACACGTATATTTTTTCCCTAACAAAAATTGCACTTGAAAATAAAATAGACATTAAAATTATAGTAAAACTTGCTCCTTAAAATATGTCATCTTGAAGTATACATAATTAATATAATAAACAGTCCAATTTTTAAACATTTATATTTATATGTAGAAATCTGTCAAATATATATTTAAAATTATATATGCATATGTTTGAATGTCATAAATTGTTTATTTATGTTGAATGTTATGTTCTAACAATTTTATGCAAAAATTTGCTATTGTATTTACATATTTAAGATTTTGAAACATATTTATATTATGGTTTATTATTATTATAGTTATCCTTGAAAACAATGAAAACTTGCTTTGTGAGATATTTTTTAACATGTGCACGACTACAATTCGGGCAGCAAGAATGACGGAGAGACGGAGCAGAGATGATACGAATCGAGGAAACCTAATACTCTGAGATCTTAACTGCAAAGGTAGCTACTTCCATGGCGCAGAAATCCCATGGCCGGCACGCATACGCGTGCATGCACGCGGCACGACAGCATTAAATCTGCGATCCGCCGTACGATTATCTGCCTTCACAGACGGCGTGTTTTCTCTCGCCAAAAGACACCTTTGTCCTTATCCCGCGAATACTGGGGCGACAATTTCGTGGAAGGATTCGCGCGTGTTATTGCTCGTTCTCGGGAAGTATCGGGTATCCTAGGACAGAGCAGTTTGGCAAATTTTTCGTCTTTCTCCGAGATTTGCGTACACAAACATAAATATAGATACAAATTTTTATATCTTTGTACCCCCCCCCCCCCTCCCAATGTTTAGTTTGTTTTTGACATATTTTTATAACATGCTACTTGAAATTGATAAATGAAGTTATTATTATCATTGACATTATTTCTTCTGGATTTTCTCAAGAATGCTTATAGATAAAATAAAGTTAAGCAGATGAAATGAGACTCATTACTTGTAACAGCCAATCCAAATGATTAATTAGTAGCTTCGAGACGAAGAAGAGTGATGAAAATATTTCAAAATAATCTTCGACGCATGTATACACGAGAGAAAAAAAAATGAAAACGGTTTTTTCTTTCTGAATGGTAATAATGTCTTAATTTTTAAAAAATATAAATTCAAAGACGAGAAAATCTCCAAATTTTTAAATTGTAAAACTCTTTACCAACGTATCTTGTTTTTTTTTCCACGGAGGAAAAAAAGAGAATGGCTAGGTGAGCAAATTAGAGCGAAATTTGTGGGCGAGCGCGAACGGGATACAAATTAAAAAAGAATCAGACAAAGACTGGTGGGGAGAAGAGAAATCTCCTAATTACCAACGAAGAACGCACGCACACGGGAGTAAAGAAGCAAAGTAGAAAAAAAGAGAAACGCGCATGTAGTCGGGGGTGGTCGGTCCTGCGATATTCATGTTTCTAGATTATTTATGACCCTGCGGTCGCACACGCGCTGGAAGAAACGCAACTCGTGCGCCTAACGCGTACATTATAAAGGGTGAAGGGTCGAATGTAGAAAAAAAAAAAAAAAAATAAAAGCCACCCCCAAGGACAACTACTTAACCGCAACGATATATACTTCGTGAGATAATATCGTTCGAAAAACTGTAGATGAAGTAGGTCACCTATATATTAACTTTTTTAGTTTCTGAAATTTTAATATTCAATTGCGCATGTAATGAAGGGAGGAGTTGCAATTTTATCAATATTCAAACTTTATGAGTCATAACGCTTTTTGACTGACAAGAGATAATCTCTTTCTTTTGTCACGTATTATCTAGCATTTTAGATAGTATCTTTGTTCCTACATCGCACAGAGAATATTAAACAATATGCATGTTGGATATTTTATTTGAAATATACATATGTGTGATATTGTTGGCAGCGTTAAAACACGCGGAGTGGTTTACGCGCGGTGATAACGCGATGCTCGGCAGATAGGATACCAGGGGGATGAGAGGTGTGGCGTCGGCGGCACGCGTTATACGCATAATTCACCTGGCCTGGCAAGACGTACACGTGTACGAATGTACGTTTTATCGTCGTGATTCTGATAAGGAAGACGCGAGCTTGACGCGCGTATGCACGATATGCGCGGCGCGCTCGCATCCGGAAATCGATATTTAATGAAGCTGCCCCGACCCGCTCGTGCCGGCAAATAATAAAGCTCGCGCTCGCGGGAGGAGCTTATCGCTCGACGAAACGTGCATTGACGAGTTCATCCTGAAAGCATTGTTACCCTCCCATGAAGCTCATTTATTACGAAAACAGACAGCGCTTGCTTCATCCAAATGGCTGATTGGTCGATATGATGTGACCAGAGGATTTTCTATAACACTGTGTTTTTGTCTTAAGGAAAATCATTGTTTTTAAAGATGTTATTTAAAGTAGAATATATCTACTTGTTTTTTTTAACTTAAAAAGAGATTAAAGATTTTCATCTTATAATATTTTACGATATTTTATGCAATACTATATAGCTTTATCTTTTAAAGAATCTTAAAGAGTCGTTCGTGTCTAAGAGAATATTCATAAAAAGATAGAAAAAAAAGTTTGTATTCCAGAAAGTAAAATTTTTGTTAAATAATTTTCAAAAAAAAATGGCAAACATAACTGTAGCTAAAAAAAGATTGATTATGAATAAAATAAAATGAATGAGATTAATAAATAAGTAAAATAAAAAATAAAACAGATTATATTAATTCTCTTTGTTCTAGACAGATGAGGAAAAAAATGACTTAAATGTAAATTAACGCAAGGGAGATGCACGGAGTAATCGCTTTTGCGGTGTCGAAATATTGTGATTGATTAACTGTTCGGAGATTCACACGCCGCATCGCAAACATAGTGCAGTTTATCAATTATTTTCTGCAGCCGATAAATCGGAACTTTCAATAACGGATCTTGACAGGTAAGGAATAGTAGGTTTCGATAAGAATTTTTCTTAATCGGCAATTTAATGCTTCTCCCTATCGATCAATCTGACGATTTGCTATTAAATTTCGTTAGACGTTTTGGCAGTTAATCAGTGTGTGCCACAATCGAGACGAGACGCACTGAACATAAATATATTTGCAGCTATTTGGTTACAACTTTTCGAAAATTAATGCTTTTTTAAGCATAAAATGTTTTTATACTTTATCTCTAGATTAATTATTATATTAAAATAAAAAATTATTTTTATACTAAATTTATAATATTATTATATATAAATTATTATTACATACATATATTATTATATACATATAATGATGTAAATAATTTTAATAAATTATTATATTTGTATATAATATTATAAATAATTCATAGAGAGAGAATATTATTTATAATATATTATAATTTAAATAATACATTTTTATTATTATTCAATAAATTTTTTTCAATTATGGTACTACAAAATTAGATCTTACAGATCAATCTAGTCGCATCATGTGGTATTCGAAATTTTAGTTATGACCAACGTTTGACGATCAAAGCTACGGTATAAAAGTTCACCGCGTATGTTCGGCGTGTATTAGCCGCGCCGATCATTATTGGCACCATTTGTAAGCGGCGTGTGTAAACAAGGGGCGGCTGCGTTATTAATTTATTTACGGGCTCGAGCGTGCCCCGGGAATCAATTAATATTGCCGTGCATTTTCCGTCTCCGCGAAAGGCTCAAACAAAATCACGGGCGGCGATCGGGCGAACGCGCGAACCGCACACTGGCCATGGAAAATGTATGCAAACAGATGGCTTAAATATTCTACCTCGAAATGGTCATCGTGTACGTTCGAATATCAAGGGAGAAAATACGCGAGCCCATTTCCCTAGTGTAGACCTCGTACCATTTGCAGAATATGAATCTGAAGGCGTGAAAATATAAGGATATTTAATGAAAGAACTTCATGTGGATTATCTAGAAAATCGAATGAAGATCAAAATTTTATTTTCTCTTTATAAAAACTTTCGCTTTCTCTCTCTCTCTCTCTCTCTCTCTCTCTCTCTCTCTCTCTCTTCACGCACAAATATTTTTAAAGATGGAAACGAATGAAAATGTGTTATTTGCGAAGTAAATAATAGCAAAATGAATAACCTTTGATTTTCTGTTTAATTTCAAATAAATTTAATATTAATTGAATTCATGTTCAAAGTTTGATTATTGAGATAATGTGAAGAAAATATAAAGAATATGTATAGTATGTAAAACTAGCGTTGAAGAAAATTTTTAGTAAAAGAAAATTGACTTTGTATATGGTATGTAATTTTAATCGAAGAATCCATATATGAAGACTTTTAAAATTACTTCATATAATATTTCTACGGGTATAAAATGTATTTCTTGGTAACGTATGTAACCAAAAAGGAGCCGACATATTCTTAGAATTAAGAGACTAAATGACGGTATCGGAGGCGACGCGTGCTTTTGCGCCCATGGAAACTGCATCGCGCGATGCATTAAAAACGCCGCGCACCTTGCACCTTCATCATGCGCGAGATGCGAAGCGACGTGGCACGATGCATCGACACCGCCGATGGCATATAAATGCGAACAAGAAAGTGACCGTGGTGCCTGGAGGATCAGAGGCAGAGAGCTCGGTTGCTAGATAATTTCACCGACACGTTGAAAATATTTTCAACGTGTCGGTGAAACAATTTCGCAGATACGTTCCGGAATATCCAGAGCGGACAGACAGGATTCGCATCTTTCCATTCTTATTTTCTCATACTGATGTTGTTATTCTCCTTTCCTTTCGTTTACTTCTCAAGTGTGTACTCCACTCTCTTGCCTTATCTGTGTTTATATTTTGTTTCTTCTTTCTATATAGTTTTATATAGTATTTTATCTCTGCCATTTTTCAATCATTTTTCTATTTAAAATACATTTTACTTTTTTTAATTAATAAATTATTTTTTATATTCTCTATTATATCATTTTCATTTAGTAAAAATAATTTTTTTTTTTATTTTTATTCGAATTCACATTTCAAGTACTAATTAATATATCTTATTGTAGTGTATCTTGTCTTTTGCAATATTTCAATAAAAAATACAAAATACAAAATTATTCAATAAAAAAATATATATTTTTAATAATATGATATTTTATGTACAATATTTTATGTTTCTATATTTTTATTTAAGATAAATTGAAAATATATTTTTAAATAAAAGGTCTTCACTTTCTTTTCATATTTGCTCACGTAAGTTTGTAAAACTTGAGTTAAATTTGTTTAATATAATATCCAATTAAAATGTATATAATGTTCATTTTTTTCAAGTGTACTTTTTCTGACACCGTTGTAATTTTTCGTTGTGTATGATGATCACTACACTACGGATTACCTAGATCTCTTAATTAACCATGAGTACGTGAATACACAAATGTAACGCAACCGCGAGATAAGATAAACATTACCGTGCGCACTTTTTTGCGCGTATTTTTATGCAACGCACGAAAGCGATAGTTTTATTTTTTATATCCGAGCCGCGCATCCCTCGCAATAATCTTAAATCCCGCGTACGCTTGACTACACTAAATAAATTCTGCCTAATTACCTTGTCCTCTCTGTATTATTCTCTCTACGTGAACACAAGATTTACGATAATGTTTAAGGTCGCGAGCGAACCAGGTCTCTACTTAAGATCGCAAGAGCAAAGATCCTATATTTAAAAAAATGGATTGCAAAGTGTCTTACAAAATTACGCTTAAGTGCTTATCAATTACTTTACGAATTGTACAATAATTTTTAAAATATGGATTATCATATCTTGAGTTAGTAATATTATCGGGAAAAAATTAAAACTTTTACTTGTAAAACTTTGAGATTTAATTATTAATGTTTAATAATATATCTAATAAATTACTTAAGATAGTATATCGAATATTGATAAATTGCAACAAATAATGGATTTCTTTGAAATTTTATATATATATAAAAAATTGACTTTAAATTTATTCAATATAACCATCAGTTGCGTTAAAATATTTCAAGTAAATCACGTTATAAAATCCTTTTTATAACAAAGGAATATTAATGGCCATGGTATCGCGAATTAAAAATTCACGAAATAGTTGCTGGATAATGCATCTGTCTTTACAAAGTACGTATATACACATAAAGTGTGCAATAAATGCAGGCTTTCTCGTATATTGATTTAATTATTATTTTGTAACGCACTTCGAAAACAAATAGAAAGCGCTCGAATAGAAATGAAGGGGATTTGATAAAGCCAGTAATAAAAGTACTCTCGACATGTGTATCGATGTCTTTGAAATTACGAGGGAAGGAAGCAGATCGTGCGAGATTAAGTTTTCATTTTTCGCACCACAGCGAATTTATTCCTGTTTCTTCATATATCTTCTCTTTAAATCGTAACTTTATAATTTCTACTTAAATTAATCGTGTTAGACTATCTATTCTATATCAGCAAATAATTTGTTATTTAAAACATGTAAAGAAACTCTAATATATTTATAAATATTATAATTTATAACAAGATTTAAAAAAATTTGTATAATAAATTTATTATATATATTTTTTTATTTATGTGTCAAGAATAAAAAGATTAAAAATTCGCACACTCTCTAAAGAAACAACATCGCAAAACATGTGTTAAAACATATGTTAAAATGTTCTAAATATTTAATATAAACACACACACACACACACACACACACACACACACATATATATATATATATATATATATATATATATACATAAATTTATAAATTTATTTTAACTTTATTTTAAAATTAAAAAAATTTAAGTTTTAAAATATATTTTTGTAACTTTATATTTTTGGAAATAACATTAAATTTCATCGAGTTAAACCGCGGTATTTACGAGACACCAAATTCGCTTATTCCATGGAATGGGTACCCCAGGTAGCCGACGTCTCGAGAGAGAACATTCGTATTAGGCACTGAAACAAATTGCGTTCTCGACAATCTCCACGGACGATCTATCCTTGAGTCCGAGCGGGATAGGCAAGAATCATGTTTCTTCGAGAACATAGGTCCCTCTTCAAAGAGAGAGAAAGAGAGAAATTAAGTTTGAACTAAAATATCACCATTTGTTCGATTGAAGAAACTGAGTTGATTTTAATGCACTTATTAATTGCAACGGAAAATTCAGCTCGAGTATTTCACAATTAAATATCAAGGATGACGATCTATTATTTCGAGTTCCTCGTAAAACGTTCCTTTGTTAAAACGTTGCAATAATTTCATAAAAATTACTCTCCGTTAGGATGAAATACAAATTTATATTAAAATAATAGATTTAAAAATCTGTAAATAATTAAAATTTAATAAATAAAATAAAGATAATAGAAAAAATATATATATTATTATTGCATAGATTTAGTAGTAAGAAATTCAAGACTAATAAAACACTAACAATTGGAGGAATAATAATAATAATAACAATGATTAATTTTCGACTGATTTCTATTTATTCTTCCATGATGATTTCTCAATATTTCCATAAAAAATATCAATATGTACATTATATTTTTATGCAATAACCTCAATCGAATAAATTTGTTTGCTGCGGATCTTGCACGCGAAAAATCTCGATTGCATAATATGATGGAGATTGTTATCTCAATACTCATGGATCAACTAAAGTTCTTTGTAATCAAACAACAGGGCTTGGCTTAAATGATTACAGGCAAAAAAGTCTCGAGCAGTCGCCTCAATTACACTAGTACCTAAACGACAATGGTCCTATTTGCTCAATGAATGATCATCAGCTGCTGCGAAGTAATCACCCGCAACCTACAAAGAAGTCTCCATCGAATGAATGCCAAGATATAAGTCGCGTCTAAATTTCAGTACGTCAAGCAAGAGATCGATAAGAGTGAATTAAATCAAAATAATTTTTATAAGTGTAATTTATATCGAAATAACTTTATAATAGTACAACTCTAGACATCTATTGTATTTAATTCTTCCTGCTCCGCGTTAATATTTTATTAACGTTACAAACGAGGGGAAGAAGGATTTGAGTAGAGAGCTCGCGTGCTTACAAGTTTCGTATTCACGGCCCGATACCGCACCATAATTTGCGGAAGCCGCGTATGGCCGGAAACCGTAATTGATAACCACGCGACTCGCAAGTAAACGATGAACTGAGTGCATCATCGAAAGCGCGGGATTGCAGCGGGTAGCACTGATGACGGCGAATCAAACGGCGCTCCAGGGTAAACCGCAGTTCCGGACGTTTTCGTGATTGGCGCCGGGGCAAGTCGCGAGCGAGCTCGAGCGAGCCGGCCTCGCTCGCCCGGGGATGATGGAATTTAATAAAGAGAGTGATTACGCCGGCCGCAAATCAGCATCGAAACGCATTGACGTGACGCTGATGAATCGCAAAGCCCCGCGGCATTGCCACGATCGGGCGCGCTCTTCTCTCTTCTCTCGCGAGGCCGGCAAGATAAACCAATTCAATTACGCGCCCCCGTGAAACACGCATCCTGCGCGCACGCGGGGCTCGATCGGCGCGGACCGATGATAGCATGGGCACAGAAATTAAATGAAATACGACAATGACCGAACGCGCTCGCGCGCCAACGGACGAGCTTCCGAGGGTCGTGTGTAATAATTATACCGCGCACGGTTATTATAAGCTGGTTATTATAAGCGATGCGCGCTCGCGTAACATGGACTTTCCGTTGCAATTTATGCGACGTGACGATATAAAATTGTACATCAGTATGCATGACACGTCGCAAATGGGAACACTGCGTCGTGCGTATTGGCCCAAGATTCCTTGATTCACATTGATACCAGGGTTCTTTCCTTCTTTATCTATCTTGAAAAATTTGGAGTATTTGTGTAATAAATAAAAAGTTTCCTCTCAACATGTACACAATTGCATTGAAACGTTTAGCGCTTGAGCTTTTCACATAAATATCCGCGCGCACATGAAGTATTTAATTTATTTAAGAATTATTTGAACCGTAAAAGACTTTGATATTATGTAAAATTCTCAAGTCTTAAAATATAAACAACCAAGAATCTCACAGGCTGAAAATTTGAGTTGACCGACCAAACATATTTCATGGTTCATAAGTACAAGATGTTGCACGATAAAATCGAACCCTTGTAAAACTTTGATTCAGGGATCACTTGCCGACATAGATGAAACGCACCACCGAGTTGGATCCAGTGGCGCGATCAACGAACAGCGCGACGCAATGTGGCGTCTAATAATGACATCAGACACCGGTCGAAGACAAAGGCAAAAAGCAACAAAGAGCTTCCTCGTTCTGCGATACTTTGCTCGTGAACGAAGAGGGAAGCACTCGATGAAAAGAACGATGCAAAGAAATACGAGGCATCATCGCGCGTTATATCAGCGCGCATGCGAGACAACAATTAGCGGAACGTTTAAGGACTCACTGAATCACGGGAGCTTGAAATACGATCCAGATAAAGTGGGAGTCTCGAAGGAGTCTCGAACGAAGAGGGGAGATATTTGTTGCTGATTCTTCTGTGGCACGAAGATCCGCGAGGCGATAATCGCGGAGAAAAAAAGGAGAGAAGAGAGAGAAGGTATTTATTATATGTTTTATGGACAAAGAGTTCCTTAAAAAAGAATCAAAGTCATATGTGTGAAGGCTAATTGATAATATGCATAAGTAAAAAAATAATTCAGATATAAGAATCTGATGTAAATATTGCAAAAATTAGAGAGCAAGAAAAGTTAATAAAATTAGAACATCAAGAAATAGAAGAGATCCAAGAACGTTAAAAAATTTCAGAATCCATGATGATTAATACTATGATATAATTTATGCGAACTAAAAAATATCGAACACATTGCATTGTAAAAGAATAAAGCAATATAATCAAGATCATAAAAAGACATATTGAATCGCAAAAGCTAGGAAAATAGAGATCAAGCATACAGTATATTATATATCAATTCGTGAATGTATATAGATTCGCATTCTTATATCCGCGTTCCTTTTTCCGCTCTCATATCACTGAGTCATAGATTGAAAAAGTTCATGTCAAAGGGCGAATGTCGCGGATACGTGAAAGAAATACAGAGAATGAAGAGAAAATACTTGGCGGATCAAAAGAAACGCGTTTATATTTTCGCGATATTTCTTGAATCTTTAGTAGCTCGAGAATTGATCTTAAATCTAATTCTCTTTAATTAATACGATATTATTATGATACACAAATTTTACTTTATTTATTGTGACAGGCTCAAGAAAAGAAAAAGATAATAGTTATAGAAAAAAAAAAACGAATGTAGTTTGAAATTTAAGACTAGGTTCAAAACTCATTCCTTACTAATAATAATCCATTTTTTATTCAATCAAATAATAACTCTCAATAAGTTATTATATTTAGCTCTCACTGAATTAATATACGATTATATATCTATATGTATATATTACTGTGTTAAAAAATTACAATGTAGAAAATTAAATTTGATTAAGCGTGGAAATTTATACGCATCGTTACGCGAATAATCTCTTCGAATATTCATTAAATCCTGCGAGCACCGAAGAATATCTCAGGGATGTATATACGTCTCATCACAAGTCTCTTATAAAATGCAAAAAGCCGAAAAGTCCAATATGACATGTATGTTTATTACACGATGGATGATCAACTGCGATATTCTTTACTCTGCAAGAAAAAAATTATCTTTATTTTCTGTTGCATCTCGAGTAGACGAGAAAAAGGAAACGAAAAGACGAGCAATCTCAAAAATCTGCATATTATACTTTCTGTGAAATAAAAAGCGTATTTTTCATACACAATTGCTATTTATATTAGAGGACATAAACAGTGAGAAAATTTGTATGTGTGATGCAAAATAGAGAATCGTATTAATGGTCAATGTATTAAAAAAAGTGGATGCATTCGAAATAGCTTTCTGTTACGTGAAATCGTTCGTATCAAATGCTTTGAAAACGACATTGTGCATTAATCAAGGAAACTTAACTGTCTTGTGATCGCAAGCTTCTGAGAAAAACTTTTGTATCAGAAAGCGCGCAAATGTTTGCCGAAGACACAGCACAGTTTTTCTTTCTTTCTCTTTCGCGTTTAGCCATGTTTTTATTTCTATTTGTGTCGTGTTGTTGGCGAATGTGTAGCACCTCAAGGAGATGCATTGTACGACTGCAGTTATTTCTTTTGAGAGAAAGTCAGGATATAAGATAGGATACGGGATTTGCGGGGGTTGAGACGGAGTGAAGGGGACAAGGCGGGAAGGCGATTCCGCACGCGAGAAATGGAGATACAAGCAAGAAGTGGGTCGCTGTAAACGCTCCTTTTATTTGAATCGGTATTTTCCTCGAACTGCATTTTTGTGCTGCATCTCGCGCATTACCGATGCGGAATCGTCGGCTCAATGCATAAAGTGTTCCTTGAATAACACTTTAATTTTTGTCGTTACTTTTTGCGATACCCGATTGATAGAATGGATATGCTCGCATTAAAAATGCTTTCTTCGATCTTTCTCAATATTTTATATATCTTCAGTTCTAACCATTATGATCGTAATTACGAAAACATTAATATTTTATATCTTTATTTTTTATCGCTCATCATAAAATTCATATTTAATATTAATATTCGATTAATTGTAATATAATCCGCTGACATTAATTAGAAATTTAAATTTCTTTATTTGTACATGACATGTAGATGATACGCAGAAAATAATTGTTGGATATCGTTTAATCTTTTTTTTCAATTTCTGTTAAAACAACTTGACATTCTATGATGGAATAATATTAATTCGAAATGTTTTGCGACACGAGATAATAAAGATTTTAACGAGTTAATGATTCGTTGCATTTTCCCAGAATTAAATGCGATCTATAAAGAAGAACTCTGTTAAATTGACGATCCGGGAAACTGCATGCGAAAATCGATCAGAGCGATCGACATTATACGCGAACGGGACTCGAGGCAGAGGAAGTGGGAGAGGAAATGACGAAGATGCAACTTACGTTATCTCGAGGAGCCGCGAGCGTGCACATTTGGCACGTAGTCGATGTTTATCACCGGCGAATACGAAGCCACCACCCGATAGGCCCGAGCGCAGAAAGAAACGCGTCGTTTCAGAAGGGATAAGAGCAGAGAGAGGGAAGAGGCCGCGTCTTCCCTCGGAGAAGTGCATCGTAGCAGAAGTAATGGACCGGTCGAAATCGTATGCACCGTTCTCGCTCGACTCGTTTTCGCGCGCCGCACGTAAGTGCAGTCCGAGTCGCAAACGACATCTCGGTAATTCATGCCTCTCCACCCCCTTCTCGTTCTCGTCCCCGGATCGCTGATAATATCGATCCCCCGAAAGCACATCGCGTCTCACTCTAGCGAGATTTAGTGCGCCCCGCCCAGTGCACCTAATACATAGGGTCATAGATGTATGTGCGTAAATTAGACCACTTAAGAAAAAGTGTTTATTTTAGTAGTTTATTTTTAGGAGTGAAATCCAGTTAAAAAACACAACAATGAAAAAAATAATCAAAAGTATAAAGATCAATACCTATAGAGGAAGAATGTCAAAAAAACTGATGGCAGAATTTGATTGAAATATTTTATTTGCCGGAATAATCGTAGCAGAAAAAGAAAATAAAGTGAATATGTTGAAAAAATATTCTATGAAAAATTGTGCAGTCTATATATAATATATATAATTTAGATTTGTATTTTTATTTATAATTCTACATTAATGTTTTAAGCTCTTCTAAACTTTTTACTTAGAAATCTAGTTTTATAACAATTAATTACCTTCACTTTTAGTACCTCTTACATCTTTCAGTTCGTTGACTTTTTATTCGCATGTGTATTATTCTGTGCAAAAACGACCTCTCGCCTCCATTACGTTTATTAAATAATGTAACGTTCTTGTAACGCCATAAATTTCTTGAAATTCGCGCTTAAATAGCACTAAATGGTAACTGCCGGAGCGTGATAACGCTCTCAGTAAATTGACTTTAAATCATCGAAAGAAGTGCGCTTCATTAGCGGAAGAACCGGCAGCGTCGGAAGAGAATTATCTGCGAGTGGCTTAAAGTCGTTTGCGTAGATTGAGCTCGCGAATTCTGTTCTTAAGCACTTTGTTCCTTAATACGTGGCATTTATTCTAGTAGATGCAATTCACGGGGCGTCTCGTGTGAAGTGTATTGCATTGTGCGTTGCGTCTTCGCGCGAAATTGTACGAGTACAATTTCTCACTCTAAAGCTCTCATAGTTTAATAATATTTAATAGAGTTCGAGATTCCGTGTCACATTTTTATGTGAATTCCGATGTACGAAGAATTTTTGTATTTAGAATATTTGGAATAAATAATAATAAATATACAGAGAGAAAGAAATGCACACGAGAATATATTTTAAAAATGGAATGTTTATTATTTTTTAAATCTAATATTTATCTTAAAATTGGTATTTAATATATTCACCATTTGCGCAAAAATAACGGCAAATGCAATTTATGTGCGTAATTATATATATATATATATATATATATATATATATATATATACATATAATATTTAATTTATTGTATTAGAAAATATTTCTTACGCACCATAATCAGTGATACTTTGAAAAAAGACTTACAATGTATCGTTTTTAAATCACATGTCAAAGACAATGTTAACCAGCTCTTTAAAATGGAATTTTAAATAAAGCACATATGCACATTTACAACGTTTAAATGGAATTTAAAAAGGATTTAAAAGCGTCGTGTATTTATGAACTCGCTTCCACGTGCGCTCACGGGATCGCGCGAGCTGCATCGTCGCTATACTTGATGCAGCCACGCGCCACGCTATGCCGCGCCGGTGCATTACCATTGTCGGTCCGTCGAGAATTGCATTTGTAAAATTTCCCGAGCAACGCGCAGTTCCTTCCGCAGGAAGGAATCGTTACGGAATAAATTCAACTCTGCGTATTCATGATTTGTCGAAGCGTGAAAAATGCTTCTCAACGAAAATTAAAAGTAATCGCGACGATGAAACTGTGCCTGCAATTAAATCATTTTCCACAACGCTGAAAACTTATTGATTAATTTCTTAGATATCAAATAAGCTGAAATATATAGTAATGTTTTAAAATAATATATTTAAAATAATATAAACACACACGTACACAAACAGCTTCTCTGTATATTATTCTTGCAGAATTAAAAAAATTTGTATTCCAACATTCAAAATAGTTGTTTGGAATTTTATTTTAATTTTATGTATCGCGGTGCATTCAGCAACGCTGTTAATAGGATTGCCGACAGAAAACGAGAGAGAATACTGCTCACGCCGGTTCGTTTTTATGTCGGATATGCAGATGTAGTCAGTGGGGATGGTTCGGTAAACGAGGAAACTTTTTATTTCGCTCTAAACGGGGGGTGTCGATCGCTCAGGATATTCGTGGCGTTATTTTCTCATCTCACCGACAATGGTCTCACGAAACGAGAGAACGAATAAGCGATTCATTTTCTCGAGACACGTGTGTCCACTTGCGATAGCTGCTGCATCGACTAGTGTTGGACACAAAGAGAATTTTTTCGTAGCAAGAGCGATTTCGCGGCCGAAAGTATTATTGGAGAAGTTTGAGAAGTGCCGACGATTTCTTATCCGACTGGTGATATGAGGGCAAATGTTTTCGCGACAAAAAGAGCGACTCCCTTCGCATTCTCCCGGATACCGTTTCACAATTGTACACTCGCGATTGGTGTTTTTAGCGAGATCGGAAGCGAAATTGCGACGAGTTTGCTGTTCTCGCGGTTGGAAATTATGTGCCAACCGTTGTCACACCGCCAGTATAAAGGTTGTAGAGTGGAATGTAATCAAAACCGAAAGGATAGTTCAGAAGTTTTATATTGAAAAACACTAGCCGGTGATATATGAAGTTAAAATCGTAATTGGATGGATAAAGAAACTTTCTGTTTCACAGAAATCAGTTTTAACTTTTTATAGATGTGTCCGTTGTATAGGAATCCATCTGTTTATATAAATATTATTTTATTACATGTAATTATTATTATATTATTCATTACATTTGCATATGTGTATCTGTATTGTTTATATTGTACAAATATTATGTAAATGTATATAAACATAGCTATGTATTGAAAAGTAAAATATAAAATGTATAAAATATAAAAATGAGATAGGTAAGAAAATAGATAATATTTCATATATATATATATATATATATATATATATATATGTAATATTATGTATAAAACTTTATAGAAACCATATAACAAATAACAATAGTAAAAAGATATACAAATATTAAAAATACACAAGTATGAAAAAGATATACCTGTACAAAATGAATAAATGCTTAGGGAGACAAATATGCGACATAGAATGAAGGGTGTCTTTAACGATCAAAAGAAAGGGCAAGCAGGAATCGCGTCGCTTCCGGGCACGGCATTCGGTTAATCGTGCGTAATACTTAATCAAAGCACACAGGCGCGTCCACCTCCTCCGGGATTGAGATACGCGACGATCGCTCTGGCGCTCCTCTCCTGCGGGACACGAGAAGGGAGGGCGGACAAGCCGCACCACGGAGGGCCGGAAGGGCCCGGAACGAGAAGATGATGGGGGGAGAGGAAGGGGAGGAGGAGAACGTGTAGCCGGCAGTGACGCATAAATCTGCCGCGCGATGCGTTCGGCTACGCGCGCGCATTTAATTGCAGTGCAGTTGCAGCGGCCGGACCGCCTCGCTGCGCTTGCGGCCCAACTGCCGCATCACGGTCGCCGCGACGCGTCCTCCCTGCGAGTCGCAGATATTTTAGATAAAAAACGTAGAAGCCCGGCGTGCGATCCGATCGAAACTAATAGCGCCCCCGTTTTACGACGGCGATGTGGTGGCGAGCATCGGAGCCGATGTTACAGTCCGGAGGCGTCGATGAGGGTAGACGAGAATTTCATAATTAGCGGCGATTTATCAGTGCCAACATGTTGTTTGACTCGATTGTATAGCGCGTTTATTTTTCAACAGATATATTTGAAAGATTGCTTAAGGATGTGCACACGAAAGGAGCGCGTTATAATTTAATGCTTTTATAAGACTTCTAAAAAACTTGCAAGAGTTATAGATGGTTATTTTATGAAAGCTTTCCAAAGCAACGAAACCTTGTTCCATCGAAGAATTCCATTTCTTAAAGATATGTCGTATTATTAAATTTTATTTAAAAAAATTTTTTTATATTAAACTGAAATATTGCGCTTCAAACATTTGTAGAAATTACACTTGTAATTTATGTTATTGTAAATTGCAAAATAATTATTATAATTAAATATAACTTATCAATATTTAGGCTTGTAATGAGGTTTTATATATTTTTTTTTATTAGGTAATACTTTAATAACAAAACAGGAGAGTGTACCAACATTTTATTTAATTGACTCAAATAATAAGAATTTCGTAAATTTGTGTAATTACCCATCAAGATTATATTTTTTTACATAGCGTTTAAATTTCCTCGATAATTTATCGAGGCACACACGTGGCACGCGAAATATTCGCTCACGCGCGGATATATCACATATGCATTGTGGCCGATCGTCCCGATCCGGTTACGATAGAACGAACAATCGGGCGCGATGGTTATTTAGTGTACCTGGTAATCAACGGCCATAAAAATGATCATAAACCGACATGTTTCATACCGGTCAAAGTGATGCGCGCTCGCACGCTCGCGAAAACTTGATCGTGTGTTCTACTCGTTTGATAGCAATGAAAGCCTAAGTTCCGGCAATAAAGATTCTAAGTGCCAACTCACATAGTTTACAACATCCTTTTTTCGCGAAGGTTTTGTGAAGACGAATGACGCGAAATCGAATTTAGAGACTCGGACATTGCGAGCGAAGTCGCTTTAAGAAATAGAAAATACTTGACGCGTATCTTCGTTCATTTTATGCGTGCACGTGTAACGACATGACAAAAATATATTGCAAGTATATTGCTGCTTTTAAACGCGATACATTTAATGTATGTTTTAGTGTTTTATGAATATTTTCTGATTCTTCTTTCAAGAAAAATCGTTGAAATGATTGCCATAACTTAAACTTGCTAACATTGCGGATTTAAACATTCATAAAAGAAATACTGCAGATTTCTGTATTGTGTATATCAAAATGGCTAGCACGCTATAATTTCTTGCGATGTAAAAAATGGCGTGAGGATGCTAATCCGAGCTACCATTTGTAATATAAGAACTCTTGCACGAGCAAGTGAGATTAAAATTATATGTACGCCTACTTGCACGAATAAGGCTCCTATACAAGCTATATGATAAATAATGATACACATATACATAAAGCTAATTAATTATTGATTATGGATTAGAGAAAAACTTACACCAAACCAATATTTTTTTGAAAAATATAAATTGAGTTATAATTTAAAAAAAGTTACATTTATAAAGAAAAATGACGATAAAAATATAAGGTAAAAATAATAATGAACAAAAGTCTTCGTTTAAATTATAAACATAAAACTATTAGATAGATATGATAAATATTTATATAAAATTATTAATGAATATTTATACATATGTATATTTATATTTATTATTATTTGTATTATTTTTTATATCTTTATTGTGTACAGATGTTGCTTTATTTATTTGATGGAAACAAACGGAACTGAAAATCAAATAACTTGATTGTGATTCTGTACCGGGTGCATCGAGAAACGACTGTCTTCTCACCTCCGTTATTATTTTTTCCCCCTAAGCCGGCTTTTGCCTGGAGCCACGTAGTAAGATGATACGTCCCTCCTTTGCTATGGGCACCAAGCCATAAGGGACGAGATAAGACAAGATAGGACTGCGGGATACGAGAGGATCCGTATTAACTTCCTTCTTTCTTCGAAAGTAGGAACGGAGATGGTCAAGAAAGGAGAGAGGGGAGAGGATTCTTAGGACACTAATCGCTATGCCCTGTCGCCGCGGGTTATCGTGTGCATTTTGCTCGCACCGGTTGTTCAACGTCAAGCCAAATGAGCCTGTTTTCCGTGAAAGGATCCGCGAGAGTATCTTGGCGAGGTGATGACGAGAGCGTGCAGAAGTCGAAGGAGTCAGGGCGTTATTGAACACGCTACATGTTATTTAATTTCATTTACGATATTTTACTTACGAAGTCAGCATTTCAATATGACTTTAATAATTATAATGGAATTTTATTTCAATAATTTTATTCATTAATTTGTTATCAATTATGTTTAGATGCAAAAATTTAATTATGCAATTATAACCTGCATATTTATTGCGATCGTACATTTTCTAGAGAAAAATATAGGGAAGGGATTACAATATAATATATTTAATATTAAAATAAATATTTATATTTCTTCTTTTTAATTTCTTTTTAAAATTCATTTATTACTTAGGTAAGCAATAAATTAAATTCACTCACAAAAATATTCTTATTGTCAAACGTAAAAATATCTAATGACATTTTAATTCTAGCTGTAACGCATCACAATGAAACCATTTATTACAATAAAGTACTAAATCCTGAATTCCGTAAGACGTAGGGGATGAAATCAGACCGCCGTTTTCGGACAAAGGGACAGAAGGTACCGCTTTATAGTTGGAGATCCTTAAATCATCGATCAAACTGTCGTTAATTACGCGACGAACGCCAGTGATCTCTGCAACTCGGAACACTACGGCTAATTCCCTCTCGAGCGGTCGACTAAGATCAGGATCATTACAGGCCGATTAGATCTTAAGGAATTAATTCGGCTATTGTCTGCAGGATTTCTGTCCGCGCCATAAACCCTTTTCATCAAATGTGCGTCAGAGGTCCCGCTGCCTATTTCGATCGCTCTCAACCCCTTTCTCGTATTGGTTCATTTATTTCCTCGCCGGCAGGGAGAAAGAAAGAGAGAGAAAGCTCTGATCTCTGGTTGCGTGACCGATTACCCTCCCTTTCTCAATCCTCTCTTGCCCTCCCATCGTCGATTACCATGAGGATACCGTGAATTAATCTTTAAACCTCTATCACGCAATAAAGCGATCAAAGCTGGGTTCTCGCTAATTCTCACTGTCTTTTGTTACATCTTGGAAACAATTGTTACTTGATAGCCAAAAGGAGGAATTGCTTCACTTATATATTATATAGGTATAGTTGTAAGTATTAAACAAGCATAGAGGATAAAAGAAAGCGAAAAATTTTCCTGGAAAGGAAAACAAAAATTTATCTGCAATAAAGCATTTTTTAAAATTCAATAAGTTTTTTGTATTAACAAAAATAATTATATCTTATTAAAATTAGATCGTGTGTGTATTTTATTTTATTAAAAAGATATCTTATATTTGAAAAACTCCTTTTACGATTATTTTAATAGTTTGGGAATAGAATAAACTAAATTTTTATTTTTGTAAACTAGAGCTAACAAAAAATGTTATGTATTCAGATAAGAGGATATTTTCCCTTATAAAAAAGATTAAGATATAAAAAATTAAAATTTTAATAAAACATATATGAAGAAAAAAGAATTAAAGCTTTTGACTTAACCTAGAAGTGTCATTTCTTTCACATATCTCCTGGAATTATAAATTTAAGAGAGACTTTGACTTATACAATAATAAGGCGGATCATGAAAATTTTGAATGCAAAAAGCATGCAGTTCCCCAAAGAGGCATAAGCAGAAGTATCGGTCGCTACCCTCGATGTGTGCGGGAAAGTGCAAAATCGTGGCTACTCTTAAACTACGAAGACCCTAGAAGAAAGGTTCGATCCCTAGAGAATGATGAAAGAACCACATTTCGCGTAAGCGGAGGACCTTCACGACTGCTTGGAGATGCGGAATAGTAATGTGGGAAGTCCTTAAAGTGGAAAGGAACGAGCCACTCTAACAGGGTGACCCTTACAAAAATCTGTAAGAATCAACCGACTAAATCAGCATGGCTTATCTTTGCCAAATCGTCATGGAAAAAAACAAATTAAATCATATTTTTCGGCATTTATTACGATTTTATGATTTGTTATTTGGGAAAAGTAAAAACCTTTTAATTAATCGAGATTGTAGATATAAAAAAAACGGTGATCGTAAATCGTAAAATAATATTAACGACAGTAGAATAACTGGGAAAATTGTGAGATGATTTTTCTGTGAAAATTCCGCGTGAATCTTTATTTCAATACTTCACAAGAGAGGCATCGGTGCTTTTGTCGCGTCGATATAATACTGACGCGCGAAAGGGCGGATGGGGTGCAACGCGGAGGTGGCATTGTAACGTCGGCGTTGCTTGGTAGCGCGCGAGGGTGGTCTCGATAACGAAAATCACGACTGGTTGCACGACCGTCGCCACCAGTATCCCCGAGGGATTCGATCGGCCGCGAGCGCGACCAAGGGCCTTCAAAAACGAATCGTGCGACCCTTCAAATTAGGTTTATCCTACTCCTACGCTCGAAGGGTTGATACGGCACCGCGAGTTTGTATAGCCATTCATTGCTCCGACAAACTTTCTCGCACCCTCGCACCTTCTCAATGCCGCCCCCGAAGTGTTCCCTTTCAAAGAGATCCTCCGTTTGTATAACTCGGGACTGATGCGTAGATATTAAATTTATATCCTATCGTTTAATGAAAATATATGCAGAATGTACGCACCGAGAGAACATATGAAAAGTAAGATTTGTTTCGGAGATTTAAAGGCTCTGTTATATATATATTTCTTTATACAATCAAATACCTATTTAATTTATTGATTACATTTGTATCTGAGAAACACATGTTTAATCTGATCTTTAATAAATTTCTTAATAGAATCTCATAAAATTTTAGACTAAAAGTTCTATAATAAAAAAAAAAAAAAAAACTCATTACCATTTATAAAATCTCAAATATTATTTAAGAAAAATCAATTTTTTTTATAAAAACATAGTTTTATTATATTTTATGCTTTACTTTATTTACAGAATAATCAGGATTTCTATATAATTCTTTTAAATTATTATAGTACACATACATTATATTTTACTCTACAATGATGTGTCGAGGTAGTTGATAACATTTTCACAAAGTGACGTAATTTAAACTTTGCATATCTAATTGAAAAAGGGTATATATGTTACCTCTCTTTGTACCGTAACGCGGCTTAAATTTAGTAATTCAAAATTTGACTAACGCCATTTTCAAAATAAACGCCTCGATTAACTGCTTTTAACATGTAGATTGCGAATCGCAATACGATTATAACTAAATACGCCATATTTAAAGTGATTCGATTATCGCATATGCTATATAAAAAGATGCATAATAAAAGTCCTTTATGACATGCATCGAGAGTTAACAAATGTAATTTAATATAACCAAATTAGCAAAATGTAAAACTGCACTATAACAAAAAGCTAAATTAAATGTAATTTTCATTATAAATAAAGAATGAAGAAGCAATATGCATATAAAAATAATTTATTCAACTCGAGGCAAGTTCAAAATTTTATTTACCTGTATACTAAACGTTGAAAATAATATAAATGAACAATTATACTCGTTAAAATAGATGTAATGAAATTTTTCGTTAAGAGAAAATTAACTTAATTCTGTCATAGAGTGTGAGTAGCTGAACGGACAGACAGTTAATCTAGAGAACATTCTGTAATATATATATATATATATATATAGATAATTTCTCATGGGAGCAGAAGTAAAAATTAACAAGCTTCCGTTACATACTCGTGGCGTGGTTAGGTCAGATAAAATGATTGGAAAAGAGAGAGAGAGAGAATGATGAGACAAAAATCTGCGAAATTTGTTCGGTGAAGTTTATTTTAGAAAAGATTTGTTAGAAATTCAATTCCTTTGATTATCGTTATCGAAGGCGCGAAAAAAGATGTATAGTAGAATGTAGACGGAGGACAATGCCGTTACCTTCTGCAGGACGCCCCGTGACAATGGCATTCTATCCTCTCTCTTAAAAGCCGCAAAGTGCACACACAAAAGTTGTTCCTCGTCGCGCCGTCGATGAACGCAGCCGGTGCAGGAGCATCTCCGTAACGACTTTGTCGTATGACAAACGGCCGTTGTGCACTGGGACGCGGCGACGCAATAACCTAACGTAACCTCGGATGCAGATTCTCACTAACTAATTGATTGCTTTCCGATGTGATGATTGTTTAATGAAAGTGCGCGCTACTTGTATCAGAGATTTCGGAGGAAGACATGTGCAGTATACATATATATATATATATATATATATATATTGTATTAAACCGTTGTGTATTAAAATTTATGTATTAAAAATGTATCAAAAAATTAGTTCTATAGACATTACATATATATTTCAGTTTCTCGTAAAAACATTCATCTGAGAAGTAATATTTTATATCAAAAGTATATATCTCCTTACAAATTAGTTTTATTTTTTCATTTTGCTGGTATTATTTTTCAAGACTGAAGAAATTATTAGAATAATCGGAAATCAGAATGATATAAATAAATAGTATGAACAATCGATATGTGTGTAATACAATAAATTACTAATAATTGCGATTCTGTCACAAATGCGTAAGACACTGAAACTTAATTCTGACACGCTCGGCACAAATTTCAACATTACGCTGGCGATTTCCTTCGACCGCGACAACGCATACTCTACACGACATGTACTCGTGTAGCAGTCCACTTACGTGTAATCTATTACACGTCGCTCCATCGCCGCCGTCATAGTCGGTAGTACCACGTTCAAAAGTTATACGCCGGGCAATGTCGCCAAATTGGTGAAAGGGTTGGTTGCAAACTGAAATGGAGAGGGTTCCGTTCTCTCCTCCCCCCCCCCTCTCTCTCTCTCTCTCTCTCTCTCTCTCTCTCTCTCTCTTTCTCTTGTTAGGGCTACGTCGTAAGGGTGGAAGGGCACACGGGGCGCTTCTGGGCTGCCATGAGCCCTTGGCCGGGGCCACCGGTGTACTTGGCAGAGAGTGCTTTTCATCTCCGTAAATGGACCGGCGGTAAAGCAATTTTGGTACATTACCTATACCTGCTTCGTTCTCTCTTCTCCCCACCCTTCCTTCACTTCCACCCCGCGTCGGCAGCATATCCAACCTCGACCCACCCTCGTCTTTCATCTTGCAGGTCGGTCGCTACTCGATCGTGGCAAGCGCTTGATTTCGATAGGAAGCGCTCGGTAGAAGCCAGACACAGGGACTGATTTTGACATCTCGAAGGATAATGGTAGCATTCGCTTTGATCGCGAATAAAGTCAAGGGGCGACTGAAATTGTCTCGGTCGTCTTTGTATCTTTGATTCGTCGAATCGGTAAGATTGTTGTACTTTTGGATGTTTGAGGATTTGTGTTTTTGAATTTTTATTCTTGGACAATTTTATAGTTCTTTGAATATCAAAAATTTTAAATTTATCAAGCTTAGTAATTTTTTTGCATGTCTAGATATTTGTATCTTTTTCGATCTTTATGCATTTCTAGATAATTGAATTTTAATTATATACTAAATACAATTAAATCTGTTTATAAAATTAGAAATCTTTTAATAATATATAATCAATAAATAAAACTTCAATAAGAAGAAAAGCAGAATTTTCGTTAATCAAATTAAATAGAATATTATAAAATAATAATCTTTAATTAAATATTAATGAAAAAAAATTATTCCCAAAAAATCTATAGACGAAAAAAAATAACAATAAGCCTAGAATGTCATGCGTTATAAGAAACAATCAATTTTATCGGAGAATAGGGAGTCGTGTAAACGCGACGAAAAACGCTCATACGGTGCTTCATGGCGCGGAAGAATTCGATGGAAATGTTAAGTGGAACATGCTTGCTTGAACGCACCAGCGAAACGGGGGGTGGAAGAAAATGACCGAAGAGCAACAGAGAGATGCTCAGTAAATCGAGATAGACGGGCGACGTCGCTTCACTTCCTCGAGAAATCTCTCGCATCTCCCGTTTGGCTTCACCCTAATCGACCTCCGGACCCTCTGGAATTCGATCCAATCCATTTCCGGGGGGTAGTTTCGCGTTCGGTACACCTGATCTCGACCAACGAATCGCCCTCGATCGCACGACGCAACGATCATTATTTAGACGCCGCAGTGTCATTGTTTAAGGACCATTCCGCGAATTGCAGGATAACTCTTCGTTTCCTGAACAAATCGATCGAATTGACACTGAAAAAGTATCGCTATTTTTATTAAAATGTCATTGAGAACAAAGATTTAAATCGTTCCATAAGTAATTTATTTTTAAAAAAATGATAAATGCATAATGCATTCAATGCATAAAATAAGTCATTTAGTGATAATCATTGTTTTATTAATTTCACGTGATATGCTTCACATATCAAGCAATGCGACACAAAGTATATAAAAAGCAATTTACTACAGTGGTGCCAGATTCAGAACGCACAAATCGTAATAGAGAGGATAACCCCGGAAAGATTTCTACCGGGGTATGCATAACAAAATCCTAAGAAATTTTTACCGACGAGTTTGCATGATGAACTCCCGGAATGGAGTTTTTACCGGGGTATGGGGGAGCATAACAGACCCCCGGTGCGGATTTTACCGAGAGTGTGATAGACCTTTCGAAGAATTTTTTACCGAAGGTTTGTTAGATAAAAAAACTATTTTTATAGTCTATATCATGCCTCAGTTAAAATTGTTATTAGTTTCCAGTACGATCCTGATAAATAAAATTAATTATTTATATTTAATTTTAATTAATTATGTAATTATTTATAAATTTTAACTTAATTTATTTAATTTTTTAAACGTTTTCATATATCATATTGATATATTTTTTCACCTATAATATTATTGTAATACACATTGTACATATATATTATAATCACATATAATGTTATTGAATATTTATTTATAATACTTTTTGATCATTTTAGTTTAATATTTTTTATACGCAGGATGAATGAAAAGATTGATTTGAAATTAATAATAAAGTACATAGAAAAATTATTTTATTATTTAATTTTATAAACATATAGCAAATAAATAAAAAATTATATTTTTATATTATATCACATACTATATCACCCGCCGCTACAAAGGACATTAATAATAACAAAACTTATCTATGAGTAATATGTTATAATTTTGGATACTGATAGATAACAATAACATTTACATATTTCTAAAGTATATTTGAATCAATATTAGGAGCTCGCTTAATTGTAATTTGTTGATACTTTAATATATAAAAACTTGTAAATTTATTGAACGCAATTGTTGCACAAATAACGAAATCATTGCACTAATATTTGTCAACTACACTGAATCGATACATTTATTTGGCAATTGATATGTTTATATATAATAAAATGTATCGTGCAATATTGACAAGTATATTAGAGTGTATATTGTAATATATTTATCTTTCTTTTTTTCTTTCCTTTTCTATATATTCTTATTTTTGCTGCATAATGCAATAATTTTTTCTTTTGTACATACGTTCTTTTGTTGTTTCTATATGGATATTTTTTCTTTCAAATTGAGAACTGCAATTTCTAAAATAATCGAGAAATAATTTGAGATGTATTTCTACATAAAAACTTTTAATAATTTATATATATATATATATATATATATATATATATATAATCGATTCAAACGACCCATTTTATATATATATATATAATCGATTCAAACGACCCATTTTATATATATATATATAATCGATTCAAACGACCCATTTTATATATATATATATATATATATATATATATATATATATATATATATAAATATTAAACTAAGAAATTATTAAAAAGTATTGTATGAAATATTTTATATTTTATATGAAAAAAATATATCTGTATTTTCTTACATTTTCGTAAATATATAATATAAAAAAATTATTAAAAAAGAAACATTTAATGCTGTTGTGTGTATCCAGAAGCGAGCAGTGTCGCCCATCGCCTGTCAACCCAAATCTCGTAAATCAATACTTTAAAATAGTTTTATTTAAATGAAAATAAAGGGTTTTATTTTAATGAAAATAACTAATTCGTTCTTCTTTGTGCAAATTATTTTTCAAATATATTTCTTGCATGACAAAGGGTATTTCTCCGCTCGCAATGAGCAGCAAACAATTCCCTGAGTCATTCACGTCCACTATCTAATCAATGACTTGTCTGTTACGCGTTTATGATGCTGGGAATGATGCATGAGCGTATATTCGGCTGATACAACGACGCATCGCGTTTCCCTTGGGTGTTCACCGCGTCGACGTCTAGCGTCGGTTTCGAAGCGGCGCTATAACTGATGGACCTTTTATTTAATTACGCGTCGCGCACGCATCTGCGTATTTCCTTCTCTCTTTTTCATCTTCTCATTGTCGGGCCATACATTCGAAACTAGTAGCGCCATGAGGGTATTCACCCCTCCTTCCTTTTATAGACGATGTTGCAATCGTACATGAGAGGAGGTACGGCACAATTGCAGCACTGTCTAAAACCTCTCGTGAAAGCAAGTAGAATCTAATAAGATAATACAGATTATTAAGATATGTCATTAATTTAAATAGAGATAATTTTTAATTTCGGCAAAATACAAATTTCGAAATTTATTTGATTAATTCATTAATCTCAAAGACATTTTTTCCATTTAATAATGTAATTTATGCTTTTTATTTTGCTCGTTTTAATGTTAATATTGTTTATTTATTTTTAATTTTTTTATGTATAATATCAATAAAATTGAACTTTTTTTACCAAACATGAATTATTATATAATTTTCTTTTTTAAAATTAATCTAAATAGTAACTATAAAAACAAAAACTTTCTTAAGATATTTAAGATTTTTAACAAATATGTTATGCTTTTCAACAGCTTTTCTTCAACAATAAAAAAAAATAAAATAAAATTCTGTTTGGCAAAACGTATAGTTTTATTGGAAAACAGAAACGTGCCAAGTCGACGTTTGATCCGTTATACGATTAACGATAGTCGATCAATATGTAAGGCCGATTAAACCGTATGAGCGATAGAGATGAGAAGAGAGTACACGTATATCGATAAGGTTTGACAAATCGGATACAATCGGTACACCACAGACCATAAAATTTAATTTCATAAATGACAATCTGGGATACACACAGCAGTGCGTGTTTGTTCATATCCTCGTACGTACAAACATCGGTGGTAACGTAATACGTATTTACGCACCCTCTCTATGCAATAACCCTCTTCGCCGATCGTGAATCGGCGTTGTGTTTCCTCGTGATAGTATCGCGATACAACGCTCTTCCACAATAATTCCTCATGTGCGGCAATCATCTAATGGACGCGAATTTAAACGAGTCAATCGCGATCGGCAGCGAGATTTTTTTCTATCGGTTACCATGAGTAAACGAGGCATGGTCAGTCATGTGTGCTATCGAATAAAGCGGATTCTTTCATATTCGAGAGACTTTCGCAAACAAAGTCAAATTTGGACACGATTTGCTTGGGGAAAAGTTATTGTGACGTAAATATGTGAAAAGAGGGATGCCTCAGGAGATAGAGAAGGGAATGTATTCTTTGATGTATAGAGGAAATATATTGTTGTGTGCTTAAGTGATAATTGTCAACTTATATTGTAAATAAAAATATTCTGTGATATAAATCAAACTTTATATAAAATATTTAAATTAAAAAACATAAAAGTATGTGTACATACGCATACATGCCTACATATATACATATATGTACACAATGTAAAAAATCTTTATGAAAAATTCTTTCTCTGAAATAAGATGATTATATTATTAGAATTGCAGCATGTACTTTCCCAACTTTTGAAAAACGTACTACATTGGCATATTAATTTGAATATTGCATGTAGCGATAAAAAATTAACAATAAAGTGCATCTTATAATTTTTCAACAGCGACGAAGTAATAGAATTTGTGACAATTTTTTCGACGCGAGGCGGAATCCAAACTCGACATAAAGCTCGCGAGTGCTCGTTTGATTTATAGATAAAAATATGACAGCGCGACGTGGTTGGCATGCGTGCACCTTTTTTTTTATACAACACAGATCCGATTGGAGAGTGGGAAAACACGGTGCGTAATTCGCGTGTGCGATCGGATTTATTTACGGCGGGATAAAAATGTCGAGCGATATTGTAATTTCGTTGGCCGGTGCGATTTGTAATAACAAATAATTGAAACGCGCCAGTTTCGTGTTGCGTTTATTCGCACGACATTGGGAGGCGATTTCGTGATTGATCGACGTGACGGAAAGTACCACGCGTAATGGTATCGATGGATTAACGTCTTCTCGTTGATGTTATGAGCCATCAGAGGTGCTTTAGAAATTCACGCAATGTGTTGCTATAAATGAAACGTTGAATAAAATGCCACATTGAAAACTTTAATATTATGTTACTTTCGCCAACGTTAAGTTTTCTCGTGTGTCGACAGATCAATTATCATTCTTGCACATGTTATTCACCGTTATTTAAACTTAAATCTTTTTCGTAAGTAATTATCGAAAAATATTGGAAAATTTTTATACAGTAAATTTTATATAAATACTTGTATTATAAAAATACATGTAAGGATTAATTGTTTGAAATTTGAGCTGTAAATTGACGTTGTCACAGTCTCGAGGCAATATAAGCCATCATAATTCATGCGTGCTCATCTACGAAATCCTGACGCATTTAAGGAACCCTTCACACGGTCAGTAAGGTTCTGACGAACGCTCTCGACGACACTATCGTGCACGTCAATCTGACCACACCGGCCACTTCCATTTCGTCGCGGTTGCAGAACCAGTTCAGAACCCGTACGTTGGCGACCGCGAAATTTCACGCTTGTTATAAACAATTTAGAACTGCGATAAAAAAAGCTTATTTTTCAAGCAAATGGAGAATTGCGATTTTACGACGCTCGAAGCCGATAAATAGAAGAGTGAAAAATTGCATCAGTTTATTTTTATTATTTTTATATTCTTCTTTGCATTTCTTATGTTATAGTGGAAAAGTTATTTAAAGTTTTCTATGTGTAAAAAATATTAGATTCTTAATTTAATAAATCAAAGATTTTACTAAAGTTTATTAATTTTCGAAATATCAAATATGGGAACTTTGTCAAGAATGAAGAGAAGCGTTTTTTTATTAAAACGAGTTAAATCTGTAACTGTACCAAGCGACTATTCGTGAATTCGAGATAGTAATTTCAATCTTCGAGGATCATCCGGATAAATGGGGTTCATTATTTACAAGGGGATGCACAAAAAATGACGCCTCCTTAATCCTACTATATTGTCCTGAGTGAGTCCTCGAGGGCATTGTTGCCACCGTAGTTGTTTCGTACGATCGCGATTTTGCATCATTGAGAAAATAGCAATGGGGTTTCCGAAGTTAATCGGAGTTTAAGTTGACGACAATAAAGCGTCGTCGGTTAGTTCACAGTTTACTTGGCAAAACAGCAAGAAATTATTAATTTAATAAAATTGAGATTGTGTGTGCTTGATAACATCCAGTTGTTAAATTTATTATGTAAATTAATATTAACAGAGTGGATAAATTATCTATTTTTATTACGTTTATTTGAAATAAAATTGCTGATATTTTTGTAAATCAATTTTTATTTAATAGACTCTTTATCTTTTAATTAAATATTGCAAGACGTCATTTTAGAAATGTGTAAAAATATAAACTCATAATTTTAATTTTTCAAACTAAAATACACATTCAAATATTTTTATAATAAATATTAATAATTTATGTATTGTAATTATTTTCATTTGGAAGGATTATTCCAAGGTGAAAGTACACGATAAAATTATATTAAATTGACTGTTAAAAATTATTATTTTTACTAAGTTTTGATATAAATTATACATTAAAAAATTATATTCCAAATTTATTAATAAATTTAAACACACATAATTTGCGTAATTAATTATTTATTATTTATTCTCTCTCTCGTGTGATTTTACTTTAAATATAACTTTAATTTCTATACGCCTCGTCAATCATATTCTTCAGCATTGTATAAGAAGTTGTTTAGTTTATTACCGCCATATTTGCACAGAATCATGGAGTCCAATTATCTAAGGGTGCTGAGGAAAATATGAAAGTCTGAGAAGAAGAGGGGAAAGACAGGAAAGTCCGAGATGCCCGCAAGGGCTGTTATTTTACTGAAAAGCATCATATCTCAAGATCTTCGAGGGCGTTATGGCAACTGTTATGGCCACCCTACAGACCAAAACCTTGCAATAATATTTATGGGGACGGACCTACTTATTAGACCAGTAAATTGTTTTTCTTCGTCTATACGAAGTACACTGTTTTGCTCCGAATGTAAAGAATCCATATGTATATATAAACGTCCATGTGTATATATAAACGTAAATTTACTATTATCTTTTATAACCGAAAACAAAAAAATATTAAGCATGTTAGGAAAATGAAAAAAGGAAACGCTCGTATGTGACAAAATATTTATGTTTATAAATTCTTATCTTTATAAATTTATCTTCACTTCTCTTTCTTTATTATACATATTTTTAAAATGATCTAAATTAATTGATTTAAATCAAGGGATTTAAATTAATTTGAAAAGACAAAAAAATCATAAAAATCATGGAAATATTATAACTGTTTCATTTGTCGTCAGTTATTTGCGCTATATTTCTTTTCTAGTGAAACAAATCAATTGTGAAAAAAAAATTATTGTGTTATTTATATCCTATTACAACAGAACTACTATTTTCTACGTGCAATAATTCTCCAATATCTACACGATCCTTTTTCGATACAGCTACTTGTATGGCAATATTAATTACGATCCAAATGGGAACTGCAACGTAAGGGTGTAAGTGGATTCGATATAAAAGCGCAAAAGGGGGAAAACAAAGGGATCGGTGTACAACAGGAACATAAAAATCTATCACCAGACCCTTCTACAGAAGAGATAAAATATTAAATACAAAGATCGATTCTTGTAAGAAATGTAACTTTAAAAAACCGGCATTTGCAAAATTTTCAGTATTAATTATTTTTGCGTAAACTAAAAAATAAAAATTAAAAAACATTTAAAAAACTAAATTATTAAACCTTGTATAAAATGATTAGTACAAAATGTTTATAAATTTTTGTAAACATTTATAGACGTGCTACTTAACATTGCACATTCATATTATTTTATTATTTAGTTTTAATTTACAAAAATACAAGCAAAAATTTCTAGATATATTTCATTAGTCATTTAATAATAATAATAAAAAGCATCAATATAATCATATTATATGTATCAATATAATTATATTATAATTGACAGGATTTACAAAACAAGCAAAATTGTAAATTCATAAAATTCACTAAATTTTAGAACTTTCGAGGGTATTCTATATCTTATGATTTAATCGTCTTCGATCATTACTCTTGCACCTTCCTCTTTACTTCCAATCTTTACCGCTCAACGCTACTTACATAATACCTTTAATCAAAACTTGAGCGAGAGACGGAAACAAAAGGTCTCGGTGATTTCGACGTCGCACCATCGCTCGAACGTAAAAATCCATCAACAGCCCCTCTCATGGCTAGAGACGGAAGAGGGGAAGTACGAGCGGCAGCCGCGGGCGAGATGGCGACCCTCTTTTCATCCCCTTTTCTTGCCCCTCATGCCCCATCCGCAACAAGCGGTATTGACGAAATTGATTGCGGAGGGTGTATAAGCAAGCGCGGTCCCACGTGGGGTAGCAATCCGCACGGGGGTGGGGATGGCATGCTCTACTCACCCCTGCCCATCCGCTCCTTCTCTTACCGCTAAAACGCAAAGGGGTGAGAAAACATTGTTACTAGCAGTTACTCTTGCGCGAGTCCCGACCACCTTTTCAACTTCCCCCGTCTCCGGATTTCTCAACCCCCACTCCTGTAGCCGTCGCCTTCGAACCCACCCTCGCGATCCACCCGCACGTGTTACGCAGCCTCGAGGGATGAACGAGAGAATTGAACGGATGTAGGAAAACGAAAAGAGAGAAAGAGAGAGAAGTGATGGAGAACGTGGCTGAAGCCTCAAAGGCTCCGCGTCGCGAGGCAGACAGCTCCGTTCTTTCATTTCATCTCCCCGCACCTCCATTCGAACGGGGATGCACTTCTCGTCGATGTGGTTTAACTTTTCGATGTGAAATATCAACGAGTACCTTGAGGGAAGATATGCTCGTTATTTTCTGAAAATATATTTTTTTCGTTAGCGTGCTATTTGCTTTTCAATATTTATAGTCGATTTTTGTCAATTTTGAGATCACGCGATTTTCTGGTTCCTCCACTACACTTTAAAATCTTTTAGTTGTTTAGTTTTTCCTATAAGCAATTATATATTATTTAATCACAAATAAGATAATAAATATCTAAATAATAATCGTTATGCAAATACAACGGATAGATCTTTTAAAGTATTTTTATAAGCTTAATGAGCTGAGGGTCCATTTGAAAAATCAATCTTTAAATTGAACCGAGTTCTAATGATGTCAATCGTCGTCGCGAGAAGACCTGACGAAGAGTCTTCGCGTTCCATTTAATGGAGGAAAGAGACACGTCTCGAAGGGGATATTTTCGAATCCGACGGACGTCACCTCATTACGCTTTAATCGTTCCTCGGAGAGGAGTGGCGTAACGACAGAGACGAATTCGCGTTGCTTTCTGTAATTACAATCTGCATTATTTAATCCTACCGGGCAAGTTGTGAAATATTGCCGTACCGAGTCTACGCTCTCTCTCTCTCTCTCTCTCTCTCTCTCTCTCTCTCTCTCTCTCTCTCTCACTCTCACTCTCTCTTCGTTTCCTGTGCACTCTCTTTCATCCTTTCCTTGCAATCGCCGTCGTCTGTCAACCCATAAATCCGCCTTCGCCGTTTGTCCTCAAAACAGAGTGGGGAAAACTATGGTGAGCGTGAATCCGGTTTGACAGTAACGCGAAAGCTTCCAGACTAAAACCCAGGTCATGGGTATTGACATTTCATTAAACGGGATTCCTGGGTCGCGTGCATACACGCGTTCTGTTACGAGCGGTTCGCCAAATGAAATCGGGGCTTGTCAAAATTTAAGCCGCACGCGGTTTAAAAACGATAATCTTCTTTTCTTGCACGAAATTCTTCCGAGTATTTTTCTATATATCGGAGGATTTTAACCATATAATAAAATTGACAAGTGCTCGCTTTGTCGATATGATAAATAATAAATTAAAATGGTGGAGAGAAAAATTCGATCAGATTGCTTTATACTTTTCTGTAATCTCTATTAATACTTCTGTATTGTATGAATTTCTCAGCATTTCACATATGGCCACTTATCATTTTGAATATTAATTAGAAAAGATCGTTCGTAAAATAAATTCCCACTCTTGACATAGAAATTGATCGAATGTTTATTCACGAATACAGAAACATATTGCAATAATTTCTAAAAATGGTTTTTACAAATATCATATTTATAATAATACTCAAATATCATCTGAAATCCATTTAAATCGCTTTCACGTTCAATTTTCGTTACAAGTTTTGCTTGCAATTTATACCTTCACATACAAATAGCACAAATGTTCACTGTTAAATCTCCGTAGATAGTCTTCAACGCTGCAGTCGCATGCGATCAATAAAGGTACTTTCACGAAACGGAGATGTTCGTTCAACTTTCCTTGCGCTAAGTTAGTTTCAAGAGCTGCTTAGCATCCGTTTACCCGTCGAATTTTTCACAACGAGCGTGGGCGTACTCCATAGATCACTAGCCATAAATATGGGAACGATGGTGAAAGAGAAAGAGAGAAAGCAAGAAAGTGAGCAGTCCTTCTTTAATGTAGTGCCCACTTCCGAAACCCATAACCTCCGATCCTGCCACGGAAATATTGCGAGAAAAATGCGCGCCGGGGGCGGCTGGCTTCGCGGAAAAGCCTCGGAATATAATATGTAACAGAGTATCGTAGGCAATACGTTATCTTGAAACGCAATGTGATAATAAAAGAAATAGATATGCGCCGCGCGAATAAATTCGTGATCGAGGGGAGTAGCGTAATTGCTTTTAACCCTCGAATACAGAAATATCAGAATAATAACAATTAAATAGATATGCGATATTTTTTGATATAAAAATTTACACAAAAAACAGAACACACTGTACCAGTAAAATGTTGTGAATTATAATTGTTATTTAATAAGAATATTATTTTTAAAAAAGTATGCAGCCAATAATGATAGAAAAATAACAAATAAGCAAAATTTCAAAATAGCAAAATGCACTGCAGGATAGTAAAAACAATTTTATAGATGTATATCTAATTTCATTCTTTGCTTTATCCTATTCATTTTTTCTATAATAATATATTTAGAGTTTTTTAATGTATCGTTTATTATTGAGTTTTTGAGACAAATTCATTTTTCATAAAAATAACACTTCTTTTGTTATCCTTCAAATAAATTGTTTATTTAAGTCCATAACGCAAATAAAATTTTGTTTGGTTTCATTTTTGATGCTGCTTCGCGATATCTTTAATGTGTTTTCTTAATGTATACTCACTATTTATTGATCTAATCGAATATTCAGTCTGCGACTAAATGACTATACTTTTATTTGTAGTGTGTCCTAGATTAAATTTTCGTATGTAAATATCTTTGGATATGTAATAATTGCCAAATAGCATTATATTGATGTAAAATAGATTCAAATAATATCTATGAAGATATCTCTTGCAGATATTGGTTAAATAGGACCAAAATTGTGAATATAATCAATAGAGTTTTAACTGACCCGTATTAATTTAGCTGGAAAATTCATTTTTCAAAACTTATCCGCCACGACGCGATCGTATTATAACCGATTGTTTTCCGCTCTGACTTATATACCGGAAATTGTATATCGGAAATTTAATGGATCATTGGTATCGGTGACCTAATTGTGCAAATACAGACGGTTAAGCGTCAGAAAAATGTGATTTTACGGTAATTGAGAGAATATTTGTGAACATGTTCTGTAAACCAATTAAATATAATATTTAGTTTTTCAATGAATGCACATCTGTAGTTTCCTGCAATTTTCGCTAAAATGCACACTAATAAAATATCTTTATTTTTAGAAATGTCACAAATAGTCTATGATCATTACTAGGCAGTAATATATTTGTGATAAAAATATTTTTATTTATTTTCGCTCTAATATATTATCATTTTTTAGAAAAATATCTATCAGAAATATTAGTCTGGAATAGTTCTTGCTTGATTCACCGCAAATGTTAACGTCACCTCACGATTTTCATCGCGATGAAATGTCCCGTGTACATTACTGTCTGTAAGTATAAAATATAAACCGGCTGCGACGTTGATAAATGTGTTTGACTAGCCCAATGAGCTTTGCAGCTTGCCCGCACGGACAAAAGCTTTCGAAATACGCGCAGCATAAATACCGAAAGGAGGACAGCAGGAACTTTCGGAGCATGGGGGAAAGGAAGCTTAAAGCTTTCTCTCTCCGGAGGCGCGCCGAGCGAGTTTCAAGTTTTAATACTGTACAAACACACGTATACAACAGAGCGAATCTCGAGTATTGGTGGAGAACGACCACCTTCCAGACGAATTCTCAAGGGCTTCCTCGGCGGCACGGCGACAACAACTTAAGCATCGAAATTGCCGTTCTCCTTCTTTCGAACACCCGTTACCACCGTCGTATTATCGTTACTCGCTCTCGGAAAAGTTTCTCGGCCCGAAGAACGGCTTATAAACCGACCCGCGTACCGATACTCGCATTATGGCGAATTGCACGATTCAAATGGTGCTCAATATAAAGAGGAGTTTAAAAGTACTTAAAAGGAGAGTCGAAAGTCGCGCCAGTCGATTGATAAGAAAGAGAAAGGAGCGCGGTCTGTCCTTTTGTTATTTCCATAGAGGAAAAACATCTTAAAAGTTCGCATTTAGTATGTTGCGATTTAGTATGTGTAATAAATACACTGAGAAAATGAAGAAATCAGATTGTAGCAACAATCATATTAAATGAAAAAATTTTGCCAAACAAATTGAACGTGTAAAATAATTCATGCAAAAAAAACATACAAAATAATTCCGCTAAATAAAAAAAATAAAAAAATATTAAACTAATTCGTATATTCAAAAATCAAGAAATTATAAATAACGAAATAGAGAGATTAAAAATATATTCAAAAAATATATAAATAGCTTATATCATTTTATCGCAAAAAAGTAAAAACTTTCGATATTAAAAATTTACAAATTTTCTCTGATGTAAAATAAATCTTGCAATCTCTTATTATATGTATATAAAAATCTATAAAGCAGTTCAGAATAAGCTAGCCTACCAATTTCTTGACGTGATCATAGATAGCAATCATTCGTCTTCGAAGTTAAAACGAGCCTGGGAAGACGATTCGTCGGGTCGTCAAAAAAGAAGGCCGTAAGCGTCGTCCGAAAGGAGAAAAGTTCGCCAAGTTCGCTCACTCTGTTCTCCTCTCGCTCTCCAGCCGAGTCCATAAATTCTAGCAATTTCAGGAGTGCTCCGGCCTTGGCGGTGGTGGCGGGAATAATAACGTGACGACGGAGAGCCCAATTGTCCCCTAATGCCGCGAAGTTTCCATTCAGAGCGTCTTTTTGTGCGTTACCGGAGCGGCGAGAGCGAGAGACGTATCTTGCTTCGGAGACGGCTGAGAAACCAAGCTCGCAATTCAACCGTAGAGCAATGTAAGAGGATTGCCAACTCTGCCATATGATAATGGACTCGCGATAGATGCTTATCCTCGATGTTACGTACTGTCTACGCATTAAATGTGCATTGTTCGCTGTTGTAACTAAAATTGCTTCGAATTAGCGAAAGAATAGCAGACAGAATTTTAATTTTTTTTTTCTATAAAATATAATACTGCTTCCGCTCTAACTTCGATTAAAGAAATAATATTTGCTATATACAAAACAACAATATTTATTATTACAGTTTTAACAAATTTTTTTTAAATTTTACTTAAAGAAATTTATTTCATATATTATGGAGTTTATTTAAAAAGGAATATTTGTAAGAATTTATTTATTTAATATTTAATGTTTTAATCGTATATTTCTGTCTATAAATTATTTTAATTTCAATATAATAATTAAATAATATATGTTCTAGAATAAATCTTGATTCGAAATATTGGCTACTTTTATAATAATAAACTCCAATATAATAATATTTGATTGTAATATAATTAATTTGTATATTCCTGTTACTAAATTTATAGTAGCATAACAATCGAATGAATAAAAAGGTACTTGGGGCATTGTGATCGATATAATCAACGCAGAATTGGAGCGAATTTGACAAGGCAATTAAAATTCTATTAACCCATTAGAGATTATTGTTTAAATATACATACGATAGAGATATGACAAAATTAATGCTAATAAATTTTAAACATCTCGTATCGTACGAGTATTTGTGAGACTCAGTGATGCAATGCAAACAATGGTTGGAAATTAGAGATTGCAATTTCAATATATATGTATGTGTGTGTGTACGCGTGCGTGCGTGCATGCATGCGTATAATTTATTCACTATTACAGAAATATTACTTGCATAAAATCACTACATTAACATATGATTGATGAAAAAAAGGGATTAAAACGATTTTTTTTAAACGAATTCAATTTTTACAATTCGAATGGTCTATGTATGTTTTATCCTACTGTGCAAGACTATCGATGGATTTTTATTGATGATTAGAGAAGCAAGATTCGAGTGAGATATTTTATAATATGTGTATCGAGAGCAGACAAGTGCTTTACCACAAATACAAACTGCGGTAATAATGCCAGTTAAAAATGTCGAAATCCACGAACGATTTTGTCATGGACATACGAGTTTTTCATATATGACACAATTCGAAAGCGACCAACCACCGATCATTTCCCTTGGATGATGTGATAATTATCAGATCGATCTACGCATTTATTTGTTCACTAAAGCATTGTTAAATGCACGGGAAAAACGCGACGATGGTAGAAAAGCAAAATAAAAATAGAGCTCTGTGAGGTTTTCTAGCCTCGTTTTTCGATTTAAATGCTAATGGAAAATTTACACAAAAAAGCGTGACAATAGCGCGATTAACGTAAAGTTCATAGTCTCGATAATTGTTTTACGATTATGCAAGACTCAGGATGAATATATACTAGATGGGGATTATAATCTACAATTTGAAGATACATACACAAAATATAAATTAGTAGCCAAACATGAATCGACTAATTTTAATTCATAATATTGATTGTATGTCAATTCTTATAGATAACAAGATTCAATTTTACGTAAAATAGATATTAATAATAAATATTATACGTTGTATTTTTATTTTTGTACATTATAATGTACAAGTTAATTGTGATATAATAATGTCATATCTATTTCAAAATCTGATATGCCGGAATTTTAAACGATACTAATTCTCAGATAGGTTACACAAAAAAAGCTCCCTCTCTCTCTTTCCCTGACAAACATACGTAATTAGAAAAGCGTTAACTGTAAGACGACAGTAGTAGCGACGATTGTTAATCAGCCAATAAAGTCGCACGATCTCTTCCAGGCTGACAGCGGCCGACAATAGGAAGATCCCGCGGGCGCCGATCGAGTCTGGAATAATGTATTTGATTTTGGTTTTCAAAGGCTGGCGCGCACACAAACGATTGCCTGTCCCACCCTTCGTGACCACGTAAACGGGGCCACGTGTCTAATTTAAACAGAGAACGCGTCTGCCGTCGTTCGTGTTCGCGCGCGCTGCCGTTCAGCTTCAAGTTCGTCGATCCCGAAGCCGAGAGTGCGCCGAACCGTAAGGTATTGTCGTCGGCTTCAGAGGGATGGCGACCACCCCTCTGGCTCGTTGCCTTCCCTAAACCCTCGCCCGACATCCCCGTCAGCCGGAGGGGCCGCGGATTATTTCGCCCAGTTTTCGAGCGGCCCATTAAAAGCCGGCTTGTTGGGGCGATAAACGCTGATTCGGCCCGGGAGCCTCATTCTCCTCTCTTTCTCATTCTCTGGTTGCCGTTGTTCGCTCGTCCTACGATCCGTGTCCTCCTCGTTGACTCGCTCGCAAAAATTCCCAGTGGGAGATTTGTCCTCCCAGAAACCAGCAAATGCGATCGATGCTGGATGCAGGTGGTTTTGTTTTACAAAAGATAAGTTAGATAATGGATTTTCTTGTAAAATATTTTTTAGTTAATTTCACTAATCGAAAACTTGTCGAATTTTGTTTATTTATTTTGCTAAATAAGTAAATAAATTTGCATCTAAGTGATAAGTATTTAATATTGATCGGATATTTTAAGAAATATTGTTTCTTATATTGTAAAAATCTAAATCCAGAGATATTTCTTTATAAACCATATATATATGATAGATTCATCATTGACAACAAGGCAATTTCTTTGACACATCGTTCGTAGTCTACCATAATTGACGATCGTACTTGCTTTCAACAGCGTGCCGTTTAGGGGGGAGGGAAAGCTCGTTCCTTTATTTTATCGAGTACTTCTATCTTTCCGCTTCAGCCGGATCGAACTCCGAGCTAACTCCCGTGATATACCGACATCGTCGGTTTCAACTTCGGAAAACAAATACTGTGAAAAAGAGAGCGACGTTAGGGGGTAGGGGGTACGAATGGCCACGAAAATTTATTTCGACCATCCAATTGTATTTTCCTAAGTGGAGGATCGCGCGCCGCCGATAGCTCATCCAGCGGCTCCTCTTATCTCCGGTTAACCGGGTGATGAATGTCGATCTTTTCTCCTACGATTCCCGCACCCATTCCTCGAGCCCCCGAGAATAGGAACGCGCCATATAAGAAACTGTGTAAGGAGCAACGGCGAATAAATCTACCGCGGGCGATTCCGCGGAAGTCCGTCTTTGCCGCCCTTCACGCAGATCAGAAGGGGATACGTATAAAAGGTAGAAGCGAATGGAAAAGGCATCCCTCTCTGAATCACCTCGAGATACTCCTGATAGAAGCTTCTTCGAGATATGGAAGATTCTACTCCGCGAGATCAATGCTCCCGGCATGTTAGCGATGCCATCGACTATTCTTTACGTAGATCGCTGTTATTGATATTTGATTTTCATATTTTCAAGTTTTATCGCTTTAGAACACTTGTCAATATCTTTGAAATTGTGTCGGATTGTATTTAAAAATAATAAATTTTATTATTATTATATTAATTTATTATTATTATATTAATTCTTATCTTACGTCTTCTAATTAAAGTTTGAATGTTAATGCCTTACTAGAATTTTAAAATATCTCTCTAAAATTTTGTCGCTAATGACATTTATAAATATTGTGAGATATTATGAGATATAATATATATAAAGTTTATTAAATTGAAATGTCTTACTGTAATCGTGTGATTTCAAAATTTGTATTTGCTTTTACAATAATATTATTAAATTAATATATATTAACATGCGATTTTTTGATATTTTTCTATCTGCTATTGTGAGATATTTCATTTTTCAACTTATAAAATACTATTGTTCTATCAATTATCTGCTTTTTTTTTTTATATGACTCCTTTCATTTCTTCTCAATATTCTAGTGCATTTTTTAGCCGCGATATTGCACGATTTCAACAATGTTTTTATTTAAATACACCGACTGCTTTCTACTGCTTTGTTATTTCGCGAATGTTTTCCTAAAATATTCGAGAGTGCGCGAAGAGCTACAGGAGAATGGAAAACAGTTTTAAGTAGAATGAATGTCAAAATTATCGGAGAGGAGCCAAGTATAATCCTCCTTGGCTACCGCGATAAGCTTGACAAGGGGGAGTTTTGGAACTATCATTCTAAACCAGGTCATGATAGCAGTCTATTACCGCGCAGCTGAGACAGTTCTGGCACACTCTAGTTGTTTGCCACTATAAAGCCGCCATCCACTATGAATACAGCAGTCGACTGCCACGCAGATGCGAATAATACATCATGGATATTTGTGCCATAATTTTTCCGAGAGTTTGTAACAAACATACATCTCGTCCACCGTGTCAAGCGATTTAAAATATTAAAGGTTAAATAATGTTGTAAATGCTTTTGTTTTGTGAATAAAACAAAAGTTCTAAAGTTTTAAGTGTCTTTCCGAGCTTTTGTGTTAATTCAAATGTATATTAATAACTTTATTAAAGAATTAGCAGTTAGTTAAGTTTTCTACAAAAAAGAAAATAATTAGGAAAAAATCGCTTATTGAGATTAAATTTTTTAAAAAATAATTACTAAATATCTTTATTTTCATTATAACTAAATGCAAAAATCTAAATTAATTTTTTTTATGTATCAAAATCTATATATTTTTTATTATATATTACATAATCTTAAATTATAAGTTTAATTGTTTAAGTATAGCGGCGTAAAATGCACGAGAGAAAGTAAAAACTTGATTTATGCCGTAATTCGGTTATATTCACTCGTGTAGGATCATGGCTATGGCAAAGAGAAAATCCCTTTTGATGCCCTTCTGGATCAGCACGCTAGATAGAGGAGAGATTCTCCCGGTGGGCCTTCAGACGAATTCTTGAAACGAGGGCTCGCTGTCGATGCTGTGCATCGCAGTTTTTTTTCTATTTTTTATTCTGCCCTACAGCCAGACGAGGGATGTTCACGAAAAGTGTATTGAAAATGTTAATAACTTGGCAATTTCGCGACGCAACGACTTTATGATTTTTTGTTCGATAGATGAATGATTAATATGTATTTTGATTTTGCGCGGTGAAAAAATTTATTACAACAACAAATTATTACATAGAAATTATAAAAAAATTTTTTAAAGATGCAATATTATTTAATTTTATTTGTGTAAAAACGTACGTATTTATATGAGGGAAGGATAAATAACAGAGAAGATAAGATGTTTAGTAAAAAATATAAAATATTTTTGATACTGTCAATAATATATACATTTTTATAAACGTAATTATGGCAATATTATATACGTATAAAAAAATGTTGTTTTTTGATTTAAAAAATAGATTTTTTTAAAGATATAAATATACTACAATATTATTTTGCGTTAGCAATAAAAGAATATCTTCTTAATGAATGACATATCGTTTTTCAATATAACAATTATCTGATTTTACTTTAAATTATACAGTATCTATAGTATATATTTCTAATCATCATTGCCTAAAACAATAAAGCTATACGTCACATTAACGCTAGAACAGACAAGTCTGACACATATTTGACACTGATTGGCGTGCTTGCAATCGAGTAGGAAAAAAAGGGACGAGAGTGGGATTTCTTAACGATTCGTCACACAGGGCGTAAAAGGGACCGTACGTTCCGGTACATGCTCAGCAAATCCCTACGCAAGGGCTGCACTTGATCAGGCAAATCTCCAGAGAGTATCGATTGTAGACAAAGGGAAAGAGGACATCAACTTGAGTCACCATGGTCCTATTTCTATAGAACACGCGTGCCTCCGTTTCTGTTGGTCGCTGCTTCCCTTATTACATCTTTTCTATTCGCAACTCGGTCGGTGGCTCGTTTGCATCGATCGCTCTCGAGCAAACCGCCGAGTCCATTCCATGCGAATCGAGTTGCTACTACGAGCGATTGCTTCTCAAAGGCCATTCGCTCTTTTCCGGAACCGTTTAGAACTCTATTCTGCAATCTTAGCGAATCCACTTGCGAAAGGATAAGACCGCGACAAAAAGAAGAATTATAAGCGTGTTTACTTCTAAGAATTATTTTCCGTTGATAATTGTTGTCAAAGGATATAGAGAACGATAAACTTCCTTTTGATAAATATAGATTAAACGATAATAAATCCGGGTTATATATAACAAAATTTTGTATAGATAATGAAATTGAGATTTTTAAAACTTTTTATTATCACAGAAAAATCATTGAAATATGCATTAGACATTATATTTCAGAGAATAATCAAAATAAATCTTTAGAACTATTCACAAAAAATTTTAACGCTATATTTATATCGGCTACGATCTTATCGCTTTCGATAATAGCAAATATTTTCGTTCGTATCAGTAAAACGACGACGGCGCCAGAACGGCGTACGTGTTCACGAGAGGGAAAAAGTGCTGCTAAGTATCGGCTAAAGGATTGTCAATACTCCTCTCGCCCTTTTCTGCACCATCTACCCTTCTGTCGACGGAAACGTAACTTCCCGGAGAAAGAAAGAGAAAACGAGAAAGGAATCAGGAGGGAAGAGCGGATTTCTCGTTTTTTCCTTTTCGTCGTGTCACTCTTCCCTCTACCTATCTATCGTCCTGCACCTTCTCATCGTTTTCCTTATTCTGTCGTACTTTCCCTCCTCTCGAGATTAATTATTCGACCTTCTTCTCGCATCATTACACGCCGGCTGCAAATAATCAAGGAACCCGACTCAGACTTTTTTCGAAAAGCGACCGTCACTTAGCGTCTCGCTTGTGCGATCCTCGAAGTAAGTTCTTGTTAAACCGGCAGGAGAAATCGAAAGGCGGGTCACGAAACGAATTGAAATTGTCACGAGATTGAGATTTTATAAACGACGGATTAATAGAAAATTGTATGTCTTGTAGAAAATATTGATTGAACGAAATTTTATCACAATAATATGAGATGTGTCGACAACAAATGTTAGAATGACAAATCAAATAAATAATCAAGAAATTACTCTAAACTGCGCTTTAATTAATTATTTTCACTTTGCTAAAAAATATAAACTAAATAGAATTATATTAAAAAACGAGAAATATATATATACATATATATATATATATATATATATATATATATATATATATCTCCTTAAATATCCTTAAAAACCGATATCAAACAAATATGTCAAGGATGTTAATATATCAAGGAATAAAAAATTAATTCTTCGCATGTTCTTTTTATTTTCGAGCAAATAATTTCTTTTAGATATTCTGAATACTTTTCACGAGTCGCGACTGTACTGTAGCCGATGGATGATCCAACCTGATCAGGGGAGAGTGGAAAAGGGGATGGGGGGCCCCGCGAACGCAGGCAGTGCCGTATGAATAATACATTGAGCCTCGCGCGTATCGGCGTGCAACGGCGGAAACTCGTACGTATATACCCGAGCCGATTCTTGGCCTATTTTACAATTCCTTTGATACCCGGAACGCGCTCTGGTCTCCCTATATAACTGAACGGAATGCCGACGATCAACAAACGGACGGACGAAGCCATCTTTCGATGCAATTTGCCGTGCGGTCTATCTTCGATTAGTCATCGCGGATTTCTTTATCGTAGTGACGGCGATAGTTGAATGAAATTGAAGAGCGAATCGCATTTTCTAAATCGAAATTTCGCTTACTGGTTTTTTACTGGTACTGATTTTTCAAAATCTAGCAAAGTTGGAAGCCATTGCTTTAGAATTTTGCGAGAAAGGCGACTTTTCAATCCGCTACTTTAAAGCTACTTTAAACCGACGTTGCTTTCGACATAATCGATTTTCGATTTTAGAAAGCATAAAAATCGAAGTAGACTACATATACATCATTTTTACAGGACATTCTACGACGCTAATATTCCAAGAAAATTTTGTACAAAATTGAAAAACGTTCAAGTTGTCAATAATTTTACAACGTTGAAAGACGATTATTCTAGACAAATACCATTTGAAAACGAATGCACGCTACAATGCAAGAGTTCGCCGGTGCATGCAACAAAATCCGGAAGAATGACGAGAATTCTAGCGAGTTGCGTTACTGTAACTTGTCTGTGCTCGACGCTTTATATCGTCCAGAATGAAGACGAATCTAAAGTATTTTATTTAAATGCACGTGCTAATCGCATGTACGTGCGCGTGGCCATTCACGAGACGATTACATACTCGACAAGCAACACTCAAAACGTTGATTATACACGCTTGTTTTGTGACGTTGTTAATTAAATGCTTCATGAGAAAGATTGTTATCCGATTATCGTAAATGCAAATTTAGTGTATCTTCTCAAGAAATAATATATAGATGCGAAAGGATTGAAACAGTTATGTCAATGCCTTCAAATAAATCATAACGTCTTGAAATGAATAAGCTTGTTTGTACGTTCTTAATCGTAGTTGCAGAAAGAAATTCTGGTGCGTTTCCCTGCGAGCTAGAATACACTAGAGAAAAGTTGGCTGTCTCTTATTCCTATGAAAGTTATTTGCACGTTGGTCAACCGCGAGATGTGTCTTGCCACGTAAAAGTCTACTACAACTTTATTTCCCATCGCTTTCGTGATTGGCAATCACCGGACGAGATAGTAATTACCTACTTCTTTTTCGCGGAAATAGTGACTACCGATCATTGAAAGGTTAATTTAATGACAGTTTTCTTAGAAGAGAAGCGACTAAATAAGAGAAGAGACCAAATAAATAACTTTTAAAAATCGACGTTTCGCAGAAAACTTGTTAATAAAATACAAAGTTTATTATACTTGAAAGATAAAAAATATAATGCACATACATTATATGTTTTCAATAAATGAAAATTTATATTAAATTGTTTAAACATTTTTGCATCGCAATAATATTTCCTCATTCGTGGTTGCAATATCGACATTCCGATTCCATATGATAGTCGAGATACAATGTGGAATTTTTTAATGATTAATATTGAAAGAGACTCGAACCCCCAATTACGCGTATCTGACTGGGAAATGGAAAAATTGATATGGGCGGATATCTCGAATATTATACATATAATAATACCTGTTTTTTAATTAGCCGTATTCGTGAAATTATGCACAGCGAAATTAAATCTCACCGCTTTTATTTAATGAACAATTAGAGAAAGTGTGCGTTTCTTATGGACATATTTAGAAATATTCCGTTATCAAATAAATCATTATTCGAGATATATCTCACACAAAATAATATGTGCTCATTTGAAAACATTGTTTAACAAGTTTTTTTTTTCAATAAATATTAATAACAATGCATCTATATATTATTTAGAGTATGTTTATAATATTTAAGAACATACATATTTGTCAAACAGACATTTTTTAGCGAAACATTTCGATCAACTTGCGAGTTCGAGATCAACGTGTATAAAGGAGTTAACATAAATGAATTATCCGCTTCGTAACAGGTTAAACGAGCAAGGGTGTTAATGAGCCTTTTGTGGGTGAATTTGTTCCAGGACATGCATTTAATGTGCAGAACCAACACCGTCTATAGGGTGACATCCGTATAACGCGAGCGCATATATCTTTTGTCAGAATGAAAATAAAATATATTAATGCCGTATATTGACGTTTAATTCACGAAAAAACGAATAATTATCGTATTTGCCGGATGAATTATTTACTCAATATTACGCTGAATATTTCAGTCTACAATAATTGATATTAAGCATTCCGAATAACTAAAGGCATACTTTAACAATTCTGATTCAAGAAATACATATAGAAAATAAAGTATTATTTTCACTTTTCCATCAGATAAAATATAATTAGCTGATGTAATCATTTTCGCAGAATAATTAAATTATTTTGAAATTAGAAAAGTGATATACATACACAATATATTTCTGTTATTAGTTTCATAAGGCATAAAATATTGAAAGGTAAGAAAGAAAGAAGCAAGATAATAATTCTAAAATTGTTGATTCTCTTCAACTTTTTTCAGACCTAAGAAATATTAACACATAAAAAATTTTTAAATACTAAATAAATTCAAAATTTAGTTTACACAAAAAAATAGTAATTATTACAGCGTTCAACGTAGAACGAACCTTTAAATTGTCGCGGAGTCTGTCAATTTACCTTCGCCCTCAATCGCTCAAAACAACGAGGCGACCCTCACGCCTCAACGAGTGTGTTAAGGGCGGCAAGAGTGCAGCGCGTGTTGCACAATGACAAACATCACGTAGGGGTGAATCGGTAAACATAAATGCATACAACAAAGTGTGTTCGCGCTCTTCGGGAATCCCTTCCTAGTGGCTCATTTCAACGCCATATGCCCATGTTTTTAACAATGCGCTTTTTTTTTGTTCATCTTTTTTTGCTCTCTATTCCAATATACATGTTTTTTTTCCATTGCTTGTCTATTATTTCGTTTCGTTACACTTTGCTGTTTGCGCGCGAATCACCCCTAGAGATTCTCGCGCTTTATAGGATGACTGGTTAAAAATAACTAATGATTAATTCGTTCTTGTTTTACTTGGTTCAAGTTAAATGATTAATAGTGAACACATTGCGCAATCGATACGTGTATGAACTAATTAGGACATGAATTGTGTTCACGTCTATTTACATTATCAGAGAATTTTGTCAGATATAAAATACTGTCTACAAAATCTAAAAAAAATTATAAATATTGAGTGTATATTTTTTCGCATATATATAATACAATATGTGACAAGATTAGTATTATATACATACATATATACATGTATACATATTTAACGATTTTATATTTTTAATAATTTCAAATTTTTCCACATTTGAATTAATAAAACCAAAACTCTTTTATGCAAAAAAGTATACATACTAGTTTATATTATCTATAAAAAAAACATTTATATCAAACGGGATCAAGATTTGAGTCTCTCGAAACAGTCATCGACGAAAGCTAGATTTTCCCTTTTCTTTACTAGGTTTTTTAGGGATAAGGAATCTCAATCAATATCTACATCACGAGATGCTCATAAAATAAAGCTGCAACGCGGCGACTTGGCGACGCATCGTCATCAAAGAACAGTTCGAACTTTCCCCCTCGGCCTTCTGCAGGCAGACGGGTTAAGGCGGGGATGACGGAAAAAGCGATATCATAAAAGGTAGGGCAGGGAATTGAACCAGTCCCAACGAGAAAAAAAGGGTCGGTTCGTTATAGTCTGCTCGATGTAATCTTTAAGATGAGATCGCGCTGAGTCCATGAATCGCCGACGAGAGCTCGCTCGCTGCAAAACTTTGCTCTCCCTCGTATCCTTTCCCCTTTCACCCCTCATAATCTTTTTTCTTTCTCGCCCTTTTTCTAGTTTGTCCTCTTCGCGAAAGAGAAAAAAGGGAAACCGCGACGGTTGTTTGCTACTTAAGGAATATTGCATACGTAAAATCGATTTCTCATTCGTGAAATAAACTCGACGATATGTGACACCGTTTAACTTCTCGATTCGCGTTATATTCTTTGCCATCTTTTCTGGTTGCCGGAATCGATCTACTGTACGAGAAACCATATTTTATATTTCGTACACGTATCTCGCCTCTTGTTTCATGGATTTGCTACATTTTTTTATCATGCCCCATTTGTATTATATTTACGTAAACGTGCGCGACGAGAATTTTATTACACAAAGCTGTCAGAATATACGGGAAGCTGCAACTTCAATGCATAGAATTTTCGTTATTATATTTGACATACTTGAAATTAGCTTTCCCCCAGCGAAAATTTGATATGGAAACCTTAATGAGAGAGGTAACTAAAATTCAAGATAGAACAGTAAAATCCAGAGAAAAAATAAAATAATGAAAACATGTTTTTCCACTCAGTTTCAAATAAGTTTCACTTAAATAAGTATTTTATTTTAATTTGCTTGTACTTTTTTTGGGAATTTTATTAAATTTGTGATAAGAAGAAATTGATAAAACTACATACGTTCAACTAAACATCCAGATAACGATGACAAATGATAATTTTCCACAAGTATAATTAAACAAGTTTGTAATTAAACACATCATGAAATAAATCTAATTAAGAATAACAAAATTATAATTAAATGTAATGATGAAGATGTAATTATATTTCCTGAAATCGCGCAAAATGTATGCGTGCTGTAACACGATCTAAATAATGTATTTGTTTGTTTACAACTTAGCCACAATTATGATAATAGGAACAATGTATACCGCATGATCATCCAAACATGAACGATATCAATTCTGGGAGGGAAATGCAACGTCGCGTTACGTCATTGGGTGTTATAGCGTGCTGATTGCTGCTGCATATTATTGCATTACAATTGCAAATGTATCGAAATTTAATTACAATGCAGCATGACGTGATGTATCGGACTCGGGCATCGAAGGAGCCAACGTGTCGATATCAAAGTGAATTTAAATGCAGCTTCGAGCGACACTCGATTGCACTACCGTAAATACCGTATAAATTGCGCTTTTAAATATCATAAATCAATAATTTATATAAGAAACATGTCTGCAGTCTTTATATATCTAATCATTATTTGTATAATTGTATACAAAATAATATAGAAATTAAAGTTAAAAATTAAAAATTAAAAAAAATAAACATTACAAATTTACAACTTGTTATATTTTATGACTTTATTTATATTCATAATTCAATACTGTTGTTATAGGGTGTACTATTTTTGATAAAATCATATTTCACTTAATAAGTAAAATTTTGTTATGCTACAAGGAAGCATAAAGTAAGTTTTGAATTTCTAATCCTTCAAAGGAAAGTCCTTAGAGTCTAAAATTCTTTAAAAAACAAATTCGATTTATTCAATCCGACAGTATCATTTTTCTATTAATTATTTTCATGGGTAATACTCAAAGTATATTAAAAACTTAACTATCGTTAATTAAATTGAAAGCAAGAGAGCAATAATTATATAACTATTATATATAATATTATATAAGTTATTATATAATATATACTCTATTATATATAACTTTTTAAATACAAACTTTAAATTATGTATGGTTTAAAATAATAGTAAAACTATACAATCAGTCTGTAATCATGAAAGAGTGCATTATTCTTATTGTTATTCAGGACTGTCAGTTCTATACAGTCACTTTAGATAGATAAATAGAAAGTTAGATAGAGATAGATAGATAAATAGATAGAGAGAGAGAGAGAGAGAGGAATAGAGAACACGCAGTGTCTAGCGTAGGTGATTTTATTAAAAATTCATGCATTTCGGAACTGCTGTCGGAACCGAGCTTGCTAGATCAGAGCTTATGCTGTCAACCCTCTTCGGAGTCTACGACGGCAGCAGGTTAGGGGAAGAGTAATTGAGGGGAGAGTGTGGACGAAGATGGTTCATGAAAGTGGCGGCCGGAGGTGTAAGAACGTCGGCGATGAGAGCGATGACTGGAGAGGGATAGCAAGGATACCGATTTCGATCATGTCTCCTACCTACTCTTCAATTCACTCGTTCGGATAGAGATTCAAATAGAAGTGCACTATGATATTTGTTATAGTGTTATAATGGCAGTGCTTTTTTCATTATTTATTTAAAAAATGCTCAAAAGTATAGCTTTTATCTTTTAACATTTACGATATTTTCCAATCTTTCTCATTCATGCAGTAATAAATATTAAAACAAAAGAAGAAAAAAGTTTTCCGTAAAATGGATTTATCATATATTATTAAACAGGGGTTATAATAATACATACTTAAACATATTAAACATATTAAACATATTAAAACGGTAGGTAATATTATAGAATGTCACACTAGTGACGTGTTCGTTATATTGATAAATAGTCTGCTGTCTATCTCTCTGCGCAAGAGATATACACTTCTATAATTAAACTATGATTGACGTTACAGTAATTAAGCCACAAATATGAATGGCAAAAATCTGACATTAAAATATCAAATGATTTCATTGAAATAACAAGAAATGTCAAAAATATCATGCTACATTTATCCTTTTTTTATCACTTTTGATATACATGTATATTACATGTACAAATGTATATACAAATGTAATATTTTTTCATGTATGAATTATGTAATGTTATTAAATTGAATAGTTTATTATATAGAAAAAATTCTTTCTAATCTTTTATAAAATCATAGAAAATGATATCTTGCTCAGTAACTAGCCAAATAATGGCCAAATATGTTTAAAGATCCTAAAAAATTGTCTCGTGCAATAAAGTCGACTTGCATTGTTATTACGTCTGGGCTTCTCGATCGCGGCATGGTTTGCGATGACGGTGCTTTGAGACGGAGTCGAGGCGACGTAATGAGTACCAAAACGCGTTGCAGCTGACGACAAAAGCGATACACTCGTCGTCGTAAAACGAGCTCCGCATTAACTAACTCGAGCGCGCAACGAAAGATACGACGACGACGACGGCAACGGTGACGACGATGACGACGAGGAGGAGAACAACGATAGGGGCAGAAAGGTGGTGCGCGAAATCTTGGGTAACTCTTCTGCCCCGACGATCCCCGCGGCGCTTCAATTAACAGGACTAGCAATTATCTGTTATTTAAATGAGGCCCTTGCGTCTCTCCGTCTTTACGCCCGGATGTAGTCGCAGCAGACTGGGGAAGGTAGAATCTCGGATACCTCGCGAGGGGCGGCGTTGTCGACGATTAGAAGGGTTATTTTGTCGCCAGGATTTTCACTCTTGATATAAAGCCGGATGTTTTAAATCGTGAGCATTTGCATGATGAACACTATATTCAAAATTGTTGCATCTTATGTCGCGACTGTACAAAGTTGTATTGCCTTATTTAAATTTCTTTTAAGAGAAGATAAATATAAAACCTTAAATAAAAGGCAGAAGTTACGTGCGCACTTCTGCAATAAATTCTAGAAATTTAATTATGCAAGCTATTACAAACATTTTGGAACAAATAATTCGCAGAATATTAAGCAGAGATATCGAAATGAAAAATCTATAAATTAATATGCATAAAATATTGTAATTAAATTTGTTATAATGGTGAAGATTTAAAAAAGATTAAAAAAAAAAGAAATTTTATAAGAGATAAAATAAAGTTAAATAAATAATTCTGTATTCTAAACTGAATGCAATAATAACAAATGAATTTTTTGAAACTAAATATATATTTATAAATTATTCATATAAATTTATATTAATAATTTCAAATTTTCAGTAAACAAATTTTACTATGAAAAATGTGTAATTTTATTTATTTTGGAAATAATTGTGTTAGCCGGTTTTTTAAAGTCTCAATCATCTTACTTTATAATGTAAAATAAATTATTATAGTTTAAAGTTTTATTTTTTGCATTGTAATCAGAGCATAAAACACATTCGTTTTTGAAAGGTCTGAGGATCTCATTTAAATAACGGATAATTGCGAGTCTCGTTAATTGAAGCACTGCAGGGACCGCCACGATATCGTGGGATACCCACCCTGCTGTCTCCGACAGTTAGCCTAGTTAACTAGGGCTGATCTTTCCTCTTTTGTATAAATACAAGAAATCCCTTTTGACATCATCCGCAGTCACGGTTTCAAGACGTAAGACGTTGCCTTTTTCCTCATCCTTATTGTTTAAATATATGAAATGATATATATTTTCTACGAAATCCCCACAATTCCGTCAACGTGAATTAATTTCGATCAATATACGATAAAAAGCTGTTAATTAATTATCAAGTTTGAATGTGTACATCATCTGAGTTCTTCAAACTTTAATTTTTTTCTGTTTAATATAACGTACATGTATCTTAAGTATTTTAACGAATATTACATTGATTCTTCGGGCTTTGAATATCGTAGTCGAAAGATGCCTTGTGTAAAATGTAACATTCTGGTTTACTCACCACAGTGTTGACGATCGCGGTAGGATGTCGTTCGTTCTCAAAGAAAGAAAAACTCAGATCAACTTTCCCCGGCAATCGATGAAGGTCGGATTGCCTTTGAGTAGTGCCTTCGATTCTCCTGGAGGAAACGGATTTCGGATAGAATCGGGGGCGAGCCGGGCATCTCATAGACGCGAAGAGAGGATGGTGAAATTCGAAACCGCCTTTGGAGCGAATTGCCTCGGGTCGCGCAAGGTTCCTCTTAAATCGCACAAAGAGCCCCAGACGAAAGTGTCGCGATGAAAAGCCCCGAAAGAGTCTCGAATCAACGTGCGTCGCGGCGGGCAATCGACGTTCGCGAACGAACGACATACGACAACAACGACGACGACGACGACGACGGCGACAACTCGTTCGTCGGGTTTGCCGACAAAATGCCTCCGGGCGATCCTGGTTTCAGCTCTATCGAATACCCTGCCGATTGTCGATGCAGTCGGGCAATCTTCGAATCCGAGAAAAATGCGAGCTCTCGACGAAAGCAGACGCTTCGTTATCGCGTCCCGCGAGATCGATGGTCTTTTCGTAGATTATATATCGTACGTAAGATATATCACATAAAAGAAGATCCGGATGACTTTTAAATATATGTTATTTAACATGAAATAAATTGTAATATAAAGAATAAAAGAGAGAAAAATAATTTTAATAAAAATTTGATCACTTTTTTTTAGCGATTAAATGTGAATATATTGTATAAATAAATACCGTTAAAACTGTCGATCAATATATCAATTGTTTTACCACAAGTATAGTGATCTATAAACCAGGCACCAGGTTGACACGCTCAGTGTCATAGTGATTTCTGCTCTTCAGCGCGAAGCACCGTCTGCTTTTGATACGCGCCGAGGATGAAAGTCACGCGGATCGTACAGCCTAACCGGAGATCTGCATTTGAAGCGAAATGTCGACGCTGAAGAACGCGTTTCAACAACGATGTGTATCCTCGAGCGACCGCAATTTTTGTCTCGTCCAATCAAAATGCCAATTTCAACTGCGGCGACGTGATTGCCGCCCGGCACGCCGCTCGCTCGCGATCAAGCGCGGATTTTCGCGCAGGTTTTACGCTTTTCCGCCGCGACCGCGTGTCACTGTCAGGGCCACCTCTTGAACACTGTGGTGATACGCTACTGGCAGAATCGTTTGCCCGTGACGCACCGAATATGAAATTCGCTGCCGAAATTAACCTGCTCGTCCGCGCGCGAGAAGCTTCTCGCGGTTTTATTCCTCGTCGAATTGCGCGCGATTCGCGTGTCATGTTTGTGGATATCTTCAATTTCGAACGGAAATCAATATTTGTAGGCAAGAAAAAATTAAACTGCATATTTACATCTAAATACACACTTAATGGATTTTTCAGACTTAAGATATTTAACGTTGAAAATTGCATGTAACGTGACATTTTATTAAACATTTTCATTAACAGTAAAATAATTTCGCCGCTAAAGAGAATAAATAATTAAATATCTGTGACAGAAATATATTCTACTTCGAAAATATAACGTTAATTTTATTTAATTAGCTTGGCAATTGCACGTGATATTATTTTAAGTAATTACGATCAGATTTTCCAACTAAAACATTTTATAACGATATAGTGTCATTGAGAAATTAATTTCGTTTTTGTTATCTCGAAGAAAATAATAAAGAAAACAGATAGAGTGGCGACATATCGACGTACGTTACTATTATGGATTTTACGAGCTACTCAAGAAAAAGGGATCGGAAAAGCGCGGAAAAACGTAGAAATTCAATCTCGGCATTTTCGGGCAGAGTTATACGAGCGCATTTCCGTGGCGGGACGCCCGATTCCACCTTCGCAAGAAGAGCTCGTCGCGCTCCCGAATCAATCCCGACGAGTCGTACGACTCGAGTTTTATTCATGCGGGTACACTCGTACACGCGTTGGAGTAATAAACCTGTCGCTCACAAGGTAAATCAATGTACCTGTCCTGTCGGGTCGACGGCGACGCGGCACCCGAGAGCGCATTGATTTTGGCGCGAGATTAAAGTTGCTAGACCCGAAGACGGAGGAGGAACCAATTTCCACTTGCAGCAAAGGTGCAAAGCGCGCGATTTCGTTCGTGTTCGATGGAAGACGAGCAAGGCGAGCGGAATGGTATTCTGTAATAGAATCCGGAAGGATCCGATGGGATTTCGGATCTTTCGAAAGATCCATACGCCCGATAATCTGCAGCTCCGCAAATCACAGATTCGTAACAGAAAATGATATATGTATGTAACATTTTAACGAAGCTCTCTCTATCTCTCTTTTTATCACACATATGGAGGTAATTTATGTGATTGCAAAAATTGAAAACATTATTGATTTCGCTAAATACTGAATTCATATTTTGTATGCTAATTAAAACTATAATTAAATTCTCTACAGAATCTCTCTCTCTCTCTCTCTCTCTCTCTCTTTTATACAAATGTTCTACATTTAATGTCCCGGTTCTCTAAATATATATGTAAAAGAAAAAAAATTTGAAAATATAATTAATAAAAAAATATATTTAATAAAGGTGATTTATAATTTCGTGTAAGTTTTGTGTGAAAAACTTAAAGAAATTTATAGTTAATCTATGCATTACGAATTAAAAATATTGCAGATTGAACGTCCGTTTAAAGAGCTTTACAAGCATATCTACCGAGCAAATTGTAACAGTGTCGTGAAATGTGGTATTTCTCTGACCTGGGGCGAGGCTACACGCGAGCATTGTTCATTCTAAGGGTATCCCATTACAACGGTCTCACTTGACCGAATAAAATTTCGGGTAAAATTCGTACGCATAGGTCATTGATCCTCCTCGTTATCGTATTTCAACGCTTGCGAATTAATCCCGTATTTATTGGATAAAAAAAGTATATTCGCATTTGAATTATATAATATCAATGCTCAACAGTTTTCAAACGTACGCAAAGAAGATTTATGTATATAATTTAAAAATTCTATAATCACATATCCATATATCTATAGAACCGTAATACGAATAATTAAATACTGCGGGAAATTGTATAGACTTTTTGACATTACGTTAATAAAAGTTCACCAAAAATAATTAAGCTTACAGAATATTGTTACATGTATAGGCATATATGTATATGATGTAACATTTATATTGTAAAATCAGCCTTTTTATAATGCGTAAAATTTTTATAAGTTATTGTTTCATAGAAAATTTGGCAATTTGTAATTTTTAGCAGCTTTTTAGGTTGAAAAAAATCTAAATTTAGAAAGAGTCTGCGTATATTCAATTCCTTGGTATTAATAAAATCAAGAGTATTTGCCATCAATCCTTTTAACTTGCCGTATAATTTCAGAGCGCGCTTTCGGACCCTATCGGGTATGGAAGCTGGAAAGATCCCACCGGCAATTTCCAAGCATAAATGGTAGACTAAGCGGTAGCGAACGGTATTTATTAGACGTATATCAATATAAGATCTTGTAGAAATCGCGAACTAATGGCCATATCGGCATGCGCGGCATATGGTGGTTAAACGCATCTCGAATCTTTCTTACGACGCAAACGAAGTAGCGGGAAAGAGGGAAGAATAGAAGCAAAGGCAGGAGGACAGGATCTAAAGATGATCGTGATGGAGCAGCGAGTACGTGTTCTCTTCATACGAGCGCTTATGAGAGTGCGAGGTATTATAGTCCTGCCATTATTATATCGTTCGCATGCACATGGACGAACAGCATATATGTAATCATACGAATATGCGTATATTCACGTTATTATAATAAAACGCGCGATGTAACATAATTTTCTTAAGTGGACGATTTATAATCGCGATACCACACCTATTTTCATCGAAAAACATTTATAGCATCCCTCTTTCATTCTAATTACATGTTTTTTAAACGATACAATTTTGCGAAGCAACGAATGCTTTCGGATTGTGTAAATTTTGTAAAATATGTATATATACGTGACTTGAAATTATTTATTTCAGTCCTCAAAAAATGTGGAGAATGTGATAAATTTTATTCGCAAACTTGATACAATAATAAAATTCTGTTATATATAAGATAAGTAGTCTAAAAAAGAATGAAACAAAAATCTTAGCAAATCGATAACTTTTACGTAAAACATACAAAGAAAATCGTGTTGATTTCTCTCTACGATGCATTAGAGAATTAATGACCGAGACGTTCGTTATTTTTTTTTTATGCGTCAGATATATCGAGCGAAGGTTTTAACGAGCAAAGTTTACGTACTGAAAGAAGAGACGAAGAAAAGAATCGCGTGCACGAATGTAGGATGCACTTTAGAAATTTCAGGGTGCATGACTAGTTTGGCCCATCTCGCCGGCGGTTATGAAGTTGGAAGCTGCGAGCGACCCCGCAGCTGGCGCCACGTGGGCGCCAGTAGCCCCTTACCCCGTTGTTCCGTCTCACCCCGCGCCCAACTTTCCTCATTTACGATAATGTATGACCACCCATTAAGAACGGGGCCTAGCCGGGGCTTAGCAAAGGGCAGGTAACGCGGATCTGTGCAAGGTGTCTCCGTTTTCGAGAAAGAAATTAGCAGGGACTCGTACCGTGCTCGATTTCATGGCTCGCAATCCTATAATCCAACTTCGAGTGAGAGTAAATCATGTGAAATTAGATGAAATGGAAATAAAGTAGAGAAAAGAGGACAAAAACTACGCTGATGTAGGTAATAAGAACTTGAATTCCCATTCGGATGAAGAATGAACAGATGTCAAAGAGTCGAGAGAATCTCTCATGTTTCTTCAAAATTGTTATAAATGCTTCTGCGAGCATGTTATATAATTGCTCAATAATGAATTTTAGTTATTACAGTTTAATTTAAATATTTAAATCAATAAATATCATAAAAATAACATATTTTGACAACAAAATAAAATTTAAAAACACATATTTAACAATTTAAGAATCTCGCATATTTCCTCATACTTTATTATCATGAACATATTTTAACATAATGAATTTATACACATATACCTGATATTCCACGATTATAATTTTCAAGTTTTAAACAATTGCTAATCAGATCTCCGATTTATCGCCTACAGTCACATGCCTACATGTTATCGATCCAAAGTTTCCAAGAAATGCAACGGTGAAACCCTGAGGGAGGGTCTGCCGGACGTAATAACCTCGGGGATCTCCCGGAAGAGGCAGTACGAAATTTACGATAATCAGCCGCCGTGATATCGCAAGCTTGCGGATGTGTGCGATGGGGATCCTCGTGCATGGGAAGTTTCAACTCGGCCAATAGAACGAAAGATCGATTATCAACGGATAGAGCGTAATAATCGACAATTAGAGAAATCCGCTAAATAGGATTTCTCTAATCACGATACAAAATAATTGCATTAATTTACGCAAAGAAATCATTATGTAAAATATATAAAATGCAAATTTTCAAATGCATGTTTATCGAAAATTGTTTTGGCACTATGCACATTGTTTAGTTTATATTATTATGGTTTATGTTGTATTATTGAATATTCGATAATCTGATTCTTAAAAATTTAATAAAAATTAAAAAACTAAACTACCTATAATAGAAAATAGAAAAGAATATTTCTGTTCAATTTGAAAAATGTCAGTATTCACAAGAAATATCATATAACTACGTAAAAAATAAAATAAAACTTTGTGTAAATGATTATGTATATACATAAATTTTTAATTCTGTCAGTTGATTTTTCCCATTTTAAAAATCGGGAAAAATACATTACAAATCAGGAGAAATCATTAATTAATCTTAATTAATAGTATTCTTTTATCGTAGTATAATAAATCTCTTATCTATCCTATTCATATCGTTCATTGACGAAGCGCCTCTATCTTTTTCGTTATATACTCTGTCTCGTTTCGCCTTCACTCTTCACATTTGAGCACGATTTCGCTCAGCCTCCTCCTCTATAGTTCGTGTCCCATGGGTATCATTCAAGCGGAACAGTTACACTTGTTCTCTACGGCCAAGGAGTTCGACCGGCTAAATAATTAGGTTAACCCTTGTTGGCTCGTCGCTTCGTATTGTCGTCGCGATAACATACAGTAGAAAGGGGGAAAAATCAACCGGGGAAACAAATGTTCCAGTCTTCCTGAGTTTATCTTGATAATTAATGAAACGATATACTTATCGCGGACAAGTTATGAATAAAATTATAAGCAAAACTACTTCCTGAACTAAATAATTATGCAATCTTATATTATTCAATAAATATCTGAAAAAATATGATAAAATACTTTTATACTTTATAAGAATTCTATAAAAAAAAATGTCTTTAAGCACAGTGATCTGTATTGCAATACTGTGACCCGTAAAGTATTGTTATAAATATTAAAGCTGGAAATATATAAAGCAAAAAATATATAACGAGCTATAAAACATTATGTAAAATTTTTCCTTTAAGTTTATTTAAATTTATTTTTGCGTAGCTATTTTTTTCATTATGTAGATATCTAAAAAATTAATTAACAACAAATCATCAGCAAGTCATTTCTAGCAACGGACTTGTTGATCCCTCACGGTGACCAACTAATTTCGCCGCAACAAGTCTGACGTTTTGCAGCCTGAGGAAACTAGACGCTAACGCGCAATTTATTAAAGCTCTCTTACGGCGCCTCTATTTTTCTCTCTCTCTCTTTCTCTCTCTCTCTCTCTCTCTTCTTCCCGACTGACCTCGTAAATTGTTGCAGATGGGTTGGAGATAGATTGCGGCTTGCAAATATAGCTTGTCGGCACGGTTAATAGAAAATTAGCGAAGCTAATAGCGCGTTGGCGTCGGGCGAAGAACAGGGGTGCCGTCATTTGTGCCGGAAAATCGAGTCGCCGGTTAAAGTGCCTTTTAACGCGATTCCATGATCGAATTCGGGGGCCGGCATGGCGAAACCTACTTTCGACATGATTGTCTCGCTGGCCGACTATCCTCCGTCGAAAGAATTATTAAATTGCTGTTCATCATTTAACAGGAAGCGCCGGAGAACGTGTTATCTTGAAAGGTTGCAAATTATTATTGTCCCGGACATGATTTTATTCAATCGTGGTCACTGTTGCATTGAAAAACTCGTCTCGTAGAAAATTCAGTACTCCAAGAGAGTGTACACTTTGCGATAACTATAAATCTGTATACAGAGCGTCACAACATGAATTTATTAAGGCATTCGTGAGTGAAAGTAAATCTATATGGTTAATATTTTTAATGAAAATTAAAAATAGCTATGATTTTTAATTGCAAAGATATTTTGCATCAAAAGTTAGAAATTTTTACGTAATAATAAGTTATAAAAAAAATAATCTATAGAAGACAACAGTGAAATTTACACTGCTATTATTACTGTAACAATTTATATACTAATATTATTTAAATACGTATGATTTCACCATATAAATAAAAATTATATAATTATTTCTATATATATAATATATGCATAGATATAAATACGCACACTTCTCTCTCTTTCTCACGGAATTAATATTCTCGAAATATAACAAATACAAAATTAAATGAAAATTAAAAATTTAATGTAATTTTTCTATAATAATTAATATTATAAATAGTTTGTACACATGACGTGGATCATGTTTGCATACTTGATGACCAGTTCGCTTAACGTGCTTGGCGGATGAAGTTTAGGGACAGTTAGGCACTTGAGTACACGAAGCCTACTAATTCCGTCGCTTGTAAACGGCTTTATCGTTCTAACTTCTCACGGCGTTGCTTGGAATATCCCTTATATTATGCACAACTAGATGCAATAATTATATCGCTAAGTATATATTAACGAGATAGATTAGCCATTCCAGCGCGCTTCTCCTTCGCATATATGCGCACGTTAATATTACAAGACTTCTGGATCCTGAAATTGTACGACGGATTTGCCAGGAATTGTTCGATATCAGTCATAATTTACAATTCTTAAAGTGTTCCCATCCACGAAGATAAACGCGAAAAATTATCTTTAATATTTTATCTTTAGTTTTATTCTTTCACCAAGTTAATGTATCGTTTTGCTGATTGTAAATTTAATGTTACAAAAATAATTCGTCATAAATTTTTCTGTAAAAATGTATCTTCTAATCATTCTTCTACAATTAAAAATAAGTCTTCTTCTATAATTAAAAATAACAAGTTTTTAAAATAACAGATTTAAACTAACATTTTAAATAAATAATAAAATTAAAAATAATACATGTCTTGAACATGTTTATACTGACTTTTAACAAAAGTATATCTTTAACCAGCAAATCGCGTTAAATACGCATAAAGCGATCGCTCTCAGAAAATATCGCCCAACGAAAGAAGAAATGAAAGAACTCGGAGACGCATTGGCAGACGTAGGTGCGGGTGGCATCGCGGTGCAAATGCAAAGTGCATCCAGTCGAGGATGACTATGGGAAAGAAAGAAGGAGCGCGGCGCAAGAGCGCTCGCGCGGAACGATGATATTTGATTTATGCGCGTCGTGGGCCGCGGGCCGCAAAAGAAATTATTGTAACCAAGATTTATTTCGAGCTCTTTACTGTCACAACACCGACTTACCGGCGGTAATATCCCGGCCCGCCCAGGCCCGTTTCGAACGCTAAGTACAAGCTCGTTGGATAAAAGTCCATTATTGAATGGGGACCAGTCCCACCGAAGGCGATGGCGATTATTTAATGCCACAGAGTCGGGTGTTAAATTGGAATAGATTGCGTCGCTCTTTCGCTTTCTCACCCCTTCCTCTCTTTCGCGATCTTTAATAACCGACCGACGCGACGCGACGATGCGTTTGTCGCGTTCAGTCAGGTTAGAAAAACGACGTGCCAAGATGGTCCTTTCGGGATGTTGAAACGATTTATAAGGAATCGAATGCAAACTGAATGCATCTAATGTTAGATTACAATATATAATGCAAATTTGATTTTTGACATTATAAATGTCAATGTTTGTTAATGATTCAGAACAGAGTGGCGTCTTTTTTTAATTTTAAAGAATTATACATTTGAGAGAAACAAAGCAATAATAATAAGAAACAAAAAGATAAGAAGAGAAGAAAATTAAAATAAAATAGAAATAATAAAAAAACATTTAAACAAAAGATACGTAAAATTATTTTGACATTATTTTACGTAACTACTATCTAAGAAAGAAGTTGTTAATAACATTTACATTTATATTAATTTTCTACACGTAATTAAATCTTCACTTGAAATTTACTTTAAAAACTATTAAAGCTTAATATTAAAACATTAATAAATTGAACACTTTTCCTTTTGCATTTCTCATCACAGTATCTCTTACACATATAATATACAAGCAATAAAGATTTAGTTATTATCTTAATTTAATTTATATATAATTTTCGACAAAATACACTAAACATTAAATATCTATTGTACTATAATTATAGTATATAAACCCTACTATCATATAATTTTAACATCTTTACCGCCTCTAAACTACCTTTTCCTTACTAACTATTAACATGTATCTCTTATATATAAACGCTCCCACGATGAAAGCACGAATAACTATGAGCGGTGAAAGGTCGACGATGAGTTTTCATTAAAAGACGATATCTAATCCCGTAGTATTACGCGATCGGCATGACCGCAATTAACGAAATGATAAAGTGCGTTCGATCGCCGTAAGGAACCGGCGGGCACGCAAATCCGGAAGAAAATGTATCGATGTAGCAATTTACGTTACGACGTAACGGCGGGTCGCGTAATATCATGAGCTACAATCGACGTGTTAGAAGTTACGCAGATAATGCGTACGTATTCACGATTCGCCGTACGCGATCATCGGCCGCATGTTCGCGGTAAACCCTTCAGGTCCCGACTTTTACGTGTCCGGAATTCCCGAGACGAATACGCGCTAAGAAACTTACAACAGCTGAATGCACATACCGAGTAAATCCCAAAACAATCTGATAAAGCGAGAATTCACAAATATTTTATAAAAATTTTATTACATAATATTAAGTATTTAATATATTAATGCTTCTAAAAATTATATAATATCAGTTGAAAAATTACATACACGTATTTCTACAACGTATTTATATATTGTATTATTGGATAAATTAAATTAACGTGAGAATTATTGCGCACACATATGTATATATACACACATACACATATAAGTGAGATTTAATAAATTTAATTAAAAATTATTGCGTGTAATTTTATCTGAATAAATATCCCTCTACAAATCTAATTTATGTATCTTCCGCCTGTAAATGCTCGCTGGCTCGCAAAATTCGGGGAATGCGATAAATTAAAATACTTGCAGTTGAATTAAATTTTACGAGCTCGTCGAGATTTGTTAATTATGAAAGTCGGACGATTCTGTAATTTTTTGCAAAAAATGATGACGGACCAAAGTAATACTGCAAACGGCAATTTTAATAGGTCCATGTCCGTGCCAAAGATCTCTGCGTTTTCCTCTTTTAACAAAGTCGGAACAAGGTTTCTAGTTAGTGCGAAGAGCAGCTGCGATTCCTTGGACGACCATTTCAGATCGCGAGCCAATTTTCTTCGCGAGCTTAGTCAAGATTAAATTAGACCATCCGTTTCGCCGATTGGTCCTTGTCTGTTCCTTCCCTCCATTCTGGCTATGCTTTTCGATATCAATCTAAACGCTATTCGACGAATCTACCCTATCATGTACCACGAAGCCTGTCTGTATAAATATACAATGTAGTGTAGTAACATTCTTCCAACATTGCTAAATAGTATTTATCAAACAATAACACTCAAAACTGTTTGATTTCTAATCTAAAAACAAATACTTTAGCGAAAAATTTTACGATGAAACTTTATGAAAAAAGTTGGATTTTAATATGATGAGAAAAGAAAGCAACTCAATTTAAAAATATACATAACTTATAAGAAAATATTAATTAATAATTCAATTAGTAGTTATAATTATCTTTATTATTATTTCCTTGAAAAGAAATCATAGTTATTTAAAAAAAAGCTGGATAATATTAAATGAATTCACGCCACAAATGCAATTAAAAAAAATAATACAAAGATAAAACCTACCAAAAATATCTCGAATATTAATCCCCAAAAATTCATTTCTCTCTCTTTCTTTCTCTCTATACATTTATCTGTAATAATACAATAAAACGATGAATTAATTTGTTACAGATAAATAATGCCATAATATTATTACATTTCCAGACAATGCTATAATGTTACGAAGTCTCTGTTTCATTTAAAGAGTGATGTAAAAAATAATTATCTTGAAAAATCAAGCTTTTGTTCGGATATTTCGAAATAACAAACACACAACATCCATATATATACTTCTCTCTTCTGTTTCAATCTTCCCCCTTTCATTCCCCCCCCCCATTTTCTGTGATAAAGTGAGCATTCGTCGTTAATAAATGTATCTTGACGAGTTCCGCGAGACCGCGTTGCGGCTGCAATCTTTCCTAATCCCGCAAAGCGTGGAGCTAAAAAAAATTCGAGCCCGCGACGGTAACGCGGAAAAATCCTGCGTGAATTTGCAATGCTGCATTAAGAGCTTATGACGAAACCGTTTCGCGCAAAAGAAGGGGAGGCAAAATGGACTTGCGCGCAAAACAAATTTAAAGCTTATAAGCTCCGACACGAGCGTGCGCGCGCGCGTTCTTGCTCTCTGTTACGTTACTTTTATTCCGGCAACCGCGCGCTTCAACCATCCGTATCGAATTTGCATATTATTACTGTAGTCACCGGAGACGTCAACCAGTGTAATTCGACTCTCCGCCTTCCTTTTATCATAGACTCTCGGTATATTTCGCCTGTAAAAATAGTAGCGATGTGTTCGCAAAAGATTTATCGTAATAATTATTAATATGACAGTTATATACAAAATATAATTTAATATTGTATATATATATATATATATATATATATATACAATATTAAATTATATTTTGTATATAACTGTCATATTAATAATTATATACGATAATTTAATATTGTATATATATATATATATATATATATATACAATATTAAATTATATTTTGTATATAACTGTCATATTAATAATTATTACGATAAATCTTTTGCGAACACATCGCTACTATTTTTACAGGCAAAATATACCGAGAGTATATATATATATACCTTGTATTTTAAAAGAAGATATTTTTATCATAATGCATTAAAAAGTGCGAAAGTTCTGCTTTAGACCTCGTTACGCAAATAAACAAAATAAATTAATTACTCTTAATAAATCTCTCTTAGTAAATTTCTCTTTACAGTTCATTCATTTACGATTGAATATAATTTACGAGTATAATTTGAGGAAAAAAGATTTTTTTAGATAGCTTTTTTTTGGTAAGGCAATATTTTCATCAAAAAAGGAAAAGGGGCAGAACGAGACGAGCCGACAAATTTTTCGCAGAGTTTCCTTACAAATCTAAATTAGACAAAAAGTTGGAACGTCCTTTTACGTTTCGTACAACGCGCGCTTCTTTCCCGGGGGACGAATTTTACGAGGTGGTCGAAAGACGGGAACACCCCCCCATTATCGCGGCTGGTAATACGAACTTGCCCTCTCGGCGCTCCTTGCAGAGTTTTAAATGCGCCATTAAATGAAATATTCCAACGTCCATGCCGTGAATCATTGATGCTACCGTTGTAATCATCGTCGCGCGTTCTCAGCAATTATTTTGCACGTCGTGCTGAATCTTCTGAAAGAATAGCTGTGAGACCGTATTCCTTGAACACATTTTTTAGAAGAATTCTAAGAATGCATTCTTTAGTTTTTTTAGAAACTATATTTCTTCTTTATGTAGAGTTAAAAATGAGAAAATTTTTTGAAAGATTGTAATATATGCGTGGATGAATCAACGCGTCTTCTTATGTTCAGACTTATTCTTTCCATGAACAACTCGCGTCTTTGTCAAGATTTGCGTTTGAAAAAAATCGTCTGAAGTCTGACATTGTGGCGAATGTCTGTTCCACGTGAAAACATCGACATACTTGTGTAATTTTCGTCGTGCTTTCACGGTTGCAGCCGTGATTTTCTAATATTCGCCTGTCTCGTAATGAAGACCGTAATGAAGGCCGTTTGTGGGACGTGCACAATACTATGAAAAGACGAACGTACAAAAGACCCTACCGAGCGGTGCTATACGACGCGACATGTATCTAGAATTACTACTGATGTTTCTTTTGCCACCTTTCCGCATTACACTAGCGTAGCAGAATCGAAAATTTTAATTTTTAATTTTGGAAAAAGAATATAATTAAAAGATTATTAAAACTTTTAAATGTCAATCAGAATGTATAATATTACATATATATATATATTACACGTATAAATTTTATAATGTATTGATTCATAAAAATGTAGAAATATTTAAAGTTTTTTTTCTTTTAATTTATGTAAGGAGAAAGAACATATGATATTTGAAATATTAAAAAATTGAAAAAGTGTCTAAAAATAATGATCTCTTTTCTTTTCTACAATATTATATTATTTTATATGCATATTTTGATTTTTTTTTAATTTTGTAGAGGTGTATTATTTATGTTTAAAAATAAGAAATTGATATATAATTTTATTTTTGCCGTTCTTAAGATTTGATAAATTAAAGTGACTTGTATTATGATGGATACAGCTCTGGTGGCTATGAAAAGTAGTGTAATCACAATTTGTCATTCTTCACGAGAATGACGAATTTTTTTAGTAAACGAGACAGTTCTTATCTTCTTCGTTTACTTGGCATGAAGACAAGGCGATCTAATTTTGTGTAATTTACCGTTGCGATCTTTTTATCATTAGAGCGGAACATACTTGCCGTTCATACTGCGAAAATTACGTAATTTCGCGCGAGTTCCATGCCGCGCAAATGGAGTCTCGATGCGACAATCGTAATTTGAGCAGCGGCTTATGTCATCGTGAAAGCACCAAGTAATGAGCAAACAAAAGGGCGGAACTTGTTTTAGTAGAGAATTGAGAGAAAATTTCTACAACTCTAGAAATTTCTCAGAGTCAATGTATTGATTTTACATAACATGATGTAATCAAATAAATTTTAATTTAATTTAATTCACTTAATGAATAATCCTATCAGTAATTAGATAACTATATGAATGAATATAAATATATAAGTGTAAAATAATATATATAATAAATGTAAAATAAAAGAATAATTAAATTCTAACTTATTCAGCAATAAATTATTCGATCAATCACTAGATATGAATATAAAAGAAACTTATAATTTTGTTTAAGAAAGTAAATTTCTTAAAAATTTTGAAAAAAAAATTAATGCACTTCAGAGATTTTTCCAAGGATCATCATTTTTTTGTCACAAGAGAATCATCTTCTATTTTCTCAAGAAATGTTTGATTAATAGTATAGCGTGCCAGCTGACCACATTCTGTATATCTGCTACCTAAGGAGACTATTACAACGTCGCACATATATTCGTCCATCATGACATTAGATTAGAGGCAATCATTTACGACTCCTCGCACGACATTCAAACTGGCAGAAACTCGTGTTGCAAGGCGCGCGAAAGGGTTTGCTTAATCACTTTTTAACTGCATTAGTACTGGTAGACACCCCTGTCTGCCCCTGCTGCGTGCACTGCACCCTCGTCGCATCAAAAATAGATTACTCCGCGTGTTCGGGTCCCGATGTATTTCTCTCCGGCTGTAACGCGCCATGCGTCTCTGCATTACCGGTATATTACGATAATATATGAACGAGCGCGACGGGGTAGGAAGTGCAACCGCATTAAAAATGAAGGGTGGCAACGAGGAGAAAGAAAAGCAGACCCGAAGGAAAAGCCGCGAGCTGTTGTCCGCTTGTTGGTCCAACAATATTTAAATTTATTTATTCAACCCTCAGAATTTGTATACGAGTGTCTGGCAGTGAGCGGCTAGAATGGCTCACAATCAACTTTATGACGAGACATTTAACGTCGCTGCATATAATTCGAAAACTGAATTTAATATTCACTCTTTGAGTGTTTTTAATATATGTATTATGTAAGAAAATCATATGATTTTCTTACCATGCATGTTACAGTGTTGCCTTATTTAATCAATGTTTGTTACATGAACGTTTCAAAGAGAAACAGTTAAACTGAAGTGACACAAAAGATGGTCCGAAATAAAATATTTTTATATCAAAATTAATTCAGTATCTCATTATTTTACAGATTCGACGACTAAAGTTACATTTATATCGGATGATAAAGCTCGTTTTTCACCTAGTATTGCGTGGGCAAAGTAAGAGACGATCTATGATCGCGAAAAGAACATTTGGGAGAAACGTTTGTCGAGCGGGAGAGAAATGGGAAAAAGCCGTGTTGGAGTGTTTTCCCTGTCCGAACTACCACCACCGTCGCTGCCACAAGACAATCTTGCCGCATGCCTTCGCTAATAGACTGCGCGCGTCAGCCTTTTTCTTTCGGCCATCTCTTTTTTTTCTTTTTACCCTCTGGGCCGTGCGCGCGAGATCTTCCTCTGCGTTGGATTTGCTGCCAGGACGATGGATAACCTCCAGGTCCCTAACAGCCGTTTAATTTGTGTCTGGCTCTACGTTTTTGTATCGCGGACGGTCCTTCGTTCGAGCCGGAAACAAGACGCTCGTCTGCGCGACGACCCTTCGCCTTGACTACTTGTTGTAGCTATCTTGCCCGAGTGTTTCGAGTGTTTTTCGAATCTCCCCGTTTTCGAGCGAGAGAATCTGATGGCCTTTCGAGCCGCTGACACGGCACCCGTGACAATAACAAATTAGTTCGGTCTAGTTCAAAGAGTGGAAACCGGTCGAACGAAAAGTCTTTTGCGGCATTTTATATATGTTTCCGATGCTTTATCATGTAATTTCATAATTTTTATTTAACACGATAAGATTTCATTATTGACGTGCATTACAAAAATTTTATTCGCTTTATAATCATTGAAATCAATTATTGATATCTCAATTTTGACGTTATTTTTTTCAGATAATTTTCAAGTATCATTAATACTAATTCACGACGTGGATAATATTTTTTAATCAAATAAAATTAAAGCATTTTGTCTTTTATTAGGTAAACAATTTAATTTGAACAAAATATATAATTCAGTGAGAAAAACGTTTGCGAGTAAAAAATATAAAACGAGAACGAATATTCGAAACGAGACCAACTGGGAGAGACGTCGAGAATCAAGAATTATGAGAAATAAATAAATGCAGCATACCTAATCGGATAGACGTGACTGACTTTTGCCTCGCCTAAGCGACGGATTCAAACACGAGAAGCGAAAACATAATCTGATATCAACGTCAGCCGCAGAGTATGGCAGGAATGAATCCCAGGCGAACAGCTACGAATGCTTATTTATATGGAACATATCGCGAGACATCTGCTTTTATTGGAATCGTGTATATACTTTACATATGGTGAACTAAATACGTATTTGATAATTAAATGCAAACATATATTTTTTTTTATACATTTTTATACATTTTCAATAAAGTTGCGAGCATCAAAGACGATTCTTTTTTGCAAATTTTAACATTATATAAAAAGAATAATTAAATTGTTTAATTATTTTCTTTTTGCGATTTATAAATTATTATCGCAAATCTTTGATAACAATAATTTACACAGATTTGTTACAGAAAGTAAGCAAAAATTATGAGAAATATACATATTAAAAAAATAATAATTAAATTTAAAAATGTTCTGTAATTAATTTGTTAAATTACTCTTTAAAAAAAAATCATAGAAAAAGGAAGGAGTATCTTTTTTTTATAAAATTTATTTTTGTATTTTACATTAAAAAGGAAAAGCTTTATTCTAGAAGTCATCTGGGAATTTAACGTTAAAATTTATGCTTTAAATGTCGACATTCGACGGCATGGTACGAGCTTACAATTATTCATATCCATCGGACGATGGAAAGACGTGTCTCGTCTTCGGCGACACTTCCTAATTCCTAGACAACGGTTGGAAGATCTAATTTCCTAACCTGTCATTCACGCCACCAGAACTCCGTGCCTTCGTCAACGGCGCGGACGGTTACGGATCGTTCTAAGGATCCGTTTAAGTCACAGACATGTTCCGATACGCTCCGAAAATTTCCTGCGGCAAAACACTCCCCGCAGCCGTAAATTCACTTTAACGCTTTTAACATGTGGTCATTCATTTTGTTGACAGCACAATTTTTCTCGAAATTATATTGTTTATATAAAAACTAATCATTTTCTTTATTTGTAAAATTAATTTGACATTTATTTTATTATAACTGTATTTTAATTGAGATAAAAAACAAGTTATCAATCAAAAAATTGATTGATTAAAATTTTTATAATATATATATAATTTATTTTAAAAAATTAATTAAATTTATATTATTTATTATTATGTTACATAAACATTAATTCAATTGATTGATTACTTTAGTTTTATACCCTATCAGTTGAAGAACAATTTCTAAAATTTCTTTTATTAAACAAAGTTCTAAATAGACGGATAGACTATAATTAAGATAAGCTAAGCTCGCGTTATAAAAATAAGTTACCATAACATATAATTATTAAAATTACTATTATATGTTCTTTATTAAATAAATTAGATAAAATTTATTAATTGAAAAAATAAATCGCTTTCCATAACTTTGAGTTGGCGCACGGCGGCGGAGACAAAGGACGTCTATTATTCGGATAATCGAGGCGTAATTTGGGGCCGCGTAAAGCGCTTAGGCTTCTGTGCTTCTAAACAGTAGGTGGTATCGCGGGCTGCGGCGAGACATTCGCAATTTATTTGTCACTAGGGTCATAGGACGGCTTCCAGCACGTGGTTTTCGGTCGCTGACAAAATATCGAGTCGGTTCGTTCCACGCGGTTGTTGGCCGCTGCTTGGCCGAGGTTTCATTTCCGCGTATGTCCAGCGAGTCGCAGGATGACCGGTGGTCGCGCGAGAGAACACTCTATCCTTTGCCGGTCGAAGGTAGGATTTGCACGTTGTCGGCGAGAACACTCGCCGGAGGCGACGGAACCTCCACCCCGAGATCGTGAGACTGATGACCGAGAATGCTCAGTGAAGGCCAATGTAACGCCAATATATCGCTTCCGCGATATATTAAATTTAATATGTTTATTAAATTAATTATAATTTAATATGTATTAAATATGTAAAAAAACATTAGATTTATTAATCCTTTTTAAATGGAATAGTAAAAAATGCTTTGAATTTACATTAAAACTAATCCTCACCTTTACTATTGAAATTAGTGTTTTAAATATATCAATTTGATTTTTTTATACATATTAAATGAATTCATTAAATGTTGTTATTACAAAATATAGCACATATTACTGTTTTGTAACAATTACAAAATTCAGTAACTGCAACACGAATTTTTCTTACTTTTAAATAGAGGAAAATATAAATTATTGCTTAATGTTAAATGTTAGCATGTTAAAAATTTAATAATCATTAAACTTTTAATTAAAATTTGTATGTATATATATATATATATATATATATATATATACAACAATCGATATAATTATTAAATATTTACTTTGCAAAAACCTTGTTTTATAAAATTTGCATTTCCAAAATCGAACGTTCCACATAAAACAACTTGATAATTCGACGATATTGCAACTTAGTTCTCGACAGAATCGGGCTCTCATTCTATCTAGGCGTCTTCGGCGCGTGTTTGTGTATGTGTACATGCACGCATTTCTCGTCGTCGCTACGCGCACAAGCAAACTCGAAAACCTGCGCTTCCAAGGGAAACCGAAGCACTACCCTTAATGACTCCGACGACACAACCTCCTCCGCACTTACCTTGCCTCCCCTTTATTTATAGACACAGTCAGTAAAGAAGCAGAAGAAACGGAGGAGAAGATCGAGTGAACTTGTGTCTGGAAAAAGGCACATCGTGCTATCATTCGTTCCAGAAAATGAAAAATATATGATACTCTGGATATGTTCGCCCACCCATAGCATCCAGCGATATCACGGCGATCGTGTATTGCGCATAAAAATTTCCGATATATCTCAGAAAATAAGCGTAATATTAGGAAGATACTATATAAATTCTCAATAAAAGTGTAATTTAAATGAGTTCAAAAAAGATTTCGAAACTATAGAATTAATAAACATATATACGCTCTTATTCGTTTTATAATAATAATAAAGTTTAATAAAATAATTAAGATAATTATAATAATTTTAATTTTATTTATACATATACAGTTTAATAAAAATTTTAATTTAAATTTATGAATTATGAACACTTTTTGGAGATCTTTATAAATTTATTTTCAAAAAAATTCTATCAGCACAACATATATAATAACATATCTGTATAAGAGTATATTTATTTTATGTATATTTAATAATCACTTTCATTCTCAAATTGACAAGATCAGCCCTTAGGCGGCAGTTCAATCTTAATTAATTGATTGCTCGAAGCGCTAGGCATTAATCTTCTCCAACAACATCAACGTGAAAGTGACAGAATAGCAAAATCTCGGTAATCGAAAGATTAGTCTTGTTATTTCTACCAGTTTCTATGCAAACGCAAGGAAATGAGAGAGAAAAATAAGTAGAGAGTAACGAGAGAAAGTAAGAAGATTGCGGAGAAGGTCGGGTAACGCTTTCACGCAACGAGGCCTTATCTCTTTGTCGATTCCTTGTTAAATGTCAAGTCATTTCGCTTTTACGAGCCGGTTTTACTAATGAATATCACGTAACTTACTGTGTCAAGTCGATACGGGCGCGTACTTCCGCAAATACATCTCTCTGCAGATAGATAAAGTGCGACTTCAATATGTATGCGCTTATGTGTCGAGAATTTACAAATTTATATGTAATATAGAGGAAAAAGTAAATATATCAAATTTATGTATGCATTGATACAAAAATAAAAATTATGCGAATTATTACACATTCTCGTTCTACATTTTTCTATATTTTTCTAAATAAGATTAAAATGATATTTCGTCCATATGTTGTATACCTAACCTGATGATTTCTTACATTAATTTCAATTTTTCATGCAAGAGTAACAAAAATATTTCAACAGACTAATATGACAAAAACGTGTGTTAAAAGCAAATTGCATGCAGTCTAGGTGTCATTTGGATCGTTAAGTGCATCAGAGTATTAATTGCTCACCACATAAACGCACAGTACATCGCGCCATACGTTATTTCGCGAGAGTCTCGATGCCACGCCATTATCACCATCGTCCTCATCATCATCATCATCATCATCATTACCACCATTGCTCGCGTTTTCATCGACACGGAAAACGCGGCTCTCCTGTCCGCTCGTTAAAAACGCGCGCTAGATCCGAGAGCATTACAGCGAGCGGTTCGCGGTAACGAGTGATTTACGATCGAGCTTCCCGCGGGCAGGAAATTCGTTAGGGCAATCTCTGGGATTCGAGAGATGGGCTACCGCACGCACCACATTACAACCCCGAAGATAATGTTAACGAGTCCGTCCGAGACGAACGAGCCGTACGAGTTTCGCGTCGGACTCCTGCTTAACAACCGCATGCCGTGACTTTTCATTCAAGCTTTTCGATAAAGCGCGATGGATGCGTTATACACTTTACATGCAGAACATAAATTCGGCGAACTCTAATCAATTCAAAGCAGACCTTTTTTTCTTCACAAAATTATCGTATTATCAGTAATCTTCAAATTGTATTTTTGAATATAAATATAATAGTTGCAAAACTTTCTTCACAAGTATCAATTTTATAACAATTATGAAAAATTGTCGTTTAAAGAATCGTTAAAAATTACGTTTTCTTCTTCATCATATATACTTAAATAACATTTATTTTAAATGATATTCTATTATAAATAATCGAGAGCTCTCGGTCTTTATATACATTATTTTTCTTCCATCACGCGTACAGTAGAAAAAACGGTAGACTTGTCATATCTTTACTATATCAAATAATTCGTATCAAGCTCGTAATACTTTATGATATGAAAGCTTTGTCTCCTTTAGCCAAGGGATTGCAAGATAATAATCATTGAAAAGCGCTCGATCATGAATTTGTCGAGAAATTTATTCCCGCCAGATTCAATCATAGTATATAGTGGAAAATCTTTAAACTTTTTACCGCTTCTTTTCTTGTTTCACCGTGTCTGTCATAAAAGAATTCTTCGTATTACAAACTATATATATTGTATATACTACACAAAGAATTTATCTTTTAATATTGGCATAAAATTTTATAGAAATGTCTATTAAAAATTATATTTCTCATTTGCATCAACAGCTTTAAAAAATATTAGCATTCCAATTAATAATAGGTTACGCAAATTAAGATTTAGGATGATAAATGACTGCTAACGAAGTCTTATTGTTCAATTAATTTCAATTGAATAAATTTTACTGAAATAATTAATTCAATTAAATTCGTCTAATTTAAATTAAATAAATTTTACTTTAGTAACATATCTAAAAAAAATGTTATCAAAGATTTAGTAATTTAGAAATTATGAAAGATTTATAAAAGTATGGAAGAGTTCATTCAGACATTCAAAATATATTTTTTATCATTTTATTTGTTGTGTACATATAGTAACATTTACAAAATATTTATAACTTAAAAGTTTACTGCTATACAACACATGAAAGAACTGTCATACTTCTTGAAATCTATTCTATAAAGTTCGTGATTCAAAGAAACGACGAGTTTGAAGGGACACCATACACATGTACCTTCAGTATAGTTGAAAATTTTATTAAACTCAACTTCAGATTTTATGTCCGAGTAGCACCATGATATTAAGGATTTCAGAAGTACGATGATACTTCTCTAACACAGTCTGAATTCGGTCGGATTAGCTTTCGAAAGGACACTCGAATAGACTGCTTTGTTATTAACTAATCCAGTTTAACTGACACGCAAATTATACGATAAGTAACGCAAATCGTTATCCGTCCTATCGTGCGTCCTCGTATCGTTGCCTGTACAAACGTTGTGACGTTACGAGACTTGACAGAGATTTATTGCATCTGCCGGTATAAAATCGCCAATCCACTGGGACGGAAATTCAAGTGTAAACGTCATCGACGAACGCGGAAATGGCAGCGGTGAGCGTCGATGCGTGGAAATTCGGAATTTCAATGGAAAATAGAACGAAAATAGAACGAAAATAGAACCGCGCTATTATGTATTCTCAAAAAATGCTGTCATTCTAACTTTTTTTTTCTCTCAAAGAAAGAGAATTTGAGAAAATCGGAAATTACCAGTTTTCCCTATTGAGTCAGAGTTTTCTCGAAAAGTTACATTTATGTCAAAAGTAAAAAAAAGGGTATATTAAAATTGTGTAGAGAAAAGAATTATTCAATAGGTAATAAGAAGAAGTTTATTCAACGATTTTTAACGCTCTCTCTTATATTATATCCTATTCTCATCATTTTTTCGAAAAATAATAAACAAATAAAAATCCATTATTCATGAACATTTCACAAGCCCGCTTTCTTTTGTTGTTTAAAGAACCGACAACATAATGGACAAACAGACCGCGCAGCGCGGCGCCCGATGGAGCGCGCGATATTTATTAATGCAACGGGGAATTATGTGCGACGAACAATTGTAATTTATTGACCAGCAGCACGAACGGGCGCGAAAACTGCGATTGCAATTTTGCACAGCGCGATGCACCGCACGTCGCACGCATTATTTAAAATATACGGCGCGCGAACAACGGGTCCGGAATAATGACAAATATATTATTAGGCCATGCGCGAAATGACACGCGGATTACGGATAGAACAGTCATCATGACAGTAATTAATATGTAATCCCACACGTCCAAGTTATACATATGTTCTTCAAACTCGACTGGATAGTGATTTTCATCGCAAATATTTTTTTTCTGTATATATCGGATAAAGTCTGCATATAAATCATTATATAACAGAAATTTCTTTACAGATAAGAAAAAGGAAGAAATTAATTTTAAAATGTAATTAATATATATATAATTATCACGTATTATGCTGTATTTTTAAATAAAAATTATAAACAATATACAGATTTTTTTGTCAGAAGATATATTGAATGTGTAAAAATAATCATTATATAATGAAACTTAACAGAATATTTCGAGTTCATATAAATGTTCCCTAATATCTTTAGTATTTATTATTTAAAATCATCGAATAATATCATAATTCTCGTTTCTATCAGAAAGAATATTTAACAATATTATATGATTAATTCAATATCGAGAAATGGAAATTCGAAACTGTTGTAGCAGTTTTTGGTTTGATTAGTGTACTCTATACATGTCATCGCCACCACGTGTTTTTCCTCCGGAATATGACGAGAATGTTACTAATTTGATTAAGCTTATCGCTTCTGCGTATCCTTTTTACCTTCCTTCCCACTCCTTACCGCATAAATACTCCAACAGATAAATGTATGTGTATGATGTGTGTGTGTGTGTACGCATTAATGTAGGATCGTATGTGATTTTCTGGGTTCGAACTATCGAAGCGTGGAGGTCGCTGCACGACTAAAGGGAATGCCACCGTTGTTGCAGGTGCGCGACAGTGCCCGGTAAAGTTTTGACAGTGGCTAACCCGTCGGGGGTGAATCAGCGAGGCGCAATAATTTCTCGGCGACGAATCCGCCGTCCCATCCCCGCCGGAAGTGGAACGCGCATCCGCTCTCACCGATAGCCCGACCCCTCGTTAAGATGTTTCTCTCGCCCCTTCTCGAAATTCGCGGAGGTCGCAGCGATAAATTTTCTGAAATTTCTCTGGCATCGTGTATCCCTCTCTCGTGCCCATTCTCCCCGCGACGCCATCCTCTCCTCCTTCCACCTCCCTTAGCAGCGCGTAGTTAACGCCCGATTATCGCCAGCGAAAAACATGGCAATTGATACGGATTCCGAGAAAAGTTGTAGCATTGCGTTAAATTCGTGTTTTCCATAGCGAAACAGTAAAGAGAATACAAAAAGAAAACAGAGGTGTTTTGTATATTTTAGTCTCGTGAAAGTTAAACGATAGCTTTAGTTAAGTTTCTCTTCAAATATTCGGATTGCGATAAATTAAATTAATTAAGTAGATAACATTTAAAGTCAAATGTCAAAAATTATACTTAATTTATAACTTTGAAACATGCCTGTAAAATCTGAGTAAGATAGAAAATTGTAGGGAATTGAATTGCTCATTGATAGATCGTTTAAAAGTTGACAACGTTCAGTTTCCGACATTATTACTCTGCATTAAATTATGAAATTAATTTAAATTGTGAGAATATCTAGAGCAGTAAAAATAAAACAAACGAGAATATTAAACTATAACTATGATAAATAACTTAAATAATAACTTATTTTTAATATACACGATTCCAAACCTAATTTATTATAAATCATAAAAAAAAATATCCACGATACTGGGAACGAAAGAATTAAGTAAGACAAAATTTATATCATAGAGCACATTCATCGAAAATATCTTGCAAGAACTGTAGATTCTTTGCATGATTAGAATCTTCACGAATTACGAAGCAGTTTCTCTTCGTATTATCCTCCACTAAACTGACCGTCGTCTCGACGGCGGAACAAGGCGGCAGCAGAGTGAGTAAACTTAATTAATAGAATAAATTTAGCAAGGACCGTAATCTTGCCAACATTTACCTTCTTGTCGCGCAAAAGAGGAAGTCCGGGAAGCAGGAGAATTGAAACCGGGTGCTGCAAGGCGAAAACTCCATGGCACAACGCGTAAATGTGGAATTCCGGGGTTGATTTACGTGAGTGGCCACGATCACGACTAACGAGAGCCAATGTCAGCTATACTTTCGCTACCCGAAAATTCCGACGAACGGGAGAGAGAAAAAAAAACCGGTAAAAAAGGTCGAATAGTCGACGTCGCGATAGAAACCACTTCCTGCGTCGCTCTCTTTAATTGCGCGATCCTGCGGCGAAAATGAGTGACACTAGCGAGGCTAATGAGTTTCGCGAAGTTTCCTCAATTACAGCATCGCGGTCGACACTTGGCGAGATGGTCGTTTTTTGTAATCGAAAAATTCTTTGCGAAAACTACGAGTTTTTAAAAAATATTTTTCATATTTTTTATTACAGAGCTGAGCATTAAAAAAAGTTTAAAGAGAGTCATTCAGATTGTTTAATAATAATAATTATCCAAATAATTATAAAAATACTTTCATATTACATGAGTAATTTATTACATTAATGCATCTAGTAATAATTCATTATTAGGATAAATGAATTTAATCATCACTTATCTTACCATTGATTAATTTTAACTGATTGATTGCTATGTTCATTTAAAGGTACGCAATTATTTTACTATAAATAATTTTATAACCTCAATAAACGTGTAATATATTTAACTTTCCAGTCGTTATTTAACTCCCTCATTTTTTTCCTCCTGATCTTAATTATTTTTTTATTAAATAAATTAAATTTGAAAAAGTAATTACAGATAAATGCGTGAGAATATCCAAAGCAAAAAAAAAAAAAACGATTCTTCTTCGTAACACGTGTTCGAGCAAGACCAGTTCGCAAAAGGTGATAGAAAGGGGTATGGCGAGTCTGAAATTTAACGCGGAACGAGAAAAGTGAAAATTGTTGGAATCATTAAAGATTACGAGATAGCCTCTGAACCCGACGTGGTACTGACATTACGACGACCGTCTATACCAGGATTATCAATTCCCTGTGTCGACGAGAAAGTACGATTTTATTTATCACGCAGAGTAACTTCCACACTTTTTCGACAGTCTCTTATACATGCTTATTTCCTCGTGTTTTTCTTCTCGAACTTTTAATTCACTCGAAACGTGAATGTTTTAAATTAACATATATTACTTAAATTGAACCTTATATATATTTAAAACTTGATAAAAATGCAGTTTATAATGTAAAATAACATTTTAAAACTAAGGTCTGCCATTTTTGTGTATATGCAAAATTTGTAACTTTTTAAATACCAGTGTATGTGTGTGCAGAATATCTATATCATCAGTCAAATAATAAAAGTTTGTTCCGGAATTGGACATGGAAGGGAATTAAAAACGAGAATTGCAGAAATATTTGCAGCATTGATCGAGAGGGGATCATCAGCCCCCAACGCGAGAATCGTGTAAAAAAGCAGAACGTAATTATATAAGTATACTGAAGGAATATATTATTTTCCTGAGAGAGATACTGTACGATAGGCAAGAAAGCAGGTTTTATCTTTACGATACGCCGCGCACGTAAAGCATCGCGGAAAGATGCCATTACAGGGAGAAGTGTGACGCTCTCTTTCCGCCGGATACTTTGCGCGCTCCACGCTCGCTTCTTTATTCATTATTTCACTCGCGATAGCGCCCGCTCTCTGGTACGTCGGCATTGGTACGTCATCCTGATCCTCTCGCGCGCGTTACACGCCCCGGTATCTCTAGTTTTACTATTTGCTTTCTACCCCATGCGCGTTTATATACGCCTTATACAACGCAGTCATGAGAAGATGAAACGCGTTCAGCCTTTATGCCTGTCAACTATTTCGTCTTTCTGGACGCGGACTATATGGTGACGTTAAACCGGTAAGGACCGCGTGTATAACGGCTTCGTATGTCTTAAACTTTACACCCACACTCACGTTACGTGGCGAGAGAAATGCCCTGATTATTCGCGAGTATTTTTTCGCGAAGCGCGACGGAGTTACTCGATTTTCAGTTCTGTCAATTGAGTTTCAAGTAAACAGTTCGCTGAAAAATATAGTAATATAAATAACATTTCTTGAAAATTAACAAATGTTAAATTATTTATTACAGTAAAAGTTATAAAATTATATATTACTTATAACTGTCGTACGTTTAACAGTAATAGCAATTATATTATTCACCACACATACAAAAAAAATATTTAAATAATTTATATAATTTTTTTATCTAAGAATTCTTTATACAGGAATGCACAAATAAAAAACTTTTGCAATTTTTATAGTTTGTTGTGCTAATCTTGTGCGCTAATAAATATCGGTAACTATTGATTTTCTTTGCCATGTAACGTGAGAAAACACCATTTCCGTGGCGACGCATGATATTCCCGCATGACCCACCGTCTTTGTTCCTTTATTTGCTATAACTCAAGCCGCGAGAGAAAAAAATCGGCATCGAGGGAGAAAGAAACGAAAGAATGCTCGCGTGTATATATATGTGTATACATATATGAAAAGTCTTTCCCAGAGCCTTTCCCAAAGTGATTTATTTAGTTTGGGAGGCGCGAGGATGCGCGTTCTCATTCAAACTTGACGATTTTTTGCATAGGCTAATCTGAAGAAGCACAAGCATGATGTTATTAATCACTCAGGTGGAAGCAAGGTCTCCGTTTAACGTCAACTTTTACACGAGCTTGCCCGTGGGCGATCACAGGTGAAATGCATCGTTTCGGTTACAACCAAAGTTGCATTAGACTCACTAAACTAAATCTGAATAGAGATATAATACATTAGATAATAAATTCTATTCGAAGACTATTAAAGAGTGTTGCACAATTTAAGGCTTCCTTCCTTTGTCCTGCGCTTCAAAAGCTATAGTACCGTAATTTAATTAACTTGCGGAAAATAGAGGCGAAATGGCGCGTTGGTGCAAAAGTTGATCAGTTTTGTGTGTGTGCCAGTGTTATTCTGATAAATTACAAGCCCGTAATGCGCAGTTATTAATCATTCGCCGTCGCAAAAGGAAAATAAGGAGGAAGAGAGAAGGTAATATAAAATGAAAGTAAAGTGTCTGTTTAACGTCGACTTGTACACACCAATACTCTACAGAGACTGCAAGTTATCCGAGAAATACAATACAAATATACTACCGTTTTGTAATTGCATTATGAATATATATAAAAATATAAAAAATAGTTATTAGATATAATCCAGAAAATTTTGTTTAGAAAAAAAGATAACTTATTTTATAATACAGTTTTATAACAAATATATTGGGATCTTTGTATTCTCTTATAACTTACTGTATATTCACAGTATGTATCAGAATTATAATAATTATAAAATGTGTGTAATAACTTTATCAAGATATATATCAAAATATTTCAAATAAATTACAACGCTAGAAATTTTGTTAAATAATTTCAACAATATCATATCAATAAAAAATTAAGTTACTTTAATTATAAGATTATTTTTTACTAATCTATTATTAGTAGTATACATATATTAAAATATGAAAATAGTGCATGTAGCAATAAATAAGTATTAAATTTTTTTTTATACCTTTGAATTGCAAATCTCAATTACGAACTCATAAATGAAAATATCGACTTTTTAGAAGCGATAAATTGCATTTTTTGAATCTATAACCTAGATATAAAATTTTCAAATACCAAAGATCCGACGATGCCGAGTCAAAAAGGTATAATTAGAATTCATGTAGACAATCGTGTACGCGAGAGCATAACTCAAATTAAAATTTACCGGTGCGCAAGCAATAAATAACTGGCACAGCGGATGAAAGGATTGATTGAAGTTAATTTAACGTCGTTCGCGCCCAGCACGATTTGTTGCGATTGACGTTAGTTCGAATAGATAGTCTTAATTTATATGAAAAAATACATATAAATATATATTTTTTAATTATTTGTTAAAAATAATATCTTTTGTTGCTAAAAACAAAGATCGACTAATCTTGTTCACAATTACAAAATTACAAACATAAGTGTGTTAAAACCAATATCTCAAATTCTCAGTTAAAAATAAGGTATCAAATAATATGTTCAAAAGAAAAGGAGAGATTAATATATATATATCAAATACCATGTTAATAATAATATTATTTAAAATCTGTATGTCCTGAAAATAATATTATTATTAGCTAAAAATAAAAGATTATCGTTATGATGAAACATATTAAAATAATAATGTCAATGTAGATTATAAATAAATTAATCTTATATTATTCCTATGACTATCAAGTAACAAAGAAACATATTGTCAGAACGCACTCATTAATGTTATTCCAACAAACATATCAAAAAGTATGGATCATGAATCAAAGATACATTATACTGGGATGATTCAGTACTATCATTTTTTATAGTGAAAAGAAATTGATATTTTTAATTTGCCCCAATGGCAGAATTTTGCACTTATTTTCAAGCTCGTTCCAATGACGGCGTTCTCAATTTCACCCCAATAGCGATTATGTCTTCTGCATCCTCGGATCGTCTCGATGTCGTTTCGCACAATTTCTAATTCCGACAACGAGATGCGGTGGGACTTTGATCCGGGATGAATCTCCCCTTAAGCAGAACTGCAACTAATCGGTTAGAAGAGTAATCACTGTAAGAATCAGAGCCCAATGTCCTCTTTGTCGTCTCAAGCGCGCTCCCTCGGATCTTTTTTCGACACTAGACACGCATATTAGAACGCAAGTTTCTGAACATTATTGAGTAATAAATTATAACAGCGAAATACCAAAGAATTACGTTGTGATAAAGAAAAGAACTTTTGGAAGAATGCTGTGAAAAAAAAAAATATGAGCGATACGTGCGCTTTTCTTTGGATCAAGAAAGATGTTCCTTCGTCGTTTGGTCGGGCAAAAACGATACCGACTCCTTTGTCGTGCCGGCACTTAACGGCAAGCTTCGGCAACGTTAAAACTTTTCGTGTTAATCTCTTTCAGGGTGCCCCAACGGGCTCGTCCCCCGCCATGAAATAACATAAAACTTTTCGTTTCGCCCGAATCACCCTCCCGCGCTCGCGCTCTTTCTCTCTTCGTGACGTCGCTCAGGACTTTTACTTTTAAATCATTCAGCCGATGCCCGTTACATTATTCAACCACTAAAACCTCGCTATGCGGATTTCTGGGGAATCTCAAGGATCCTTTCGTACCCCACCCACTTTTATCCCTTTCCCCTCTTCCGGAACCTCTTTCTGCACCCTGTATCTACACGACCGTTTCTTATTCTCGATGCCGATGCGAGTCGCGAAACTTCCCGTGAAATTCCCTCAATAATTCTTCTCACACATCTGCATTTTGGCCGCGTTATGAAAGTTCGCGCGAGCAAAATGAATTATTCGACTTTGCGACTCGCGTTTTTCTAACGACACATCAACTTGTATATTATTCCAGATCGCTCGTGTGTATGTATAATCTCAAGATACCTACTCATTTTGTGTGCAGCATTTTATAAGAAAACCTATCAAGTTTTAAGTAGCCATTGAAAAATTTGAGAATTAAATTTTGATTAAGAATATTTTCATAGAATTATTTACTTATTAGACTAGTAATAATTATCTGATAGCAACACGAATTTATATTATATACAAATTTGTATTATATATTGCACATTTTATGTTTCAGTGTGAAATCTGTTAATACGTGTTAATCGGCATGAAAATCGTATAATTGGTTTTGATAATTCGATTTAATTTATTTCGAACTCCTTGTTGATCATATCGTACAGACCATCGCAACTTTGAGTGATAATTTCCATCATATACCTGATAAATAATAAATGAGGAAAGAACTTGTCCATCTCCAGGGAAATAATCCGATTATACGGAGATGGTTATCACGACTATCGTCCCGTTTTTTCATTGAACGATCAATAGATAATAAATGAAATAACACCTTCTGTGTACTTTGTACGTGAGTGGAATGACACGGCCCTTTTTGGTATGACACAATTGTTGATGTCATCGCTTAATAGACCAGCATGAAAAATGCAATATAGAAAGCTTCTGACCAGCTCAAAAAAATTGGTTAAAATGAATTTTTTAAGCTTTATTGTGTGTGCGTATGAAGTCGCGCGAGTTAAACGCATTTATAATAAATTATAAGGAATCATATTGTTCGATACATTGTAGTTTTAACGAACGAGAAAGTAAGCAAAATTAATTACGCGCATAAATGGAATGGACGCAACAGATCGTGATGTTTTCTATCATATATAAATCGGATATCCAACACTTCGCACATTATATGTATTCGTTGTTCAATTCGGCGAGAATGTGTCCCATACGGCTGATGTTTAGCGCTCGATACGCGTTAAAATGTTATTACGTCGCGAACTGGAGCAGAAACGAAAGGTAAAGAGAAAATACGCGTAAACATGAGGGAGAAAAAGGGAGAAATATATAGCACACAAACGCGGAAATAAATATTCGCGCGACGAGATGTGACTCGATTCGGCGAAATAAATCACGTATTTTACGAAACTCTTTCAACCTGGAACGTATCTTTTCTTAAGTAAAATATCAGGATAGAGTTTGTGTTTTAAATGTCTATAAATGTTATCAGTTTTTAATTGAAATGCTACTTTGATAATTTTAATTTAAAGTTAATAAAAAATATTGAGTTTAAAAAAATATTAAATGATAATAAGATATTTAAAGATAAAAAGGCTGTGAAAAATATCGTGCTCAATGGAATTTTTGCTGAATAATCAATTCCAATCTACTGAAGATTCTGTGACTAAAAGAAACCATTAGTTAGAACTAGGCATACATATATATATATATATATATTATACAACAATATAAAATTCTGTCCAATATAATACAATACCGTTTCATAAAAATTTATTAAAAGAATATAAACTCTAATTATTGTATTAAAAAAATATATTAAGAAAATACAAATTAGGAATATATTTAAACTTATATGAATCATCTACAATATTAAAATTTCGAGTAAAAAAATTTGAATATTCAGAAAACACACACATGTCACTTTTCAATGATACTTCCGTGTTTGATAAAAATTGATATCATATAATTGTCACACACGCGAGGATAAACCTGATGCAATGCATAATTCCTGGGCAACTTTTTTCTGTTTAGAAGCGTTTTTCGAAACTTATTTTACGTTGTAATAATCATATCAATTATCAATCAGCATTGAGAGACGCAGTGAAGAGATAAATGAACAAAAATGCGAGAAAGTATCGTTGTTTTGCAACATGCTGAAGTGTATTTGATGATTATCATCGTCGGCGATCGTCGGAAATATTCTCTTATCCCTCGAGTCCGTTGGTTCTGGGTCGTTTCTCAAATGACGTTAATAACCCATAAATAGCGTAGCGTACAGCTTACATACATACGTTTCCTTACACGTCAGCGAGAAACTGAGTGTGTGCACGCGTGTGAATGTACACACGAATGCATACATTACTCGCAAGGAATTCATTTCACCAGCCAGCACGGAGGATAAGGAACGGTGTCCTGACCTGCCCGACCGTTTCACGCCTAACACGATGCGAGAGAGATACTGTGTCGGTCGTTGTAATAATAAACGCGGTGATCGGGCGTTGCACATATGGCTTTCGTAGTCACGAGACCGCGCCCTCGACATCGTTTGTTGAGATCACCGTGTAACGCGTACGCCTTATTGATACTTGGTTATCAATCTGCGACGCGATCCGCGAGACCGCATTAGATGGGAGGGTGGGTGGGTGGCATTAGTGCGGTGAAATAAAGTGTCCTCAGTCGTAGCGATTAATTCTACAAGTAGACTGATTAATGGAATCAATTTCCTTGCGACGAGAAAATTATTTCACACTTCTAAACTGTCACTATTATACAAGAGAGGTTTCATATTTCTAGGATTTAAAGCTCTCGATATTAACGGTGTCGAATTTGAACCTGCATATTTATCACCGATATTTTAGTTCGAGATGTGATACGATAAGGGTGGGTTTAACAAATCACTAAATATAAATGACCAAAGTGAGACTGATCCGAAAGTGCTAAAACACTGCGGTTTCATAAAAAGAGATTGACATTTCGCATCGCGTTACAGATTCGATCGGTGTCTAATAACAACGCACAATTAAAACCGGGAAACGAAAAAGAGCCGTATATGTGCGTGTAAATGTTTGTCCGTTTGAGAGTATAGTTAAGCTACGCCGCATATTCCAGTGGACGTGATATTTGATGTCATTAAAAAAAAATCATTCGATTCACTATCCGGCGCGCGAATATAAATGATTATGTGTGCGTGTTGTATGTATGTGAGTGCGTATTTCAATAGAGAAAAAAAATTTCCCATGCCCGACTTTATTCGTATATAGCTGAAAAAAATATTGCCGGTATGAACCGACTAAAGCATATAAGTTAATTGAGCATACACGATCGAAAACAAAAACTTTCGCTGCATTACGTTAACTAGAAATCGACGTGAACTATGAATTCATCAATAGCTGGCCTATTTTTCTCGCGATTCTTACTCTCTCGTGACACGCATTGTACTTTTGCACGTGTATATAAGTTGCACTTAATGAGTTCATGCTTCAATGGATCAACGGTTATTTCGCGTGTTTAAGATGTTATCGATTATGAGAATAAATGGTAGAAATAGCGCGATACATTTCTTCAAAGGGGATATAAATGCATAAGGTTCATTGGTTTGACAGCAAATGCATTAATTAGATAATCGGGTTTTGTTGACTGACAAATGGAAAAATTTCAATAATCGATGCTATTCTAACTAGAGAAATGATTGTTACAGCCAAGAAACTAGTACGATATTATAAATAGAACAATGGGATAAAAAAGTAATACTTTTTAATATGATACTCTACAAAGTGATAAAGCAAAAAAATGACAAAGAAAGCTGTCATCCATGGCTTAAGGCTTTGTATAGGCGAAAGCCTTTGTATAGACGAGTGAGAATTATTATTCTATCCTATCGAGAACACACACTGCTGTGTCATCATTCACACACGAATATCGGAAACTTCTTCAAAGTTTAATTCGCTTCAATCAAACACGTGCTGGTGGCGTACAGTATAATACATATGAGTGAGGATGTAATCAAAAATCTTTGTGTGTATATGTGACACGTTATAACATCGTCTCATAGCATATACATATGTATATGCGTGAATACCGTGGTCGTCTAATCAGAGCTCTTGACAATGTGATGCGATAAAAATTTCCGCGGACTCGAAATATGTGCTTGTCGCCGATTGGAGGGTACAATTCAGGGCGCGATATCTTCCGTTCTGTCGTGTTATTTAAATCGTGTCCCAGTTTCATTGCAAAACCGCTCGATTGTTTTTCGATATATGTATATGTGAAGTGTTTTCACCCACACACATACGCGAAGCGAGGCGGTAAATAATATGCACCTCTCGTAATTATAAAATATATTTCTCTTTATATGAGAATTATTAAGCGATAGACGACGGAGGTGAGAAACTGTGTAATGTTAATAATTAATTTATAAAACGCAAATTTACAACAACATAATGTCAAGATATCGTTGTAATTATTTTATAACCATGATATTTTAATATTAAAATATTACATAATCATGATATGATTACGATAATTGCCCTTTAATGTCATTACAATATTTAATCGTGCGTTTAAATGACATTTCAATGGCATCTCGTGTAAGACACAAAGCGAACTTATTGTAACAAATAGCGTTCAAATTCAAACTTTCGATCAGATTACACGTCACACATTTAGAAAGAGAATATTCATATGTTCAAAGTTGTATTACATACGAGGGAATAAATTTTAATCGTAAGGAGCTCAAGAGAGTCAGTTTTCTGCGCGAATAATTTTCCGGCGAATCGAATTAGTACTCATGCGCGCGGAACTCCCGCGACGCGCATAAATCTCGATTAAACGTCCATTATATTCCTTCTTTTTCTACCGCGTTTGTTGAGTTATGAACGCGAGCGTAGTCGGTCTACATATTAGGCAACTGCAACGGGGAATAAATTACGATTGGTCGACGCATACACTTGATACGTGCACGGCGATCCGTGCGAGAAAGTCGAGTATACAGCTAGTGAGGCAAGACGTACGTATATACATACATTTACGCGCACGAGGCTCGCATCGTGTCGGAGATAAAGTAATCTCTATTGTCTAAAGCGACAATGAATGATTCGTAGGTAGAGACGATAACCGCGCTCGAAGCTTTCTTCTGCCTTTTCCCTCCTCCCTCCTCCCTTCCCCATCCCGCCGATCTCCCATAGCTGCGAGATTTCATGAAGGAAGTACATGAAACGCTTTTAAACGTCCTTTTAGAGATTCTGAAGGGACACAGATGCGGAACACACATGCTAAGTAAGCGAGAATGAGGAAAGACACGTGTTGCACTTTCATTAATCATTTCGATACCTCGGAATTACGTAAAATAAAGTTGATGTTGATTTGTGATGCGCGAACAGAGAGACGAGTATTTTCTCTAATATCCTATTTATACGTTGATGCATATACGTTACAATAATAGATATTAAAAGTTATACGAAAAGGAAATATTGACTATTCCAATGCCATTTAATAGTTCTCAGTTGCAATTGAAATTAATGAATAAAATTAATTAATCTTTTTATAATGCTTACATATTAAAAGATACATTCTGTTTGATTACGTCAATGAAAGTATTAATTTTGGAGATGTAAATTCTTTAAAAAATTTTTTTATTAAATATGGTATAAAGTGTATGATGTAAACATAAAGTATACGATGTAATATGTAAACAAAATATAATGTATAATCATTTCTCTCTCTCTCTCAAATCTTCTTTTTATTTGGCGTTAATTATTTATCACCTTTCATTACAGAGATATTATCTCTACAAATATGTATGCTCATTTATTTCAACATTCCATTTAGCATATGCAGCTATAAAATTAACAAACAGTTATAACATCAAGAAACATTATTATACTCAACAAATTGATTATTCGACGTTTCGAGAGAGAAACGAGACATTCAAGTTCTCGTTGAAATACATAAATGTCGACTTTCTAATTGTCGTATGTACATCTCTCCGCCAATCGAAGACACGTACACAACGTAAGTGCGTTTTCCCAGACACTCCTTATGTCGACCTGACCAAGATCTGATAGCGGCTAACTACAATCGGAGTTTTCTCTGATCACCGTATTGCTTACCATTATAACATGTAGGCGCGTATGCATGTAATGTATGCTGAACGGATTAAAATGGACGTACAAATAATGTGAAAGCCATATATAATCCTCAAAGCGCCCACGCCATAAACTGGACAATAATTTAAGGAACAATTATGAAAACGTAGTTAAAATATATTTACAATTAAATAAATCGATATCGAATGCATTTTGCGCTTAATTATGCAAATGTAGGCGAGATAATTTTATTTATTTATTTCTTTATTTAACGAATTTCTTTGATACAGCGAAATATCTTAAAACATTAATTAATGAGATTGATTGAAATAATGTTGAGTCTTAAATATTTTACTTTTAATGCTAAGACAATATATTTTAATCAATCAGTAATTCAAAGAGAAATATAATAATATTCTAATATTTTATTGCAATTAAGCTATCACATCCCGAATATCTCGAATTTATTCGGAATCTTTTTAATAGCTTGCTGAAAACTATTACTTTATTCAAGGCACATTGATATCATGAGAAATATTTACACGATGCAATTTATTATACTTGTCCGAGCAAACAAGAATGATTCCACGCTTTTTTTCATATCTGTACATTGGAGCTTAATCAAAATTGAATCTGAGAGATGTCGGCCATATTGGTGATAGTTTAGATACAAATCCCGACTGAGACACAGGATACAGCGGACTGTGCAGTCTTGCGGGGTCACGATTACGACACATTGGATCAACCGCATACCTTTTGAGCATATTCTACGGCTCATTCATCTTGAAGGGGGGATCGGGGTTTTGCCTCTCCAATCTCCGCGTGATTATGTATTACATTAATATGTAAGTCGACCTACCCACGTACGGATATTATATCCATCTCAGAAAGCTGGGCTCGTTCGTGATATGTGTTTCCATGTAGGCTTCGGAGATTGGAGGGAGATGTGCTTCGAGTAATAGCGAGACTAGAAGCGAGCCCATTATCTCGAAAAGGAAGCATACCGAACGTAAGGAAACGTATGGTGGACGAGAACGAAGTGTCCCAAATTACTTATATCTTCAAATAAAGAATGAAACTTGATCTCCTGTGGAGATCAATTTTCATTCTTTATTTGAAGATATATGTATGTCAAAGATGTGTGTGTGTGTATTATAACATAAAAATTTCTCTGATTATTTATAGGAATAGAAAATTAATCAATAGTATTAATAATATTCAGAATGCTATTATAAAATAATATAAAATATGAAAAATTTACACAATCATAATCTGCATGCGCGCGAAAATACCCAGTCCTGCCATGTATAAAATATGCGAGTATTTATAATTGAATATTGGAAAGAGAAAATAAAGGAGAAATAATGACCACACCACACAGGTCAGCCCATTATCTTGGAGAAGAAATATAAAAATACAATAATTAATATGAGAGAGAAAAATATTATAAGAGTATTAAAATCTATATATTAAAAATAAATTAAAATTCAATACACTGTATAGATAAAAATGTATAAAAAATATTTTATTATAGTCACTAAATTAATAATATATATAAATATATCATTATATATATCACGTAACATTTATCAATATATCATTTAATTATTATGATCAAAAATAGATATCTTATCAGAATTTTAGTAAAATATTCAATATTATATCCATCTCTCTCCAAGATAGTTAAATATATCAAATATTTTACATGCAAATATAATTTACATGCAAAAACAATCGATATTATACAGATTTATTTATTTATTTAAAATATTTAGATATTTATTTATTTATTTAAAATATCTAAATATTTTAAATAAAGAAAACAAATTTCAAGAATTTAATTATGCATATGCGTGTATATTATCTAAATATAAAAACAAGCTTTATAGAATAATTGTGAAATAATTATTACGTGTCCTATTTTCATTATCACAAAGAGCTTCAAGAGACAGGTATATCCCTAATATTCAAAGTGCGTATCAAAGCAAAGATGCATACAAAAATCGCGAGAGAGTTGCCTACAGTATACAGCGCAATGCACTATGTTGCTTTTGTCATCATTGAATATTTTGAAGCACAGAAAGCATTTCATCTCAAAATACGATACATTAATATGTAAATGGGATATGCCCACATACATACATACATCATAACCATTCGAGATGGAAGCCTTCGTTCGCGATGCGTGTTTCTACTGAAGATTTAAAAATGGACGGAAGATGTAGCGTTAAAGCGAGCGCGAGATACGCGTGTCGATTGCGACGCTGGACCACGTTGCATTTTATGCAACAACTTGCATTTCATGCGTAATATATCGCAGATGACTTCTCGAATCATCCAACCATTTGTCTAACTATATTACTGTCTTGCTATTCCTTTTAAAAGAGATTCTATTCGAAATTGCATTCTAGAAATTAAAAAAGAAGATAACTTCATTTTATAATGCATGTCATATTTCTAATCATATGTCGTCATAGATGTTATACCTAATTGAGCTTTAAGCGACGTAAAAATTTTCTTCATAAAAATAAGAAGTAGGCAAATTATTTACAGAAAAAAAATACAAATGTATATCAGTATTATTTGAAAAATCTAAAATAATAAGTCAAATATTTATAAACCAGAAATAAATGTGCATTTGCCATCCGACACTGAATGAAATAATAATAAGTGGTATGCTAAATTATATGATTTAAAAATTAACTACCACGTCTACGTTTCTCAACGTTATAACGACGAACCGTCAGTTGCATTCATCTGGTCCGCTTAAAAATTAATTTCGTTACCTATTCATGAATATTTTTACTCGACATCCATATTATTCCCCGCAAGTTTAGCCCGACGTTTTTCACGCGAGCGCTCGCGCACTCCATAAATACCACGCGGAATTGAAACGTATGATGTATGGCGCGATATACATAAATATCAACGGCAAAGCAGCAATAAACCAGAGCAGATATCAACGTGCCTATAACTCACGCTTATTCCGACTAACAAACGCTTTTCCGTTAACCGCAACCGACATATATAAATAATTACAGGTCAAAACAGGCGATCATTAGCGAGACTTAATATCACATAAAACAGTTATTGCTTTTTTGCGATGGCGTTTTATTCCTCCCACGATTATTCAATAGTAAGTGCGTATTAACATTCCGACCTTTCTGGATAGATAAAAAAAGATAATAAGTTACTATTAGTATGCATACCTGAAATCATGAACAGGTGCAAAAAACTGTACTCGCAAATTTCGAGTTCAGCTACTGTTGCGCAATATCTGCGAATTATTGCGCGAATGCATTAGATAGGCACTTTCGCATTGGAAATCGAAACATTAATATTCAAAAAGTGGACGTTTCATGTTTCTCTGACGATGGCAAATCAACTCAAGCAGTATCATCACGCAATTTTCATGTTAATTACAAGTAATTACAACTCTATAATTGGATGTAGTTGTGCAAGAGAAAATCTAATGTTCTGTCTTTCGGTTCTAAAACAATTTTAGAAGATATTATGTAGTTATATATTTCTAAAGACATTCACACACAAATGCACATTTCAATGAAATGGATTTTTTTTTTTGTTAGAATGTTTATGTAATTTTTTCATTAGCATGTTTATGTAAAAATGCCGCTTTTTTCTATTATAAATATTGATAATTTTAATTATCTCTGATGTAAAATAAAATTCTATAAAATACATAATTACTCAAAAAAAAAAAAAAAAAAAAAGCTCGAAAAACAACTTTGTTTTTCAACTATATTTCAGAATATTTAAACGTATGAATATACATATATTTCTCGTCGATATCAAGTAGTTTAATGACTTGTAAAATCGTAATTTCATGTAGAATTAACATAGGCTCAAGTTTTGCACAATGTTGCATCACGTCCGCAATTGGCAAAAATTGCATACACATTCCTGCTCGTTGAAATTCAACATGCCGTTCGATCTCGCCGAGATGATATCGGCAATAAGTAATGAATCGCAGAAACGCGACGGGCCCTTCTTTTCGCGAACATTACAAGCACGAGGGCAAGTGCAGTTGGTTGCGCGGCGATATGTCCCGTGATGCATCGACGATGCAAACAGAGAGCGAGGAGGGGGATAGCGAGGAGCGGTATGCAACCTGACCAGCGGGAGACAATCGGAATCGACTCATATCCAGGCTTATCTACTTAATCTAGTTGCGTGCGATATACTACGTCTATAAATACGATCGGCAGCCCCAGGGCAGGCAGGTAAGCAAGCAGGTATTGCATATGAGAATGCAACACTGCAGCGCATCTGACATATACAACGTTGCGCAACATTATTCGTAAGTGCGATATTGTAGACGGCTTTTACATCTAGAAAAAATCAAGTTGGTCATATATCACAACTGAAAGAGAAATTTTTAAAGTTTCCTAAAGCGAGAGAGAAAAGGATCTAAGTCTCTTATGCTATTCGAATAATTTACAATATGCCTTTACAATAATAAATTTTTATATTAAAACAAACCACAATGGGTTTAAATTTAATTTGTTCATTGCATCAAGAAAAAGAGAAACTTTTTGAAAGAATAAAAAATGTATTGCCTATATATATAAAACACTCTATTAGATATAATATATATATATATATATATATACATATATATATGATATTATAGAGTGTTTTACATGTGAACACACACACACACACACACACACACACATGCATTTTATATAATCCTGACCGATGGTTATTAAACTTCATCTCGTCTGAACATACAAAAGCAAAAGTAAGCTCGGTTCTAGTTTGCATTGGTAGTTGGGTAACTACGTCCATTTGAAATTCTACGCTTTCGAAGTCGCGCCGTGCAATTTATTCTTGCATAATAATACATCCAAATGAAGAGAAAACTCCGACTTTAAAAAACGATCTCTAGAACGTATTCTGGGATTAAAAATACGCGAAATAAATTCGAGGATTGCAAAAGTAGAACTCTGAATAAACGTAGCGTGTCCCTATAAATCAGCGGCTCAGCATCATCATATGATGGACAAAATAAATGTAGGAGAAATATTTTTTCCCTATCTGACTTTTAAACCAAAACATATGCCATTTAGCAACGAGCTTTTGTGCAAGATTTTTATCTTTGTTGTTTTAACTTACAACCTCTCTATTAGTCGCGTTCAATTTAGACCGATGAATAATACTCGAAATAAAATTGCGAAAGCGAAGTTACAGAGTCTCCTCGGAATAACCGCGAACCGCGCTGTAAATCAGTGGCCCTCTCGGTGTCATTACATGATGTACATTACATTCTTCGGCAACAACCTTGTCTACGTATCCAAACACTCGTGCGCACATCTGCACACACGTGCGAAAGTCTCATATTGACTCTCATGACTCGTTCGTTTCCTTTTATACCACGAATGACCTTTAAACGTTCGCTTCATCGAGCTTATTTTATGCCTTGTCTTCATTCGAGGAACGCATAATTTCCCGCGATTTTCTCATCAAGTGATCACGGTGCAAAATGTCAACATGTAACAATTAATGCAATGTTTCTTAATCAGATCGTCAGAAAATCGAGGTTTTGTAAGAAATTTTTTAAAATCCCTAAAAATCAAGTAATGTAAAAAAAGTATAACAAAATTTTAATTTTTTTTTTCTAAAAACTCAATATTTTTACAATCAGAGAAACAAACTTCTAAGTGTTCATTTACAGGTAAAATTATTTACTTGCTTAAATTTTAAAACTAAACTTTTATTTCAACGTCTAAGTAAATTTAATTATAACTTAATAAGTTTTGACATTCAAAGGAAAATTATAGATATGCTATGTCATAAACTTCCATAATTTAAAAGTTTGCCTCAAAGTTCGGAACTCCTTTGAGGGGGATTTCTCTTTTTTATGTATTTCGTATCTAAACTATTAAGTCCGTTAAAAAGAAAAAAAAATAGATAATACTTATCCTGATAAACAATCGACACATAATCTGTATAATAAAAATATTCGATAGCTTAGAGAATTATCCTTCTAAATTATATAAAAGTTCCATAATAGAAGGTTTAAGCCTTTCGCTGATATTCCCAGCCTATTGCAGAGGTCGGCATTTTCCAGTCTCGATTCGGTGGACCGATCGGCTGGCACCGTGATGTGTAACAAGTACGTGTAACAGCATATCTACTGACTATAATTACCGCGTACGCGCTCTCATAGAAACGCGCATATACCATGCCTAACCCAATTAAATGGGCAATCAGATGTCCGATATCGAGCGGTTAATTAACTGCACATTCTTATACACGTACCTCGGCAATCTCGTTAGATGTACGCATATATATATATATATATATATATATATATACATATATATATATATATACATTTATACATAAACGAGCGAATCTACTTATCATTGTACAAGTGTCCCGGTAGAGAAGAGAAAGAGAAAAAGAAAGAGAGAGCCCACGTCTCTCGGATAAGTTTTCAAAGTAAGCTCATAAATATGCGACTTGTTATTCCCCGCTGTCGCTTTTTTCCCGCATAATCGTTCCTTTCTCGCGGCGACGCAGCGATTGAAAATTCAGCCTGACTTCGAAGACTCGCTAGCGCATCGATGAGGGTGTTTATATTAAACTGATGTTTCACGCAAGAGACTGCGTGGACGCCCAACACGCACGCGAGGAACACGTCGACAATGTTTTCGCGCGCAGATTTCTGACGAGTGATGGACGTCCGAATAGAGATGACGGACATTGTGAGCGACGTATGAAGAATTTTTTTTATTGGAAATGTGGGACACCAACAACGAAGAATTTTAATTCCTTTCAAATCGCTAAAAGATTAAAAATTGTTTTTCTTTAATATTTTCATACATAAAATTTCTCGCGATAACTTTGTAGATAAATATAATTTGTAACGCGAGTAGTTTATTTGTAATCTTCTTCTCTCTTGTAATCCGTCTTTTATTTTCTGAATTCTCGATTAAAATCTCCTATTTTCTCTTGCAATAGCTTTATTTTACGGAATAAAATTTATTTAAATTTTTCGGATCAAACAGAAAGCGATTGCAATTTAACGGTGATCAGTTTCGCACCCCGCTACGGCGAGCAATCTCAGGATCGGTATAGCCAAGAAACGGGATTCAACCACACTTGCAGTTAGTTCTCGACTCGATGCCGCTCGCCTCGCTCCGTAATCCGACTGCAATTTCCAAGTACATAACACATATAGCCCGACCACCGTCGAGAGGAAATCGGGTCGCACGGTTTATGGCGAAAACCGGGCCGCCGAGCCGCCGCGCCGATCGAATCGATCATTCGGCCAAAGAAACCGCGCGATCGTCGAAAAGATCTCGTCTGCGCGTCGAGAAATCACGTTCATCCGTACTAATTATCCGTCCGCGAGCAGAATAGAAACGTCGATGCGGCCGCACGTATACGACTTACGTTACTTAGGATAACGTACGTGCGATTCTGAACGAGGACGAGATCGAGCCGTCAAAGTTCACGTGAAAGGGGAACCAATGAGCATGAAACATGCAACAAATATATATATATATATATATATAATATATATGTATATTATATATACATATGTAGATTTATATGTGATACATCTACCCACACAGAAAAATTCGTGTACGTGATTATATATATATATATATATATATATATATATACACACACACACACACACACGACTAAAGAACTCTCGCGCTAAATTCAAGGATAATCTCTTCTTGCGTTTCCCAGCTCTTTCTCTATATGCAACGCAGTTTCGCAATTACTCGTTTTTAATAATAATACTGGAAAGGAATAAACGTACTTTATATCTATCTGCGGTACCTTTATTCTACATTTTTTGCGTTTAAAGTAAAGCTCTTTACACTTTTTTTTTTTTTTTTTTTGAATGGTCTCTTTGAAGAATTTAAAGACAATTTTTTAAATGAAGATTTAACTAAAGAAGAGATCTACATTACGTGTTTAAAAAAATTTAATTCAATTCTCTTTCTAACCAGAGAATGACAGTGTGTGACAAGTGATTTAAACTTTGTATAAATGTTATAGTCCTGAATTATGAAAAATTACGATTGGAAACTTGATGTCAAGGATATTAAGAGATCCAATTTCGAGATACTGTAATTTCGACAGAATAAAAATCCGATCGTCGAGAAGCCTTTAAATTCGCGTAATTCAATAACGCCGATATTCTCTGGTAAAATGAAGAAGAATTCATTTTATACGAAGGGCAGAAAGCGCCCGACCTTAGCAATTATTATTATCCTCGTGATCCCTTCTCTGACACGTATCCTCGTCCACTTGCCCGGCGTCTGCGTTAAAAACCGTGCTACCTTACACTTTACAACGTTTCGCCGCAAGGTTACATTCACATTATACATACCATCGTAAAGATCTCGAATTTAATTGCGTGATCGACAAATTGCGCTATTAGATACAGCAGGCTTAAGAGTTACAAAATGGTCAGCTCTTTATTTTATTTGTATCATGAATAACAAAGCGATCATTCTACGTTTATCATATATAATTCTCTCTCTCTCTCTCTCGCATGCGCATTTTTATTTTATCATATAAAATTATTTATCATTTTTTTGATAAGAAAATTTAACGAATGCATTCTTGATGTATAAATGACATTCGATCCGTATATTTAGTCTAGTATTAAATTAAATTAAGCTTTCAACGGGCGGATAATGATCAGCTCTGTTAAAGAGGTAAACGGGGTACGTTCGTGTTTTACCTGTCGCGTAGCGAAGCACGCTATTTACAGAAAAAATGCTGGCTCGCGCTTTTTCGCGGTGGTTTGCCATTGTGCGATGGAAAAAACCAATTTTTCTGGTGACACGCGAGAATAAAAAAAAAAAAAAAAAAAAAAAAAGGAAGAAAGAAAAAATGTTATACACAAACGTGCTATTTCATGAAATTGAACAGACGGACGGAAGTGTCATATAGAGGGAAAACAAACATGCCCCAATTGGACACTTTAGCTAATGCGTCCGACTAATTCGTCTTTCTATTTTAAGTACATGAACCGACACGAATCAAACGGCGTTCTCTCGTTGCCTTAATATAATTAAACGGCAAACACACGCGCCCCGAACGACATCGGAGTTCGCGCAACCATAAATGCAAAGCTCGCCCGTTAGCTTCAAAGTGCGGGCTGACGGAAACTAAATTTTACACGGCACCGAAAAGCTATTTCTACGGCCGTGGCGGATTTTTCGCGGTTTCCAACTCGTTCGATAGCGGCAATTCCCTCCGCTCAGGCGCAAGCGATGCTTATCAAATTTTATCGACTACATTCTGCAGCTGTGGAAAGCTGTCCTCGTGTGATTTTTATTTTCTTTATTTCGTTTGGTTTTGCGGAAAATGGAGTCGCGCGCGATTGTTCATTTTGCGATTGTGTATTTTTCGATCATTATCGTTATCGAAACAAGTGTTGCTGTTTTGATATCGATGTCACACTCTAGCAGCCAAACAATGCTATCTATGAAGAAACACAATTTAAATCTATCTGATATACTTATTTCGCGTTATAAAAAAAAAAAAAAAAAAAAAAAGAAACGTGATATATGTATTTAAAATAATAAGAAAATGTTGCATGTGACAGATAGAAATTTTTTTTTCTCGATTAATAAAAAAAATAATATATTGCGTACACTTGGAGCAAGTGAAAGGCCTTGAAGGACGAAAGAGAGAACGACAAGGACGGCGCAGTGAAGAAGTTTGCTGGATGGAAAGGCTAGTAAAGAAAGACTTGGACGGAGAGAGCGAAGGAGACGAGAAAGAAAACGAGGGGGACAGGTAGGGAGGTTTCGCAGAGGGCTTCGGCATGCACGATGCACGTAGCGAGATAACTGGTTTCGCGGAGCCTGCTATCATGGCACTCTAATTACCAGCCATTACACCCGGCGAGCCCCTCTGAATTGTTGCGTTCTCTACCTACACTCGTACTAACCGCTCGACCACCGAGACCGGCGTGCCCCGACCACAGCTTTAAACGCGGAATTAATATACCGGCCGGCACTCATTTTGCGCGCCGGCGTTGTTGTTACGCGTGGTTTTCCCCCTCGCGCGAGCGCTCTCTTCGTCATCTTTGCCGATGACGTTCGGTACCGTGAACGTGTACTGTATGGCACATTTAGACCGCAAATGCGGGGTAAAAAACGAATCGCGGCGAGCATCTTTAAATCGACCAACAAGTCCACTAGAATTTTAAATTCTAAGGCAGCCTATTAATTTTTCACTCGGAGAGAAGTTAGAGAGATGAGGCATGGTATTCAAATACGTGTAATCATCATTCTATAATTACTACATAATTAAATATATACTAAAATTTTTTAATCGTTTAAATTTACATTATATAATAAACATGTTTGAAGTATGTAAAATGTACATATATCTGTAAGTATAATTTTGTTATCTGAAAATAATTTTTTTAGCTTCTCAGTCCAGTTTCGGGCGCCTTGTATATCTTTTCGTCCACGATGGTTGAGAAATATTTTTCAAGGACAAAGCGCGTAAAATTCGCGCGGGCTATTTGGTTAATGGACAGTGAAAGGGTCCGGTTAATAATCTTTAGTATTGCCAAATACCAAGTCCTTTAATGCATTTCAATAATAAACTATTGACGTACTTGATAAATTCTTTAATACACTTGATAAACTATTACCTCATTTGTTGACATACTTTATACGCAATTTTTTTATTTAATTTTATTTTACAGTTTCCTTGCCATCGTAGAACTTGGACAATAACTTAGATAAAAGCTCGAAGGTCTGCTGTAGTACTGTAATTTTTCAAAGTAATCTTCGTGCCCTGCTCAAATAGGTAAGATATATTCCGTAAATTTATAAGTGAGGCTTTAGAATAAACTTTCTTTTATCGAAAACTTATTTTTCAATTAAATGGTTCTTATATACATTGATAGAATTTTTATTTGATTATAAATATATCTGTTACAAAATATAAATATAAAATATAAATTTACAAATGCTAATATTGAGAATTTTAAAAATTATATAAATTGTATCAATTTTTTAAAGAGAGAGTTAAATTTAAACTCGAGAAAGACATTTGTACACGAAATTGGTGATAAAAATATTAGTAGAATTTTTTATACACATATAAAATGCTTGCAACTTGGCTTTTAATTGAGTCTACAAGTTCAATCACGCCATCGTTCGTTATAGATAGCTGTTTGTACAGCAAACTGCATGTTATCTTTTTCGACAATGTTATATTTTTATTTCTATTGCGGTCGGTGTTATTGTCACACTAAAATTTGCAAAACCGCTGCACTGATATGCTGGTAAGCGGTTTTATTGTTTAAACCGGAAACTGTTATATAAATCGCAACCGATATTTATGACACTGCCAGGAGTTCGCGGCTATAATCGTCTTTAGGAATTAAACATGCGTCCCGCAGGAATAAATAGATGGTAATTAAAAGCGAGGATGGGAGATGTTAATTAAGGGCCGTGCATAAATAAATGAGTGAGGGAGTTAATTCTTAACATTGCTAACGAGCTACGAGAATTGTCGTATTAAACAAAAACGCGACGGAGAATTTTCGCAGCAAATTCTCGTAATGCGTTAAAAAGTAGAAAGATAAAATAAAGCGAAATGCTTTTATAAAATTTATGTGATTACTTGAATTCTTTAAAAAAAATTATATTTTCTATAATTTTAATTTCGCATCGCTCCGATAAAACTCGATTCGCAATACAACAACATCTGCCAACAAGTCAGATGTAAATGTCTCAGAAATGCATAAAAACGATTTCTTCCACAATTATAAGCAATCAATCCAACGTTGAAAAAACAAATGATTTCGTGAAATCATTACACAAAACTGACTAAAATTAAAATGTACGTTTATAACTGCTAATTAAATTGCAGAGAACTAAATTAATTTAAAAAAACAAAGCAAATTTCAAAAGAATAGTAATTTAACTTTCAAACTTTGATCTCTCAAACTTTTTATATTTTGGCACTTGTAGTGTGGTTCCATTTTACATGTATAATTATAAATCCGAGAAGAGGCAATAACTTAATAAATCCCAGAATCTGTCGTGTTCACCACAATTACTGAATCTAATTGTAAGGGTAACACGAGGGTTGCTGTTTAAAGATTCAGTGTTCGACGCCAATGCCTTGCAGCGTTCGCGTAAATAGTTGCAAAATCATCGATAAATGATTTAACGGAACGAGAAAGTGATTCGGTCGACGTGATTGCGCTATATGCGACTACCATCGAGATAAGCATCGGGCGAGCTTGTATGCACGGAGTCTCCGAGAGAAGTCTCATCCATGCCTCTCACGACTTCTCGCGATTGCTTTTCTCCGTGTCTGATTGTTTCCCTTATGAGAAAACGCGCAGCCGTATTATCTGCAAATCTACGGTCGGTGCACTGGGTAACGACACGTAAATTTAGAAAATAAAGATCAGATAAACCACTGCGATTGAATTAATATTATTTAAATAATAATAATAAAAATAATAAAAATATTTAAATTAACGTGCTAACCTTCTCGTAAGATGGTTTGAAGAAGAAACCTCATTAATGGCAATTTAATCAAAGACTGTAGAAGCATTAAGAATAATTTCTCAATAGACATTATTTCATGTTAGCCTGCTAACATATATACACGTGGAGAAAGAGAGAAACGTATCGTAAAAAAAATTAAAAAAAAAATATTACCAAAAATAAAAATTATTCAATAAAATTATCACCAAAAATACTTCTTAATTTCTATTCAACATGATCAATGTGTGTGAATAATTCAATTCATTATTATAAATATTATCTATATACATACATATAAATATGATTAATAATCTAATACATCTTAAAAATTTGTGTTTATTACTTCAACATTGATGTAACACAAACTTTAACTTATATGTGACAAGTTATTTATATATAAAATGATAACTCACTGTCAACGTGAGAGGCGTGAGAGGCGTGCGAAGAGAGAAGAGAGACAGAGATAACAATGAGGGGAGATAATATAGACACTTTCCGCTGCAATTTCATTTTCGGTCCATACTCGGCAGGACACAGTCCGTCGTAATCGGTTTTCGTGCACGAAGGGCTTCGATCAGAGAATAAAAAGGGCGCTTTTTCCTTTCTCCACTATCTTTCCCTCTACCACTTTCCCTCATCCGCACTTATCGCGAACGCAGCACTTTTAACGTCCAACCATTTCGTCACGAGAAGAAGGAAAAGACGAGAACGTGAACAATCGTAGGCATGTCAAGACGAACATTCGCGACTTGTCCATAAAGGCATCGAAATGGATCTTGTCCGAGAGAGATTATTACGACGGCTGTTCGGACACGGCCGATTGTCGTTGAGAATTTCGCGTCGATATATTGACCAGAGTACGAATAGAAGTATTGCGAAAGAGAAAAATAATTACGTGATCCTTTCCCGATTGTGGAGACAATCTACTCCAAAGAATGTTAATTGCTTCGCGAAATATATATACGTATAATAATTCTGTAATAATAAAATATGCGTATCAACCGACATAATTTAGAAAGTGCAAGGATACATTTTATCTTAATGATCAGAATTTACTTAGCGATACGTATTTTTGTCACGGATCCTTAAGTGGCTTGTAAGATCTCTTACAAAATCGATACATTCGGTAGGAATGTGCTACGCCGTGCTGGAGATTGAATATTTCACGACAACGAAGAGTGTGAAAGGCAACTGTCACCTGATGAATTCCTAAAGCCTTCGTGAGTACAGGAGGTCTCGGTAAATCACGATACGGCAAATCATTTAGAGTGGTCCGACGCGGCTCAACTTGATAACCACCGCCTATGTATCAGCTCGTGCTGTTATATGCATTCGATACATTAAGCGTGTCCGATTACTTATGGCTTAACGATATTAACTAAATTTAGACATATTTAAAGACTTCAAAAATTAATAAAAAAAATGATTTCATTGCGTTAATTAATATCAGTACCTACCATCATAATGTCAATCTTTAAATTTAATTATGTTATTTATTAAATTTATTTAATGTTTTAATATTATTATTATTATTATTACTGTCGCGTTTAATAAAACACAATATAATGTACAAAAGTAAATAATATAAAAATATACGTACGTATACATACAAGTAGTTAAAATTAATTAAATAATTAAGAAAGAATAAAAGAATTGTAAAATAGAGATAGAATAACAAAACTTCAATAAAATAATCTTGATTATATATTAAAATTGTATCAAATATGATATATTATACATTTAACGAATATAAAAACTTAACTTTTTATACCTATATGAAAGTTATACCTATATAGAAAATGTTTAATCGAAAGTTAACTCTTTAGAACGCGCAAGAAGGAAGCAATTGCAAACTTAACAAAGTTGTGAGTACACCAAAGTTAGATAGGAAACATCTGTAAGCCCAACTTTAATTTGGCGCAAATACGAAATACATAACAAAAAAGATTGCAACCGGTAGCTATTCGGTTATATGATATAGCAAAATATCAGGAGGAACAGAAATAATTACTTTTGATAGGAATATGATTTTATATATGTATTTCCTATTTACATTTTAATCAAGCAATAAAAAATATTCAAGTAATAAAAAATACCTGAAGTAATTATTTAATAAAATCTAAAGTTTCCGACAATTGCAAATGCAATAAAATACGCAAAAAAATATTATTGAATAGAATAAAAAACATTATTAAAAAAACTAAATAAAAATATTTTTTTCCAAAATAATATAAAAATAGTTGGATTACATTATGATATCGTATTACATTCATGTGTAATATTGTTGAACAAAATCTTATTAGAAAGTTTATATATTTAGACCTTATATTTAGCGCTAAAGTTGTTCTAATCTTACATTTGTGATGTTTATATTATACAAAATAATACAGAATATATAAAACAGAAATACTGCATATATATATATATATATATATATATATATATATACACAATATTTCTGTTTTATTCGTGTAATATAAATATCGCAAATATATATATAGTTTTATTTATTGTTAAATCGAGAAATAGAAGTCAAATATATATGAAATTTAATGATAATTAAATGATAACGGAAAATCGAATTTAAAAAAAAAAGATATAGCCTCTTGCAAATGATTAAGAAATAAGAAAAAAAAATGAAAAACCACAAAAAATTACATTCAAGTGCAAGATACAGCGCAATATAGCGGGTTCTGAGAATGAACCGCATGTAAATGAAATTGAAAGCGTTTTTAAATATCACGTCCCTCACGACGTCCTCGCTTGTAATTAGCATTATTATCTCGAGTCTGTTGTTGGCGAGAGAGATCGTCTCAAACGTGCTGCGTGACTGAACTGAGAAAAAGAAACACTTTAATCGCATCTTGACCGATCCTCGTTCGTCTACAAATGTGTTTGTAACTGATATTTACATATCACTCAATTCAATTCTGTGGATAAAATAATTTTGCCAATAAATAATCAATCTGTGATAAAGAATTTTTGGCGCACGGAATCAATTTTTTCCCTAAATTATTGTTGTTATATCATGTGCGTGTAATTTTGTATCTTTAAGAATAAGAAATTTGTTTATTCATTAGCCTCTCGATTTTAGAATTATAATTGTACATTTTGCACTAATTATTTCATTTTTATTTATTTATTAATTTGCATTTCATAAGACTGTACAAAAATTTCTTCTCCCTTTTCTTCGAAAATATATTTCAACTAGTACAGATTAACTGAGCGTTACTAAAAGCCATCGGGTCAAGATTACAAACGAAACGGAAAATTAGACCGACTTCCTTGGCGGACAGAAGTCAGTCTTCGCTCATTAGTGTGTTGTCTTTGTGCTGTCGGCGCGAATAACAAGTTCGAATTAACCGGACGTTATCAAGAGGGCTGGTTCTTAAGCAAATGAAGAACGGAATAACGGATAATAAAAAAGAAAGAAAAAAGAGAAAACTAAAAAGATAGAAGAAGCAGGTGACAAAGAGCGCGGATTAATCAGCCGCAGTATTTGAGAAGCTTTCTTTTCGCGCATTTTTCCACCTGAATTGCAGGGCGAGATGCAAAGGGCGGAGAAGCGTTAAAAAATACAGCAGCAGACGGTCAACACGAATGGAAACAATCGCGTGATGCGCACGAAACTGTGGCAGCCTGTGGATATTTTGTTCCTGGAACGAGGGCCGTGTAAATGGAAATTAACTCTTTCTTTCTTTTTTTCTCCATCGGATCGCATGATGCCAGATGCGGTCTTTCCCGTCGCGTCTTAATCCAATGATATCATTAACTCATGAGGTTATATCGCGGTTACTGCACGAACGTGATACAACATGCAACTGTGGAAACTGAATGGCCGATTCGTTAAAATTAGTGTTTAAAGTTTAAAGTGCCATAAAGCTATTCGATCTATTAAGTGGATTTGTTATTCTTGTTCTTTAGCCTCTTGAACGAATTAAAATGACTGCTTTACTGAAGCGAAAATTTTACTTCTCTGTCACATTGAAAAATATTGTGTTTCCTCTATTCTTCATAAAACCAGAATAACAAGAAAAAAAACAAATTATAAGTAAGCAATACATATTCATAAAATTCGATTGTTATCAAGCTCAAATATTAATTATTTCTGATATTTAAAATAACGTACTATTATATAAGATTTATATCATCATTCTAATATTATATTTTCAAAAACCTATACTTTTGTCAGCATATCAAACAAACACTAAAATGTCATATCTCAAATACATCCATTATCTCCGTTTTAGCGACTAACTCAAATTTCTCGCCTTTACTCTCGCCAAGATTGGGTGACGATAATCATGATGCAACGCCAGTAGAGATGACCTGCCATGCTCTATGTACATTCTTGAAAGTCGACTTCTTGCTCTCGACTTCTACCCCCTCTTTTCCCTTCATTTTCATTATTCTTATTCCAGACAATAGCACTTGGTGAAACTTCATTCTCTCGTAACTACTCGTAGCGACAAACATAGAAACGCTACTAATAAACACGACTCGTTTATAGTACCTGCCTGGCTCTGCATATAGTTGTGCTCTCTGTCATTTTTTGTGAAAAGTGACTATTCATAAGTTGATACGATATTCTAATATTTCTAATTATGGAAACGTACATTTTGAATCGTTCTACCGTGAAATTAAACTTTAATCTCATAAAACATTCATTAAATCAAGAATAGCTTAATGACACAAATAATTACACAGAAATATTTTAGTTTATTAACTTTGTTTGCCACATAAATCAAATTTATTTATATTTTCTTTCAAATAAAATTATATATAGAAATAATTCATTATTTTCGTTTCATACTTTATCTGCAATAAAAATATCTGAAAGCTACACAATATTTATGTTATAAAAATGAGAAATATTATTTTTTCACAATAATTTATATCTTAATATAAGTTTAATTAAGACGTTATATATCAAAATTTAAAAACTACGACAAATTAATTTATAATTATGTTATAATTATAACACCAATTACAAAATTATGTTTATGAAAAATTATTGCTATTACATATATATATATTCACAAAAAAATGTATCATTGAAATTAACGTCGTTAATTCTATATCAATCAATAGATTATGCAGTAATAAGTAGGATAAAAATAAATATTTCACATACATATATAATAAATAATTCAAATCTATGTGCGCTAGTAAACTTTACGAGTTCCAATTAGTAAATTTGCTGCGTATATCAATTATCTCGTCGGGAGGCAAATTCGCGGAAAAAGAAAAAATCGTTTTTTGTCTATTTATATGCACAATCGAGTGTACGGGAAATCGGATCACACCGGCTGTTGCGCAAAACTGTACAACCAGTGCATTTCAATCCGATTGGAAAAAGTTTTTCCTACGTTTTGCAAAACGCAGTATCGTAACAATGTGTCATTAATGTAACAGAACGAACAACAGGGAATAATATACTTAAAAATTGAAATGTGGAAGATTATAATTTACAATAATCTTTATTATTTCTTTATAATCTTTATATGTACCAGAAGTGACGTGTAATTGCGAGCGCAACACTATATCTTTGCACGCTAACAAAAATAAATAAAAAATTCTTATATGATCGCGATATAACTTTATAGAATCATATAAAACGATCCTCACAGAGAAACACTATTATATTTCATATATAAAAAAAATTATGCAATAAAAATTTAGCAAGAAAAAAATTTAAAAAGAAAGTCATCAAATAGAAGATAATATTTCTAAAATATATTTGTATAATTATTTATATTGTCTCACTTATAATTCATCATACTAATCAATTTAAATACAATGTCACTTAAAATGTAAAATGGGATGTCATTCAAATCGAAATCACACCGAAAACAATATTAATAATTGATACCGTATAACATGTCATAGTGACGTAAGAACAGATTTTATCGCTAAAGTTGTTATGAAAATTGTTAATTTCACAGTTTCACATCGAGAATAGATTTTGTCGCTAAAATGTTGAATATTTTGAAATTGCAAGAGATAATACGTGAAAAGGCTATTTTATTCAATAAAAAAGATAACTTTATACCAAATCATTCAGTTATCAACTCATAAGCCACGATATTTCTATGAAATCGAGTTAAATCCTATATAATGTCAGATATTTGAAATAAATATGCACATTTAACCGATATTTTAATGCTATTCGACAATGCAGTTGTCACTTATGCAAGATGAATCGCACGAAAAATCTCATCTTTTACGAGTGACATTAATTCAATCCTCGAGAAATTATCTCTGCAGCGTATTGAAGAATAATAATTCACCGAACGCAAAAGGTCTTCAGAAATAATAGGTTAAGAAATAATATGTGTGTAGCGCGTTTATATAGAATGCATATATTTCTTGTAATCCTGTACATGCGATGCAAAATGATTTCTATCGCGCGAGTCGACTAATGGCGCGATGCGAAAATCGCACTTTCTCCCGCGTGACGAGTACCTAACCCGAGGTGTAAGATTTACATCGATGATTATGGATGATCGGTCTCTTCCGGGAAAACTCTATGGTCGATTCGTTCAGTCAAGTATTTCATGATAGTAAAAAAAATCAAAAATTATATGGCGATGTCAAGAATATTTCAAAGGAAATATTTCGAATGGCATTTGACGAGTTTTACAAGAACTTGGAAAAATGTGAATGCACAAATGTAACGTATTACTACATATTTCTTCAAAGATTCAATGTATTTAGGGATGTAGAATCTTAAAAAGACTCTTCCTATCTAAATTAACATATATTTCAGAGAAAATAAAGCTGTCGTATACATATTTTAATTTTAATTCACTTTTGAAAATACATTTAATAATTTCATTCTCGCCAGCTTTATACTTGTTCACGTATTATGTTGAAATCTTCGGCATAAATACAGACATCAATAGGATGTTTTTCAATTGCACTTGAAAAGGACGATGCACTGTTCGCAATCGCGCATGCTCGGTCTTAATTTAATCGATGAACCCCGTGCATTTGACCTATGCTTCGTTATGCAGAAGCGGTGAACGGCGCATCTCGGCCTTGCGCTAGTAAACAAGTGCACTCATCGACCGCGAAAAGGGCACGACGGCCGCGACGGCGGTCGCAGTCGACGCATTACACGCGCATTACCTGCCAATCAGTAATCGATTTGACTGCCATGGCAACAGGGCTGCTTTTTTCCCGGTCCGATAATCAGACCGGGGGAAAGCCCGGAGAGAGAAAGGGAGAGAGTTTGGCCGGTCGACCGGAGCGTGCACTCGATATTAACTCGATTCGCGCTCAATGCCCCGTCCGGATGGCTAAACGAATTAACCGCGACGAAATGGGAATCGCCGCTCGTAAACAGCCAGTTGGAGCAGTTTTTGCGGTTAATATTTAACGAGCGTGAACGACGAAAATCATACGGGGTACTCGAAATAAGTAGAAAATACGTCAACGCGCAATTTTTCAACCATATTTTCTTTACGCATGGTTTATAAAAGTATTCGCTTCTTTCGTGCAAATAATTTTTTCGCACGCAAGATTCATACATATGTATCTTATCTTTCACATGTTCTATATTTCGCGATTGAAGGATACGTTTTATTCACTTTTAAAAGGCACAATCCCGCGGGAATCGCGACATTGACGTGAAAATAGATTTATCCATATCCGCGATGCGTACGCGACGCAGTGCTTTTCGCAGCTCATGCATTCGCGAACTCTGTGATTTCCTCGGTATTTTACTTTGAAATCGAACGAAAGAGAATCCAGAGATATATCCGCGAGCGTAGAGAGAAAAATCCCTCGGTGAGGGAGCAAAAGCTCGCAAGCAAACTCCGTCCTCTTTGCAAAGACGAGCGATCGCGAAATCGCTGAGCATGATGCCACGGGAAAACGTAAACCGCAGAATCGAACGGCTAAGCGAACCGAGCTGATATTCCGGTACCGGTATTTCGATGCTGATCATAACCGTTCGCATGACTCGCGCAAATACGCGTCCACCCGCCTGGCATAATTTCGCGAAGCGAAATCCTGAAGGATTCCGGAAATCCGTTAAGCATTCCCGCGAGTATAATTGACCTACAATTGAACGTCAATCTCTAGCATTCATAAGACAATAATTTAACCGTCAATTTGGCGAAAGTTGGAAAATAAAATATAAAATATATTTTTGAAGTAAGAAATTAATTTAAGCGACTTTGCAGGAGTGCAAACACGTTTAAACGTGACTGAACGACGAGGAAATGAAGAACGTCGATGATCGGTCAAAGGATCTTCGACTAATTACCCTCTCCCTCTCCCTCTCTCACTCTCGTTCTCCTGTTGCCCGATTGAAACGACCGGCATTCGATTATGATTAAGCTAATTCGAGTTTGATCCGTGTCAGGTGGATATAATGGAGGTCCCGGTAATTACATATAAATCAAATTATACTTCGCGCGAGCGAGCGTATCCGTTTGATAAATGCTGGCGTGTCATGTCAAGCGATCAAGTCAATTACGACACGCGTCCTGTGAAATTTTATCTCTATCGCGATGGCATCATGCGGCGTAATATTCGCAATGCGGCAGCTTTTCGAAAACGACACTCACGTCAAAGTCCATATACTCTTATATCTGAGGTTTCATCTAATAAGACAGTAAAGATGACAATTTGATTTCGGATTTTATTTGTCTAATAGAAAGACTGGGTATACGCAATGTATCGCTGCAAAACGTATCCAGAATATATATATATCTTATTTTAAATATATCACAGAAATAAGAATTGTATATTTACGTTAAATATTAAAATCGTATATGTCAAAGAGAATTAGACAGTTGCGTTCAACGCGTTAAATATGTGTACGTGGCACGAATACGAACCAAAGTATTCGCGTGGGATCCGAAGTTCAAAGACGAGAGTCGCTGAACTTCGATCGAAATTAACCGCGTCGATTTCGCTGAAAGCACGAAGTTCCGTCGCGAAGTTCGACCAAAGTCGGCGGATTGATTAATTAAAATTCATGGCACGACGTGGCCGATAGAGTTGGCTCTTCTAATGAATTCGTTCCCGCCGAGTGCACGAGATTATAAAGCCGTAACTTAAGTGTAAAGTAAAGCTTAAATAAATATAAAAAGATAAATCTAGGTGTCACTTTGAAGAAAAATTATCGTAAAACTAAACCGAGCGGATTAATTATATATGCTATAATTCTTTCAATCTAATCTCCTGTGTTCGCGAAACGACTGTTCATTAAATTCAAATAAACAATATAAAATTAATTATGTATAATTATGTAAAATTAATTATGTATAATTTATTATAATTAATTAATTAAACAATATATTATACTAAGAGTATTAAGAGAAAAAATATATTATCTTAAATAATTTCTAAAAAAAAAAGTTAAAAATCTATTTTTAATAAGCTTGATTACGATGACTATATAATATATTCGTCGTAGTTTTAGGTAAGTTAGAATTTATATACAATGTGGAAGGGTTAATCATGAAGAAATTAAAACATTCCACATGTGTGGCCCCACCGTTTTCCGCAGTGGAGCGCGTCCGCAATTAGACGCGCCATCGGCCAGGAAGTAGTAGAGCTATGTAAGATCGGTCGGCACGCCTTTGGGCGACGAGCGATTTCGTGCCGGTCGGTGAATCGGGCCGAGATCTCTTTCTAAATGCGCCGCAGATCCGACGCCGATAAAAAGGTACCAACGCGATGTAACCCACCGCCACTTTGCGTGCCCCGGGATGCCGCCGCCGCCGTATTTCCGACAGCCAACGCGTCTCGATCGTATCGATCTCTAGATATCCGCGCGAAATTTTATTCGTGAGAAAAGGATATTTTCCAAGCAAGTTGCATGTTTAATTATATAAAAATATAACAAAGCTAAAAATTAAAAAAAAAAAATATATATATATATATATAATCAAATTGTGTGTATTTTTAATCGTGTGCTATTAGATATTGAAACGTGGATTAAGATTGTTATTCTGAAAATTTAATTATTAAAAATCTCAGTCTATGTTTTATTTGAGCGTATCTAATATATAAAATTATATCTAATAGAATCACATAAAATTTTATTTCGTCCATTGCGTTCTCAAAAGAAATATAATCTGCTTGACTACAATGTGATAGCAACGATGCGAGGAACCGTAGGAACGCGCAACGAGAACGGCAATTCGAAATGATGCGCTATAACATTCCGAATACTAAACATTCTCATGCGTCTGCATTGCATCGCGAATTTATCCAGCGAATGCCCGGGGTCGCAAGAAATCTGCATTTAAAGACGATAAATCATATCTGTACGCGCGCGGGCGAAACGGGCGCAATTTCGGTTTCCTGCCCGTTCATCTCGCTGGATTCCGTTCCCTCCAGCTATTCAAAAACACGCCGCGAGAAACTGTCGATTTGTCGTATTCTCCATCGGAGAGGAGCCGCCGGCAATACGCAACATATCCTACAGATATGTTAGAGAGAGAGAGAGAGAGAGAGAGAGAGAAAGGGAAAGAACGCACAGGTGTGCAGCCTGTAATGGACGTCCGATATCATCATGATTTGGATCTTCAAGGCGTATCTCCTTCGCTCGTTACACAGGAAGCCGTGAGATCTTGACTTTTTCGAGCGAGACTTAGTACTCGCTCCGTACGAATATGCCAATCTTCTGTGACCACCCAGAATTATAGCACGGAGAGTATATTAGCGTAATTTAGACCTAATTTTGCCGCGTATATCAATATGTCCCCATAACTCATAACTTCGTAATCATTTCGCGATAGTCGATTTATTTATCAGAATTAACCACGTTTCCGTTCTCATGATCAGAAGACTCGACTATTATAGAGTTAATATATGTCGCTATGTTGATAATAAATATTTCTCCAACGGCTGTAAATATTTTTACTAAGATAACAATCTCAAAAAATTAAATTATGCGCGAATTAACCAACGACTGCACGAAAAGATAATGAAAAAATGCCATTTGAGTACGATTTACAAGAGGAGAATGCAGTGTAACGTTAATTTTGCGCTAATTTTAATTGTTTGTATCTTATTAATATCATCACATCGCTTTTTTCTTTCGTCATTTCATGAGTTTACACGTTAAATACTTTTCGCATTCAGCTTCTTCTCTCTTAAAATGTCCGACAGTCCGAAAAGAAAAAACGGCTTCGATTCATACATAAATCGACATACAATCGCGCACGAAAGAACGGAAAAAGAGATACGCCGAAAATCTTGAAATTGCGCCCGATTCATGTAATGCGCGTTAATGCGAGTCGAAGAACCTCACATTACCACCAGTGATCTCTGAGCGAAGAAGAGATAATGCCTGAGGAGGAAGGGGAGAAGGGATGCAAGCAAAGGGCGCGAATGAATAGTTCGGAGATGCGCAACCGTTAAGAGCAATCTTCGCTGAAATTATCCCTTCCGTACGTATTTTGCGGATGGTATTTCGTGTGGTCTACCGTACATATCCGCATCGATGAGTAATAATTAGACGATGCCAGAAGAATCACGAGAAATTTTCTGGAAACGGACCTCGAATTTAAGGTTTCTCCGTAGAAGCAATAAAGATTAATTCTTTTCTTCTACCTCTAATCGATTATATGCGTGTCTCTCGCAAGAAACTCATTAACTAAACGTGTATAATCAAGAAAGAAAGTACTTCTAAAACATTTTCACAAATAAATCTATAAAATATATTACAGCATTTTTTTACGATATTTTAAGTGTCAATAAAAGTTTAGATTAACAGCAAGAAAGAAACTTGTATTTTTAATCGTTAAATTTAATGTTAATAAATAATCATCTAATTTTTATAAACAATCATACGATAATCAATCGCAACGTACTATTATGTATATGTTGTAATTTCATACAAAAAAAAAAAAATGCACTTTGTGACATAAAACTGCGTGCCGTACGTTCCTCGGCTCACGATACACGGCTTAATTAAATGCACCCACGTAAGATGATACTCTATTCGCGCGAGTCACAGTCACGGTTTCTCACGTGGAAACGTGTTCGCGCCGATAATGCAAGCGCATCGTAAAAGTTATCGTACAATTATCGTGCTATACACCCATATCGCTGACATTTATCGGCCGCCCAACATTTTCATAGCTCTCAACCCGCACCGGATCATAATGAGCACGCGTGTGTGTGTGTTCCTGTACACGTATGTGAGAAAAGTACTTTTACAAACGCCAAAGTATATCCTTCTCTCTGTGTTCGTCGATACTGTGGTATAGGGTGTTCAAAAAGATATACTATACACAGTGGACTTATAAAAAGTGTATAATTCTAATGCATTTTGATGACATCTAATAGTATTAAATTTTTTTATAGCTTGATAAAATTTTCTCAAATAGCAGGCTACTATATTGAGAGATATTAAAATGTATAATATTCACATACAGAAATCTATTTATCTGTAAAAAGATGAGAACTTGTTAACAAATATATATATTTAATTATATAAATAATTATACATAGAGTATATACATGTATGAAAATATATAATCTCTTTTATGCAATTAAATAATCACAAATTACGTCCACTTATGTATATACATATTCACGATAAAAAATATTTTATAATCTGATAGTAATTTATTTTATTAAATCAATATTGAGCGTTATGTTATGATTGATAAAATTAAAAGCGTACAATTCGATCGTTATTTCAGCACACCCTGTATATTCATACATCAACAACCATGCAGGATATACCGGACATACTTGTCTGTTAATCGTGCGCGCCTATAGAATGAGAACTGCGTTCTCGAGTTACCCGGGTAATATATTAGCGCCAGAACTAATTTAATGAAGAATAGATTGCCATTATTCAAGTAATCCGATGCCAGACGAAGCCACGACTCGCCCCGGAACGCAATAGTTACATGGAAATTATGGCAAAGATATCAAGTCTTCAAATACACGACTGTTAAAACTTCTATTTTTAGTACAAACATCTGAATTTTTCACAGAGCACTGACACTTTATTTTATATTATCCTTTATTGACATGATGATATTATTAGAATACAACTGTTTTCTAGATGAATCTTAAAATGGTATTTTTTTTTCATGTGTTTAATGAAAAAATGCGAAAAAAATAATTTAAAAAGTGTGATTTTTTATAATTATATGTAATTGTTAAAACAACCAAAAATTGGTGATTTTAATTATTATTTATTTATATTTATATTTCGTTGTTTTAATTGTATGTATACATGTACATATATATATATGTATATATACATATATATCATTATATGCGCGGTATAATTTGAAGAGAGAGAGAGAGAAAGAGAAATAGAGCTACGTAGACTGCGTTTTAACGATCTTCGTTAACTAACCATATTTTGAACGGAACTGGCGCGATCATTATACGATCGCCAAGAATTATTAAGGAATACGATAATAAGGCAATAAATAGTTCATGTAATAATGAATTAAAAGGTATTAGCGTACTAGGCTTAAGGGTATCATAAATCTATCATCTTGGCCTACTGCATAAAATTTTTTTATACTGCTTTTATGATAACCTTAAGCATAAAACATACGAAACTTAAGCATAAAACATACGACTCGTGTATGCATATACAATAGTCTCATTTCATTTGCTGCAATAATCTTTGCAAATAACAGTTACTTAAAATTCTTTCTTAAATCTGTGCGATATATTGCATTTAATATATCAATAACCAGAACTTTTGATCAGAATTATCTTATTGAAAGACTAAATTTTATAAAAATTAAAATCTTAATTTAAAAATCAATTGAAATATCATGTGCTAAAAGATAAGCCTTCAAACTCTAATATCCGTCAACACTGATTTCTAAAGACAATATTCTGTGAGAAAAATAATGATAAATATGATCTGTGATTTTATTAATTCTCATAGGAAAATCCAATTATTTTTTCGAATATAAATATTATTAATTTTAATGTATGAAAGTATGACAAAGAAAACTTCATTTATACGCGTATCTTAAAATATTAATATACGAATAATAATTCAATTATTCCAGAAATTTTCTTTTGCTATCAACGATTCTTCGCACAATACGTGCTATCGATATTATATTCTTGTCATTAATCACATTTTAAGGGATTCCAGCTTAAGATTCATAAGGAAATGAATTCCTACGTTCGCAATATCGCGAAATTGCGAGCGAGACGGCGCGAGTTTCTGTTTTCCGTCTCGTTTCATACGATCTGATTTACATCGCAACAAGTTACTCCGCGCCACGCCATTTCCGCGTGTACACACACGTTGATTCATCGCGCACCAAAGTTTTGCGGCCCCGCTGATACATTATTTATTGACTTCGCAAAACTGTGCGTGTCGTGTATACCCGAGACTGTGAAAATTTCGCGGGAGCATGTAATAGCTAAATGGAATTCGGCTTTGAACAGTCAATTTTCTCTTAACCGCCTTTTTTTATTTTTCCTTTTTTTCCCCACTGCAATTCTCTCTAATACATTAAGATTTACTTGATTTTACATAAAGTTATTATCGTTGCTGTTTTTCTGAAAGTTTATTAGCCACATTAATGCTTATTATTAATATCTCTTTTGAATATGCAAATGAATCTTTTGAATATGCCAGTTTACATCTGACAATACATATTTTATAAAATTAAAATTGCTATAAATTTTTGCGAACCAATAATCCATGCATAATTACAATAATTGATAATTAAACAATAAAAGTACTTAGTTTATAAAAATGTTTAAGTAAAATAGTGATAAAAATATTATTTATATTATTTCAGTAAAAATTTAATTTTAATTTTAATAATTTAAAAAATTTTAAATTGAATTTGTGTGTAAAATTAAATATAGTTGCAAAAACTATTTTTTCTCTTTACTCAGAAATTTTTTTATAATATATCGAATTTTTTTGGGCAAAAAATGTCCTGTTGCGTATCATCTAATGATGATTGCAACCCATACAAATCAGCCAATTTGATTCCGCTATAGCTTAATCATTTTCCCACAACGATGGAATGCATTGCGTGGACCTTCAAAGGGAACGTACGGAAACACATTTAATTAGGCAGCATACGAAAATACGTAACCGAAAAGCGCGGAACGAGCGAGCAAACATGGCAGGGAAGCGGAGCTTCGTAAATACCAAAAGCGAAAAGTCGGCGGGGAATAATTTATCTGGCTCGTTCGCGGCCATCCGCGGAACGTGCGATTTATTGCGAGAGAGCTCACAATGCGGCCTCAAAGGACTATAATAGCGGATATTTCGAGGACTATGAGAACGACGGATTAATACAGTGGCAGCTTCTCCAGCTTTTAATAAATTGCGCAGACGACAATTCGAAACCGACGCAAATGAAAAGAGATCGCATCCTCGCTCTTCATAAGCCAAAGTGTAAAGATTGATTCACCATCTATCTGCATAATAAGCGTGCAAACACAGATATATATATATATATATATATATATATATATATATATATATATATATATATACGCACATATGTATACATATACATACATAATTGTACATTAAGTTCTCTAATTTTATTAAATTATGTGTGTGCATAGAATATGAAATTATGGTTTAAACATAGTTTGAAATTATAATAAATTATGTGATATATGTATTACGCACGTGTGAGACACGTCTGATTGAGACACGCTTTGCGTATGCAAATGTGAAATAATCTTCAAGCTCGAAATTACGACGACACCGCGAACAAAGGACGGAAAGAGAAAGAGAAGCGTATTTCGATAGAAACCTTAATAATGGAAATCCAATAGTCGCCCAGACGCATAATCTCTTTGAATCGCAATCACAATCGCACATGTGCATCGTGCGAATAAAGAATGTGTTGCGCGTGCAATACATATAAAAAAAATCAAATTTATGACCTTTAAGTGTGAGTTATATTACAGGAAACGTAATATGGGAAACATAATATTAACATTGCAATGGGAATTGACTTCGATATTTTACTAAATATTTCTGTGAACTCATTATCGATTTTGTGCTGAATTTCGCGAATTACTGTAAAATTATAACAAAGAAGAGATTACATATTATCACTTATAAAAAATTTTCTGTCGTATGCCAATAAAAAAGTAATCACGACTGACAAAAAAAACATTTATGAAAATGAGATAAATGCAATAGAATTATATTATATGTATATTTATATTTTAAAGGTAAATTTTGATCGTTAGAAATGATAGATGCATTTTGATGCATCTCGTTTTTACGTGCATATCGATACACTGTGTTGGAAACTTGCCGATGAATATTGCGGATTAGGGCTTCTTCTTCAAAGAATGGGAGCAATATCGGAGACGATGGAAGCAAGATGGATAAGCGAAGGGCGATAAGTCGATAATACGCATACAAAGTTACACATTGTTGTTTTTGTTTATGGAAGACGGATGAGCGGTGAGTGTCTCGTAATCCTTGCTCTATCTCTCATATTACCATAATCATAATTGCGAAATTTCGCTTTGTCCATTGCATCTTTATTTATACGTCGATTTACATTACACTATATATCGGTCACCGATGTATTGCAGAATTAAATAGTAATATTTGATGAAATTGCCTAATTCAAATGCTATTAAACATTTTAAGTAAATTTTATGTTTACTGTGATAACGCAAATTTATTCTCGGTCGAAACGTATTCCAATTATAACCTGTTCCAAAATGAAATTTTACGCTCTATTACCACATGGATATGTAGTAATACAAAATAATAATTAAAAACTCATATTTATAAATAATTTTAACAGCTAATACATATAATTTGTAACAACAATATTAATTAAAAATCAAAATTTTCAATTTTTTTTCATTTACAATAAACTTAGATTATTTAATTATAACACGGCGTGAAGCAATATCTGAGATAACAGACTGATTGACACAAAAAACCAAAGTAGTAAGCAATTGAATGATCATACTAATATTTAATGTAATCATATTTAAATTAAATATTTTTTTATTACCTTCTATTATCTTTTTCATAATATATGTATATTATAGAAAGCATGAACATAAATTTTATGTGGATAGAACATCAATTTTAATCATATATTAATATTTTTTCTTCTATTCTAGTGAAATAATTAAAATAATTATTAAAATTAATTATTAATTATTATAATTTGAAATTATAAAAATTTTTTCTGTCGGAAAATTAAAAATTTTTTATTACTAATATTGTAAAAAAAATCATAACTTGTATATTTATAGAAACGTGAATGTTATAAAATATTATTAATAGTATATATGTATGTAGGTATTAATATAAAAAAACATTATCACATTTTTCGATATCATCATGTCATTAGCATTTCTCATGGAACATGCATCGATGGTTTTAGGACGTTATTATGTATTCAGCCATAGCTGTTCTCAATCGGCTAAATATTCGTGTTAACCACCAACCTTGATTCCCGATCCAACGTATTGCGTAACATCGTTTGCAGCGATTGGAATCGTCTCGAAATCCCAGACATAGCACTGCTTGTTTACGTGACTCGGTTAAGAGCGGCGCCGGGCCTGACGACATGTGCTAATTGGTTAATTAAATCTAGGAAATTACTATTCCCTCGCCACGTAGTGCCGACTACGCCATCGGCATACGGCATCCGAATCTAAGAATCCCAACTGATTAGCCGGAAATCGGAAGCATCGCCCCGTGGTGCTAATATTTGAGAAATGATCTCGAGCAAATTGCCATAAACGGTTTTGCCAGAAATTAGTTTTACGCTTGTATTTATGACACGAATCTTGCAATTTCTTATCTAAGGTGTATTTTAATTACATTTTTATCTCATTTTAAAATGCTGTAATATTTATAATCTTCAGCTGTGTTGGTTCCTTTATGCGATTAAGCAAAACAGAAAATTCTATATATATTATATTTAAAATTTAAATATAATATTGGGAGATGTGTACAAAAGTGTATTAAAAATTGTATTAAAAATGCGAACAGTTCTTACAAAAAAATTATTCATTTCTTTTATTTATATCTTGCTAGCTATTCCGCAACGTCCTATAAATTGTGATCATTGTTAGATCAACAAATGGTTGTGCATTATACGAACATATTCTATATATTCTACAACATGTCTTACGAAGCAGGTATTGCTATCCATTTTTTCTCATATTTATTTTATTTCGTTTTTATAAGGCTCTTTAGCCGGAAACTAAAGACGTTAGAGCAAATAAAGTCAGCAGTGCGTAAAGAAAGTTTTATTCATTTTAATTTGTCTTGCGCAAAAAGCAAGTTAATGCAATTCAAGTATAGCGTAAAAGATCTATCGTTATTCTTATATTTATCCTGATCTTAAAGATACGATGCATTGTGCACAACCATCGTTATGGCACTTAACTTATTGTTTTCTTTCGAGCGAACGAAGCTTATTTCTCGAAACTAAATTGGAGGATTTCGAGGGATAGCCGATTTATGGTCCGGAACGATTTCAGATAGTCGTATTTGATGAAACGTGATTTACTTGAAGCTACTTGTAACTTGTTCAACCAATTCTACACAGATCTCACGATAAAGGTTACAAGATCATTTGCAGTGTGTTGCATATTAAAATTTAATTTGTAAATATGTAAAAACTATAAATTTTAAGAAAAAATATAAATTTGCAAAAGATTACTAATGTATGTGTATATGTGTGTGTGGTTTATTCAATTATTATTAAATATCTAATACTTTTCAATAACAATGTTGACGAGATAGAAAGAACGAGATGGCTAGAGACTATCAATGTAAATATCATGATATTTGCAATATCGCAAAAAAATAGATTTTAAATTTCTCTTTCTAACTGAATATTATAACAATAGCAAATTGCGTGCAAAGAGCGCTATACGTTTATTTTATTTTAACAACGTCAAATATTTTAACAATGAAATAATTAGAACTCATGCTTTAGAATTTAAACTCTCTCTAACAAGGCCGAAGAAATAAAAGCGGAATATATAAAGAGCACGAAAGTATCGTAAATGGAGAGATCTATTTTGAAGAATAGAGGAAGGGAATTATTCGACGAGCAGAAAGAACGCGCGATAAAGGAAGCATTAATCGAGTAACACGATACGACATATTCATCATAAACCATAACGCGAGCATTCACGACCCGTCAGCAGTCTTTAAAGAACGACAATTCAACGACAAAAAGAGAGAGAAAGAGAGAGCCGCGGAAGCGCTTCTATTATTTTCAAGCTCATAGAGAGACTGCTCTGTGTTCTCCTATTATATCTAAAGATATAGAAAAATGAAAGCTGGCGATCGCGCTCGATCCCGCGATATGGATTCGAAACGAGATATGAGGTTATTGCGGCCAGAACGTAATCGGAGATGACCCGGAAAAAGTGCTCCAGAAGCAAGAAATTTTCGATACCTTTAAGTGGTCACACACAAAGCTATCGAATCTTATTAAAAAAAAAAAAAAAAAAAAATATAATCACTAAACACAAAAACAATCTATTGGATTCAAGTTATGCTGCAAGGAAAAAATTAGCAACTGCATTTCAACTATTCACATTGATTCAAACGATCTGTCAACAGTTTCAGACAAGTATTTATATCACGTCTGACCGAGAAGGCGAGTATATATTATATATACAAATTTTCTGAGTTTCGTATTTCCCTGGGATATTTTCAGAGGAATATCGACATCTCGGTCATCTGGAGATGGCGGCTGCCCTCGACTAGCCTCGATAAGGGCTTTGATATGCTAAGTTCGAATGACTCGAGACTCGCCAGAATCGACCACACGTCGTCGCAATTGGACCTCGAGGACTTCGGTATGGCAGGACGAAAATAAGGGGACGACTGTGTGCGTTAATCGAAAATCGCCATCAAGGACTTCGTGGAAGAACATGATTTGAATCATAAAAATAAACCATGTTTTCATCCGCTAATTCAAAACAAGAATAATCAATATGAAGTCTAACGGATTTATAGTTATAAAATATATTGTGCTTTAGTAAAGTATAAAAATATAGTTTTCAGAGTATTATAAAAAATATGAAATAAAAGAATATATATATAAAAAAAATAAAGATTAAAAAATAATTTAAAAAATATAAGGTTGCATCATTTATTCATACTGTTAATACTGTTTATTCATACTGAAATTTTAACGCATACAATGATACTTATACAAAAAGTCTTAATCATGGGATAAATATTACTTTATTATGACAATGGCCAGTAAAGGATTAAACAAATCTCCGAAACATGCCGTTTCTCATCTGATGAAGACAAACTCGAAACAGAACATAATCTAACACAGTTCGTTCTTAGCACGATCTACATAACCATGAAGTTCGTTATCTTTTAATTACTCACTTTATAATAATTTTCATTGGCATTGAAACGCATCTAGCCGCGAGCTACACAATGGCCAAATTCTTTCCTCAACAATATAGCTTAATTTTGCCGGTGATTTCGCGTGTCATGCCAAGAAGCAAAATAATTGCATTGTACAGATTAGAGCAATGTTTCGCTACTTTTAATAAGTATAATAATCCCAGAGAAAGAAGTTATTAATATTAATACAATAATAAAAAATATAAAATAACGATATATATATATATATATATATATATATATATATATATATATATATATATATATATTAAATATAGTTTTAACAAAGTTGATTAATCTACTAATAAATATGCAATCTATTTAGCTAATCTTTTATAAGGAATCATCTGATGAATCAAGTAAATAATTAATTCTGATAAATATTTATATCTGTTCAAGAATATACGAAATAAAAGAAAGTTCCAAATTTTTGTGAAAAATGATGATAATTTATATTTTTCGTCAAATTCTATTTTTATTAAAATCCAAGCGGATTTCAATTAACGATATCTCTCTTTCAGTCGTGCAAGCAAATTCGTACGTGTTTACCGATTGGTTAAAACGTTTGATCGTGTCTAGAGAAAAAAACTTAGTCAAGCGTTTGTATCAATCGCCGTACGATTTATCGACATGGATATCGAAACCATACTTTGATTTCAAAACGCTCTTTCAGACCGGTTACTTCGAGGCCGCTGACCGATCAAATTTTCCGCGCGTATGTCAACAAAAAATTCATAAAACGAAAATCAGGAATCTCTCGCATTTCTTGATGAATCTGCCGTCGGCGACTCTGTAAAATCTTTCCTCTTTTTCGCGGAAAGTAACTTCCATTAGTTCCGCTCAAACGAATGCAAAGGTAACATATTTTTGTAATTTACAGACAAGCAATGTTCATCGATAAATTCGATCAAAAAATTCAAGCACATATTGAAAGTTTTTTGGAAGAATTATTTACACGTTCAAAAATATAGTATTGAAAATATTTGAGTTATAATACAAAAATATTATATTAGAGCGAAAATAAATATAAATTTATAAAAATATATTCTCATTGGAGAACAATCACAACACTTAAAACAATTCAACTTTAATAAATTAATGAATGTATAAAAAACATTTACTATATAAAGAAAATTCATGAAAATATTCGCGCGAGCGTATGTACATATATTTATAAGTGGAATAATATTGTTTAAAATATTTTCACAAATCATTATTGTATATGTCGTGACATATGACAAGTATTTTATACTATTTTTTCGATTCACTTAAATTATTTGTCCCGATATTGCGTCAAATTTCTATTTCAGTTTATGCATAGTGTTATAAATTGAAAATAAGTTCACACAAATTTGCGTTTCGATACTCATCGAGTTTTTACGAGAGTTGAGAACATCGATTTTTCAGTGAATATTATAATAACACGACACTCGGCGCCAAAGCGATAGTTCGAGGGTGTCGTGAAAATTATATCGGAAGAGAGATGTGCAACAGGATGTCCATGGGTTAATGACGGTAATCGCGACGCACAGGCAGGTATAATGTCTTTGTTTGAGCTCCACAGAATATGAAAATATAGCAATAAAGGAGATGAGATCACTCCTTTCATCCGATGATACTCCGTCATTATTCCCTTAATAAGCAATTGCGAAATTTTTGTATAAAATTATCTTCTCGAATAATTTAATGTTCAAGAAAATTTTGTTGATTATTCCATATATAATATATATATATATTATTGTCTATATAATATTTTTCTTCAATTACGAGATTGTTTCGACTCTTGTGTAAACTATCTAGAATTGAGAAACTTGTTCCAAGATAAATTCGTAAATATATATATATATATATATATATATATATATATATAGTGTTTTTGCGTATATTTTTACGAATTTATCTTGGGACAAGTTTCTCAATTCTAGATAGTTTACACAAAAGTCGAAACAATCTCGTAATTGAAGAAAAATATTATATAGACAATAATATATATATATTATATATGGAATAATCAACAAAATTTTCTTGAATTTGGATACTTATAAAAATATTATAAAAATTGACTTCTATCATATATATATATATATATATATATATATATGATAGAAGTCAATTTTTATAATATTTTTATAAATATCCATATGCGAAATCGCTCTCTTTGTATTTTGTTGCATTCTGCAGAAAATGACAAAACCAGTAAGGGTTATCTTGTATGTTAGAATTGCTCTTGGATTTACCAAGAATCTGTCCGCCTACCGAACCCTCTGTTTACGCATGCAAATGAGCGCGGATCAATGCTGTTAATTAGGATTCCAACCCCTTTCGCGGTCTATTCTTCCTCGTTTGCAGAGACAACGTCGATCTATCTATCTCCACCACAGCCATTTTATCGATTAAATTTTCTATTAGAAATTCTATTAAGAAGTAAAAAATAAGTTTACATATGGTTCGTACGTAAATTGAAAAATGCAAAGTGTCTCAAAAAATTCATAAAAAATGTCAAATTAAGATACGATTTTTATATTTTAATTGTAGTTATTTTTTTCTTATTTGTTAATTTTTATTCCTTTTACTTTTCAATATCAAGTGATGTAATTATCACATTTATTTTGAATTGCAGAAAATTAAAGCAAATCTATATAGATTTGTATTTATAAAGATATCAAAGAATATATTTTTTCGTCAAATATGCTATACAATTTGAAAATTACTCTGTAATGTAATTCTATCTATGCAATTTCTCTCTTTGCATAACTTTTTTCTGAATATAAATCATAAATTTAATGATAAAATATAGATTCTTAAAATAATTTAAAAAAATGTTTTCTCTCTTTAATATTAAAAGAATCATATTAAAAATAAAAAACTTTAATAGCAATATTTTTAATATTAGAAAATTTTTCCCACAATCTCTCTCTGTATAATCAAAAATGCATTAACCTTTTATCTATTTGATATATCAAATAAAAATATGCATAATAACTGTCACCATATTTCTCAAAATGTGACCACATTGTCATAGATTCGTCCCCTGCTTTATCTCAATTTAGTGGCTATCATACACGCCTACGATAAACTTGTAATGCACCGGTCTCGCACGGGAGAGCGACCATAATCGTACGTGATGGTGTATAATCATACATGGCAGTGCTCCTCGTCCTTCATCCTCTCACATTCCGCCCTTTATTACGGTATAATCCTTTTCGCCTTCCTCGTCACATTGTCTTTTTTCACTTTCTGATGTATCTTTACGATTCTGGATTCTCTATATTCTCTGATTACACTATATACTATACTATGCTTTACATAGGGAATGTAAAAATTGTATTTACGTTGTAAAATATTAATAGAATGTCAAACAAAAACAATAAAAATTGTAAAAATTAAATTACTTTAGAGAACACCAGTTTTTATTTATTACACTATTCGTTCAGCGGTTTAATTATATAACATTATGATAAAATATGCAAGATAAGTTACAATTCAAAATTTAATTCCACAATGTTTGAAACTGTCAAAAGATGAATGAAAAGCAGAATAAAGTAAACGACTATAAGTTCCTATGCAATCTCGCAAAATTCTACTTAAGTATCGTCGGCGGATCACATTGTTTCCGGAAAAGATTATCTCTTCGCGATCGGAAAACGCGTGACGGAATTCGGTCTGGGTGCGGACCAGACACCCGGGGATTTATCGATTATTATCGGTGCGTCTTGGGTAGCGCCAAATCAAACACGTGGCTTGATTGAAGTGCACTTTCCCGGAAGGGGTAAGGGGCAGGGAAGAGCGTGGTAGGAGGCTCTCCGGTCTCTCATCACCGGGGATTAAACTGTTATTGCAAACTCTCCGCAACGAAGAGAGCGCCGGCGTCGACGACGTCGGAGGCGACGACGACGGCATATTGAGCGTCGCGAAATTAAAATACAGGGCGAAAGTTTGCACATTGGATAACGCAGGCGCGCGTGCGCGAGACTCTCCGCAACCGTCAATATTGAAATCCGGAAATTGTGACAGCCGTCCGACAGTCCTCTCCTCTCCCCTCTCGCGGATTTCGCATGATTTTGGATTTTGGCGCCGCGTGAATTCCCCTGCCAACGCAAGATCAAGCTTGACGTGTAATATGCACTTCGATGCAGCTGCGCAAAATACAGTCGAATATGGATGAACGAGTACGATATGTTTACGTTGTGACTATCGTGACGTTAAAATAAGCGCGAAAAATTGTAGATTTACAAATAGATTAGCAGAAAAAAATTTGCGAGTATTTTTTCCCGAGTATTTTCTAAAACATACAGAGTTACAGATATTGAAAAAAATTAATAAGATTTCCCTTTTTTTCTTCTGCTCCTGATTGATGATATATACGATTACTTTTAAAGGGAAAAAAATTTGTGAGAAAAACTTTGGATATTGAAATAACAATTAATGAATATTATAAAAAAAATTAAATATTTAAATGTATATATTTATAATATTCAATAACTATTTTTTTCAATGTAAGAAATTTTTTCCGCTGTACTTTTTCTGAAATTATCCTACCTTTAGGACTTTCGTTTCGCAAAGCGCTATTTATAATTCAGGAAATATGGCGCGAAAAAAGCGGGCGCATCGTTGGCATCAATCTGAATCGGTTGCGTGCAGGATGCGCGTAAGGGGATGCTGCTCTTACGAAAAATTGCTTTCCTTCCTGGTTCCCGAGAAAAACGCACCGGTTGTCCGCGGGCGGTGATCGAGGATGTGCATTAAACTTCCTTCGGCAAATTGTTACGTTCATTCTTCGTCGACGCGAGCGTGTAAACTACCGGCGTAGTGCGATGAGTTTGATCACGACACAGGTGTATTACGAGAATCGATACTCGGACTATTCGAAGCATCCATCAAAATTAATGGCCGTTCTCGCGTCTCGACAATGTGGTAATATATTATTTTTGTCTTCAAGAGAAATGTAGCGCGAATTCTTTTTAAATATAATTTAAAAAATTAATATTTATTAATATAAATATAAAATAAAATTATTGCTTAATTAACTGTATTATTTTAATTTGACAAAAATTTATAAATTTAATAAAATCGATATATATTCTCTTTATATTTGACAAAAATATGTTTACTTCTCTGTTATATTATACTTAATATTTCTAAGTCTCTTAAAATATACCATCGTAGCAAATAAAATTATCTTATAAATTAATAGATTAATATCATATTCTAAATAATAATAATCAGTTTTCTAAAACGAAAACTCAGGAATCAAAATAGATGGAAGAAACTTACAAACATTACTTACATCCGTATTTGTAACTGATAGAAAAACAAATATTCGATAATGTAACGAAACAATTATAAATTACGATAAAGAGATAGACTTCTCTTTACTACAATATACAGGAAAGGACAGCATTAGCAGTTTATCAGCTTTGTCGAAAGCAAGTTTCTCCAACTCAATGATTGCATAGAAGAGAATGAGAGGATATATATCGAATACATCGCGCCGGCACATACACAAACACATCTTGATCGAGCTAGCAGAAATGAAAATGACACTCAGTATGTAATAGGCGAGTCGCGTCGAGATTGAGATTGCACTCTCGCTCCGTCTTTTCACCCCTGTGTAAACTTCCATCCCCCCCTCCGCGAGTGCCCTTTCGACACCTTCCATTAGCCGGTGGCTACGAAATGGGAAGGTTTCGTCGTCAAAGTTAACCATAGAAGCTTAAAACGAATAATTCCCAGGATTCTCGAAATTCTAGATTTCTATCTCTCAGTATCTTTGTACAAAATAAGACAAAAAAATATTTAATATACGTATAAAAAGCAGAATAATATTTAGAAAAATAACAATATTAAACAAAATGACAATAATAATATATATAATACATATAAAATTATTTGATTATATATATAATTAAATAATATAAATATATATGTATATAATTTATATATAAGGAAGCAAATTTTTTATTTGAATCTCAATAATCTGAAAAATTTTAATAGGACTGCTGCTGCAATGCTAATACACTTTTTGAATCAGAATTATAATAAAACAATTAAAATTAAAAAAAAAATTTTAAAGTTTGTCACACTAAATATATAATTCTACAAAACACTAAATATATGTTTACATAAAATCATTCGTAAAATAAAATTATATATATATCTATAATATTTTATATTTTAATGTTTTTAAGAACTGTTATAATTGATGACAGTCGAATACAGAAATAATCCCAAATTCAATGATCTCACTAGAATAACGAATACAAGCCAAATTAGAAGCAGCCCAACAATCCTCCGTGAGAGAGAGTCGAATACCGGGGATGAGCTCTTGTACGTGAGTACGTTCCTCCCTACGAAGAGCTACCCAGCGTCCTTTCCCGATAGGGAACGTGAGTCTCGTTCCAAGTCCCGTCGGCCTCGCCAAATCTCGAACAGATTTGGGGTGTAGCCATCGCGACGCGCGCGAGCCATTCGTCTTTCGGCGCCATCGGTATGTCGTGCACGACGCGCCTCTCAATTCTGGGACCGAAAATCATGAGGCGATATATCGAGTCGTATATAGCCGTGATGCGTTTATTGCAGTGCACTCTCGTGACTGCCAAACATTCTTGCTTTTCATTCTAGCGCGACTACTCCCTCATAAATTTTATCTCATGGTATACGGAAAAGAGGCACCATAATAATAATACGAAAGTAATGCGATTTTTATACAATGCGTGATAAAAAGTAGCAAGATGAAATGCGAATTTATTTTACATTTTTCATTATTTTATATTTTTTGAGATTTAATTTAATTATTACCAATATATCTTCTTCCCACAATACTCAATAATAACCGATAAATAATCATTCTATAATATCGCATATGCTTTGTAATATTGACATATATTATATACATATGTGTACATCCAGAAATATAATCATTATTTTTAGTACATAAATTTTTTTTTAATGCATAATTTTCAATTAATTAAATTTCATTTTAAAGTTTAAATAAAAAACTACTGAATTCATTGTCAATAATATTAATTTTGTTTATCGTTATTTAAAAGCTTATTTAAAAGATGCGAAGAGCTTAAATGCGTGCCTGTAGTTTGTCTAGGCGTTAGACAGACTCTGTGGAAAGCCTCGTACTTTCGCCCCGTCATTGCAGGAGGCTATCTGTCTGTCCAGTGAGGCATACGTGCCTCGAGATGGAGAAGGAAGACGGCTCTCACCCCCGCATAATGGACCGCGCGGAGCCCGTAATGCCCCCGGATCCCGTTTCATTATTTTATGGTAATAACGTCCCGCCTCCCGGAGGCTTCGTTCCGTCTGTAGATCGCGCGGAAATAAGCGCGAAAGGACCTTCCTTCGGACCACCGTAGCTCTTAAAGAAGAGAATCGAATAAAATCTTATCGTTCGCTTACCTATTTTGATGAATTTTAAAGACATATTTTTTTCCTCCATTCACACGAACATTCTTATTTTTTATATTTATTAATATATTTTGTAATTTGAAAATCTTGCTTATTGAATTTTGACTAGAAACAAAGACACTTTAACGGTAAATATCACAAAGTTTACAAAAAAACCTGCGCTATGAATAAGTCGATTTTAAATTAGTGAAAAAGAATATTGCTACAAATTTAGAATGCATTATGTATTCTCAAATTTAATTCTTCTCTTCCAATAAACTTTAAAAAATTTTTGAAATAAAATATCTTAAATATTCCAATTTATATTTAAATAGACACGTACTCTCTATTTTCCCTTGAGATTTTCAAAGCCCACAAAATCAAGATATATGTACATATATATATATATATATATATATATATATATATATATATATATATATATATATATTACTCTGTTTTGCAATTATAGCTCTTTCAATTACATTTTAAACAGAATCATTATATGTGTGAGTGTTTATGTGTGTAATTACTTACCCAAGATACATATATTTCTACTGTGTTAACAGCCTAGCCTAATTTATTCGATAAAACACATTAGTCGCCGCGAATGCGTTCTCCGCGACATAAAGACTTCCCGACGTCATTTTGCGGCGCGTTCGCGACAACCATAAAAGGGATGACAAAGAGCGACCCGCCGTGCTCCCGACAACCAAGCAGGCGGGAAGAAAGGACAGCCGAGCAGACCTTTATGAGGCGAAACACTGGCGGCGAGAGATATACGGAGTTTCGCGGCCGCCCCCGCCTCTGGTATTCTTCAATTTAAACATTTGTCTCGCGCCAAATAACGCGTGTTATTCCGCCTAAGAGACAATAAAGTGCACATGTTAAGTCTCGTCGAACCCCCCCGCGCGATCCCACATCAAGACCCAAAGAATATCGAGAAACCTAAACGGATGGTTCTTTCCGACGATATCCGATCGAATCTACCGCGTTTCCAGTTGTCTTGCTGGTTGACATGGAGAACGCTACTTTGGCAAGAAAAGATCGGGAAGGGTGCTGCAAAAGATACGAGTATTTGGGGGAACATAAACATCTTGATGTATCGTTCGATAGGGAGACTTTAGCACAGGCTTGCGGAGGATCATGAATAATAGGAGCGAAGGTTTAGAATGTTCCAATGGCTGACAAAAAAAAATTCGAAATGCTTTATATGATATTGTGTTAATAACACAATAATAGAGAAGAGCACAAGCAATAGGATTATGTTTTATTATTGTTATTATTATATTATATTTTTATAATATAATTATTTTATATTACACCTATCTATGAATAACTTTACGACCATGTGTGCGCATATATTTTTTAATGATGACGTGAAAATAATAAAAGAGAATGAAATTATATATTTCGTGAAGATCCAACTTACTTTGAAAAATAACCACTATATTGGCGCCTGTCATTAATTGTGCGTAATAACGACGCGCCTCGCACGCGTCGAATGGCAATGTACGGGCGTGAACATCTATCACTCCGTGCTTCACGCTCGTTTCCTACCACCGAGTCGTCCATTTGGCATCCCCCACTTCTCGTCAACTTGGAAGCTCGATCGAAAGTGTCCCGGTGACACGTGACACGAGAAATCCCCGAGGATATTCTCCGTCGTGTTTCACGAGACCGCGCACACGGTCTTATCTCCACCTTCGGAGACGGTTGTTTCTTTTAGTGCAAGTTAAGGCAATAAACGCCAATGTACGTCGAATGTTTCCACGGCGAAATTTTTACAATCAAACTGACAACTCTTTTCGTTTTCCTAGCGCAGCTTTATTTGATGTAACTGATGCAAAAATATATTAATTACTATTTTGCTGTCTTTTTATACAAGATTCTATAACATTATAATATTAGAAAAATTAAAAATATTATATATATATATGCGTGTTCTACTTGTAATCTATCAATTACCCACATAAAATTTATCTTGCTTGTAACATTTTCACAAGGGAAAGAGAAATGATATATATTCTCGCGGCAGCGAAAATGCCTCGCTGATTAAATCTATTTTGGGTAATCGACGATGTATGAATGATGGCGCGCTCGTAAGGGGTGCGTCGGATCTGGCGTCCGAGAAAATACGAGCTTATCGGGTTATAACGGCGCGGAACTTCCTCAGTATTTCACGGAGACATTCGTTGTTTGTTCCCGAGCGAGTTTGCCTACGGAGCAAATCGGGCGATCACCTCCCTCGCAATTAACGCTGAAAGTATCAGACTTTTTCAAGTCATATCGAACAGCACGTTTTCTTCCTTTTTTTAAACAAGAAAAATAGAAAAGAGAAAAGGCATTTTACAGTGTGTAAAAATACATACATTATCAAGTTAATACAAAGTATGTGTATATATAATTATTTTAGTGTTTGAATTATCGTGTGTTAGATATGTGAATAGTGATATTTCATAAATCATATTTTTTTCATTTTAAAAATATAAAGTTGTAGTTCGAAGTATTATATTTTAAGTATAATATTACACAAAGTATGAAATTAAAGCGGCTGTTTTGCAAATACAAATAATTTGAAACTGCAATTATCTTTGAAAAGAAAAAGAAAATTATTTTTGCTAATTAATTGGAAAACGAATACATCTATGAGAAGTAAGAATGTACTCCTATATGCGTACGACGATCGAAATGCATGGGATCGCCGAATGTACTGATGTTCTACTTGGTTGGCATGTAGGTTGTAAGCCGATAGTTTCTAGGATCGGAGACCATTATCGCGTACGTACAGGCGATGACGTTTGCATGTACGCATTGTGCGAACGCAATTACGGGTCTCGGGATCGACGGATATCGACTTCATGCTTAGTTGAAACCGATCAGATCTCCATTTTCGTGTGTCAAAGAACCACTCTGTACTTTGCAACTTAATAGGATTCTATTGCGCAAGTATTATTAGACTCAACAAGCAAATAGCTGGGATAAATTTGGAAAAAAAATCACGACAGTTTTACGATGCTCTAAAATATAAATTTTACCTAACGTTAACAAAGAGATTTAAGATTCTGGATATCTTTTTTTAATAATAATTATCAGTTTTACATATCTGGATTATTGATCCATTTCAAAATGTTTGATGTTTAATTCAATCACATTCGTTCACGTGTGAATAAGAATCTTTTGAAATGTACGAGTTCCAAGAAGAATAACTAATGTATCGCATTAACAGATCGGATTTCGAGCTCTATTCGACAGGCGTTACAATTTCTACCTTAAAACGTGTCGGTTCTCTTTGACGCGCGTTGTTGGTTTTCAAAGCCAGACGTGTAGCGTCGATGATTGAATGTTTAGCATGTTACATAGCTTGCGTGGTATGAAATTACAGAGTCGATGGCTGTGCTACTCTTCGACGAGACAACGTGTACAGGCACCACCGATACTAGTTTAGGATCACCGAGGGTTGTTTCGCGAGGGGAAAAACGGCTGGGCCGAACAATGTGGTGCGTGTTTTTTTACAATTTGCCTGAGAATAACCTTCAATTTCTGCACCGAAAGCTCTCGCACACCATGAAAACTCTTAATTTTCTCACATACATGTAAGCGTTTATGTGCAATTCACGCGTATTAGTATCAGTGTAATCAACTCGCCAATTTTCGCCAGTTCTCGCGCTTTATGTTTGCATGGGACTTTTAATTCGTTATTAGGCCACGGGTAAAATTTAAAGGTGGTTAATACGGGAACAAAAGGCCCATTTTACTAAGCGTAAGAGTAATTAGCATCAGAGAATGAAAGCAGAAAAATTATTACTATTTTACATAATCTCATTTTATTCAGATTATGTGTGCTACATACGTAGCTATGTTCGATTTATTAAAAGGGATTTTAAATATTCTAATCACATTTTCAAGCATTGTTTAATGAAATTGAGAATACAAAAAATTTTATAAATTTTATTTATTTTAAAATAAAAATTTTATAAATTAAATTTAATAAAAATTTTGTATTTTAGAAATGTACGATATTTTCCTCGATATATATATATATATATATATATATATATATATATATACACTTGAAATTTGTTTAATTAATAATTCTGCATAGTCACTTTAATTTTCTAATCTTTTAATCTTTCTCTTTTAATTTTAAAGATAAAAAGGGAATAAGAAAGTATATACATAATAGAAAATAAATATCTCTACATTTAAAGACTGCTACGAAGAAAAAAAATTCAACCTACACAGACTGTCACAGAGAAACCAAAAATAATCGAAAATCACAGTTGCAATTATTATCAACCGCTATAATCTCTTTCCATGTATCTGCCATATCTCTCTTTCCTAGATGGAAATTTCCTTTGGCGGCGCACAGACATAATGCGTTTCCACAAAGAGCGTGCACACAGTGGCAATGGATTTGCGTGCTCAATCGACGCCGTGGAAACGCGCGGTTGATTTAGATACGCAGAGAGACGAGCAAACGGGAGTGCGCGCGCGCACGTCCTTACCGGGGATGAACTCTGAGTCACCCCTCGCGTTTCGGGGATGTAGTCTGCCAGCCAACCATCCCGTCTACCCCCGAGCAACCTTCCGATGGCTCGCCTGGCCCCGAGCTACGCACGCAATTACCATCCCTGATTGGATTAGGCGGCGTCTTGATTTGAGCCCGGCGTCGACAATCTCGCTCTCGAACGCGTTTACGCTGTCTGTCGGTAAAGCTACCGGAATTCGTTCTGCGTAGAATAATAATATCCAAGGCCGAAAGGAGACGCATCTGCCGCATAAAACATGAAGCTGTTAAAGAAATAATTAAGTATGTGCATAAATAGGTTTTTAATACGTACATTGATTTCTTTTTTCCACAATTGATCAAAATTATTTAAGTCAATTAATTTGATTAGTTCTCAGATATGTCAATTACTCTAAGAGGTGTAATCAATTTTCATGATACGTAAAGAACATAGTTGCGGTGTTATAATGCATTATCCAATAATAATTTTATAAACGACAATTGAAAAAAAAAACGTCGTTTATTAATAATTTAATAAGTTGAAGGGACTCACTTAAAGCTGACACGTTTTAAGAATGAAGTGTAAATAAAAAAAATGGAGTAATCATGGCTACAATGTTTTTCTCACCATATGATCAATATTTTAGTGTATGAATTGAACTTAAAGCGTCGCGAGAGAGGCAATGCACGCGCGCGTGCCTAATGATGCACGTAACAGCCGCTTATTTTCTATTTCTTACACGCAATTACAGCTGTAACCGTCGACTGCGACCTACCGGCCGCTGATTCGATTAGCGATTTCTAACACTCGCGCCGACTTAATGGCCGGCAATTAGGGTCGCTCGCAAAGCGACGGGATGTCACGCACGGTCGTTCGTTGCGAAACGCGACGCACTTAGACGCATGCACCGGACTGCGCGTGTGTGGCAGATACGCTTATGCCGAGGCACTTTTGTCGCTCGTCGTTTTTTGCGTATTTTTCCCCAAACCTGTTTTTTATAACACATCTCTGATATAATACGTGCGTAATATATAACATTCAATTTTCATCACACAAAGGGTCATCAATCGTTTTTTCTCATAAATGTTCCAAAAAATCCAAATAAGAGTGCTTTCGTTGTATCGATAGTTTTTGAATTATGAGCTTAGATAGCATACCTATTAATAAAATTATTAGTTATTTTAAATATTAATAACTGGTTAAAATTATTTATTAAAATTATATATATAAATTTATTAAATAAAATTAAAATTATTCCTTGTACACATACATGTACTTGTAATTCAATCAATTATCAACTTCTTTACACTGTTATGTTTTATATTGTCTTGTCATAAAAAGTATACAAAATATTCGTAAATAGAGATGCAGTATACATAATACGCGATAAAACAAAAAAGTTAAGCACGCAAATTGTACAAATAAAATGGGTTAATGAGGCGTTCCATTAACACGCTCGATATATGTAATAATTTTAATCACGACTAACGACAAACCATGCAATACAATTTCGCATAAAACTCTCGCGAATAGTCAGAGCGCGTGGATAACATCAGAATTAATGAATACGGATTATTACTGGCCATTCTGTGGATATATAGATTATTGCGAGAGTAACAATAACTCAGCGAGAGTGCGAAGCGACGCGTAGCATATATACATATATGTATGTATGTATATTAACCTGTTTGCTGTCACATCGTAATTGACTTCTCATCGTTTCAAATTACCTCATCCAATATAATTGAAATCGATTTGCTTAATTATACTTTGCGTCTTTGAGATTTGCGCATTCACATTAGCTAATCTGTATGAATATGCGACTATGTTTTTGCTTTTGAAATTCATTTTGTATGATATAAAAAATATTAGAATGTAGTAAAATGTCGAATTTTGTTAGATATAATATCCATTTTTTCAGAATTAAAATTATAAAAAAAGTTTCTAAAATTTCTTTCAAAACTTAAACTTATAAAAAATTTTTATCACTTACTTTGTGTTATTTTTAATTGAGAATAGGCCAAAACTAATATTTGAAGACTCCCATTACATTAATTAATAATAAATGACCTATTTAAAATTATTGTGAGTTTAATTAAAGTTTAATTAAAAAAATTATATTATTATATTATAAATTAAAAGTTAAAATATTATGTAACTATACATGTAACTACATTATATCTATATGTACATACATTGTACATATACATATAAATACTTAATAAAATTCTTAAATTAGATTTTGATATTGTTTTATTCCATATTTTTATAACCTGTCCGTGTATCTTATTTAAATTATAAATTCTTTTTTAAAGCTAGATATACTGTTTTGTCGCATCGAATACTTAAAACGGCCTTGTTTAACACATGCATATCAGCGAATGCATTGCGAGTGCGTGACGTCAAGTCGTTCTTGAAGCTTTAATTACACGACTATTAGGAAATGAGTGTTAGAAACGGCGGATCGATTGAGGAAGATTGAACCTGTGGAGTAAGAAACGAGCGTTCTCCAGTATCGTATGAGAATTAAGTGTTATTAAGCAAACTTTACCTACCTGCAACATGGTGCAGTATTTCAGAAGGTATAAGTGCCATTTTCAATTGTTAATACGTCGTCGATATTTTTGTTAAGACAAAATCAACTACGAAAAACCAAAAAAAAAAAAAAAAAAAAAAAAATGCAATAGAATACGAATCGAATCCCCCCATTCTCTAGGGCTCCGTTCATGACGAATCGATCATGACGAATCGGTGAGATCAGTCGCATATGCACCCGTGTGAACGCAAACACACGACTCTCGCTGCGTCGATATTAAACGGCACATCGATACATCATCAAAATCGTGCAGAACAGAGGATGTATTATATATGAGTATTTCTATATAAAGGCGGGCGTTTCGTTCTCGAGGGTCAACTGAATATCCCGTCGTTATTAAATAGTAGTCCAGACACATATTGATAAGTTATCGGAATTGTGGAGCATGCGGCGAGTGATGCTATTTAATTGTAATAATAGCCATTCCAATTACGATGGAATTATTAAATGCATCGACATGTCATCGAAATCGTCATTAGTGGAAAACAACGTACATGATGCCGCAATTAGTTGTAATCTCATGATGTATAATTATACCCAACTATAAAATCTATGAAACTTTAAAGCTATATATATATATATATATATATATATATACAGTTTACAAAATTTGTTGTTTTTCCGGTACATATTTTACTGTATAAATCGATTTTGTTGGAAACTAAAATATTACCATTCTTATATTAGAAATATATATATATATATATATATATATATATATATATATATATTTATAGTGAAGTATTAAAGCCGCATTGATCGGACATTCTACTCCGATATAAAATCATTGAAGAGCTCGAAAATGACTGCAAGGTCGTAGCACAGGATAACGAAAAGGATTCGAAGGGCCGCGAAAGAAAGATTATAAGTCAAAGCAACGTTACTACAAACTTACGATTATTTGATGTAATAGATATCCACTTTTGCAAAAGTTATATCGATCATATCGATACAAAGTAGCGTAACTTGATCGCGATACAATAAAATCACTCTGCATTATTGAATGATACGTTATTGAAAAATACGTTTTCGAGATATTCAAAATCGAAATATGAGGAAGTATAAAAGATTGCAAAAATTTTCAATACGCTTTGTACAATTTTTATGATTGTAAAAAAGCTTCCTCGGAAGAATTGTATGAATGCAAACCAGAGCGGTACATTTTATCCGAAAATCCTTGCAAAACGACAAGACGACAAAACGCAAGCTTTGCCTTTAGCTTTTACCTTCCACACGCGTGCGTCGTATATGCGAACTTACGACGACGGAAACGAGTTTCGCACCACGTAATGATTTTCGGCGCTCATGCGTGAGCGAGCAGGCGTGTATGCGTAAACTAAAACGATTAGGAAGGTGAGAGCTAACGCCGTTTCGCCCTCGCAAGAGCAGACGTAGCAGCGAAGGAGAGAAGGGTGAAACGTACGGCAACTCGGCACGGAACTCTGAATTACGCATAATTGGCCTGGCGAGTTTAAAATATATTTTCGGTGATGTGCGATTTCGGCTCTCTCTTTCTCTCTCTCTCTCTCCTTTTCTCTCTTTTAGAGAAATAGCCATTAGTCCAGTCGCTCGTTACGTTCCAAGTCGACGACAGCAATCCCATTTCCGTAATCCGACTCCACCATTGTCTCGGCCGATACGGGGTGATTATAGGGACATGTGCGAACTCTCGAGAGTTTAGAGCGATCGCGAGGAAAACCCTTGAAAACCGCCATACATTCTTTTCCCGTAATTGAAGCGTTTTCTGGAATTAAACGCGCCTACAAAGGCAAGCTAATCTATATAAATAAAATTAACGTATACATATACACTGCATTTTTCTACAAATAATATTAGATAATTCTATACTGAAGAAACGCGAAATGTATGTTTTTAAATTTCTTATAACGAATCTTTTACTTCGCTATGTTGTGATCTATCGCTGATAAAATGTCTATATGGTATTGAAGCGTGAATAAATACTCGTAATTTAATTAACTTTAGCAGATAATAACAATAATTCACGTAATTGCATACATTCAAAAGTCTTGTATGATTTTTTTGCTCGTTCAATAATACAATATATACTATATACGTCTGTATATTTTCTATAGGTTCGATATTACGAGAGGTTGAATAATTCTCTTTTGTACATTATTGAATTTGCATTAAAAGAGCATCAATGGTAAAGCTTGAAAAAATTTTCATGGTTTATATCAAATTTCATGTAAAATTAATTTTAAAATAATCATGAATTCCGTAGCTTTCTTCACACTTTTATAACATAGCTCCCATAAAGTATAGATTTCTGTACATTGTTATGAATGACAATAAGCTCTACAGATCTTCTGACTTTAGCAGATACGAACTTCTGTTAGTATATGCAAATTTATTTTAAATCATGAGTTATATAAGAATAAAGAGAATAAATTTCCATATTAAGGAAAAGATTGTTTTCAAAAATATCAGTATTTGATATTTTATTAAATGTACTTTGTACCATGGCAGGTTCCGTCAATCGCCAAACAAAATAATAACTTTCTGGAAGAAAGGATTTTTACAAAGATAGCTAATGTGCGTGGGATACAAGCGTCCTGCACAATTATCGATCAACAATTCCGCGGGGGACGCCAATCGGCATAGTTCCCTGATAAATGTCGGACGGGGTTATTGCAAACTCGCCAATAAAATAGTTGGTCCGCGGGAATGAATGGGCCCCGGCCGCGAAGTTAACTACTGGCCCCGAGTATCCCCCGCATAGAAACTATCAGAGAACAATTCCGGAACCGCCTACTCCACAATAGTACCCGCGGGATACGAAGTAGAACGACGGCCACTCCGTTGTTGCTGAGGATGACGTTTCTTGGTACACAGAGGAAATAAAGGCAAAAGAAAAAGAAAAGAGGAATCTCGAGAAAGATAACAACAGAAGATAAAAAAAAATAAAAATAGAAGGATAAGAGTAAATAAAGTGAATAATAAAAACTAAAAATAAGAGAAGAATAAAAGAAAGAGCGAAGAATTAAAAAGAAACGAAAAGAAAAACAAATATAAAAAAAGAAATAGGAAAACCGAAAGATTCAACATGAAAGAAACGAGAAAGATGAAAGAAAGAAGTAAATTACTGAAGAAGTTATAATAGTAAACCAGAAAAAAACGAGAAAGACAAGAAACTAGCAAATGAGAAAATGTAAGTGATAGTCGGAAAACAGCCGAGGAGTGGAAAAGTATCAGTAACAGGGAAAGGAGAGAAGAAAAGGAAATAGACTCTGAACAAGAAAAGACGGAAGAAGAGGAAGAGAAGATCGCGAGGTCCGATGAGTGGAAGGAGTAATAGACAAAGAGAACGAAAGGGGATGGATGGACGAACGATGGTGGTTGGGAGGGCTGTCGGAGCCCCCTATTATCGGGAAATTAAAGGCAGTAACTCATCTCGGGACTTCTATTAGACTTTCCCTGGTCAGGGCGGTCGATATTACTTTCGATATGAACGAGCCACTAAATTAATATCCACAATGCACTGGCAATTATGAACGGCCCTTATTCCACCCCTTCCTCAGTCGACGATGTCGAGGGTGCGTCGATTATACGCGCCAACACTACGGTTTTCAGGACGCGCTCACAAGATATTGCGCGACCGATCGTCCAATAACTGACGATTAAAGTAAAGTAAGATCATTAATATTCTTGGTTATAACGTGCAAAAACGATTCTTGCATGATACATGAGTCAACAATAAAAGTGAAAAATAAACAAATATCAATTATTACCGCATGACATGAAAATGTATGAATAATAACATTTAATCATGGAAAAATAAAATATTTTTATAGGTGCAAAACGTTAAAAAATTCCATTAATATAATATAATGTCCTATGCAACAATATATAAATTCCATAATTTATCTCTCCAAAATAAAAAAAAAAAAAAAAAAGATTTTAATAAAAGAAGCTTTAGATTTTGAAATTGGAAATTCTTTCCATCTGCGTTTATGACTGGCAAATATTCTGTAAAAATATCCTGACAACATCTGAGCATATATCAGATTATCAGGGATATCCCTCATGAATTGACAAAGCGAAAACTCTCGTAGTACTACGACAGCGCGCCTTCCGATAACACGCACGTGCTAGTCAAGGTAGAGACACGGCGTGGCACGCGCTGGACCGAAAGAGAGGATGATTCTGCGACGTCAGCGTGACCACGCGGGATGACCGTAGGTCTTCCTGCAGATTTATGTGGATAAGCGGAAAGCAACGCAGCTCTTTCTAATTCGATAAAGCCGACGGCCTATCCACGAAATTGGCCGCGCGTGTTCACTCGACCATGGGCGCCGCAAGAATGATGTAAGTCGCATCTGCGAGTTCAGCAAAATTTTGCAAAATAATTGCATGTTAAAAATCGTGAGTTTTATGATACATCAGTTAGAATAACGAAATATTCGTTAAACAAGAGCGTAAAAATAATGTTTATGCACATTTTAAAGGGATACAAGAAGATACCTCTTCTTCTCTTTCTGTCGAAGAGGGAAAAAAAAAAATTCGATGAAAAAATGTTTTTTCATGAATTAATATTTTTTTGTAAAATAATACTTATTATCAAATGCACAAGTTTGATAATACTAAACTTTAAACTATGTGTATAAAAATGTGTACGTGAAATTTTTGGCGGCGCCCATGTACTCAATTCGGCTTTTTTTGGATACGTCACGCTTGTTTCGCACAAAGCAGCGATCAATGACGATTCCAAGGATTTCTGGTAATCTGCCGAGGGATAACATCTGCGATTGGCACATTTACACGATACATTTTCCGTTAGTCACGATTATTGATTTCGTTCCTGAAGCCACGAATACTTTTATAACATCCATGATAATGTCATGATAACATCGTTATTTAACGTTGTTATCGGTTGTTAAATTTGTAGGATTAATTATATACATATATATATCAAAGATACGGAAAGAATATTGTAAACTTCGTAAAATCGAAAAAGTAATAGAAGCGCAGATATAAATAACACATCTAATTTGACGTGTTTTTAAAATTATTTTACGTATATATTTCTCTCAACATTTTTCTGCGAATAAAAATCTACATGCAAGTTAGATTAAATGTAATCTGATGTAATTATAAATATAATGTCAGAGTTGAAAATATCAAACAATTATCTCACAATGTATAGATACATGTTATCTTAATTATTTTGTGTGTACGTGTTGTATGAAAAGTTGTATTAACTAAACTTCTAGAAAAACTAAAATTTCGTACATTTCTTGTTATAGAATGCTGGAGATAGACTTTGTTTGGCAGGCTGTAAGGTATTAGGTAAGGTTAACGAAGCATATGAGACACAAATGCAACGCGAAATGTTGCATCGAATTCTATTAATTACAATGTTTCACAAAAAAATCTTTTCAAAATAGTATGTGAAACAACAAAACTACGTGATGTCACTTGCAAACAAATGCAAATATACATTCTGAGAGAGAAGAGAAATTGAAAATTTGAGCCTTTTTTCTAAATAAATTTCGAAAATTATTGGCTTCGACAAAATCAATATTTATAGGACGTATATTCTAATTTATATAAATAAATATAAATATTTGTTAAATCAATCAATCAATTAAAATATCAAAAGTGTGTTCGCAAAAAAGATAGAATTTCAGTAGAGTTGTTATTTTTTGATCAATTTGTGAGTTCAGTGAAAGAAATTTTTATTAATTTTAATTGATATTGATATGTTACAGAATCATATTTAATCGAAAAGATGTCAACGGCTTTTGGCAGGTAAGATTCGAAGTGTAAACTCGATGAGATAGATTCGATTCGATTTGATGCACATGGAATTGCGTGTGCGTGACTGCGCGAGCAACGTTAATTATGCATGCGCGCTGTTAATTTCGCGCGCCTGATTTGTCTCCCCTTCGCAATGAATTTCACACGGTGCCAGTGTTGTGGATTGCGAGCGTCTTGCTTTCCAGACAGGAATCCACTTCGTACATGGATTTATGCGACGTTCCCCTTCAGGCCTCCCCCTTCCCGACATTTATTTCCTGTGTACACAGTCAAAAATTCTTAAGAGAGCACCTCGTAAGATTTATTATTACCATAAATTTGCAATTACGTTTCTAATTAAGTTAATAAATTTTTGTATCAAAGTATAATTTTCTGCCGCAATTTTGGTTGACTTGACAAATTTATAATTAGATATCTTCTTAATAATTTCCTTCATCATTACTCTTGTTTCATTTTTAAACATAAGTATAATGATTTTCTTCCCAAAATTAATATGTATTTACATATTTATATCCAATAATAATCGTTATCATTAATTGTTCCTCCTACATTAATATTATTTAAAAATTTATACATCTGTATTTATATATCTATCTGCGCTGCTTAACTGATTTCATACTGTAGATACAAGAGGAGAGATAAATGTTTTGCATGTTCGCGCAAAGTGAATCGTTTCGATCGAGCTTATCATGAATGGCGGGCGATTTCCGCGAGCTATGAGCGTAAGGGGCCTCATTAGCGTCTCTTTTTATTCATTCTAGAGAACGATTTCCCATGTTGTCCCTCGGAACGGAAATGGCGAGAGTTCTCTTATCGCGGTTCCTTCCTGCTCGCGTAAACCAACCGTGTAGACTACTGGCAATCCTCTAGAGGTGCGACCTTGCGCTTCCATCTCTTTGAAATGCGACTCCCGACTTACAAATGAATACGTATCAAAATAAACGCGCGTGTGACATTAGTTAGTAGAATTATTAATGAATCATTATGAATTAATTTAGAGAAATAGTGAGATTTGCTTAAATCTTTTTCAATAAAAAAATTTTATTTCCTATAATAATATATATATGTATATATTTTCTCTCATGATTCTGTAATCATCGGAACAAAATATTATTCAATTCAGATAATCCTTGAAATACATACTGAACTTTTCTATTCGTTAAAATAATCTTCACACAATAATTCTTTTATATTTACGCGAATCTTCTGACAGTAAATAGTGACGGATTTTTAATAACAATATATTTCGTATTTTTATGTTCTCTTTAAAAGGACACGTCAGTTCACCTATTCCAAACATGATGATTCAGAAAGGAACGGCGAGTTCTGCGGTGTAAACCGGACAAGAGCTATTGGAATTTGTGACCTTCGGCGAAGAGCGAGGTGGAGTTTGTAATGCATCGTACTCTTGTATTCACGCGTGGGCGACGAAGGTGCGTGCCGTCGCGAGCGTGTCGGGGCAGTTACGAAAATAAATTCATTTACCGAGACGGGATGAGTTACGTATCGGAGAGAGCGTATTACGAAATGCTAAATTAATTTTTGAAGTTGAAAAACTGCACGAACGCCAGGAACGAAAATAACATAATGTATTTTTATCTATAATCGTTTCAACAAAGAAATTATTTTTCTACGTTAATCTCTTTCTTTCAATTAGCCGAATAATTAAAAAAATATCTGAGAAAAATAGTTTCTGATAAAAATTTCCCTCTAAAAAAAAATTTATATTGTTTTTTATTGTGTTAACAATACTTGTTTGCAATTCACAAGATATAAAGTGATTTATGTACGTAGAGAACGATATTTCTCCAAAAATGGAGTAATGAATAGATGCATATATTATATTAAATCAACTTGTAGTTAGCGTACTTATAGTCGCTTACCTATGTCACTGCAATACACATTGATGTAAATTAAATACATATCACAAAGTTTTTATATATATATATTTTAATATATATATATATATTTTAAATCACGACTTTTTTCATAAATATTTTCTATAGCAGGTGAAAATTAATATTTATTGTTAACGGTCAACACAAACATACTATATTAATTAGTGCAAAATTTAATGTTGTAATAAATTTCTACTCATTATCCGAAGCTGAGGAAATATGTCCATTCGGATTATTTGAAATGCCAATATGTCACGAGCAAAGTCATACCGCGTCATAAATTCATCGGTATTATGTCCGATTAGCATACCAAAAGGGTCATGGTTCATCGTCGTTTTCGAGTACCCACCATAACTGCAACGTCGAGATTTAAGGTTTTGAACAAATCTTTTGTCAGATTACAGTTGATAACTTCGCGACGTGACCAGCAACTATAATACAAAGCAGCAATGCAGTTATCATTCATGAAATTCTAATGTTATTATTAAAATGTCAATAATTTTTTTTTTTTAAATTGATTAATTTAAAAATAAAAATGTAATTTCAAATGAAGCTCGAAGTCGTTCTCAACGAATCTTTTTTCCCTTTTTTTTTCTTTGTCTCAGAATATATTTTCCCGTTCGTTCCCAAGCGACATCACGCGGTTTTGTTGTTCCGCGTACTGTTTTGAAAAGAGTTCTTTGTGAAACATCTGTAATTAATACAGCTCGATGCAACATTTCGCGTTGCATTCATGTCTCATACGCTCCGCTAAATATCTGACGACCTGCCGAACAAGGTCCTCGCCAGTTCTCGCCTGATTCCGCGTCTTTCCGCTTCATGCTACGTTTCTTTTTCATTTCGACGAAAGTCATTCCGTTGGAAGAGAAGCGACGCGGGATACAAAGTGCTGCCACGTAATTGGAAACCCTCGAACACCGGTCGAGATTGTCTCCGAGCTTTCTATGACACGAAATGTACGGAAACATTTTATTTATGCGAAAAAATGAGTTTTTTTTATCATTATAACAATTATTATCAATTCTTAGCTGCGAAATTGCGTCTGTTGGAAGACAAGAGAGGGTAAGTTGTAATTGCGCAGTTACACGTGGAAATTGCGAAGCTGCAAATCTGGCGTCTGCCATACAGTTGAGTGGCGTAAAGGACTTAGCCGCGACGACGGCGTCGACTGGTGCGAATGCAATTAACCCTTAACCTGCGATGCGAAATTTTGATGCGGTTATCTATAACGCGATTAATTAACGAACTTGCGTAATTCGGTCGTGCCGTACTTGACTGTGTCGCGTAGTACGCCGAAATCGAAATTAACAAATCACGAGAATGATACATAATAACTTTCACCCTAACACAAGTTGTTAATTAATATATGATTTCGTATCTAGTATTAATCATGTTACAAATAAATCATAATGCACGATGATCGTCGACACATTTATATTTTGCCTACTTTTATTTATTTTGTATTTTATTTATATCTTTATCATGTATACACTAAAAAAATATCATACAAAATAATAATCCAGAATTTACAGCTTATGTAAATTTTACATCTTCTTTTTAACAGTAATTCCACAATTTAATAAATAATAATAGAATGAGAAAAACTGAAATTCTCTTCTCATTTTTATATTTTATAATTTATTAACGCAAACATATATAATTATGAGCAAACATGAATACCCAAGAGAAAAATTATCTGCAATATAAAGTCAAATAGAACGGCATATTTTGTCTCGTGTCGAGTAGAATGCTCTTAATATCGCTATAACTGAAACTGCAAATTCAGCGCTGGCACTCGACGCTGAAAACAGCGACGCCACTTATTTATCCGTCGACGCAATGCCCGATACTCGCGCGGATCGGGAAAATTTCGGCAGTCCGTTAATGGTCGTTATCGACGACACATGTGCGCGGCCGTTGTGCCACGTGCGTGGAGAATCCGCAACGCGCCAAGGGGAAAAATTCGACATCTGTCCGCAACGCGGTTGCAGTAATGCGCGCGTATTTCGTCGCGCCCGATAAACGCGACGCTTGTGACGTCTTTATGATGCGTGTCGTTACACGCATATTGGACGTCCGCAATATTGAGATAAATGAACGGAGCATTTATGCCGCGTGTGTATGTACCTACTTTATTATGGAAGAATTTATATTTCTTTTGTTTGATGATATAATGATTAGAAATTTATTATAATATTAAATTGTGCACTAATTAATATAGTACTATACGTTTGTGTTGACCGTTAACAATTAATATTAATTTCCTACTCTAGAAAATATGTATAAAAAAAAAATCGCAATTTAAAATATATATATATGTATATTAAAAATCTTGTGATACGTGTTTATTTAAATATTTATGGAGATAAAATATTTTAATGGCTTTAACGTATCAAAACTTTAATATACACGAAACTAAATCCGCAAAAAAATCCGTAAAAAAGTCTTGAACAAATTCATCGAATAATAAATTCACTTCCTTCATTTTATAGATGATCTGTTACTGATTAATAAACAAACAAAAGGGGTTAATGGTTCTTTTCGTATTGTAATAAAACTCATCTTTTTTACGGATTACGATTTGTACGCGCTATGAAGAAATTTTTGCCGAGATCTATCGTGAAAGAAAATGCAGAAGAAGCAAACGTGGAGCAAAGAAAGAAGAAAAAGATATTGAACGAAGAGAAGGAAAACGGGTGAGAGGAGAATAGACAGAACGGAGGAACGAAGAGCACCGAGTATATCTCGCAATACAGTAGCCACGCCGAAGGTGTATCATAGCGGGGCCCAAAGTGTTGGATGCTCGTGGGACGTTCGGACCCCTCGCAGAAACACGATGGAGACGGTAGGATAGAAGAGAGCGTGAGGAGGAAGAGGAGGACAAGGGATTAGGAGGGAGAGTCGGCGTTCCGTCTTACCTTGTAATTTACTCACCGCGGGCCTCAGGCTATCCATCTCATGGCATAACTCAGGGATGGACCTGTCGGGCCCCCGGAGTGTCGTTTCGCGCGATGCGCTGCGCGATTTTTCACGAATTACGAACGCGATTCCTCAAACTTATTTGATTTTTTTTAAGTTTTCATCATTAATTTTGAAAGAAAGAAAAATGCAGCTAAGTAATGTTACAATTATTACAATAAAATTACTACTTACTAAAGAAAACAGGATTTTAAAAAAGTACGTAAAACTATTTTTAAAAGATTTTCTATTTACTATATTAAAACATTTATGAACATATTTATGAAATGCATAACAAATTATGATACTGATATGCACATCTAATCACAAAAGTATGTATAAAATATTTTAAAAGTACAAAATATTGTCAATTTTTTTTTGCGACTCTTCAAATCGTATCGGATTTTTTAGAGAAAATATAAAAAATTATAAAGAAAATCGAAAATCCGAAAAATTAGTATGCTTATAAAATAATTGTATTAAAACGATATTTATATTTATGATTAAATTTTAAGATTAAATATTTTAATGAAAAATGGAATGATGGTACTTTGATAGTTAAAATAATATCTTATATTGTATGTAATATATATTAAATATAAAAAAAAGTTATGTGCTACAAATGATTATAATGGCATTGAAACTGCATTAATTACATGAGAATTGATTTGAAAATTAATATCGCGATTATAGAAGTGAAATGTTTTCCACACAGATCGAGTTTCCACACGATCAATGATCCGCATATTCAGGAAAATTCGAGTGTGAAATTCTGTTTTAGATAGAGCTGTTACAATTTATATTAAAACACTTGTCGTGCCTGACTAGATATATAGCGGTAAACCCGATATACGAATTAATTTTAATTAGCCGTCAGGATCAATTTAAATACATTTGTCATTCATTTATATAGAAAGTACCTATGCAAAGTAAATTTCGATGAGAGGAATTACGTAAACATATTCATTTTCGTATTAAAAAAGTAGTATAATATAAAGAACAAAAAATCAGCAACGGTAGAATGAATTGTATTCTTGTACTAAATATTAAATGCTTGAAATTTATGAAATTTCTTAGAAAACCACAATTATTTATTTTATCTAGTAGCTGTATTTAAATGACATTCGAAATTATGATTTATATAAATTTATGATTAATTTCTTTCTAATTGTCTCACAAAATTATTTTTATCAAATCTTCATAATATTTCTATTTGCATACAGTAATTAAATATTATTCATATAACGCGATTTGCATATGCTGCATTTCGATAGCAGCGATATGGACAATGAATAGTCAGATCAGTTACGCGAATTACGAGGATTAGTAGTCGCGATGCGTAATTGAGTGATTGCGGATGCTACGAAGAAAAACGACGATTGTCAGCGGGCGGAACGGCGTCGCGGAAACAATAGACGCGGAGATATAACGCGATCGTAAATTCTATTATCTTCAATGGCACTATTTGTCACGTTCGATCGACCAGAGCCATCTCCACTTCAATACAGGATGCTTCAGGCGAAGCGCGTTTTCTCATGGACTATAAAGACTAAAGTCTTAAATTTAAGAGAATATATCAATAATATATATTAAAAATGTGTCTATGTATGTATATATAAATATATATATATATATATATAAACAAAATTTTTCAAATAAATAAAAAAATTGGACATTTAATTCAACAAACTGTTATCGATATTATTCTCTTCTTCCCTTCTAAAAAAATCTCAACAGGATATAATATATCAAAATAATAATAGTTCTAAATGTCAAAGCTTTTTATCGGATCTACATCGTAAAGACTTTATTATAACTCGCAGAAGTAATTTTTAATACTTTTCAACTAATTCAAAATAATTTCAAAATACATTTTTCAAATGTAATTATCTTACGACGAGCATGATCATAAAGTGCATTTCTTAGCACGTCCCTGCGCTTGAAGGCGAACTTCAATACAACGCTGCATACGTTTAGCTAAATTACACTCTATATACACCGTTATTATTTCACGGATGCCGCTGATGTGCCCTCTCACGTCTGACGCCTTTTTCTCATCTCCCTCGCTCTCCCTAAACCCCTTCGTCTCCGACTGCCTGAAGCCCTTGCCGTGGCCCCGACGAAAAAGCGGCGGATCACGTACCGTGGTAGGTAGGTAGGTAGATACGTACCTGCTCGTATCACTTCTTGATTGCGCGCAACGTGGGTGAAAAAAATGCACGCATGCGAGTGCCAATGCATTCGTAAGGCGGTGACGAGTAAATATTATCATATAGTTCGCATACGTGATTCACGCACGGTGTGCCGTTAACCCTCTAAAAAAAAGTGGTCATCATATTTAAAATTCGCGTGTATTTTATTTCTTTCTTTTGAAAACACACGTATGCGCGGGCAAAAAGATTGCGATATAATCTTCTTAAAATATTTGAACATATATATGACTATATAAAATAATTCGGTTTTTAATTCATAGATAATAAAACAATTTAGAAACTAGAATTGCTTATAATATCTCTATCTAGTGTTAGAATAAAACATATGCTCAGAGCTAAAAAATTTCGATATTCAATATTCATCGACAATAATATAATATTTTATAGTGTAAAAACCTCCATGTAAAAGAAATAATACTTCTCGTTAAATAAAAGAAATATTGTTAGTAATATTTAAAAAGATTAAGTTGCAGTTCAAAAGATTACGGTCATGCAACAAAGAAAGGAGGAAATAAATATACAAAAAAGAAAAATATAATTTCGAGAGAAAAAGAAACTATCAGGAAAAATGTAGAGACACTATGCAAAAATTATCCTTATTAATGGGTCAAAGTTTGCAGAAATTATACTGCGACGACGACAGTAAGAATGCAATACTTGAGCGCATTTTTCTTCAAAAAAGTTTTACTGCGCGTGAATTATATTTAACGCGGAGACTTTTGCAGAAATTGTTGCTTCGTAAAAATTACTTTGTTTCTTTGGATCTTTTTTCAAGAAGTATCATCTAAATATACCCGTAATACATTCATGTAGTATAATTTTTTTAACTAACTAGCTGCCCTGTAAAGAGTGAACATTGTTTATTGAAAAATTTAATTAATAATGTAATTATCAAAACAATTAATAATATAATAATTTAATCATAAAGCTCATTAATGCTTTATTAGTTGACTAAGAAATCTTCTCTAAACCAAGGTGTTAATTTATGCACTCATCAAAAGGATTCATGATAATAAATCGGGCAATGTATATATGTTTATATTTCAACCTGATGATTAACTTCATCAGGATAACACCGATTAACAGGCTGAATTCTTCCTCGCATTTTTATCCTCGGAACGGGATGCCTCGATGCATAATTAACCATAATTACAGCTTATACACATTATCATTATATTCCGTCGAATTACACTTTATTAGTATTATTATTTCCCGATTTTTTTTTTCGTTCTGCTGATACCTTATTTTTCCTGATAGCAAACAGTACAGATCATCAAAATATCTTTTTATATTAATATAATTGTATTTTTTGTCTCAAATTTTGTGTTGTACATAAACATTTTGTACATTTGTTTTTATTATTTCAAATGCAATATAGAATTAGCTCGGAAATCTGTTACAGATTGTAATGGTTATATAATGATTACGCGATGACATTATAATATGTTTAACGTTGTACAAATTTTTAAATTTTTATGGGTTTTACTTCCATGTACCAATTAGTCAGTTCGTGAACTCCCTATTTATGCAAATAAATTCCTATTTATCTCCTTACTATTGGTCACGCAAGACTCGAGCTGCATGCGTGGAGCGCTATATTCTTTGCGAAGCGTATAATCTTCGATCGACGATAAAAACAGCTAACAAATCAAGACGTGCGAGCGGCATTGGATTAGACAGATCTCTCTGGTCTATTATTCATCGAAGTATATCACACCGCCGCGTTGCACCGGGCGCATAAATATGCGCCGGCATCTCGACCGGAGAATTTGTATCTCCCTGCAGTATGCTATCCGCGCTAATCGATAGATTTGAAAGTCATGGCGCGCGCGTCGTCCATTTGAATTTCAGATGCGAGATCGCAGGGGCAATATGACAACCTTAGCTAGTGGTTTTCAAGCATCCCCGGGCCGAGACCGGAAGACCCAGGAAAGGAGGAAGCAAGAAAATGACTAACACACAACGGATGAATGAATAGACAGTAGGACCTTATCATCGGACGTTGTGATAACTTCCGCAAGCGCACATTCTGCTGACTTGTAAATCTCTGCTGACCGACTGGCTGTTAACCGGGGATCATGCGATCTTAGAAACGCGTTAGAAATTACTCAATTCATAAATGGACATGATTTTTATAAAAATAAACAGACAACAATTTCATAAATATTTTTATGATAAAATTTAAAAAGTCCACAATTTTAATATTTTCAATAGATATTTTCGATAGTCACAAAAAGTTATTTCTTTGTTTTATTTGTTCGTGATATCATAATAAAGATCTCGACACGATTCTCCAATAAAGACGCGCCGGGATATCGAATGATTCCTCGAGAAAGCAAAAGCATCCTAAAAGCTACAAAAGGCCTGCTCCGTTTCTAAGTAATCAGACATGCAAAATTTTTCTTTTGTACCCCCTTACTCCTCTCATCCTCCGCTTTATCCCTTGAAGTTACAACTGAAGTTCCTTTTTTCTCATAGCCTTAATCAAACCGACGTTTGATTTCGATGATACTTTTGGAGATCCATTTGATGATCAAGCAATCATCTCTAAGAAAAAACAACTGAACTTTCAACTTCATTAGTTGATTCAAACCGTAATATAAATCGTCTAGTTTTTATATATCTTTTTCTTCACATAGCCTATATTAATCTCTCGTCCTCTCGCGTAGCAAAAGTTTTATTTACGTAGTGATCAAATGATAATAATCAAATATGATTATAAATATTGATTACAAATATAATTTGATAATTTTATCAAAAGCAATTTCCAACATGTATGAAATATTCTATCCAAATATATAAAAATTTTTGTACAAATTCAGAATTTTTGTATTTTTTTAAACAATTTTATATTTAAACGATGTCAAGATTCAACACTGAATATCAATGTTTTATATAAATAACTATATTTTCATAATCTTTAAAATAATATTATATTAAACTATACTTAAAAAAAGATTAGAAAAAAAGAATATGATTATTACTTATTCTTAACAAATTTTTTTCTATTCTGGTATTAATATTTTATAATACACAACAAATAAAATAAATGGTAATAGTAAGCTCGTTTATGAAACATCGGACATTATTGGGTCGCACGCGAGTTTCCGCTTTAAAAAGATTTATTTATCGGCCGCCATGCGAACCAGCAATTAATTATCTCGTCCTGGGTAACGACTAGCGGAATGAGAGGGCGAAATTAATTCAATTTAATACACGCGCGAGTACGAGGATTCGCGATCGCTCTCTTCCTCTTTCTCTCCTTCTCTTCTCTCGCGACGTCAAAAGAGAAACAAACGGCCGCCAGGCCACTTATGCGCAACGCGCGCGCGGCCGGCTGCAATTAAAACTAAGTAACAATTAGACCTAAGGAGCGAAGTTCCGGCCGAATACGTGACCCTCTAAAGCGCGAGTGCAAGCGCGAATCCGCGAGCCTTCTCGCTTTTTTTTCCTTTTTAATCCTCTCGCCTGTTTTCTCAAGCCACCTTTCTTCTCTCTCAATTCTTTCTTTTTATTTTCAGAGTCGTGAAATATTGAACTCTTAAACGTACACCCAACGCTTGTGAGGAAAATAGTTTAATTTCCGGATAATTATGTCACTCCTATTAGTCTTCTATTTTATTTATTCGTAATGTATATGATTTAAAGAATATATCTAGGATTCAATTAGAAATTCTCTAACAAATCTTAAATTATACCTTAAGATATTTAAAGTTTATAAATATAAAACAATTGGAGAAAAAAAGTTATAAACACGTGCACGAAAGTAATGATCAAAATGTCAGCAGAATAAAATTATATCTGCAATGAAATTTTCTAGGATGCAAAACAATGAAACGAATCAAGTGCAAAAACTATAACTCATTACAAACTGAGGTAAAAGATTACACTCCATTTCGCTAGCTCTACCGTTATAGAAAATTCGATGTTCACCGCAATTTTGTTCCGCAAAGTGTAAACAACTAGTTGCGACTTTGGGATTGATAAAAATTCTCAAGCATAATATTGCATGCAAAAAAAAAACATACACAGGCTTTCAATCTCAAAGAAGTAAAAAATAAAGATAAAATATGTTTTGCAACTTCCACGCGTCTGATCAAATGCAAGATGCTTAATAATCGCTTCAATAAAAATACAATAATCAAGTACCAATGAGAAACCAATAAATCATACTCATGTACTTTGTGAAACTGTAATGCATTTGAAAAGTATGTGAGTAATTAATTGTCTCTTAGTTTAATCAAGGATATACTAAAAATTGCGTAAAAATTATTAGAATATTTATTAAACAATAGATCGAAATGCCGTATAACACGAAATTTCATTTAAAATAAAAAACTATATACTGCACATTTTTAATGGAAATTTGTATATAAAAAGAAATATCAATATACAAATATATATTATAAAAAAGAATTATAATAACGAAAATTTCTCTGTAATATTACGCAATGATGAAATTATAAACGCTAATGCATTCATTGAATTTAACAGATATATAATTAATCTTCTAGTTATAAATTTAAATCTTTTTTTTTTAATAATTACATACGTAATGTGTTGACATCGTCAAATATTTAATACAAAATATAATTTAATTTTAAATAGAAGAGTTACGTAAACTATTGCATAAAGTAAATAGTAATTAATTAGTAATTTTAATATGTACATGATTGTTTAATTGACTTACTGCATAAATTATGTCAAATTATATTTTTGTATAATATAATTTTGTATAATTAAATTAACCTTTATTTTTTATACTATTGTTTTTGGCACTTTTAACTGTGCAAGTGGGACCCGGTATTTTCGATAAGTTTATTAATATGTAAAAGTATTTAAGAAAATTTATAGAACTTTTTTGATCTTTCTAAATACAGATTAAAACAATAAGTTTTAAATAATATTAAAATTAAATTTAAAATAATAAGAAAACAATTTAATATATTATTTTATGATTATTAGCTTCCAAGATTTTGACGTTATTAGAAAAATTACGAACCAAAATAATCTATCAGTATAGAATAAGGATTAATCAAATTTAGAGCATTGACGATTTTCTGTCATTCGTTTTCTTCACTGCGATCACAACCCATAACTTTCTCCCCTTCGCGTTAATAATAATAATGGCGATGTCGTTCGCGCCCCGACACTTCACGCCGGCTGTCACGTTAAATTCAACGTCAGCTTCGTTACGGCACTGAACTCGTCGCGCGATTTAAGGATTCAGAGCCCGCCGGGCTCGAAATCAGGAACCCTGCTCGACGACGTATCGGATCCTCCCACGCAGACTCTCGCCCTTCGTTTACGCGTCCACCCCTGACGTTAATAGTCTCGCGGCGGATAAGCCGTTTTTGAAATGACGTTCGAACGGAATAATACATGGAGGGTCACTTTTCGTTCTCTCGCGATCCCTCGCGACCGGTCCCTTTCCTCGAGTCCTTTCCTTTTCGGCAAACTGAAGAGGACCCTTCACTGGACCGGCTTCCACCCTTCCAAGCGCGTGAGACATTTTGCTTTTATGTTAACTTGGGTGTGTGTTAGGCAACTTTCTGGTGTAGTGACTGTCTTGAAAATGTGCACATATATATTTTTCATCAGATGTCAATTTTTTTCTTTACCAGAGATCTACGTATATTATTTATACGTACTAAATCTTAAAACTTTTAGATATATATTAGATCTATTATAAATCTATATACAAAATATCCTAGTATATCTTCATTTATATAAAAATTAAAACAATTTTTCTCGACATATATTTCTCTACTGATAATTAACTTTACACTCAATGCATAAAAAGAGACATCGCCAAAGGAAAATTATTTACTATATCGTTTATTGTGTGCAAATGTATTATCGCGTTTTCCCAAACAAGATCATTCGTTGTAAGATTAATGAGCAGAAATAAAATTTGATTTAGGAACGATGGCCTCATCAATGTATTGCGAGATAATTCGGCCCTTCTACAGTATGTTCCTGTATCATTACGAGTTCGTACACACGAGTAATTTGATGCCTTTCATGCGGTTTCCCCTTTGTTACCTCTATTGGACACAACGTCATTATTTGAAAAAGAGTATGATTGATCAAAACGTAACGAGATAGTACGTATCACTTGCAGGAACTACAACTAACGAGGTACATTCTACAGTCTCGCAAAATCGCCGTTTGTTAGTATCGGACCCAATTTTATTGATTCCGAATTTGTATCGAAAATATTTAAGAAAAAAGAGAGATTGCGCGAATAGTTTACACATGCTATGATAATTCGGAAATATATTTTTTAATATATATGACGTGTGAAAAATTGTTTTTTTATACTGAAGTTTATTTTTAATTGAAAAATTATAATAATTTGTTCGGTCAGAATTTAGAGATAACAGATATAAATTAACGTTTGTTTTAATTAATGCTTTCAGTATTTGTAACGAGCAGTTGATAGGAACGATTAAAAGCGCGCTCGGCTTTTACGTTCGCATAAATTATTAATAATAATTCGTTGAAGTTCACAATCGTTATCTCCGGCAGGCATATTAATTTCGTCGACATTCGAATGGCGGATATCTCGCGCTGCACGTCATTCCGACCGACGTCGCGGCCCGTCAATCCGTTATTCTCTCTCGTATTTTCGATGAGCGTGTCTTCGTTATAATTATTAATTACAATAAACATATATGGCTTATACTTTTCCAAGTCCTGTCTATCAATGTTTACACGTAAACAACGTCATTGGATGTTACATGAAATAATTACATGGAATATATTCGCATAAAAATTTATTTGATTGCAGAATGAAAAGTCGACGTTTGTGTAATACCTCTGTGAAATCAATTATCTTTTCGCTTCTATTAATGTAATTATTCTATTGACCTGTAATTGACATTTGATGTATGACACGTACAATATCGAAAATTATGAATTACATACAAATTGAAATGGCGGGAAATAATATTTTTACCATATATGACAATTGAAATATATAAAAAAAATGGAATTTTGTAACATTTGAGTAATCAACATTCTTCTTGGTAGAAAAATAATTCTATACTAAAGTAATTAGTAATTTTAATTATAATTTATACAAGATACAGTATATAATCGAAGAAGAAATTAAAAATTTACTTATAGTATAAAAATTGTTAGATTATAAACGTTTTTAAATACATTTTAGAATACATTTTTTTAACATCGTTAACATTTTTTTACATATTTAACATTATTTATTTACATTAAAATTTTTTTGCATTTCAAACTCTCTGAATAATTATAACTGTGAAAAATCGAAACTACATTATAACTACCGAGTACATTGTTACATTCGGAGCGATTCTTTCAAAACTGCTACGAGAAAGCAAACTGTTCGATAGTTTGGTATACGCATGTCGACACTCGAGCCGCGAGCCCATCGCGAAATCTGTCGATAACATTCACGCTTGGCTTACTTCCAACCTCGAGAACGAACAAAACCGACAAAGAGCGTGTAAAAAGCGGCGTAAAGAGCGTCAGCGACTAGCGCGATCGAGACTTCCGGTAACTTTAATTAGTGGTTTCCGATTCGTTAGCGGTGCGATACGTGAGCGGAATTTTCGTCCGGCAAAAAAATTAGCATTTTGCCTACCGTTGCCTTTTAGCTAATTCGCCAAGACATGCCCCTTGGTAGCATGTGTAATGGAAAAAGCCTCGATAGTTGTAACAACGTTAGCTATGGAATTTTAATTCCGAGACGTAAAGAATTCGATTGTTAATAAATTGATTCACATTTATTGTTTCAGAATATATACGCGCTTCTCATTATAATCAGTAATTTAAATAATGAGGATATTACAAAGAAATTTTTTATTGTATTGCATATTTTCTGATTCTGTGAAAATACAAATGGGAATATTAAAGCAAATTTAGGTAACCAACAGGTAACAAAGTAGTCTTGATAGTGTTATTGAAAGAGTAGAAAGATTGTAGCAAATTTTCGATACGCTTTTTAAAAAAGTTAATACGAGAAAGAAAGATAGATAGAAGAAGAGGTGCAGATTCCGTGCACGTATAGGATCTCAGAAAATGAAAAATAATCAACAGCAATACGACCCCCCGGGAGCCGATCCTTTCGTTCCTCTAATTTCGGAGAGTTACGCTTCTGACCGCGCGTAATCGAATAACATGGAATTGCGCAGAACTTATACTACTGCGAGCGGAATTGCGGAATATAATCGTGGACTAGTCGAGTTGCTTCCGGGAAAGTTGTATGAGCGATCTACCTCCCCGCGTCTTTCAGTTTAACTAAATTCCAGTTCCTCGCATTTAATCAACTATTTTATTTTTTATTTTGCTTGAATACTATTGTATTACGTAATGTAAAAAAATTGTTATACTTGATGAAATGTTAATTGCTTATATAAAATCTTTAATTAATTCGAAGCTCTTATTATAATAACGTAATGTAAAATAATTATCCGCAATTAATAGAGAATATATTTAGAATTATAATAGAGAAGAGGGGCATATACAGATATAATTAATATCTTTTATAATTAATTATGAGATATAGCTAATTATAATAGGTTTTAATTAATCGTTATAAATGATAAAATATAATGATTAACAAATGTTAATAAAAATTAAAATAAATATTCTATTTTTTCTATAATTCAATCTGTATAAATATTAATTTTATAAATTCTCTAATTATCTACATTAATAAAAAACTCAAATTATTATAAATTTTCTAGAAAAAGGAGATGCAACAAAATATATTTATAATTACATAATTAAAATGGAAAAACCGTTATTTTTTAATTTTTTGCACAATTGTCTTTAATTTTTATAGTGAAATATTTTTAGAGGAATCTAAGAAGATAATTTATATTGCAAATTTGTTATAAATCGCATAGTGAGAAACTATAAAAATAAGTTGCATATCTTATTAGAAATAACTTTTGCGATAGGACTAACGCGGGAAAGCAGAACGAGCGGAAAACGCATTAAAGCGTTTCGTATGTGATGAAGGTAAAAGATCATCAGTTTTTTAAGATCAACTCGTCAAAATTAATTACACTTTCGTCTTGAAGAAGCCCTGAAAAATTCTTTTGCAAAAAAAATATATATATATATATATATATATATATATATATCTCTCTCTTTTGCGAGAAAGAACTTTATTATGCCGAGTGGAATTTAAAAGTCAAAAGCCCTTTGCTCGGTTTTATAACGATTTATTTTAATTAAAGTGTCTTTAAAACGATTACAGAGAACTGGTTTCTTCGGAAAATATTCGATTCTGTAAAACGGTATCGAGCTTTCTTAATTGTTTTATGACTTCAAGTTACAAATGTTTTATTTTCTCATTGTCAATGATAAATTGTATTGTTCTATTTTTACTTTAAAGTAACAAGAGTTTACTTTTAAAATAGATAAGCATTTACTATTAATATACAAGTTAGGTATGACAAAAAGTGATAAGATTGTAATTAGACTGCAATAGCACGAATAGCTTTAGTTTAACAAAATTAGCTATAGTGTTCAAATATATTCTTGCTGTTTAATTAATTAAAACTTTTGGAGAGATCAAATTTACGCTATCTGTTTATTGCACCCTGTCATCGATCCTGTCACCCTTACAGCTACTAACACAATCTTGAAGACCAGCATTGTAATAGTATATCTATAGAACTTTGTTTAGAAAGTATAAGTGATTTCAGAACGACAAAAAAATAATACAAAATCTCATTTAAGTCGATAAAATAATCAAAATATAACCAGCGTCTAATCTCATTACTCGTGCGTTTGGCGTCTCAGGTAACCTAATTTGTTTAATAAATATTCTAATATTTTTTACGCATAGAACTTTTTGTAGAATTATTATGAAACTACTAAAACTATTAAAAATCTACTACCGTAGATGTTGAAAGATTAAAGAATAAAGAATTCAGATCGATCCTAGGATGTGCGCAAACGACGCCTGGTCGACTGCAAGCATCAGCTGCTGTTCGAGAATTTCGCCTCTTTTTATCGCGCGCATTTTGCATATACTGGCATGCACGGCATCCGAAAAAAAAACGCTAAGACAATAAAAGCACGTCATATAAAGAGAGAGAAGAAAGAAAACCTGGTACGCCCACTGACAGTTCTCCCGAGACGTTTTTATTATGACAATCGTAAAGTAAAAATCAACGATCACCTGCGGCTGGTTAACCGAATTTACGGCAGCGTCTTTCAACGCGCAAATTTCACGTGGAGTGCACGGTAATTTTTCTCGATGAAATTTTCACAAAGATATTCGCCGTTTTTTCTCTCTGACATTAGAAATTTTTTGAGATAGAGAAATATATTCATATATAAAAGTTTAATAAATCAGATAAAATGTCCAATACACATTTAGTAAATTTCCTTCTTTAGAATTTATGCGTGCAAAAGTTTGAAAACATCCAATAAATATATCTGTCGTATAATAATAACATATAAAATGAGAATGTAAAAAAATTTTTAAAATATATCCTGTTAAGTAAAATAATTCACCAATGCAAAAATATATGCGTTTTTCATACACATTTAGTAAAAAGTAGCGATTATGTGTGGAGAACGACAGACTCGACAATGAAATAGTGGTCGCTTTTTCAACGACCATGACGCTCGGCTTCGTAAAGAAAGACGTTATACATCCGGAAAATCTTTAGTTTGGCGCAACGACGGATCGCGCGCGGATAAAAATGCGAATCTCGCGGCGACGAAACACGCGTAAACTCGTAAAAAGTGACGTCGCGTATTCGCGATTGCATATTTGCTCGTGACATTTCGCGTCGTGGTACCATATATTTCGTTACAAAATAACTCTCGTCTCGCGTAGACAGTAATAATCATAAAATCCGACACCTAAATTTTTTCCTAGTTCGAAAGTGGGGCATCTACCAAGAGAGAGGAGAAATATGAGAACGATGATGCGAGAAAAGTGAATACGAATTTTTAAGTGTCAAAATAAATAAATAGTGACAATTGACGAGATAATATGACAGAATATTAAAAATATATATTAATATAAATTTGATATATGATTTGATACGATATTTTAATAATATATTAGATAAATATATATTTGAGATAATCGGAAAATATATATTGACATCTATATATCTGTTAAATTCAATGAATGCATTAGCATTAGAATTTTATCATTGCGTAATAATTATAGAGAAATTTTCGGTATTATAATTCTTCTTTATAATATATAAACTATATATTAATATTTCTTTTTATATACAAATTTCCATTAAATATGCACAGTATGTTTTCCACCAAGTTCTACAAATTATTCGTTGCGAATAAACTGAATTAAAACTGAACTTATAAAAGTATATGCTGAACAATTAATATAAACAGTTGTCATTTTACAAATTAAATTATTATATTATTATTAGAATTTTAATGTGTCAAAAATAGTAAAATCAATAAATATAATAATAATAAAAAAAAGAATAAATTCTAAATTAAATAAATTTCTGATGCAAATATGCAAAATAAATAATAAATTTCAGAGTGGAATATTCTAATTCCATCTACCTAAGAATCTTCATGCGCATTTGTATATTTATATTTGTATTTACATATTGCTTGTTTATGACTATTTTTATTTCTGAAACGAGGAAGAGAAATATACACATACATATAGAATAACAGTAGAAATTCGCTGAACGAATCACCGACGAAACGATAACCGCGCAAAATAAAGCCGTGTGTATAGGCGTGCAGAGACGCGCGCCGCACGTTTTCCTCCATTCTGTAGGATTAGAACGTGGCGTTGCATTGTCGCTATGAATATCTCTCCCGGTCTTTTTTTGTCGGACTACGACTTCATAAACGTTCTCATAAATTTCTGCCGACTGCCACGCGAATGTATATATGTATGTGTGTGCTCGCGTGCGCGTTCGGTATCGCCGCCGTAAAACTCACCGGACTATTTTCCTGAGGGCGGTTATGCGTTATCCAGCAGATTGTCTGCAACGGACGTTCCTATCGCGGGCAACGAATAAAAATGCATCGCCTACCGATATCGAAAAATCGTTAGGAGATATAACCGCGGAGATATACGTGGAGATACCTACACCCCGTCGTGTCTCGCGCGCCTGTAAGCGCGCGTACTCGCGTTCTCTCGATATGCTCGTTGCCGTCATTTCAATTATTCTTCGTTATTGTCCCGTATCTGTGAAATTGTGATCGCTTCGCGTGAATTAATAGAACTAAACGCTATCAAGATATTATATATATATATTTATATATATCAGCTTTAAAATATTGATCTAAGACATTCACAACGAATAATTCGTTGAAGAACATGCTGTATATTTTTAATAGAAGTTTTAATCTATAAAGAATTCTAAAACTATTAAGAATAAAGGCAGAATTCTCAATAATTAATGAGTTTCCACGAAGTGAAACACCAGTTTCACACACACGACTGACTGTTTACAATATCAAAACAAAATTATCAAAAAAAGCATTTTTGAAAAAATTTTCTGAATCCCAATAAATTTCCATGAAACTTCCCTAATTTTTCCAAAGAAATTCCCTAAGAAATCCAGGTTTTCGATCTTTTTCCTGAAAGTAAACACCCTGATAATTGCTTCATTAAGTAAAAGAATCTTTTATATAAAATTTGTTATACAACAACATGAGATCATAATTTTGCAAAGAAAAGTGTATTAGTTTATCCGATATACAAGCAGAAACTTACATTTTTTTAATTAAATTTATGAATTCATTCCGAGTATTGTAACACCGAATTTTTTCTTTTCAACTTACTAAATTGAAAACAAATTATCGTTGATTTACAATCTTTCGAATATTCCTCTTCTCACAAATAAACAAATACTTTAATATTTAATAAGAACACTTATTTAATAATTAAAACAAATTGGACCAAAATACTTTAGCAATCTAATAAGTTAATACTAGACGTTCCTTTTTATTATACATCATATTAGCATAAATAAATAAGAGATATTTTGAATAGTACATAATTGGCATAAAGTTAAAACTTTCTCCTCAGATATTATTTCTGCAATATTTAACCTATTAAAAGTTCAGCTCTCACCATTTCACTTTCTAGATTATTGTAATAAAAAATAAAATGTATTAGAGTCTCTCTCTATTTCTAGTTTTAATAAAATTTCTCTATTCTTAACTTAATTGATGATTTTACTTTTAATTTAATTGATGACAATTTTACAAGAATAAAGTAAATTATTATTAGTATGCTACATACGTCCTTTAAAATATCATCTCTATTAGTTTCCATTATTAAAATATAATCTTCATTCAGTAAGATCTAAAGAGAAGCAAACGTGGAGGAATTTATCGATTTATAAATAGACAGAGTGCGAGACAACAAATCTGTGAGACTCATCTTCTGATATCCCAGAGAGTGAATAAAGTCATATCACGAAATTGCAGTAGAAATGAGAGTTGTCTACCGGGTGAGACTGGACGCCTGGGTCGATGGCGATCGTAAACGCACGTCTACCTTATATTAACGATACAAAACTCGCGTACTGACATTTACCGCCTTGCCAACGCCGACTTTTCAGAAGTTATGAACTTTTCAGAATTATGAACCGACTGGACCAACGTGTGGGAGTCAAACGTGTTCCAAACCGAAATTCTCGCGACTGGATGCAGCGCAGTAACGTCGCAAAAGAGTAACAACGAAAAGAGTTATAGAAAGACCCCAATGTTAGATTCCACAGTTGTAAATCATCCAATTGTAAATACTATCAAAATGACTTGAGAATAGAAAAAAATAGTATAGCATGCAAAAAAAACAAAATTTATGTTTTACTTTAAACATTCTAAAACTTTGAGTAAATTCCTTTTACTTGTCATTAGTATTGAGCTTAAATTAAATATCAATTATTTTAAAATTACGGTGTTACAGATTGTAAATTCATTTTTAAAAATATTGAAAAATATATTATAATATCACACGTAGACACATTTTTGTGCCGAAAATTAAAAAACTAAAAATTGTAATAAATTAAATTCCGATTAAAAAAGAATCAATTGTAACATTGTCCAAATTAATTATAATAATGGGAAACAAAAAAAAAAATTGAAGAATAAGAATGTTCGAGTTAGTAAGAGAAAAAGAGAGAAAAAGAAAAGAATCAAATTCGCATATTATGACAGTGTCTCCTCTCTCTCTTTTTCTTGTTCACACGTTTAAAATATGGTCGTAAAATTTATATTAAATTGATTCAAGAATTAATCGAAAATAAAAACGTGGTGCAAGATATTATCAAAACACCACTATAGGATTCACTCAATAAATTTAATGATAAGCACATCGATCGACGATTGCACCTGTGATGTCACATAAAAAACTTATTATTTACATTACATTGTTATCATTGAAAATTTACATATTTTCTATATTAATCTATTGTTTCTTCATATATTATTTATTTAAGTTATATATGATTTATTAATTATTAACTTATTCGGTTTTTAATTTTTTTATCTGTAAATAAAAATTCGTTTACGTGCTCAACAGAAAAATGTTATTTAAAATTATTTTTGAAATCAAGTATAAAGTAATGCGTTTCGAGAGTCTTGCTCAGATTTTCAAGGTAGATTTGGTAATATTTTCCAAGAATATTTTATAAATTCTAGTTTTGGTAAAACAATCAAAGAAAGGTTTCTCTAAATTATACTTTACAATATCAATTGTATGCACAATTACTAGCTTCGTGTGACGTGAAAGTTTGCAGCGTGCCTAACTCAACACCGAGCTTTATTATCCATTCAGAAAACCGTTTAACTCCACGCAACAAAAACAACTGCAAATCAATTTCAAATTAAAACAATGTTTCTCCGGACAAAGTCTTCTAGTTATTAAATTGTACACGCAAAAAGGATTTTTATACTTTATAAATAATGTAAAGATATAATATAGATACGTTTGAAGGAAAATAAAAAAAAAAGATAAAAGTCTATATATAACAATACTAAAAAAAATATAAAAATGAGTTTCCAGAAAATAAAAAACAGAGAAAAAATGTTACATAAATCAGTTATCAAACTTGTGTATATTAATTAATACAATAAAAAAGCAAATGTCAACGTTTATTTTAAAAATATATTTGAGAATTTTCTAATAATCCGGAGAAAAAATAAGGCTAAATCTCTTCGAAAACTTCTGGCAACTCATCATTTTGCTGTAAATCCGATTAATTGGTCGATGAATGTGCGCGCGAATTTACGAAGCTAGTAATTAAATTTGACCACGCGATCCCGAACAATATCAGCTACGTCTGCGACCGATGCAATCCTGCGCGATGCGGATTTCGGAGAAAATTCGCGCATCGCGATTGTTCGTTCGTGTGGACGACGGCGATCGATATCTCGTCGCGGTATTACGATACGACTGCACGATATTACGCGTGTTTCTCCATGTTCCTAGTCGATGTGCCAGCAGAGTTAATGTAACAACCGGAGTGCCCCACTCGGCCATAATTACTACAAGAACTCTAGCACGGCTAATTATGTCGGGAATGCACCGGATTTATCGACATAATTGAATATGATGTTCACTCGCTGATGTACAGAGACTAATTTCATAAAAATATGCTTTTAAAATATCACAGAAATATGTAGATATAATTTCCTATAAATACATTTCTCTCTATAATTTCATAATAAATTATAACTTTATATCTTACAAAAATTATTTAAAATGTTCTTGTGTAAACGCTCAAAAAATGATATAAATCACAGAGAGGATTATATATATATAATTAAATTTTGCAACAGCTTTTAAATTATTTTATATAATCTAACAATCAACCTGATAATTTTTATTAATTTTTAAACAGATAGCAATTATTCTATTTACCTCTTCTTTTTTATTAATCTCTTATAAAATATTGATTTATCTTTCGTGTGTCTATTTATTGAAACACGTAAGCATAAATCAGTGCTAACTCGACTGGCATACATCACGAATAACGATAAATCGCGCACGAAATTTTCCGATGAGCTTTATTTACGTCGGCGTCTTAAATTATTCCGCAACGTTTCGCGTTCATTCAGTGTTACAACGGCAACTGCAATTGATCCGGATTCGCACGGAGATTCCAACGGGCATTCGCGAACGAATTAAAATTTATCGTTCATTTCGCATCGCGGTGTCATAAATCTGAGTCTGATCTGCTCTTAAGCTGTCGGACCGTTTGACGCATAGTGCCCATTACATTTAAATGTCGTTCAAATGGAGATGTTCGTTTCTTTTTTTAAATGCTTTTGATTGACATTGGCTGCTCGTCGATTTCGAATGAATAAATTGAGAAACATTGTACTTTTTGGTTACGAATTTTCATAATAGTAATAATTACATTAACGAAAATAATTAAGCATTTTATGTTCAACACGAAATGCAATATTAATATTTTACGATTTATTAATAATATAATAACGATATTCTATACATTTCTCGTTTTATTTGTTACAATTAATAACTGCAATAAAAATTTATATTGTTTCCAGTTGCAGTATTCCTGATGTGACCAACAAATAATATAAATAATATAAGAAAATAACATTAAAAAGTGTATGTGTTCAATAAACCAAAATCAAAATAAATTGAAATAACATTAGAACTCGCGATGACAGGTTAAATTAAATTAAATTTTTAGTTGCACGACAAAATTCAACCATAAATTGCCAAGACCAGAGAAACGATATACATCGAGGATAAAAACCGTGACATAACCCACTGACCTAACAGCCTCACAAAACTCAGGTAGCCTCTTCGAAATACGCGAAAGCTGCCATAAAGTGCGAAGTCTGAGCACTAAGTCCTAGTAAGGACCATTGACAGAGTTAGTGCCCTTAAAAATGCATACGATCCCGCTCGTATGTTTTTTTTATGGATTCACGTCAATATTCGCTCTCCCTCTTTCCCCTGAGATCCGCACGTTCCGTCACATATACTGCGTGATCCTATATATCAAAGTTTTCTCTCAACCACCCTGATAACACAGAGGCTGTCACGAAGGAGGAAGGCAGATGTGCCATATGACCCAAATATCTGTATTAAAGCAGATAATCTTATTTGTCATTTTTCAATCAAGTATCCGGAAAAAAAAAACAAAACGAAAAATATAGAAATTTAATTGCAGAAACAATCAAAATAAATTCGAAAATAATATATATTAAAAAATTTGCCTTTAAAAAAAAAATGTAGCTTACAACTAAATTTATTTTGTCGGTTATTTTGATGGTATCTCTTGTATCATTTAAGCGGTTTTCACATACGGCGTTCATTGTTCTCGTAATTTCAACAACAGAAAATGTCGGTGCAGGCAGTTGCCTGAAATTCAGCCGTGAAAAGATGTGAATTCGGCGACGACTGGAAATTAACGCGGTTGCACGTCGAGGTGGTGACCGTGCCGAGCTATGCATTATTTCGCGAAGCTGCCTTGCAGCTTTCCATCTTGCGTTTTGCCTTTATGAGTCTACCTTGTTATAGATAACAAGTTGAAAAAGGAGACAAAGAGAGAAAGAGCGCAAAGTGAAAAGCTGCAAAGTCGCTTCACAGAATGGAACTCTGCATGGCAGCATACCATTAGGATAATTGTTAACATTATTCTTATGCTAGCAGTGACAGTAAATTAATCATTTACAACAAAAATTCACTTTGATCTGTATGCTAATTTTAGTTCAATTTTATAATTAAATAAAAAAAACTAGAGCGAAAAATTTTCAAGATATATAATTTTGCATATAATTGTATAGAATGCAAACTGTCACATTATCACTATACTGTATATAAAATGCAACCTGTCAAATTATCACATTTTTAATAATAATTTATAAGCCTTTAAAAATGATAAAAAAAGTAATAATATGTATGGCAACATGCTTATTTTGCATTAAGATCACTGTCAAGTTTCTTTTAGATTTTCTAATATACATATGTATACATAATGTATTAAGATTTATTTTTTTAGAATTTTTATTTCGAGTTCAAATTACTCCATAAATAAAAATAACTTCTTCAATTTCAAATTTCATTAATTTCCTATCAAATGTTTATGGTAGAAGCACCGCGCACTCGCAAATAGTATAAAAATATTATCATATAGATTATTAAAAATAATTAATAAATTAGGAAATATTAAAAATAAAAAATTGAGTAATTTCTACTTTCTGTAGTACAATATAAATATATTTTTTCATGCTATTAATTACTATTAATTAATTTCTTATTATCGATTTTTTCTTACTTTACTTTTTCCTTACCATTAATTTCACAAATAAATAAAATGTAATAAAAAAATTATCTCTCTCTTTTATAAATATAATATACAGAAATCTAATAGAAAACGAAATCGAAAGGATGGTTTATAGTTTGCAGAAGAAAATGCGCCGTATCGACTGGATTTAATGCCACGAAAGAGGGTTTTTTGGCCAGCGCGTGATTCTCCCCTACCACAAATCAATAACGGGCCGATTACCGTCGGTCTAGAACCCATTCTATGGAGCAAAAAAGAGCGAGGAAGGTGCAAGGAACTCTATCGCGCACCGCAGCGCGACAACGCGACCCCGAGAAGGAAGCGAGACAGGTGGAAGACATTAATTTCTAAGCTTTATGCGGTTCTTATTAGAATCTCCCCGGAGACGGCGCGCCAGCGCAGCTGTCCCCAAAAATATGACTCTATTTTTCGTTCCAGGTTTGCTACGACTTATTTGCAACCCCTATCCGACTAGAAATAACCATGTCTCTAACAGTTCGTAATTCGTATAAGACGTCTGCTTTTAGTCAACCCGATCGATTTCAAAGACGTTTGTCTTCTATTTTTCGCTGAGGTCTATATATCTTGAAAATATAAAAAAATATGTTGGTACAAATCTCATTATTCAAATTATTTCTTTATTGGAATATTCAAAAAGTAATAATCAATCTTCAATTTTAATTTATAATATAATAATAAATAAAGTAATGAATAATTAATTTGTGGTGCGCGATCATGGATTTACAATTATCGTCGAAATTATATCGATGGACAAATTTGAAAGTTTTATAATATACTTTCGCGCCAATTTAATAAATCGGATCACGCATACGTATCATATGTAGCAAGGTAGTGAATGGTAGTGAATAGTTGAAGGATCTCTGGCAGGGTGAAGTGCCAAGCAAGAATTGAATAAATAAAGAATAAGAAGAAGAAAAAGTAGCTGTAAGGTGTTTTTTTTTCTCTTTATTAAATTAAGTGAGTTTTTTTCCTCCAATTTTCAACACTTTACAACGAGTAATCTCAAGCAATAATATTTAAAAATTCAAAATGTTATTAACATTATCGATCTCTTGCATATGATACGGTAATGAATTTTATATCCAGATTTAATAATGATTCTATAAAAATTGACGATGACAAATATGATAACATTATGTCAAAGTGTGGCAGCCTGTCGCTGAGATGCGTGATTTTTCATGACGCGACTATTCGATCGGGTTGAAGCGACAGGTAACGTTCACTATACTCCATTATGCGCAGCCGCGAATTTCGCCATGCTGATTTTCCGGGGTTCGCGACCTTCCATTGTGTTCGGATAAACGGAACGTTCCTCGCGGCCGAATTTATGAGGACATGGCGAACTTTTCATCCGCGAGATGCCACCGAGACGCCCACCGCCGTTCAGCCCCCTGGGGGACCCGAATTAAATTCCGCCGTATAGAAATACTCTATTACTGCGGAAACGGTGCGGTGCGGAATTTCATATGATCTAACGTACACGCTCGACTGACTACCAATACCGAGACAGAAAGGGAAAGAGAGTGAGAAAGAGAGAGAAAGAGACAGATTGGCGATGATAAAACGAGGAGAATGAGAAGCAAGAAAGAATTAAAAAGGCGACAAAACCTCTTCGCTCGTATGAGCATGATCCTCGATATTAAATATTTTCTCCAAATCCGGGAACCAAAAAATTATCACGAACCTTTACCTTCCTCTTTTTTTTTTTCATTCCCTTTTCAAACCCATTTTTTATTCTCCATTATCCCGTAAAAAGGATTAACATATATAGACTTTTCACATATACAAATTTTCCATATACTCGTTTATGTATAGACTGTACCCACGTACAATCCCCATCTTTGCATATTCAGTTTTAAATATATTTGAATTGTCTAATTAAAATTTCACTAAAATGCATTTAAAATTAATTAAAAATAAGATTTTGTAATTTTTGATGTAATAAAATAATTGTAGAGTACGTTAAACATTCTATGTTTTATTGAGATGACGATATTTTTTGTAAACTCGTGCTCAGTTTCGGATTTTACATGTAATTATCATTACTATCGCGTATGCAGTGATTATGTAAGGAGCGGAGCACTCGTGACAAAAAGTTACGTCAACGCATTTAATTAAGTTGTGCCCGTTTTATGTCAGTTTTGTGCCATTTTATTTTTGCCCCGCTAGCGCGGTTGGTCAGGGAATTTTAATACACTATCCGCCAGTCGATATACCACGTGGTATTTATGGTCGCACTATAAAACTGCGCTCGCGTGACATACGAAGAAAAACGAGCGGTGATCCCGGTTGGATAAAAAAAAAATCTTGAGGTGACGGATACGGATAATTATGTCTCAAATAATACCGTAAAATATCACTTTGGACCATAAGACTCTCTTCAATCAAAATCGAAAAACTATTTCAGGAGATTCCGCTAATTTTTGACTTATTGACAGAAAGATATAATACTATTATACTTTTTTATACTGCAGGATTATTCTATGGAATAGGTATTTCTTGTTTTCTTATACATTATTTTTTGTAATATAATTTTAAAAATATATTTATAATTTATAATTTTAAAAATAACTCAAGAACGTGATATATAAAATTCCTAACGCATATAAATATCTTAATAATTATTAATTATGATTAATTAGCTTCAAATAAACTAGAACAAGTATTTTATTTTGCATCTCGATAAATATTTCTGCATTCTAGATGCTTTTGTATTATGTTATAACACAATGCTAGTTCCGGATTTAATGTAATTCGACAGAAATAAGGACGAGTTTATGAACGAGATACAAGAAAGAAATCCGATTAAACAGGCGAGACTTGTCTCGGTGAACGCGTGTCTTGTTTAACTTATAAAAGCATACAAACAATGGGAGAAGCGGAAGCAGTACCGTAGGCGGAGTAATAAAATAAGCACAAGAGATTATTTACGCTCGTTGCACTTACATCCAATAAAGAACAGGTATTGGACGACATCACCGTATCCGGAATCCAATATGTTCTCTTATATTAGATACAAGTGCAGTGGGCACGAATACAAATAGCGGCGGATACTGCGAGTGAGTCAGAAGAGAAAGAAAGAGACGGAGACAGAGAAAGTGAAATGTGTGGAGAAATATAAAGAGAGAGAAACTGAACCTTTAAATCGAGTTCGAGAAAAATTGATATTTTTGCTTATATTCCGCGCACTCGCCCTCTCTCTCGTAGAGAGGTAATAAAACGCAATAAAGCTCATTTATATGGTGTACAACGCGAGTATAGTGAATCCGTCAGACCGGAAACTTCGAAGATCGACCGTGGATGAAGAACCGCAAAGATCTAGATAAGAGGCAAGCATCTTCTCGGTATCGACAAAGAAATTTCAAGCAGGCAGATGAATACAAATAAAGTTGCTAGAACAATAAATTATTTCGATGTAATACGACTGCGATATCTCGAAATATACTAATTATATTTAAAAACTAACATATATCATATCTAAGTAAAATGCGAATTCTTATTATAAAAAAAAATTCGATTAAATAATTAACTTAATTAAAAAAACCTATATTAAAGATCCGACGTTATATATATCTTTCAAGCCGCAACACACTTAATTGGCTTGTATATTTATTTGATGTAATAATTTATATCTCTTTAACTAGACCGCGGCTCGTGGAGTAATGTATTATTCTAATATAAATGAAGCAAGTAGGTTATCACTAAAAGATAGGTCTTTACAATCATATGACATTGCAAAGAATAAAGCACTATCCTAGACATTTTAAGTATTTCATAATTTTTGTGTTCAAAGTATTTATATATATTTTTTTTATTAAATTTTTTTTTTTAATCTTTCAAAGAAAAGTGAAATAGTTGTTATCTAATACAAAATATTATAGTACTTTAGTGAATTAATGCCGAGAGGCAGATAATACACAGCTATTATACTTTAATCCAATTCTAAAATTTTATTATAAAGATATCTTACTTTTAAATTAAATTCTCGAGATATAATGATTGAAAATTAAATATCAACAAATACTCTCTATATCTATTTCTAAATAATAGACAAATAAAAATCTATATTTGATATATATTTTAAAGAAAAAAGAATATAGTCTGTTATTTATTTTCGGCAGCAAATCCTTTAGTTAAAAAAAATGGTTAAATTTATAAGACAAAGGATGAACGAAAAATTATAAAAGAGGAGAGATCAGGCGAAGTTTGACTCGCTCGGCCATTGTGCGATTTTTCTCTGGCAAACTTTTTCACACAGTAGCTCCGGCGAAATGGCCGTAATGCTTAACAATATCAGCCGGTTTCACCGGCAAAGAAACAACCGACGGGGCTTAGAACGGCAGTGCTCGTGGCAAATCCAGCAGCCATTGTGCCGGCATGACGAAGGTCCAGGCTTTAAACAAAAGGCAGTGCCATTTGGCGGGCGATTTTTCAAAACTGGCGGAGTCGGTGGCTCATCATAAAGCCGGCCGGTACTTTCGGCCCCGTACACTGCCTGCAAGTAGCGTAAAGAAGGGCAATATTTTAGCGAGACGAGAGTACTACCAGTATTTTGGACGGTCTCACGAAAATGGCAGCGTTAATATAAGATCTACACGAGAAATTGACAAAAAAAATGGATAAAAAATAATAAAAAAATATATGTCAAATTAAAATAACCGATAATGATAGTGCAATGTAATTTATGAAAAAATAAATATAAGGTTACATCTTTCCGAGAAGAGTTTCATTAATCCTCAAACTATAAAGAAGATATCGATATTAAGCATTGTAAATCTATAAATGTAAATATCGCGTTATACTTTTCTGATAGATTAATTATTTTCGCTTTGTTCTGCGAAGCAACAACGCGATACAGTAGGAGAATGAAGTGGATAAACGAGACGCGGAGTTTAGAATGCGATTCTCGAGATCTATGAAGGCCGGGGGAGCCGATATCCCGAAGACGTCGGTTATCCATCTCCTGAACGAGGAGACGGCTCTACCTTCATTTATCCATCCATCTCTAACTTCATCTCCCTCTCTCCAACATTGTTTCCACCTGTGTCCCTGCATTTTCTTGTAATCCGCGAGCAAGGGTTTACTCGATCGAATTGGCTGAAATCGCTATCGCTCGGGCTCGAGATTTGACCGCAGTCAAATTAGGGATTCACCAAGTAGGCAGGTGAAAAGAGGAAATTGTTTTGCCAACAACATTTCTCACGTAAATAACGGGCAAGTAGAAAAAAGTAAAGAATGCCATAACTCTTCCGAATATGAATTTCAAGCGGCGCATCAACTGAATTTCGAGATAAATTTTATTATTAGAAAATGATACGATCTTCTGCAATCATATTGAACGTATCAATAACATATGATTTAATGTAATTTAATTCACATTCACGAATTATCATTAAGCTGAAAATTATTTAGCAATATTAGTTATGATACATAATTTCTCACATTGTAAAAATACACTTGACAGATATACCTGTCATATCATTAGCCCTTCTCTCTATGAAAAAAAATAAATAAAATCTTTTTATCATTATTTTTTTTCATACTTTTTTCGAACAATCTTAATATCATAAAATTTAAGAAAAAAGATTTATCTTATTTAAAAAAAAAATAATGACTTTACAAAAATGTATATATATATATAAATAAATATATAAAAGATTGGTTGCAATATATTTCTCGCGTCGGGAGAAGGAAATAAATGCATGCTTTACGTAGAGGTGGAAGGGCGGAAGTAAGACGGGAAGACGGAGAGGCCCTCTTTATAGCCGAGAAAGGAGAAACGAAGGTGGGCACACCGAATCTAAGAGCGCTTTTAAATCAGCGTAACGCAACGTATCGCTCGCGGCGTTCACCTGTGGTAATGGCTGCATAAACTGCCGGCTTCGGAGAAGAGGGGGGTTCCCGTCGGTCCTTTTTCCGTTCTGCCAAGAGTTATTCGGCCGTGCGCACCTTTCTCCTCGCCTTTTTCACCTTTTCGCCCTCCTGCCCCCTCTCTTGCTTTTCAATTTATCTCTTTTCGTTTATTAAACCTACGTAAAGTAATTCCCAAAACGTAGCCTTTCTCTGTAATCCCCATGATATAAATCCCTCTGAGTTAAGTAATAATAATATTAATTAGGCTTTCGAGAAAATTATTAATAAAAATTTAATACATTATAGAAAAAAGAAAAGTTGTTTCGAAGTAAAAATATATTGTTTGTTATATGTAAATTTAAAAATTTGTAAAAGTAAATACATAAATAAATTGTAAAAATAAATACATGAACCAAAAAATCTTTTTTATTTAATTCTATTCTGTGTAGTTTGTTATTTTAAATCACATTATCATTAATTAATATCAAAAAACACTATGTATCGTTAATTCTCTAAGGTATGATTGTATGTGTAGCTTATTCAGGAATTTACTCGACCATTTCCCAACATTGTTTTCGAAAGACACAAACCACATTTACACACAGGGGGACCATGAGCATGCTCGAGAACGTTGCTCGAGGGGGTCGTCAAGATTAACTTTACCCGGCCGAGAGGCTTATATCAAACATTCGCCCTGGATGCTCAAGTGCGAATTACACGGATACTTCCGGTACTGAAAGCAAATAGATTCCCGGAGGAGAAAAAAGTATGTTCCAGTTTGTAGAACAATAAATAATTGTACGAAATTAAAAACCCAAATTTATTCCATAATATAATGAAAAAAAAGATTTAAGCATATTATATTTCTACATAAAAACAATATAAGTAGAAAAAAGAACTACTGAAAAAATAATTGTTTATCATAAACAAGGAGAAAGAAAAAGATTTTTAAAATTCAAATCAAAATTATGATAAAAATTAAAGAGAGTTCAATTATCACGTTCATAAAAATTACATAAATATGCAATTGTGAAAAATATTGTAGTCTATATGTATAATATATGTATATAATATTAAATTAAATAATGTATATATAAACTTTTAATATACGAATAATATTCGATACAATAAAATTGTATCTCTCTCTCTCTCTCCTCTCTCTTTAAGTATTTTTATGAAATAGTATAATAAAATTTTAAAGAATATAGCATGGTTATCAGCTTCATGCAAAAACAAACAAGGCTTATGATAATACAGCTCCAAGATATACAGAATAAAGATTGTAACTCGATCCAGTCCCGAAGAATCTAATGGCTTCTAAGCCGCGGGGGGGATATACGTAACTTGGCGGACACCGATATTAGTTTATTACCGCGAGTAATAAGTAGATTATTAGACTATTAGATTGCAACTTCCGCGGGAGCCGTTTACGCCCTTTAGTTCGAGCAAAAGTTTCCTCGATATTTATGTCTAAGTTCCGACGTAGGGGATGAAGAAAGTTCGTAACTCCATTAAATGATTCAGTTACATAGGCAAATTGCCCGAGTAACCGCGAGTATGATAATATCGACCTTTGTTAATTAACTAAGTATTATAAACATAATTATATGAAACTAAGCCCCCTGTTATTTCTTTGCTATCCAACATTATCGTCTATTACCGGATATCAACATATTTTTTCGATTGAAATATAATAAAAAATTAGACATTAGCACACGAGAAAAAAATATTTATAGAACTATACAATTTATGCAGTTTAATTAGCAATTTATTAACATAATTCATAAGTTAGATATTAAAAGAACAAAATATAGTATATCAAACGAAAATATCGTTATTTTTCCCATTGTAATTTGTAATTGATGCTACGAACAAATTGCAAATTGACATTGCATTCTCGACACGTCGTCCTGTAACACGTACATTGTCCCGACGAGACAAACTCATTAATGTAATGTCTTTTTTCGAATATGCTTGTAAATGCGGACTATCGTTCGAAACGTTCAATAATTGCATTTATCGTGGAACAATGAGCACAGATAACGAGTGTTACATTAATAGGACATAATTGCGAAATTAGCCGGAAAGCTCTTGGTAAATGAATTTGGTGTTCTCACGCATACACAGAGTATTCTGCGGTTTCGTGATTGTCAGTGATCGGCTGTGATTTTTCATGAGAATACATAATGAATTATCCTTTACGATATTCTATCGTTTCACTAAAAATTTTTCAATTATTAAACGCGCTATTAAAAAATTTTAAAATTAAAATTTTTTGTTTTAAAATACGTTTTAAACATTTCTTCCGAAGAAATACCAATGATACTATAAAATTATAATTTTTTCTTCTCTTCGACATGTTATAATTCGAGTAAAAAAATTAGTATGATATAGTCATATGTAAATATACATAATTAAATATGAAAATCTGATAACATATGTAATTTTATATGATCTTATATAATAATATCTAAAATTTGGACGGGATATGATCTTATATAGCCATACCTTTACATAATTATATTTGACTAGATCTGATTATATATGAAAATAGATCTAGTCGAATATAATTATATAAAGATAATTTATCACGCCAAATTTCGTATATTATTATACATACATACATGGTCAGATCATATCGCGTCAAATTTCAGATTTAATTATATATGGACAAATCATATTACATGTGACCAGATCGCGCTAAATTTTGGATTTAATTATATATAATCATATATAATCACATGAGTTCATATATATGAACTAAATAAATATACATATATTTAAATAAGTAATAAATTTTGCATGTTTCGTGATATTTTAAGACAACAGATTTCTCCGCGAAATTTGTATAATAATGAAACGATTATCTACATGGCTTAAGCATCCGATATTTTTTCTCGTTATAATATATTACTGCATTTATAACGAATTTTTACAATCACGAAATATTTTAAATAGCATGATTTCATATTCTTACATATATAATCTCTTTTTTATGAGATTTTATGATAAATTACTTTAGGAAGCTATCTAACAAGGAAGATGTTGATCTCAATTTATTAACTTTTGCGAATTATTAAGAACCTTTATGATAAAATTTAAGTATTTTAAACAATAAAAATAAAAATTTTTAAATTATAAATTGTAATAAAACAATGTTTTTTCAATAAAGTAAATACATAAGCGAAAGAAAAATGAAACTATAATTTAAATTTTTGAATGTAAAATTATATTAGAATATAATATAGCATTATATAAAGAATTAATAATAGTTTTTAAATCTTTGCATTAGAAGTACTAGACATAGATTGTAGGATGACTTCGCTTTTGGTGGAAAGTTGAGAACCTATAAGGAATTATATTATTAGATCTCTCTCGTTTTACATCCGAAACATAAGCGATGTGAAATAGACTTTTTTGATGCTATTATTTTCTAAAGATATTTAAAGGCTAATTTAATTAAAAGGCTCTTCTTCATATAAAAGTACAGAAAATTTCCTTCTCTTTGTGTAAAAAGACAGAAAAATATAGATGCATTCTTCCAAATTAATTTACAACGCTTATAATCGTGAATACTTATTGATTGGCAATAAATCATGCAAGAGCCTTTACCACTTTGAAAAATCGTATCGTTGCACTGAAATGTGTTTGTTCTTTTGTTCGAGAAGCTCTATATAATATTCATCGTTCATCGGGAGCGCTATGATTCCACGGCACACACTATGATGTAAACCCATGGTACAATTTATTTTCGTCGGCACGGTAAAGTATAACGGCATGCCGACGGCCGCGATGCTTAACCGCTCGTGATTGGCTACCGCCTGCGTGATTTGCTACTACGGGCGAAACGAATTTATTGCATATTTTTCCCGACACAATTTCCGGCCCGACAGCGCCGTAGGTAATGTTTATCTTCGACGTGCGTGCTCGCGTTTATGAGTTCTCCCACGACATTGCGCGCTTGGCCCAGCAACTTTCATTTAACTCTTTTTTTTTTACTGTTTAAAATTGGTATACGTGCTTTTACGTGAAATCTTGCATCATATCTTGACCATTTTCAGTCAGATACATCCTGAGAATATTATATCTTTTGGTATAAATGGAGCTCTAAATTCATATGTACATAATGATAATAAAGCGAAATTCTAAGCGAACAGAGAAAAACTATATAAAATGTGCATTTGCTGTATTTTTTATTCCGAATCTTTTATATTTTTTAATTCCACTATTTTGATATGCACATAAAAAATCTGTATAATAAAATCAAGTGAATATATATATATATATATATATAAAGTTTTTATTCTACGTAGCAGAAAATAAAAATTTCAATAACTGTACATACATAAGAGTAATTTTGAATCATGAAGCGCATCGTAGGACAAATGTTATCCGTCCTTCGTTTCCTTGGCTGTAAATAACCGTCAGGGTCGTCCACGGACACGTGAAAAATCCATCGGTCCGGTTTTCTCGGCGCAGCATGACGCCGCGGTGCGCCGCGCGCTCGTTCCCCAGATTTATCGATTACAAATTGCACGGCTATCAATCGCCTAATGATACTCTCATGAGTGTGCGCGCGGGCGCGCTCTCCGACCGTTCGCAAGATGTATTTATGAATCGATGCGAAATATAGCCTTATTAAATCACCTCTCGCCCCCGCCGACCGGGAAGATTCATACATAATGCGTCGCGTTTAGCGGCGATTAATGCGGTTATCGTTGCGATGAGAGCGTTATTTCCCAACGGCCGTGAACAAAACATTTTACACCGTGATGTAGAACCCAGGCTTCGATCGTAATCATAATATCGATGCTGTTAAGTGAAACAAACTGATCGGTTGACTTTTTCGCGTTTTTCCATATCGTTTCGATGTGTTATAAATTTATATACCCATCGTATAATATAAATAATAATTATTTTTCAGTCGCCGGTACATTTTCGTACGAAATGAAGCGAATTTGACGTCGCCTGAATAATAACGTATGCAAATTTCGCAAGAGCTGAGTATACGCTCGTCTCTCTTAAACAAAAGCGACTTCACGTTTATATCGGACGCGTGACGTTTATGCAGCACCGTCAACTTCGAAAGGCGGACTGCATGCAAAAATTATGCAACTGCGGTAACGCGACGCAGCAGCGCCGGCTTGATTCTGCGATGAATACTTTATTACGGAGAACAGCGTGTATATACATAACGGAGACAGTTTATCGACGGCAAAGGGTCCGGATGGAAGAGCGTACACGACGCAAGCGTTCTTCCGCACGTCGTCGTTACAGTTGTTCTCGTCGGTTGCTTTATAACTCGCATTCGGGAAACGCGGAAACGACCAAGTCACTCGCAGCAACAATTGAAAGTCCGATTCGCGAATTTATTCAATGGCAAACACAACTACCGCGTGGAAAGACATCGGGTGTTTGTTCCTCTCATGCGCGCATAATGCTCTCGTCGTAGATTGATGGGCGGCTCCTTCGCGACGCTGCGCGATTTGCATTACGTCGAGAAGATCTACGGGCTGTGAATCTACCGTCGATCGAATATTACGCGAAAGCACGATATAATAAACGGGAAGAAATCAGCTCTACGCGCTTTTTCTCAAATTTATTCCGTTTAATGAAAAATTATTTAATTATTCTTGATTGTGTATTGTGTACACGCGATATATGACGTAATAAATTAATTCTTTGTCGTAAACAACATCGCGTATAAGGAGATAATGATAAACATTTAATATTTTATTAATGAAAAAATATTTTATCAATTTTTACTGAAATAGCAAGTTGAAATGATAAACACGTTTTCATAATTGTACTTTTTATTACTTGTTATTTTACAGCATGATAATCTTTCATCAACTCAATTCCTCTCGTATCAGATCCGGCTGTGGTGAATGCGCTCGCGATCTGTCGGGTTCCTTGCACTTGCATCTCTCGCGGTTCAATTATAACCGCGCACCGGACAATATGTATAAGTTCGTTTATCTTTATGGATAATCGCGCGCAATAAAGCGCACGGAGGCACGACGCTATATGGTAATTACGAAGCGGAACGCCTATGAATTGCTGGCGCTATAAAGTGATCGCGCGATGCGCCAGCCATATCGCGCGCCTCGAAAGCATGACGAATCCCATCGCATAATAGATATCGACGTACTGAATATATTCCCGGAAATACCTCGCTCAATTAACCGTTGGGTTTTATCGTATAAAATCTACCACACGACCTTTGATACCGTTTGCTTGAATTTTGTACAGAATATTCATGAGAATAGTAATTAGTTTTTATGCCATTTAGTATATATGTTGTTGCATGGATGTAATGTGGAAAGATTATAGTAATAAAAATTTTAGAAAACAGAAAAACTCTTTCTCTTTTTTAGATAATATTTATTTCTTTTGAGGAGAAAAAGTTTTACTTTATAGTTATATTTTTAGTTTGAAAATAATTTTAAAGAGAGATATTTTATATCATATAAGAGTTTTTTATTTTGGATATTTATTTGTATGCTTAAATATTTAAATTTTCCATCATTTCTTTCGAAAAACAATTGTACATTTTCTTTGTGACAATGCTCTTAAGGATTAAAATAAGAATATTTTAAAATCAAAATGTTGTTAATGAGAATTTATTTGAATATTGCCAATGAATCTGAACTGACCGAAATGCATGAATATCTCAGTACGATAACAATTGATGTCATTCTGAAACTATCCAAACTACAAGCCCTCCCTACGATGAAATTGCGAAATTAGCGCACGACCCGCGGTAGGTATTCATTACATTAATAATATCGCGTGTGATTGTATTGTCGTAAATTATTATTAACTATTCACGATCGTCCGGTCTGGCGATAAACATTTCCATATGCCCGCCCGGAATAACGTATCGCTCTATTACTAGCGATCGGTATATTTGTAGTCCTAGTGCAATTATTACACGCGATAAATTGTTCGCTCGCGCAATCATGGCGACGTAAGGAGTGCGTGCCGTTGCGTTTTGATACGCCAGCGTGCGGATTACGAGTCTTAATTGCCGTTGTAATTGCACTGACTATCGCGTCTCTCATCCCGATTTTTCGCACGTGACCGCTCGCGCTTATTAATATTATTGAAAGTAAGATTCAGGTAAAAAAAGTGAACAATATATATGAACCTAAAAAACATTTGCGTCAATTCTTATATCTATGAAAAATTTTATTATCGTTAGAAAATATTTTCACGCGCAACAAAAATCTTTACAAATATTTAAAACTAAAATATATATATTATAATTTTATACTTTTTATCATTAAATATTTAAATAATTAAATTGTATTTTTGAAATTTCTCTCTGTAGAAAATTATAATTTAATTATATATCTACTTATGTCATGATATGTATATAATATTCTAAAGAAAGTTTTAATAAATTTCGAGAATTTCAAAGTTCTACGTCTAATTTTACCAACTTTGATTTGAATTTCATTAAATTTATCATATTGTATTGTGCTTGTAAATAATATAGCGCTTTCAAATACACCTGACGTTTTCGGGACAATTACTCAATATTATTAACGTGTCCATTAAATATCGTTCGTGACTGACGTTATGTAATATAACTTAGTTATTTAATGCAAAATATCAACCACTCAAGTGAGACGCGAACCTTCTTTCTTCTTACATAGTACGTATCTTTCATAATTTATTTCCTTCAGCAGATTTCTGTAATATAGAGTGACTTATTCCAAGTAAAGTTTCAGCATGCATGATGTTTGTCTTTTCACAATGCTACGTTTTAGATTTGATCATATTAGTGTTTAAAAATAGTCATTATATTAGATAGATATGAATTGTTTAGTATGGATAATTAATTTGTTACATATATTTTTAAATTAATATATTCCAATATAAATTTTTCAAAATTTAAGATAAACTTTGTTTTTTATTGCTTCGCTTGAAACTTGATTTGCTACAATGTATGAATTTGTGGAATTATTTACTTTCTCGAATAATTTTTAGAAGAGTAAATATAGAGTTTGTTTATTCGTCAGAGTATTGTGAACGCTAAAGGAGCCTGTAAATTTGCGCTGGACGATTAACGATTTAGAGCCGTTCCTGCAAAATTACTGGCGATTCTACGGCGTCTTTATGCGATCCGCAGTCGTCGGGCTTTTGTTATGTATTTATGTGCATATTCGCCTATTTGTCGAGAAATTCCAGCGCCGTGTTGGCTCTAGGGTGCTCACGATTCGCTCCAAGACCCCCCTGTACATGCACGATCCCGGCCCCGTAAGGATATATTTTTGTACATAACACATGCGCGCGTATGTTCATATGTATATGGGCACGCGCGTGCACTTTGCTCACGTGACTTTCGATATATATATATATGCAGAACTCTATGATACTTCATTGAAATCCATCGAGCCGGCATTCTACAAGAATTCGCGTTCCGAAAGGGATGTAAGCAATTGAGTGTACGTTCTCACTTATTTAAATGAACGTTTTCCTTCATAGTTTATCGGACTACAGAAGTGTTATTTTATTAATTGAATAAACATAGACGGCAGGTGGTCACCGCGAATATTCGCCGGCAAATAAACGTCATTTCTGGCATGATTTGTAGGTATTAAGTTGCTTAATGAGCCTGGCATTTCGAGCTCATTGCTGGCGCAGTGAGTTATATCGATGGGTTTGATGAGCGAGCGATATTTATCTCGCGATTAACTCATTTCGATTTGTCCGTAAAATTGTCGAAACTAAAAGCTTTCTATTGTCTTTATTTGCGAAATGTTGTTAAAACTGATACTGCTAAATCTAATAAGCTCTAGTTTTCATTCAGTTTCGGCTACTTTTGAAAATAGATGACAGCATAATTCAATGAAATTATTGAAGATTAGTGATTTTTTGAAGACTTTAAATTTTATATTTTGCCAATTTTCAAGAGAAATATTATGAAAAGACTTTTTACTTCATCTTTTTTTTTCTTAATCTTTTATTTATTTTCTTCTATATTGATGTATTTATTTTATTTTGTACATATATATATATATATATATATGTGTGTGTGTGTGTATATAACCAACATGATGCTTTGCTGCAACATCGGTGAAAATTTGTTTCACAAAACAAGCATCATCGTGACTGAATTTCGTGAACTTGATATACATATGTTCGTGTCATCGTGCGATACTCGACGTCGACCCGGGTAAACGTCGATACTCCCGCGGGTCGTGGCAGTCGTTTCTGGTCGTTACCTCGCTTTTTGCGGCAGCAGAAATGAGGCGTCAAATGACTGAGGCCGGGGTCCGCGTCCGCGCCAGACTTCGGCCATTTGTTGCAGAGTTTCTTTCTGACGTTTAATTGAGTTTGCGGTTTAACTCGTTGAGCAGTACGGGAGGGTAAAACGCATCTGTGTTACTCGGAACTCTTTCGCGTTTTACTTCCGCTTAAATCGACCGGGGCAACGCGCGTGGTAACGCGGCCGAACTTTCATAGCAAGAAAGCCGAGGAGATTGCTACCCCCGGTGGCGTTTTTTTTCCTACGGGAACGATTACTCTCGCCCTCGTGTCTCTCTACAAGTTTTCCAGAAAGCATTACCAGGGTCGTGTTTAAGCGCGCGGAAACGTCAAAATCTGAAGAATCGAAATTATTCCCTCCCTATATTCAGAGTTATTTATCTTCAAGAGAATTCGTTCGTGATATCATTAATTAATTTATGAGAAAGAAAAATATATAATGATCTATAATATTTAACAATACAATTAAAATAAATATATACATGAAATTATCTTTTTATCTAATTGTAATAAAATAAATAAAATTCAGATTCTCTCAATCTCATTTAATTAATATTCAATGAATAAATATCTAATGATTACGATGTTAATTAAGTCAATGATACCTTAATGTGAGAACAATTAATATCATTTTCTAAATTAGTGACGGCGAGAAGAGAAGAATTGTACGCGCCAATGTGTCGGAATTCGTTCCTTTCCGTCGACTCACAGAATGACATTGATTGTTCTCATTGCAAAGTATTGGAATAATCCACATGTCCCACAAGGGAATTTTCCCCGATGTGCTTTCCCGCAATCCACTCCCCGTGATCGTCGTTAACTGTTCGTTCGTATTGTCGGCGTACAGAAAGTCTCGTATAAAACAGCAGAGCTGAACAACAGTACACAAACGAGACCTTCGTCGTTCCCGACGTATTCTCCGTATTTGTTTGTCTCGCCATTCCCGCTGTTCGGCCTTTTGTCTCCTGCACTTACAAGCGCTGCGACATTCGCTTGAATTACGTTTGGCGACAATTAACGAAACGAAGGCTTGGCATCGAATGAATTTACTTTATGTTTTTTCCGCAACAATTTTTGACTATAATTGATAAAAAGATTTATAATAAAATTTTATATTCTCTAACGTAATGAACAGGATAAAACGTTCTTTAAACGTTAAAACGTTCTTTCCCCGTGATTACTGAGATGTATCGGCAAGTAGACGTCGCGTTGTGGGAATACGTTGCGAGCGGAGCGAATATTATGCTTGCAAGAAGTACGCAGGAGACAAGAATAGAGGCTGTCGGGCAGAATTTTCGAAAATTTCAATACAAGAAATGATTTTTACGAACGCTCCTCTTTTGACAATTAGAAAGTGATTTGTGACTGCTATCACTATTTTTACTAGTATTTTTTTTATCAATATGGTTGCTAAATAATATTTTTTTTAAATACTTGTTTTTAACGTTATGTCTCTTATGACTTTTTATATAAGGAAATAAAACCACAAATTCACATAGATCTTCATGTTATAGATTTTATATATCTCATGGAGATTTCTTTTTTTTAGGATCTAATATCTAGATATTAAATTAAAAATGTTACATCCTACATATTTACACAAGATATATGAATATTAAATTTTACTATACAGATATAAAACTGACATATACATATACGTATATATCTCACACTGATATCAAAACTATGTTTTAATATTAAAGACATTGTAAGTATTATAAATTGTTCTATGTTCAAAAAATTGGCACATTTATATTTATAAAACAACTCATATGTAATGTATAGTAACAAATGAAAGATAAAAAAATTTTTTTCCAGATATTAAAAACACTACATTAATATAATTCACATTAAATAAATTTTGGATTCGTATGAATGTATATTGTAGCTTACAATTGTTTCAGAAATCATGTGATTAATTAAATTAGCATTGTGTTACTTACCCCGTGATTACTTCGAAAGTGATACTACAATTTTATTAAGAAATTACTATGATGTACGGAATGCGACTACCGGCGACCTTTCCGCTCGAGTGTCGTCGCACGAATGACTTACAAACTCGGTTTGCGCCGCGCCGTAGTAATATCTCAATGTTATCGTATCATTCAAAAAGAGAGAGAGAGAGAGAGTATGTTTATACCAAACGTCTTTCATTTCTTATAACAATCACATTTTTGTGTATAGAGCGTTACTCTTTGTAAGACATAGTGATCTTGTCATTCATGCGACACTCGAGCGGCAAGGTCGCCGGTCGCCGGCAGTCACATTCCGTACGTCGTACATATAATATCTGTATAATTTTAGCTACGAAACTTCATTATAGATATTAAAAACACTACATTAATATAATTCGTATTAAATAAATTTTAGATTCATACATTGTAGTTTACAATTGTTTCAGAAATCATGATTAATTAAATTAGCATTGTGTTATTTACCCCGTGATTATGCTATTTTCGATAGTTGATATTATTATCGTGCAGCCGAATATATTGATGATAATTAGTCGTTTTCAGTAAAAAAACTAATTCATTCAATTAACGGCAATTCGAGCCTTATCGTTTCAGTGACACAATTCTTTAAGATCGATCGATAATTCTCTTGCTGCTACGTCAAGAGCGACCCGGCAATTTCGTTTGATGCATACCGATCGACTGCGTACAAAGTGCGAAGCCGATAAAATTTATTCCATGGAATGGAATTTATTTATCGGAGCAGGATGCGTATTTTTATGGTACATTCAGCATTATCTTTTCCGTCTCACGGCGATGTCGGTGGTTTTCACAGAGTGAGACGCCCGCTTACTTTCTAAATTCTTCTGATGACGCAGGTGAGTGAACGATTTACGTGTCACACGTGCGTGGCGGCATTCGTCTGATATCGGGAAAATATAGAGCATAAGAAGAGAAACAACCAGAGAGATATACGCAACAAACTCTGCTGCATAGGTTTCATATTTAAAGCTGAATATTTCAATTTAAAAACGAGTTTTAACTTTAATTTTCTTACTTAATAATTGAATATTGGAATCACATTTCTTTTATATTTATATAATTGTTTAATATTATTTGCTAATAATTATTATTAATTTCAAATTAAAATCTATCATGTATCGATTAATAATACATACTATGAATATTTGTATGCAGGAGAATGACAGTAACGTTATTCGTTAATCGAGGATTAAGATGGTTTATGTCGTAATAAAAGGAAACAAAACAATAATATTTCTACATTCTCGGTGCTTCTCTTCTGAAATAACTGTAGATATGTATATATGTATACTGTTGGACCTGAGCGAGTGATCGTGAAATAATGAGCGGAACGTTGTTTGAATTTTCTTCGGTGACTGATATTTGCATAAAACCAACACATGTTATATTACGAAAAAACGATATAATATATTCCGGTCACATTGATCAGCCATAAGCATCAACTGCTTATTTTGAAAATGTTTTTAAGGACGAATTTTAACAATGTGAATTTTAAATACGATATAATACATCGATTTTGGCAAAATCTTTGAATATAAAATTCACTTAATGAATAAAGGGCTTCTTATAATTACTTGTCCAGATATTTTATTTTTAGTTTCAAAAAAAAAAGAAGAAAAGTATGACTTCTATTTTCAGAATATTATTAGCGTAGATAGGGCTTTGTTTTCAGTGAAAAGGCTTCACAATTAATCTCAATTAATGTGAATACGCAAGGCGTCATCTTTTGATAGTATTTTCGCCCGCGCGAGCACACGTTCACGAATGCGCCGATCGTTATTTCACTTTTTAATTAGCCTGAGCGAAGAAAGCTCGCGCGCTTAACATTCGAATGAACTACTTCTGTACGCCGGCCGATAATTAAGATTGATGGCGAATACGAATGCGTAATTGCGCGGGACGCGGCGCTTTTTTTCGCGCAGCGTGCTTCATCAATCAAGCATTTTTTGAGCTCTCGCGTCGCATCGTGTCGAAACAACACATTCCGCGCACGCCTTACGCATCTAGCTTTGCTACATCAAACAATATTTGATATTGTTACTACAGAAAACTATCAATGATGTCTAACATTTTGTTATTATATTGTGTTAAGATTTCTGATATTTTTATTTTAATGAATATTACATGTTAGAACAGCTATATCAGTAACCATCTGCGCTAAAAATTAATATTTTACTTTATATATTAACTTGACTTATCGGGGAACCTAATTAATAATTAAACGAATTTGATTTTTCGTGGTGGAGATGATTAATAAAGATATAAGATAAAAATACGCTATGTATCAACATGCTTATATAATGATATTATAAAGAATCATTTTAAAGGATACGTGATTATAAACAAAATGAAAATTTAAACTGCGATACATGAATATCACGTGACCGCAAATGTTTGTGTATGGCTAGCGCGAAACTTTCAAATATACATGATCTTTCTAACATTAATCTCGATTAACGTCGTCACGATTCCGTATTCCGTGGCACGAGAACGTCGCAAGAATACGATATTCGTCGCGGAACAAAATTAAACGGAAAAGCAAAGCGCTGCAACGATGTAAAACAGCGAGATGTAACGACGGTGCACGAACCAACATCGTCGTCGTTGGCTCGCTCTAATCTCGCCTAATCGATACGAAAGTCGCGCACTTACTCAATGTCACCGACAGGGTCGATAGGGGGAACTTTCGACACAACCGGGGTATGCCCTGGTTCTCCCGGCATTTTCCTGTTTCCTGCGGCGCGCAAATTTGTTAAAAGTTTCGCTCGCGACGCCGTCGTCGCGTCGACGTACCCTCCAATTCCCCTCCTCATCATCAGCCTCGCCGCAATCAGATTGCTTCCGCCGAATCTCCGTTCTTCGAATACTTCGCCGCAGCCGCGGCGTGGCAACATCTCTTTGAAGTTCCTATGCGCTACGCTCCTAAGTTAATCTAAGTCCATCACTATCGGTCCTGCCGATGACTTCCGGAAAGTCTTTTGCCGCATGCTGTAAGGGTATCTTTCGAAGGGTCTTCGGGTCGTAGGGGATTGAGAAGGAACGACGAGAAATTAGTGATTTGCGGGCAATAAGAGAGCGCGAACGAAGAGTTGAGTAATTGGGAAGTTGACGAAGTTTAATGACATTCGATCGATACAAGATTTTGCAAAGCTCTGCGGTCTCGATAACTCAGTAAGTAAAATAAATGAATGTAACGTGAAACTAAATAAGTATACATTTTTTTTCCCGGGAATTGACAAACTTAAGTATATTAAATAAATTAAGTGTGAATTTTTATTTAACTTTATAAAAGTTAAATAAAAAAATAATACCCTAGTAATTTGTTTTCTTCCTCTATCATTTTATTTAGAAATCATAGATAGTGAGAAATGATAGAAATTCGGAACAAGAATATATTGAGTGACTCTGAAATTACACGCTAGTACGTATAAGTGAAAGACCATAATTGGGAACGCGCTGACAGCGAAAGAGTTAATGTTTCAATAACGTTTTCGCAGCGGCATCTCTTCTCGTGTCGAAAGTTTGTCTCCTCTAACGGGAACTAACGTGAATGCACGCGAAATCGCCGAGCGGCGAACGTATTACGCACGATTACGATGATTATTTTCTTTAATATATAGCCGGCGGTGGCCAGGTCGCATTATTAATACGAACGAAAGCACGGATACCTCCCGCTGGGGTCCTCATGGTACGCCATGGGCAAGGCCATGACCCCGGAGGCCTCAGGAACGGCCCTATGGTTCTTACGCGTGCACACAACGAGCAAAAGATTCAACCAGTGCGGTTTGCCAATTTCTTTTTTCTTTCTCTGCGTCTTCTCCATTGTCGCCACGCGAACCACGTGATGAATTTTAAAAGATTCCAGTCCATTTCTGTGACATCGCTCAACTCAATAAAACGTCAGGGGAATTTGCAGCCATAATAAAAATAAAAGAACAAAAACCTGGGACTCTGGCCAATTCAACATGCACTTTAAGGTAAACGCGTGACATACTTGCAATGCATTTTCATTGCACTGTACTTACGACGATGTCGTTCATTGCAAAGGAAAATTATGCATGATAAAAATGATAAATAAGTTTTGCACGTAGAGATAGATACGTTCAATGCAAAATATAAATAAAAGAGCGTGTTCAGTGCTTAATAAGATGTAAATTATAGTTATATATAGCGCGCAGAGTTTGAATTTTATATACTTATACAACATTTATTGCCCCCAACGAGCGCAACCGATCGATCAGTGAAGAGAGTTTTATGTCAACCGATAAAAAAATTTGCGACATGCAGGAATTTATAACAAATGAGAATTTATCGACCGTTATTCGCTTAACAAATGATCCAATATGCCGGTTCGCCTCTTTGCTTTGCGTAATGATTAATTCGGAGATCTATTCTTAGTCACGCTCACGAGAATCATTATCAAGAATTTTATTTAAACTACAATCTTCAATATTTTTTATAATATTTTCTATATTAAACACTTTAAAAAAGGGCTACTGTTATGAAGAGAAAAATAAACTTTTTTTTTAAAGAAGAAAAAAGCATTCTTTCAAAAAACTTTGAGATTTCTCCATTATACTTCTCGCGCGCGACAAACGAGGGCATAAAGTTCGTTGAAATCGTCGACGCGCCGCGTATGCAAATCGTTCTCGAAACACATTTTTCGCGCGTTGCGCTCAAATACGCACGGATCGTGAACGTGCGGCCGCGACTATGCGCACAATTAATTACGGACGTGATCGTCATACCGCGCCGAATCCACGGCATTCCCGTCGATCTTGGTCAAGGCTTAAACCGCATACGGCGATCCGACTGGAGATCGATTCGCGTATCCGGAAACAAAAGTACGGCATGCAATTGCATGAATAAACGATGCAAAATTGCTTACGAATTTCCAGATCGTTTATTTGAGAGAGAAAATGATGGTTTCTGTGAATAATTCTATGAAATAAAATAAATACATACATTAGATTTTAATTTTATTTATGCGCCATTATTTTATAAATATCGTTTAAGTGTCACGAGAATATTGCAAAAAAAAAAAGCATTCCGCGCAAAAACTTGAGAAAAATTTTCTTTTTAAAATGAAATACTTAAATGAAGTATCTTGATATAAAATAAATATCATGATATAAAAAGAATATCATTCGATAAAGAAATAGTAATTTAAAAAAAACTATAATGTTAAAGACTTATAAGCTTGCCAGAGAAAGTTGATAATATATGTCTCTATAAAACTATTTAACGAGCAATTGATTATTCTTACAAATGTGGACCCGATGTCTGCTGACTAATTAGCTGAGAAATCATTCAATCAAGGAAACAAATATAAATTGCGAAATTCAACTTTTTCTTTCTTTATATAGGACGCGTTCGGGGAGACACTATTAGCACTTATAGTGTCTATTTTTGTTACTTATTAAAAGTTGAACAAAAATAGAATGACACTTTTATATTTATTTCATCTTTAAACAACGAAACTCTCTTCTTTTAAATTTGCAATAAAATAAAAAATGTGTTTAAATAAATTAGAATGAAATTGTTGTTTTATATATAATTCTTTACATTTTCCAAATTTATGAAAATGCTTTAAAATAGAAATTTATATTTTTAGAATAGAATGTAGTTTTAAATATTTTTTTTTTCTAAAAAACATTGAAAAATATCGGCATTGTTATTGCGATTTTAAGATCGAATAGAAATTGTTACCTTTGAATACTCCTATATATAAAGTGACCGATGATAAATGTCAAGGAAACGTTTTCTGTAAATATGTTGACGATAATGAAATGTTGATTGCGCGCATTTCTATTCTATATGTACGATACAATGTTCAATGTACTATTTGGAATCAATGTAAAATAGATAGGATATGCACACAATGGGTGCGTTCGGGGAGACACTATTAGCGCTAACAGTGTCATTCTATCTTTGTTACTCATTAAAAGTTGAATAAAGATAAAACGACGCTGTTAGTGCTAATAGTGTCTCCCCGAACGCACCCATTGAGTGCATATCCTATCTATTTTACATTGATTCGAAATAATACATTGAACATTGTATCGTACATATAGAATAGAAATGCGCATTCAAATTAATAATTATAAAGAAAATTTGTTTTTGATTGATTGTGAGAAATCAATGAGCGTATAGTAAGCGAGGAAATGTTTTATCTGCTCTTTCCTCCATCATTTACCCCAAAATTCGTGTAATCTCTCTGGCTCGAGCTTTAATATGTAAATCCACCGGTGCAACGACCGGTTTGAATGTTATTATCGATCGGCGCGTTTCGGCACGGTAAATCAGTTCTAATCACGCCAGCCATATGGCTCATTTATTAATGGTAGAAATAAATCGCCTTGATATTGCGAAACATATAATAGAACTCTGTCATATTTGTGATAATAAATATAAAATGTATATCAAGATTATGTGGCCATAATTAATCTTATCCACAAGCAAGAAAGGAATCGTTTAATATTTTAAATAAAAACTTAAGAGACAAATATAAGAAATGTAAATGATGTAAAAGAAACAGTCTTTTAATCTTATTCATATATATCTTAATAAAAACAAATAATTACAAATTCTGAAATAAAAAATTATATTTTCCATTTCATCGATAAATAAACGATATCAACGAATGATACAAAATCATAAATTATAAATCATTGATAATAACACAATCAAGTAATATTGTATGAGATTCAAATAAAACTTGAAATGAGAAATGTGAAAAGCAGAGAAATTCACACGTAATTATATCATCAATATTTAGAAATGTTTTTATTTATTGCAAAAGTAATTATTGATTAAAGTTAATAAAAAATTTCGAGTTGTACCCATTATTGTAACTAGTTTTCTTATCTCCAAAAACATCACTAGTAAGAAGGCGATAAAGATTGTTGAAATTGTCTCAAAGATCTCGGTTGTGCAATCGATTTCTGGAATTCGAGGGATTGGAGTTGCGAGCGTCGAGATCAAGGAAATCGAAGAGAATAGAAGATACTGAAAGGGGGAAAATAAATAAATTTAAAGGGACGACAGTTTCCTCTAGGGGAAGAGAGGGTACAACTTCATCCCCGCGGGCGAAAAGTGCAAGACGGTGGGATGCTATCAAAGCACAAAGGGTGGTGGCAGCAGTTCACGCCGAAGGCACATTCGCGAATTTCTTCGTCGCGACTATACTATTCGGTTCTGAGCTTTGTTCCTCTCGCTTCTCTCAGTGGATTCACTCAAGCACAGGAGACGTACGCATTTTCACTATTTCGCTATATCTTGTCGTTGATTTTTCTGCGTGCGAATGCCGCGAGCGAGTTGTACGAAAATGTAGGCGATGCGCTACTGAGATGCATCGGCAAGTAGACGTCGCGTTGTGGGAATACGTTGCGAGCAGAGCGAATATTATGCTTGCAAGAAGTACGCAGGAGACAAGAATAGAGGCTGTCGGGCAGAATTTTCGAAAATTTCAATACAAGAAAGGATTTTTACGAACGCTCCTCTTTTGACAATCAGAAAGTGATTCGTGACTGCTATCACTATTTTTACTAGTATTTTTTTTTATCAATATGGTTGCTAAATATTTTTTTTAATACTAGTTTTCCATTATATCTCTTATGACTTTTTATATAAGGAAATAAAATCACAAATTCACATAGATCTTTATGATATAGATTTTATATATCTCATGGAGATTTCTTTTTTTTTAGGATCTAATATCTAGATATTAAATTAAAAATGTTACATCCTACATATTTACACAAGATATATGAATATTAAATTTTACTATACAGATATAAAACTGACATATACATATATGTATATATCTCACATTGATATCAAAACTATGTTTTAATATTAAAGACATTGTAAGTATTATAAATTGTTCTATGTTCAAAAAATTGGCACATTTATATTTATAAAACAACTCATATGTAATGTATAGTAACAAATGAAAGATAAAAAAATTTTTTTCCAGATATTAAAAACACTACATTAATATAATTCGCATTAAATAAATTTTGGATTCGTATGAATGTATATTGTAGCTTACAATTGTTTCAGAAATCATGTGATTAATTAAATTAGCATTGTGTTACTTACCCCGTGATTACTTCGAAAGTGATACTACAATTTTATTAAGAAATTACTATGATGTACGGAATGCGACTACCGACGACCTTTCCGCTCGAGTGTCGTCGCACGAATGACTTACAAACTCGGTTTGCGCCGCGCCGTAGTAATATCTCAATGTTATCGTATCATTCAAAAAGAGAGAGAGAGAGAGAGAGTATGTTTATACCAAACGTCTTTCATTTCTTATAACAATCACATTTTTGTGTATAGAGCGTTACTCTTTGTAAGACGTAGTGATCTTGTCATTCATGCGACACTCGAGCGGCAAGGTCGCCGGTCGCCGGCAGTCGCGTTCCGTACGTCGTACATACAATATCTGTATAATTTTAGCTGCAAAACTTTATTATACAATCGGACCTTTTATCTTACGACCCTCTTATTCTACGACAAAAAATCCTCTCATGCTACGACCGCGAAAGGGGAATTATACCTCCACTCTCAAATTTTTGTTGTAGGATCAGAGGTTTAAGGGGAAGATTCCGGACCGAAAATGTCGTAGGATAAGAGGTCCGACTGTAGATGATTTTTCCTAGGATAGACCAAAATTATTTGAAAAAAACTTGCGATTCTTTTTACAACATGTATTTCATTTTATTATTATTTTCGTTAATAATTAAACCAAACTATCATTCAAAACATTTTCGTAATTAAAATTTGTATTTTTGTTCGAGATTGCATCAAAGTTTCGCATTGCAAATGATTCCACAATTTGTGCGTAGCACGATTTTTAAGCTACTCATTATAAATATATTTCGTTATCAAACCGATTGCATTCGCCTGTAGCCATCGCATTAAACGGATCAGCTATATTATAAGTTAATAAATCTAATATATTTCGAGATTTATGAATTTGCAATTGCGCAAAGCATAATAGCTTATTAAAATATAAAATTAATAATTAAATTTGTGAGTTTAAATAAAAAGTATCTTAAATAAAAAAAATGTATATTATTTATTCAAAATTTAAATTGACTTTAAAGGAAACAATTCATAATAAAATGAAATACAATACATAAAAACCAAAAAATTATAAAACCAGGAAACAAAATAATGTGAAAGATGTAAACCGTTCTCTCGGATTGCCTCGCGATAAAGTTGCTGTACAATTTATTTTTGTCGTGATTTTCAATAGTTGTCGACAATGCTGATAATAACATAAAAGGCGCCTACGTTTGTTGCATGTCTTGCCACATTTATCGTTCTTACATTTGTTACTTAATTCTTTCATTGTGAGAGGAGAAAAAGTGTTGAAAAAATTAAATACTCCTTTTCTCTTTCAACCGGAGATTATCTCCTTCGTCTGGAGACTCAGATCGAAGAACAGGTGGCAATTCTAGTCACGACGATGACGACGAGAGAGAATCTGTTAGAACTTGTCAAAGCGCGGTGGAACTAGTACGCGACTAGTCACTTCGCAAACACTCTACAAACTGCAACTCATTCGTTAATTTGCGCGCCGGAAGTTATTGCGAAGGCCCCATGGGAACTGTCAATTCTTGGGCGGTGTTAGCTGCGGCGCGCGTAACGTCCCATAACGAGAAATTCCCACATACATCACAGTTATTAATGAATCGGCGGAAAGTCAAGAAACGCTACGTCGAAGAAAGCGATATGTACCGTGCCAATGCAATGCGCCATGAATCGGAAGTCTCGAAGAGTTATGCGAGACGGTGTTAACTACCGTTTGGCACAACTATATTTTTTCTTTTTGTACCCTTAGTCGAGATAGCATGTAGCGTAAGTGGCAAAAAATATGTAGTAGTCATAAGTTTTTGTATGAATAAATCATCTAAGATGACGGAGAATTGCATGGGATGCGAGATGTGCTTCGTGGAAGTTTGAATTAAAACAACGAGAATTAAATTGACGTCGACCTCTCTCTTCCGGTTTATTTAATTATTTAGTTCTTCCGGCACTAAACTAACTACGACGATGCTTTCGAAGCAAGAGGCGGAGTTATCACAATATCTTTCCGTCTCCTATGTTGAGGGAGACTTTTTGAATTCGCCGGGTAGTTAAATGTTAAAATAAATATAAGTCAAAGTTTGAAGAGGTGAAACGATGAGAAAGTAAATCAGAAACACGGAAAATCGCGACGGAAAAAAGAAAAATAAAGCAACATAAAAATAAAGAAACATACCATAGTCTTTTAAGATAATTTCTTTTACTTGAGTTTTTTCTCGAATTCATCTCTTAATTCGTGAAATAATAAAAAAAATATTAAATATTAAAAAGAGACATTTTACTTCGTACATACAAATTAATATTTAAAATAGTTAATTTTCACATTTTTTATTTTTGGCCTTATACGTTTGTAAGAGAGTGAAACATTTTTTTTCATTATTTTCACAGAGACGCGATTAATATATAATAACATAGCGACGTGAGAGTTTCCAAATATATAATAATCGTATTTAAAATTGACAAATTTATTACGAGTTTTTTCTTTTTTCCCGCGAACTCATCAAATTGTTTTCTTCGTGTAATTTGTCGGCTGGGAATATCGAGCGCTGGTTAACGACGAGCAATTTGCCCGTCGAGTGTTTATCGGCACGATCGTTTGAGGGAAACGTAATGAGGTCTGAAAGAAAACTGCCGAGACAAAAGTATTGGTTACCTCATCGTTCCCGCGGGAATCTTTTTTCTTATTGTTCACCCCCAAGTTGTCTTTAGTTGGTTTGCATAAGAGAACTTTATTCCGGCATTTCGCAATTTAAAGAAAACTCGGTACGTCAATATACTATGAAATGTATCGAAAGTTGCGCGTTATATATTGTATCAAAAATAACAGTAAAACTAATATATCAAAAATAGATTAAAAATAATTTTGATTGGTATATGGATGTATCAGTAATTTTTGAAAATTGTTTAATTTGATATTTAAATCTTTCGGCACTAATGAAGCGTAGGCAAACGATAAAACAATATTTTTAATTAGACTTTGTTAATAGAATTTTATTTTTACTTGATTTTTCTTATTTACTAATTATAAGATATTGAAGTATTTTTCAATATACAGAATTATTTTTTATAATAAAAGTTATTCATTTTGCAACATGATCAAAAAACCACGCCATTTATTAATGCTCAACGAGTTTAGATGAGGTGAAATTCGAAGTAGAAGCTCTCTCGCATTAAACATCTTGAATAAATTCTTCGGTCAGGGCCGAAACATGCCAGTGTGCCAAAGTCGTAGCACGTGTTGGCACTGAAAGGATGCACGCGGTACAGCGGGGGTGGTCCATTTAATAATCAGTAAACTAGTTACGGCCCGCATACATCCATGCACGAGCGGCTATGGTCGCATGTGCGCACTGAATTATTTACACGGAGGATGACCGCTCGCCAAAATGGACTTAGAATTCGCAATTAAGATGCACAGGGCCATAAGCCCGAAACACATTACCGCATTATTATTAAAATCGAGCAAAGCCGGCACCGCGAAACATAAGTTCCGCCCTTCTGATGCATACATCATGCGAAGGTCCCTCAATGATTTATTATGGTCACCTATGAATTGCTATTTTGTTATTAATGATAGATGGAACCATCACATTAGTCGTAATTTTTTTAAGATGTATAATATTTTTAATAATTATAAAAACACAAAACCAAACTTGCACATTATACATAGAATGCGTGCGAATGTACTCTTCGAAGAAGATTATTTACTGGAGAATAAAAATAAAAGTAAAAATAAGTTCTTATAAAAATTATTTTCACTTTTATTTTTATTTTTCGAGTAAATACTCTTTCTTGGAGGATTAGAACTTATTTTCAAAAACAAAGTATTTATTAAAATATTGCGAAGTTAAATTTTGACATTTAATAAATAATGATTTTGGAAGATTTATATATCGAAAAAAATGCATGTATTTTACACATTATTTAGAAGCAGGTCACTTGCGAAAAAAAATGCAACAAAAATAAAAAAAAGAAAACTTCACGCACGTGCCACGTGCACTTGGTGCATCGTGTGCGATTCGCAATTCGCGTAAACGCAAACGTATATTTCTGAAAACCAGCGAATTGTGGACGGCCGTGTTTGCGTAGCAATTTCATTCGCGGCAACCGTGGCCGATCGCTCTGCCGCAGCAGCGGTCGCGAATAATCGAAATTCAATCAAGAGGAATTTCGATGCGTTACCAGAAAAATCGACCGTGGGACTTTCTCGGATACTAAACAATGCGCTCGCAGAGTGTGGCTCGCCAATCAATTGTTCACGTAACAGCAAATATCGCAGCAAGCGTAAAAATGTTTTGGATGATGCGAAGAATCTATTTAACTAATTGGTAGAAGCAATAAATTCGGACAACAAATTAGTATTCGATAAAAAAAAATCTCAATCGTTAAGGGGGAAAAAAAAGAAGAAATAACCGGCCAGTTTTCACGGCAACGACATGGCAGGAAGAAGGATAAACGATTTAGGAAACACGACCTGAGCTTGTTCACATGGAATATTTTTTCGCTATATCGGTCAGGAGCACTGGGAATGCTGGCGAAGGAATTAAGGAAGTATAGGAAAAGAGGCAGACCAAAGATGACATTGAGAGAGACCTACGTCGACTGCGGATCTTCAATTGGGAACAGAAAACGCAAGATAAAACTGACTGAGAGAGGGAGGGGAACGGGGGGGGGGCACAACCTAAGGCAAGTCGGGACCCACTCCGAGTTGTAGCGCCCACGATGATATGATGACCGATTTAAATTGTATATACTTATATAATTAGTGTTTATTCTTATTATATATTAGCATACAATGGGCATAGTAAAGGAAGTTACTTGCAGTAAGTCTATGATATTTATGTATATTTTTTCTATTATGTGCATTTGGTCACGTGATTTTTAGCGCCGAGCGGATCGCAACTTCATGTAATCATTTGATTTTCCCATAATATAATATAAATACACGGTGCATTCGATTAATAGTGGTATATAAAGTGTGGATAATCATATATTCTAATGATCAGTACTCGCGCGATCGTGATAAACAGTGTTTTCGCAACTGAATATCGTGAATTGTAAAAAAATTACATGTAATATTATAACTCTTATAGTGAGTAATTTTGAAACAATCATTAAAGATTATATATTTACACATTAGAGTGAAAAATTATAAGGAAAGGAATGTATATTACACACATTAGAGTGAAAATAATAAGGAAGAGGAAATCGAAAAAAATATTTGCCTTTCGCATGAATTCATTAGTCAGTTATTTTAATTATTTAAATGAGCTGTAAATTTCCGAGGTGAATGGTTCTTTGTAATTAATCAAGCGACCGTTATCATTCGTGAATTCTCGAGGAAAACAAGCCGGAATTAACGCCAGTGCGATTAAAGAAACATATGTCAGCCTCGCGCTGTAATATTTCGTGCGGTTACGATCGGACCGTGAAATAAATTTTCACAGAATGTTTGGTGCGATTCGCCAGGTGCAGGTTTTCATTAAAACTGATCTTGAACGTTTACACGTAGTAAACGTACAAGTCTATGTCGTATAAACTGGGTTTTCACACGTAATCTGTGCAAACATGCAATATATAGTATATTGCGCTTATGATGGCTGTTCTGTTTGTTTGCGAAGTGAAACGTTCATTCGAATAAATGAATTTAATTTGATGAGCTTGGATACAAGGACAATATAAACGTGATACATTTTAGAAGCATAAAAATAAAAATATATTTTTAAAAATAATTTTGTCGTTTCCACAAAAATATCTTTCTAATTTCTACTTTTTCTGTTTCAATTTCGATAAAAATATTTTTACATATGTTTGCTTTTCCCTGTTAGACTTTTTAATTTAATGGATAAAACATTCAAAATTGTTTTCAATTGATAAATCAAAAACTATTTGTCTTTTTTTTTTGTTTCTATGTTTCTCGTTTATATTTTCTTAGTAATCACATTTAAAGAATATTATTTTGTAGTAATTTTGTTATACTTCTATCAAAGATTCTTTTTCTTTTTCAAAATATCTCGATTATATTAAACTGGCGATATGTATTCTTTTCTTTCTTTTATTTAAAATGTCCGTTCATAACCAAGAGCAAGATTAGCATGTATTTTCTTGCACAGGCGAAAAGCAGAAATAAGAACCGGCTCGTTTGTCTTTCGCGTAACTCCCATAGTTTACAGTTCGCGTAAGAAAAAGTCCAGGTAAACATCACGTAGACGTAATTTAGTATCGTGCAGTCGACGGGGCGACCCTGATTAAAACGCAAGGCGGCGAACAAAGTAGGGTAGAGAGAGCTAGCTGACATTCGCGCGCGCGTTTGCGCGAGGGTGTTGGCCGTGTGTATGCAAATTTTATAGGTTAAATGGGGCGCCCGACCGGCCACGGAAATAATTATCCCAGTTACCCTGTATTCAGTACCTTAATCATCCTTCCCCGGTCCTAGGCAGCGCACCCTCTCCCGGGACCATTGTCGCGCATGTATGCTGTCGCACCTGTACTCGCTTCCCCAACTGTTTCGGGTTTACCCCTCGGATAGATTTCGATATGAATTTTTGGTGAAAGTTAATTTTTTCGCGACATTATAACGTCTGAAATTAATATGTCATTTAACCATAATTATCGTAGCAATGTTTTGGAAAACATTGCGATAATTAGTGTTACATATATGTGAAGCTTTTTTTATAAGAAAATAAATTCAATAAGATAGCAAGAAACGCTAAAAAATTGTCAAAGTGAGACGTAGCGTGAACCTGACAGCTCAGTTTTTTCGAGCCATGTTTTTAATTTAATGACGAGACTTATTTGTTTGATCTTCCAAAAATTGTTAAATTATTGAAAATAAAGCTGGAACTCTCTATTAATGAGTTTCCACAAAGTAAGACGCTATCTTTACACACACGTGTTACATATCTATGTATATATTTTATTTATCGCATATTTAGAATAAAAAAATTGCCACCTTAAAGCCTTTTTTAAGCTTGCATGAAATTGTGAGTGATGGATTCAACTTCAACGCGTAACTTGATAATTCGCAGTTTCATAATATTCTTAAGAAGAATTTGTCATATACATAGAATCACGAGAAACATAATTCATAAAGAGAAAAAGAGAGAGATACAAAGATCGTAAAAAATGTTAATTAAATAATTATTTATTTATAGAAATCCATTAAATATGATAAAGCAACATTTTTGTGTTTGATAGATCTAGCTAAAGACTCAGCGATATCACCATAATGAAAGAAGCAGACAGAGAAAGTTATCAGAATAATAGAAGCACGGAACACGAACATAAGAACATGAATACTCACAAAATATTAATGTACCTGGAATAAATGATACGAAAAATATTGAAGACACATCAAGTAATACTGAAAACATAGTTAGCGTAATAAAATCTATTCCTGAAGTATGTAACAACCATATGTGTCACTCAGGAAGCTCACATGTAAGATTAATGTTGTCTAATCTAATAATTATATCTCTAATTTGATTATTAAAGTTATAATGGTATTATATTGCAATCAAGATGTTAATTGCTATAATTATTACAAGAGAGAATTCACTCTAAAAGCGAAAAAAGGAATAATGTAATTTTGTTCGTGGTCGGCTTTCGCAATGGAAAAGCGTAACCGTTTCGTTTCGACAAAGCGACTTTCCGACGAAGGAAGAGCGCTTCTGAAAAATTCAACGCGAGTTTCACGAAGACTCCTCGAACATTCTCACGGCTGCTCCTTCGGTTTTAAGATTTTCGACGCTCTCCGCTTTTCCGCCCTTCGCGGGGAAATTGCGGTGAACGCGCAACGAAGGGAGAACTTGCGCGCCCTTTGAGAGACGAAGGCGGCTTTTAGGACAATAGCACTCGGCCTGCTATGAGTACGTTGCCTATTCTTCTAACCAGTGGCGGACATTATACGCTAAGAGGCGAAGGGAGCCTTCTTTCCGACCCACACCGGATGCCGTAAAGTGGCGGGAAAAAAGCGCCCCTTCTATGTATCATCATGAAAGAGATTCCGGACTCGCCGCGACGCGAAATTCTTCGCCGAGTTGCGAATTAAATGTCACAAATTCATTTGTAACTCTCTATGAATTAATCTGTCTCCAAACCGACGTATTCCGAGTATTCATTTCTTTTCTGTATTAAATACGTGTCTGCAATTTAATTCCGGTTGTATTCTTCTATTATTTAGATCTATTATTATTATTATTTCTGAACAGTTATTTTCAGTATTGTTAGTGAAATATAAACTAGCGTTTAAAAAACAAAACTTAAAAAACAAAATTTATATTTAAATAACTGAACAAAATAAAATTTAAATAAAAATAAAAAATTCAACGCATTTATAATTATCTGTACATTCATTCTTTTGTTTGTAGAATCGCCGACTCACACTTTCGGTTTTTACATTTTTCGCGAACTCGTACGCGTATCTGTTTCACATCGAGAGCGTTATGATTTTTCGGAGATGATTTCGGGGTAACATGATGCAACGCGGTGCACCCTCATAGATGCGAACATACCGAAAAGTTCCGGGTGACGATGAGGCATTCCCAGCATCCCTCTCAGCATTCCACCGTCTGTCGCGTTATTCACGGAGATTGCTCGTATCTGGTATCGTGCGCTCGGGCCACTATAAAAGCATCCACGGTGCGAGTCGGAGTTGTTTAGCAGTAGTTTTACGATACACCTGGGCGAATAGGATGCAACACAGAAAAGCTACATCGTGACATGACACATCAAGGTATATCGCTTCGCAGCGCTACCGTAACAGTGTCACCATACTTTCAAAACGAAAAGTTCGTATATGATATCGTCAGAGAGAATTCAAGAGCTCGAGCATCGTGCTAACAAGGTAACCTTTAGATTATTTTTTAAATGTAGTTACCTTGTTTATTAATAATTTAAATGCACTAAAACCAGTAACTAAAAATATAAATTTTATATTATAATAGTATAAACTTCGCGAGAAAAAATTATAAACCATTGATATCCTACATGGATTTTGCATAGAAAGAGAAAGATAAAAAAGAGCAAAAACGTATTTGCGAGATGTAACTACCAAAAAGACAATACATTGCGATGAAAGAAATTAAGTTCATTTAATAGATTTGATAAAAGAAAAGATGCTGTACAGAGGGCACTCCGAAATCGCGACATTCGCAAAGTTTTCGGAGGAAACGACAAAGAGGGCTGAGGAGAACAGCTTGGTGATGTTGCGGAGGCGTACCAAGCTACGCGGGAGAGAGATTAAACCAGTAAAATGCAAGTACCCATAAAACCGGTAAACGCGGTGCCTTCATCTCCAGGGCGCCGGAACGTCGGTTTAATGACGGGAATAATTTCGCTCGCGACCTGACCGGTCGACAAACCGGTTTCGCTACCGCGATACGTCAATAATACGTTCCTATCAAAGCGAAATATCGAAATGTTCGTTTGCTAAGTTTGCGATCGCTTATTTCCTCTAAAAAAATTCAAACGATCCTAGGCATGCAATCATACAAATTTTCCCGTGAAATAAATTCGAGATAAATATCTACATTTCGCGCCTTTAATAATGGACTTTATATATATTATAAATTACATTCAAACTTTTTGATTTTCATATATATCATAATTACATTTCGGTTAGAATTTAGTTTATGAACATTTATCAAGCATGTGTGTATCTACGCGAGCTTTGATAGTTTGTCATAATTTGGCTGCCAATCAAACCCTGGCGAATCATCGTTATGTGTGGCTCGCATCAGAATCCATCATTCAGTTCGCAAAAATCGGTTATCTCAGAGATAGCGCAAGCGAAACGCCCATAAATTTTCTCGAGGGAATCACTCTGATAAATCGAGAATCAGTACTCAGCTTCAGAGATTATGTAGTACTTTGTTGTATCTGCATCATAAATACTAACGATATCTATGTACTATAAACAAATTTTTTTAAATCGTCAATTATTTTTTGTTATAATAATATCACAGTATTAATTAAAATCACTGTTACGTAAATATTATTTTTCTTGAATCAAAACTTTAATTATTAATCCTATTAATTAATCGAAAATAATATGAAAATTTGAAAATATGATTTTTTTACTTATTTAATAATTTAAGAAATTTAATTTTTAAGTTCTTTGTTTAATAAACAAATTATCATTTTTTACCATTATTACTTTTCCTCCGATAAGTGTAATATCGATATTATTTTTGATAGTGATATATGTAAATACAAATATCAATACCTTGCACCGATATAGCGACTTTACCTGCGTATATTCGAACATCGCTATCGAAATTGGACCGTTGGCTGCAGCTCTCAGCCACTCTGTAAATACGTACACCTCTATGCACGCATGTACCCTCGGCAAACATCAATCGGCGTATGCAACGCTTATATACGATGGTTCACTCAGAACATTGACATCGATGTGTATAATACTGAGAGAAGTGCATTAGATGCTCATCGCGACATAGGGCCGCAATAGTACACACGACACATATTACTTTGTCGCGAAAGGATAAAAATTACTACACCATAATAGAGATTAATATCAGAATATCAAACTGAGCATTAGCATTTTTTCTTTATGAGCACTTTCTGTTAATATTACATACATTACTATCGATTTATGATATAAAATTTGACTTTTGTTGTTTTCCCCACGTATTCAATAAATAAAATATCTCCCAAAAAGTAAAAAATATATTGTATATTATGTACTATATATTAATAATTTGCTGATAAAACTTTGCAAGTGGCAAATAAAAACACAAATATATAAGTCTCCCTGTAAATTTTGAAAGAGATAGTATTTAAAAAATATTTATATTAAAATTATTCGCTAAAAACCTCTTTAAAAAAGTTGTTGAAAAAAAATATATTTTTCGTCTTTTTTGCCATTTTTTTTAGATCTGTTCGTTTTATTTGTCATAAATTATGAAAAAGTCACTGCACGCAATCTTTTTAAGACGGTTCATCATTTTATCGCAACGAGAATTGTTCTTATCGAAGCCGGCCCTGAGTGTGCATCTAACCGACATTAATGTACAAAGTACGCGATCATAACAACCTATCGATATTACTAAGTAAATCATTCATTCTCATCAGTAGTGGTTGCGCAGCAGAATGTTGCTGCCGCGCGGTCACTCGCTGTGCAGCAAGTAGCTATTGCTGCTCATTTGTCAGCCGCGCCGTTGAAATATCGCGCTCTAGAACGTTGCACTTGCCGTGTTGCACTTGCGTTGCAATTTACTCTGTGTTACAAGCGCGTCATACGATCCTTATCCCGCAAAATTTTCATTCCTTTCGTATTAATTTTTTATAAGCTATTCAATTTGACAATTGTCTTCATGTTTTTTTTTATATCTATTTAAGATAAAAACTATCAATATTTTTTAAATATTTTTATATCTAAAAAATATCTATTAATATTAATAATATTTATATTTTAAAAATTTCTAACAATAAGTGTGACAGAATTAAATAGCATGACATTTTATTTTGACATTTTAAATCTGTAATTTTCCTTTACTTATTGTTAATACATATCTTATTTTTCTCATCGCTTCTGAGAATCGCGCATACGTTCCAAGTGCCCTGTACTTTGAACTATTTCGAGTGAGTCCTCGGTAGATCTCTAATCCTTAGACAACTCTCCATACCACTCGACATTGAAGAGGCTGAAGGATTCAAGGATCCAACTTGTATAAGTGGACTGGAAGAGCGAGATGAGAGAAACGCGGGAAAGAAGGACGAAGGGGATCGTCATGTCGAGTAGGAACCATTAGGACATTCTCTAAGAGATACATCCGAAAAAGTACCTAAATGCCTGTGCGTTTAATCCGCCAGGTGTGCCAGCTACCGCTCCTCGACTTTTGCCAGGAGGCGATATTCGCCAAAAGATAATGTCGAGAGCAATACAGGACATTAGTAAAAGCCGGGTTCAGTGTGAATTAGCCTGAATTACTTTTGATATTTTTGCAGGATGCCCCTCTCCCTCTTCCGCGGGCATCAAGATAAAACTCTGCTAAATGACAAGAATCTTTTTTAAATCTTTGCTAATTTATTTCAATCCAAAATGATGTTCTTTTAAAGTAATTTTACAAAAGAGTATGTAAAAATTAAAATCATAATATTCTTTATAGAATCAGACATGAAAAATAAATGCTTTATAATTCTTTTAAAGAGTTAACGAATTCAATAAATAATCTCTGTTATTTTTTTCTTTTCTTTTTTTAAAAATTCTTATTTTTATATATTTTATATAAACTTTTATGCAAGATAAATGTTAGATAGAAACTTTCGACCAAATTTCAAAAAAGTAAAAAAAAATTTTACTTTAAAATAATAATCTCTTCAATCACTGTATGAATGAAAACAATGAGAATCATTCTTTATTCTGCGGTTACCGAAGAATTTTTTTTTACCGTTAAAAATTATTTTTAAGACTACAAGGAATATCGATATGCATGGAGTTCTACTATATACGATTCTTCGTTTTAGCATAGCGAGTCGGGCAATAAAGCGAATGATTACCTCACGATGAGATATCGATCCATCGATCACGGGGCCGCGTTTCATGAGGACGTCAATGTCCCGGGAATTGTAGTAAATGCACTACTTCGACATCGAGCCGAAGAATCGACTTCGTTACTCTGCCCGGCGAATCCGATTTCATGGCCGAGTGAGTCGATCTTATTGCGACGATAAAAACGACGTTCATTAGCTCCAGCGAAACACTTTCGAGCTCAAAAGGGAAACGCGCCGCGCCGTGGCACGTATGTATGTACACGACGAGAAATTCAGGACGATATTCTGCAAGATAAACGAGCGACCATGTTGCAGCTCGCTGTCCAGACCCTGATTGGTATTGGATCAAACGAGGCGGCCGATCGATCATGTCTCGTGCTTTACGAGGCTGTTGACACTACCCCCGCACGTGTATGTATACTATACGGTGGACGTCGTATAATTCAGGATGCTCGATGAAGAAACAGCGACGTTATCCATTTGCAAAACACAAACTCGACCCCGGATCGCCGAATGGAAGGGTTCGCATTTTACGACGATCCTGATCCGCTTTCGACGATTTTGCATCGAAACTGCCGCGTCGAAACACTGATAATTCGTTATCTAACAAATGCTTCGCGTCGAAATCTGGAAATCGCAACGGAATAATAGTCGCCTATAAATCCGATACGCGTGATAATTTTATAGCGAGCATATAAAAAGTATTTGCAGATTTATCTGTACATATTTATGATTCGCATACTTTTTATCAAGAAACCTGAACATATTTTATACTAATATTTTTTTCCTACAAAAATTCAACACTTTTCTGGTTGTAATTCCAATAAAAGTATAAAAATTTATTTACCATGTAAATTTGTTTTATAAATATTCATATTCATGATTTATATAAAAAAAAATTTATGCGAATTCACATACAAAAATTAATACTGTATATAACTTGGGATATATATTCTGAAAATATTACAGTGTGTCTTTAATAAATAGATAATAAATAATTTTTGAAAACGACAAACTTTTTGCCATTTCGGTGCTCAATTCATGTCAAGTGTATCTCGAATATTGGAACTTGTCATAAATTATCGACGTGTATAATGCCATCGATTTCTTTGTTGATCGAACTGCCGTAGGACCGGAGCATCTATGCATCATGCATGCGTGCTGGATATAAAATTATGTATCTTGCTAAAGAAAAACTTTAAAGCTTCACAATATGTGCTTCGAAAAATATAATTTAGTAAAATATTGACATACATCTCGTTTGAAGCATTGCAGTTCGAGAAAATTTTAAGAGTTGCAAATATAAAATATATTTTTATTTAGTATAATATATAATTTTTTAAATAATAAAATTTTAAATAATGACATGATATCTAATTTTTCATCTGTATGCATTCATATTTATTTTGCTTTTTAAAATGCTTTTAAATCTTTATTAAAAAAAAAAAAAAAAAAAAAATAAAAGAAAAAGAGGGAAAGAAAAAATATATATTTATTTATTTGATGAACAGATAGATAAGTCGTTGCCTATCTCTCCAAATGGCCGGCTCTGGTTCCGGTGCAAAGATGCTGGGATGAAAGGATTGAAGCGAGAGAGGGGAAAAAAGAAGGTGAAGGGGGTTACGAAGATCTGCCGTCTCAAGGCATCGTCAAGTGATTTACGCGCGCGGATGTGGCATAGGTACAATAATTAAGCGAGAAGCCGCCTGTGCTGCTTCGATCGGGCCTCTTTTCACTCCTCTTGGCCGTTCTGCCGCGTGGGCGGTCTCTCTCAAGGCCCCGTCCGAATTTGACACGCGTATCATAACCCTTCGCAACGTTGCCCGCCGCGATCGGTCATTAAAATATAATATGCTAGTGGTGGGATATACAGTGTCGGGAAACGTAATTTTTAAATTATTTTGATTCTTAGATAAAACATATCTATCTAAATGCATCGATTATTTTTTGCAGCAGAAGGAAGGAAAATTTACGTAAAACATTGTTTTATACAAAGAATACCGATTGCAAATAAATATGATTATAATTTTATATATTTTATATTTAAAAAGATTTCATCTAAATTTTAATAGTTTCTGTGATTTATGTATCATTATAGTTATTGCAGGAAAAATTTTTACTTACAGAATATATGCAACACTTATGCTACTTATCTTTAAAAAATAATAATGCGTTGAAAAAGACAACGCGGCATTGGCTGAGAATGTTGTATAATCTATCTCAGATAAGGCTCTTGTAGAAGAAAAGACGAGTTTAGGCAGAGATTATTATCGCGAGTCTCGAACGAGAGAAACATGGAGAAACTCGATAATAACGTACAAGATGAATCTCGATGATTGTCACGTTTCCTCATTTGTTGCCTGCCGCAACGAGCGCAACCGGTAAACGGGGCCCCGAAATCCGCGCCGGTCCCATTCCTTTGCGTTCAGGTAAGAACGTCGCGACGGCATCTCGTTCAATGGAATTCCACCGCGGAATTCTCGGTCAGCAATTTGCCAGTTGCATTCGAATTTCGCGAATTCCTAGCCCGTGTATCGGGGCCCTGTGCGCTAATCGCCGTGGTCGATAGACGCAAAAACGATTGCATAGAGACGCACGGACCACCCCACGTGATGATCGCTCATTCTTTCCGCGCTGTCCCGTTTAACTTTATGTTGCTGCAAAAATATTTCGGAAAATTTTCCTAACACTTTATATTTGAAATTGTGTATTCTGTTGATCGATTTCTACATCAAGTTTCAATATGAATTGGTCAATTTAATTTTGAATTATTTACTGAGCAACTCACACTGATAAGTAAGCAAACATAAAATTAGATAGAATTAAGTCATTGTAGACATCGTATAATAAGTATAGAATATTATTTTCGAGATTATTTCGAGAAGTTACAATCATCTGTGTACTGAGGAATTTTGGCTATCACTCTTTCCTGGTATGAATCTATAGAGATGTTGTTTACGTTTAAAGATGCATCACGCGATTAGTTTGTCGCGCCGATCGGCGATTACGAACAGTTTGCAAATCGATCTAGAAATGTAACAGAAATAAAAATGCGAGGACAGATTTAATCAGTTTTACGATCGGATGCACGCAAGATGGACGGTCGGATTGTAGTTCGCGAGCGAAGTCCTGATTGGAATTGGATCAAACAAGACGGACGATCGATCAAACGCGTAGCGCTACTTTATGAGAGTCTGTACATGTATTCAACTGTATTCACGTGCATATATAGATACATAATTCGACCTATGGCAGTCGGATCAACGACAAAATCGGTGACGTTACACACGTCGATAATTTATTACAAGTTCCAGTATTCGAGATACACTCGACGTGAATGGAGCGCCAATATTGCAAGAGTTTGCCGTTCTCAAAAATTATTTATTATGTATTTACTGAGAACGCATTGTAATATTTTCATTGCATTATGTTTTATTTGGTTCACGTCTTAACCTCTCTTTTCAAAAGAAGGCTCTCCACAGAATTTGCCCCCATCTGGGTCTGAAATACGACGGGCCCCACAATTAATACGGCATTTAATCGGCAATGTGTGGGCACAATATCGTGGCATGGGAAGGACGTGCAAGCACACCTTGCGTGCACGCACTCGTGTACGCATGGACTTCAAAGCTAATTATGAAATATCGCATGGCCATTGGCAGAGACCACCACTGTTCACGCGCGCGCGTGTGTCACGTGCGTGACCTCCCCGGGTCGTTCTCCACTCGCGCAAGAAGGGGGTCCGAATACATGTTTGCAAATATGAACGACCGAGAACCTCGCTTTTGACGCAATGCCAAGTATCGAGGATGTGATCCCGCGCGATATTCAATATAATGTATTTTGATGACAAAATATTATGACGCCTAGCACATAAAATATGCGTTTGCACGCGTATCTTCACATTCGAGAACATGGTTTTCGATGTAACTTCAAGTATTGGGATGTAATCACAGGATATAGCTCGATATAAAGATATCAATACAAAAATATCAATACTATACAGACACAAAATACATCTTTGCACGCAAGCAACTGAGAATATAATGCAATCTTAATCGCGACTGATATCTCAATATAAAGATGTCGCCGCAAAAAAAAATATACATATATAAATAAAATTGAACTCTTCTATCATTTTAGCAAAGAAAATTTTTTTAAATCATACATAACAATAAGAATCAAGTAAAGTCGCTAATTATAATTAATTAATAATTCCATATTATATAATTAACATATACATCTAATCATTGATAAAAATGACAACAGATAATCGTCGACTATCTTACATGTTTAATCGAGCCATTACGTCTAACGGAATTAACACCGCGCTCTAATTAAACGATCGAAATAGTCGTCTATTTACCGAAGATTTCTGCGCGCAAGAACCGGCTGCGGGACGCGAAATAACGGGCGCAAAATAAAAAAAAAACGATGCGGCTTAATGACGGGAATGAAGTTGCAACGCGGACCCGGAGGCTGCACATAGTGTATGCATCTTGCCGGGTGCATACGATGTTACGGATGGCAAAAACAGCTCGACGCGCGCGAGCTCTGCGGCCATTAATACGCGCTCGGTCGCTGTTTAAACGGCGTCGCGACGATGTTCTGGTATCACGCACGATGTGCATTTTGCACGAGACAAAAAAGCAAAAAAGAAAATAAGAGAAGGCAGAGAGATGTTAATTATTATTAGGCTTTTTAGCGCTTGGTATAAGAAGAGGTGCTTTAGATTTATTTTTTTTGGAAAAAAAAAACGAAAGAGAATATTGCGTATATTTATCGCAAATTAAAATATTAAATATCAATCAGATTTATGTGTAGAGAATATTAAACATTTAAATATATATGTGAAACTGTTATTACTTATAATTAAAAAATAAAAAGACATTAAAAACAGAAAATAGATATGAAAGATGAGAAGGAACAGGATAAAAACCTGTAAAGAGATAGAAAACGTGTAAAGAGATAAAAAGATGAAAAAAAAAAGAACGAAGTCCATCTCGTGAGCACCATGTTGGTTGGAACCTTGGGTCGCGTATTGGATATTTTCTGACAAGTTTTTGTCGACATAAAAACGAGCAAAACAAGCCCGTCCGAATGTTTATGAGCACGGCATTTTGCACGTACCGAGCGAGTACATTAAAGGCGACGCGTCCTGTTATTAGCTCACCGAAGCTTACAATTGGCGAAATTGTCGGTAAAGATAATCGTATCGCGGCTTCGTTTATATCTAAGGCAATGCAACGTCGTTTATCATCGCTATGCGAGGAAAATTAAATTCTGCAGCTATAATGGATAAAATATAGCGCGACGCTCGAGAATTTTTGTGCTTTATAATGTTTCACTATCATTAAATCTTACTTTGTTGTGTACTCTTTTTTATCATTATTAAAATTATTTTATCGTTTATTAAATTTTAGCTCACTATACTTTATTCAATCTTTTAAAAAATTGTATAACTTAATATTTTTATATCCTATTAAAAATTAGATTTATGTTCGCTGTGTTATGAAAAACATTAGGTATTTGAAAATCTTCGCAAATGTGTAATACATAATAAAACGATATATACAATTATTATTCTTAATATATTTAATCAGAAATATATTTATAAAAAAATATTTATATTTAATTTAATCTGTTTTTAAGATTATATATATATATATATATATATATATATATATATATATATATATATATATATATATACCTATCTCCAATTGAACATTTTATTTCCCAATAATCGCAATTCATTATCAGTGTTGGAGAATTAAATCGATAATTCCACGATCGAGAACAAGTCCGCATTTGTTCTCGTAAATTCGTGTTCCGATGAAAACAACAAGTCAAATGCAAGCAAAAAATGCAAGTTTTGTTCTACACGATTCTCGACATCAAAGAGCCAACGCGCGGCACGGCGTAATGAATTGGCCGGTGAGTTATCGGAACGCGCGGACCGCGAGATAAGCGAGAAGAAACCAGCTGTTTTTCTTTTTATTATTTTTTTCCCCGCCATTCCATTACAGTGTTATTTCGTTGGCGACGGTAGTCCTACCGAGGACAGCGAGAATTCGCATTAAGAAGCATCATCGAGCGACCGCATCCCAGACGATATGCATGAGCAATGGCGTATTTATCCCATGTATAAATACAGGTATAGGATTATTTGGCATTGTTATCTAATAATCAGTCTATTTTTTTCTATTATTTATTTTTAGAATTTTATTCAAAGGAAAGATATTCTTTCTCAAACACATTGTATGAATAACATTTATTTTAAGAAATAAATAAAAAGTAATTTATAAAAAATATAGATTTTTACCAGTTGTCGCGAGTTTATTTTTTAACAATTCCGGATAAAGGTTAAGTATATAATTGAAGCTTAAATAATTATACTCAAAAGAGACCAATTCATGTATAATTGTTTTACTAAAAATATATCAAGATAGCTAAAATAGTCTATGATGAATATTCCAATGATTTATTTGTAGGTAGAAATAATATAGGTACAATTAGAATGGCAGAAAAAGGTGATGCTCACTATGAAGATACTTGAAATGGGAAATGTATTGGATATTGCTGTAGGCGAGGATGGACATATCTATATATGTATATTAGATGAATGCTTTAATGGTTATTTATTATCCACACCCGCCATCACCAGTTATTTTTGACTAATAATATAATATTATTAATGTATTTTAATATATATATTTTAATATATAAATTAATATAACATTAGTAATATAATATTATCAATCACAAACTAGAGTTTGTTATTTTTTTTATTTATTTCTAAAAATAAATGTGATTCATAAAGTGTGCATTTGAAAAAAAAAAAAATATTTCCTTTGATTAATTTTCGCAATATCCTATATAATGTTATACATATATTATTTTATCGTTATCTCTCGTGAGAAGATTTATTAAGAAGAAAACGTATGAGAATCTGAATGTTAGTTTTCCAAATTCGTATCAACAAATGTAAAATTATGAAAACGCGCAGATGCGCCATTGCGCATTCGCTCTCTTATCCTGCTTTATCCTCGAAAGCTCGCCAGGACCCATAAAGCGCGGGCCAGGACCGAGTTAAATCAAATTCGTTCCGCGAAACGGGTCCTCCCTGGGAAGCGCGTTTCGCGCACGCAAACGAGATTCCGCGGCGACATTCCCAATCACTCTTCCATACGGTGCGCGAAGGGTTATAAGGCCGGTCTCTCGTATATTTCGTGAGTATGCACGTGTAGCCGAAATATCTCGACGTGCCGGCCCAAGGTAAAAGGAAAGACACGAGGCCTTAACCCCTGCACTCCCAAAAGCGGATCGTGATATACCTTGTGAGCTGCTTAATGTATATTATAAAAACTTATCACTTTGCTGGAGAGAGCTGCATCGAAAAAATAAAAGTACCAAAAAGATATATTTTAAACATATAGAATAACATTTTTAAAATAAGCGAATCAAATTGTAGGAAATTCTATTAATCAACTGACTTTTGTTACATTTCTCTTAACATCAAACATTCTAATAATAATCTTATATCAGACATAAACATTTTCTTCTCCTTTCTCTTTTCAAAAAGGTGGAGAAATTTCATTTTCTTTTCAAACGAGTCTATTTTCTTCGAAATATTCCACAAGCTTGAACGATTCCGATCTAAATGCAAGAGGCGACGTCGTTCGGGACGCTCGGATCTTAATGGCCGATCTCTAATAGTAACGAGAGATTTACTAGTAAAGCGTGACTTTGCTATTTTTGAATTCTATCGCGATTCATCCGCGTTGCATTACCAATCGCTCGATAAAACTTTTTTCTTGTCTTTTTTTAAGTAATACACTGAATAAAAAGGGTAATCTTGAATCCCTATCAACTTTTTTACATACTTCTCCCCGCAAAATTTATGAATTATTCAGATAAAATATTTTCTTTCCAATACAATGCGCAAAAATTCTTCTAAGAAATATAAAAATACAAATAAAGCTTTTTTTCATAACTTTTCTAAAAAAAATACTTGTAATAAAAAATAATAAAGAAAAGAAAAAAAAATAATCCGAATCTATATTTCGTAAAAAACTTAGATATATAATTAATCAATAAATAATCAGAAGAAAAAAATATGTTTGCAAAGCTTTTAATATAATTATTCTATGTAAAACGGAGCAAAGCAAGGAAATTTGACAAAATCTTTGAAAGATTATGAACAATCTTACGCGAAAAAGTAAGTTAAACGAAGAAGTTACATAACAAAGAACAAAGGCAAATGCGGAAGGAAGAGCGTCTAAAAAAAAAGACAATGATTACAAAGGTTGCACCGGGCAACAAAATTCTCGTAGTTGCCCTCCAGGCTACATGCGAGATATTCTTTAACCGCTTACGACGTTGCGTGCAAAAATATCAGCAAGCTTTTAGCTTCGCGAGCGTCCAAATGTAAGAGTTTTTTACCTTGCTTTGCGCCTTTAAACGAACGTTTTTGAATGAAATTTTCTTTAACTTCTCCGCAGTGGCATCGAGTCGAAAGAAACTCAACATGAAAATATTTTAGAAGGTACAACAAAATAATTTGATGCGTTAAATATCATTAAGAATTTATTATTGAAATATGTGTATTGTGTTTCTAAATTAATATAGAAAAATATTTCAACAACATGTACAATAGATGATCAACAATTGTAAATGAAAAAATTCTCTATCGAAATAAACTCGTAGGCGAAAAAGAAATTTTGCACGTATTACTAAAATTTCATTAACAAATCATACAAATTTAGAGTATACAATATATATACAGTATAGAAGTAATTTTCCTAATTGGAAAAATGAAAATGTCATAGAAATATTAATGTTATTAGAGATAAAAGAATTAAAAATTATTATGAAAGAATTAGCTTACAAGCGTTTGCTATCGCATTTCTCGCTACGCGGGGGGTTCTGTGAATCCCTAATTTCGCGTGCAAGACATTGTCCGCTTTAATTACCTACTCCTCGTCGTCGGTGGCCGCGAAGTAGAAGGGAGCGAAGAGATGAAAAAGGGTCTGCTTGACGGTCATCTCTAAAGAGAGAGAGAGAGTCTGCGTATGTGAAAGAGCGAGTGAGTGAGCGAATGAACGAGTAAATAAGAGAGAGAGAGAGAGAGAGAGAGAGAGAGAGAAAGAGAGAGAAAGAACGCAAGTTTCTTTCGCGCCAAGAGAATGGATGAGATTATATTGCGGTGGATTGCACAACGTGGTGGACCATCTCTCACCCTTTCTGCCCTCTCTCAGCAGACAAGAATGAAGAAAAAACAAATTACTTAGTAATACTCTCCACCGAAAATTTTCTGCGTCACCCTGCGGTTTTGCGGTACAGCTCGACAAACGAAACGCCCGGCACCATCGCTCGTGGTTTCATACATGCACTACTTGCCTAGAGATGCACGTGTTAGTGTCATAAACATATAACGCAAGATAAATATGTTTTATATTTTAACATTCTTGAATTAACAAAGATTTATTAAATCTAAGAAATCGATCTTTTCAGATTTTATGTTAAGAATTGCAAACAATTAAAAAAATTAAATTTTAAATTTATTTATAATATATCTCAACCATAAGAACAAATAGCACATTTTAATCTGCTAATTAATTTCTATTAGAATGATAAATTTTAATCGAATTTTGTTTTAATTTCAATTAATGATATAATCAAGTATTAAAGAAATTTTATATATAAAACAATATAAATGTTTAATTCATATCTATTTTCCTCTTGCAATTACAGACGTATCGATCGAAATGTGAATCGCGGTACATATTACGGTAGAAATTCACAAAAAAGACCCAACGTGCATCTCATCGCATCACACCTTCGATTTTGCTCTCGATCAACATCAACGCGGAATAAGAAAGACAAAACATAACAGTCGTGGAAGGAGTTTGTAATGTTCAGAGTTGTGTCTTCACGTATAGATGTCTATGGTCTTTATAAAAATTCTGATTATACGTTCTGATGCGCCTTTAGTAATTTAAAAAATTTTTATTTTTTTCGCAAATGTTTCTTTAAATATTTCCTTTTTGAATAATATATATATATATATATATATATATATATATATATAATAACATCATGTATGTATTCATTTTAAAAAATAGAAAAAAAACACAATTATTTTTGAAATCATATTTTAATCATATTTATATAAAATAGTAATTATTAAAATAAAAAAATAGATGTTGAAATCAAATTAATTGAATTACTGGAATAATGTTTTATAACTTCAAAAGTCTCGTTGATTTTTTATATTATTATATCTATTTGTAGTTTTTTATATTATTATATCTATTTGTAAGTTATTTCTTTTTTATCTAATTGCAAGTTAATATAAAACTCAAATTTTAAAACAATTAAAAATATCATATAGCGAGATATTATTCGTCGTTTTTCTACATTTAATTAATCTTTTCTTAAATAATTTTTAATTAATTTTATAAAAATCTTATTTATGCTGTGAAAAATATTTTAAAAAAGATGAACTTGAAATTAATTAAGAAGAAAAAGAAAGAGAAGAGAGCAACAATTTTTTTTCTTTATGAAAACAAAGAGAAAGAAGCGTCGATAAATCTTCTTATCTTTTACATTTTTTACGCTAAAAATCATTGCAATTAAGTAAAATAATTTTTTATCAAATTTCTCGTCGAAAGCGGAATTTGGATTATACAATAATTATTTCGTCATTATTATTCCAACAGAAATTGTCATTGTATTCAAGACGGAAATGGAATCAGGATATAGAAAGAAACAAGATTTCACGGGATTACATCCCAACAATCGCGAACGATCGTCCTACCCTATGCGTCTAATTATCACTCGGTTTCTACTTGCATGCAACCGATTAGCAATCGTACCTGTCGGCTTCTTAAAAGTGTCTTGTGTCGCATCGTACGTTCGACTAAAACGGCACCGTTATGACGTACGCGCCTTTTGTCGCACCGTGAGAAACGCACGATGCGAGCATGTGCACGCGCGATGTCGAACCAAACAAGACAGTTGCACTCTTTTATTCTTCGATATACAGGGTGTTTTAAAAATCTATTAAATCTATCGAATTTATCGAATATCACTATATGCTTGATAACGCTAAAATAACGCCAAGTTATATGTATTTACACAAAGATCATTACACGTAAAAATCAGGTGTCTTTCAAAAAATAATTATTGCGAATTGATCACTGATTCCAGATATCAAATGCAAATTTAAAGTAATTTTTTAGTATAATGTAAAGCTAATCTTGCATAAGAAAAATAAGTAAAATTTGTTTTTTCAACCGTGTCAAAAATGTCAATGTAACCTATCTGCGTCTATTGTATTAAAGATTCCACCGAGTTATTTGATTAAGTACACCCTATACATTTGCTTGCTTGCTTATTTGCGGGGAGGAACATATACAACTTTGTGCAGCGTCGGCATCGTGTAGTCAGAAGCGTATATAAGGCACCATTGTCTTCAATGACTGGTGATATTATTTTGCTTCGACGATCAAAGCCTCGAAGAGTCATGATCGTTTTTGATTCCACTATCGATTGGTTTAAATACTCACTTGAAAGAAAGAGACCGATCTCAAAAGAATTCTGTTATCGATTGAATGCATAGAATTTGCAATTCGCAGTGTACTTAAATTGTCAGTTTATTCAAGACTGTAGAATAGAAGATTTATATAAAAGATTTTATGATTAAATTACTATTTCCGTCTGAAAAAAATTAAAATAATATAAATTATCTATTTATACAAAACGTTAGAAAAAAAGACTTGCTTTAAATTGATCAAATCAAATTAAATTAATGTTTATTTTATTATATACAATATTATACATGGTAGAAATAAAAATAATATTGCTGTGCAATAATGTCTTCTCATTCAGAATTTAAGATTCAAGATCTCGAATATTAAAGTAACAATTTCTTGGAAACAATATCCCGTGTTAAATACTTTTTGCGAGATACTCGAGAAGGTTGGCTTTACAATGTTGAGGTGTGCGACGAATTTTTCTTTGTGCATTCGGATTTATCGTTGGTAATCTCTTGTCGTAAAACGTGCGGCGGAGCGAAAAACGGAAGTTTAAAGACCCGATAAATCATAGTTTTTGGGGCTCTAAATTTCGGGTTTAGGATTTTGCGTTTGTGGTCGTATGCATTGCGTCTTCCATGTTTTGTTACGTGAACGCCACTTTGAGGGCGAAGGGAGACGCGACTCGTAAAGCGAACGTAAATTTTCGACATTTAAACCGACCGACAATCGATTATTACTTTGTGCTCGCACAGATGCTCCAGCAAAACGATAAAGTACAATGGTCCTCGCGAAGTGACGCTTTTTAAGGCGCTATAATTCATTCTCACCTTCCCACTCTGTCTCTTAAATGCGTAACGTACGTCAATTTGATCCAACCATTATTTTTAATGTAAATTTTATATTTTATTTTATTACAACAATTCTTTTATATCGTTTTGAAACTTTATGTAAAACTTAAAAAAATGCAAGAAAAAAGCTTTCTTCTATAAGAAAAAAAAAAAAAACTTTATAGAATGTAAATTTGCGAATTTTGCCTAATTATAATGGCATCAATTTTTATTTTTACTACAATTATCGAAATCGTGCAATAAAAACGGACAAACATAGACAATGAAAAGGGAATGATACGTTCGAAAAGGACAGAAGTGGAGTGCTATCTCCGAAGAAATGGTAAAAGGAACCGCGAAAACAGGTTCCTACGTTCTAAGAGAACGGCGTGATTCGACTTCATGGGCAGCATTGATCCTTCGGATCCGGGAGTCGAATACGAGAGAGTCGGCCTTTATAATGAAGCGATAGAATGCGAAAAATTTTCGGGGGAACGACAAGTTCGTACTCCACGATGAATTATAAAAAGACGGTCATCGTTCGCATAAAAGAAAGAGAAAGATTATGTACAAACTAATAATTAAGTTTTTAGGACGCTATTTATTATATTGATGTAACGAGTTATTATTGCAACATTAATCATACAACAAATAGCTAGAATTTGATTAATTCTAGTTAGATATGAAAAACCATATATAAACCATAACGAAAGATATAAAGATCATATTTGTATCTACAACATCGAGATTTGGACTTGTTGAAATTATATCAGTTTTAAAATCTGAACACTAAAAATTTTGATTATGATTAAATTGCAAGCGATCGTTTTGCACAGTGGAATGTCGGGCAACAATTTCACGCTCTACGCTTCGCACGCGCGCGAGAGGAAGAGAGACTCTCATCCTTGCAGGAGGTTGCCGAAGGTGATCGCGGATGACGAGTGATGTTCGCACAGGAGGGGGAGAGGGCAAAGTGGATGGGGCTTAGAGCCGACGGGGACGTTGAGGCATTCATAGAAGACGATTTGCGGATCGCGGTCTTGGATCTTCGGTACCTTTTTACCCTTTTCCTTCGGCGGCATCGCGGCCGGATGGGGGCGCGAAGGACGAGGAGAAGCGGGGAAGGACGAAGGACCGGAAGGGCCGGGAGTGTTATTAGCGAGTCGACCCTGGCCCTGGCGGCTGCCACGACGGACCACACACATCGTCGCGCGGCGAAAAGGGAGAAGCGGAAAGATAGCGAGAAGCAGAAAGATAGACGGAGAAGAGGAGAAACGGCGAGGAAGAATAGGAGTGGAAAAAGAAGGGAGAGAAGAAACAATGTGAGGAAGAAGCAGAGAAAAGAGTTAATAAGCTCTGACAGTCTCTCTCTTCTATCTTTATCAAGAAATTTAATAGTATATAATGTAGATATGATGATTATATATTGCATTTGAAATATTTCCTTTTTAAGAATGTAACAACGAGTAAATGTCTATTGTAATGGAAGGACAAAAGATATAATAGATATATTCTTGTTACCACAATCAGGAATAATACATGCACTAAACTTGAAAATAACAATTATAATTATATATAATTATTAATTATATTGAGAATTAAATATCGCACTCGTTATCTTGTTAAATTTTTTCTTATTACCATACTTATAATACAAAAAAAAAAATAATAAAATCAATATATCAAGATATGACAAAATCGATAGATATTGTATCTCATTACATATCTGTCACACTTTCCAAGTCATCAAATCTCTTCAGAGATTAGTTAGAGTTTGCTGACGTATTCAATAACTGTCAAGATTGATGAAATATGAGAGACCAGTAAGCACCGGTATTTTCATGGACGATTAGTGACGTCGATTGCGTTCGTAATTCAGAACCGAGTTATGCATTAATGCGAATATCGTCGCGTAATTGGCGACGACATGTCCGTCACGATGAATATCAATAGCAGTGGCAGATATAGCCGACGACAATTTATTTCCGAGGCGGTCAAGCAACGCGTGTACAGAAGAGAGCGTAATATTTTGAATTTATTTGCGAACCAGCCGAGCGCTCGATGCATAATATCGACATTAAAGACGTTATTAGAATGTATATGTACGAAAATTTATCTCACATATCTGAAACGCCCATGCATGGTATCTCGAAAATACAGGCACACCCCGAGCGCGAAGCTAATTAGGTCGCATGTTTATGCTTGCCTTTGCATCTTAATTTAATTCGATCATAATTGAATTTAAGCGAAAGTTACAATAGAGCCAGAGAAAAGCACGATGTTAAACGAAATATGTGATTATTAATAATCACAAAGATAAAGCTTATATTTATGCATGGAAAATAAATAATATTTTATTACAGAAGCATATTAATTAATGTGTACCAAAATCCTATTTTTAATTAATTTAAATAAGAAAAAAATATTTTTATATCTGTATTTTTTTTTTTTTTTTTTGGAAACTTAATTAAAATCTTAAAATTTTTTATGTTAAATAGCTTTATAAAAAAGCATACGTTTAAATACAAAAATCAGTTATTATTAATAAAACAAACCCATATATCGTGTATCTATTATTACTTTAAATGCATCGAAGAAAACTAGTGATTTATGTTACGAGCGATGGCATTGGCAATTTGCAAATTCCGTGAGCGCGGTATGTTAGCCATTAAAAGCTTCACAGACGGATCACGCGGTGTTTCAGGAAGTTTCCTATTGACAGTAAACCGGTCGTACAGGCTTACAGATGAAAGCTATTTGTGCAGTGACACAAATGATTTTGATTAACTTGCCTTGTTACAAGCGTCTGTAGCGACGCAAAGCATAATTAAGTGCACGCCGGACTCGATTGTCAATTTCCACGGAATGCATTGTACATTACTTTCCACGCATGCCTCGACATGAGATGCTATCATCGGCATCACTACTAACAACCGTATTCACGTGAGCGAAAGTCAAGACCATTATCGCGATCATTTATAACTGCAAACGCAATATAATAATGAATCTAACAAGCAATCATTAATCTCAGTAAAATTGTCGAATTATTGTGGGTAAGACTAAAATAATATTAGAGAGATCGATCTGAAAAAAATCTATATTTTTTAACTAAACTAAATTCTTTGCAAATCAAACATACTTTTCTATGGAATTCAATTTTTTAGAAGAAAATATTTTAGTATAAGTAGTATTTTCAAAACAAAACTTTTAAAGACAAAGTCTCTTTAAAAGTTTATATTGGGGCGAAATTTTTCAAGAAATTGTTTTAAAGATGCAATTATACAAGCAATTAAAAATCAACCGTGAAAAACATGCGAGATAATTTATGACGAGTTTATGGTAACAAATTTGTGATGACTCGTTTTTTTTTTTTTTGAATAAACGTTAAATTACGCGAAAAGATTCGGTCACAGTTTGTCGCGTAATGCAAGAGCAGTTGCAACTCGGCGGCGCTTTTAATCATCGAGCGCATTTTTTCGTAACATATTTTCCGCAACGACGAAATACTCGACCTACTTGTATTCCCTATTACACCGCAATCTACTCTATCCGCACAAAAACGCGGGCGTAAACTCCGGGCCACAAGAGATGCTTTTCTAATTTTGCCGTGGCCGAAAGTTCTCTTGCGCGCAATGCGATCGTAAATGTCGACGGCACGCGCCTCCCCCTTTCGACTTTAAAGCCTTTACACGAAATGTATACCTCGAAATACCCGTAAAAAAATGCTCGACTGCAGTCACCAACTAAATTATTGTAACGCGTGCGAGTAAAGCTCATAACGTAATAATTTTGTTGTGGTATTGTATAATATCGCTGAGCAAGTACACACAAATTAACAAAACTTTGCACGTGTCAAATATACCGCAAAAGAATCGAGCAATTAAAAAACTTATATAGAAGTCACAAAAGGACAATTAATAAGATGTAAATGCAAATATAAAGCTCAATTAAAGTTTGATTTTCAATGATTCAAAAAAAAAAAAAAAAGAAAAAAAAAAGAAAAAGAAAAAATCATGGAAATTCTCAAAAAATAAACTGACGCGTTGTGTCGCAACTTCATCTTCGTTGCCATCACACTATATGGATAAATGTCATATAAATTTCAACACGAAATACAGTTGAAAAAACAAGTGACATACCAAAGATAAATGAAAAATGCCATTAAAAAAAGCGCACTCTCGCGATTTCTCTCTCTCTTCGTATCGCCAAAAGACAATCGACGCTAAATCGCCAATTGATTTCGACATTCCGGCGTTTACGATCGATGATAGATCACGATGCAGAATTCTGCGGTGACATAGTTCAGTGTCATTCGTTATAGAGAAATGCCATGGAAGGAGCATTACAGGGTCCCGGACCCCGGGCCGAGTACCGCTAGTCTAGGGGTCACGACATAACGTGGAATGCGCGATCGCGAGAAGGAAAGAAGAGGGAGAAGCCGAAAGTTTCATTAAAATAAATCTTAAACACGCACGGCGGTCGTGCGTCGTGTTGCGTCGGCCCCGGCCGGTCGGATCCCGTACCCCGTACGTGTTTTCAGCGCACTAATCGCAAGGCTGGCTGGCCGACCGCAGAGTGGCGTTAAATGTGTTATCCCGTGTGTCTGGGAGTGCCCATTGATTTATGAACTGTTTGTGGTGATGCCTACCATATTGAATTTAAAAGGAAATAAATTCAGCCGCGTAATGAAGCCTGTCGAAGCGTATAAAGTAGTCCGCAAACGGTCATTTTTTTTTACTTCCATTTTCTAGAAATGAACAATGAAAGCGATTTTATGCAACATCGAACAATATTCACATTACTTTTGAATGCAATGTAAATATTTTTTTTTTTTTTGATGCAGTGAAAGGGAGAGAGAGAGAGAGCGTCGTATATTTCTTATTTCTTAATCCTTACTTTATTTTTAAATACTTAAATATAGAAATTTTTCATCTTCAAATAATTAAAATATTTAAAAAATAAATAAAGTAAAATTTAGTTAGCTATACGATAAACGCGAAAAAACAATGTCAAAATCGATTCTCATTTCCCGAAAACATTCAATGCAACAGAAACACTAGAAACTTTTCAAATACGATAATCACGAAACAAAATCGCGCAAGACAAATTAGCAGCCGTAAAACTCAAATAATCTACGCAATTTTACGATATTGTCATCGACAGTTTCTTTATAAGTTTCCTTTGTAATGCAAAAAAAAAAACGGAGAAACTTAAGCCAAGAAAGAAGAAAAAAAATAATATATCTATTAATTACTAGAATTAATAATTAGAATTCTACTGAAATTCGGATATATAAATAGTTAAGACATTGCGTATATGAGCTGAACTTTACAAAAGAGTATTTCCTGCGCATTTTTCAAAACATATCTATGCAGGCATTAATTAAAACAACTATAAATTTCTCAATAATAATATTACACAAGAATGTCAATCGACGTTTCCGATTCTTAACGCTTGAAAAATTAAAGACGTCGATTCACATCTTTGATACGTAATGTGTTAACAAAACTTTTTCAATCTGCCTCAAATGTATACGTGTGTGTGTGTGTGCAAGCACATCATATATATTTTATACTAATAAATACACACATGAAAGTATATACGTACAAGTGAATTATATAAAAATTTGAAAACTAATTCAAAATTGAGTTTTTTCTATATTTTTTGAAATATTTTTAAATTTTTTGAAACAAAATTTTTCATTTTTGCTTCTTTTTAATTTTCTGATAAAATTTCTTACATTTTTATATATTATACTTGTATTATACACTTGCATATTATACACATTTTGTGTATTATATGTTGAAAAGCATTAATATAAAAGATCAAAATGATCAGAGCGACGCATAATTATGAAAGAATTTTTTTTTTATTTAAATGTTATCGCGCTTTATTGTTTATTCAAACCTACTACTATACTTTATTAAAGCAGAACAAGAATGGACCGAGTCAAATTATGAGATAAACTCAACCCTTCGATGCTTCAGACTGAGAGAAAGAGAAAGAACCGGTGGAACACACAGGGAAGAGAGAAGTATAAAAGCGAGGGAGTGGGTGCGCTGCAGAGATGTAGAGGATAACTCGGATACCTTGTACAGAGCTACCGGCGTTTAACTTCTAATTGAATTGTGAATCCCAATGCCGGAGAGCGGCAGCACGGAAAGACCCGGCAGTTAAATCAACTGTGTGAACCGTCTAATTGAATTATCAATCCCCAGTATGGAGGAGGCGCCGAGGAAAAGCCAGAAAGATCTGCGATCAACGTAACCGGATTAGCGCAAAGAAAAATTGTACGCGAGGGGGAGGATTCTCGGCCAAATAGGAAGAGAGGGGGTTAATTGTTCGTGGATTACAAGGATGTAAAACCGAAGGTAAATGTTGATGAGAGACGTGATTGTTCGACGGGAGTGCTTGCAATCGCGAGAAGGAAGAGATTGTCCGCTTTTGCATATTTACATTTCGCATTGGTTAAATTCTCCACAGGTTTAATGCGAATTTTTCATGACAATTACACTAGATGCTAGCTGCCGCATTGTGTCTTCACCATAATTTATATTTTGTCATTATCGTTAATATTTTGCATTTTTGTTATCGCATTAGAAATTTCGCGTTTTCTATTATGCGAAAACTCAAATTCGTACATAATGACCGGCAAAATATCTCGCGTTTTCCTATTACACGTCTTGCAGTCGCTCTCTTAAATGAGATAATGTAGATAGTAATATCGTGTTGTCGACATTGTAGTATGTTCTATTGCAATAATTTTATCTTGCTGCAAAGTGTTGTGCAGTTCGACTTGTTGAACGTTATCGCCTGATTCGAGCGTGTTTTCAGCGAGTTCGATCTTCTATATATATTCGATCTTGCGTGTAAGTTGCGCTATTTTCTCGTAATCTTTTAGTTTTATATATGCTTCAGCCGAAAATATTTCCGACAGCACGTAGAGATGTGACATGGCGAGAACAGTCATGCGTGGACTTGGCGGTGCGAACACATTTCTGATCTGTTGGACGACGTCGCCGATCAGCTGATTGAGCAGCCGCATATCCTCCGATCCGTGTAGTTTCACAACAGCAATTCCAGAAATCGCAGCCGAGAGTTGCCTCCTCAGAGTACGTCGCTCAGTTTGTGTTCGGCTCGACTTTGTTTACTATTCTACGCCGTTTTGAAGTATCGAGCTGCTTTATAAACAGTTGATGATTGGAATCGTGTAGAATTCGCGTATTTGTGTCATCGCAGAATCGCTTGCTCTATCGGTCAATTCCAAGCGAAAGCGTGTTTCGAACTGAAACATTTTCTCAACAACGGCATTATCGGTGACTTACGGTCGATTTGCAACCTGCTGGATGATCGTTGACGTCACCAGGTCCAGCCTTGGAGAATTCGATTGAGAAAAGAGCTTATTTTTTCTGTTATAACTTGTGCTTTCTTCATTTGAAAATTATACTCTTCAAGATTGATTGAATTTCAGATCGGTAGCTGTTTACTTGTGCATCTTCATCGTCTGTTGTTGTCTTAATGCCAATTTCTTTTTCATCGTGGTGAAAGAAACGCTTGCTGCTTTTGAAAAACGCTTTCTCTTCTACTTCTGCACTACTAGGCTGGCCGCTTCTATCTGTGTCATCAGCGTAAACTTGCTCCTTTAGCATCCTCCTTCGTTTCGAGCTTGTACAGCTGATTACTTTTCATCCTCTCATTAGCTTCAAGTTCGCGTCCAGTTGCTGTATCAGCCTAGAATGTCACTCCTGCATGTCCTTGAATGCTTGTCCGGTACTTCCATCGTATTCAAAAGCATCTTTTCCTCCTTTTTTTGACAGGAAACTTGATATTGCCATGTAAATCGAGACGTTTTAATAGAAGCTTTTTTGTATGCTTGTAACAATACACTTCCCCCTTCAACTGCTGTGATTCTAAAGAGAGATAATTAGACACATTTCTCGATTGAATGGACTTGTTCATTCATTGATCACCAAGGTTCAAATTCAATGTGAAGTATCTTATACCTCTTACGTATTTGCGCTGATTGTTAGACGTCTTCAAACTGTATACATTTTTGGCGCAATTTTTTTAGAGTCATTAACTCTTCATTATCTTGATATTTGCGCAAGGGCATATTTTTGCACGATTAATTGTTAACAGCCGTCGTCTAATTATGTTTTTATCTGCTTGGACTTATTATAATATAGAATATTTGCATATATATGAATAAATATATTTAAAATTTTTTTCAAAAAAGTACAAACCCTTTTTCAATAATTTTGTTATTTGTTGTAAAAAAAAAATTAAAATTTATCTACCTTAAAAATTACATCAATGCGGCTTTTTATTCGAACTAATTGGTTTTTATAAAAAAAAAAAATATTGAAGAAAATGATTCAGAAGCAGCTTAATTTAATTGAGGGCTGTGAATAGCGCATAATCGCGACAATCGAGTAGGCTGGACAGGAGCCCAGTTATTTTTAATTCAATCAATGTCGCGAGATAGTCGGCAGTCTCGCGTCTGTCGCAGTGTATCGCGAATGGTCGCGGAGACGGATTTGAATACGTACATGCCAAATGTCGGGGTGCGCAGGAGACTTGCGGAGGGCCCTTTCGTTGGGCCATCGATCCGTTTGTCCGGTTCGCTCGGGATCGCGTGGCAATAAATAAGAGCGACGAGACAAGACGAGCACAGAACGGGACAGTCGCGATGTCGCGCGGAATGCATCGGCTTCTGTCAAACGGATGCAGAGACGACGAAGGACGAGAAATCATTGAACGTACCGAGCGAAACGCACTGATCCCAGTCTAGATTGCATTAAAGCTTTTCCAAAATGAGCTTGGGACCTGGCTCTTTTTCTTTATTCCTTTCTCTTTTTTTTCATCTTTGTCCTTCCCTTTAGATCCTCGACTCAACTACTAACGACTCCCAAATGCGGATTGTCACAAATAACTGAAACTCCACCGCCTTTCTCTTTCTCCCTCAAGCGTTCTGATTGATTTGAAGATTCAATGCTGAAGTTGCAATATTTGTAAAAATACTTTTTTGAACTGAATTAGAATTTCCATACTTTTAGAATTAAATAAAAATGTAGAGGACATTTTCGCCTATGTGCTGCTTTTCATATAAAGAACTAAATTAACAATAAGAAAATAATATTTTATTATATTAAAAATATAAAAGTAAAGAAAAAAGTTTTGTTAAACTATTCATCAGAGTTTCAATAGAATTATCTAGTAATCTTCTAGGTAGTAATCAATTTACTAAAGTATATTATCTAATCTACTTTCTTTTCCTAATTTTATTTTCTCTTCTTTCTTTCTAAAGCAAATTATAAAGAAATTGTCGATGACATTCATTTGCGAATCGTTCAATATAACTGTAATTTTAATATGTCTAACAAAAACTGAGTAATCCCATTCGAGACATTTTGCTAATTTTTCTTTTCTCTTAGCTTTCATCTTTCTTCAATTACTGATTTTTATTTATTATTAAGTTATTATAGAAATTAGTAGTCGAATACAAAATTAGTTTTGCAAAATTTCTCTCTATCGAAAATATATTTAAAATAAATTACACAAAAGTACAAAGAAAATGAGAATTATTGATTCTCAAGATGAGAATCTTAAAAAGAGAGGACCAATGTTGCGTACTTTTTTATGTTTTATTTCTATATTAAAGTAGTCAGTTCAAACTTAATATTTACTATACCCATCATCTTTAAGAGATCATCTCTTAGCATGCTGTCAAAGTATTTATTAATAAGGACAACTTACATAAAGAGCTAACATCTTATAAAGTCTTGTGATTGCTGAAATGCTTTGTAGACTCACCCTTCAAACGACTATAATTAATCTATTAATTTTTGTTCTTTGTGTTTTGTATTTTTAATTCAATATTAAAATTGACATATTAAGAATGTCATATTTTTTGCGCAAATGCTTATAAATGAGTGACAGTACAAAGAAAAATATCAAAATTTAATTAAAATCAATCAAAAAACACAACAATAATATATCTCAAAAACTATTAATTCTTTTATCAATTCTCTCTATTTTAATATACAATATATTTTTATATAAATGTAAAAATAGAGTGTAAAAATAACTGATTCTTTTATACTATATAAAAGAAAAAGGAAAAATACATGTATGTAAAATTACATGTAGATATTATAATATCGTGTATATAGTAGGTGTATATTGTAGGAATGATATTGCTGCCGAAAGAATTCTCCAGTGACATATGAATACTTGATTAAACTGTTAAGAGAGCCAGAGGAAGATGAAACAGAAAATGTCTTTAGCTAATGTTTTCTTTTTTGAGAAAATAAAAGGGGCAAGAGAGAACTATTGGCTATACGTGAATATCTATGAAATAATTCCTATAATATTCTGGAATATAAAATTAATCATTTAAATAATAAACAATGCAGATATATAATCTACTTAAAGATAGAAATCACACATTTGTATTAAATAAATACGTAATGCAAGAAATTAAATAATTTACGAACGAATCGTAATAAAAGATTTAAAAATACGAAAAATATTTTTAAAAAAGTTTTTTATATAAAAGACTAGAGATAACAAAAAAACAAATATCAATGCGCAGCTATAACAATTTATATTCAATTTCCATACATCGATTCAACCGAGCCATTTCGTAAAAAGATCGAGAAGAAGGAAAATGAAGGAAAATGAAAGAAAACGTGTGTGAAGAGTGCAATCTCGCGGAAGGCATGAACTGCGAAATAAATGCGCGTGTCTCCGAATTTTCAAGCCAGTTTTGTCAAACCGGTCACGTAGGATACGAAACTCGGTATATGAACTATCGGCTGACATCAAGCAGCTCGCCAGGCACCCGTAACTCCCACCAAAATCACCCCTCATATACGCACACACAAATACACCTTCTATCCCGCGGCACTTTGCTCTCGAGGATATAAACGGACGAAACGAGTTTGAGGGTGAACCCTCAAAACGCTCGAGGATAAGAACGGGGCAGGCAAAGCGGTGCGATCCGCGATTCCACGTAACTGAGGAAACTTAAACGAGATAAGTCCTGTCGGTCGCTATTTCTCCACAAGAAACGAGAATGCGTAGCACCCGCGAAAAGTTATTCACGCTTGCTAGATGCGAGTAATTGTGCGGTCGATGATTATAGTTGATTATTATTTGATAATAAAAACGCCAAAATGTAATAAAAAAACTGCAATTATTTGTACAAAATATAAGATATCTGCTTTCTAGCGTATAATCTGCAACTTTTTTACTATAATTTCTTTAAAATTGAAGTAATTTAGAAGATTAGGTCAAAACCGCGCGAACTTTATCACATTTTTTTCTAAATAATTATAACGTGTATAAGTAAAATTATATAGATATTGTAATAAATATTTATTTTGTGTTTGCAATTTATATTAATTAATTTTTTGAAATGCTAAAAATTATAAAAATATGTAGAAATTGATAAATAATTTGCAATATCCCTTGCTTTTTACTTATTTATTTTTAAACAAGTTAAAATTTATTCAATATTGTTCATATATGTTAAATATACATAGGTACAAACACACACGCGCGCGCGCACGTAGATCAGTAGCAATGAAAATATGTGCTAGTAGCATACCTTATATTTAGCAGAGTATTTGCATTGTTAATTATTCAATCGAATGTTATTATATATACAGATATAATTCTATAAATCCTATTTCATGTTAGTGCAAGTTAGCGAGCTAAATGCGTCGTCTAGACGGATTGTACTCTCGTTTCCGCATGCGGTTAAGATACTTTTACGGGCGCCAATGTATCGTTCGTTCATTGAAGTTTACCTTCCACGCCGGATCCGGATTTGATTAATTACCCGGAAGCGTGAGAGTTGTTACCACGGCAAGCCGCTTACACTCGACTTTCGATCCTAGAACTTTGTTTCACAGCGAGTATCTAACAGTTTGCAGTGCCACGATGTAAATCGCGGCGATAGTTATCAATAATTGTTAGTATTTTAGTTATTTTCGCATAATTAAAATTGAAAAATTTAAGTTGACTCTGATATTTTTACTTTGGTTAATAAGTTATAAAATTAATTTAACATTATAAATTAAAAAAAAAAAAATTTTAAATAGAATTTACTTTACAGCCTTATTTCTTTAAAAAGTAGATACGCTTTTGAGTTTTTCTTTTTATAATCCTCGTTGTTCTTTTTTTAATAGAAAATTATTTGTTCTTTTTTATATAAATTTATTTATTATTTTTTTTGATCATTCTATTTTAATATTTTATATGTACCAAATATATTTGGAAAAATTGACATAAGAATTTATCTTAACTATCTTACAATGTACTGTATAAATGTCACATATAATTCAATATTCAAATCAATATTTGTACAATTCAATATTTAATAATCTTTCATAGAAGAAGCTTATATTACATTTGTCACTGGATAAAAGCTTTTCTCATTTTATCTGAAAAAGAAAGTATGAAACTCTTTCGCGTTCACTATATAAATATTTTTTATATATGTACGATATTTGAACTGAATCTATCAGACTTTAGAGCCTGTCGTATTATAGTCTGTTTCGTAAAACATGTCGCCATCTCTTCCTATTCTGTGAATGATTTATGTCTCCATAGTTGATACTATATGTATCTCTTCCCATACTAATATTATCAGAACATACAGAGCAAAGCGATAATTCAGCCGCAGCAATGAAAAACTAAAAAAACATATCTATCACATAAATTTTAATATATGTAGAGATATTACATGAAAATTTATCGAGCAAGTAATAACTATCGTAGAAGTGAATACGTAGAAAAGATGTCATTTGAATTAATAATACACTTGTTATCTCATTGTCATCACATCCAATATATAATGGAAAAACAATGAAAAAGAATCGACAAATCTTAAAATTGAAATTAACAGCTGAGATAATCTTTTCATAATAAATACTTTAATAAATCTTTTTTTCTGGCCTATGTATAAATCCATCGTCGTTTGCACTACCATAGTCACCGATCATGTAACTTCATATAACTAGTTAATTCTCTTAATAATTATCCAGAGACGCACTAAAGCCATTAACTGTATATTATCTGTTTCTTTCAAAATTTTATCAATAACGATGTCGAATAGCTTGACAGTTTGATAAATAATATTCGACGATTAGTAATATAATTCAAGACAAATCAAAACCTATCACTCGGGATATTGTTGAAACAAAGTTCCAGTGGTTCTGATTTTTGAAAAAAGCGCGATAAACATATATTTTTCAGAAGTCAGAACCATGAATTTGAAATAATTTTTGCTGTTTACGTTGTCCTTTTCTGAAAAAACAGTTTCACTTGAAGAATGTGCTCTACGATCGTATATAATATGTTTTTTCGCACACGTGCTGGGCGTAATCTGTAATATTCCTCATTATCGTAATAAATTTTAAATTAATTATTAATTATTGAAACTTGCTTTACCTATTATTTTTAGTGTCTTCTTCTTGATTCTCTTGGTTCTCATAATTTATTTGATTTTGTCTTTTGTATATTTTTATAACGTGATTTTTTATTGTTTTTAATTTTCAAAAGTTTCAAAATATAACGTGAGGCGTAAATTTATATTTAATTTAACATATTTTAATTACATTTAACTTTTTTTTCAAATGGCGAACTGATGCAAAGATAAATTTATAATTTTTTTGTCTGTAACTGACATGTAAAAAAAGTTTGATGATATTGTCAATATAATGGATTTTCGATATAAAGATACCGTGTTTGAATTGCACAACATCACTCTTCCATGTAAAGCTATATTTTTGTCTCGCAAATGTAGAACTCACGCGTGTGTATTTTTGTTAAAATCACAATTTTGAATTATGTACTCATATATATATATATATATATACAGGGTGTCTCATAACTAACGAGCCAATGCTCGTGAGCGGGTAGAGCGGGTTAAATGGAATAGAAAAGTCCTGTACCATTTTACGATTTTCAGAATAATTATTGAGAAATTAATTTACAAAGATCGGCAAATCCGGCGCGAGTATCAGCGCTATTAGTTATGAGACACCCTGTATATATATATGAGTACATAAATACAGAATCAAGGTTGTTTATCCTTCAGGCTCAATCTTAACGCCGATCTCGCTGTTACTTTTAAAAATCACTATAATTAAGTCACATAAATGAATTAAGAAATACTATTAAAATGATATAACTAGAATTTTTTGGGTATATATATATATATATATATATATATATATATATATATACCGTTTCTTATTCATATTCGTAGCGTAAATCATCAGTGATTTATGCTCTAACAAGATATATGACGTAAATAAACGTAATTATTACGCAAGGACAAATGATATTGTATTTTTGCGGGTATGATTTTCAGTAATTCCGTATCATTAGCTGTCAAATAAATCACTAACAATTAAAGGTTTTTTATTTTCATCTTTTGTACAATCAATTTCGACAAGGTCGGTTTTGTTTCGAATGATTCAGCTAGCTATGATTAAGAACTAGATACCACGTATAAAACAACGTAGATATTAATTCTTTTGCTCACAGTGCATTTACGAGAAGTTACGAAGAGCAAAGTCGATGTTCTTCAACACCGATGGAAATCAAAAGAGAGCGCGTAAGATGCGACAACTCACATTCTACGTGATGGCATTTTTGAAAACGTCATTTGAAAGAAAGAGAGAATAGCCAGACCGATCGAGAGCTCCCGTACACACCGCGCTCGTTAAGCGACGCAACGCGATTCCTCGAGATATCATGCCGGTCTTAAATCAAGTCCCTCTGCCTCCGACTTCGTGACTGACTTTGAGCCGAGTCCACCGGTCCGTACACACGTAAAACAAAAGAATCGTTAACGTCCGCCGGACCCGGTTGGCGCGGCGCGGCATTCGCATTCAAATGAGCTATTGCCTATTACAAAAATGACGACGAGACCAAACAAGCAAGCGCAACCAATGTCCGAGTGCGAGGCGCTTGGAGAAATAAGGGACCGGTTTGATGATCGCGAGACTGTCTGTGCGCGAATTCTGCAAGGTATATTCACGATTCAGATCATGAATAGGGAAAATATGCGAAAAATTGATTGATCTTTAAAATGCAAGATTGCAATACATTTTGGAAAAATGTACAAAGATAGCAAGTATACAAATTTATCCCGAGAAAAAAATCAATATTCCTAAAATTATAAAAAAAATTTATTCAAGAATATAATATAAGAATTACACAAAAGATGAAATTTATTTTGTATTTAATGAGAGAGAGAGAGAGAGAGAGAGAGAGAAAGAAAGAGAGGGGAGGAGAAAGAGAGGGAGAGAAAGCGCAAAGTATTTTAGATAAAGTCAAAATAAAATTTTGATACAAAATTGAAATATCTAAACTCAATAAAATGTTGATATAAAATTGAAATAGCTATATCGACTTTATATATAAGATATGTGATATATATATATATATATATATATATACATACCATATCATTTTTCAGTATTTTAATATAAATCGAATATAATTTTCAGACATCTGTCAAATTTTAGTATTTTTTTTTTTAAATTTCGATACCTAACAAAGTTCTAGCTTTTTTCAAAGAATTTTAGAGTTTTTAAAATGTTTTAGAAAACATTCTGTCGATTAAGTGTAAAAAATAAAGATTTGAAAATATAAAATGACAATTTCACGTTTGCTTAACACAAAAATTAGACATAACATTTTTTATCACAAATTGAACGGTCTCTTCAATAATTTTATTGAAACAAAAAGCTTTTAAAACTCCTAATACTTTTCGATGGAACTTTTGTAACGCTATCTAACTGGTAAAAAAATTTTTTTTAATCGAAAAATTTTAATGCTAAACATAAAAAAATTGCAACATCTCTCTGTCAATGTCAGTTTTATCAAGTCAAACCATAAAAATAATGATTAGAATTCTTGAGAAACTCCAGAACTCTGAAGAAACCGTTTAATTTAGAATTTTGCTTCTAAAATAAAAATCTGCATATTGCATTATGTAAAATTTTTCTAACTCTAAAAATGAAAATGTCATTTAAAACAGAGGAAAAGATAAGGGAGTAAAACGCGCAGAAGTCGAAAGCATTCTTCGGCGATCTATCCACTATTATCCAGAACGATCCGTGGCGTCCGTTTAATTTAATCTACGCAATCGTCGGCGTTCATGAGTTGACTAGGATGAGTAAAAAGAGTGGTCAAATGGACAATTCGCGTTGCTCTGCGTGCATAGAGAGCTCGAGATAAAGTAATAGTAGTAGTAGTCGTCGATGACGCGGCGGAATTGGTCGGTGCTCATCTCCGCCTGGAAGCCAAGCTCCTCCGAATATGATTAGCATATGCATGAGTCGACCCACCGACCGACCGAGCGACCAACCAACCCTTTTCCACTGACCAAGCGCATATCAGCGTCAGTGTTCTCCAACTACCATCCCTCATCGTCAGTATATGAGCACAGGGCCGCCCTCGCATACCCATAAACCTCTAATCAAAGTTGATCTCTTTGTGAATGTGAAAGAAAGAAAAAGAGAAGATAAAATAATAATTTGCGTCTAGTGACATTTTTTATGCATATAATAATGATTGAAACTAACCAGGAAGTAATGATCTTTCGTAAAGAAAGGAAATATTCTTATGAACGAGAGGAAAGCACGTGATTTAAAGGATACGACGAATTTTACGGCGAGGAAAATGCAAACGCACGGCTTCAGATGCGCCGTTTATTATATCCGCGTCGCGCTGTTGCAATCTTACAATTTATATCTGTAAGTGTACCCGCGGTCCAGACACCCGCAGTTATTATCCCATCTCAGGAGGGAGATTCCTGGACGGACATATTAAATTCCTTATAAAACGCTGGATAGACCGTAACAAATGGAAGGACGCGGTCTTTGAACCTGCCGAGAAAAGTCCGTTTCTGCGTTCCAATATTCGCAAGTAGTTCCCCGAGCCTTTTGCCCGCGAAGACTGATCTAATTTTAAGCTTTAAGTTATTTTTCCAATTTTTTTCCTTTGAAGCAAAATTTTTAATATCCATTATTTCGAGTCTTTCATTCTTTCAAATATCTATCAACAAAATGCTTTTTTTATTTTATAATTTGTATTATTTATATATACATGTTTTAAAAAAATTTGCAAATAACAAATAACGAATAACAATCATTTCAAGTCATTTAGTTGATAACAATAAGTACTACTCGTAAATTCCGCGTTGGCTTACTTTCTCGTTCGATGACTTAATTGCGGAGCAGTACTTAGGAAGTAATTAAACGTCCGATGATTATCTATTTCCTGCATCGTCCTCTATCTCCTCATCCCCCTTTACCACGCCTTTACACAATGACGATGCACCACCGCCAGTCGGACCGGAAATTACCACGGAATCGAGGCTAGCTCGCGCGCGAATACACTACGTACAAACGCGATGTGTACCTAACGCGTGTGTACCGTACGTATTGATGAGGGATGCGGAAGAGGAGAGTGAGGAAGGTGGTACGCGCGATACCTGCACGGTAAATTAATGCGAGCTAGGAAGGAGGGTGTAGACCCTTTCAAATGTGGCGCACCCGACTCATGTTCGCCATCAGACACACAAACGATGCTTATCGTGGCGCGAGCGCCGGTTTGATCACGGTATGGAACTTAAGTTCTATGCGTTCGACAGTCGACATTCAGTGCGTCGACGTTGTTGGAGAACGATAGCTCGTAATCGCCATAGATTTCAAGGGTGGTTATCGACCGTCGGGTTCTTTGAAATCTCAATTTCCCCTCGCATCGTCGACTTGACTAAAGCTTTTACGCGTATAAATGTGAAACAGCATAAGACATGATGTTTTAGAAAAGAAGAGATTTTAATATTTATGTTGTGCTGTTGTACAATTAACAATTTGTTTAGTTAGAAATAGTACTATAAAAACATTACACTGAGTTTATGACAGTTATATTGTAACACTGATTAATCATCTAAATCAAGTTGAAACTTATCGATACATTAATAACACTTAATTATTATTCTTATTAAAACAGATATTTATTTTAAAGTTGTGTAAAATATATGAGTTTATTATAAAAAAATCTTTGAGCTTTGTAATTATTCTCGAAAATTATAATGTTATGAGAGAGGATTTATTTACCCTAATACTTTGAAGCTGAACGATTCATATCTCCTTGTGCTCTCACAAATGAAAGCGTTTCGATATTAGCTACTGAGTTTCCTCAACTTCATTTACGACTTCATCCGCCGATCCTCGTTATTAAATTAATCTCCCTACATCAAGGAAAGGATCTAAGATCGAGCCCCGCAATCTATCCCGTAATCCGGAATCTTGCAAGGGCTGAAATATCCGGCGAGTGTACACGGGATGAATTATTCAGTGCGACGTCGATATTTAAAAGTTCTCTTTTCCACTTTCTCTTTCTCTCTCTCTCTCTTTCTCTTTTCGTGTTTGGCTTTTCGGAAAAAATCGGATCGAACGTGGTGAGAATCCCGGCACGCCGGCGGCCTGGTTCCTTTTTTTTCATCCCCAGGCAAGCTTACAAACTTGTTCTTTAACTCGCGGTCGGAACAGACGGACGTGAGGGAGAATCTAAGCGGTCGATCTTTTATTATGTGTTGCGCAATGAAAATCGCCAACCAAAACAAGTAAAAGAAAATGAAATTTGATCTCATAATAAAAATTATACATTTTTTATTTTTATAGAAACTTAATCACAAAAATTATTCTCGACGAAGAAGAAAACAACGCACGACTTTATAACCATGTTAATGTGCATAGATGAATATTCTAAATCTATTATAAACGCATTATGATATCAAGAGAGTTATATTCCAATCCGAAACCTATTTGTTGCATTATTATATTGTTATGACTTGTGCTTACAAAAAAAAAAAAATATATATATATATATATAATTATATAAGAATATCCACGATCTTTTTACAAATTATGTAAAGCAAGTTATTTATCTATCAACGCTGTTTGCTTTTCAAAAAATATATTAATATTGTATCATTAGGAAAGTACGTGAGCTCATATATTAATTCTAAACGTGAATATAGAAAATGAAAGGAAATCGGCAAATATTTTGGCGTGCAACGTGGAGATACAGCGGCGGAATTCATCGGCCGACAAAAACTATGATACGCGTTTCAGATTAAATGCACAATGCACCAGCGTAGCCAAAGGCATGGATTTTTTCCAAACGTTTGTTTTTTTTTTTTGTCGGATATAATCCAACGTGCTTTTATGAAATGCCTCTGATGCATTTTGAATCCGCATAGTCGTTGAAAGAAACGGCGAGTTTGTTGCGCCAGTTTCGTGTTGTAATTTTTCCGAATGATGCAGATCTTCCAAGCTGATATGCATTTTAGAAGATGGGTCTGAACAGTTTCCACGTAATATTCCTATAAGGCGCTTGTACATCTGTATTATCGAGAATAGAAAAACAAGATGATAATTCCAGAATTGATTTCAAAATAATAGATTGTAATTTGTGTACATATTTTTTATAATTAATCGAGTAATTATTTGATTCTTAAATATTTCTTTATAAAGTACAAAATATAAATTTTTTATTACAATAGCTTGCAAAAATATTGTATTATTCAAAGATATATTGCTTACCATTTTTGATATCCTTAGAAATATTATATTATAGAATATCTCTCATGCGTATGCACAGAACATTAACAGGCATACATGATAATATATTATACATATGAGGAAACACACTAGATATAATGTTGCGTACATGAGAAGAATCCAGAAAATCCATAACAGAAAACTTTGTGAATCATTTTGCAATAGATAAAAGAGCAGTTTGATAGTTTGATACATAATTCGGCAATATTTTCACAATACGTATAATACGTTTTTCGATCGGTTCAAGATAAATCGAGGTTACGGATTACGTAATGTATGTACCGAGAGAAACAAATGCAGTAACATAGAAACATGAATATGTTTACGAGTTATGTGATAACCAATTTTACCAACTTGTACATTACGTTGCTAATTATAATAATATATGTACATGTAATTTTTTAACTTTTTGCATACAAAATTCTATATTATTTTTTTTTCTCGCGTAGCTCCGAATCGAATGTCCCTTTATCAAGTAGACCACCTAAAAAAGTAATCTATCACGTTGTCTGAAAAAAGCACTGTCAATGCAAATGGAAACCTGATTGAAGAGTAGTAGCTTAATCGCTTTGATAGGCTACCGATTGACGAAATACGCAAAGATACCATTTTGACCTAGCTACACTCGTGGTAATTGTCTCGCGAGATTGGCATACAATTTCCGTCCCAAAAAAGCAGTCCTTCCCTCTCTTTCTCCCTTCCTCTCATCAACTATATCGCGATAACGCAACGTTATTGATTTTTCGAAACTCCAATGTACGCTGTAAATATAGAATTTTACATCATCGTTTCTCGCACCGGCGGTGCGTGACTTAATTCGAAATTGTGATTTTAACAAAAATACACACGCGTGAGTTCTACATTTGCGAGACAAAAATATAGCTTTACATGGAAGAGTGATGTTGTGCAATTCAAACACGGTGTCTTTATATCGAAAATCCATTATATTGACAATATCATCAAACTTTTTTTACATGTCAGTTACAGACAAAAAAATTATAAATTTATCTTTGCATCAGTTCGCCACTTGAAAAAAAGTTAGATGCAATTAAAATATGTTGAATTAAATATAAATTTACGCCTGACGTTATATTTTAAAACTTTTGAAAATTAAAAACAATAAAAAGTCACGTTATAAAAATATACAAAAGACAAAATCAAATAAATTATGAAAATCAAGAAGAAGACACTAAAAATAATAGGTAAAGCAAGTTTCAATAATTAATAATTAATTTAAAATTTATTACGATAATGAGGAATATTACAGATTACGCCCAGCACGTGTGCGAAAAAACATATTATATACGATCGTAGAGCACATTCTTCAAGTGAAACTGTTTTTTCAGAAAAGGACAACGTAAACAGCAAAAATTATTTCAAATTCATGGTTCTGGCTTCTGAAAAATATATGTTTATCGCGCTTTTTTCAAAAATCAGAACCACTGGAACTTTGTTTCAACAATATCCCGAGTGATAGGTTTTGATTTGTCTTGAATTATATTACTAATCGTCGAATATTATTTATCAAACTGTCAAGCTATTCGACATCGTTATTGATAAAATTTTGAAAGAAACGGATAATATACAGTTAATGGCTTTAGTGCGTCTCTGGATAATTATTAAGAGAATTAACTAGTTATATGAAGTTATATGATCGGTGACTATGGTAGTGCAAACGACGATGGATTTATACATAGGCCAGAAAAAAAGATTTATTAAAGTATTTATTATGAAGAGATTATCTCAGCTATTAATTTCAATTTTAAGATTTGTCGATTCCTTTTCATATATATATATATGAAAAGGAATCGACAAATCTTAAAATTGAAATTAACAGCTGAGATAATCTCTTCATAATAAATACTTCAATATATATGAGTGGACAAACAAGAAAACAATTTCGGACGAAAGCTGGTACGAGATATTTAATAAGCAGTTCTGACCATCTTGATCAAGATTTAAAAGGAATCGTTATTTTTTATTTATTTATTATATTTTTATTCCATAAAAAGCCTTACATAATGTATTTTTTGTAATATATATGATATATCACTTCTTCATTCTAATTTCTCACGAAAAAAAAATATTCAAATATTGTACTTTTTTATTTTTCTTTTTAATCTTTTTAAATTTAAATACGCTAAATTAATTATGCTAAATCTTCATAAAATAAATTGATTAAATATCTTATATGTTTCATAGCACATTCAATTTTTATTTTATTTTATTTGATATATGAATATATACATATATGTAGGTCAGATTTATTATGTTTAATATACATATAGGAGAAATGTGTAGAAGGATTCCGCGTGAAGAAACGTGAGAAAGTTCTCGGTACAATCGCGGCCGACCTCCCGCTTCTGGGTACATTATGCAACCGAGAAAGAGCGATTCTCTAAAAGTTTTATCGAGCGTGTACGATCTCTCAAGCTACACCGTAGAAATGCATACGTGCCGTATTTCGCGCAGAAGAATAACGATCTCGTATATCGTGTACAAGACATTCAATGAATTTCTGCTTTCCTTCAGATTCTGGAATTAGTTGTTGAACAACATTTGTATGGAAAATGTTTTCTTTCTGTTTCATTTTTAGAATACAAATCACATGTATCTTCAATTTAAATCTATTGCATTCTCGATAAAACTTTGACATTCGATAAATTGGCTTTTAATTGAAGTAATATGATTAATTATAATTAAAGGAGACCAATGTTTAAATTTTATATGCGTTGTGTATATATCATTCAAACATTCCTTATTAATATAAATCATCGCTAATAATTGAATAAATGAGATTTATTGATTATTTCTGAATGAGGCTCTGTCTATATTACATCGAGGTGATCGAGATGACCGTCACCTAGTACAGGATGGTACGTATCCTGCACGGTTACGCCACGTCACGTTGGACGAGGGTATTCTCGCGACGTTAATTATGCGGCTGCGTAATTAAATAGGAGGTAATTGAGGGACGTGGAACGTATTATTGAAGTTTCTGATGGCGGCGGGACGGCTAGAACTCGTTGTTTGCGCATTGGTGTTTGTAAATATGTGCTACGTGAAACGACCATGTGCAGCACTGACCCTTCTCGTAGAAACAAGAGGATAAATAAAAATCTTTGATTTATTTAAAATAAAAAGAAAAATTAAAATTAATTTAAATAAGTCCAGATTATATAAAAAAATAATTCATTATGTATAGCGTTTAACTTATGTATAGCGATTCTTATTTTAATTATTTTCTAAGTGTTGCTCCACAATTAAATCATCAAACGAGAAATAAGCGCATTGCGGGATTTATGAGCACTTGGCGACATGTAAAATAATATAAAATAACTGTAAAAAAATCATTTTGTTGATAAATATTTTTGAAGAATAAAAAACTTGAAATAATGAATATTAAAAATTTGCTGAGAGCAATTTTCCTTTAAAAGAAAAAAAATTGAAGAAATAACTGAATTGTCACTCTCTAATTAACAATCTCTTTTATTTAAAAGCCTTTTATATTTTATGCTTTACGTTCCGAAGTGGCATCTCGAAAGACATCAAGGAAAATTATGTCTTTCTAAATCACGTCGCGATTTTATGCGATCGGGCGCGTTTCTGAAGTATATTTCTGAAGTTCGCGACGCTAATTCCCAATTTCAAGTACGTGAAACTATAAATCGACGTGAACGGAGTTACGTAGCCAGCGGGTAAACCGATCGCTGTAGACACACGCGGCCCGCAGCTACATCGAGCGCAAACTCCGCGCACGGCGGGCGCGTGTAAGTCTCTAATATGATTGTCTCACCCCCGAGCACGACTTCTCGTTTGTCACGCTCACGGGATTTTCTTGTAACGATATTCCCGTGCAACCCGTTATACGCGAGAAGTTTACTACTTCGCTAAATTAAATATGACCATGGAACGAGATAGAGATAGAGAGAGAGATCCACCTTACACCCTCGACCTACAACTAGTCCCGATAATGCCGTCGAACAATTTCCCTTCGTATCTCCGCGAACAATTCCGAACCGTGAACGACGTGTGTTTCATACAATGTGCAAAGTGCCACATTATAATAAAACTATTTACATTATTAGTCTCATATCTTAATATATTATATGTTCTTATTTTGTTAAAAATAATTTGTTTTTGTATCGAAAATAAAAATTAAAAATATCTACTTAAGTTTAGAAAATGTTAATCATAATAATAATAATTAATAGTTGCTTTCATTATTGGTTTATCGAAATGACGCAGGAAGCGTGGCTCGTTTCCGATCAGATGCGGGCAATTAAAGGCCAATCGTTTCCCATTACGAAGCCGCCCTCGCTAATTTCCAACTCCGCGTTATATGCGCTGGTTGTCTAGTAATGCAGTTGTATACTGCTGCTATTCCCAGAATTCATTATGCGTTTCGATTTTTAATCAATCTACACTCGCAACGCGCGCCGCATTAATCTCGATAATCATCGTATAAGCTATGTTTATATAAAGAATCTTATTATATTTAATTTAATTACCAAATATTTTATATTTTATAAACTAAATATTAAATATCTTCTTGTTACTATATATGTAATTTCAAGACATGTTCTTAGAATTGTTTCAGTTTCGTTCCATTTGCACTATCTGTGGAAATCGAGAAAGAGAAAAATGTATAACAATTTTTTTTTTTCAAAGAAAAAATAGTTTTTATAATTAAATTGATTTTTAAGAATTTATTAAAGTAATTCCGAGCAATTAATATTATAACAAGAAGATATTATAAATTTAATTTTGTCCAGGAAAAATAAAAGTTGTAGAACACAAGAATAAAAGTCCTTCTTGGCCGAAATCAAATTTAGTTTTCAGTTTTTATAAAAAAATAATCTTGCAAAAAATAAGAACAGTAAGCTGTAATTATGTCAAGTATTTCGATTATCGGAAATAAGAAAAACTATATTCACATGATGAATTTAAATAAATAAGATGTTTGTGTGTGACAATTTTAATTTAACCGTGTGACATCCGCGTTATTCATTCGGAATTCTAGCAATCCTTTCTTTCAATCTTTTTCTGGACACTCGATAGAAAATAAACTCATATTAATTTTATACATGTTAATGAGTCTTTTTTATAAATTCTTTTACAACTTTATCGCTTTTTTAAAATTAAAATTATCTATTGTATTAAATCTCACATTTTTACTATCAATTTTTATATTAGCCTAATAACAATCGTTTCTTTTAATAAACATCCTTGTAAATAATCCGAAAATAGAAAATTAAGCATACCTTATGTGCTGCTTTTGCATTCTATATTTTTGTTTTAATTAATATTTTAATAAAATCTCGACATATTTGTTTGCATCTCGCAACAAAAAAAGAGAGATCGATTAAATAATTTTTAATTAAACAAATGTTTCTTAACTCGCGATTTGACCTTCCGATTGGGCGAGGGGAAAGTTCGCCGCGCCGGTCAAAATGAATTTATGACTCGTCAGTTTTTATACGGCGATACTCGTAGTTACGCGTCCAATCGAAAATACCGGAAACGTGGAAATTCAGAAATCGGCGTTAACGAGCGGATATTGCGTCAGGCGGCAATCAAGAAATTAGTTTCATTACGCCGTCTAAGGGCACTCTTCTGATCAAAACTGACACGTTCGAACAAACACGTTCGGGTGATCGCGTCGACTGTATTTCGTTGGTATTTGGAAGAAGAACGAGAAAATGTGAAAAGGAGAGAGGCGAGTGCGCGAAGAGGAAGAGATCAAGTGCCGATAATTTAATTATCCCGACGCCGGACACGATAGATAGGCGGATCCTCACCGCTTGCGACAACGCGAAATTGACTGGCTCCGGAATTTCCGCTTCGAGCTTTCAACACTCGAAACGCGTCGGAATTTATTTTCCTTCCCGTAGATTGTGCATTGTTACTGATGATCGCCGAGAGCTCTGAACCCGACAACGAGCACGTTTCTTGACAACGTTTGATACCTTAAAAGCGATGAAAATATTCAATGGCGCTAATTTTTATTTTCATTGATTCTTTTTAATGTCATTCTTAACTTTTTCTTATTGTAATACACATTCTATTTCCATAATATTATTATAACAATAAAAAATGATTAATCATATTGACATACAAATTTAATGTAATTTTTGTATTTAATGTAATTATTCATTATACAATATATATGTATAATGTATATTACAGATAAGTGTGTACGCTAGTGAATTTATATTTTTATATGTATATATATTTTAAACACATATACTTGTACATACGTATATTTTTCATATTTTAACATTCGGTTTAAATTTATATTAAGATAAATATGCGATAAAAATACAAATTAGCTTTCTCGTTCAATTAAAATTTGATTTTTCAATCGTCTAACAAAATGGCAAATATAAGAAATAGTAACTTCATATTACATAGTTGTCGAAAAATAGTATTTTATATGCATATGTAGAAAAATATATATATAAATGCAAAAAAAAATCTAGAACCTTCGTGCAATAACTGACTCCATCGAATGAATATAGAGAAATCATACAAAAAAGATGCAACATTTACTTCTTTTTTTCATGAGCTATCTCGATTTATATTATCCATATACAATATTATTCTTACAGATTCCTTGTAAACCGATATTCTACCTACATCAGACGAATAAGCACGTTATAATGACTGCCAAAGTCGGTATGCAGTCACTTTTCATACTCCTTCGCGTCTTTCAATAAGTGTGTGTGTATTAAATAACAATAATTTACAAATATATTTTGCAACAAAACAGATAAATATTGCACAAATATATAGTAATTTGCTCAATAAATATCATTCGTTAATACTAACGAATGCAATAATAGAAAAATTTTATTAATTTTAAACTGAGTAATATATGTTTCTTTATGTTTTTCACGCTGCCTAGACTTCTTAATTAAATTTTTTTTAATGTATAATATTTGTGTCAATTATATTTCATAATTATTTTACTCAAAATTCAAGATCGGTTAAATGAGAGTATTGCACAATTATTTTTAAATATATCTTATTTTAATTATAATTTTATGCACGTTTCACATTTACAATCCATACTCATACTACTCTGCGCACTTTTAAATAAGGTTCCTTCACAAACCTTTATATCTAAATTTATGTTGCAATATCATCATCCGCAAAATCGAAAGAAAAGGGGGAAAGCGAATGATGACATTATCGGTCGCGCCCGAATAATAAACGAACCGTAAAAATATGTTTTTCCCACAGGCAGCTCCCTTGTGATCTAAACTTTCTGGCAACTTTTTTTATTGTTTATTCGACGTAAACTTTGCCGGAAGGTTAGAAGGCCGTTCACCAACAAGTACTTCGTTTATCCGCTGAGATCAAGTATCAAGGGACTTTCGAAATGTCTTATATAAACCGCCAGATTAGCTGTCACGTGTTTCACCCGATGTCACCCGGTGTAAGAAGAGAATAATACCTCACAAGAGTTATGATTTCCGCGGTGATTTACATTTGGAATGGAACAATCGTTCTCATATGGTTTCGTTCGACATAAATTTTGCTCGATGAATAATGAACTCATTGTTTGATTAAATCCACTAAAATAAAAACGTATATAAATGAATATAATAATAATATTCTAAGTAGTCATTTAATCCACAATAAGAAATTGGAATGCCAATGAAAGTAAACCGATGTGAACTTAATGTCCTTTTATAAAAAATTAAAATTAATAATATAGTTTATTTGTACTTTGTACATTTACACTTTATTTCTTTTGTACCTCGAAAAATAAAAAAAATATAAAGTAATTAAAAAATAGTTAGCGCTCAATTTTAAGATATTTTAATTTTATTAACACCATTCGATAAAAAATAGTTTGTATCTCTTGTCATTTCGTTTGTTTGAAAAACATTTTTTAATTTTTAGACTTAATAATAAAATAGTAAATTCAGTTTTTAAGATATTGCAATCGGCCGTTTTGCAATATTTAAAAAAATAGCGGATTTATCATTTTAGTTAGTTTACAAAAATTGAAAAATGCCATATTTTCCTTTAAAATACAAACAAATGAAAAAAGGTACAAACGGATACAAACAATTCTCTATCGAATGGTATTAATGAAATTAAAATATCTTAAAGTTAAGTGCTGACCATTTTTTAATCACTTTGTATTTTTTTTATTCTTTGAGATACCGACGAAATAAAGTGTCGTACAAACAGGTGCAAATAGATAAACTGTATTAACTTTATTTTTTATAAAGTTAGACACCAAATCATTTATATCGGTTAGTAGTAAGAAAATTACTAATAATTGAATTTATGATTATACTTAGTTAGAAATATGGATTGCTATTTTAGCCGCTATATAACGGAGAAGTTATTGTAAAAAAAAAACCAAAAGAAAATAAAAGAGAACAATGCAAGGGAAAAGATGACTAATAAAATTAAAACAACTACAAAGAAAACGGAATATTAATTTAATTTCGTTCAAAAACACAAACGTTCTAAAATACGAAGTCAATGTAAAATTTAAGAAGTCAAATAGTTAAGAAACAGAAAAAGAAATAAGAAAAACCATGTAAATCGGATGAATAACAATTGTCTAGCAAAGACTGTAATAATAACTGCAAGCCAGATAATCAGCGGACTTCTAAATTTTAAAACAGCCTAAAAAATAGCATGATAACTAAATTTTAATATTAAATAAAACACGAGGAAAATATGGCACCTAATCGGACATTGTCTTGAACTAAGAAATAAAAAAATGATCGATATTCAAAATAAAACAAAACGCGCGTAGAGCGTAGAAAATAATATTCATGAGAGCGTAAATCAAGCTCTTCTCTCACTTAGAACTGATCGATAACGTAAGCTCGTAACGCCATGCACATCCACTGTAAATGGCGGACACGGGTTTTAATGGCAGATTTAATCCGTGAGAGAGCAGGAAGAAGAATGCGGCGAGATGACTGCGCTCGCCGCGCGCCCGAGATATCTTGCATGTTGGACCATATGCCGCTACGGATTAGAAGCGCGCACATTACGTGCAAAGTGTTATTACGAGCGGCTGGAAGCGCCTTAATTAATATTATTATCGGAATAATAATATGCGCACACGCGAGAACACCGACACCTGGAATCCGATGTTCTCACGACGTCTTGTAATCGAGCAGTCGGAATAATTGGCGAAATATTCTCTAGCGGAATATTGAAATACAATTTTAATTATGTTCTCCTGGAAATGATTCTGTATCACAATTACAAAATAATGATAATTTACGATGTTTTAAAATTGTCAAATTTTGGAAAGAAACAGGTATACAAAATATTCCCTTCTACTCTTATCATATAATGTTAAGTTAAAAGGATTAATAACAATCGATGGAGATCTAAGAATTTTTCATTCCGCCGATATAATCGCGGATATGCAGAGCGGTAATTCCGGTTGTTTGAGGTAGCAAAGGGAGAGAGGAGGTGCGTTCGTGACACGCCAACTGACCATTATGCAGATTTTCAACGATTAGATATATCGGACACTTTGCCGACGAACCGAATGTAACATGTTTTTGTGAAAGAAATGAACGGGAGAAAAAGCGAGAATGTTCTACTCTCGTCCACCTTTCATCCCGCCTTAATTCGTTATCTTGTATATATGTATATATTTTTTTTACGTATGTAATATATATTTCCAACAATAAAATATTAGTCTAATCAAAAGCTTAAAGAGTAAAAGCAAACTCGCTCTACATTTTGGATCACGATTAGTATATGAACCAACAAGATATTTCACTCATTGCAAGCACCCCGAATGCAATCGTGTCACGTACGGTACTGAGTATATTTTACCTAACTTGCAACGTCAGTTTTTCACGCGACATGAATTAGCCACGTATCTCACGCAGTCGCTTTTATCCGTTGCCGCCAATCGGCGGATTATCAGATCACGCCCGATAAAAGAGTCCCGTCACACCGCGTATACACATATATCCGTGGTACATTTGTTCTCTCGCGTAATGGAATTATCGTACGTACTGTTGGCACGCGATACTTCGATTATGCCGAATGCGCCCTTTCGCGACCATTCGCAACGTGTGTAATTCGAGTTTAATCGCAATCGCGGAATTACACCATACACTCGCGATAGAGTACGAAAAAGAATTGGTTTTACCAAAATTTACATGGGAAAATTTAAAGACCAAAATTCACATTATTGTTGATATTCGTCATTTTCTTTTCTTCCGGCATTTCCAAAAAAAGAAGGAACGGAAAAGAGGACATTAATCAAAATAACGAATTAAGGAAGGATGAAAGATGGACAAAAGTAGATCTCGCTTTTCGTCCTATATTATCTATAATAATATACAAGAATTTTATAATCATCAAGAGACTATATAAAAAACTAAAAATTTGGAGAGAAAAATAATAAATAAAAAAGAAGTTAAATTTTAAATAATCGATATTTAAAATTACGACATAATTATTATAAAAAGGCACAACTCTTTGAAAATTAGAAAAGAATAAATAACCAAAGATGTAAGTGAAGAAGAAACAGGCAAGCTATTCTATTTCCAGTAGATAACAAATTATTAAACGACGATATCAAAAAGAATGTTCTTCTAAATCAACAGAGATAAACAATCCAATAGAGGAATCACACGTTAATATAAATGAAGCTTTCTCTCTATATTGTTCAATTATTATTGTTACATTTTGTTATATTTTATATAAATTAGATATTATATTACTTGTTTGCATTTTTTATGTATTTAAAAAAAAAGAAAAGATATTATGATAAATAGTACATTTTATAAAAGATAAAAAGGAAATACACTAATATTAGAGTTTATCAGATATCACAAAAGAACCAACAAATTGAAGTGATGACAATAATGAATCAAAGAAGGAAATCGCTAATGAGTCGAATGAAAGAAAAAAACAGAACCAGACATCGTAGATAAAAAAAATATTTATACCAAATGACCAAATAGAAATGTTTTGTATCTTGAAATTTAAAAATAAAAAATATTTGTACCAAATAGAAAAGTTTCGCATCTTGAAATTTAAAAATAGAAAATCACTCGGCCGAGCTATAAAAAGTACCTATACATTAAATAATACAAAATAAATGTATAAGCAATAAAAAAAGAAAAAATTCAAAGAATTTTTGCAGAAAAGTTTTTTTTAGTAAGTACTCAAGATTGATCGTTAAATGCAATTTTATTCAAATGTTGACAGAATGTAGAGGCAAATGAATGGTTTAAAGAATTAGGTAAAGATAGTGATGGTAGAATAGCAAGAGTATTTAGTGATGAATTGGATGAGAAAAAAGATAAAACATTAAAAAAGTTATGAAAAGAAAAAGAATTAAAAAAGAGAAAAGGACGGTGATAAGATTGTGATTCACTCTATGAATGAGATTATATTATTTATTTATGTATCTAGCTTGTTATTCACTTATTTATTGTATTGAGAGAGATAGGAGGTATGTGATATTTGACTATAAGTGGAAGTGTGGATGAATGGATGAGTAGACTGTTTTTATAAACCAAGTCCCCTTCTTAGCTTATGCTCGAAGAATAAACTGTATATAATTTTATTCAAACGACGGGAATTAGATTATATATTTTCAATAATGGATTTTTTAATTCTTACGATAATTCCACTAAACGTATTATTTAGTGTACAGGTACTTTTTATAGCTCGGCCGAGTGATTTTCTATTTTTAAATTTCAAGATGCGAAACTTTTCTATTTTCAAATGCCTATATATGCAATATCAAACAGTGCGACATGCTGCGACAGAATGAAACTCGCGCATCCGGTGTTACATCGTTCGGTATTGTTCGCTTGAAACAGTACGCTGCTACACCCGATCGTCGTCATTCTTGAATGAACGGTGAGATTGTTACGGCCGACACGGCCATGACAGGGGGTTGCGTGTACGCGCAGATACGCGCACCGAAGCCGATTTTTATTACCGTCCGGCTTTTGTCATCCTGTGTCGTCGCGATAGTCAGGGTCGGTCGGTCGCGACAAAACGTGAACTGTCACATTGTAAAATGTATCGCGTAATCACACGAGCGTAAACACGACTGAGACAAAGCAAGAACTACTGACGTTTTCGATCACACCCATCCTTCGCAAAATAACTTTCCGGACCCATGCGTATCGACGCGAATTCACGTGAAACTTATGCACCGCGGCAGAAATATGAAAGCGCCAGCTTTTATGTGCGCGTTTTCAGCTTCAAACTATGAATGTACCTATATATATATTCAATGTATCGCTCGCGATTGCAATCATGTGAAAATGTTTCTAACATTTTACAAAGTGATACAATCTAAATCAACATAAACAAAATAAGAAGGATTATGTCAAAAATTTAGAACAGAAAAACACCTGGTCCAGATAAAAATACCAATCAAAGGGATGAATAGCTAGAATAGATAATACTACTATACAAAACAGTTTACGAATTAGAAATACCTCGGGGGGAAATACCTCGGTAATAGAAATCTAGTAGAAAATGATGTAGAAAATATCTAAATTATTTTAATATGATATTTGTATAATCTATAATCTAATAATTTTTGCGGACATCCTTTTTTACTTTTATATGACATAAAAGTAAACAAGGACACAAAAACTGCATTCTGCTGAGAGAATGTCAAGATTTATATAGATTATAGAATTCCATATAAATATCAAAAATACTAATTTCAATAAAATCAAACCAATGACAATATCGAAAGTCAATAAATATAATATAAAAGCTATAAATAAAAACCGAAAAAGAGAAACTACTTACCAATCTCTGAAGAGGACAGCGAGAAAAACGTCGGCGCCAGCAGATAGAAAAGACGTGTAGTTTGAATACGATGAATAGCACTGACGCGCGCTCTCAGGATTAGACAAATTTGAGAGAAACCTGTAGGCATGCCAAACAAAAAATGAATAAAAGAATACGAGAATTTATCAAACATAAGTATATAATGAAATAGCATAAATTATCGAGTCCATTTACGTGCACACTGGAAAAGACTGAAAGCAGATCAGATGATTTACCATAGCGTTGTTGATAACATCAGCATTGGCGATGCTGAAGCGGCACCGTAGTTAAAAATTTGCCCTGGAAAATTGGGGGACGAAAAGCAATCAGCAGCAGACAACCAGTCAGGTTTTGGCTCGAGACGTACTCCTCGCTTAAACAATGGGCGACAATGGCAGGACGTTGGCTGAAATCGTCATTGATTAAAACAAAATTAGTGAATTTAAAATAATCATATGTAGCAAAAAAAAATATATATATGTATATACTAGAAAAAATATGTACATATGTAAATATATAAATTAATAAAATACAATATATATATATATATATATATATATATTGTATTTTATTAATTTATATTTACACACGTATATATTTTATTATATATATATATATATAATACAAAAATTATATACATATATATATATATATATATACTTCTTAAAAAAAGTTTCCCCTAATTTTCGCGTTATTATGATTGAAGCGTGCACAAATATCGTAAGTATAAGAATTAGCGAAAATTTTTCTACGATGGATAATAAAAATGCGAATTATTTTCGTCGGTCAGAATTTCAATAGCTTGTTGCGTATTAATTCCTGTATATCATAAGCGATCTCTAATTATTTAATTGAAGATCGATTACGATATATAGGAATAAATCGGCAAGTGGCGACAAATTATTCGATCGATATTAAGAATTTTGGTGGATAAATCTATGATACACGAGTCTCGAAATCGAAATAATGTCGCATTCAATTCAAACGGTACGACGCATATTGGAGAAAAAAAAAAAAATGCGTCATTACATAACACACATTACGAGTCACGTATCACGGATTTACGCACCACAAGTACTCTTGTAGGGTATTAGAGAAAGAATCTAGAACTGTAATCTTTCCGCTTGTGATGTATAAATGCGGAAATCGAAGTAATATCGACATATTCATTATCATTAATCGTGATTTCGATGACGAATTATTAATATCTCTTACCTATTCCCGTAAGTCCTTTATCGGACTTTTCCCGAAATCACGATACACCCGCGACGACCGACGATCCGAACTATTACGCAAGAACACTGAAGTGTAACGAGAAAATCATTTGAAAAGAAAATGCGCAAGTGGTGGCGCGATTTCGCGGTCACGTGATCAATGCATGAAAAGAATCTTAGTGTTAGATTTAGGCCCGTATTCATGGTCCGTTCTTATTAAATACATAGAACATAGAAAATTGCAAGTAGTAAAACTTATACCATAAAACGAATCGACCAATTACATTCGAGCAGAAGGGTCACTTTAATTTTTATCGATTACGCTTATTTATGTAAAACAATAAAAGAGGCTCAAACTAATAAAAATATTTATTTTAAATATAAGAACATGAGCTATATGAATATAATTTTTATAGATAGATTTATATATACGCGCTATATATTTCATTAGATACAAGACAGAATTATCAAAGAAAGTAATAAATGATTAAATGTTTTTCTTATACCTAGGATTCTTTCCACCGCAATTGCATAATCAAAGTGCTATCATCTTGTTCTTCTAATAAAGAGAATTTATCAATATATATATATATATGTAAATGAAGTTTAACTATAATATATGTATCTATATAATATATATAAATTTATGGAAACTTATTCTTAAAATAAAATCTGTTTAAATATAAAATATAAAAAGTATAAAATGTATCAAGATTATTGAAATATTTTTCAGAATCTTTCTTTATATAATATTCTAATTAATAAATTGTCGCATTTAATTCGCATTTATATATAAATTCTTGTGATTAATTAAATCATTAACGTAACAATGAAAAAATTGATTATACGAACCGAAAATTTTCATGTAATTTGCTCTTTTCACTAATCACTCCATTTATAATTATACAATATATAAGCATAATATATATGAATATATAACACAGAATAAGACTTCTTACCGTTTGAAATTTATTGAAATTGTTTTCTCCATTTAGCATCATTGATCTGAATTTATCGTAATATTTTTTTTTTTTTGTCTCGACAGTGCAAGAATAAAAAAACAAACCCATGATTCTCGATCGACAAGATGAACGATCAGGTTTACCGGCCGCGTAGAAGTTGCCAGAAAATATGAGAGTGAATTTTGATTGGGGTTAGATTTTGTATGCGAAAAGGTGCCGGAAAACTCTTATGATATTTTTAAAGTATGGCATTTGCGACGCGAAGTCTGCGAATTTTGTGTAAAATATACAATGGAAACGCTAGAACAACTTATTGCACCTTACGACGACCATTTAGCCGAATATCGCTTGTTCAAGTGGTACAAAAATATCATTACAATACTGAAAGTGAGTACAAACATAACCTGTGTGCACATGGAAAGCATGAAATCCTACTATTATTAAAATAATTTTAGCCACAAATTGCACATGATGTTAATAATATCAAGAGAAAATAAAAGACGATGAATGAAATACTTTTATATTACAATGTTTAATAAAAATATACATTAATTAAAAGAGACAATTGCTTAGTTTAATACATACTAATTTGAAAAAGTATTTTAAATATAATTTGTAAATGATTAAACTTAGGTTACACATGTAGTCAAAAGATATTAAATCATTATTTGCACAGATATACATGTATGAAAATATTAGATATTTTTATATATAACAGTTGTATTTTTCATCTTCAGCAACAGATCGTCCAAAGATCACTAGCAATCTAACAAATATACAGTCATCAATAAATGAAGCTGAATCATTAGTACAAGAAACATTAGCTCAAAAAAAGCCGAATGAACAACAAACTGAAGATGAAGAAGAAAAAGCAAATCGCGAACGATCAAAGAAAATGATGAATTATGGTTTTGCAGCCTTTGGTGTTGTCATGAGTATTGGTTTCACTTATTTAATATATGAATTAGGAAGACCTAATTATGATGAACATGGGAATGTCATTGAGGATGAATTTTCCAATTTACCATTTTTTGAACAGATCTACAAAAGGGTCAAAAGAGAACTTAATTATTATACAAGAGTATGAGTATATAATTTATTGTATTTATATTTATGAAAAATATATATTGCTTTCTTATTATTGTAATAAGATAATTTTATAATTTTTTATATTAAAATTTTTATGCAATATTTATATTTCTTAACTTTAAAAATGCATTTAACATATGAAATTGTGTCTATATATTAGAAAGGATGTTATATAATTTTTATTAATGTTTGCAGCTGGTACAGGAACCCAGTAGGGAAAAATTATTACCTGATCCATTAAAGTATCCATATATGCAACCACCATATACTCTAGTTTTAGAATTAACAGATCTTCTTGTGCATCCAGATTGGACAGTAAGTCTTTAATCTTATAAAAATGGAATATATATAATTTAATTTGATGCTTGAATATATCTTATTTATAGTATCAAACTGGGTGGAGATTTAAAAAGCGGCCTGGAGTAGATCAATTTTTAGAAGCAGTTGCACCACCACAATTTGAAATTGTGATTTATACAGCTGAGCAAGGAATGGTAATTGTGATCTTCACCTTTTTTAAAAATAGCCCATTATTTTAAATACATTTGATAAAAAAAACTATTTAAATTTGTCAGAAAAGTATAATAAATATCTATTGATTTTATTTGCAGACGGTATTTCCCATTTTAGATGCACTAGATCCAAATGGATACATAATGTACAGATTAGTTAGAGATGCAACACGTTTTGTAGATGGACATCATGTTAAAGATCTAGGAGCTCTTAATCGTGATCTTAGTAAAGTAACTATTTTCTCATTATAAAAAAGTATATGTTCTTTGTTATTTTTTGCTTTTTTTTATATTAAAATTATTAATATATGTAGGTTATTGTTATCGATTGGAATGATAAAAGTGTAAAGTTAAATCCAGAAAATGCATTTAAACTTCCTCGATGGACGGGCAACGATGATGATACTACACTGTATGACTTAGCGGCATTCCTAAAAAGTAAGAGTATATATTAAAATTATTCATTTTAAGAGTTTATATTAATATCGTTCCTACAAATATAAATTATTTCTTATAAGTATAATATAAATATAAATATTGTTATATAATCTTTTTTGATTTAATAAAATATATAATGGTTTTTTTCCTTAGCAATATTTACGTCGAATGTGCAAGATGTGCGAGATGTTTTAAATTATTATAGAGAATTTGATAACCCATTGGAAATGTTTAAAGAAAATCGACGGAAATTATTGGTAAGTTACTATGAAATATAAACGTATATAATCAGAACACTTAACTATAATGATAATTGATAGATGCAAATGGAAGAAGAACAAAATAAGGCGCAACAAGATAGCAGCAAAGTACTTACTTCGAGGTGGAAACCATCTTTCCTACGGAACCGCTAGTCTACTAATGACATTATAAATTGAGATTTGTACATCTTTTAAATATGCAATCATCGCATTTCATCGTGAAAGATTACGCATAATATGATTACTATATAATTTTTATTGTAATAAAAAATAATGTTCTAAAACTTATTCTACTTATTTACATATTTATATTTTATCGTCACAATTACATATAAATATAAAATCTTTTTGTATTGTATTTATACGTGCAATTTATTCGTTATTTTAATATTATATTTTGCACATACAAAAATATAAACTTTAAATAATAGTTTAATTGTACATTGTGCTCTCATGTAACATCTCTTTTAATCCATAATTATTAGATAAATTATTTAAATGTGCCTTTATTTACTGTTTTAAGTTTTAGTTTCAACAACAGTTTTTAATGCAACACATTGTCGTCATCAATACATATGAGATCTTGGTCTTGAGAAATCCTAGTTAATTCTTGTGTATTGATAAATGTAGATATGTATTCAGAATCGTTTTGTGATTGCGTCATTGGATGATTCGAAGTCGATGATTCCAACCAATTCCAAACCTTCTGATGAGATCCTGCAGTCTTAGGTACTGGTACTTCTTCGCGTATTTCCCAAACTGAAAGAAGTTCTGGTGCTAGTAGATCGATGTAAGATCCTAATGTAGCCAACGACTGTTTCCAACTTGGCTCAAAGTCGTCTGGATCCTCTTTATTAGATTTTAAACTGAGCTTTTTATTCGTGAAATCTGTAAAATTATTTTCATAATTTATATTACATGGAACAATTGAGAGAAAACTTAAATAAAAAGATATAGTCTCTTACTTTCATATATATGTTCCATGCTACATTTGTTAGAAAGTGCTAGAGGTACTAACGGCTCAGCTTGAGCTGATAAAGCTTTCTCCCACATATTTAATGCATAACAAGCTTTACCATTTATGGGAGAATATTTGTCCAATGTGTTTTCGTGTGTTACACATTGATAAAATACATCACCTAATAAGAGTGGACACATATATTTAAGTTTAAACACCAACAACGTTCTCTAAGATATTAATAAATCATAAAAATATTTCATATAAGAAAATATATTAATTGTACCAATCGAGTTTTGAACGAAGTAAAACAGTTCTCCTTTCTTTGTACTTGTGACTAATGTGCTACCAGTGTTAGACAGTTCAAATCTGCTTCGTAAATATGGATTCAAGCACATTCCTTGAATTTGAGATTCGTTTAACGTTTCCATAATACATGAAGGTGTAAAAGGCAAATTAAAGGAATGAGACACCTCGTCCATCCAAGTATTCAAAATTATTGCATTTTCGCCAGCTCTTTGAGTTGATAAGACAATTATTTCCTTATCATTGCTACAATTAATGACCAATATAATTAATATTATGCAATAACTATATATATATATATATAATTATTTTAGGAAATTCCCATTAAAAATATTATTTACTTGTTGCTTGCTGCTGCCAATAGCGGAGTATCCTTAAACTGATGCGTCCACTTTTGTTGTACACAATGCTTTGGAGAACGATTATCACATAGTAAGAGAGAATGATAACTGCCCACATATCGACAATAATCGTGTTTGCTCGGTGCTTCAACCGAGAGATTCTCGCAATTTTCTAAATTAAATTTTGGACACAATGTAAGACACGATCGATCAAAAGCAGCCTATGAGGAATTCCAATAAGATTGTAATTAATCCCTTAACATATATAAACATTAAAAAACATAAATATGTTTCTATTATTAGATAAATAATAAATTCTAAAAAATTCTGATAAATGATAATTTTTAATATTTATGTTTAGTTATGTAAATGATAAATAGTTAATATTAAAATATTTCTATTTCTTACTCTAATATCAAAATAATGTAAGCAACATCTGTCCATGTAAATCAAAACGTTTGGATCCATTTGCTGAAATCTTATACATCCCCATGCATCACAAGTTGTATTATTTTGTAATACAGAACCACTGTTAATAGAATGCCTGGAAAAAACAAAATACTGATATTGTGAACACACAATAGATTGTCAAAAAGATAAAAAATACTCACATATTATTTATATCCCATAAGGATAATATTCTTTCTGCACTAAGTGTACAATGATAATTGACATTAGTTAAACTCAAATCAGCACTGACATATGGCGCTTTTGACGCTTGCGTATGAATTTCATTAAGCAACAAATAATTCTCAGAATTTGTAAGCGTATAAATAGTGCATTGATTTTTATGCCTTCCCAAAATTCTACCTGTAATATGATATTATTATATCAGTATAACATTTTATATATATATATATATGTTTATATAAAAAAATATATATTATTTAATATATATTTTATATTGTGTTAGCTATATAATTATCAACATACACATATTATTATTCTGACTTGTCCTAATTTCATATAATACTCCATCTAATTTACACTTTGCTGAATTTTGTAGTAATGGTTTCCATATGGAATCATCCATGGGTATAATATTTGCAGCAACTAAAATATTTCAATGTGCAACAGAGATTAAAATATATTTATATTAAATATTATATATACATTATGTAAAAATATGTTTTATATCTAAAACAATTATTTAATTTATTTAATATAAATTAAATAATTATTAATACCTAAATCTCCCATGAATGGAAATAGCAGAACATTCAAGCCATTTAACTGAACATGATTTAATGATCCACCAGTATAATACCAGTTATAAGTCTAAAAAAGATCTTATTAGTAATAAAGTCAATAAATTTACTTTCTACTAATTGTATTATTTCAAATTGTTTTTATTTAATAATTTAATCGTTATTTGTCTAATAACTAATTATTTTCCTAAGCATTTTACTTATTTTGTTAAATAAATATATAAATAAATGTATATAAAGATTTTTAAAAGGTAGTTTTTCTTAAATATACCCCTTCAAAATAAGAATCAGGCTCCATATCAACCAATTCTGCTATATCTGCAACACATCTGGGTATCTGTGCACTATATCCACTACTTCCTCTATTCCATTTTATTTTCCTTTTATATAGTACATCAAACTCTATTAAAAATAAATTTTATTTATTTTAAATTAATATCACACAAATATACATATATATAAATTATCATTAAAATTTTTTTATATACAAACCTTTCTTATGCTTTTCATAGTAACTCATTATTCTGTTAATATCTTCTTTTAAATGATTTTTTAGAGTAACAAGTTGTAAAGCTGGATCTTCCTCACTAAGTACTGCAAATTTAGAAAGAATATATTTATATCTAAAATATATTTAATAAAATTGGAAAAAAAGAAAGTTAAAATATTACAAAGAAGAGAGAAGAAAATATTACACAAAGGCAATAAATAATTACAGAGTATTTTTGAAAAGATATTTATAAAATATCTTTGAAAAGAATAGAATAAAGTTATAAAAAAATTATACTTTAAGAATATTTCAGAAATTATAAATTTGTACTTGTTAGTATTGTTATTACCTGTTCTTGATAATCTTACTGGTGGTAATAACGGTTTAGGTAAATCACAACTATATGGAAATTCTTGATAGAGTCCCATTGCAGTTTCTTCATTCCATTCGTCAATACATGGTGACTTATTTAAGTTATAACCAGGCATTACATGATGTGGATAATTCTTCAAAAATGTAGTACTGAGTTTATTCAGCAAATTGCTTTCAGCACGCTTAAATCCTTTTGATTTCAATTCTCGTGTACTCATAATTTAATCAAATCTATTTCTCTGTTTAAAATTTAATGTACAATTTCATTTAGAAATAATTTTCATACATAATAATGTAAATATTTTTTAAGCACATTCATAAAGCAATAGAAAGATTATTGAAAAATTATTTATTTCTTAATTTATGGATATGTCTAATATGTATTAAATTATAATAATTTCATTTTTACAGACTTTGTAAATTATATTGATATTAACGTAATGTATGAAGAGAAATAAAAAATATACAATTTACATAATTTTATTTATTATGTAATACATACATACATATATATTCCAAAATAAAAGAAATCTCTCTCTTTGACCGCTCAAATTCAATTTCTATGCATAAACTGACATTTGGGCTTTACACTTTACACGTGCATAGAACCATAGATTAAATGAATGATATAGAGGAAACTTATGGATGCATCTAGCAGCATAATCGCTCGTGAGCGCTCAGTGAACAACTGTTTGTGATTGGTATATACTCTTCATCTATCCAAATAAAAGCTACGCCAATCATGAATCATGAATAGTGATGCCAGATTCGAAAATTATGTTGAATATCACTGACTTAAATGCACTCAACATTACCCTCAAATAATATAATGCTTCTTGTAGACAATAACCAAAATATTGTTTGTTCTTAAATGATGAGATAAATCAGATTTGTAATACATATTACTTAATCCTTTTAATTATCACGAACAGTTATTTGGATTTCATTCATTCATTTATCGATTTAACCTTAAAGTGGAGAATGTGTACCTTCTAATATAGGGGTAAATATTTGTGCAAAAAAAAGAGTAATCTTAAATTTTGCCAGAAAAAAGATGAGTGCAATGACATTATTTAGAACTGTGCGAAACGGTGAGTTTGCAACAGCATTTTGCACGTATTATAAAAGATGCAGCACTGTGGGAGATGAATATACACCAGACAAAAAGAAGGTGATCCATCCATATCGTCAAATTCATCCATGGAAATCAGAGAATGAATTTGCAAATAGTTTGCTGAAGAATATTATTTATAATTCAGGTAGACTATCATTCCATACATTTAAAACTGATTAAATGTAGTATTTTTATTCTAATAGAAATTTTAATCTTTTAGGATAAGATTATCATTTTTGTGTTCCCTTGATTTTCTACTTTTTTATTTATATATATTTTCAAATTATGTTAATTTTTAAATCTCTCTTTTTCAAGATAAAATAAGTTCCTAATTTAGTAATATATAATATACAACTATCAAATTTAAAAAATAAGTAATATTGTTCAATACTGTATTAATTTTAAACTGTAAAGAAATACTTATAAATTAGTTATGGCTTATTATTATAAGTTTATTATATTAAAAATGATATGTCAATATATTATATTTTATATTTTTGTATTAATCTACAGTATTTTCTTTCAGATGGAATAGTTGCAATAAACAAACCATATGGCATATCTTTGTTCAATAAGACAAGAGATAATGACAATACTTCTTTAACAAGTTGTCACAAAATTGTGGGCGATGTTAATTATTCTATAAGTGATGTTTTGCCATATCTTGTAAAAGAATTAGATGTGCCAGCCTTGATACCATGCATGGGAGCGGAAAAGTATATAAATACCTATTTTTTTTGTCTTAGTATATAATTTTTATTATATTTTTTTTATAGATATATGACTGGCCTCTATGTTTTTGGAATTAATAATAATGTGTGCAAGGAAATAGATAAGGCAAGAAGACGATTTCAAATGGGCAAATACAGAAAATACTGGGCAGTCACAATCAGAACTCCAAATGAGATCAAAGGAAAGTATCATTTGGGAATTACTCTACAAAAATCTTCATTAGGAACCAAAAAGGTATATTTATCTTTATATATACATTCAATGTACAAATTAATATCTATTTAAATTAATTATGTATATATTTTAGCCTATTATTTTAACAAAATGGCCTAATAATGCAGTAAAAAGAAATGAGGTCAAGATATTAAATATAAATTATAAAATTATATCAAATTCGACACACAATTTGAGTTCCTTAATAGAAGTGGAAGCATCTGTAAAAAAATGGCACTCTATAAGATTATTTGCTTCTACTAAGCTGTACAGTCCAATTCTTGGGGATAATTATCATGGATCGCGAGTTCAAGAAATTATGGGTACATGGATAAAAGTCAATCCATTTGCTGAATCTTGTTGGGATATGCCACAAATAAATCGACAACTGCTGCATTTGTTAGATATAAAACAAAGTCAACAAGAAATTATTCCAACTCATATCCATTTGAGAAGTATATGTTTAACTTCTTTTGGTACACAGAAAAAGGATATAGTACTAGAAGCACCTTTGATGCATCCTTTCGATTGGACTTGCAAACAACTTATGTTCAAACACATACCTGAATTTAACTACGACAATGTAGAAGATGAGATAAAGGTAGCTTGTCTGTAATATATAATGGAACCGTTTTATGATGTTCATGAGTTTCGCCAAATATAATAAAAAGAATTTTAATTTGAATTGATAAAAAAGCATTTATTTCTTAACATTTTCATACATTCAGCTAATTAGATGACTATAATTATTAATGACTTAATACATGTCTGCCTTTTAAAATTCTTCTTTGGAGAATTTTTCTACCAGACGGTGTTGCCATTCTTGCAAACCAGCCATGTTTTTTGAGGCGCATACGTTCATTGGGATGGGGAAAATGATATCTCATTCTGTTTCTAACGAGTGTTAAACTCCATGGATTCCATAGCACAGGTGTCACACTCACTGTTGAAGAAAGCTGACTTGAAACTCCCACTCGTCTAAAAAAAATATTAACAACATTTAATATTAATGTATTAATTAATAATTAATGTTTTATTCAAGATTCTGTTTTATCTATATTAATATATATGAGAATGAAATTAAATACACATTATCACATAACTAGAAATAAAATTTTATATACGTACGGCAAAGATTGAAATATGCCAGAGATTAATTTGCCGATCATGTTTTTACACCAACGGTCCAACAAGATTCACAATATTGTGAAAATTATTGCATGTATTTCAAACAATGTCGAGTACGAAATTGCAGGTTAAGTCTGCGTATTCTACACAAGCGCATGAGTCAATTACGTAATAATCACGTGATCAAGTGCGTCTGACGAAAATTGCCGAACATTTCCGAAGTTTGAAGACTGCGTTAATATGTAGTTACTATAAAAACGGAATGAAAATTCGCGGTTCTAATTATTGTCGTCGAGATATTTCAATTAATCATCTATTGAAACAGCTTACGGTATAAAAGTATGTATTAAATGGTATCTGTCATTATATTCTCATAACTTTTTCAAAACTGAACGTGTGAACATGAATTAGTGTAACGATAATTCTATAATATCTAATATCTAATACAAGATAGCCTAGAATAAAATTGGCGGCAACTTTAGGGCATTACTTCAGTAGACTATCTCAATGGCTTCTTTCGTAACTTTTTTAATCGTAAGCTTAATAAAATTATTAAATCTTTCGAATAAATTATTAAATTTGAATTCATATTGACATTATCGTTTCAGGCACATCAAATATTTACGGATCATTAAAAGACTTTGTGGATGCCTGTCCGGCTGGCTTCAATCGATTTATCAGAGAAGATCGTGTTCACTGATTAACCTATTCTTGAGTTTACAATACTCTGGAGGCTGCTAAAGGGCGTAGCAGTATTAAGAATACAACCCTTGAGAATGTGACACGACAACGATGACCTCGGCCGATCGACAATAGAGCACAAGCATGAAAGGTACACGCATCCGACAAATTTCTGACAATGAATAGAAAAGCAAACGAGAAACATCGCTACATGATAAATAGGTATGTATGTATATTTAGAAAATTTTATGTCATGTTAAAATTAGAAACATATAAAACACCGATAGCTTAAACAATCTTAAAAAAAAGACACTTATTCAAATTTATTATTCTTATTTAAAATCTTATTACATTTTATTATATAAAAATATTAATTTTAATATATTATAATATAAATATAATATAATAATATAAATATAATAAATAATATAAATTTTAATATAAAAAAAATTTTATAATATAGAAATTATGTACATATATACAATTTAAGAATATATATTCAATAATCTTTTTATCAATTGATTAAGCAATCGGTTTACTAAGAAAAAATTTCTCAGAGCTAAGGGTACAAAGAAATTGTGTAAATAATTGGAGAAATAATAGACAGCGCATATTCAAAATATCAGAAATATAAAAATTGATAATAATAAAAATCTAAAAGAGATTTAAAGAATCTCTTTTAAGTATTTTTTGCTTGTTTTTGGTTTAAAAGTAATAGAGATTTAACTTTAAGTCCATTAAGCAAATTTTTATGATTGTTATGTTTGGAACAATGTTTTAGAATATATTTGTGAAAAAACAATTTTTTCTAAATAATTTAATTTTTATTTTATTATATAAATTTTAATCAAAGTTATAATATTTTATTGTGTAACTAGTAAAAATTTATTTTTAAGATTAGTTTTTATATAAATTACATTCTAAAAATTAAAGTTGATTTTAATAATAAAATCATTTAATAATAAACTCGAGTTTTTAATTAAAATATAATAGCATATAAAATATCTTCTATCAGTCATATTTATTAATATATTCTATGCGATATTAATCTTAAATAATAGATAAAAGATCTATATAAAAAGATATTTATATAAAAAAATTCTTCAGGTCTTTTTCTCGTTTCTTCATCTTTTATATTATTTAGAATTCGAATAATTTGAAAATACTTGTCTCTTTAGTGCACAGTAGAAATGCGCGACTAAATTAACAACAATAAGTCTCAATCATGTATAAAGTTTCTCTCTCAGTTTCTTTTTGTCATGTATTGTTGTGTATCTTCTGCTTGGAGAGATTTTTTCTTTTATCTAATACGTCTTATGGTGCCGATCTACCCTATGGAAGGATTGCTCTCGCCTTTATGTCGATAGTAATCGAACTGCTATGACCCCTTTAACATGTCGGGTGGAACAGACAAACGCATACACATTCGTCAAATATATGAACATTCATGACATCACCATCTTGCAATGGTTGTCTGATCTTGAGACTATATGGGTTCTTTGTCCCAACATGATTTTGATGCGCGAATAATGCTAAAGAGAAAGATAATATAGTTAAATAATATTGATAATAATATAAATTAAAAACTATTTTTATTATTTTCTTTAAAGTTTATCTAAAATGTCTTTAATAAAAATTACAGAACAAATCATTTTTAATTTTAATTTTTAATATAAATACTTTAAAGTATTTATAATTTTCTACCCATTTAATAACAAATTTTTGTTTTACTCAAATGTATATTTTTAAGATTTCAATGTTGTTATGTTAATAGAAAATACTATCGTATGATTATCATGAATTATGTAATGTGATACTATCTCTACTATTTATAATCAATTTAATGAGCAAGTTAATACGATATAACCGGGATTTGGTTACACAGGAAAATAATGCATGTGCTTACCTTTCAGAGGGCGCATTTAGATATTGTTAGAACGAACTTATATCCCATGGGTGGATAAATTTTTTATTTATACCGTAATAGGGCTATGACCTATTTGATATATCATGTGGAACGTGCACGCGGTCGTTCTTCGAAACACGCATATGTATCACCGAATATATTATAGCATCTTATTACCATTTCGATTAAATACGGTGCAGCGTGGAATTAATGTCATTTAAAATGAAATTAGCAACCTGCGGATTTTTTTATTTAATATATAATTGAATTAAGAGCAGATTGGCTTTAAGGTGTATGTAATATTTAAATTCGCATGTAAGATTTCTATATAATCTTTTATTTTTCTATTTAAATATATTTACTAATAATTTCATAATTTACGCAATTAAATTTTTAATATTTTTAATAATATTATATACATTATATATATAATATTTTAACATTATCAATTATAAAAATTGTATTATTTTACTTAATTATTGAAAAATTGAAACATATATTATAATATTAGCTTTTATTTAATAATATTGCATTGCGAAATTGAAATATCACTGAGTTGATTAATATCCGCTTTTATTAGAACATTGAGAACATCTCCAACAATCTGTAAAAGTACTGTGCAAAAGGTACTAAAGCAAAGAGAACTTCTTCCTTTTTTAATTATTTCTCTCATTAATTATACGAACATAGATAGAAAAATCCAAGAAAAAGACGGCTGTTATTAATATGGAATAAAAAGCGTGCCTATATGTCTTGTTAATTTTTTGTTGGAATAAAGAATACATAATTTTTTTACAAAATCAAAAGACGATTATTTCTATACATATTGTGCGCATTATATATGTTTAATTTAGTTATTATAATTTGTAGATAAAATATATTTTGCTTTTCTATACAAAATGTTTGCTCAATTGATAAGTTGATTATTAATTATGAATAATTAAACAAATATTTGTGATAAATATTTGTAATAAATGTTAAAGTACTAGAACATTAAGCTCGTCAATCCATACGCACACAATAGTTTTTAAATTCAATAATAATAATTTTCAGAACATGTTCGCGTGTATAACAATTCATAATTCAAACTGAACCTTCTTGTTGTTTTTCAAGAAATTGTATTAAAACGTCAAAGAAATTACTTGTAGAAAAGCAAATAGCGAAGCCAAAAAATGCGAGGCGCGCATTTTGCAATACAATATTATAAGATAAAAACAATATTAAAATTATATATTATAAAAAATATATTAAAATATAAATCATTTTATAAAATTATTAATAAATATATTTAAATGAGTTAATAGAAATTATGTAGACACTATATACGCTGATGTAAGAAATATACAGATTAAAATCAAAGTGTTCTCTACTGCTATGTGTATTAAATTTAAAAAATCGTGAATTGGTTAATTTACACGACGAGGAAAGTGTATCAGGCACCCGGTAGATTGTCAACTGTCAGTTGACAAGATACAGGATGCGCCTTTTCCGTTATAAGTTCCGAACCGGCACTCCCATCCCATAGAATCGCGCTCAATCGTCCATCGATTCAACACGAGCGTGTCGTAGCGCCGGCTTATTATCGATCGACTCGCGCGTGTGCATATTTTTTTTTGCATTAGCAAACAATGCGCGCTTTGCACGCGCTTTCTATATGAATTTAATTTTTGCAATTTATTAAATGAATATAGAAAGAAAAAATCTATAAATTTAAAATTGTTCTACTTTAATTATTCTTTTATTATATATATATAATTATATATATATATATATATATATATATATATATATATATAATGTTTTTGTTCTTATTTAATAAAAACACAGAAGAGTTATTTTTAATATATATTTAGGGAGAGTTAATATTTTTGTTTTATGTTGTGATTAGTCTGGACTGTTTAGTATAATACAATTTAGCGAAAAAGATTTAATAAGAAATAAATTTTTTACGTTTGATTTAGACTGATTGTGAATGTAAAACATTACTTTTTCTCGTCAGCCAAATCTCAAAATAGCCATGATGCAGCCCTCGACCGTGACACGCGCATCTCTTAGCGACAATTTACTTGTCAAATAATTCTTCTTATGACCACGGGGCTCGCGATTACCGCCAAAGCATACGCAGTAACTTATGTGCATGCTTATGTTACGTCGTCGATATTTCATTGTGCTCCCAGCCGAGCGATAAAAATACGTGCGGTACCAAAAAATATTGGTATACTGCGACTTTAGTTGCTTATAGTCCGACTAAATCTAGAAGATTTTAGAATGCAGAATGACATGCTAATATTTATACAATATTATATAAATTTTTCTTTATATATATTTTAAAAATTTTGCAAGAGAAAAAGATCCATTAAACATAAAAATTTTTAATGCAAATAGAATGTGTAAAAATCTGAGAATTATCCTGAATTTTCTGCGTGTGAGTGTGTGCATTTGTGAGTGGAAGTATATGTATGTGTGCGCTCAGATTATAAATCATTTAGCATCATCGAAAGTATTCCTTAAAATAAAATTAAAATAAGGATGAATTAAAAAAGAAAAATATAGTTAAAAATAATGTCATACATCTCTTGAATTCTTTTACAATTAATTGTGATTATTTTACGTGATTCTTTTTAAAATATTTTTTTAAGTTTTTTAAGTTTTTTACAGCCAGTTTTAAATAATGTGTATACTAACGATTGAACATCCTTTTTAATTAAAAAAAAATTCAGAAAATTTAAGACAGACTTTTTTTAACTATTTGTTTTGTGAAAGCATAAACCTCTTTGTCGTTTACTTTAATATTTTTATTAATTAATAATGAGATTTTTATTAATCTCATTATCATAAAAGAGTCATTTTTTTATTATTCTATTTATAAAAGAATTTAGCGGCTACATGTACAATACAATCTCAATATATATCATATACAATTTAAGCACGCCTGTGAATTGACCGACCTTTCGCATTTTGCTATATTTTTCTTGAAGCCTTACAAACATTTTAATGCCGCGACTTATATATGATGCAACATCCGCCCCCTTGGCGTTTAAACACAATGTGTATCGATCTCATTGTATCGACAGCGTCGCATTGTCAGTATGAAAAGCACTTTATGCGGAAGTATATACTGCTGAAGTATATTTTGAAAAGTTCCATATCAGTCACGTTTTTCACGATCGACCATACGCAATGCAAAGAGTTCGCTATGTTTTTTTGTCTCGTTGAATATCATCGAAATCCTTAGAGATATGTCAAAAAAATTAGCCACAGAAATCTGACTCTAAACAGACAGCTCACGTTGTAAGAATTGTTGTCTCTCAGTGGATAAGCTCTCGAACATTCGTGTTTTGTGACAAACTGACCATGAGTACTATTTCAAGAAAATTGACAGGAGACGAGAATTAGATCTGTACGTTTAGATATAATCTTTAACGTTTGCTTTCTTTTTCTTCTTTTCAATAAATGTGTAGAAAAAAATAGTGAAATATATGTATATTATAAATATATATGTGTGTGTATGTGTGCGTGTATTTTCGAACTTCTTTTAAACATTTCTTCAGATATATAATTAAGAGCATTTCTTCTTATATATATAAATTTGCCAACCGTTATCTTATTTTGCAACTTATCAATTTTAAACATTGGATTTTTAAATTCTATTTTAAATTATTAATTTTAATTCATTAAAGAAAGAAAAGCCATAGTTATATAACTTGCTATATAACTTGCAGAAATTTATAGTCATTACAATTATTATATATGTTTATAGTATATATATCGTAAGTATGGAATGTATGCAGTCTATGAAATATCGGCGGTACACTTGCAAGGATTACTCTGTCGATTCATTGAAGTTAACCGCATCGTCTTATTATAGATGCGTGGTATGTACAGTAGTTCCGTGCGTTTCAATCAGCACACTTTGATGTAGTCATCGAGTAGTTTCATGCTGCCAGAAGCGGGAAGGTAGCAAGCATCTCTCAGTAATCATTCGTAGTTGCAACCTGCATAAGCGTGCACATTCGACGCGGCAATTACGACGCTTCTGAGAGAGTTGAAGAGCGCATTCGGCGTATCTAATTATGTAAATCGCAATTGAGCCAAATTAATTAGTTCGGCCGACTAATTGAAGGCACCCGCTGCTTGATCGATTGATCGTGGAGTCGGCGAGTTCAGAGATATATCGATGATAAAGAGTGACCCGGAATCGCCCTTCGTTGCGTCGCGATCGATCACTTTCTTGATCTCGATCTTGCGATACCTCGCAGATAGTGGTGCAATTTAGTTAATTTATTGTCCAAAGATAATTTGTGTGCGTATATGAATGTGTGTGATGATCGGCACCGTACATGAGTAAAATTATTGCAGCAGATTATAAAATCATCAATCATTTGGATTCGAATTGCAAGACGTATCTGCCGCATTATTAATTAAATCGTGCGAAATTAAATTATTACAGAAATTTCATCGCATAATACATACAAAAATATTATATGTAGTACAAAAGTTTCTAAATTGTGTATGTATATATATGCAAGGCTATAAAAATCTCCTGATAAAATAGAAATAGAAAAAAAAATGTTTTTATCAGAAATATATTACACACATTCTTTCAGTAAATTATATAATATCTTTTTTATTTTAAATCTTTGATTTGTACGCGCTTTTTTTGACACATGGTAAATGATGAAAGAGAAGACGCGCAGGCAGAAATCGGAGTAATTTTGACTTTCGGTAAAACGATTCCTTGAATCTCCTTCGAATCTACCGACGTAATTGCATACACTCAGCCGCCTCATGTAACCCGATGCACCGCGTGGGCAATACAGCTCGATGCACCGGAACATCGGCTGGACCTGTTACTATAGATAGGAGATGTAAGAGAGGGCGGAAAAACGTATTTTCGATTTTCCAATAAATCTCAATTTAAGCGTATGCGCGCATAACCGTGCATTTCATTTACCAAAGCAATTTTATAATGACGCTTGAAAACAATGATTGCCCGGGGATCGGCTCTCTCTCTCTTCCTCTTTTCCTCTCTCTCTTTTATTCTCTCTGTGTATTGCTCTTACCAAGAGATAATGTATATAAGTAGAGCGGCTTTAAGCCGGAGCATTACTGTTTACGATGAAATAACAGTGATTACGTTGCCCGCGGTATAAACTCGCGACGCTTATCACGATTGAATAGCGAGAAATAAAAAGACATTGTCAAATATATGGATATCATATTATACATATATTATATATATCATATAATATATTATATACATATTTTCAAATATATTCGATTGCAATTATCGCAAAAATATAAAATCAGAGTAAAATAAATACTTTTCAGAATTTGTTAATAATTCAGATTCATACACACACATACACACACACACACACACACACACACACACACACACACACACACATTTCTTAATTATATGAGAAATAACATACGAGAGATTTAAAAATATTATTCCTTTATTATAGTTCAACAAATATAATTTTATTTTGATTTTTAATTTTTAATTGAATAATCGAGTTTTGCGTTTTATCGCATCTCGAGAACTTGTTCTGTAACAGAATCTTGGTCGCATTTACGTATAAGTGGATAGTAACCGACATCCACTAAAGGATATTGATTCCTGTACTTTAAAACGCATGCATAAAGTAAGAGGAAGCCATTCGGCACGCAAATCTTAAATGAGTGTAATAAACGTAATGTGTATCCTGTATGTGCAAACTAATGCAATATAATTTATCAAAAGTTTTTACTACAAGAAACATAATTCGTCTGATAAAATAAATTACAGATAGAAACTATTTGCTGTTGCTAACTGCTCATGTTTTACTTGTTGCGTGAATTACAATAAATGTCTGTTCATTTAAAATAAATCACATTTTGTACCACTGTAGCTTATATAATATATTTCATAAGACACGCACACACACAGAGCTTAATTTTAGTTTTTATCATAAGAGTGATTCGTGAATTTTTATTTATTGTAATATCTTAATTACATCACAATTAATTCACAATATTTACTCCTTAGAAAAATATGGAAAATCAGGATTTCTTTTCTATTTGGAAAAATCAGGGAAGTCTTGTAGAATTTTATTAGGAATTTTTTGGAAAATACTTTTTTTGATATTTTTGCTCCCATATTGTAAATGTAAACAGTCAGCTGTGTATATGAAACTGGCGTCTACTTCGTGGAAATTTATTAATTATTGAAAGTTGTGGCTTTATTTTTAAATTATAGAATTCTTGATAAGATTAAACAAATAGTTTAAATTTGATGAGACTAAATAAATATTCCAGCTATTAAGTAAACAAGCGAAAAATAATTCGGAACAAATTGAGATGCTAAGTTTACGCTGCATCTTACTTTACTTATTTACTTACTTTTTAGTATGTCTTATCAGACTTTAAATGCTTGAAAATTCTACAATAGTTTTATAAAAAGTTTTGTGTGTAAAAATTATTAGCTCATTAATTAAACAAATTAAATAGTTCGAGATATAGACATATGAGGTGAGACGTTCTTTGTTTATCTTTGTTTGTCTAATAAATTAATTGTGCATATGTACGGAAGACGTTATTCCTGCTTTTACATATGTCTTGAGACAGATTTGTTGTGCATACATTTGTCGCAACTAGTGACGTTTCGAGAGCTTCGAGATCGTTCGAGCCTGCAACTTCGTCGTTTTGTTGCCATGTTTTTTTTGCGCATTTGCTTACGCTGTTGTTTTTGCGCATATTTCGGCGGTCATTTGCTTGACCGACCATAGATTTTATTAGTAGTATCGGAATCGGAAGTATCGTGCAAAATGTCGTGTTTTGTGCATCAACGAAGGATTAGAAGAAAATGAGCAGACATGAGATGGCAGTGGGCTTTGTGGAAGCACTTAAATAATTTATTACATATTATTTGCAAAATTAATATTTTTTTGTCGCAGTTATTTATTTATTTTTTTTGTACAGTATATTTTGTACAATTCTATTTGAGTGTATGTGAAACTGGCGTCTTACCTCATGGAAACTCATTAGTTGAGTTGAGAGTTTTGGCTTTTTTTTAATAGCTGAATTTTTGATAGATTAAACATTAAACAAATAGTTAGCCATTAAAAGAATGGCCTGGAAAAACACCAGCTTCACGCTGCATCTTACTTTGTTCGACGATTTTTTTAACATTTTTGCCAGATTTTGTTATATCGGCGTCTCGATCTAATTTATTTAATAAATATTTTAATAATTTAATAATTTTTACGCATACCTAGAACTTTGTTCAGAAAGTATAAATGATTGCAAAATTATACAAAAAAAATAACACAAAATCTCATTTAAAGTCGATAGAACAATCGAAATATGATCATCGTCTCATCTTACAGTCAGTACTTGTACGTTTGGCATCTCGATCAATCCAATTTGTTTAATAAATATTTTAATAATTTTTATTTATAGAACCCACTGGAAATTAAATGTGATTATAAACTGACATGAAATCTCATTAAAGTCATAAAATTATCGAAATATGACCGATATCTCGTATTTATATATTTGGCATTTCGGAATCTATATATTTATTTATTTATTTATTTAATAAATATTCTAATTTTTATATATACAACACACACACACACACACACACACACACACACACACACACACACACACACACTCTCTCTCTCTCTCTCTCTCTCTCCTTTTCTGAAAATTAGAAATAATTGCAGAATAACAGGAAATTTCATTAATCAATAGAACTATCGAAATATCGAGCGTTTAATTTGGCAATTTAATTTAATATTTAATTAATGTTCCAATAATTTTTACACATAGAAATTTTGTGTAATTATTGTGAAACTCTTAAGTGCTTAAAGTCTGGCTATTTTTAATAATAAAGAAATGAAAATTTTACACAAGTGAAAAATTATCTTATGAAAATTATTCAGTTTTTTAAATTACATTTACAAATCTAGTACTTGAAACTTGACACTCTGTAATTAGAATAAATCGAAATGACTTTGAAAGATGTCAAAGTAATTAAAAAATGTCACTTCTTTCAACAACTTATAAATAATCAATATATTGATTTATTTTACAATCTTAATTTATAGGTCTTATATTTAACAAACATCTATTGCAAAAAATACATTTTTATTTTCTTTTAATATGTTTTTAAACATAAATTTTCATTATTCTGATGTTATATAACTATTTTTGGAAGATTTGGTATAATGTTGGTTTTATGGCCAAACAAATATAGATAAGACATGGGTCGTAACGATACTTATCTATAGTGTGTCGTGCTAATTTGTTAATGGGACATCCTGACTGGCACACAGCGATGATTTTTTTTAATCAGTGTTCAGCACGCTGATACGCGCTATTATTAGAAAAACCTTCAGAGGAATCGTCGTTACTTGGGTTAGTGTATGTACAACATTATCGAGACGTACTAAAAAAATTGTTACCGAGAGTGAATGGCTCATATTTCAAAAAAACCAACACCATGATCAATTCATAAATCCACTTAACCATATTCAGATAATATAAATACATATTTAGCGTGTAACATTATAAATGCATATTTGTCAGATTTATATTTACGTCGTATGCAATTTAATTCTTAAATGCATCGTTTTATTGACAATAAAATTAGCCGTATAATAATACAGCTTACAGAGGCGAACATGTTTAATAAAAATGCAAGTGGTATTGAAAATATACTCAGAGAATGAAAATGAATAATAATTTATGTTTCATATTCTTCTTTCAAAATAAAATTGATTACTACAAATTTTTCTTTATATTAATATTGTCTAGTGTATTTGAGTCAATATATATTGACAAATTAATACGACATAAACAATTATACAAAAATGTCTCGATATTAATATTGAGAAAAAACTTTGTTAACCTCGGGTTACAACTAGATGTTATAAACTTTATGTGCTTAAACTAATTAATTCTCTTTTCTCGTAATTAAAACATATACATGTATGTAATCAAAACATTAAAAATTACAAAATATTGTGAATCTAAAATAATTATTTTTAATCTAAAATAATTAACTTGGCTACCTTTAAGTAGAAGCTATTTTTTTAAATATCTCACTATTGACTTTTAAAATGAATCTCTTGGGTAATAGCTGCTTATTTCAAAGATTTGCCATAATGTATCGCGTTGAAAAGCGTATGTGTAAAATGAGAGAAATGCAATAATGTAAACATCTCAAATGATAATCTGCAGATGCGAGTCGATTCAACTGGTCATTTACATAAAACAGACACAGTCGAATCTTTCTCATTTAAGGTTCTAACCAAACTTATAGCTAATCTTGACATTGTATGTATCAGAGAGTGCGTCAGCATATTCTCTGCGTCATCGACGTTAAATCCGCCCTACAGGATGTTGCAAATTTAAAATTTTTTTACGCACTGTCTGATTCATTTTCACATATAAAAATAAAAGAACGGTAACGGTTAAGAAATTTTTGCAATTTCGTGCAAGCCAACATTTTAGATTTTACATTTAATTTTTTAAAATTTATTACTCTTTGCAATTTAAAAAATGCATAATTTGCATTTACATATGTTGTAATACTTATAAAGTCTCTTTCCCCTAATAAGAAAATTTCAATTTTGTATAGCGAAATTATGAACGTATTTTATTTGAAATGTGAATTATTAAATGCTAGAACATAATAGATCAAGCAGGTCTAATATTTATTGACTGGAAGGATCGTACGTTCATTTCCGCATAATTTTGTAACGTCCGATATAACATGCAGTAGTGCATACAGTATAACTCTTAACGTGAAACGAGTGCAACGCTTTGCCACAAGGTTTCGGTCAGACCGATCGCAACAAGTACCCATCTCAATTGGCTGATTACGGGTCCATAAATTCATTTCGAGACCAAGTGGAACAAACATCGCGTCCAATCTTGCAAGTTTCCCTCTCGCTTTCTCGATCGACTGCATTATGCCTCAATCTGCACCCTCACGGCCACGCGTGCATTTTGTAGGTTGTCGACAATATAAAATATGTATATGTACGTGCAATATATGTGTCCGGCTAATGTCGAAATTTCAATATCGATTTATCGTCGCACCCCGGCGCACCTTGTAGGTTCGCGATACAATTAACAAGCGACAATTCGCCGCGTGCGTCGAATTTCCGGTCGTCCCTTTTGCGTACCTTTTTTTTGCTCCCGTTGATTGACCAGGCGAATTGGATTTAACAATACGTGGAAGTATTTAGCGCGAGACACGTGTAAAAATTGCCGTTGCATTAATTGAGTTTATTTTTACATGAAGGTGACAAGTATCTCTTTATATTGCACTGTAAAAATGAAAATGATACATATGAGTAATATAAAAAAAACATTTTAAAATATATTTTGTATTTTATAAATTATAAATATAAATATATTAAATATATACGTTTAAATATCCATGTAAAGCATTTATCTATGTCTATTTATTAGATAACATTATAAATTGTCATATTTGTATTATAAGTTGCGTGCTTCAATACGAGTTTGATTATTCTTTTTTATGATGAAGCGCGATGGGCGCACTTTTGTCGGCGAGATCCAAGGAACTTGATGAACGCGTTTCATCTTCGACATGTGAGGTCTAATTCTGTCTTCTTTTTTGGGAGGACTTCCTGTTTCCGTGAACCAATCTGAACGATCAGTACGTTAATCGATGCTTTCCAAATAATCGTTTGCGCAGAAAATCGCCGGCTAATGAAGATTCTCGATTTTTTTTTCGAATTTACGATCTCGATTTGCAGAGGTTGCTGCAAAATGAACTTAATGGTACATTTTTGTCGCAAAAAAAGTAAAAATGTACTCAGAATTAATTAAAAAATATTACGTAACTAAATAGCAGTTACTTTCGATTAAGACAAAATAAATGTTTACATAATTCGGAAATATAGATATTTTGTAATTTAAAATTTGTGATGTGTGTGTATGCTATATTATCAAACTTTAAACTGTAATTCAATTATTGCAATTTTAATAGATATAAAATTATTAAATATCAACATAATCTCTATTTCTATTTTGATCATCTTTAATTTACTGCGTTATTGCATAATATGTAGAAAATTACAATTTTGCAGCTACACTATGCAAATTAAAATTGTTTTTAAATGATATTATTAGGTGCAAATTGTCTTAACTATTTTGTATACTATTTACTTAAGAAATATCAATTTGAATATATATAACCGAAGAATGTGTTGAGAATTGCTTAGAAGGACGAAATATAATCAAATGCATATGTCCAATCTTTGTTCCGATTGATTTGCTATTCGAGTGGCCGGATATTTGTTCCTCGAACACACACGACGCACTCTAGAAATTCGTTTCCTTTCAAATAAATCAAATCTCTTGGATGTTATTGCGTTTCTTCCGGTCTCCCGCATTCGAGATCTCACATTTCCTGGACTGTCTCATCCTCCTTCCGAGAATTTACTCAGTGACATATACATTTATGCAAGGATATCGAATATACGAATCCAACAAATACGGTTTATATTTTTAAGTTAAATAACTATTAAAAAGATTATATATTAATTATAATTAACTTATATTTATAAAACTATTTCATCACTTTACACTAACAAAGAAAATTAAAATAAAAATTAAATTAAATAGAAATTAAAATAATTCCTCACACACACACACACATACACAGAGTGTACTCTTTCTTTCTTTTATATAATATTTTAAATAAATTAAATCACACAGAAATTTTTTTAAATATCAAATTAATAAAAACTAATAAAAAAAACGTCAATTGCGATCTTTGCACAATTTATGTAATAATTTCTCAATATGAAAAGATCAAGAAAGATTTTTTTATAATACTGTCGAATCAAAAGGAAAATATTAAATCGTTTCGTATCGGTGTATTATAACGTGATCTTCGATCGGATCATATGTGCAGCGTATATTATAATCTGAAAGAAGGGCTGTTAGCCGATAAATTCTTCATCTAGGTGGAACCACTTACAAAAGGGAACACCTTTTCGTGATTGCATGCTTACGGCATGTGAAATAGTGTCCAAATTATAGGTCACGGTGTATAATTCGACGAAGCGTTGAGCAGAATCGTGCATCGCCGAAAAAAAGAAAGAATTGGGCGCGATCCAAGGAACAAGCGTACCCATTTTTCTTCGTAGATACGCGAAATCACGGCTTTTTAGAGGCTTAAATCTCTCCGAAGATCGCGCCACTAACAAGATTAAAAACCGGCAATTAATCAATTAATCGCGCGATGTTTCTTTTTGGAGTTGTAAACGACGCTTGTAAATAATATGAAGAGTTTACAGCTAAAATGACGGGATATTTTAGGACTAGATATTTTAATAAAAAAAGGAATTAAATATATATACAAATTTTATCCGTCAATATTAATAATTAACGCTACAATACAGTTATTCATAATTAATAGTACAAATCTCTAGTTCAAAACAATAATAACGAAATCATGCTTCATATCATTCAATTTCTATTTAAATTTAATAAATGTTCTTCTAGTTTAACAAATTAATTAAACCATTATTAAATTACTGTTGTTCCGAGCGATTAATTTAATTCTCTCAGTCGATCATGATTAATTATATAAATTGACTCGTGTGTAAATTATTATACTGATTGTGAGTTAAAACGTGTAAATTAACGAGTAATCAGTGACTACGTTTTAATCTCATGTGATATTTTCAAATCATTATGCAGTAACCTAGATGTATGTATAGCTTTCGAAAAATTATAATAACAAACTCGTTTGAAATATTACCGGCAAACGATCGCGTGGATTTCTCTCAAGGAGGTTAATGGAAGTCTTAAGAAGTCAGTTTTTCTTTAAGTTTCACTATATTTGTTCGTTTGAACGAGCGGCTTTATGACGTTGCGGTTTCAATTTTCCGCGTGGCGAAAGGTCCAACACCATTTGTCGATATGAAAATCAAAAGTTGTTCTCGTCGATGACTTAATGATGAAAGGAAAAGTTTCCTTGCAAATATAGATGTCAATAAATAATTTCAGACTGCAATAAATATCATCCTACATGATGGACGATTCAAAATTTATCTTAAAATTATACTTGCTTCTCTTTAATTAAATGAAAGTTAATGTACAATTCATGAAATTAAATTATACAACGCTTAGCAAGCATTTGTAAAGGCAGAGATTGAAAAGATAAAAAAGTTTTCATTATCTCCGCGACTATAATTATAAATATGTATTAAATTAATTAATTTAGAGTTTGTGAAATTATATATATTATAATATTATGATACAACTAAAGAGAATATTTTTAATTTAAATTATGATATAACAAAGATTAATACAATTTAACAACTTACTGTCTGTTTATACACGTACCTATATGGAGTTATCACATTATATCATGAGTTATTGTTTGTACGCGCGTTCAGTATGTAAATGTTGACGGATGTTGGGATGAGAAACGGTCCAAAAGACTATGATATAACCAGTTAAGGGGCTATTGGACCAAACATACGGGCTGCAATCTGGGCCCGAGGCAATGAAGTATCATGGGATGTCTCTTGCTTGTTTTATCACCTAAAATTTTTTGTAGGCTGAACTTTCTTAATGTCATCTTAATTTCAAACCTGATTATTCTTTGTATTCTTAATGTAACTTAATTTAATGTACAATTTGTAGCCTTACAATGGAAACAAAATATGATTTTTTTCTCTCATTCTATTTTATCTAATTATTCTTACGATTATTTATTTTTACGCAATAATAATTTACAATCATTTACTATTTCAAGATCTTTCTATTTCAAATTTTATTATTACATAAAGGTATTACCTTTTTTCTTGGTTATATTCTAATATTTTCAATAACTAATTTTAACCTAGTATTTTAATCTAATATTTTCAATAAATAATTTTAATTTGATTTTTAGGATTTTGAGATTTAAGATTGGAATTTTAATTAACGATATGTGAGTGTGTGTGTGTGTGTGTGGGAAGCAGGAGAGTAATAAAAGAAAGTTGTGTTCCGCATTAACCCATCAATTGAAAACCGTTGTGTTAAATAAATCGCGAAGGCGTTTATCGGCGATCAAGCGGCAGTCCATTTTCGAGGTAGAAATCTTTAGCGCCGCGTGCTGCTTTATCACCGTGAAACCGCAACTATGCGGCTTCGCGCGGATCACAATGCTTTATAATTAATAAATCACAGCGTGACTGAACTTTTATCGAAGGTCCCGACCACCTCGAAGGACGGTTATGGATGTCGCATTTTACAATAGCATTCGACAGGTAATCGTCATGACTGGTTCTTTGTTAACAGGCTTGAGCAAGACAGTCGATCGTTTGACAAGATGCGTCCACAAATTCGACGATATCTATTAAAATAGAAAAATCATGATTTTTTTAAAATTGCAAATATATTTGATATATACATATATAGAAAATATTTTACAATTATTAGTTAAATTAAAAAATAATGTGTATAATCTCTTTTAATTTAAATATTTTTTGTGCAAATATATATATAAATGTTTATATATATAAACATTTAACAAAATATATTTGTTTTAATTTTAAATATAAACATTCATATTTTGCACAAAAAATATTATATTACATATTATTTTTTAATTTAACTAATAATTGTAAAATACTTTCTATGTATTTTGCAATTTATTTCTTAGTTAAGTTCTTTTCGTTTAGGGATTTTGTTAAAGAGTGTAAAGATTTCATAAGTCATACTGTTTTATGATCTGTGACTTTAAAAATGTGTAATGTGAACGTTAAATATGCTGTAAAATGCAGTAACTGCAACTCGTTGTGTTGCAAATAAAAAAGCTCAATGTTTCGAGGGTGCAGGCAGACTACTGGTATATCACTGGTTGGATTGTTATGTCTGACAGAAAATAAATAAATGCTTGAAGTGTTCCTCGAATTATCCTACATCACATATTTATTTAGTGATGTTGCTCTTAAGTTGGAGATTGCAACCTCCAATTCAATGTTTTGATTGCAGAATCATATAATTAGAAAGTTTCAACGTCAATTTTTTATTTATTGTGTTTATTGTATTATTTTTTATTTATTAAGATACAATTTTTTGTATATTTTAAATTTTGACATTTATATAATTACATTTGTCATTTATTATTTAGATTATTTTCTCTATTTTAGGTACTTTTCTTTTTTAAAAACTTATTACGTTATTACGTTATTTCTACATTGCTATTAATTACTTTTTTTAATTTTAATTTATTACGGAGGAGAAATTTATCTTTCATAAACTATTGAAAAACTTTAAGACTGTGTTTGAACATTGAAAAAGAAGCTATATCTAACATTCACAAAGGCCGTTGATTACTAGTGGGTTAATTACCGAACTTAATTGCTTAACGTAATTGGTTCTGCATTACATTGTATCGCACGTTGTAAGACACTTCCAGTTCTCTCAACACCGTTTGCGATTCGTCATAGTATTTTACGCGCGATCCGTCGCGCTAGTGAAAAAAACTTCGTGAACGATTAGCGACGCGCGACTGGAAAGAGAAAGCGAAAAAGGGTGAACGAAAAAATAAAAAGAAAAAGGGAACGCTATGCTCGGACAGTTCTCGTTGCAACGTTGCACCTGGATGATAAAGGAAAAGCCACAAGTCTAATCTCGTAGGTAGAATTTTACGGCTCCATCCGTACCACAATTACAGTTCGTTGAACCGAGAGCGAAGGGCGCGCGAGAAAGGAAAAGGGGCACGTCGGGATTTCCGTCAGTCTATTTGGCGCGCAGATAACGCTATTTTAAACAATGCTTCCGATTATCTAGATGAGATTCACCGGTAAAATATAAGCGCGATAATGACTGATAACATAGTCAACGTGCGCGTTTGCTTTGTGTAGAAATCATCTGCATACACCATCCTAGTTGCTAGTGAACAGTTTCATTTTGAAATCCTCTCTCTGTTATTTCTTGAGAAAGAGATACAGAAATTGCGATATAATTGTATCGTATTTGTAAACCAAAATAAATGTATCTACGGAATATAAAAAAATATTACTTTACAAATAAATGCTTTTAAGATAATTAAAATATGAGATGCGTCTATGAAGAAAATTTACCTCATTATTTATATACAATATATTATTATTTCAAACTGAAATAAAAATATTATATTGCAAGTAAATATGTATTTCAAATCAATGATAATGTATAAAGCATATATAAAGCTATTATTTAATTAAAAAATTTTATTATAAAATTTATTTTCAATAAAAAGTGCAAAGAGAAATTTTTTGCAAATTTATTTTCAGTAAAAATGAAAAATATTTGAAAATTTTAGTCGTAAAAAATGTCATATTTTACAGTGAAATACTAGTTGAAAAATACAATATTCAAATCTAGTTTCTGTTTTTAAAATTTTGGCCAAAGATCAGTCATCTTGGATCAGTGTATTTATGTGTATAAATAATTCAGATATTTATTACACAACTTGTCTTCTTATTTTTAAGTCACGGATTAATTGCCGAATTATTGCCATAAGTCCCGCGGGATGAACACAGTACACGATGCGCAACCGGTGCGCGCACGGAGGGATGCGATGCGTGCGCGTCGCCTCCTCCCCCTCCTTCTTCCTTCGCTCACTCGTGTGGTCCACCACCACACCATCCCGCGGACTTATATATTTCACGGAGAGTCTCCCACTTTCGCCACTATCATTTCTGTCGCGGCGGCGTTCGTACGCGCCACACACACGCCTGGCAGTCCGTCCTTCCTGCCGAGTTCACGCGAAGACCGGAAGCTACGATCCGTTCACGCTTACGCGGTCCAACCCCTCGTACCGTACCCTCTTCGAAACCGTCACACAGTGGTGCGGTTTTTTTTTTTAACGCTATAGAAGGAGAATAATTGTGCATTTTTCTGAATTTTAAATCGAAATCGGCGACGTGTAGGCCGTTTTACACACGGGGTGCGCGAGGGTTTTATATGGGACATGTATGCCACGTGGACCGAGCCGGAAGATCCACCTGCTGCTGCCGCTATCGAGTAGGATTAGGCGAGCAGGCACGACGGTGAGTGACGAGGCAATAATACAAAGCGCTGATATGAAATTGAGGAGCACTATTTAGCAAAATCAGGAGATTTATATATTTATTTACATTTTGTGAAAAAAATGTAATCATGCTTAATCAATTTTTTAACGAATTTCTTATAAATGCTATTTATATAAAAATTATAAGATCGTAATATAAAATATAAGTGACAACTTTTAAGGAGCGTACAATTGATTGGAAGGCATGAGAAATATCGTTTCTCCATGAAAATACGCTAATTGGAAATAATATAAAAGTAGTAATTGCAAGCTTTATTTTTAGAAAAAGTTTTTCCCCATTTAATTATGTAATATCGAAAAATATAAGCATTACATTAAAATATAACATTGTAGATATAAAATCTTTTTATTGGCTTTTTCTCTCGGTACAGAGCAGTTTTATAATATTCTTTCTCAAGTATTCGACACATATGACACATATATTATTTTGCTTCTTAATACGGTCGGTATAATGCTCATGTTAATCTACGTATGTGATCTTCAAACGTGTTCACGCGTTCAAAGATCGTCTAGCGAACAAAGAGTCAAAGATGCCAAGCACGTCGACGGAAAGCCGACTTCGAGGACGCGAGACGTAGGAGGAGGACTGGGACGAATTCACCGTGAATTTTTCGTAACATAATTTATCATAGGGCCCATGTTTTTTCTCTCTCTTGCGTGCGCGCACACATAAAATACGTACTCGTATATTCTTCACAGCTGCTTACACAAATGGATCACACACGATGTCTCGCGATCAGAAAACCGCGACATAGACATAGACACCTCTCGCCGGATAGCGACTTAATATATCAGTGCTATAAATTATGCCTTTATGACTCTTATCTGACTGATTTTTCCACAAGTGCTTTATCACGTATCACGCATATAATTGCGGTTTTCCGGATTAAAATAGAATAGCTAAAATAGAATCGAGATTACATATTGGAAAACATTCGATAATTATGGAAATGATACTTACATATTTTTACATATAGAGGAAGTAATACATACTTGTGGCGATAATTATACATTTCAAGGTTTTGCTACATTAAAGATCGAGACCTTAAAAAAATGAATATGAATAATTACGAACAAATATCATTGAAAAAGCGTTATACATAATTAATAATTTTATAAAAAATTATTTTATAAATAGATAAAAGAAATTAGTAATTTACACTTTTTTGCGCTTATTTGTTGATATTTTTTTATTCGTTCATTGATCGATCTGGATACAGTTTTAAAATCTATAATATTTAATATTTAATATAATTATTAATACTGTATTACCGAATATATATTTGCTAAAGAAAGAGAGAGAAAGAAAACACAAAGTTTCACAGAGTATATGTATTGAATTTCATAGCGCGCTGTTTGTTTACATCTCTTTGTTGTCATTCACGCGCCCGAGACTCGAGCGGCAGGTACGCAGAGACGCTCTGTGTTGTCTCATTGTTAGTACTCTACGGAACGCGGTCGTGAGAAGTACCAAGAGACATGAAACGCAATCATTTCCTATTGACAATTATCAGCTAGCACGATTAATTAACTTCCACAATTTACGAGCGTATCGAAGCGACGACCTCTATTTATCTGTCAAAGTATGTAAGTACTTTGTGCGCCTACATTTCAAGTAGGGATCAAGTAGAAGTGATAAAAATCATAAAAATTGTTTTATTCGAATCTTTATTTTTATTTCATATCTTTTTCCAAGCAATTGCTTATCTCTCGTGATAAGCAAGATTATTATAATTATCTGATTTAAATAATGAAAAAATTATGACAGATCGATTATTTATTGATAATACCGTATGTATTTCGTGAGATTTTATATTATAATCTACTACGCTTGGAATATTAATTTCAAATTTATATTTTCAATAACAATATTTTAATTCATTTATATAGTTGGCGTTCATATATGATGTTCATACTTGTATATACAATCCTAATTATAAGTTATCGGAGTTATTTTCAAATGTGAAGAGTTGTGTATTCGTTTATCTGTTAAATCTTGACAGTGATGCAATCTTTATATGAATAAAATGTTATCTATTTTTTTAATATAATTTAATTATAAATAATTATACTTAATTTACTGCCAAAGTCATTGGTTTAATTATTAAATAACTTTGCTAATTAACTTCTAACCAAATAATCGTATTATTATCGTATCGCATAAAAAAATAAAAAGATAAGTTGTCAATTCAGATATCATTAATTAAGTCGGTTATTGTGCCGTGCTTTCTATTTATAATTCTTTATGTCTAAAACGATTATGATATTGCAGTGTTTAAAAGAAAACGCGTTGAATATATTATATAATATAATAATTATATAAATTATGTAATTATTAAATGTTACTAATTATATTATTAATTATTAATCATTATGTTAATTATAAATATTTAATTTATACAATAATTATGTAATATTGTATATTTAATCTAATCTTTTTATTCATTAACGTACATCTACATCATGCATTTGCGACATGTGTTGAAATAATTACTGGATCATTGACGTTCTGAGCCATTAGTGTTTTCAAGCAAGTCGTAAAGATTTAAGTGGAACTCGAAGCGAATCTAATAAGCGCCAGCTCGGCGACGGATGGCGCATTAAAGCTTGGTCGCGACGTTTGGGCGAGAAAAAAAACCGGGAAGCTTAATCTTCTGAAAGTTAAGGCGATCGGTCTGTCCAAACGACGCCTCTTTTCCCTCGCGCATTGCCCTTCGCCGCCGTTACGGGACATCGTGATTTGTTGCGTGGCGCCTTTCTTACGCTCTCTACATCATTCGTTTAATAATGAGTTTCGTCCTTCTTTTACGCAGGATGGCCTGAGCCTCGGAGCAAATCTTCCATGGACCGTCCACGAAAATCGGAGGACGACTCGCCGCTGCCGTGCATATTTCCGCGTCAACGATGCCGCCGGCGATCAGCTGTGATCAGGATGGATCTGGGGTAAGTGGGATCATTGTTTTAGTATCTTTTACTAAAACGCGCATGTGTAGTAGTAGAAGTAATATAACTTCACAAATGTGCGAATAAAAGTGCTATAAAATACTATAAATTTAACGCAAAACGAAAACAGCTAAGTAGCAAGCAAAATAGATCGAAAATAGAACGATATAGTATATATAATGATTCCGTTATCTGAATGTACAGCTTAAAGCAGATATGATTCATGTATGAATTTAAAATTTAATTGGTACGAATTTATGAGTCAGAACAATAACTTATTATTTTTAAACTCGATCGTGTTAGAATTAGAAAAAAAATAGTAAAATATCAAAAATGAAAAGAATATAACATATTGAGGAGAAATATGTAAAAATTTGAAATTTTATTTTACGTTTTAAATTTTATTTTAGTTTTGAACTTTTTGAAAACAAAACTGTATATTTAAATTATTCAAGATATTCCCATTGAACATATGTTCGAGCCAGACATCTTGTGTGGCATCGAGCTTCACCTTCGAAAAACACACAGACTTGAGATATGGCTTGAAAACGCGCTTTCTACGTGCAAAATATGAAGCGCATTCGTGGTACATACATTGAGAGTAACTCGCTGCACGCGAGTGAGTTACGATATAATTAGGCGCCGGTATGCAAAACGAGAGATACTCGATAAAGCACTGATGAATTTATACGGTCCGTTAAAAGTAGCGATTAAAGCAGGACGTTTATAGCATCTCTTATTTCTTAATCTTTAAATATGTGGCAGAATTTGTAACACACATTGTTAAAATAAATTTATACGACTTAACAGAGAACAGTAGGATTTCGAAATAATAATATAAGAAAGCTACGATTTAAAATAATATAAAAATTTTAAAAAAGTAGTGTAAAAGGATATTCTAAAAATTTTTTAAATTTATTTTTTTGAGAATTCGGAAAAAATCGGAAAAAAGAACTGTTTATTCTTACATAAAAATAATTTTTCAATAATTTTATTTTCTTTGAATTGATAAGTTCTTATTAAATCGCAGAGCTAGAATCGTCTAAAATCATCCGCAGTAGCGTAATATGCTCGTAATGATGGCGTGTAATTCGAACCACCATGGTGTTATTTTGCTCAATCTTATACGGGAGGGAGATAAAAGATCGAACGAGTAAGAGAGCATCTAGGTATATTCCCGTGCAAATCGATAACTCGTCATCTTAACGATATCTCTTTTCCCTTGTCGTTCTACGCGGCGAGTACGTCTGGTGATTTATTTTAATTCGTGGATATCTTATAATAATTTTCTTGATGTGTGTATTTTGCGCGCGCAAGTCCGCAAAACGGGACATCAGACATCAATCGTCGTCCTCGTTACTTTCGATGCTTCGGGCACACAGTTCCTTGTTGTTCGCGGCCGTCTCCTTTATACCGTGCGTATGCCAATATGTCGGTGCATAATTACCGGTTTTCGATCAGTTAATAAGTGCATTTCCACGTCTCTTGAAAAAACGCACAGCTCTGTTTCTCCCGGTCGCTGTCTCTCGTTCGATTTTTCTTTCGAGACGTGCTTCCGCATGAAATCCATTTCTTATGCCCTAATTTTTATTCTGACGTTATCTGCTAATTGAAAATATAGAATTTTAGAAAATTAAAAGTTTTAAGTAAATTTTCTTTGCATTTCTCTCTTTTAGAAAAATATTAATTTACTTGGAAAAACTACAGTATACTTATTATAGTTGTTCTGTATTTTGTATAACTTGGTTTATATATCAAGTTTTCACGTTATTATATTAAATTTGTAGTTATAGATACATATAATTAAAACATATACATTATAATTATAATCAAAACACGTGATACACAATTTAAAAGTTGATGTTTCAGTTTTTATTTAAGGAACGTTGTTTAGTAATTTTTTCTGCAATTATTTTTTTTTTTATATAGGGACGAATTAAACATTTTAAAATTATTAAAATTTACTACAATATCTTTTGATACAAATTATTTTCATGCATCAGAAACAGAAAAATTGTGAATTTTTGAGAAATTCTCCACTTTTTTATATGGAATTTCTCTATGGTATGAAATAAGTGCTAATTATTCCTGTTTTAATTACAGCGGAGAATAACTATAGCACATAAAAATTTCCGCAGCGGGGTTATTAAATTTCAGCTTTAACAGTGAAAACGGACACAAAGCGTAGAAATGCGAAAAATTAGCCATGCCATATTGCGGTTATCTGCTATCTCGTGCAAGTATTTCGTTACTGAGATAAAAGCACTTTCTTTTTCCATCAGAAAATAGGTATATATTTTATAATACACTGCACAGAATTAATTATAAAAATAATATAATTCCCGTTTTTAATTTTGCAAATATCGAAATAATTTTTATACTTTCTAGAATTTAACACAATCGTTTATGAATATATCTTTATTTTACTAAACAAGTATAAATTATAATAATGATTTTAATTGATACATTATATTCCTTGAATCTTTACAAACCACTTCAATATATGTATAATACGTAAGTCAGCTATCACATAACGTCGACACATTCAAGTAAGAATAAAATATTTTATATATTAACCCGTTTCTCAAGATGATTCAAAACCGCGGGGGGTTAAATCACTTGGCTACCTCGCGAACGTGCTTTTATGCTTTTAAGCGCTATAACGAATAAAATCATTCGACGCGTTTCAAGAGCCCGTACGTCGCTCATCGACGTTGACACCCGTGAAGGTACAATAACTCGTACATCACTCTACAACGTTAATCCCATAGCGGCGAGTGAATGAATCTTCTCGGAAAAAAATAAATATGAACAATAAGCAATCTGTAGCAAGTTCATGTAGTAATTACATAGAGTCTGGACGATACGATTACGATGTCCTGTGGCTCACATGCAGTATATTATGTGCAGTGTATTATATACGGTAAGCTACCATTTATCGAGACGGATATACTACAAAGCATTCCAAAATTTTTATACTTCTCTGATTTATTTATTTTCGAAAGAAAACTAAGCCAGGTTTTAAATTACAGACAATTGAGTAGAATACACAATTCACAATTTTTAGTGAATTACATCTTAACGATATGAAAAACTAACAAAAATTTATTTCTTGACTAATATTAAACAAATTTTTTTAAATAAAATTTTAATTTGAGATTTAATCGTGAAAATATTTAAATTAGGAATAGAGATATTTCTTTGTCTTGGTAGTTTTGGTTGAAAATTTTTACATGAAAAAACTCGATATTTCTGTAACATCCTGTACTAATCGTTTTGTGTATGGAAAAACTTGGTATCTTTGCATTCTGTATTTATGTATTACATATGTAGCATGTCTAAATGTGCGGACGCAGAAATATTTACTATTGATGACAGCTTTTTCTCTAATAAACTATTATCACATATTATTAGAAAAGGAAAAGAATCAAACCAAACACACACAAGTTTTTAACAAATACACATACTATATGAGTGATTTCTTGTAGAAAGAGAAGGTTGACAATTTATTTGTCATATTAATCACATATTATATATGTAAAAAAATTTACAAATAATTTATTTATAAAACTTTATAAAATTTTTGAATATTTAAAAATAAATTTAATTATAATCGATTCGCAATGTTTTTCAATATTTTTATTTTTACGAACGATTTGTAAATCATAACGTGTGTGTGCCATACGCAGAAGTAAACACGAACGTGTGCACAAAAATGCATATATAACATTCTTTATACATGCGCTTCTTTATTATATGGTGTATGGGGTCAACGAACGATAACCTGAAATGAACGAGAGCGGATGGTTAAGTCGCGAGGCGCAAATTCAAAACCAAGGTACAGAGAGCGCGATGTGATTAATATTGATTATTTACGATGCATTGCACTCGCGGACGTAGAAGCGAGGAGCTTAATCATACGGCGACGACGACCGGACGAACGGATACGTAAACGTCACATGTATGTACGCATTTTACGTCCATTAGCCGCGCCTCGAAAACGAACGTGTCAGAAATCTGAAGGGCAGCCGGCACGCCACGCCGCGACGTGCGAACGTCTTTTGATCTTCGCCGCCGTACGCGCGAAATGCGTAGACACCCGCGTTTCCACGTCGCGCATCCCGCCGAGATGCACCTGTACGCGATCGGATCGCGTTAACGTTTTGCGTCGTGCATTTTTTAATCCGTCAGTACTCTAATCACAAAAGATCCTCATGACGAGAAGCTGCCACTTTTAATGAATAAATGATCATATACGCGAAATACCATACGTTATAAACGCGAATAAGTTTAAAAAAAAAAAATCGATATTAAAATATAGGTTGGAGGCGTTTTTGCGTTGCATTTGTATCGAAGAATTGCAAATATATTCATTTATCTCCAAATACATATTTCATGACTCTCATATGAAAAATATTCTGATAATTTTATAAAACGATAGGTCAAAATGTATGTATGACCGCATTTTTGCAATAGCAAATATTTTTATTCTTCTACAATAAGATAATTATATAAAATATAACTCGTGTTAAATTTATTTAATATGTAACAAAAAGAAAAAGAAACAGTTTCATTAGTCAGTCTTTTTATCCGTCTGTTTTATCTCATAATAGTTTTATTGATATATATATATAATAGATATATTATTTTACAATGAAAAGAGATATTTAATTTATTTTATAATAATGGAAAAAAATTAATATAACTTGTGAACATATAACTTGTTTGATCTTTTATCATTAGATCATCATTAAAATCTTTGTCACAGGCATATACGTGTATTTATTAAAGGCGACGTAAATTTGAAGCAAAATTACGTGTTTTCAGAATCATCTACGCGTGCAATTAATAACTCACGATGGCGGCCGATTAATATCATTAGACGGTGTAATAGAGCGTTGTATCTTTGCCACTCTGTTAAAGGTTTTAATGATACTCGAAGCAGACTCGCCACAAATTGTAAATTGAGCGTTTCTATTTTGCGTGAACGCGCGTCTTGATCAATTTATTTCGAGGCAATATTGAAGCCTCTTGCAAAAGAGAAAGAGAGAACATCCTAGCAGAATGAAAGATAGGAACGCCGCAAAATGAACTCGTCTCACGAGTATATTAATACAAGAAATACTATTCATAAATCGAATAGGTCTTAAAGCCAATTCATAGTATCTCTCGGCGTGTAATCACCTCGTAATTTTCATCGGAGAATTCCTTTTTTCTTTGCGGCCGCGTATTTACGAATATCGACGTTGCATGCATGATGACGTTTTAGCAAGGCTGGGATATACGAAATGAAATTGCGAGTTGCGTTAACGAAAATTATTTATTCTAATCTTCGAGATAATAAACTGTATGCAGTTAGTCCTTTTTAATAATTGTTTCGAAAATTATATCGTTACAATCTATTTTAAAAAATGTTAAAGCTTATGAATGTAAAAGAAATATGAATATGTACATGTATTTATTAAAATAATGTATCTTCGTATACATATGTGAACGATAAAAGTATACAGAATAAGAGAATAAAAAAACCTTTTTTTTTTTTTTTTTTTAAATATGAACATCACACATTTATGAAAAGTATATTTTTGAAAAATTATTATTGGATAATTATAAATTCTGATGCGATTGCATTTCAGCTTTCTTTCGTAGAATGGTTATCTTTCTTCGCTCGCGAATAACATTAATCTTCCAAGAGTGAAATTCGCGTTGAAATCATGGGCGGGTTGCAGCTATTGTCAAGTGCATATTTCTCCGTCATGAAATCACGCACGCATGAATCGCGGTGTGCTTTGTCGGTTCGAGTATGTCGAGACGCCGACTCGGCCCTCTCACGAATTCGTTATCGAAGACTCGGTAAGTCGATTTCCATGTCGTTATCTGGGTCTATTAAAGACAGTTGTGATTACATGACACCGACCGTTAATATGCTGCATAATTTTTCTCGATCTCGATGTCCCACATTCATGTTTTTTTTTTTTTTCTTCAAGAAAAGAACATCTTTATATATTCTTATTTTAAGCTTCAATATTTATGACTTACGGACTTATTCAAACAAATTGATCAAATTAAAAAAAAATATATTAAAGAAAAATCTACATATGTTTTTAATTTTAATGAAATATATATGTATATGTCAATTATATACTAGATATTAATTAATGATGAAACATTAATTGAAAAACTAATAATTCCTTATGTTAATTAATGAAAAATTGTTGCTAATAACATTATTAAATACCAAATAACAGAATACAGGGTTAGATAAAATTTATATAGCGATGCATTGCTTCTGTTATTACATTCTCAGGTTGCGTTCCCGGAAAGGAGTGCAGCGAGTAATGGACATCGTGCGTCATGATCAGACATCCGTAAACGGGATGCACTCGCTTTGCACCCGTGCTCCTTGTTTCTCGCGACCAACGTGTCGAACAGGTGGTTGCGATGCAAACTGAGAGAATTTAAAATATATAGTCGATCCTGTAGCAGCTAGGAAATTGCACGACTCCCATTCGATTTCGTTTCGCCATTAAAGGTACTCGTTGCGATAGAATTCGAGTGGAATGATTTTTGCTGTGAATAAATCATTTGCGAACTGTTGTGTTAAAACGCATTTAAGTTTTGTTACATTATACATATAATATTTCACTTGTAAGAGATTTAGTGTCCGTCACTCTTATTGATTTCACCTTATTTGCGAATGTTATGGTACTGAAATTACATTATATTACTTTTAACTGATCTCTCGTAATATTCATGACTTTTGACTCATCTAAGATTTTATAATATTTTTAACAAATTGATTAATGATTTAAGACAATATTATTAAACTTGTTTTTTTTTTGTGGGTGAAATAAAATTGTTAAATAAAACGATTTAGAGAACGATTATAAAAGATGGAAAAACGCTATATGAGGAGATAGGAAAGGATAATGGAGATGTGTAATAGAATTTCACCGAAGACCTGTATTTATATTGAAAGCATAAAGCGAACAGATTTATCTGCGTGCGGTCGCTTCCGGTGATCGATAATTTTCTAAGCTCCTCTTAAATAATCTGCGCCTACTCGCTTATTTCTCGCGGCTATTTGTGTCCACTGCGATGCAACGCGTGTTGCCGCAAGCGAGTCATTGACTTTCGTTTACATCAAGCAGCTCCGCTGACAGAAGTTTGACAGTGCGCGCAAAACGCTGATTTTTTTTTGGCAATTATGTGCAATTTAAGCATCGTTTAACATACACTAATGCACGCGTCAGACTTTTGTGTCTCGAGAAGACTCATACCCCATTACCAGCATTGTGCCTGCACATCGGCTAGTCATCGTTCAACTACACTAAATGCAATATCGGGTTGCAATACCGATCGTGACGATGACTCGATGACGTTCATTCACGCTATTGCGCACATCTTGACAGAGATGCGTGCATTGTTTACAATTGCATTTGTCATAGAGTGAGTCTAACTCTTGATGCGATCGATTATGTTGAGTCTCCTTTCAGAATTGAAATTTTAATTTATTATTTATATATATAATATATTAATAATTTTAATATATATTTTTTCAAAGTTTAAATCAAATTCTTTCGAATGATGTTAAAAATATTTATTTTAATCAAGGTGATTTTTAAGTATTTGTTTCTTTTGTCAGTTTTTTAGTATAAATATGTCTTATTGTTAGAGAAAATAAATATAATATGTATCTATATTATTCTTATTACTATATTTTTCAATTTTAAATATATAAAATGTTTTTTTACACGCACTGTTAATATTGGCAAATATGATAGTACACCGAGAATGAACTCAAAGGAACAAACTTTATCACGTAGCACGAAACAGGAACAGTATATAAATTTATTAGAGAATAAACAGTTGTTTCTAGTATTAATCAAAAGCACCGCGGACGCGCATGAAGCCCGCTGTGAAGAGAATCAATCAAAATGAAACTAATTTCATTGGAAGAACTTGAAATTGCGAGTTTCCCGTCACGAAATTTCTAGTGGTGCACGTCAAACGAATCTCGGGGGAATTGCGGTGGCCACTCGGAAATTCCATCTAACGCGGGCAACGAATCGCGGCGTCGGGTTGCATCGTGCCAACCGACTGCATGTTTAATGCTGCGATGCATCCGCGGTGCTCTCTCTTCTAGTTCGCTATCAATTCAGATCCCGAACGATCCTCTCGTTGTTTCATTCATTTCGCTTTGTCGGCATCGATTGCGGTTCTTCTCTTCACATAGAACCTATTATCGCACAAAGGAACGCGCGATTCGACATGCGACTGTCGAAATTCGCATGTTACGTACGCGCTAATAGAATACGCATCGCACGCGTATCCTCTGAAAATTTTCGCCAAAGGAGAGTAGAAATTGTTTCCTATGTGTTTTATAAAAAATAATGATGGAGAATAATCTGTTTCTCTTTCTAAACACTTTGTTGAAATGCATATACAATTTTTCATCTATAAATGTTTTGTTTCGCGCGTTAATTCAATTATAATTAAATGAAAAAAAAAATAAATAAATAAATATAGATACATTGAATTTCGAATATTAAAACACAAGTATTCCTCGCGCGTAACGTAATGAATAAAGAACGAGGTTGAAATTCTATGAAAGTCGAGAAACAAATTATACCGACGAGAAGTTGCAATGCGTATCTCCAAATAAACGCAAACTCGCGTCTCTCCGAGAAACGGGAGCTCTAAATTACTCAGTGCCAGGCTCGCGCGTGCAAGCGAGTTTAGAGACCTCCGTGCATTATCAACGGGTCAAGAGCATCAATTTACCACTTTGAGCGATGCGTTTACACTGCGTTAACATAGCGTTCACTCGCCTGCTCGTTCGTCCATCCGTTGCGTAGAGGAGGCGTTAACGGCTTTACTTAAGCGCGGAATCACGAGTAGCAGGCGCGAGTTGCCTGGGTACTCCGACTTTCTTTCGATCTCTTCGTCGGCTGAAACAGATTTGAGCTGATCTGCTTGCGTCAGGCTAATCGCATCGGCGACGACAAGACTCCCATCAACCGCCGGATATTGACGGGAAGGCTGCCGTCGCGCCGGTTCTCGCTTTTTGCCGCCGTTATTTATAGCGGATTTACATAGCCTCTCCTCAAACTCGTCACGAACTTTTATCGCAGAGCCTGTAATTTACAGCGCGCGCGATCGACGAGCAGCAGGCCCGTTTTAGCTTTAATACCTTCGGCGTCCCCGTCCCGATATCTTCGATAGCGATCCCGATTGAACTCGGGACGATCGGTAGTAGCATGAGAGATCAATTTTAATTCAATTTAAAAATTATTATTAATGGCTTCGTCAATGAGGTGCCGCTTTTCATGGCAAATTTTTGCATTTTCAATGACGTTATATACTTTAAATTCATAGAGATTTTATTAAATTAAGTTAATAACAGTTAAAAAGAATATTAAGAAGTCAATCGAGAGTTGAATTTAGTTTAAGAGTTTTATTAACTGATTCAGTTAAAATTGCAATTAGACATTAATAATTTATAATGTAGAGGATAGTTGTGTAAGCTTAAAATATTGTAGAAGTATTACTGTATCTTATATAATAATTATTTAATTTATTTAAACATATAAAATATTTTTATTTAATATACATATATATACATTTTTTTTACGATAACAAGTTTTTAACATACAAAAGTGTTCAAAATTTTGTTTAATCTAAAATACTTAAGAGACAGATAAGTGTTTGATTAATTCTTATTTAAAAGTCATTTATCTTATCAAATATGATGTAAGTCTCATATCGAATTTTTTTTTAAGTTTTTGTTACATTCTGCAAAACACAACCATCCAAACATTGGCCAAATCTAATTAACATAAAATATCGTATAACAATGTAATCATGATGAGTAGCCACGTCGTGTCGTGCACGTGTTTGGGCGACGTTGCACTCGAACGTGCAGCGATAACGTCATTTCCTCACCTACTCTGATGTGACGGCGATAAGTGTAAATCGTGTAAACCTCACGCAACATATAACATTTATAAACTTCTCCCTTGATTGTATGGGCAACGCATACAACGCGGCTATTGTGCATCGAGCGGGCGGTTCGGGGACGCCGGCGTCATAAGATAATTTTGAAAAAAATGGGTTACACGGTTCTTATCTGCCCCGACGGGTTTTATGACGGTCCGACGAACTCGACGAACGGCGTCGCCGACTTTGTTGTCGCGCCAGAGTCGGATCTAACATGCAAAGTTGTCGGAAAAGTCGTGATTCTAATAAGTATTCCTTAAAGTTAGTTCAAAAATAAAAGTCTAATATGATACAAACACAGCCGGGCAATTAAAATTTTTGTATAATTGCAGTTTATTTATTGTATTGGTATTAGAAATATATTTATTTTGCTATGTAAATCAAAATTTAGTTGAAATAGCAGTAATTCCTGCATCGATTCAGAATATAAATGTGCGAATGAGTTATAAATAAAATTAATTAAATGTAAAAATACATTACATACACCATAATTATAAAATAAATTATAACCATAATATTAAAAATAAAAAGTAAAAAGAAATTTTTTAATCTTGATCTCTTAATCATGATAAATATTTCACATCGGAGTCAATCTTACATTTTGTGTGTACACAAAAATAAATATTAATAATAATAAAAACATAACAAAAGACGTATTTAAGATATAAGCTATCGCATAAAACGATGAAAGAACTTGGGGTGTGCACTTGTTAGATAAGACTCGGAGAAATGTCATTTATAATTGGTTGCAACAGGGTCACCGCGTCGCTTAATCTCGATAGAAATTGCAAAATGATTTCTCGGATTCGCGAATGTATTGATCGTGTTTGACGTCACGATTCGGCACGTGATAACTTATATCGTTAGAAATTTTAACTTAAGAATTAATTCTCGAGAATTGTTTCAATTGTTTTGCATTAAAACATATGAAAGATTAATTATCTTTCATTTTATAATTTTAATCTGTGTACACAACATATTTGAATTTCTTTATCCATAACAAGGAATAATATATTGTCAATGATGTAATTAAATAATTTGCAAATGCGTATGTATTTGATATTCAATTCGCATTTCATTAGCACATGTATATGATTTCATAAACACATTATTGGTTATGTTCCATACGTATCTTAATTAGACACATGAATACCATAATGTAAGTTATTAAAGGAATATATGATATTGAATTTGTGTTGCTATTTCTGTTTTTGATGCTTTATAGCGTACGAGAATAAATGTTAGATTGTTGTGTAGTATCTCTTTGTTTTTTATACATAAAAAAATATATTGGTTTTCATATTTTTTTAAATAATGGATTATATAGAAATGTAGAAAATTTTCCATTTATATGTTGAAATAGAAATTTTTAATTAAATATAAATATAATAAAAATATTTTTGTTTATATCATCCGTTAATATAACTATCAGTTATTTAACAGCTAACTCATTAGGGATAAGAGTAAACCACGATATTAAGAAAGATATTTTTTTATTTTTGCAAAAATATATATTGAGTATAAAAATAATAATCCGTATTAACTCATATTTTCATTATTTATAAATTATTTTATTCGCTATGTATTTTTCATTTATTATCAATATTTATTTTCGTACGCGAGTTGCAAGATTGAATCGAGATTGATGAGACCGACGTAGAATATTCATCATCGCTAAGACAAATCAAATTTTTTAAACATTTTCCATGTTCCATCAATTTCATTTATGAATTCGTAATTTCATCATTCATTCGATGAATATCTTCGCACGCGTGTCCCGAACGGATGTGGTTGTTAGCGCTGTTTCAGCAGTTGCAAAATCACAACGCATTACTATGTTCCCTATGGAATCACACATTACGACGTGACTATAAACCGTTCTGTGCGTGACATACCGCAACTTGACTAGGAAAACCAGCGATTTCCGGCATAACGTTATGTGCGCGCGTCTATTTTGAGACGTTTGTAATAACAACACGGGGATGACGCGCTAAAATGACTTTTCTGCGGTAACATTCGAAAGGAAATTGCACGAAACTTTGTGTAATTTTATATCACACTGTAACTAATTATACAATTTCAAAAAAAAATTTATTGCAAATGTAGGTGTGTGTATACACATCTTTTTTTAACTTGATACATCCATATTATCACATATCGCAGAGTATGTATGCGTGTGTGTTTTACAAGAACCGAAAAATATAGAAATAAAAAAATAGCAAGAAATTTACTTTATTTTAAATCCCAACGCGTTAACGAAAATAAAACACTGCGCGACTGACATGCGGATTTGGCGTCGTGTCATGGGATGAACTTTACATAGTTACGCTCGTTACACTCCTCACTGTCGGTCCACGTGTTAAATTAATCACGGCGGCGAGCATTCTTCAGCGTTTCTCGCTAGAGGAAGCTTTAATCCATTCTGCGAATTGGCAGGAATTAATTTGCGCGCCCGCGCGACTCGCCGCCGCATGCGGAAACGGTTTCGTCTCGCTTCAAACCCCTAATTGATGGTTCTGTTTCGATGCCGTATAATAACCGGCGCCGGGCTACATGTGTGCAACATATCGCTGCAATCTCTGCGACGACGTCGCTCGTGGGAATACAGTGCTTGATACCTTGTCGATAACATACGTCACGGAGTATATGGAGGAAACATTTCCGTTGTTCGAAACTGACAAAAGCAGCCCTTGAATGCGCAAGAGAAAGTGTATCAACTTCTAATATCGATCTATATCGCGAGATTTAATTCGATAAATTGTGTGAGTTAATTTTTTTTCTCCAATATTTCTCTCAATAAAAAATTAAACATAAAATTTAACTTTCGGTATTCATAAAAAGTGCATTGATAAAATAATAATTGAGAGATGCAATTGCATTCCTACAATAATATATATTATGTACATTAAATAATATCTCTTTTTCTTTCGTTTTATATTGCATTGCATTGCATATATAACAATTTTAAATCACTTGTTAATATTAAATTGAGTTAAATATTTAAAGTTACGAAGGCAATGCTGCATTGTTTAAAATGAAATGTTGATCGTTTAAACATAATTTTTCCCAACGCATTATAGCGATCATTGATCTCATACTCATATGCGGCTTTATTAAATTGAATGATGATCGCCATAAATCTCGGAAGCAATGGGATTCATCGCAGAAGCTCGCGACGCCCAACCTCGCGCATAGGCTTTGTAATTAGCCGAACTTAACGTTTGTCAACGAATATTATTAAGCACCCGTTTGCGATGTATTTTACGACACAAGGCGCAGCCTCGTTATTAATCACATTGTTTCGGTCGGTCGTTAAATGGACAGCTTAATGGCTCGGGCCTGGTCATCGGTCAACGGTGCGTGTGACGAAAGTGCAAACACAGTAACCCACGAGTGCTTGCCACTATTGACTGCTGCGCTCAGATTAAAAATAATTCCATTCGGTAATTGTAGATATTATGTATTCCAAAATTTATCAAATAACTTTAATTTAAACTACACTCTTTTTTAGAAATTAAATATTATATATTTAGACACATGAAATATTACACTCATTTTTTCAAATTTTTCAATATCAATATTTCTAATTTTATCTTATTTTCTATTTATTATTCTATTTTCTAAATATAGTAGTTAAAATTTTATGTTAGTTGCATTTTTCTTGTACCGTAATAATAAAAATTTATCCGGCTGTGTTACTTATTTTTACTTTATTGCTGATATATATATACACACGTACGTACATATCCAGCTTTCGCGAAAAGGTAACGTTATTCAAGTTTCATTCTCCATACTACAGTTGCGATTAAGACCGCGATTAAGACACGAACCTTATGGATCCTTTGGTTTATCAGCCATGTATATAATTGCCGCAAAAAAGAATTGCATGCCATGTTGCAAAAGAGAGAGAGAGAGAGAGTAGCCGCGAGTGAGATGCGAAAATGTTTGGGACGCGTCTCGGGGATGGACATGGACGGATGCATTCGGATAAAGAGATATCGTGCACGCGCGTAGTCTACTCGTCGTCGATGCACCGGAAGGCATGAGAATGCATACTCCATTTATTTTTCAGTGAGCTCTGTTAAAAGATACGGTTGCCGCTACCGCCGCCGGTACCATCTCGTCATTTCATCTCTTATCATGCTTCTCCCTTTCTCTTCTCTTCCCTTTTTCTACCCCTTTTTTCCTGCCGAAACCTATAATTATTCTTGCGAATTGCAACGTGGGTGAAACTTATCCGTCGCGCGCGGACCTTGAGATTGTTAACGTTTCGAGACTCTCTTCTGGGACGATCTTGACCCGCTGGAACGCGCACGCTGCCCTTCGTAATTTATCGCGTTGTAACGTACATTACAACGCCACGGCGAGCACTTGGAGCCGCGCACATTTAGCGTTAAATGGGACTATCTGATTCTGGTGGCATTTACGTTGAACGCGATCTTTGTATTAGGCGAATAACACTTGGAATCAGACGGCCGTACTTAACGCTAAATATGCGGATACGGTCTTGTCAATGTCAACATGCGTGAATTATATATCGACATTTGTATCGTATAAATATGCTAAAGTTCTTTCAAGAAATTTGCAAATTTTAAAACTCGATTTTACTGAGGTTAAAACAATGTAAAACACAATCTTTTCTTATTTTTAAGTTAATTTTTATACTTATTGGAAGAATATTATTTTACTATTAAATTAATGTTGTACAGTATTAATATTATACAATATAATATTAATTATATTTTCAAATAGACGAAAGAGAAAGAGAAAGGGAGAGAGAGAAATTATAATAACATAATTTATATAAGTGTAAATTATAAATAAGTCTATAATTGCATGTAATAAACAATCTCGTCATACGAGATATATAATTTACTTTATAAAAGCAGATTTTTTAATGAGAGCAATTAGAAGATTTTAATGCAGCAACACATTGATCTAGGAGCGTACCTTGACTGTGGCGCGCTATTATTATTTATTTATATAAAGCATATTTGCGCAATTTTACGACGATTGGACGATTTTAATAGAGCCGTGCACAAGTAAAATGCGCGAAGAATGGTCTTTAAAAAAAAGTTACGTCCGAGAGCGCCTCATAAAAATTACGCAGAGCGCGTATCGCGTTGCTGTTCGCTGTTTATGTCGGCCGTCTATATACTTGCCGCTTTTTGAAATTTACGACGGCTGTGCGGCTGTTTCTCTCTCCTGTTTAATAAAACCTCCTTGTGCTAGAATGGAGCGCGTATTACGCGTGATGCGAGAAAAAGAAAGAGAGAGAGAGAGAGAACAAAACAGACAAAGAGAAAAAGCCGCGTGGCCTCGCTGCAATTATATAAGGTCAAAGAGCAGACTCCGAAAGCGCTCTGTTTCCATGAAAAATCGCACAAAAACTTTTTAGGTTGAAGAGATTGAACGCTTTACTCGAGATTCTCACCGTGATATTTCATAGTTTTCACGTTATTTTCGTGATTACTATTTCATAGATCTATCTCTAAACAGAGTTTCGTAGAATATGATTAATACATTAATCCAAAATTATTATTAGTTAAATTGTAGGACGTGGTTTATGAGAAGTTGTATCAATGTGTGTTGACGATCACAAATAATTCCATGAAATTAAAAAATAAATGTATATCTTGTATTATGAGTTATTTTAAATATATGATATTACCTTTCTGTTCAAGTCAAATCTTAAAATATAAATTACATTCGAATTTATTATAAACATCAAAGAATTTTGATATATTTGTGAGAAGTTGTATCAATGTGTGTTGGCGATCACAAATAATTCCATGAAATTAAAAAATAAATGTATACCTTATATTATGAGTTATTTTAAATATATGATATTACCTTTCTGTTCAAGTCAAATCTTAAAAGATAAATTACATTCGAATTTATTATAAACATCAAAGAATTTTGATATATTTTTGTTCCATATACGTATATTTAAAAAATCTAACAATAAGTGTATAAGATAATATCTAAACATTTTATATTGAAAATTCTAAAGATATAATCTGCATGTTTTCATTTATATATATATATATATGTGTGTGTGTGTGTATATTCCCTAATTTCTCCAACAAATTGCCTCAAGTCGCCGCATTTAAGATTCCGATCTTCCAGAAAATGATACATAGATTCAAGCTGCTCGAAGATGAATTCAACCTTCTTCCACGCGACATAATAACCGAAATGAAATCCCGCGAAGATTTATCGGCAATCCGATACGTATAGCCAGACGTGTGGATCTTCTTGCCACCCGGCAAGATCGCGCCGACTACTTAGCAGTAAATATCGCCGCACGCCCACGCCTTGCACCATACGATGCAATAAAGTACAGTGTACGACAAGGAATCCGCGAAAGCGTATCGTGCCAAAAACATGCCAATCGAATTAATAGACAATATAAAAAGCCGCTAAATTCACCATTATTGTCCGTTATTATTAAAATTCTTCAATAAATTTCAATAATATAAGAAAATAGATTTTTATAAGCGAAAAAAGATCATGCATTCATTATTATAAAAAATAGTGATACCATTTCACATGCAACTCCATTAACTAGTGGAGTTATTTTTATATATATTCTATGAAAAAAATAAATAGAAATTTTATTTCCTAGTCCAATAACGTACGTTTTTTTATCTCATTTGCTGAACGAATGCAGCGAAGCCAGTCGCAGCAAATCGTCGCGTTAGTCAGATTCTAACTTGGTCTTTAGTATGTTATGCGATTCTAGCGATCGTTTTCGTGCATTAGCGTTACATGGAGAACATCACGCGTTTCCTCCCACCATTTACGCATGTGCGTGTACACGCGCAATTGCACAAATAAGCCGAGCACCGCTCACGACTTGTACTTGCGTAGTACATAGTCGTACATTCCTGGTCGTTGTACCGCGATCACGAGATATCGAGCGAGCGCACCAACTATCGCTTAAGATTTGCGATAGCTTTGTCTTTTTAAGGTCTTTTCACACAATCGGTAATTTATATCCATAATATTATAAATTATTTTTTAATAAATAATATTGCTAAATATATTATTTATTATTGATCGCACACAAATATAACATTACTGTTAATAATATATTAGCAGTTATTATCAGTATTTTAAATTAGCGTTTGTATTATTTGTAGAAACTAAATGTATATTGCTTGATTATGTGAACGCTCCTTTATGACGAGATTTACATCGTGCATTGCACTCAGTGCAGCGTCGATGTTGCATCGATGCAAGCGATCATGATCACCAGCAATTTCGCACCTTTCAGGAAAAACAGTCGCGATTGCTGCAGGATAAGAATTGAATGTTTAATTTAAGTAATACTATATAAAAATAAAGTAATCCTATACAAACAATTTTGTATAAAAAGTTTTTATTGAAACAGAATATTTATACATTAAGTACATTTCGGGTGTAAGAAATCGTACGAAACAAATACATAAAACTTAAAATATATCGGATACACTTATCGCTAAACATAGAATCTGAATTTCCAAATTTTATGATACTTGAAACTTTAATAATCCTCTTTTTCTGAATCAAATTCGCAAAATAATTCTTAAATAATCGAATAATTAGATACTTTAAACATTTATTTTTAAACTTTCAGATTTTCTTGTAGCAATAGTCTCCAGAATTTCTGAATATTCTGACAATTTTAATATCTTGATACTGATTATCTCGATTTGCGCATTTAATTGATAGATTAATTACCCACACGTATACGTGCGTGATTGCGTGCGGACACGCGTGCAATCACGAGCTGCGTATAGTTTTCACGCTGTTCTCGCTTCCTGACGTGTTATCTCACACATCGGCATCTTAATACGTGACATCACACTTAACGGCGCATGTAGATCCGAAGTTCATAAAGACATGAGACGTGAAAATTTATACGGCCATTAAATACGATGTCTACTACATGAGCCGAGCTTGTCTATCTTCCTCGACAAAATATTCATGTAATCGTCAGCCATTTATGTGCGAGCGGGCGCGTTTGACTTTTCAATCTGACATTCAACCGCGCAATTATATCGAATCTTGCGGCTAAATCTTTTTAAAGCAGTAGAGATGTCTCTTGTCGAGAAATTTTCTGAAGGGCAATGCCCTTTCGATATCTTACACATATTTTGCAGTTCGTTTTTTTTTCTTATATTTATTATATGTTGTATATATTTATCTTATTATACACTTAATTTCATATAATCCCTTTATATATACTTATAGACATGAAATAATCTTGTATTCAAAGATAAAAGATATACACAATTTTATTTTTTTGAAAAAAACTTCTTAAATTTTTGCTACTTTATATACGCACATTAAAAAAAATAAATAGCTAGATAAAAAAATACATAATACTAACAAATATTTACTTTTTTCTGACTGCAACGTATAAAAGCCGTACGCCCAAGTGACCTCCCACTCTTACAATAAGAAATTTCTTCAACGTTGACGTTATGAAATAGTAGCCTGTTTATATCAAGGATAATCGATTCACAAACAGATTTAATTATTATGCAGAAAACAATTAATCGGCCGGAAATTATTATAGGTACGCATCGACGCTTTATACAACAAACAACAGGGTATCTCAACTCGTTCCTATGCTTGCTATGCCGCTCTCGTATGGAATCCCTCTGTGGTTGGATCGAACACACGACACACGTATCCCTTCATTGTACAAGCCATTGTTTCCGTCGGTGGCAGTCGCGTTTAACGAACCGCGAGGCACGTATATATCGGTAAGCTCACGTGTACCGTTTGTTCCTGTCCGCCACAATGACGGAAGCGCGGTTCTTATCGCGCCTTCTCTCAATTTCGATCTCGCGACCTTTACCAAGAAATTACGAATGTCAGCCTTAGTTTCGAATCTATCGTAATTTCAATCGTATGGTTTTACTATTGTTTATTCTATATAATAATCTATTACGTTGTTGCACCGATATCGGATTTGGGAGACGTCAAATGGTGCAGAATTTCTATAAAACGAATCAGTTGTTTTAGAAAATTTTGCTTCGATTTTCTGGAAACGTTTTCAAAAGTTTCTTGGAGTTATAGTAAATTTGACAAACTGTAAATAACTAGGAAATATGTAAAGTTTGGATAACATGTGAAGTTGAAAATGAGTTTTCTTTATTCTCTTGTTTCTGCTTAGCTTTCCATGAACTGAATAAAACATGAATATAATTGTCGTCTGTGCTTGTTAAGAAAAAACTAAATTCCCGATTCAATCCAAAAGAGACAATGCACGGTATTCGAGAAATATCCGCATCAACGAACTGCACATTCAGTACCAACTTCTCTATCTCGTAAATCGTATTTTTCTCTTTTGGCGAACATGTCTGTGTCATTCGAAGAGAGAAGGATGTTGTAGATAAAACTCGATTTTTCTTCGAAAAGAATTTCCATGAATTTAACTCGGAGAGACTTATATCAGTTGGAGTATTTTTCTGAAGCGCATACGACTTCTATTTTTATCGCTTCTAGGGATCCATGCTTGCTCCCGTTATCTGAAGAGCTTACTAACTAATTAGCTATTAGCGAAGTGCGAGCGTATCTGACCGTGACCACTGTCATCGTCAATTAATTTCTGACTAAAATCGTACCACTATTAATACAGAATTACGCAACTTCTTCAAGTTCTGTGTTCATAAACTTTGAATTTTATTTTAGATTCATGCAGACTCGTTGTAGAAATTTGTTGGTCCGTAAACCTTGTTAATAGAAAACTATAACGCTACAACTTTTTAGTCTTGATGAATATTACTTTTTAAAACTTTAATTTTATATTGAATTTAACATTTCCCATGAGAAAAGTTATAAACAATAAATATTATTTTATATGTATTAGAATATATACATATCTTTTTTTCTTCTGAAAGTGCAAATAAAAAATATTGCATAGCCATTTTTGTAAATTATTATTATTTTTATAAAGTTAAAAGAAGCAATTTTTATCGAATAAAACTACAAATTAAATTTTTCCAAATTTAAATACTTTAAATTCTCCTGTCAAGGATTAAATATTGTAAACATCTTTAATATTCTTCATGGCACATAAATCATTAAAAGAGAACTCTCTTTTATTCTTTTAGAAATGTATTCTGCATTTTACGTTATTCAACAGCAGATTTTTTCCGGTATTAATTTTGTAATGTAGATGTCTCTAAGTCGGACACATAGCCAACAGCATTGTAACAGCACACCATTGTTAAACTTAGATTCAATGCGAACCGTAGGTTTCTTTGCGAACGCTTGCGGCGGCCGCGTTTCCATTTTCCTCGCGATATTACTCGCGGCGAGTACTATCGGGCCGCGCGTCGAAGCGATTTTCCGCTCGGAAATAGCGCCGCAAGCTTGGAGACTTTTGTTGCCGCAAAGAGTGCAAAGAGATCGGCGCCGTAAATCGCGATCCGTTGCTTTAAAACCGCGCGGGTTTGCCGACCAAACGCACGCGTTTTCTTCTCTCGTCGGCCGTTATTGACACGATGGACAACACCGGCTTTGTACACACTAGGCCGTTCGTGTACCCTGTGGATTTGTTTGCCCACGGCATACAACCGCGGCCTAATGCAATCTCCTTCTTCTCTTCGATGAGGTAGGTCGTCTACACTCTCGATTCCGAGCGTCGGTGATTCACATAGACGAGAAAAATGCAACGGTTGACCTGGCGCTTCCTGACCTTTTCTTCTTGATTTTGCACATGCGAATATTTTATCACAAAAAAAAAAAAAAATCAATATTTTAGAAAAATCAATTTTTTTTTAAATATTTGTTATTAGTATAAAATATATTCTTTCCTTTTCACTATTAGATGAAATGATAAATTAATATTTTATATAAAGATTTAATTATTTTTATAATGTTGATTAACTATTAGATTAATTTTTGTTACTTTATATCTATCGGAAAATATGAAAACATTGAAAATTGAGAGATTTTTTAGCCAGAATTATTATTTTTTTGATATTTGAAATTTTCTTATTCCCAGAAAAAATCATTGAATTTTGACAAACATTTGACGTTATCATTTACGAGCATTGCATCAAATGCAACCGTGATGCGCCACTCTGATGCACAAGGATGCACATGACTCGTGCATCATAATTCGCGCACGCATATATGCACGTTCTGCCAACGGAACGGAGAACCTTGAAGGTTACTGCGAGGCATGGACCGGTTCTCAGTAATTAACATATGCAACGTTAATTTTACGGAATTATAATTTCACGTCACTCGGTGCGGATCCGAGCGCAATACATGGAACGAGTGTAGAGGAGTGAAGAAGCAAGGAGAGAAGAAAAGTTGGGAAGGTCGGTCGTCTTTTCTCGGCTACTGCGAATCCATGGAAGATGATCTCTCGATCAGATCATGCAACATGCAGCGCTTTTCTCACATTTGCTCGACAAGAGGATTAATCGCGATGATCGCGTCAATTACCGTAGGCTTTAATTGTCATCGTCAGCGCAATGAGATATAAATTAGCGAACTATTGGGTACATGAATGCCTTTTTTGTAATTTATTATAATTTATTATTTACATGTTTATTTATTCGATATTATATCTTGATTTTTATTGTTAGGAATCGAACATTTGAAGTTATTTAAGTTATTAAGTCTCAAATTATTAAATCTAAATGTTCAGAAAATTTTGACAATTCGAATTTCGAAAATTCTTTTATAGAGAGACTTTTGAATATGTATTAATTTAATGCTAAAGTTAAATTTAATATGTTGTCTTCAAATAGTAGCGGATTAAAAAAATTTCAAATCTTTGAGACTTGTTGAAACTTTATAATTGAAAACTTTAAAATTTTATATATTTTTCTCTCTTTTTTTCTTGCTTTAGAAATATGGAAAACTTCATTTCTTTAAAAGTTGTAAGTATTATGCTTAAATGTTTTGAAATATAATATATAACATCTTTTTAGCAATTATTATAATAGAAGTTATGCAATTGATTTAATTAAAACTTTAAATTAAAGAATAATTTTTGTATTACATAAATATGAACTAATATAGTATAATATTGTACCTTACATTACGTTGCCAGTGAATGTAGACACAGCATCTACTGAACGCTAATATGGCAATAATTCGAAACATGAAAGATTCGTGGGATAAAACCTCAAAATTTTATGGCGCGCGTCTTTGTCGACACGACATGTGTATACGGCATGGATTTAATTATCTTTGGAACAGCATATATAGTACATCGGCTGTTTTATGACGAAATATCGCGTCGCATATTTCTGAAATTAAAAACAGCGTCACGAGCTTTCCCTTGGGAAATGCCAACCATTTTTTCATGGCTTGCCTCTGAAGTATTAACTGGTAGATCAGAGATCCGCGCGCTTTATTACAAGCCGTGTAATAAAAGAAGACCCTGTCACGCATTTCTCTGGAAATTATTTGCATTGAGGCAATTTATTATATTAGTAATTGATATACACAATAATTAAAATTGCGCAATTATCTATAATATCAAATACTTATATAATTAAGACGTACATATGATATCAATTACGCATATATTTCACAGTTTTATTCAAATTATTATTTGCATTAAATACTCTAGAAAAATTACATTTTTTAATATTGATTTATAAATAGTAAAACTTTATTATTTTAAAATCTTTTGTAATAGAATTATATAGTTATATATAAACATTTTTGAAGATATTTTATTTGTAGTGTGTAGTGTGTAGTGTGAGAATCGCGGTTTTGTCATTGAGTCGTTTTCTCTGCGTAGTTTTTAATTTTATCGAACTAACCAATTTTAATTACTCTCTTTTGTACGGGAAGATGTGTTAATATTTTATTTAATGTACATTTATTATATTTTTAATTAAACTTTCCGTTGTCTCATGTACTGTACGAATAATTCAACGCGGAAATATAATCGCGACGGTGTCGTATGGCAAGTCATTAAAAGGGACGCCGTTGCCGTCGATCATTATCGATTCACAGCAGTCCTTTTCTTGCTCGCTAATCAGCCACGAGTCCCGTGTCGGGGAGTAATAGAATCTAAGACTTCGACCGTCTCGCTGTTGTCGTGCGCAATCGGATGATCTATGCGTGACTGCCTCCGGCACGGAGGAATCTTAATTCGATGGATCCTAATATTAATAAGTCGCCGGGATGACTTCGACGATCCCAAGAGTTCGCGGTGACGATGTCCGTGAATTGCGCGTGAATAATGCACGATGATACAACGTATACGGCAATGACCTGTGCGACGAGAGCGATTTTTAATAATTCAATTCTAGAGGAGTAAATAATTTAAGCGCGCGCGCGAAAGAGAGAGAGAGAGAGAGAGAGAGAGAGAGAGAGAGAGAGAGAGAGAGAGAGCAGAAGAAACACTTTAGTATTATTAATTATTAATGGTCTTAACTCTCTTTTGATAGGAATATTGATTATTAATAGTACGCTGCGATATAGTGTGGTAATATTCTTTTTAATATATTAATTAAAAAATGCATAATTCTTCTATAAATCTTTTCATAAAAAAAATATTTACAAAATATTTCTGATAATAAAAAAAAAAAAAGTTCACGAAAGAATTAGTCTTAGAATTAAATGCAATATTATTATATTCGATATTAATAACAATGTCAAATATTCATCAGCACGATTAATCCACACATTATAAGCATATTAAATTTTTAAAAATAAAATTTTGTGAAGAAACATAAAGATAAAAAATTAAATAGGATATTTAATTTCGATTTTACCATCAAATATTTAAAAAATAATAAATTCTAAAAAAATGAAGGATTATACAAAATATTTGCAATATATTGGTGTGTATATATGTATATTATTAAAACTATGACGAGGAGAAGTATATATACTTAACATAATAATGAAAACAAACATCTACGAAGTACATTTCATGATTATAAAAATACGAGAGAGAAATTCTGGGAAAAAATTATCTCATAAACTTATATGTATATTATCATGATAAAAACATAATGTAATGAAATGTATTCGCTGTTATTCAATACAACATTTCGATGGACATTTCAAAATGGCCAGTATAACATGCTGTTTCGAGACTCGCAATTAATTCCACGCGTAATTGATGTACGAATCGGAAACTTCTCTCACGCAAGGGTATTTTACTTTAGTTCTTTACTTCTCGGAAACAGTACATGTTTATCGCACACAGTAAAACGATGTATGCAAATTTTAATCATACTAAAATTAAATAATAAAATATATGTAATATATACATATAATAAAATATTTAATATTATAGCAACTTTTATTATTATAAATTACTTAATTACATATACAATATGATGAAATAATATATTGTAATAGGATGTAATTTATTTTCTGTATTATGAAATTTCTTGACCAGAAGGTGTTGTTTTGAGATACTCAATTAATTCTGTGCAAAATTGATATACGAATGTGTAATTACTTACCATGCTCTTTCTTGGTTTTGTTTAAAATATATATTTTGCATATGCGTTTAAAGAGAATTCACGTAAAGTTTCTTTGTGTTTATGGTATCCATAAAGGGTAAAAATGCATGCATGTGCATGGCGTTCGTGTATACATGTGCGTCGCGGATATTAATAGAAGCGTGGGAGGATGCGAGAACGCTACACGCGCCGAATAACAAACGATTCGCGACACCTCTTTTATCTGATAGCGTACGTGAATGCATCTCGAATACAGTAACATGGGCAAAAATTATTTTATATATTAAACTTTACATCTTGTATGTTTACAGATTTTTTAAAAGTTTATCAAAATACATATTTGAAGCTTGACATTGTAATTAATTGAGTCTAAAATATAGAAGAAAAATCACAATTGAAATTAATTAAAATTTAATTAAATATGTGCAAAAAAATAACATAATATTCAACTATATTAACTTTCAATAAATATATATGCTGTTAGTTAAATTTAATGTAAATGAAGTAATGTCGGGGAGAAAATATGTTATCAGCGAAATCTTTGTTGTTGATTTTAATGTAATCTCATTTTGTTATTGATGTTTAAATTAATTATTGCAAGATGCGAATATGTATAAAATAATTATAAAATAACTATAATGGAAACAAAATTTTAATATGTTTTACGTGGGGCTTTGATTGCACTTGTAGATTTTAAGTTCTTACTAAATCCTGACTGTGTAAATCATGACAGGAAATCATGAGTCACTCGAATGACTTGGACTCCTCCGAAGGATCTGTTCTGACTTCTTCGCGATCCTTCCTTTCAATCCTTTCGACCTCTTGACATCCATGCGCGTGTTCGTCGAGCTTAACATTTTTTACCTTATCAACAGGCGTCTTGGCCTTCTGACATTTGCGATCAAACCTTCGATAGGATCGTATAATCTCTTGGCGCGTAAAAACCGAATGTTGCATTGGTGCGAAGCGATTGACTTCTGTGATTCGTAGTAACTTTACATGCTGATATTATTTTGAATAAATAATATCATTTTCGTAAACGTATCAATGTTAAATAGTTTTGGAATTTTATTATAAATTATATTTTAGTTTTACATTTTTTTTTTCATCTTTTTAATATATCTATTTTTAGAATAATTTTATTCGTGCAAAGAAAAATAATTATTGGAACATATTGATTTGTATTTTATTTTATAAGATATCTAATAATTATATATGTATAATTTATTTCGTAAATATACATAGATTGCCCTTCTCTTTTATAAATTAATATAACAATTCCTAAAATAACAATTCTTTTTCTTATATTTTCCACTTATGATTTCTATAATTTATATTCCCTAATCTTTTACGTCTCTACAATTTGTATTAAGCTTAAATTTTCGTCTACTGTTTCACCAAATTTGACAATTAATTTATGATTGCTACTCGTGTGATAATCAAGTAATTTACGAGGAAATATTTTAATCGGATCAGTCTGTGACGACACGGAACATTCTCCTCTATTATCACTGGTCCTGTCCACGCTTGCGCATATCCGGCCCCCAAAAACTGACCCAGATCACGCGTGTGGTCACACGTCGATCTTAAGCTTGGATATAGCCTTTCCGTCCCTCGCTCCGACCGTCGTCAGATGGACATTCCCCCTTCACCCCTCCCATTTCCACCTTGATCTCCCCGTTCATCTCCTGATCCAGCTAACCGCCCATCTCTCGACTTGACTTCGATGTATTGAGTTTCATGCGGAGATACACGTACGCGCAGTCGTGCGTGCAGCTAACAAGACGCTCTTCGGCGTAGATGGCCCGTCTTCATGTAGGGAGGTATACCGCCCGCGGGTGATTCGCGCTAATTTTACTTCCCGCCGAGCCCCGTCACCCCGCAGCCGGTCGGCCGGTTTTCCGAACGTTTTTGCCACTGTATATATATATATATATATATATACTGTACCGGTCTTCTTATCTATTTTCACGAGCTGTATGTCTAAAACTCATATCTACAAAGTTGTGATGCTTCGCGAGCATAGTAGATAAGGTCCTTGGGGATGCATCGCTCACTTGCGAGAAAATCGATTCGGCGTTGCTTCACTTCTTCGTAAGCAATGTAAAACTTTGTTATAAATTAGATTGGTGGTCTAAGAAACAAATATGTTAGGTTTTAGTCATTTTTACTTTATATTTAATTCTTTTTTCATATTTTTTATTTTTTTTTTTTTTTTTTTTTGACATTTAAAATTTAATCTTAATCTTTGACTCTATCATGACTCTATGAAACTGTTATTCGCAATTTTTCGCACGAGATTCAAATCTTTTAATTAATTTTTACTTAATTACTAATAAACTTTCCTGTCATGCTATAAGCTTAATCGACAATTATCCTTTTATCTTAATATCCGCGTTCTCCGAATATCTGGATAATAGCGGACCTACTCAATGATGTCGACGGTCGATTGTTGGTCGAACGAGGCCGTTACATCACCTAACTGCCGTTGTTAGTCTAACACTCGCCTGATGAATTGATCTGAAAATACGGGTGAAAAAAACAATGTTCCTCTAGATAGACGATGATTGCCTTGAAACAGTTAACACAGATAACAAACGTTAAAACGGGGTCACTAAACACCTTTGACAGACGCCACGAATTGCGTCGATCGGCGCGGCGTGCACGTTCGATAATGAGCGAAGTAACGACCAGTTAGCGACTGTATTACTCTGATTGCGATATCACATTACAGCGTGGCGACGTAAATTTAAACAGATGCGCCGCAAGAAATGTGAAGTCGGCAATGGCATCTTTATTGTGCGATAAAAAGCTTTGAATAGTTTATTGTAGCGTTCCACCACGATTGCTTCTGATATTACCCTCTTTGCATATCTGATTAAAAAATATATACTTCTAGATTAATTCACAATAATAAAGGATTTTTATTTTATAGTGAATGCATATCCTCGTAAACTCATGCAAGCTATTTTCAGTTTAATTGTCTCATTAGCTAAGTATTTCTCTTTCTATTTTGCTGAGAGTATGCTATTAGAAAGAAAATGACACAAGATATTGTATGGAAAACTATAATAATTTAATATAATATGTTAATATGTGTATACATAATATATTAATATTAAATAAGAAAATATTTATATAATAATAATATAATGAAGTATTTAAAAATTTTAATATAATAAAAAATAAAAAACTTTATAACAAACTTAAAGAATAATGAAATAAAATTATTTGACGCTGAAAGCGCATAATATATCAATGCTTTGATCGTATCGCATATCGTAAGCATTTCGCACAGGCGCCGTCCGCATGCGGAAGGCACCTTCGGGCGAGGTTCTCGAACGGTATAACGAGGCCGACGATCGGCGACTCTTCGAAAATGGAAGATAAACACCGAAGTAAAGAAAGATTACTAGCGACGACAATAACAACAGCAGCAATACGGAGCCGTTTCGGTTATCGGAAATTGGCGCTGACCGCCTCCTGGTAACTGCACCGGTAAGGCACGTATCTCGCATCGAACGCACCTGCGTGCGATATCTGTAACGTGTGTACGCATGTACATATGCACGCGTAAAGTTTGATTTACAGTTTGGCGATATTTCGTCAGTGACGTTAGAAATATCTCATATATATATATATATATATATATAGGCACTCTAATCTCTTACATTTCCTTAGAAAGTCACAAACGTTAACAACGTTGCAATTATTTTGTTAAACTTCTAAAAATGCATTTATTTATTCTTTTTATAATTTGTTACAAATGGCATAAGCAAATTGATATGATATATTTTTCATATTGTATATCACATTTAGACACGATGTAATCAAGAATTTCTCTATTAATATTTGACGAAGAAAAAAAAAACTTTTCGATCAATTTATAAATTCACATAAGAAATTTCAATGAAAGATCTAAAATTAGACAGCCCTTGCTTATTTTTATCTGAATCGGAATGTATTTCCCCGGAGAAACTTTTCGAGAGAGCGCTACTAATTGCTTCTACTCTCTGGTGGCTGTTTATTTTTCATTAGATTACAGTAAAATATAGCGACATTAAACGACGAGTAGCTCCGTTTAAACGGGAGCTTTGGCGGATCTGAAGGAGGATTAAAGCGCACAGGATTGGGATGGAGCTCGAGCTGTCGTCGTAGGCCAGTAGTGGAAATCCTCCTTAAGCCGATCGAAGTACTCCGGTATCATTAGAGAGACCATTCGAGAGACTCGCACACATATCCCTTCTCTGCCCCTTATCCGATGGCGACTTCTCTTCGAGAAGGGATACGGTGGTCCTCGTGCCGAAGACAATGCCGTGCCGCGTATCGTGCATCATATTTCACGGTCATTTCTTTTTGTGTCCGCTACGTGTACATCGCTCCAATCCGGGCCCCGATGGCGACGAAAATTCTTCTCAAAGGACCACCGTGATGTCGAATTTGCGGGCCTCCCGTGCTGTCGGATGCCAACGATGCATCCCTTCCTTTTGCTTTCACGTCTTCTTATTTTGTCGCATCAAAGACTTTGATGACTTAAAAAACATAAATATTTGAAATTTAGTACATACAGAAAGAAACAATGATTTTTTAAATTGATAAAAGAACGTTTATGGCAATTAGAAATTTAGAAGAGAAGATTAATGTATCATATAATATACCGAAATATTAAAAAATGAAATACTAGAAATACGAGGGATTATTTGAGAGAAATCTCAGTTGAAAAGATATAAAACGGCACAGCTGGAAATTACATTTTAAACATGGTCGTTCGATTTTATTTTGATTTAATATTGTTGCATTGCCTTATAGGGTAAACTAGGGTATGATGGCCATATTTTACTGCAATTTTTTTAATAATTGCTACATAGTGCGCTTTTTTAGTCATTATCAAAGATAATCGATATTTACAGTAGTTTATATGCATACATTTTTCGAAATAACGATGTTGTGAATCTTATATCATATTTTTAATTTTTTCCACTAAAAACTGTTATAACGTCGAATAAATTACAATTAAGCTATCGTAATCGACGTTAGACATATTATAAAGATATGTAAATTATTATGTGACCTATAATTTTTATTTTCGTTTTCACTATTTTTTTATAAATATGGCCATCTTTCCGTCACTATGGTTATCTTTTCCTTAAAAGTTGGATAAGATGGCCAATGCTTATGTTGTACTATTTTGATAATATAAAATTTCTATTAAATATTTTCCTTTTAATTTCGATAATATTACGTAATTTAAGCTTCAGTGAAGATAATATGCCAAACACTATTAAAAAATAACAAAAATAAAAGTATGTTTTTTGGATTTTAAACAACTATGGCCATCTTATCCGAGTTTACCATAATGATTTCAAATTGCGAGCCATAACTCTAACTTTGAAAGATTGTACACACAGTGTTAAGAGTGCAACGGTATATATAACTTTTATTCGGCGGACGCGGAGAATCCGGCGTAATTTTTTACGATCCGCCGTAATTGCAGGGCAAGTGCCGTTTATTTATAATACCGCCGTAAAAGTTACAATGTGCAGCCGTACTCGAAGACGCGGCAAAAGCTTGTATTAATATACAACGTTGTTAAACTCGTCGCGCGACCTGCAATTGTTCCGTCTGAGCACATATCGTTAGAAGAGAATTTGTTCATTGGTCATGTAATACAGTAATTTAATGATGTCATTGCGCTAACAGCGTCGAATAATGATTCTCAGAGAATGACTTGCACTGATTTTATCAGATTAAATCGTACCCAGTTGAGGAATATCATTTAATATCATTTAAATACATTTTATAGACAAACTACGTTTACAAATATGTATAAATATAAATTTTTAATTACACACTTTAATTTAATAATACATATGTACATTTGTACATTTAATATTTTACTTAATTATATTTTTAACGGCGTTATACAAACAGATGTTACAAACAGATCCGCGGAAGTGGCGAGTCGCTGCGAATACGGAGTAATTTCGCTCTAACGACAAAAAGCGAGCTCGGTATTCTTCTTAATGGGATCCATTGAGACCCCCTTGACTTTATGGTGGCGTATCTGGCTGCTATTGATGTGCTGTTCTCGCCTTCAATAGAAAGATTCTAGCCGGAGTCTATAAAGCTGGCTGAGGCATGCTGCTGTTTCTTATTGATCGATTTTTCGCATTCCTACGCTATTGAGTACAAGACTGGCATTGTTTGTTGTAAGTGCGAGATACGCCGCGACGGACGGACCGCGTGATACGGGAAGTCGTAACGGGTCGCGGATATACGGTTCATAGCTGTCCGTAGCTTCGTAGGCTTTTATGGCGAAGATCGATCGTCGATACTTTGGCAAGAACGTATTTGCATTACGACTTGCAACCACGAAGGGCGATTCGCGATCGTATTGTCGCTGATAAGCGCGGAATCTCTATTGAAGTACTTTAAGCGGTGCCGAGCGATATGCGGAAGCAAATTGATAGGTTCAGGATTTAATGTCAATTAAATTGAAAGGAATTAGATAATATTGTTGTTTTGTTTTCTGTAAAAATAAAAAATGGATATAAATATCATTTATCAGTGATCTTTGGATTGAAATATATTTCTATAAATTTCTCTTCAAAATGGAATTATATAAACTAGTTTACTTTTATTAGCAATTTTTATATTTAATTCAATTTTCATTTGATATAAGTCAACAAAAGCCTGAAAATTTATATTTATAATAGATGATGTAATGCGTATTTTTTATTTATATTTTAATGTCTTTTAACAACTATTGATTTTATCAAGATATTTTCAAGATGTACTTCGAATATTGACTTTCCCTGATATAAGCTACTTAACTATTATCGAGATAAAGTGATGAGATATTTATTAAGGAGATCAAAACTTTGTTGTATATGCTATGCTTGGTATAAGAGGATTCATTGGAATCGTTTTGCTCAAAGAGAATTAAGATCTACTTACAAAAAGTCTCAAATAACTGAAAGCTTTTCAAATTACTGCAAATTTCTTGTCTTAAAGTAAACTTGGAATTTCTTGACGTATGCAAATAGTTGTTTTAAAATTGCATCATCAGAATATCAAAGTCCAGATATTTTTCGGTTTTTTTATATCAGATAAGCATATGTGCAAATTGCAACAATTTTCTAGTTTAAATGCTCTTGTTACAGCGATTTTAGGATATTGACGCACGAGTCGCGCTATGAAGTAAAGGCGAATGAACGATGACGCGAGTCTCTCGCTCGATTGAGTCGTCGATAAAAATCAAAATTCCTCGTTTCCAATCTCGCGGAATTTTCTCGCAAGACTCGACGTTGCCGAGGAAGAGCCCACGCGCGTTGTTGGCCGTTGCCGTCTCACACATTTGCTGCATAGCAATGCAATCGAGATCCATGCCGCCCTTCGGATGCACTACTTACGAGCGCATCGCGTGGAAAGTCGAGATAGCGCATTTTTCTGTGATTATACACGCACGCATTCGCGTACGCAATGCTGCTGGTATTAGCGACGGGCGGTCTGCACATCTCGCCTCTTCTCCTCTCGCGGTTCATTCGAACCCTGCTCCCCTTTGCCCCTCCCTTCGATTGCGGCGTGGCCTAATGATTAATTAAGCTTTCCGAGAAAACGCAACAAGTGAAACGTTATTAGCGCTTAGTGGCACAGTTTATTCGGATCAGCGACACTCGGGGTCTCTCCCCTTCGCCCTCTCGTATGTGTAATCTATTGGCTTGTACGCACTTCCTGTTTGCCCGAGTACCTTGTTGGCTTTTAATAATTCCATTGATCGACATAAATCAAATATATGGTACAAATAAATTTCGTATTTCTTTTTCTGTTTAAATAACAAGAAACATGTGTTTACAAATTTTATTTCTTATCAAAACGTGATATAACTTATATTAAATGTTTGCTTTGATTTTTCTATTGGAAATAATTGATGTGTGAAATTACTGTGAAGATCACGTGGCATTACAGTCTGATCGAAAATAAAGAATTTTAACTAAAATAAGCGATTACGTTATCACACATTCATTTGCTTCTTCTCTTTTACATATACATTACATTTTTTTTACTTTGCATTAAGTTCTAGATTAATATTAATTTGTACTGTATTATAGTTAAAAAAATCTAGAAATTAAAGAATTTATTCTTGATATTTTTTAATATTAAATACAATATTTATTTTTTATATAATTATTGAATTTATATTATTTTTTATATAATTATTGAATAGTTATATATATGTCTGCAATTAATTGTATATTATTATTTTAGTATTGAATATTTATTTATCTAATTTAAAACGTAAAATTTGACTCTTATTCTTTCGATTGCAAATGATAAGTGCATAAATGATATGCGTGTCTCGTCAAAATTTATCGCCATCTGCATTTTACATTGCTTTATTTTCTTTTGCATCAGTATCTTTGAAGCTTGCACGTTTTTGAGTAATTTCCGCGGAGAAATGATACAGCGGCTGCCGTCTACATGCATCAGAGCGCATCAGCGACCTATCATCGCCATATGCGGTTTCTATTTGTTCGTATACGTTTCCCAACTCGCAGACGGTATTTAAGCTAACGCTCATGAATAATTAGTGTGGAGAAGCGACAAGACAGTTGCGCTTCTTGCGTGCACGAAGGCGCATCAGCATACTTTCTGTACCTATATATGCATTTTCTACGTAGGGAACATCACTCATGCTCGCACTTCTGACTTTACTCCTCCTTTTTCTTAATCTAAGAGAAAGCAGGATACTGAGAAAACATTTTGAAAACCAAGAAAATAAAAAGAAAATTAAAATTTAGATAATAAAAAAGTATTCTATTTATTTCAATAAATGTCTTCGTTCTCTAGATTTTTGATTTTTTAAAAATATATTTGTGAATATTTGAAGATATATTATTTTAACTACGAAATTTTTCTCTCTGAGGGAAAATATCAGAACTTATTAATTGTGTAAAAATGGAATAAATGTGGATGTGAAAATTTTACAAGTTTTTTACCAAGAGTTAATTTTTTTTTTTTTAAATCTAATGTTTTAATATAAATTTCAAATATAAAAATCTTACAATAAAATTGTTACAATGATTATAGAATTTGTTCTGTAAAAATTATTATTTGTTAATTTTAATAATTATACTATTCTCTTTATTATTTAAATTTAATTATAGTCAATTTCGCTTTTATTTAAAAATACCTGAAATACCTCAATTTTTTAAAGTCGTATTATCACGCTTACCTTGGTGCAATTAGCGTGACGAATTGAGCCAACATTAGTCTGTAGTTTACGTAGCCACCTAAGCAGTAAAAGCAAAGATCGTGGCGCGCCATCGTTATCCCGTGGAGCAACGGATGCTGAGATTGCATGTCGACCTCGATCCCGGGATGCACGTGGAAAGATAGAGAGGGAAGAAAGAGTAACTACGGTGGGAAAAATTGGGACGTACGTGTGGTGTTGTTTGATCGAGCCGAGATAAGACGACGCGAATCGATTATATCGATCGCAAAGATCTACCTCTATGTATGTAGTCAACATACTGATGATTATGCCAACGGAAGCAATATATATCCAAGGCTTGTTAAATACGTTTTTTAGCCACGTGATATGTATTTTGAGTAGTATAACAGTATGTTATGGAAATTACATTTCTTAAACTAACAATAAATATAATTCGATATTTAAAATTAGATATTTTGATATTTTGTTTTTTCTATAATTGTTGACTTTTAACAGAAAAATAAACTAATTAGAGATAGTTACTTAATTATATTATATACATATATATATTTTTTTCTTTTTCTATTTATCACATAAGTTGTTTCTATTAATTGAAAAATACATTAGAGCACAAAGGGTTAAACAAGTTTATCGCTGGCATTGTTGACTTTAATTCATCAGCGTTATTGCACATTCGTGGATGTGCGCGTTAGTCATTCAATAAAGATTAAGATCGCATTCTTGAAATTTCTAACTCAATGAAAGCAGACAAAACAGGCTGCGATGAAAGAATAATTGCTTCGCTTTCGACGAGAAATGTTATCGTTCACGAAAGTGTAAATTGCGTTCATCGATCTTTGTATTTATACAATGGATCAATTTATATGCCCCCTTCTATCTCTGTTGCAGATCGATTCTAGCCCTGATGATGCTGAGCGCGGCCGGTGTCTCGTCTTCCCACATGCCCGAGAAGTATCCTATAGAGGTAAGTTTCCGTAGGAAAATTATGTTCTCTATTTTACGAATTGTAGCAGTTTGCAAATGTCTCTAAGCGGTAGAAAGAAAAAGATTTTCGTGAGAATGTAAATTATAAAAATATTATCTGTGACAATTTTTCTATAAATTCTTTGTAAATTGAATACATAATTTATACTTATATGATTATATTTTGAATTTAAACTCTTTTTAAAAAACATTATTAACGATACATCCAAATATGGTTTTAAAACAAAATTAAAGCGTCAGCTATTTTATTAATAAATAATAAGTTACGGAAGAGATATTAATTGTATCGATTTGTCACACAGTCTTATGACAAGCTAGTTTTCATTGAGAACTAATGATAAAGTACACTAACAAATAATAAAGTCCATGATTTGCTTTCACGATCGATTATCTCGCTTACTTCCTCAATGAAAACCTTCACCGCGTGCGTGCATATTAATTTAATTTACTTGCGAGAATTAATACGCAATTACGTGGTCGCTATACCGGGTGACATTACTGCGAGAGAGGATAATTAATCGACACCGAGAAGAGGTCCCTAAATTATACTAGCGCAGACTACAAGGCCACGCCGGCGGCGCACGACACGAATGCAAATACGATTCGCAATACTACGTTTGTTCTCTCAGTATCATGTTATAATTACACTTAAAGAGTCTGTTTATTCTGGAAAACGTTGTGGCATTACGAGTGACACGAAAATAGACGGTGCGGCCTAGAAAACTTGGCGCATTCTTGCCACTTGAAGTCACACCTGCGACCCTTATCGTGAGAGCTTACGTCAAGGTCGCTTCTTCGAAGTGTTTGATATGCAAACGCATGTTTCCAAACTGATACTGCAATAAGAAGAATTTAACATAATATCAGAGAAATAATTATTATATAATATTTCATGCATTAGCCAACTTTCCTTGAAACTTGTTTTATTTTTTTTTCTATGAAATATTTATAACTATAATCGAATTCTGTTACTTTTAAGATGCACACATTATTTTCTCATTTTCATTGATTGAACTGAATCTAAGTAAAATATTGAGAACAGATTCTGATCTTAAAAAATGGATCAAATTGTATAATCTATTTTGATTATTGTTTAATACGAAAAGTATTGCCTTGGCATATGAATTTATTCTCAATCAAGTTCTATTACTTTACTATAAACTTGTTTCTTTATGTATATATTCAACGTGAAGTATACATTTCCTTCTTTGTGCATGGCTGTGCTGTATAAGTGCTGTGATTAACGTTCCGGAGTTAATGCCGGGGCATTAAGGAAGTATTAGTCTGTTGCTCTCGGGGTTAACGACTTACAAAAAAGCGACTAAAAGCTCTCGTTTCAATCCCAAAATTCGCCGTTAACAGAGACGCACGATGTTTACGAAAAATTTAATCGCGCGTGATGTATTTATTCTCCTACGAAATCTGAATCATTATCGAAACCCGTTAAAAATAGAAGTGATCTAGCAACGGTTGACGAACGTGTGGGTGGAACAAAAGTCGCATTTAAGAAGCCGTTTAAGATTTAACGGTTGTTATTCGTCTTGCGCGAAGGTTTGGAGAAATCGACAATTTGTATTCCGGGCTCGGAATATTACGCGTATAGTTCGCGTGCGAGCGTGAGATATGCGACTCGTTCGTTTGATTAATTAGACGAGCGTGATTGGAGGGAGGATCGGATATGAAGCGTGAAGCGCGGGAAATCTTCACGTGAGAATCGAACCTTTCTTATACCGTAGAGCGATGCTACATTAGCGAACTTCCGGCAGAAGTTAATACAACGGACAGCCCGTGGTGCGCGGAGATAGATCGAAACGCCGTAAATTCAGCGCCATGTGTGCAATACGGTAATCGATCCTTCGTTTAATTAATCACGACAAGAGTCCGCGATACCGAAGTGCACGCGGCCTAATTGGAATCTCGTTCGCGGTAGCGATATTAATTACCGAACAAACAGTTTGTGCTCTATGATGCCGGCGTGTGATTAACAGGGATACTAGACGCATACTATCTTCTTCCATCTATCTCCATCGTTTAATTACCACCTGGGTACTTGCTATGGTATTTTTTTTCTACAAATCTATCATCGTTCTTCACACATGCTCGTATGGAGATATTTCTTATAAAGAAGTAGACATGTGATAGAGGGGATGGATAACTTCAAATTTAGAAGATCTCTGAAGATTGCTTTGAATAAAAATATATTTGTTATTTAAAATTGTGATTGATTGAATATATACAAGTCGTTTATTACAGAAGTGTCGTAACTAGATTTTGAAATATAATCGCAAAATTTATATATATAAAATATAGTGAAAGGCTATATATAAAGTATAAATTAATAAGATAGTTTTGAATTAAAATTTGCATTGTTATTATATATACTAATGTAAAAAATATATAAAAAAATTCATTTTTATTTGCGAAAACTATTATCTTTTTTTTCTACAATTTTAAAATAATGTTCAATTTTTATCGTAAATTTTTTATAGTTATCGCTCGCTGAAGAATTAATGGAGTGTCAATTCTTTTTTTCAGGTGTATCATATGTTACAAGAAAGAACGCAATTTGGAATTGGACGTGACAACAGGGTGAGAGGAACTTGGGGTACATGGAGCTCGTGGAACGAATGTTCTAGATCATGCGGTACTGGTGTCCAGTCTCAATCTCGAGAATGCATTCCTGTGCGGTAAGTTGTGTGCATTAATATGATAAATCGTATTAAAAATTTCAAAACATACATAATAATGGATAGAACACAAGATGCTAAAGAACACAGTGATCATTTTAATTTATAAAGCAGACAATTTAATAAGAAAAAAAAATCACGACGTTATATACATAAATTATAGCTGCAACGTGGTTTCCTTCACTTGCTTGTATTTTTAAATAAAATAAAAGCGCGACGAGCGCTTGTTAAATATAAAGATCGAACGCCATATGGCGCGTCATTCAAATATCTTCACGCTCGATTAATGATTTCCACACCTTGCTTCACCTTTGTCCTCGCCGGACGAGGGAGGCCACGCATCTTTCATGGGAGGTCACGGCGGATTGGTAATCGTACGGCATCGCGTTTCGAATGCAAAGCACCTTGCGATAATGCCCGGTCGATTCTAACAATAATCACACGTCTCACGATACCGTTAGGGTCTCGCGCAATTTAGATCATAAGCACTCGCCAGGCGAGTCGCTGCATTACCGCGCGGAACTTTGAACTCGCGTGCGCGAATACGCTAGTCCTACGATGATCCTCAATTGATCGATCACCATCGATCTTCTTCGGTTGTTTCTTTGTATTCATAGAACACATACAGGGTGCCTCGGATTCATCGCGCACCTTCTGCCTTGTGATTGTTTAATTCTTTTTCTTTTGTAACATACAGCAGTTATGTAACAGCAATAAAAAGTATTTTATAGATTATATTTAAAAAGAAAATCTTTTTAACCATATTTATATAAAAAATGTAGACTAATAAAAGTAAAGTTCTAAAGAGTGATTTCTAAATATATTTTTTCTTCTATGTTTTTAAGACAAATTATTTGCAATATTCGAAAACGTGATTTTTTCTATCTTTGAATAAATCGACAGTTTTTCTACAGAACTTGTATAATATTTTCATAGATGTTATACAAATATTACATATATTTTTATTTACATTAAAACATGAAAGCTTTGATAAAACTTTTTATCTTATTTGAAGCTTATACTTAAAATTGCATATAACGTCATATTCGTACAAATGTTTACTATACACTTGATGAGTCCGATTTGTTATTTATTTATTTAAGAGTGCTTTTTTCTTGAAAAGCCAGGTATTTTTTAGATGAATTTCGTCATCGATAAAATCTTATTTCAAGATTATGAATCTGTTAAAATAAAAAAATATGTATTTAATTTCAGAAAACAAGAAAAATATAAAATTGAAGTAAAAATAATGTATAAATAATTTAAATTATGCTTCAAGTTAGAAGATACAAGTTTAGCATTACAAGTTCCGTACACCGTGTATGTCCTTTCCGGCTAGCTATAAAGCAGCGTGCAAATTACGGATCAGTAGCGTAAGAAGATTATACACCGGCAGGCCGACGACTCTCGCGAGCTTCTCTCAGGGGCAGAAACGTGTTGTTATCGCCGCTGACATTTACACCTTCGTAACGCTACTGTGAGCCGTTACGTGACTTGCAGTATAAATCTCGCGATGAGTTCACCATACGAGTAAATAAGGAATATCCAATTTTTCGTAATTGCAAATTATCTCGTGGCTTTAAACTTGAATTTTTGATAATTTTATGGATGTTCCAGAATTACTGAATTATTTAAAATTATAAAAATCAAGGAATTTAATTGACGATAAATTTTTTAAATAAAAGAAAAATAATTTATGCGAGAAAAAAAATGGTAAATTGAATACTCCAATTATTGTGCTCACTTTTACGTGAAATATAAAAAATACAATATATCAAGCAATTATTCCATGCAATAACAAACGTAATCGTTTCTTTCTCAGCATAGCAACATTATTAAATGAGATGCGCAGATAATCGATTTGATCATTTTTATTGCATAATCTCTCTCCTTTGATCTCGAGATTAGCATGATGCCCTGCACATCCTCTAAAAAATGTTCATACACTCGGCATTAAAAAATCGAGATACATCGCGTTGCTACTCGCTTGTATGAGTCGATATGTACGAGCTAATGCGGGCGATTTATTTCAGGAGACTTTTGAGGAGGCGAAGTATTATCTCGGAGAATAGTACGAGCACCGCCAGACCTATTTGTATCGGCACATATAAGCGCTACCACACGTGCAATACGCAGGTAAGCCATCGCATGCAAACGTCCTCAATGCGAGTTTATTTGAACAAATTAAAAGTATTCTTAAAATTATTAAAACTTTAAATTTTATTTAAAAAAATTGATAAAATACACAGCGCGTGCATTTATAACAATAAGAATTATTTTAAAGATACATTTTTTGAATTTTTTCGAAATGAAATTTACTCGTGTAAGAATTTTATTGATTAAGACTCGTCGTGATTATCTATCAGCAACTATATAATTTTATCGATATTTTAATCTAAATTATATTAAAAAAATATTTACAACACGCAGAAAAAGATCTGTTTGTGAAATAAACATCCTTTCAATTTTATAAGCACTCGCTCTATTTTCTTATGTGTCACATGATGGCCTCGTTTCTTAGGTTATTAGAGCTCTGAACCGATGATTAACCATGTAAATTTGCTCGTCCATAAAATTCATTTACATGTTCATGCGTGTCACTACTTCTATGATGTCGTATGTATCAATAGATGCGTCTATATCTACGTAGACTCATGCGTGTGTAAGGCACGCTCCTCAGGATTTTTCTCTCGATGGTGCGTCACGAGTCGCGAACAAATCATCGCGCAGGCCAATTAAGGATGCGCACGACGACGATTTATATACCATGATCCAGCATGCGCGCGCGCGTGTATGTTGTAAAACTCATAAGAATAATCACCATCTGCGAGACTAAAGATCTCCGTGTAATGGATGGCTTTGCCCAGTGCCGTGCAGAGGAAGGAAGAGAGAAGAACGGCTCTCGCTGGTGTCGATTAGTCCTTGGTGGTAATAAAAATCGCACAATAAGATCTGTTTACTTCTCGACGTGTTTCGATCAAACTCGCATTGATTTCTGACACGATACGTACTGCTTTACACATTGTCGGTAGTTAAAAAAAATGCTTTTTATTAACACGGATTTCAAATAAATGTTGAATAATAATTTTTGTTAATGTAAGCTTTAAATTGAAATGGCTTCGAATTGTGCCTGAAATTAAAATAGCGAGTAAGTTAAATATAGTAAGTTGGCTTGAAAAGTTAACCGAACCGTACGGCTTCGTTATCCGTTATTACCTGGGAAAAAACGGCGGCGCCTCGTGCAGTAATATTTATCTTCGGGCTCGATACCCGGGACTACATTTCCGAGCTGCATTCGCGATTCGCAAACATACCCCCGGGCAAAGTAACCACCGTTTCGTTCGCTGGCAATTAATAGTCTACCCGGAAATTGCAATGCGGCCGCGCACGTAGCACACCACACGTGCCGGCATTCGCATGTTTGCGCGAATATACGAACTTCCTCTCGGCGTATACGGCGGCTCGGAATGCGAGTTCTTCCTTTTTTTTTTTTTTTTTTTTCGCCAGGCCGCAAATAATTTTACCTTTATTTACCCTCGGCGCTTTGGGAAAAGCGCGACGTGCCGTAAAAAGCGACGCGATCGATCGCGCTGGGGTTTTTTTTTTTTTTTTCCCTCCTGGAAACCGGACCGTCTCTTTCTCGACGTATACCGCTATCCCCTCCTCCCCCGCCTCTCGATCGATCCTTAATTACCGCAAGTTTAATTAATCCAATATGCGTTTGTGCAGGAATGCCCGAACTTCTCGGAAGACCTGCGGGCGGAACAGTGCGCCAAGTACAACGGGAGGAACTACAAGGGCCGCAGTTACGTCTGGGTACCATTCGTAGACGGTGAGTCTGAAAACCGATGTAATAGTTTCCAATTAGACAGGAATAGATTGCATTCTGTCTCTTTCTAAGAAATATATTCTTTAATTAATAATATAACGATTACATCAATAAAGAAGAAACATTCGTTCTTTTCTTTTTATTTATTGTTAAACAAATATTGGTAGGTTTTAATATATTATGTTTTTTAATTAACATTATAAAATTACGCAATTTAAATAATTAATAAAATTTTTAAGAAATAATTTTACTAATATCGATTTAATTTTAAAACCCTAACTTAATTGAGTTTTTATTATTATATGACAAGAAATTTCAATTAGTCAGCTGATCGATCATATATTATGCTAGTTTTAATATTTAATGACATTCAGATTTATAATGTATGTATACACACATGTAAAATGATTCTCTTGCCTCTCGAGAAGTATGATTTAAAATAATAAAAGAGGCATGTTTGTGTGATATTACAATGAGTCCGGTGACGTCGGTGTCCGACCGATGCGACGATGACGCGTACCTAACGGCCAGGCCTGGTGACCTAACTTCCTCCTGGTCTAATCGCGATCACTGTTGTTCTCCAGCGCCAAACTCCTGCGCGCTCAATTGCCGTGCAGTCGGCGAGCGTTTTTACGCAACGCTTGAACCGGCAGTAATGGATGGCACGCCCTGCGATGCTCCGAATCTTCGCGGACGCGGCGGCAGCGGGATTTCGACGGAACGCAACGGCGAACGGTGGCTCTGCGTCGCCGGACAATGCAAGGTATGAATAGCGCGAGCGATGTGCGAGAGGAACGATGCCGGAAATTAATGATCGACCAGGGTGCGATACGATACGATACGATCGACGAGATCGCTATTGACCCGTACGTTCAATCGTGCTTTTGGCCTTTTACCTACGACTCCCCCATCCTTTCGTTTCTTTTTTTTTCTGTCAGTATTGTTGGAGTTCATTGTACGCCCGATACATCGGGAATTTATCAACCAACAATCCTCTAGGAACTAGGCTTCTTCAATTTTGATGAGCTTCCGATATACTGAAAGTAATAAGTACACTCGCGTTTTCTGTTTATTTTCCATTATTTTAATTCGAAACAATCGATTTTTTCTCGATAGATATTTTGAGCACTTTTAGAAAATTATTTCTTTAAAAAACATACAAAAAAGATATATTTTTATATGTTAGAGAATAAATCTACTTAATATCTCTATCTAGAAAAATGTGAAATTCAGTCTTGGAATATATCGGGAATAAAGCTCGATAATTGAGGCTGACAAAATTAAAGAGAGATCACATCGCATATGTTTCCTAAATGAATTAGATGCAACAGGAAATTTGCATATGTTTATCATTTAGTCTGTAGGATGCGACGGGGTGGTAGGTTCCGGCGCGACGATGGATGCTTGCGGCGTGTGTGGTGGCCAGGGTAAGGGATGCAGATTGTTCGAAGGCATCTTCATGGAACCGATTTTGCCCAAGGGTCATCAGCAGGTGACCACTATTCCAAATGGCGCCATGTCACTTAACATATCCGAGCTACGATTCAGCAGCAATTTTTTAGGTAGCATCGATGATTTATATCAAAGTAAAATAACCTTATGAATTGATATGAAATAATTCTCATTTCTCTGAGTTAAAAAAAAATCTTCTATTTAACAGAATCATTAACAATTTATAATTTATAATTATAAATATAATTGACAAAACCGATCCATAAAGAATTGCATTTGCTTGGTTTAATGCATTTTTTCAAGAAATTAAAACAACAATGCATATAATGACTTTGTAAAAGATATTATCATAATATTTTCTTTTTTCTTTCAAAGGTCTTATTTAAAAAGATTGTTATATTAGGAAATTAATGAATAATTGCTACCAATTATTGTCGATATTTTTTTAAATAAAACGCTAATAGAGTATAGCAAAAGCAAAGACGAATAATATTAAGCGGCGGTTTTTGCTCGCGATACTACAACAGTGGTATACTGGTTAACAAACGATCGATCTACTCGCAGCGTTGAGAGACAGTAACGGCAGTTACATCCTAAACGGACCGTGGTCTTACAGTCCCAGTGGTACTTATAAAACGGCTGGTACGACATTAACATACCAGAGGGGCGATAGAAACCGTATGGAGTGTATCTTAGCGACTGGACCGTTGAACGAATCTTTGCATTTAGAGGTACTGTCCATATTATCGTCTTTTCATTAATCGTATCACGAGCAGATTAATTATTCATTTAATTATATAGATAACTTATGAACACTTTTACTCATCAATTTTTATCTCTCTAATTTTATTCGCTTTATTTACTGTGTAGTTATTAATTTTATTGTTATATTATTTGAAGATAACTCTTGCAAATATTTCTTGCATATTTTGTATTTGTATCGCAATTTTTTCAATCACGTGTGCGTAACAAAATTTTGAATGCATTTTGATCTACGATTCACGATTGAATCTTTATGTAATTAATATTATTATTCACACATTATATCTTATAGATCTTATCCATGGAATTAAATCCAGGCGTCTTGTACAAATACATGCTACCCATGAAGGAAGGGCCGGATAGTAAAGCGGTGATTGCACCGCCGCTGCTTGTCGCAGGTAATCGCTTCTTCGCCAATTAATTATATACACTTAAAAGTCGCTGATTATAGTGCATAAATTTATAATGCTTTATTATTTTTCGCAGGATCAAATGATCGGGGCAACGAGATACCTAATCCAGATACTCATGTGACCGTGCGGGTACCAGTTACAAGAATGTAAGTACATACACTCTTTTATTAAAATCTTTAAAACGAGTTATTTTATGAGTTATTAAAAATATTGATTCTCAAAGATGCTCTCTTGATATGAAACGTCAGAATTAAAAATTGCATATCTATAGTATATCAGTTTATTACATATATTTTCATATTTTAATCCCAAATTACTTTGAATAATTTTATACTCCTTTTTTCTTTTTTATGTGTTTTCTCCCATCTTTAACATTTAATTTTTGCTTTTTGTCTTTATTTTCTTAATCGTAACATCTCTATAATACATCTTGTGGCAAAAATCTTTCATGCGGCGCTTGCTCGGCTCGGATTCCGCCGATGCTTCTTTGCACGACACGGGAATCTATGCGAGAGCTCCTCGCGAATCAAGCCGCGCGATTTGTCTTCGTTCGTACAGCACGTTGCTCGCTCTACCTTCCAGATCTGATCGGCGGAGCGATTTATCTCCAACGCGTCGCGATCGCGATCCGCACGACGGCGGACGGAAGGAAGAGATGAAGCATCCACCAACTACGGTGATGGCGGGTGATCAGCCAAAGTCAAAGACGACGAGAAAGAAGAGAAAAAGGAAGTTTGCCTGGAAAATAGTCGGGCACGCTCCCTGCTCAAAGGAATGTGGAGGAGGTAAGAATGCAACAATTAGTCGCATGCAATTAATATCAAGCGAACCTTGTGTGTTGGAATATCGTAACTGCAAAAGTTTCATTGTCGATATCGTATTATTTAGTAAACAATACCAATGATTTAGAAGTAAAATAATTAAAATATCGATTTAGCACAGCGCAAATAATGAGAAATATACGGCTGGAAAAATGAGTTTTTAATCAAAATATTTATTTCGCTGTTTATTTCGATTTTCATGGAATTTTAGCGTGAAATTTCATCAGGGAAACGCAATTTAATTGTGTTTAGATTGTGCGAGCAATAATAAATATTTCAACATGTGTAATTTTCGAGACATGCGCGGTATTATGATATAATTTCAACGTTGAGATCGGTGAATTTGTATTAATTTTCAATACTGCTGATAATGCATTTTCGCATATCTCTCATATATTCCAGGAAATATGATATTGCAGCATCCGAGAAATAAGCGAATTTAGCAAATAAGCACTATAATGTACGCGGAATATATGCTAAATTGTACGCAATTAAATATTTGTGATTGTACACCACAAATGTTTAATTGATCGCTATAGTATAAAGCTTGTTGAAAATTAACAGCCACCATCATGTATCTCGATGTATAAGCATTTCTCTGATATATGGAACATGTTTTCACAACGTATAATTATTTATTTATTCATAATTATCATTTATAACATTCAATTATTTTTTTGTAATTATTCTTTCTAATCGATAAAAGTACTCTTGAGGGTGTATAATAATTCATCGGCTGATAAAAAATAAATATTGCGAAACATAATTTAAAAGTCTATGATAGATGTATAATATTTGAGCATAAAGTTCAATAACAATATAAAATGTCGTCGATATAAAAAGGTCATGTAATTTCGAGTCATCATTTTGGATCTGTTGTAAGAAGCCGATTAAACGGACAATTAAGCAAAAAGCGCCTGGATAATTAAGGTCATTACGAAAACGACTTTGTCTAGACATACCGAGGCATTGCGTGGGAAGTGACCCGAGATATGTTCCTTTCAGTACAATTGTACATACATTTTAGGGTGTGATAATCCAAAATTTCGAATAAGATATTTTTCAATTATTTTATATAAATGAAAAAAGCAATCTGTTTAAAAAGTTATTTTTATATTAACTGAACTTGATAAATAAAATAAAATAATTAAAATACAATAAAAAAAAATAAAGATAAGTGAAACAGATGAATGCAGATGTAAACATTTGCAAGATGTGTGAAAGCATACTTTGCTTTTGAGATGTTCGCCGGAAATTATGATTGATATTATGTAATTATTTATTTGACATCTAGACATTGCAGGTGACAACATCCATTAGTCGATGCTGTGATTCAAATAAATATCTTAATTTAAATTGACACGATACGGGCGAAAAGCAATGGATAGAAAAAAACGCGATGTCCCGTCGATCATAATACAAGATATTTTCGTCGCACTTTATTTTATCATGAATTTGTTTGATTAATAAAAAATTGAAATTTCCTTAAAAAAGATATTAAGATTTAAAAAGATTTTTTAATTAACCAACTGAAAATGAAAAGGCTTTTGCAATTTAAACTATACATATATAATCTTATTCTTTTTTTCTAATTTTGAGTAGATTTTATTTTAGAATTAAACTAAAATCATATTTTTTATCCTATATAAACAATTTTTTCAACAAGTATAATACTAACTTTTGTCAAGAAAAAGTTTATTTTTATTTATTTTTAATTGATTGAAGATGAAATAAGATCTTGGCTCATATCGTTTGCGCAATTCGCTATCTTTACAGGTATACGTACAATAATTCTAAAATGCATTCGTGAGAGTAGTCAGATACCTGTCAACGATAAACGTTGCCGTAACGTGGAAAAACCGAATCATCCTCCCCCGCTGCGATGCAACGATCATCCTTGCGCTGCCAGGTATCTACATCAATGTATTTTTCTTCTGTAGTGATTCTCCAATAGATCCTGTGATCATTATCGTGTTCTCATTGTCAGTTAAATTTTTTAATACATTCAAGATGTTTTATCTGTGTTATATCTGATTGTTAAAAAATCGAAAACCGACAATGCTTAATCATTTTTGTTTAGAAAAGATTGACTTTAAATATATCAAGATTTTTGATCGAACAAAAACCTATACTAAAAATATAATTTAATCAGACAAGTTTGATTCTTGACGAAGTGAAAATGTTATCAGATGGCGAGCCGAGCAGTGGAGCGAATGTTCAGTCACTTGCGGAATCGGCATCAGAACCCGAAAACTCGAATGTGTTCAGGAGCTGAATGCAAGATTGACAATGCGCGTTGCTGCTGGTGCGTGCGTTCAACCGCCAGATCTGAGCACCACGGAAGCTTGTAGTCTGCCCGCCTGTTCCAATGCAGGCCCAGAATTGAGGCATATGCCCTCCCAACACGACGCACCCAGGTGGGATGTGGGCGTTTGGAGTCCGGTGAGTCATTAATCTGTTAAATATTTTTATCGTTGAAAGCTACTTTAGCGGTTTAGGAAATACGTACAAAATTATTAGGGATTAAAAGTTAGAAATCTCTCTAAATATTGTAAGAAATGGTCTTAATATATTATCAGTTTCAATAATTGACCCTATTATTGTATTGCGTTTTTTGTACATCAAAAGTCGGAAATAATTTATGTGAATTGTGTATTGTAATATATGATGATATATCTATATAAATATATGTGTACGTTCTTTATATTTATTTATTATGTGTAATACATGTGACAAAATAAGTTAGAAGATATTAAAAGTCAAAAGTGAGCTCAAAAACACTTAATTTAGACAAATAATAACGCAATAATAAAAATTTATTATAAATATACAAAATTATTTTTAAAAAATTATAAAAATAGTATAAAATTAATTTTTTTTATGAGCATGAATTTTTGATTATTAACGTATGGCAATATTTTTTCTTTTTGTCTTTTATGATTTTCTAACATGTAGCATAAATGATATTGAGGGGACTCTTCGCTTTATATTGTCAGAATTGATTTCGATTCAGCGATATCTTTCGCCTACCTCTTATTTATCATATAATTGCACTTTTTAGTGTTCGGCGACATGTGGTCGTGGAATCCGAAATCGAACGGTGACTTGCATAACGTCCGGAGAATCCTGCTCATTAGCCAATAAACCGGAATCTCAAAAACCGTGCGAGATTACGGCTTGTAATGCAGCAACGGACATAGGACATCATGCACCTTGGCTGTATTCAGAATGGTCTTCTAAAGTACAAAATACATACATTATTGAATTAATTTTAAGCATAAATATATAAACATTAAATTAAAAAGAGAAAAGACTTTTGTCTAAGAATTGTGAATTCTTATACATTGATTTTTAAGAACATTTCACATATTTATATTTGATATAAATATAATCTAGTATTTTTGAACAACTGGGATAAAAATATGTATATTTTAAACATTATTGAGTTTTATTTTATATTTCCTGATTTTAAAATAAAAATAAAATATGTGCATTTATTTGGGATATGCAGCGTAGCATTTGTCGTTGTTATAGTGCTCCGCGGAATGTGGAAATGGCCTGAAAATCAGACGAGTGGCATGTGCTGATGGTAGTGAATTATTTTGTAATCCCAAAGAAAGACCAGACACGGAGATGCATTGCTTTGAACGGGGAACGAATTGCGATCGAGCCGAGTGGTTCACCGGTCCATGGACTTCCGTTAGTACAAGATGACTCAGAAAATAAAACGCTCGCTTCGTGGCAACACGTAATGCTAAAGTGATCACCGTAGATGACATTAATTTTTTAAATGAATTTAATTTTAATTCCAAAATGCACATTTTTAATTACGTAGACAAAATTGCACAATTATTACGTATATATTATAATTTTATTTTTCTAGATGATTTAATATGAGAATAAAATCAATAATTTTTTTTCTTTTCTTGTACATTCTTCTTTATCCTTATTCCAGATTATTATACAATGTAATTTTATAATTACTATAACAACATAATCTCTTACATTAATTTCTTGTTTTTTAGTGTTCTGTCTCGTGCGGCGTCGGTATGCAGCATCGAGATATCGCTTGCATAGCTAGAACGAATGATGAGTTTATCGCATTATCTGCGAAAAATTGCAGTGATCCGAAGCCGGCGACTAAACAGGTCTGCAGAATTTCAACATGTTCGCCGGAATGGTTTACCTCGAATTGGTCAACGGTAAAATATGTTGAATTATATTTAAAAAATCTTTTATTACAGAAAATTTTTTTTTCTTAAGAATTTTATCAGTTTACATTTAAAAGTGTGTTTGAATCTTTGTGTCTTCTCTTTAGTGTTCTGCAACATGTGGAATCGGAGTGCAAACACGACTTGTACGATGCATTGTCGAGGGCATCAGTAGCACCAATTGTTTAGAAATCAAGAAACCAACCACGGAGCAACGATGTAATATGGAGCCATGTAAGAAGGAGGTGCCAGTGAATAAACCACCGAAAAGTAAGAAAACTTACGCTATATCTTTCTAATTTCGAGTCTTAATTTTAGTAAATAAGCTTGATCAATTATTTAATAAATAAGAGATATATAATATTATTTAATAACAAATTTAAGAGTACTTGATAGATATGTTTTAATATTATATTTCAGAAGTGCACGAACCGTCCGAGTGCATTGACAAGTATCCAAATTGTGCTTTAGTAGTAAAGAACGGCTTATGCCGAATCAAATATTACAAGCACTCGTGTTGCCAATGCCGTCAGTAGCTGAGGCAGTGTTTTTGCGTTAATTCAGAATTTTATGAATGCGAAGTTAGTGTTTGTTGAACAAAATATAGATATCATGTCACACAGGCAAATTATGCTGAACGTAGGACTGTCACAGAGAGAACGATCGTACATATGTATAGTTATTTATGTTACGTGACACAAATTTGGATTATACGTTTTCTTACGTAGTTACGTTTTCTTTGCCAATTAGACGTAATTCTTATAAAATAAGAGAATTTTCTTTTATTTTTTTCCAAAAAAATATCGACAAATCAGAAGGAATCGAATTTAAGAGAACGCACAGTTTATTTCTTTGTTTTAGTCTTTAATATTAATTTTACGAATTTTCGAGTCAATTTTTAAATAGGAGAAATATTTAAACTGTGCTCTGAATGAGAAATAAATGAAAAATAAAACAATGAGATAAAATATGAGATATGAGAAAAAAATAAAAATGGGTCTTTTACATTAACTTCTATCTATTAAGATTAAAAATAGACTTTTATGAGTAAAACTAATCCTCGAAGAATTAATCTTGATTTTTTAGGATCTCAAACATAGTGAAAAAGTTCAGATTTTGTATTGTTTGATATTGTCAAGTGTATGGTAATATATTGCGATGTGTGATATGATACGTGCGTCCACCTGCAGGTGCGTTTACATCGCGTCGCATTCATGTACGAGTCGATATCTGTGTTATCATTGCCGCAAACAGGGGATGCAGGGCCGTAATTTTATCGATTCGGACGAATGTTTTATGCATACACATTGTCGGCCCTAATGCTTTTATATATTCAGTATCGCAAGCTTAATTTTTATGCGCTTTTTGTTGAGCGGCACGTTTGCTGTATTCAAAGTGAAAAAATATGTGATTTAAAATATTTTGAAGATTTACGAGTGAAAAAACTAGAAGACTCATATTTTCATCACTATTTAATGTCATATTTAACGGTAAATATAGCTATTTTTAAACTTTATTTATTGAATATGAAAATTTACATATAACATGTAAATTAGATAGATTTTATTACATTTCGTATTAAACATAGCATCATAAATGTCGCTAGAAATTTTAATTTAACAAAAAATTTAATTTATTACATAAAGAAGAAATTTCTTCCAAATTTAATTAAAATATGTATGCATTTTTAGAGGCATTTTGACACAACATACACGCGCGCGCGCGCGCATACACACACACACACACACACATTGCTTTATTTTAAAAGTAGCGTAAAGATATATTTATATAAGGTGTTTGACAACAGATGGGAGAAAAAGAGTAATTCTACATAATAAAATATTATAAAAATCAAGAGTAACAAATTAGGAATAAATTCGTTATATACTTATGCGTCAAAGTATATTTTTGACGACGACTCAATCGAGCTTATACAGAAATCGATGGATACCATGCTTTAAGTATCTTTTATGCTAATTTTCAAATATTTATATGTAACCGAAGCCTTCGTCGCAATTTTACTCTTGATTTCGTCTGATTTTATCATGTAGAATCACTTCTTAAATTTTGCCCCCTCTGTTGTCAAACATCCGGTTTATAAAAGCATATATCATATATGTGTATAAAAGAAAGGATATACATGCTAAAATGTTACTCTTTTCTAAATATATTATTATTTTAATTCATCGTTGCATCAGCACCAAAGAAAGTGTATACGATGCTTTTAATGCGTTTTTAATTTAGATCTGATGTGTGTCTTGAGCGGTGTACAAAAGCAGTCTGATTAAAAAGTAATAATATTTTCGAAGATGAAGACACGAAGCCTCGGATATCCAATTACGTCCCTGGATAACGAGCCTCTCTTTGCGTGCATGTTTGCGCAAAACCTGTATGTTCATGGAAGTCTCTGAAGCTGTTATATCCGCCTGTGCATCGATCGCGTTAAACGAAACAAGTTTTCAGCTTTTCAGTTCGTATTTCGGAATCGATATGAAACGATGTAAAAGTCGTTGTGTCGATTGTGTCGTTCGAGCGTATAGGTTTTTATGTTACACATACTGGAAAAAACATCGCAATAAAAAAAATCGATTGCTTGTTTCTGAAGAGAAATTTTTTGTCACAGAAATATAATTTGCCTTCTGTGTTGAAATGTGGAAATTTATCAGATGACAATTTAATGTGGCAACGTTATTGTGCCACGCTCGATACTCGAAAAAATTCGAGCTTAATCCAGACGGAAAGAAATGTTTTTTTTTCCTGTAAATAAATTTTAAAAATACGTAGTTTGTTGTACATATGAATTGCGAAATAATGTAAAGTATTAATGTCGCTATGAAGTAACGAAAGCATTTCTTCTAACAAAGCGTAAATATTTTATAATGTCTTGCATTTGTTATGGCTTCTTGATTCAAGCATTTCTTAAGAATTAATAGTATTTTTTTTAAATATGTTTTATGTTAATAAATGCGTTAATAATTTATGTATAAGTTAGAAAAATGCAAAAATTTACAATTGACGTTTGATTTACAAAAATTAGATGGTAAGGTATTCATTTTTTGAATTAAAAATTTATACGAAGTAAATCTTCAATTGATGCTAATGTTTCTAAGATTTAATCTTGAAGGAATTACGAATGTTAAAAGTCTGATTCTGCATATGTCATTAAATATTGAGTAAATTCATTCGAGCAAGATGATTAAACATGATAATATATACAGTAATAGAAATATATCTTGTATGTGTAGATTACATAACTCGTTGTTAGATAATAAATGTATACATATAGTATATATTGTATATTTTGCGAGATGAAAATTAGAGTGATCGTCAGTATATTAATTTGATGTTAAACTCATTCTTAATGCGCCATTAAAAAGCTGTTAGTGTCATTAGTATCGAGCTGTTTGGATTAATTAATCCAAATTATATCGATTGACTTTTTTACCATTTCTAAAGGATTATTTGAATGAATTATGTATTGAATTGTATATTCCTCATATCCTTTTACTCGCTCAGATTCTCTATTTTTACAGCAATTATACAAATTATTTACACAAAACTTTTATCTATTCCTTTTTCGATTATTAATTTCTTATCGATTTATTTGTTTTAGTTACATCAGGTAAGTACATTTCATAATTTTTATCTTCTTTTTCTAGCTTGTAACATATTTGTTAACATTTCTTAATATGGTTTATTTAACATATTTATTAACATTTTTCAAATTATGTACGTTAACATTTATGCTAACTTGTATAGAAATTCTGTAACATTGATTTTTAAATTAAAAACATTTGTTTCAGATACAATTAATGTTTCATAGTTCACATTATTTCATTAATTTTATCGTAATACAGTATTTTTATTATTTAAATGTTATATATACTTTTATTCATTATTATAGTTTCCATCTTTTACATATAGATGTTCTTGAGATTCTATTGATAAATATTATTATATTTAAAATTTATAATTCAACTCTCTAAAGTTTCAGTTTCAAGAACGAAAATTTGCTCAATGGAATATTAATTACAAGTATTTGCATTTTTATCAAAGGATCGAACTGAAATGATCATCACTTGCGAATATAACTATATTATGATAAATATTTACGGTTTCTTATGGACATCAACATTAATGCAATTTTACATGCAAAACGATAGATTATTAAGCGGCAAATGCTTTGGAGAAATGCTTTAACACAAATATGTAAGCGCGATGGTCTATTATCAATTGTAACAATTATTGTTTGAGTGTTAAATGTCAATGACTGTGATATAATCTTATATATTTGACTAAATCACCATTATTAACTTTACTTTGAAAAATTACACAACTCGAATTAACTGCATCTATTTCTTAAAGGAAAAAACTCGCACAAATGTCTTTTTACATATTCTATAAATATCTATTTAAAATTTTAAGTGTGTGTTCTAGAAAAGCAAGTAAATGTATAATATTGTATCAATATACATTTATATCTGATAGACAAATATTTTATAGGAATTGTAAAGAAAGACACATTTTTTGTAAGAATATTTTACTTATATGAAATTTTAATTGATTGATTAATATAAATAATAATTATATATTTAATTGCAGCAAACATTTTTTGGCTATATAAGTTTTAATGTGAATTTATAAAAGTCATTTTCAACAAAGAACATACTTATTTTTGAGACAGTACACTGTACAATATGATTAACATTAAGAAGTACGAAGATGAATATAATAAATCACTCTATCGTACTCCTTTATCGAGGCAAAACGTCCACTAGTGTCCGTAAATATATATTCTATGTCATCGCAAGCACACATGTATGTCTCAATCGCGTAGCTCGACTCGCGAGTGTGATCTCGTCAAGAACTGTGATACAATCGTAGTCTGCAGGAATGAAGTACAACGAACGATAACGAACAATTAATGATCAACCAATACAATAAACCAGCTGCTCTACGAAAAAGAAAAATTGTCTGGCGCTTTGTAAAATTGCTTTCGTGTCACTCGTAGTGCAATAAAAGCCTCAATCGAAAATGGTATACGACAATCATATTGCAATTGTATAATTAATCGTGACAAAATTATACACTACTAAGAATATAATTGTTATAGTTAAAAAACGAGAGTGATTGTTTGAAAATAGAAAATTTGAAATTTGACTACTTCATAATCTGCAAGTGTGTATTATGCCAAGAATCTTTTTGCCCGTATATAGTAACATTACAATCTCTCTTTGTATAAAAAAATCTATCTTTATACGCAGAAAATCGGAGCTATTCAAAGTATTTAATTTGTATAGATGGTATATGAAACATATACATTATTAATAAGAATAAAACAACTTTTTTATTTTCTAACAATTTAAATCGATGTTTTATAATCACATAAGTTTCTACCTTTAATCAATTATCGTACATTTTATAATGCAGTATTCTTGCAGAATCGTTTAATCCGATTTTCCGCAGTTTTCTCTTGCAGCGTCACTGAAATGATGTATATGAGCGATTTTACTAAAGATCGTTATCCTGTGCATGAATCTTATACGTCATGATTATCTGGAATTGTATGGATCATATTTCTATTTAAGATGCATGAGCGACGTGAAACGAATTAAAGAGAATCAGACTGATAAGAATAGACATGCGTTACTTATGTATTACGGATTGTAACTACATGTTTGACGTTCGAGCGCTCTTGGATATTAGATATTAATAAAGCGGAAGTCAACAAACACCTGTTTTTGCTCAAGGAAATTTGAAGAAGCAACGAATTAAATGGATATTAATAGAGTGGTTAAAAATAAAATCCTCTTTCCTTATGTCATTTATATTTGAAAGTATACAGAGTATATAATGGATATTATCGAATAAAAATATGTTATATAGGCTTTTTTCTGTAAAACAATATTTTCTCCAGCACTATTTTTAATTTACTTTTCAATATACTCGTCGACAAATAATCAAATGCTTTCGTGTAAATTAATTGATATAATCATGTCCGTGAAATAAAATTCTTATTCTTTAATTATATCATGTTTAACGCGGAACGAATTTTTATGTTCCTGTGCCGCGTAAAATTAAATGAACTCGAGAAGTCGACAGAGAGGACAGAAGAGGAAAGTCTTTCAATGAATCAATCGTGTTTGACGGATTATGTATATAGTTAAAAATGAATTTTTATTTTTTACATAGTAATATGTTACATGAAAAATTTTTCACTGCATTCATATAAAATATATAACTATATACCACTATCTTTTATTCAATCGTATTAATTTATGTCTTTTTCAGTTCAGCAATGTTCACTACATTGGTATTACATTATTTAGGTACATGATTGTACCAGGAGCAGCCTTGATTAACTTTAATTAGCATATCTAGTCCTATCTATTTCAAAATTTTAATTATAATTTGAAGAAAAAATTTAATTATTTATTTTTAATTGTAATTAAGCTGCATATATATTATTTCCATATATATATATATATATATGAAAATAATTTAGTTCAAGTTCTAATTTTATAGTTATCTACATTAATAGTAAAATTGAATGACTGTACAAAGTACAGATAACACAAAAGTTAGTTAAATAAAAATATAATAAATATAATATAAATTCTGGCAGTGTATTAGAGAAGTATGTTGTATAAATTTCAGGCATCATGTATGAAATCCCTAAATATTCTTTATAATGAATTACAATTTGTTACGAAAAATGAATGATATTAAATATTATTATAATTTAATTTTGCTTTGAAAACGTTCTAATAAAAAATATAATCAACAAAAACAATATATACATTAAGATATTGACATGTTTTATGAAATATCGCCTAAAATTGCGGCTATTTTACAAAATTCATATTTTGAGCACAAAAATATCTTATTAATTAACTATATAAGATTATTATCAAATATTTTATAGCATTGCGAGGTGAGATAAGCAAAGTACAAAATTCAAATTATCATTGTACTTGTATAGTAAATATAGTTTTAATTATATTTTACCGAGATAATATTGTTGACCATTATTAATAACGATCGTTGCTGATACCAACGTTTTTTCCTGTCCATCTTTCTTTTAGATCTACCTTTAATCCTAGGTCTCTCAATGCGGCTTTCATGTTGTCCTCCAATTTGGGACCATGCAATCGTAACGCATCCCGCAACACCTCTTCAACGCCATACACTAAAAATTCCTTGGACTCCGATCTATTTCGCACTGACATATTCCTAATCGCCCAAGAGGCATGTTTTAGGACGTTTACATTATTAGGATAAGCCTTCATAGCATCCACGATCACTTGAGCTGCGCCGCAATCGTAAAACACACCAGAGTTTGAACTGCTTCGTAAAGATAATGCGGATATACAACTTAATCCGGCAGTCACGACATTCTCTGATCTCTGCCAAATATAATGCATTTTAATGAAAACTCTTAAAAACTATTTGTTTGGTTGTATGATAAAAAGAAATATTTTCTGAAACAAATTTATTCTAAAAAAAAAAGATTATTTTGTTTGTTTATCACAGACATTCTCTACCTTCATTCTACTGATGGCGGATACGATTAAAGGTGCGCATCCGGAAGTCACAATATGAGATTTCACATTATCATTGCCAGCAAGCGCTTTAAGCAATTTCAAAGCTTGCCAATTTAATTTTTCAGAGTCTGGATAATCGGTCATTATATCTAGGATAAATTTCAAACCTCCAGCGTCTTCTACTTCTTGGCAGAATTCATTTCGGACGATTAATGCGGCCAAGGTGATCATTAAATCACCTACGATCTTCGTATCCTTCTTAAATCCTGTTCGCGTGACAAATGCATATATTATCACATAATGTAATATTTTATTTTATTATAAAATAAATATAATATATTAAATAATAATATTGTTAAAAATAAAATTATAAAGCTATTTAAAAATTTACTTGTCAACAGTTCTGTGAGAACATCGAGAGCGCCCTTTGCCATGATAGTTGCGTGTTCGTGAGCTTTTCCATATTCGTGTCTAATGTCATCGTCGAGGACCAATGCTCTGATCACCGAACATGCACCCTTGATGTCATTCGCGCCTACGTCCTCGCGCACTAATATTTTCTTAAGTTTTTCGAAGATATTGGTGTCAAAGATCTTTTGCCTGTTCAGCTCATGTTTTATGCAGCACTCCCGTATCCAATGCAACAGACACTGTAATATTGCAGTATCGTGATGCCTCTCTAAAATCCTGACAAGGAATAAAATTTCGTAAAAGATGTTCAGAGACAAAAAAGAGCCAATATACAAAATTAAATAATATTTATAAAATAGGACTAATATTTTTAGAATTTTTATTTTTATTTTTGAATCATATACGATTCTTTTCTTGCACATCTTATGTCAATTTTTTGTCAAGTAATTACGGTGATTTGAAAACTAGAAAGAAAAACAAAGTTTATAAAATAAAATAATTTTCAATAATTAATGTAAATAAGAATGTGTAAACACTCTCTTTTGGAAAAATATTAGATATTCTTATAAATGATATCAATAAGTGACTTATTTTTCTATCATTTGATTAAAAAATTTCTTTTTCTTCAGTACTTTGTTCTTCTTGATTTAATGTAAGTTAATGATCTTTTCTTTTCTTATAATATTAATAGTAATTATATTTTTTTATAACTTGAAAAGATATTTATTAATATGTGCTTTTTTTTAGAACCAATCTTGTAAGGAATATTCTTTACTCTGTCTGCAATGCAATCCCATCGTCGTCCAACAAATCCGGATAACCGGTCATTAATGAGGCAATCGTTTCCAGCGCGGATTTGAATATCGCGTGATTCTTCTCGCAATCTTTCAGAAGATCGATCAGGACGTTGTAACATTTGCGTTTACCCGCAAACACTCTATATCGAATGTCCTTATCCAATTCAGTTTGCAATTCTTGTAACGTTTCAGGTACACATTCGTAACTTTTGTCGTTTACAGCACGCGTTAATTGCTCCAGACATGTCACTATTTGCTTATATTTGTCTTCAAGAACTAAATCGGTGATAATGTTGCTCAAATCTATTCCCTGCGCGAAATAAACGCTCCTGTTAATGATATCGTAGCAGCAATTATATAATCAGATCTGTGATCAAAGTATATAGAATTTAATAGTTGTACATAAAATTTTAATTAATTTCTTTTCATTGTAATTTTAATTTATTTTAAAAATATTTAAAGACCTATATTATATTTATACTAATGTTAAGTTAATCTCTTTCGAATGAGATTATTAACTTTAATAATAATTTATAATAAAACAGATAATAGCGATAACGTTTTTCGTAAATTGAAGTAAGTTTTTTTCTGTCTTTTATACAAATTTATCTTTTCTTTTTTTACAGAATCAAAGATGCGGTAAGATAGATACAGTACAATAAAGAATAGGCCGATGTCTTAAGATAGCAATTGTGACACGAGTGCTCCGAAACTAAAACTGTCAAGAAATGCGGAAGGACCGTGTAACAATTTTATTTTTATACTACAGAAGACTTTTGTAAGTATTCTTGTGTCAATACAAAAGTTTTGCTTTTAATAGCAATAATAATAGAAATCAGTTAAATATTGCAGCTTTTAAAATTTTTAGAAAAATATTGAAATTTAAACTCTTCTTTTTATCGAAACTCTTTGTTTCCAGTTAATAAAATAACATTTTACCATATTAACTTTTATAATTAACCGTGAAATTTTTAATTTTGATTTAATATTTTGTATTTATAATGAAACATAAATAAAAATTTTCGACGATTTATTCGCTAATGACTAATAAGTACACGTGAAGCAAAATACTTTTGTTTAAAGTACAAAGATGTAAATTGTCAAATAAATTCTCGCTAAAGTTTCATAAAAAATGTCATAATTTGGAAGAGAGGGAGCTTTATTATTTTTCTTTTCAGTGATAAAAAAAAAGACAAATCCTCGGAACATAATCGCGCTTGTAAAAAGGACGAAACAAAGACAAATACTTTTTATTCATTATACAATTTATTCATCAAGATTAATTTAAAAATTTTGTGATTAAAAAAGGTATTTATACACAAAGTTTCTCAAAACTTGGAAAATTTCATTTTTTTTCCTTCTTTCTAGTATATCGAAAGTAAGAATTTTCAACGAGACCTGATGCATGAGTCATATAATCGCATACAAGGATCAGAAGGATATTTCGCCGATCATTGAACCGGTATAAACAAAGGATGCGGCATTACCTTCATCTCAAAGCACTTGATAGCGTCCTCGACCGCCTCCTCTTCTGTCAAACCAAGACCCTCCATCAATTCCTTGATCTCCTCGTCGTAAGCTTCCTGGGTAATCGTGCTCATGATAACAAGATTTCTCTTTCAGACGGTGTTCCAATTTGCTATATAAGGAAATGAATGCCGTGTACGAGTCGCGCGAGCGAGGCTAGCGTGCACTGACACTGACTGGTTTGTCCACGTGGTAACAAAAAGAGCCAGACCTGTCAACGCGACTGCGTTCGCAAACTCACTTCAACTCTACCGCCACAGTAATGCAAATCGATGCCGTCAGAGGGAATACTATACACATCGAGATTACAGTCGAGGCGACAGTTTCGATCACGTGGTCGATCTATTCGAGCTTCGAGCGTGGTAACCGGTGGCGACCTCAGCTGCCTAAGCTGGCCTAACCGTGTTCGTTCGTGTCGCGACACGATCGACAATATTATTATTGTGTGTATCCCCGTCGTTGGTAACCGACGCGACGGTCTCGTCCGTGAGTTTCCGGCATATACGGTCAACGCGAGCACAGAATTGATCCGAGAAGAAGAGTTCCACGTCGCCGAGCATTGTCACCGTAGCTGTCGCTCACGCGACTCGCGCCGAACCAAGTATATCCGCGTCGCGAGTTTCACGTCGTTGAGGATTCCCGTTGGCGAGGTGGTAAAGTGCATCCACCTCGCCCTTGTCACTCCCTTCGCCTTCCAAGAGCTCGACAAGAGCAACGTCAAGTAAGGTAAGCGTTTTTTTTTCGGAGCGCTATGATTTTTTTTTCCTCTCTCTCTCTCTCTCTCTCTCTTTCTCTCTTTCTCGCTCTTTCTTTCGTACACATATTTGGCACGTGAACTTTCGTTTACGGCTTCGTCGAGGCACGCGGTTCACGCATGCACGTCGAACGTACATGTTTCTTAAGTTGGTGACAGTCACCTGACGAATCGGCAAATGGAAATGATGTTGATTTAAGCTAAGGATATCGGTAAATTATGGTATTGTTGAATCTTGAATATGTAAACATCGAATATGTATTTTATATAAAAGAAATCTTGTATATTTTTCTATAAAGAGATAGGAGAGGTTAGTTTATTCTTTTTTCTAACAATAAGTCTGCCAATTGTAAATATTATAAGACACATAGATATTTTTGACTATAAAATCCTAATTTTGCAATTAATTTCTTATAAAACATTTGCTTAAACAACGAAGCACTATCTTTTAACTGTTAATAGATGAAAAGTAATCTAATGAAAAGTTTTAATCTGAATTTAAAATATATCTTTAGAGTCAAAGGTATAAAAAAAAAGAGAATATTTAATTGTTAGTAATTAGTTACAATAGAAAATGAGAATTGTTTGATTTAATTGTAATATTATATTTATTTGTTGTGTAGATCACCATCGTAGGCTTGTCACGATATCTTGGATATGAAACGTAGAAATAGTGAAAAGCAAGAAGTACACTTGCAGAGTGGATGTCCACGGAAGAAATGCAAAGGAGAATGATAAACATTATGATGCGTTGCATCGTCACGCATGAACAATTATCGTAGTGTTCATATCACATTGAGGAACAGCTTGAAGATATTTGGCGAACCAACATCTTTGGGGCAACATTGTCACACTGCATTTTACATATTTTATGTATAGCAATAGAGATAATTTTTAAAAGGCTAACAGTATAAGGATATAAATTTTTTTAACAGAGAGTAAATCATTATTTTTAATAATTGCAAATCAATGTGTGAGAATTGTATGTGCCCAGTAAGAAGATAAATTATATCGTCGATTATACAAAGATCGGCCTTCCTAAATAATGCTCAAATAGCTGCAAGCAATTTAAGGTCGCACATGAAATAAATGCCTTCCTTAATTGCTATCAAGTGATAAAAAAAGTGCTCTGAGTCTTTGAAGAGGATGCATAAGGGCCAAAAGAGATTATGTTTCGTGGTTGTAGTATTGCACAAAATCATTCATGTTTGCTACACACAATGTATGACTAACGAGCAAATAAACCTACATACATTTTTCTACGAAGACGATCTGCTGATGTGATCGTTTCTTCAACATCCGCTGACACATCTTCAAAAGATTGGAAACAGCACATTGGTGTCGTCTTGTGCGACTCCAGAATCCAGCGGAAGACTTTGTGCCTGGTATGGAATTTTATATTATAAATTACATCCAACTTTTTCAAACGCTTTTTTATATCTGCAATTTATGTAACTTATATTTGCATAATTTTATGTTTAGATACAAAAGATACGATCGACGAAGCCCTAATGCTGAAAGGAAGCTTGTCACCGTACCTCGACACTCACAATGAAGAAGAGTCGTCTTATGTAACGCTTAGCAATGGGCCATATGGTAAATATTAACAGCATTGTACATATATACTGTTTTAATAATAGCGAGCGTTATTTTCATATCTCTCAATAACTGAGAATTAAATGTATGTTTAATTTGAATTTGTTCATTAAAATTCTTTGCTTTCTTGTTTCAGCGTATGTAGCCGATTCCACGAGCGCAGAACACAACTCGTACAATCACATCCTCACAGATGTGTATTTCGTAACGCCTCTCCTCTGCAAGCACTGTAAGTAACATACTAATTTATAAATAGATTAACTTACAATTTATAATTTATCGCATAAATTAATGTAGTATGTTAAAAAATATATTACATTATTAAAATAGTTTTCCTTAGTTTATCAAACTTTTTCATTGTTTTTTGTTTAAATATCAGAAATATGTAGTTTAATTATTTATTTTAATTTTATATTGTTATAATAATTCTATTAGGACTGAAAAAAATTGTATATTTTAATAAAGAAATACAATATTTATTTATATTTTTATTATAGGTGAAGATTATATCTGGGGAACTGGCAAAGTAGGAGTAAAATGCAAAGGTAAGAGTATTTATAATTATTAGATATAATTAAATATAATAATTGAAGTTTTGTGTTTTCATTTGTGTCAGACATACTTTTTTTATATGATGCAAAATGCATCTTTGACCTGCTTGTCAGTAATATTATCAGTATAATGAGTCCAAAGATCTTTTCTACGAAAATAGCCTTTTACAAAATATAAAATGTATGCTTTCAATATTTTTTTATTTATAAATTAAAGAAAAATCTTACTTTTAATAACTTACGTTTACATATAGATTTGTATAGATAATTAAACGTTACATTATAAACAAACGCTTATGACGTTTAACTTATATATTATTCAATTTTAGAAAAATCGTAAATGTACGGGGAAAATACATTCGTATCAATTCTTTTCGGAAAATTTATTGTTGCAATTTATTATAGAGAAACGCGAACGTTGTCGCGCCTAATTATAGAGAAAATGTTTCCCATTATTTTTTGCGCGATTTAAATATATTATCATACAAGACATCATATGACAATAGTCGCCATGCGATGAAGTTATTCCGAGCATCCGCTAGATCGCAGCAATACCCTCGTCGTGGAAACCGCACGTGTGGATCACGTGTGGATTTCGCCTGGATCACATGTGAATTTTGCGTGGATCCACCATCGAGGGCGGCACCGTAGCATAGTAACACGCCGGCGAGTCGCGCCGATCTTCAAGAGCGGTATCGCGTCCCCCTTCACCTTCGCTACCGCATGTTCTCGCCGCGCCGGTTTCCCGAAACTCCGCGGCCCTCTCCGGTCCCTCCGATCCTCCTCCTCTCGGCATCGTACGAGCTCAGGGCCGTGTCTAATCAAAGTGCAAGTTTCTGATTCAACTGCAAGTATTATTTTGTCTTTTTCTCAATTCATCTCTATTCTTCTTTCATGCGACTCTCTCATATATTATCATCGCCGTATCGCTATTTATTATGTTTTAATCATAATCGAACACGATAAAAAGATTGTATGATTTTTAACGTGGAATACAATATATGAACTTGATTATATATCATGATATACAAAACGACAAAGACAACAAAAGAAATATATGAAGAATATATATTTTAATAAGAGATTAAGTAGAGAATAAGATTAATATATATATATATATATATATATTTTATTTTTTTTTTTTTTTTTTACTTTATTATAAAAAGTATTGTAGCAGCATATTTTTTGAACATTTTCAATTATAATCATTTTCCAGTTCTATTTTTGCAACAGTATGCCAAAAAGATACTTTAATTCCAATTTATAATTTTATATTTATTTGATTATTTTATTTTTATTGTAATTAATAAAGAAGACACTTTCGAAAAAAGAAAGAGAGAGAGAGAGAGAGAAGAGAAAAGAGAAAACTATTATACTAATATTAAATAACTTCTTCTTTACTAAAAAAATTAGTAGAAAAACATAATTTTTTATAGCTAATACTTTGCAAGATTTTACGTTGCAATATTTTTTATTGCTATCATTGAATTATAAAAATTGAAGTATGGAACATTTTAGTTTATTATAGATGTTTTTGATAAATGTATTTTATTTTTGTACTCCATACATAATTGACTAAATTTAAATATTTTATATAATTCATATATTTAGCTTTGTTTATTATTGAGTAGATAAATTAAGTGAAGTAAATATTTTCACTTTTCTTTATTTAATTGAATATTTGTTATAACTGGAAAAAAATGAATTTTAACTTTTGATATTGACAGTATCAAATTGCGTTTAAGTTAAATTATTTATTCGTATAAATAAAAAATTAAAAAAAAAATATGTGTGTAAATATATGAACAAAGAAAAGGACTTATTAAAGACATAAAGCAAATGCCTTGTTAAAGACGTAATCAACTATGTTTGATGATTTTTGTCTGTTTGCTCGGATGAGTATATACATTTATATTTATTCACACTGTAACATATACTACAAAATTGCATATACTTTGTTAATCGTATGTCACGAATCTAACTTATATGGCTAGGTTTTATTGATATTTGTCATGACAGCGATGACAAAAATACGCTATAAAATACGAAACACAAATACTTTGCGATAAAATGCTAAACATTATTCATACAGCACGTGGAGTATATCTTTGTTTTAAGCTTCAGTAATAAAACAAGTGTTTTTGCTTTAATTTTTATCGTTTTTGCATGACAGACTTATTCAACATGCTGTCTTTCATATAAGTAAACTAACGTTGTAATTAGATCAAGTAACAGGTTTAATTCGCCACATGAACATTATACTCCATGCTCACTATCCATTATCAATCGGATTGTATATACCAATCGATATCCTTAGCAAATTTAATAATTATTTTCTGTCTATAATTTGAATCTAATTAGTTATACATTATCATCATTATATTTCTCTCTTTCTCTTCTTTTTCTCTGTCATGTAATTTCATAAGTGGCTATAAAATAATTCTGTGACTTTCTTCTGTCATATATATTTTCATTATATGTAATTTTAATGATAAATTTCTTATGACTAATAGAATTTTTATCAAAAAGAAAATATGGAAAAAGATTATAACGATAAATATTTTATGATCTTACGTAACTAAAAGTCAAATAAAGATGTTATTGAGGGATATAATCTATTTAAATTAAAAATTTAAGAAATCATATTAATGCAAATTTGCAATATATATTACTCTTCATAAATGGATCTTCCTTTTTTTTTTAAATATAATCTAGTATATTCTAAAGATAATAGTTTGACTCTCTCAGCTGCAGATTCTGCGCACGAAATATATTGAAATCTTATCGTATAAACTTTTCTTCGATATTTATGCAATGACAAGTCTACCTAAAGTTAAAAATACTACGAAAACCGGCGTAATCCGGTTTTGGGTGCGCTAAGGGTTAATTGCGCTTTGCCGTTCTGGTTGCAAAAAAAAAAAAAAAAAATCGCACACGCTCGACGTAACTTCGCTCACGCGTGTATGCGACACACACATACACAACGGCAGTTTTATACGGTCGAGGTGTTTCACTCTCCCTGAGAGTAGTGACGTTTGAGTGTGGTCGTTTTGCTCACGAAGGAATAGCGTTGGCACGTGGTAATCCTTGAAAATCGGCGCGTTCGATTATGAAGCCGCGAACGAACGGGCGAGCGAGCGAGCGAGCAAGACGCATTTATACGCCCACGCGACGCTGCTTTTGCATCGAACGATGAATTGCCTAGCTGTTTGTCGTACGTTGCCAAATCTTTTTTTTTTTTTTTTTTTTTTTTTTTTTTTTTTTTTTCATAGAAACTAGTTTTTAATTTTTTTTAATATCTCCAAAAAAATAATGTTTTTCTTATAACATAATAATTTTCTCACGTATACATATGTAATCATGTGTATCATTATTATTAATATTTTGAAATTGTCGATTGCGCTCCAAAACAATTATTTTTTTGTAACTTTTCTTCTCTAATTTTAACAATGTGTTCTCTTTAATTATATTCCATAATAGTATGTCTAATTGGTTGCACAATTATAGTACACAAGATATATTAATTGATCAAACAATTAAACACAACCATTGCATAGCGTTTGCATGACATTTCGAGTCCGCGGAACGTCCAAGAGAATTTAATTGATCGTGTTCACTTTCGTGTGCGCACATTCCGGTAAATTTTCCCGGTACTTTAACATAAAGCGCGCGAGTATTCGTGAGGCACGCTTTATGCCAAATTGCGATCAGTTGCTTCGGTATAAATCACCGACCGATGTCAACGGAATACCTCCGCGGAATAAATACGCGCGAAAGGAATGAGAGAATGAGAGGAGAGTGAGGGAGAGAAGAATTTACTGTGCATTCTGAGGTAAATCCCATAAGTGCACTAAAACGTGGGACGAGTTCAGTAGCGCAAAAATTATGGCTAGAGACAAAACTACATATATTATCTACTATATATGAATTATATATTCGTTGGAGAGATTAATTTTCCAGATAAACATAATTTTTTATAATATACATTTTTGAGGCGCGATCAAAAAATTAGAAATATTCTTTAAAATAGCTTTTTTTTTATAAACATTTGCATTTTTATTTCGCTTTTCTTTTTCTTTAATTTCGATGATAAGTAACACAATAATTATATGTCATTATTAATTTTTTTTTTTAGTTAAAGCTATTTAAAATTAATTAAAAAATAATCTTTTATTTATATTTTATATGTATCTCTATAAAAAAAGTCTTAAATTTTTTAAATCTATCTCAAAAATTAAAAAAATTTTAATATACATTATATTTCTCTTATTAGAAATACACTTAATAACGAAGAAATGATTAAACCGGAGTTTAGTTATTATTTGTTTGAGATTTTTAAAATAATTAATTTGATTAAAGCAAATATGCAATAAAGATAGCAATAAAAGATATTTCTCGTCCGTTAAGCTTGTTATCGTACAGGTTCGCGGTTCGTGCAGCCAAGGGCACATCGCGATGCATCGACAACTTCGTCAGTAAGGCAATAAGGCTAAAAAAAAGGCATCGTGGATCCGCGATGCGCTTCGCTTCGCTTCCTCGGCGCACGAAGCGTCCGAAGCCGTTTCGAAGGACAATCGAACGGGGTCAAAAGTCCTCGCGTTGCTACGCGAAACGTTACGAAGCCATGGAAACGAGCTGGTCGCGCAAGCGCCTTGCATTTTCCCCTCCGAATTCTCCTATTACCCCTCTTTTTTTATTTTCCTCGATTTCCGGCCAAGCAAGTTGCGAATTTTCCCGCTTTTCGACTTTCAACATCGAAATCTAGCTACTTCTTCTGTTGTCGATGCGAACGCGCTTATTCGACGTTCTGCACATATAACGAATGTAAATTTTCATACCACATTATGATGATTTTGATGAACCGTTGCACTTGACTTGTCACGTTTTTCGTCTCTAAAATTTCTATTTTTATTAGAAATCTCTTTGAATCGGAGTAACTAAAATTATATTTATGAAAAATGACATGTATAAAGAGTATATCAAATTAAGCTCTTTTAAAAGTTTTCACAAAAAAAAGGAATAAAACATTCTCTCTTGATGAATAGAAATTGATAGTCTATAAAATAAAAAAAATATGTATTTATTTATTATTATTTTAAACATATTTTTAATATAAATTTTATATTTTTTATTTATTTTAATTTTATATTTAGCGCTAAATGTGGTTATTTAATTTACAATCTTCATATTTAAAATTTGAAATTTATAATTCGGCATAGCCGTTTTTAACTCCCAATGGAGCTCCCAAGTAAGAATATCACAGTAAGCGAGTCAATAGTGGAAAATCGTGTCGGCGGATGATGCATCGTTAGTCTCTCAAGGGTGCATGTGCAGCAGCGCAGGTGAAAATGGCGATGTCGCAACAGTTACGGCTGTTGACCGCTATGAAAGAACGAAAGTCGTGTTCTTCTTGACTTGCTGCAAGACTTTCTCATTGCTCGTTCAACAATAATGATTTAGACAATTTGAGTTGGTTATTTATTACTTTTGATTATAATTGATTCACTAATTTCGATCTCTCCCTACTTTCCGAAATAATTAAAATTCTGATTTTTCTTTTATCTATATTTTTTATATTAAAAATAGTTAATTATAAGTTCTTTAAATCTTTCAAGATTGAAACAAAAATAGTCGGTAAAAAATGTATTTTTTATATTTTAAGAAAAACGTCGGAAAGTTTGTGAGCTACATACGAGTTATATATATTTTTGAGAAACTTAAAATTAAAAAGTCAAGAATTTCGTATTTTGTAAAATATTTATTTTGATTGACGTTTTGATATTAATATAATTATAGAAACATGTTTGTGTGTGTCTGTTATAAATAACGAATTCGAAAATTTATTGATTTTTTGAATGAGTAAGTGAAAAGGATTTGAATATCACAATGTTATATTTTTAAGTATAATTTTTTGGCAAAATTCACATCGTACAAAATGATGTTTGTGAACTCGTGCGTGTGCGCGATAGCGATCGATCGATCAACGGAACACCACGCGACGAATATTGGGTCAAACAGCGTGATCTAAGTTCACCACTCGACGGCTAAAAATGGTGCCACTGTTCATTGACTTCAAGGATGACTTCAATCAATTATTTGCGACTAGGCGTAGTGGCGTAGTCGTTTTTACAACGATCACGTTGTAAAGCCGCCTGCGTTGTAAAGGTACCTGCACTCTGAATCTTTTACATTGTCTCTAATGTATCGGTCACGCTACATCTCGTCGTTGCATACATAGTTTGCCCTCGGATTGCGCTCTTTGATCATTATTCATTACTCGGTGACAGTGAAAACCTATAACTTTTGAGCGAATATATACATTATTTTTTTATTCACATTTTATTTTCTTAATGTTCAAATTTTTATTTTGCTTTATTTATAGAAAAACGCACTCGTTGTATCTCATTAATTTTTTTCTGTGATTTACTAGTCAACAATCAATATTTTTTTGAAGATTATTAGGTAGAAAGTAAACGAATTTTATTTATTTCATCCTTTTCATTACTTAATGGAAAGGAAACTAATAAAAAGATGCGAAAATAAAAACTACAAAAATTATTTTATTAAAAATCTAAACTCTTATCTATATCTCATAATAAGATTTTTCTTTATACGCAAATAATTTATACTTTATTATTACATATAATATATGTATACGATATAAATTATCTGCAAAATATAAAAGAAATTTTTTTAATAATAATACAGTTTAGACTTTTGATATATTTTTTTATATTTTTTTATTGATTGTTTAAAATGTCATATGTATTTGATTATGTATTATAAATTAATTTCTGTGTTAGGTTATATGTTTATCTCTGTATCGATATATGTTGCTTATATGCTGTAAGAAAATGATAGTTAAATGGTTAGTAACGATTTACAGCAAAACTAGATAATATCAATTTTATCTTTCTGAGTAACTTCCGCGTCGGTTTGTCGCATCCGCGGCACATCACCGCACTTCATTTCACACGCTCGATAGCTTTTTGATAGTTGATTGGCACCGCCTGCAGTCTATGGCCTTAATCGACCGATTTCCAACGACAAAACCTTTCTCTTCTGCACCATTTGTACGATTTACTGTTGCGCTTCGGGCCGCGCAATTATCGCCAGCCATCCCTGAAAATCGTTTCGTCCCATCCACATACACAAGAGCGATGCAATCGTTGAAGACTCCATTTCCCTGACAAATTTGTGTTCGCGAGAAATAAAGGCGCGTTGCCAATTGTGTTAATTATTTACTTATTTAATTAAAATTTACGTGTGCAAAAATTTTATTTATTATGTATGCGTTAAATTTAAATTAAAACAAATTAATTTGTTTTAATTGTTCCTATCATCTATTTACATTTGTGATATTTAATATCATTCAGTTTCTAATATTAGTTTATTAAATTTGTCCTTTGTGCACTCACGATGCATCGTTTTCATTTCACTTGCTCAATAGCCTTTTAAGTGCTCCCTCTGACATTGTCTGCAAACTATAGCTTTAATCGATTCACTTGATACAAATTTTTTTCTTCTTGTTTGTTTTGCTGCTAAATCTTACATACGAAAAAAAGGATAAATATTTTATCGATATTTCATGAAGATAACTTTTGTTTACTTTATAGCCATATCTTTATCTGGCAAGTCTCTTCATATAACCAAAACTTACGCGAGTAACATAAAAATGATGACAGGATTTTCACAGACTCCGATATGAACTTTTCTGCGGACTTGGCGAAAATTCGTCGATCATTCGAGCTTCCTGCCGATCTTGGGCGGATACATGCTTTCCGTGCCGGCAATCTCGATGCATCACTGCATTTCACTGCACATATCTCGTGCGATAGTCTTTTGATAGCGGGCCCTGCAGTCTATGGCCTTAATCGAGCAATTCCAAACGACCGACCTCAAAGCCCTCCTTCCTCTCTTCTCTTTCTCCGTTTATGCGACCAGCACATGTTGCACTTAAGCCGGCGCCGGTGCAAATCGAGATGCAACGCGACTGTATTCGGCTTCTCCGTTCGACAAATCTCGTTCATGACAGATATAACTTTAACTTTGAAAAAAAATAATTTCGAGAATGTCGAGAATGAAATCCGAGCGTTAAAATTCAAAAGTTTTATTAGCATATGTGGGTAAAACGTAGAAATGTAAATAAAATTCGGAAGGGAAAGGATGGACAAATATCTTACAACACAAAAATTTAAGGATTTAAATTTTAAATCCCTTACAATTTCAGATTGAAAATATTTTTTATTCCATAGATCTGAAAGAAAATTAACTATTTAAAAATGAATTGCAAGATATTTTTTTATTATATATCTATTTTTTATTAAAATCAAATATAAAATTAAATAATATAAATTAAAAATCTAAACTTAAATATAAAATTAAGTATATTGTATTATGTAATGTCGGCACAGCTTGGACATTTAAGTATTAGTTATTTAAAGGCATAATGAAAAAAAATTGAGCGAAAAGATTGAGATTATCTAATAATATTCTTGGATCGGTTAGGTTATTATTGATGCATCCAAAATTGCGTTTCTTTCGTGACGCGATATTACCTTCGCGCCAGTCACTATAATGTTCGTGCCGAAAAGGGAGCAGTGTGCCGAGATCTGTCGGCGGATTCGCAAGTCACGCGGCTTAATGTCTCGCAGATATATCCCAACGTCATCTTGTCGGCCATGTGAATAAAAGCGACGGAAAAAAATGCACGAGCCTGACGTAATTCATTGTGCAGACTACCGTATTCTAGAGGACTAATTAGACGATGCTGATTGTAATGAGAAGTCCTCTGCCGCTCGCGAAAATCGCTCTTACGTGACCGCGTACGCAAATCGCCGCGAATTGACGGAGAAAAATTGTCCCGATGTCAGCTGATGTTGTTACGGAAGCAATTCGAGTCTAAATGTGAATTTGTATTACGAAATCGCGAAAAATATTCTGGTTGCCAGAATTGTTTATAAAAACAATGAGGCACAAAGTTTTCATTTCAGAAATTTATTAAATTTATTGAAATTTGACATTTTTGTGATTATTTTTTTATAATTAAACTGATGGACAGTTGACGTTTCTTAAGTTTGATATATCAAGAGTGTAATGTGCTCTACAAAATGACTAGCATGTCTCAGATTTCTAGAGAGATATACAAAAATATATATAAAAATATCATCTCTCTCGTGATCTTATTCATATTAAGAAAAATCCAGTATTTCTCTTTTTCTCTCTTTCTCTCTCTCTGTCTCTTCTTAATCTTGTACTCTATTACAGTATCTATCTTAATCAATCTTGAGTATCTTTATTGTAATAATTTCTAGACCTGAAAAATGTAGCTCTTCCACGAATTTTTGTCCATGAAACGATGAATGTCACGATCTAGATCGCACGATTTCAATCTTTTTATTCTTTACAACAATAATTAAATTATCTACATTTATATATCACATATGAAAGGGTACTCCTTCATCTTATCTATAAGTAGATAGAGTATCTCTTTTAATCTTACCCATGCAATGTCTTAACAATATCGGCGTCTACGATGATCTACGATAGAGCCATGAGATGGAATTATTTCACGAAAGATCGAAGATCGCACGATGCTTTTTCATTTTTATCGTGACAAGGGGGGAGGTCTGCATTGCGACACTACCTCTCTTACTTTTTTTGGAGCCCGACCGGCATCGCCGTTTATCTGATTTCAACGCGATGATCTATACGCCATAACTCCGGCTACCTCGCTCCCTCGAGGGCTGATGTGCATATGGATCACGCGTTGGAAAGAGTGGGACCAGAACGGGAGGTTGTGGGATCGAAATCGAGCGATCTAGATCCGCAGGCGATATAAATCTCTGTCTGAAAAGTGATCGATCTTGTGTAGGTGTATAAAAATAGAATATCCAAAATGGACGAGATTGTTTCTTTTTTTTTTCGATAAATCAATCTTTGTTTCGAAGAGAATGAAAATCCTTTAAATGAAGAAAATATGTTTGAATATTGCAAGAAGAAAAATGACACATATAAGAGAAAAATTGATGTAAATTTATTGATTTATAATTTTTTTGCGAAAAATGTTTTTTAACAATTATACATTGATGAAAAAGAATGACAATTTGATAAAAAAAATTATAAATATATATTATAAGTTCTAGGTTTTGTTTACTACTTAATGTATTTCGCATATATTAAACAAATTTATTGATAATAGCTTTTAAGATGTTGCAAAGATAGTTAAAAAAAGGAAATGTTTTACAATATAATATTTTATGATATTTATTGAATTTTATAATTTGATTCAAAATTAATTTAACACATATCAAGTTTAGAATTTAATTATAAACAATTTTATTTATAATTTAATTAAATTGAAGCTTTATATTTTAGGAATTACTATTAAAAATTTTCGTTTGAAAAATTAATTTGTCGATTATCAAAATCTAATCACTCATTAAGTTCGTGATAAAGCTATCAAGAAATTTACTCACATAAATATCCCAGTTTATATCTATAGCTACACCAAGGTTTTCTGGTCGATATTAGAGAACCAAAGTCGTTAAGTTCTTTCAACACACTGCTGTGCTTGACGCGGCAAAATGAAATGTCGGCCTTGGCTAGCTGCGCTTGTCAAGGATTTCGCATCCTAGGCATCGATGACGTTGCTCGTTGTCCAAGGGTCGGAAAACTCGGAAATATACTCGGCGGTGGGAGAAAACGAGGATCGTGGCGATGTGCACGTAACCTACCGACGTACATATATATATATAGGTATAGTCATCGTGCTATATAATTTGTCTCCGATAACCGCGTATACCATCTGACATATCGATGAGATCTATTTTCCTGACATATTTTCTTTAGGGTTTTTTACCATCACATAGACATTTTAAAATTATTATTATTAATATATCATTTTTCCTCTCTTTCTCTCTATTAGTTATTTTCGTTTTATATAACCGACATTTAAAAATTCGCTATACTAACTGCTATATAATAAGTTATTATTGAGGCACATGTTTATATATTTATAATATAATATTTTTATTTCTTTTCTTTGTATTAATCAATATTTTTTCAGATGTAGTTTCTGTTGATTGCTTGCGCGGTATTTATCGTCCAAAGCATTTTGTCTTCGAGATGCGTCCGTTTGGTTGACACTTTGTTTAATTCGCCGTCGTGTGCACGCTCGTACGTGCATCGCCGTTCGTACGCTCAGCTCTCCGTATCAGGTCGGTCGATTAAACTAAAATTAACTCGTTTGCGCGAGCGAGTTCCCTCTTTCGGAGCACATTCGAGCATTGCGTTCACGTTGACGTGTCCTAGCATCGTAAAGCTCTTCCCTAAGATCTCTATTTTGCCCTTTATCCGGAAATGCATAAAGTAAAACATATATTTATTCTTTAATTAATTTTATTTGTAATAATATTGTAAATTAATTAAAATTTTAAGATATTATAAATCTTAAATGTTTATATTTTTTTATAATTTTTAAATTTATAATTTGACTTCTTTTCAATTAAAAAAAATTATGATGTTAGTGCTCTTTTTTTCTTTTGTTTGGCATTGTTATATTCTAATTTTCCACAAATATGTATCTTTTACTTTATTGAAAAATTATAGTGAGTTAATAAGAATTATTTATCTTGAATTAGGAATACTTCTTTGTGACATTAATTTTGATATTCTATTTTATTTGTTTTTTGCAGTCTACTTGATTCAACAGAATGATTATGATTTGATTAGTATAACCGAAAATTTTTTATTTTTTATTTTATTTATTATTAATTTTGATATTTTTTTATCATAAATGCATAATTTTAAAATTACCTCAAGACATTTGTCTCGATATTCACTTACCAATAGTGAAGCTTATTCAAGAATGCATTTTTATCGGATTAATATTGACAGATCGAGATTAGTGATTAAAAGTCTGGACTTAATTTTAGCTTTTGATATCCATCGATAATTGTTTATCTTTACAGTTTTTTCGAAGTATTCTTTATCGCTCCCGTGTCTATTTGGGTGTTTCTGTCTTGAATGAGATTAGTAACTAATCTTTTTCTTGCACTTTGTGAACGTACATTCTATTAAAATAATTATTATTTTATATATACATTATATTTTGTAATTATTATTTTGTATGTGTGTGTGTGTGTGTCTATTCATAAGTTTTTTCTATTTGATTTTAATACAATGATGCTTTTAAATGATACTTAAACGATATGTTATAATATGATTGCATAAAAATAACATATTTAAACTTTGTGTGCAATATTTAAAAATATCATTCTATATAAAAATAAATTTTAAATGACTTTTAACCAAATAAAATTCTTTGTAACTGCTGAATGAGAAAAGCTTATAGCAAACAATTTAAATAGAAATTTGAAATTTTTATCAAAAATATATTTTTCATATAGTGGATATTTCCTAGATGAAACCTCGCATATTTCTACAATCCTTTAATGTTTCAAATTTTCATGTTTCAAAAGCCGCACCGTGCTCATTAACCATGATCCGTCACATATAAACTTTGTTTTCCATTAGTCATATGGCAGTGAGAGAGCAAATGATTTTCATCCGTCATATATATGAAAGAACCAAAGTGTTTCATCTGGTCACAATTAAAATAAAAAAAACATATATTGATATAAATATTGTAGTATATAAAAAATTGATGAAGAAATTTATAAAATAACAGTAACAATATAGTTTTATTTTGTACTAATCTTATTAAAAATTATTTGTAATAATCTTATTAAGAATTTCTTAGATCTATCAATTATCTCAATTAGCAAAATTGGTTCAGTTTGTTATACCATGAGTAAATTAATAAATTCCGATTGGTTCACGACGTGAATTCAATTATTGTAAATACAAATGCGATTATCGTCTTGTCCGACCGCGTTACACCCGTCGATGTATTTCATTTGGATTGTATATTTTATCATCGTGATATCTTTTTATTCACCAGATATTTAAAGATTTTATTTAACCTTACGATAATTTATCGCTAGCTTTATGAATTTTTTAATATCAGATTGAAATTGAAGAAATATTTAGCGTTTAAAATATCAAAAATATGAGTTGAGTTTTATTCCTTTTTATACTTACTGCATTCAACGCTACTTATCTGTCTAATTTCAAGTTTTGTCATCTAATAAAAAGTAATTTTACAATGATCATCAAACAGCAACATTTAACGCGTGATAAGAATAAAAGTCAATAACATTTATTATTTATTCTATTTGAAGCTAAATACGGACAAATCTTATGATTTTTTTTTTTTTAATTTAAAATTTACATTCAATTTCTACATATGGGAACATTTAACGTTAAACGTATGTTGGAAATGCAGGATTTCGTTATGTTGCAACGGCGAATATCGGCGAATGCGCTTTGCGGGAAGGTGAGGCACCAAGTACGTGGACGCGCGCACGATTTTCTTCATCGTAATTTCCGTTGCAATTAGCCTACGGCCGCGTTTCGGGGAATGCCGGGATGCACGCGACGGAGCTGCATTGATTCGCAGATACAGAGGCAGCGCAGCGGAGGTGCGCTCGGGGCGCGGAGGTCATGGGTAATGGAGTACGCCGTCACGTTGCTATGGGAAATTCGGGATTCCCCGGGTAAGGGTCGAGGCAACGAGAGGATAGCTGGTCGCGATATTGAAAGGCTGCCTCGGACGATCGCTATTTATGTGCTTTATGCTCCATTGTTTCGTCCGATAGCTATGACAGATTAATTAGCGTCGAGCCAAACCGCTTGTGAATAAATTAAAACTGAATTAAGTAAAAACTATATAAAACAAACAAACGTAGGAGAAAAATTATATTTTATAATTATTATAATTTATAAACGAAAAAAAGGATAAGCAGTCTTTATTTATCTTTTTAATTAGGAATTAATGAGAAACTTAATTAATTGCTAAATAAGCTAAAAATGTGACAATTTAATTATTTAAATGACTTTTATACATTGTATGAGTAGCAGGATTTAATGAATTGAATTTATTGATATAACTTGATTTATTTATTTAAATTATTCCTTCCTTGCTCTCTCACGTTGTTCAATAAAAGTGCAAATGTTCAAACAATGGGAAATAAATCGTTGTTCGACAAAATTTTAAAAATGTTAAAAAAACAGAAATCGCCACTGTGAGTCGGTAGATTAGTCGTCAACGGCGATTACATGCCTAATTATCGGTATTTGAAGCATCCGCAGTTCGGCGAGTTATATAACATCACGTCATTGTAATGCAACGCGTTAACAACTTTTCGCTCGACTTCTCTTGCGTGCGATTTTGCAAATTGCAACATGATAATCCATTGGATTGTGATCATCTTTCTGACGTTAATCCTCTTTATAGAGCTTAACGATCGATTCTCAGAAGGTATAACATTTGCGCGTGATTAAGATAAAAGATATGAATTTTAACTTCTCAAATTATGTAGATTCTTTCATGGTACAGGGTAATTTTCATATCAAAATTTTCATATAAAGATTCTAAATATTTTATAAACGTGTTTGTTTAGTAATTGGATACAATAAATTACACGAAAGTTGTTTCTTAATTATTCTATCCTTTATTTTAAACTTAGATAGATTACATATAAGCAGATAACAATTTTGAATTTTTGTCACGTGAATTACATTATAATTTCTTCGCATCAATCATTCCTTTAAATTTCTTTAAGAGAGACGATTAATAGAGATATAGAAATCTAGGTTATAATAACACTAGCTGAGTATGATTTTTGTAACATAATGATAGACATTTCTCAGTAGAGATAAATTAATGCTAAGCTAGCGTGAGTGAATGCATAATTGAGTTTCACTCGCAAAGCGAAACTGCGAAGTAGCATTCACATTTATCGTTTCGTCTAATTTGCAAGATTTTTATAGAAGCCGATTTAAGGAATAGTGTGTATTTAAAAGAGTGAAAATATAAAATCATGAAAATGGATTTATCCTGCATATTTTATTTTCAATCCAATTAATTTAATGAATTAATAAAGAAGTTTAGTTTGCGTCAGTTCTTTTTGAAGAATTGTCGACCGTCAATGCCATCTTCTCCGATTATATCGATGTCGACTGTATCGGTTTAATCTGTCGCGTTCGTCGTTTCGTTGTTGCCATCTTTACACGTGTGCTCACTGCAACGATTAAAGACGCGTAGATGCGAATCGACACTTCTATGAAAGATAATCGTGGTACTGAGAACGCATGATGCCGCCGATGACTGGTACGACACATTGAAAGAAAATCCGATTTAAATAGTTGCAGCAGAATCGATTAGAATTTAAAACCGGTTATTCATATTTATCGTACACATCTTAAGAAGGAAGTATTCTTCATGAATTATCGTTTCAAGTTTCATAAGACAAAGTATTTTTTGTAACTGACATTTTTACGTGAATATAAGTGTGTATATATATATATATATATATATATATATATATATATATATATATATATTGTATATAAGGGCCTCATCCACTTTAGTAGTACAAACAATTGAATTTTTAGATTTTTTTTTTAAGAATTAAAAATTGGTTTTTTTTTTTTAGTATTTTACATGTTTTTATTAATATTTAAAGTACATCTATATTTTTAAATCTTTAATATTTAGCTTTTTTGGTTCAATATAAGCTTCTGTGTAATGTGTTTAAAAATCTATGATTCAACGATATAACATACTCCTTATATAATTGTCTGAAATGAAAAAAAATTCTGTCCAGTTTTATTTTGCAAGACATTTTTGTATTTTTATTTTGTTGAAATTTTTTCTTTCTTGAAGATCAGAAAAATATTAATTTTTTAAAATTCTAATTAGATTCACTATCTCAGAAATATTCTACGAAATAAAATTAAACCGAGTTTTTTTATTTCACACAATTACGAGAAGAGTAGCATGTCACGCTACTCGTTTTGAACACGCAGGATGTTATTAAAAAAAAGCTAAATATCCAAAATGATATATTGACTTATTTTTTAAATATCATAATGCATAAAAATACATAGTAAAATGCTAAACAAATCAATTATAATATTCTTGAAAAAAAAAAAATCATAAAAATTATCAATTTTTTATATTACCAGCATACTATGACCTATAAAAAATGTTTGAAAAACCATGAAATTTTTATGCATAAATATTACTTTTTTATTTTTAATTTCTTTCGAAAATAAAAAAAAATCAAGAACCTACAGATAAGAATATTCTATATGTATATATGTATATATTTCCATATATATTCCATACTTCATATTTTAAGTAAAAGTGTAGCGGTCACACTCGCATAACACGGACACGATGTGATGCGGCTTCCGTCGATCATTAAATGCAACAACGTAGCGACTGACGCGACCGGCCGCGCCCGTATAATACGGAGCGAACGGCTCCTTTTTGCTCCATTTTGTCCGCTTGATACTTTCGTACCGCACGCATCACGTGCACGTGCAACCAGCGCTGCAACCTCGCCACGAAAACAAGTGCTCTCCCTTGTTGTTTATCTCAGTCAGGACAGCGAAGTATCTAACCCTTTAGGACCTTCGAGTATTTTTAAGTTCGATAAACAAGTGCATGAGAGAAATAATGTTTTTTATATCTTCTTTTCTCTGTCTCGAAATGAATACAATTGAGATGAAGTTCTATTTAGAGATTTTTGATAACAAAATAATTATCTGTCACAAAAGTATTACATAAGTTATTTTAAATTTATTATGCATTCATGAGACACAAAGTTCGAACCTATAGTTATATACTTTGTTTTTATTGATGAAGGAAGGAAATTATTTATTAATTCTTTCGGATCTTCAAGTAATTAATTCTAAATTGGTACACTTTTCTTTCATCTTGGGTCAAAATTTGACGAGCGCAGTGCAATATGCTCGGCTGATCAATCCTGGATTATCCGAACACGCGATTGATAGCCTGCTCGCTGTTCGAGAATTCGC